>NC_089826.1:9902253-11254753 GCF_035046505.1 Tiliqua scincoides
TTGTGCAACCTGTTCAGCTTTTCTTGGTAGAGGAAAGTGTCGACCAGGGGTGTCAAACATATGGCCTGGGGGCCTTGGAAGCTCTTTATTTGACCCTCAGGCTCTCCCAGCTGAGCTGTGCTGAGGTGTCAGTGCTGACAGGGCAACCCACATGATAATCGGGCTCTTCCATATCTTGAAAACATGATCAAGATTTGCTTATTTCTTGTTTGCAGCTGATGAGTTCCTAAGTCAGAAAAAAGTGCTTATTTCTGGTCATGACCAGCTTAATGACATCACTTCTGGCCCTCCGCAGGCATTCTTAATGCTGTTCAGCCCTCTGTATGAAATGAACTTGACACCTGGTGTAGGCTACTGAACCTGAGCTGAGATGGAGAGAAAAATGGCCACGAGATGGCCAGTAAATAAAAAAGAAACCGACAAGCCATTTTAAAAGAAGCCAGGCAACAGAAGCAAACACCACGAATAGCATGAGGCTTTCCAGGTGCTCAGCCTCTCCAGTATTAATCTTCCTGTGTCACTAGAGAAATAAGGATGCTTAAAAATAGAAGAGAGGAATGGGAGAGGAGAGGCGGGGGAAGCTATGCCATTCCGGGTATTGCCTGGGAAAACCGTGGTTTACATCTCGCTATACGGAAAATGGCTGAGGCTCCCCTGAGGCTGTAGAAACAGACCTTTGAAAACAAGTCACCTATCTTGGAAAGGTGGAAGGGGAGGAAGGGCGTGTCTGCTGACTTCTGGGCAAAAGGAAGAGGGTATAGTACTGCATTCAGGAATCAAATATGCCCTGATCAGGGGCATGTGCAGATTTAGATGGGCTGACAGCAGACACATGCAGGGAGGGGGAACCTTTATAGGTAAGTCCCAAAACATCTTAAACTACTTTTGCCCAATGTTGCATATACGCAACAGGGATCAAATGTGTACACCTGCGGGCTGGGCAAAAATGGGTTTAGGAAGGGATCCCCCCCCCCCGCTTTTTCAAAGGCAGGATATACCTGTCAATCATTTAAATAAATAACAGCACCATCCTACAAGCCCAAAGTACGGCAGTTGCAAAAGGCACTCCGACAGCATGTGATGTGACGCAGCAGAATGGGGTGGTGACAGGGATGAACGATGGGCAGACTGGCTCCAGTCAGTGATATGGGCTGGGCAGCAGAACCTTTGCCCCATTCCCAGACTCAATCCAGTGTTCTACATCCAGGCAGACCTGTACCAGTGACTTTGCTAGCACAGGTCTGAGTAGACTCCTCTGCACTGCAGAGACTTACAAATATTACTCAGAGGAGACCGCCCCTCCTGCAGAATGCAGTGGTAGCCATTGGTGGGGGGTCGGCAAGGAAGGTTAGGACAGGCTGTAAATGTAGCATATCAGAGAGGAAGGATCCAGATTAGCTCCTTTGCTGTTCTACTTTGGTCTTTGCCTTTTCTTACTTGCAATCTGAAGTGGAGCAGTCCGTTGGACCACCTCAGGTCTCTACTATTCCCACCTCGTTCTGCTGCATGTGTAGAAACTGTGGGTCCTATGCTATCCTATCAGCTGCCAGGAAACAGCAGTCATGGGGCTGGCTTGACTGCCGTATCCACTGGAACTCCCAAATGTGGGGGAGGAGTGCGAGTGTTCCCCTCTCATCCAGCGCGCCTTCTTGTCACTTAATTGCATGGTTTTGTCATCTGAACTCCCGTGGTAGCATGCCAAATGTGGCCCCCTCCAGGGCCGAGGGTGGGGTGCAGGGTGGGGTACATTGTACTTGGGGCCCAGGGTCAAAGAGGGGACCCGGGAGACAAAGAAGTGGAGCTGAAAATTTCCTGGGATCCCAGAAGTGTGTGCATAAATTGCGTGAAGACTAGAATTTATATTTGGTGTAAGTCTAAATACATGTAAGTCTCGTAGTTTTATAGATCGTAATTCAGAGAAATGATGACCCAATGGTAATATGAAATTATGATCCAATGTAAAGGGAAGGGGCCTAAAAGAAACATTGTACCCCTGTTAAGTTTCTCTCAGAGACCCTGCCCCCCTCACCCAATGATGTACCAGCTTCTGGTCCACCCAAACTCCAGTGCTCATAAGAACAGCCCCACTGGATCAGGCCATAGGCCCATCTAGTCCAGCTTCCTGTATCTCACAGCAGCCCACCAAATGCCCCAGGAAGCACACCAGATAACAAGAGACCTGCATCCTGGTGCCCTCCCTTGCATCTGGCCTTCTGACATAGCCCATTTCTAAAATCAGGAGGTTGCGCATACACATCATGGCTTGTACCCCGTAATGGATTTTTCCTCCAGAAACTTGTCCAATCCCTTTTTAAAGGCGTCCAGGCCAGATGCCGTCACCACATTCTGTGGCAAGGAGTTCCACAGACCAACGACACACTGAGTAAAGAAATATTCTCTTTTGTCTGTTCTAACTCTCCCAACACTCAATTTTAGTGGATGTCCCCTGGTTCTGGTGTTATGTGAGAGTGTAAAGAGCTTCTCCCTATCCACTCTGTCCATCCCCTGCATAATTTTGTATGTCTCAATCATGTCCCTCCTCAGGCGTCTCTTTTCTAGGCTGAAGAGGCCCAAACGCCATAGCCTTTCCTCGTTCAGCTCCAGTTCAGCACTCCCCTCCTCCCCACATTTTCTTTTCCTCTCTGTCCACCTCTTCCTTTTCCAAAACAGGGAAGTGGAAGGAGTGGCAGCAGAGACCAGTAGCTGGACAGATATGGGCACCACCCACGAGACAACCACTTCAGCTGATCTTATGGGTGGGCTAACCAGTGTGCAAAGCACTAAGTTTTGCAGGGAGCCTCACCACAGCGTGCAAGCAGTGAGGCTCCTTGCAAAACTTAGTGCTTTGCACCCCCTCTAGCTATGCCACTGGGGGCCAGCCCTGCACATGTGAGTTAAATACTACCTAGACATGGCCCCAATGCACCCTAGACACTTGGATTAAATACTACCATCAACATAATATTTGAACTGTATGTTGAGGGCTAGTTTGGATGAAATACTCTGCATATAATTAGCCCTCAGTTAGATAGCACACAAGAGGAGGGGGTGATATTCATGCCCACACTCTTCCCCCATGCTTGTAAGAAGGCCAGTGGATGTATTGCCCAAACTGGCCCATAAATGTGTCCATGTAGTCATAATATATTGTACTTTTGAATAAAGGTATGCACATTTTTAGGACATGTATAAATAAATAAAAGCACATGATGATAATTATACCATTGAGACCAATTATACCATTGAGAAAAAAACCCCAAACATTTACATTAATCTATCTGAAGAATACATTGTATCTTGTATATTTTAATTGCAAGCTGATTTGAGAGCCAGTCTTGGCTGCAAAACAGAGCAATAATAATATACCTAATAATATCCCATTTTGTTTAGGCTTGAGGGTTTGGAGGAGGGGGCTTCAAATTTTTGCTCTAGCACCATATGCTTGATCCAGATTACCCTTCCCCAAGCTCCTTTTAGCTGCACAGTGGGAAAGTTATAGGCCAGGGGTGCCCAAACCCTGGCCCTGGGGCCACTTGCGGCCCTCGAGGCCTCTTAATGCGGCCCTCAGGGAGCCCCCAGTCTCCAATGAGCCTCTGGCCCTCTGGAGTTTTGTTGGAGCCCACACTGGCCACTGACACAACTGCTCTCAGCGTGAGGGCAACTGTTTGATGTCTCATGTGAGCTGTGGATGAGGGTTCCCTCCACTGCTTGTTGTTTCACATCTGTGATGCAGTAGCAGCAGCAAAGGAAAGGCCAGCCTTGCTTTCTGCAAGGCTTTTTATAGACCTTAAGCTATTGCAAGACCTTCATTCATTCATATAAGTTCCACCTTTAATATATTCATTTATGTAAACTTATGTAAATTTATTCAAATTTTAAATGTAAATTAGTTCTTTCCCCCCCCCAGCCCCCGACACAGTGTCAGAGAGACCATGTGGCCCTCCTGCCAAAAACTTTGGACACCCCTGTTATAGGCTAATGGTGCCTTTAATTTCCCCCCTCCACAAGTAATAATAGCAGTTGATGGGCAGGTTAAGGTGGGGAACCAGTATAGCGTAAATGTTTGTGTCCCCTTCCCCCACACCATGACTCTGATCCCAGTTTCACCCCAGAAGCTGCATTTTGAGAGAAAGAAAAAAAAACCCATTAGGTTTTACAAATGTGGAACTTACACACTGCATCTACTTGGGCCGTGAATTAACTATACACTGTCCCCTTCAGTACAGGATACTATAGCCCAGTGTCTACTTTTCCTCTTTCCTTGGATGAGGAGAAACTCTGCACCAGCCTGGATGAAGAGCACTACCCGGGAACTATATATAAGTTCTATAAATATATAACTGTATATAATGCCTGTTTTCACATTACCAACACCTGTGTGAAGCCTGCAGGAGTAATGAGGTTCTCCTCACCTGCACTTTGCAATGGTGTGGTCCAGGAACAGTTTTCTCCCATCTGCTGTGTGTAGCTGAACAAGGCTGTCACTGAAACGAAATATATGAGTTTGAAATGTAAACATATACCAGGGTCACTGTGAGGGCTTTAGATGACATGCTCCCTAACAAATTTCTGATCTGTTTATGACAGTGTAGTCAGCAAAGGTGTCAGCTGGTCACACACGTACCAGAATGTGGAAAATACTGTTTTGCTAACTCCTGGTGAGCTGGAAGTGTGAACTTGTCCAGACACTCTAGTGCCAGATTGCAAAGCTTGGCCCCCTGACATTGGTTGCAAGGACCAGATGAACAAAAAATCACGGAAATCCAGAACTAAACCTGACCTTATTTTCATTTTGTTTAAAGGATTTCACAGTACTAATGAAATGTGAGGTGGCTGGGAAAAACTGTGTGCCTTCATTATGTTAAAAAAAAATGAAAGAAAGGAAAAAGAAAGGTAGAAATGCACTCCTTTGAGTAAACACAGTTCTTACGAATGTTTGTGGGCAAGGTCTGTCTTCCACTGAAAAATAGTGCTGTCTCCTAAGTGAACATAAAACTAAAGATGAAAGATTGCTGCGGTCTGAAGACAGAAGCTCCCAATACAGTAAAAAGAGAATTGTTCTCATGCATTGAGACAGAGTTATGGTAACCTAATTTCATGTTGTTTTTCCAGTCAAGTTGTGACTTTTATCCTTCTTTATTTTTTTATTTTTATTTTTAAAAAGATGTATATCCATTACCTTCCCATATTTCTGGGAGCTCAAGCCAGTTTACAAAATAAAAGACAAGATAAAGCAATAAAACAGGGGTGTCAAGCATCAGACTCGTGGGCTGAATGTGGCCTCCAGAAGAAATTTATCTGACCCCTGTTATAATTGGGTTCCCCCAGCTTGATAACACAGGCCAATACACATTTTGCTTCCTTAAACATTACACCAATTCCTGGGTATATTTGGGGTGCTGATTCCAAAAATGGCATCCGTTTTGCCTTATCACGTCTAGTTTTGGAGATATAGTATAGCCTCATTAGTGGCCTACATCATGGCTTCCTCAAGAGGAAGCTGCTTGAACCATTCACTAATGAGGCTATGCTATATCTCCAAAACTAGACGTGATAGGGCAAAACGGATGCCGTTTTTGGAATCGGCACCCCAAATTCATATCAAACCACCATAAAGTTTGGGAAAAAACTTTTCTGACCCTCAGTTTTGTAGGCCTGTGTAATTGAACTCTCTATTAGCTTAAAAATACTTTATGAACAAAATTTGCACATTTTCTAAACTGTCATTTGCAGCTGATGAGTTTCTATGTGAGATCAAAGTGCTTATTTCTGAACATCATCTCCTTAATGATGTCACTTTTCTGCTTAATGATGTCACTTCCAGCCCTCAGCAGGTACCACAAATGCTAAATTCAGCCCTCTATACTCTATATGAAACAAGTTTGACATAACTGCAATAAAACAATAAATTTAAAACAACCAATGCAATCAAAGCACCCAACAGAAACCAGTAAAACACCCCAAATAAAAGCAATGTATGTCTTCAGACTCCTGAAGAAGGCCAACACAGTGGTGTAGCTAAGTTGGGGCTGGGGGGGATGTATTATTCCCCTGTGGTAGAGTGGTGGTTTTCTATCATCTCAGCTGGGGGGTGACAGCTCTTACCTGAGGTGCACATCAAGCACAGTGAAATTGGCCCTCCTGCCCGCCTTGACTTCATACAGCTCCAAATGGAGCCAATTCAGGGACAGGGTCACGCATGCACGGTGAGGGGGTGACAGCACAGGTGTAGGGGAGACTCGATGGTGTGGGAGGAGGGGGTTGCACTACTAGAAAACCAGAGAGTGGGAAGAGCAGAAGCTGGCATATCACTGGGCAAGGACATGGCATTGGCATGCCAACTTGGGCCTCAGAAGGTCTTGGCTCAGCCCTCATGGCAGTCCAGTCTAGATGTTACCAGTACATGGATGGAGGCAGCTCAGTCCGTCAGATTCAGGGAAAAAAGCAGTTGGCAGACCAGTCAAAAATGGTTATTAATGGTGCCCTCAGCCACCACCAACACTTCCTTCCAGTTTGCAGGCCTGCTCCTCCAAGGAGACTGCTCCCCACTAAGAACAGATTTACAAGCTATATCCCATGCCACCATCAGTCTCCCAGCTACCAGTACTTTGATTTTCTTTTCCTCCTAACACCCTCTGTATGTGAAAATCTTGTACTTTTCAGTGCTTCAGGCCAAGATAAATCTTCTCATATCATAATAGCATCTTGTTTGGTTTTACATGGTGAGGCATTGAAATGCCTACTGGGATAATGCATGCTTGGTAAATGTGCCAAAAAATAAGTAGTAGGGGCAAGGGATGGTATTTATACCTGCAGCCCACAAAGGCCCCAGAAGCTATAGGTGCACTTCCAAGACTACTGAAAGGGGCTGTGCAGGCTTCAGCGATTGAAATGGGCCACACCAATCTCATGTCCATTCATCCATCTGTCCATCCATCCCCCCCAAATAAGTCATCAGTGTTTCAAGGTATGAATTTCTATCTTCTCCTCTCTGGTTTTTCAGTTGGAAAAAAAAAAAAAGGCTCTAAACACTCTTATTGATTACAGGTCCACATTTAAGTGTGTCGTATTTTATTTGTTATATTCTAAAGCTGATCTGATCTTATATTTACATTACCTTCATCTGACCAGGTCAGTGAAAGATTAGAAAACCACCTTGCTTTGAATCTAGGTAATTGGAACGGCTGGGGCTGCTAGAAATTGTTACAAGCCTGTCTCCGGTGAATAGATTTTATTGCTTGTGCACTGAAAAATGGTGTGACCTAAAATCCAATATATGGAATGTTGAAGTTATACTGTGTATAGGAGCATTTTCTGGCCTCCGTCATCAGTGTTGAGAAACAATGATTTAAGGCAACTGTGGCCCTTCTGCACGTTACTTCACTACATAACTTAGAAAGTTGGTTACTAGAGAGAGGGCGTTTTTTGTTGAGGCAACAAGATATGGAACTAGCAGGGACATGTGTCAGGGAAGGCAGACCTTGTCCTGCCAGCTTAGCCTCCCCTACGATTGCACATGCCCTCCGCCCAGTTTCTGAGTGATTGTGCCGTTACCAGGGAAGCTGTGCTGCCCCAAGCTCTAGTCTCCCAAGGTGACTTGGAGAGACCCAGACAGTCTCAGAGTCTCTCAGGGAGACTAGAACTTGCAGCAATGGGATTGCACAGTCACTAGGACTTCGTGACATCACCCAGGAGCTCTGAGTACTATGCCTCCCCAGCCCTGGACGACACTGCATATCCCTAGGGAAGTTCTCTCTGATAATTTAATTTAGGCACCAGATCAAGCCCATCCTGTTTTCCCAAGACTTTATTTAACATGTGGCTTTTATGGCTTTTTATGAGCCGCTTTATTTCTTTGCACTAATGCTTTATTTCGACAGTTATGTTAGTATGACTGTCTTTTTACTGTTGTTATTATTACGTATTGCACTTTATGATTTTGTTGTAATTGGATTCTACTCGGAATGGAAACGAATAAAATTGTTGGTGTACCGGAAATACTTGAAACAGATTAGACTGAGAAGGGAACACAGAATTGAGGCGATCACGTCAACCTAAGCACTGGAAGCATGTTCAGAGATCTACTGCTATGGCATTGATAAACTCGCAGTTCTCTATAAGTCCTCCTGAGAGTTTGCTGGACACCAGAAAAACATGCAAAATATTAACCCATAATGCTGGAGGTTTTCAGTTCCTGAAGAACACCTAGGAGGGTATTTTGTAATGTCAGCATTCTATCAAGAGGTCAATAGAATAATTAACTTTGCAACAAGCGTGCCTGAAAATCTCTGTGCTACCACTGCCATCGTCAGCTTTATATCAGTTTTATGGTCCCTTGATAAATATGTGCAACAGTTGTTCCAAAGGGCACTCTGGATAACCAAGCAACTGTTCGTTAGTGCATCTGTGTTCCTTCAGTAGATGAGTGGTGTGGCAATATGCTAGAACTTAAAGTGATGTTCTCTAGGCAACAAACACCAGGAAAAAAGGGGTGAATTAATCTGAATCAACCCGCTGGCTGGCTATGAAAGACTATTAATTCTAATTCTATAATGCACCCACTACTTTTCTTTTTTTTCAATTAAGCTATCACCACTCCCACGTCCCTTGTTTCCTTTACTCTCTTTGTGTTGTGAATGAACTTCAGTGAGATCTGGGTGGGACAGTCTATATACCGTCAAGAGAAGACCATTTTTGTGTAGGAAGGGGGGGGAGCAGAGGTTGCAGCAAGGTTTAAGCTGATTTCAGTGCGTATAACAGTGCAAGTCTAGAATGCCTACTCAGAAGTCCCATTGTGTTCAATGGGTTTTACTTTCCAGTAGTTATGTATAGGGTCCAACCACAAGTAAAAGCTTTGTGTGACTTGATGTTACTTTCTTGAAGGGTTTTGCAGGTGAAAAACAGACACAAATCTGTACTGGTGCCGGCTTAGGATTGTGCTCTAACAGTGTCGTTGCTGGGGGTGCAGGGAGTGTGGACCACACCAGGTGACACAAATAGGGGGGGTGACACCTCTACTGGTTTTTCATGCAGAATGCAGAATGCAAAGGAACAAAATACAGAATGCAAAGGAAAAAATTTTCATGCAGAATGCAAAGGAACAAATGGCACTGGAAGAGCTTTCATGTCGGGCAGTGAGTCCCACACAAACCCTCAGGATCCAGTGGAGCGGCACATTTGCGACAGTGCGTGCCGGCAGTAAGCCGGCGTGTCAAGCCCAGAATTGGGCTCTCAGACAGACAAAATTAGCATAACGGCTTGCTTTTTATCTCCTAATCATGTTTCATCTGAACCAAGATAGTTCTCCTACAAGAAATATCCCTTTTTTCTCTCTGAGTTCTCTTTCAGGAAATGGACCTACAACTCCACCAGTTAGGTGTGCAAAAATGAAACTCAGGAAGCCATTAAACAAAGAGCATGTACATTACAAGGGTACTCTTCCTGTCTTCCCTTTTCTAAACTTAAAGGGCTTTACCGTATACCAAGGTCATTTTTACAGATACGTGCATATGATTGCAATGCAAATCAATATTTTTTTTGGATTGTGTTGTACAGCTTTCTGTATCAGAACTTTTTTCTGATACAAATCTATATGCAGTTACCTGGGAGTATGTCTCTTTGACATCAGTGGGCCTTACTTCTGAGTAGATGTGCTAAGGGCTGTGCTCTTATAGCCCAGTCCTATGGGCTCCTTACAATGGCAGAATTTGTGATCCACCATGGTAAATGGTGTAGTGCCACTGTAAAAGGTGCGCCATGGCTGAGCATGTTGGAGCTGCTGGCACAAATGACTGAAAACTCCACATGCCCATCAACAATGGATGTTGTTGCCCCCACCAGAGCAGAAATGGCAGGATGGCAGTGGGGATTGGGTCTAGCCAGAGACATGTCAAGGGCAAGCCAAGGGTTGATACCAGTGGCAACTGCAGTACTAATATTCTGTGCACCCAGACCAGGATCAACACGCCCCTAGGACCCACTCTTATTTACATCAACCAAAGAGCTGGCACAGATCCAAGTAGGCCCATTGGGGGCCAGCCAGTGGCAGAGTGGCATAAAATATCTACTCCGCCACTGACTGGTTCCCAGTTAGCCCATAGCAAACACTGCGCAAGAAGCACTGCATGCTCTGGGCCAGCCCAGGACGGGGTTGACCTAGTCATGGGGAATTTTCATAGTGCTGCTCTTTTATCAAGGGCATCTGAAGGAAAACAGGGGCAGCATCAAAAATTAACCCCTCCAAAAAGACTTCTAGTTTTCTTCAGAAACTTTCACTTATCTTTTCACTTACTTTTCATAGTCAATGGGGAATTGACTATGGGGGGTTGACAGGATGGGGTTGACAGGATGGGGTTGACCTAGTCATGGGGAATTTTCGTAGTGATGCTCTTTTATCAAGGGCATCTGAAGGAAAACAGGGGCAGCATCAAAAATTAACCCCTCCAAAAAGACTTCTAGTTTTCTTCAGAAACTTTCACTTATCTTTTCACCTACTTTTCATAGTCAATTTTCATTTTAGAATATCAGTCTCAGGCTTTGCCTCTTTTTTTGTTTGTTTATATTGTTTATATATTTGCTCCAGACTGAGAGCAAAGTCCAGCTGAAATGTCTGCATGACTTCCTCTTTGCCAACGATGCAGCTATCACCGCCCGCTCTGCCAAAGATCTCCAGAAGCTCATGAACTGTTTTAGCAAGGCCTGCCAAGACTTTGGACTGACAATCAGCCTGAAGAAAACACTCACCTCCCTGCATTACAATCTCTGCGCATGAACTGGAGGTTGTCCATAACTTTGTGTACCTTGGCTCAACTATCTCCGACACTCTTTCTCTCCATACCGAGCTAAACAAACGCATCAGTAAAGCAGCTACACAACAAACAAAAAGCTGACGGAACATACCAAGATCCAGGCATTTGGTGGGCCGCTGTGAGATACAGGAAGCTGGACTAGATGGGCCTATGGCCTGATCCAGTGGGGCTGTTCTTGTGTTCTTGTGTTCTTATTCCTATAGAGCTTGCATCTTGAGTACACTTCTGTACTGCAGTGAGTCATGGACAGGAGAGGAAGCTGAACGCTTTCCACATGCGCTGACTCCGACACATCCTCAGTATCACCTGGCAGGATATCACCTGTGTTCCAAACAACACAGTCCTGGAACGTGCTGGAATCCCTAGCATGTATACCCTGCTTAAACAGAGATGCCTGCATTGGCTTGGTCATGTAGTGAGAATGGGCGATGGCTGGATCCCAAAGATCTCCTCTATGGAGAACTTGTGCAGCAAAAGCGCCCTACAGGTAGACCACAGCTGCGATACAAGGATATCTGCAAGAGGGATCTGAAGGCCTTAGGATTGGACTTCAACAGGTGGGAAACCTTGGCTTCTGAGTGTCCCGCTTGGAGGCAGGCTGTGCAGTATGGCCTTTCCCAGTTTGAAGAGACACTTGGCCAACAGACTGAGGCTAAGAAGCAAAGAAGGACGGCCGGAATAGGAAGGAAGGCCAGGGAGACAGACCAGGGACAGACTGCACTTGCTCCCAGTGTGAAAGGGTTTGTCACTCCCGAATCGGCCTTTCTCAGCCACACCAAATGCTGTTCCAGAACCACCATTCAGAGTGCGATACCATAGTCTTCTGAGACTGAAGGCTGCCAACCCTAATATTTTTTAAAAAACAATTTTATAATTTTTTTAAAATGTATATGCTTTTCAAACAAGCAGCTGCCCTACTTGCCTTCTCAAGATTTATAGTCCAAGGAGAACTGTACTCTGGGCTTTTTCTGGACAGTTAAACCCACATGTAGAAATAACATTCTTGTTTAAATATAACCATGTTCTTAATTAATTGGATAGTCCCCTAAGAATTCAGAAAAGGTCATACTTTATATTCCTCGTGGCTCCTTTGCAAAAGGTCAGAATACAAAAGCGAATGGAAGCTAGCTTATTTCTCTGTATTTTGATTTGCATTCTCCTTAAGCACTTTATTCCTAATGAAGGTGTTAATTTTGTCTAAAAGGAAAAAAAAAAATGATGCAACATGGAATTTCTTTTCCCCTCCTACTAAGTCCTGTCTTTCCAAAGAGTTTGGCATAGGCACTTGCAAGTTTAAATCTAGTTTAAACGCTGGATTTCTACTAAATCCTGAGTTACTTCCTTACAAATCTATTGTTCTTGCTAGGAAAGATGGGGCTGGAAGATACTGGAAATGGCTATTGTTAATCTTGCCCTGGAAACATTATGGGTACATCACTAATTACCTTAAAAGTGAGTTGATTTCCTAAAGAGAAGTGTGATCAAAGGCCTTCCCAGGCAGTGGCGTCACTGGGGCTCGCGTCACCCGGTGTGGGATGCCAGCATGTTACCCCCCTCCATGCTGTGAGTGGGGCAACACCACACCCCCACTGGTTTTTTGGCTGTACCTTTTGATAGAACAAAGATAGAACACATTCTGCATGAAATTACACATTGATTGATATATAATATGATGGTATTATTCCTCCAAACTGTGATTTTAGTGATTTTGGTGGTGTCACACACCCCCCCCCCCAGGGTATCAACTTACTAACACCTTATTGCAGCAGTTCTCAAACTTTTAGTGCTGGGACCCACTTTTTAGAATGACAATCTGTCTAGGACCCACCAGAAGTGATGTCATGGTGGAAGTGACATCATCAGGCAAATTAAAACAAATAAGGATAAATAATTAAAGTAAAATGAATAATTAAATTAAAGGTATATATTAAAAGAGAGATAGGAAATAAGAGTTAAAACACACCAGTTTGCTTACACAGTTACAGTTATCTCTCTTTTAATATATACCTTCATACATGACTGTTTGGAGATATTAGTTGCAAGACTATATGCCTAATAAAGGTTTGTCATATGTTGTTGAATAATTAAATAAGCCGAAGCCAGCCCTGGTCCACCAAGTGAATTTCCTCTGTAACCTGCCTGCAATAACACCCCCTCCCAAAACCAGTAAGGTTTTCAGCCCCAGTCAGTGCCCAGTTCAATTTACGAACTTCTGTTTAAACCAGATCACTATCAGGATCCTGGCTTTGCAGGTCTCAAAAAAGTTCACATCAGCTGAAGCCTCTGTTTTGATCCTTTTTAGTGGGGGGGGGGGAGGCTGCCTTCTGGAGCATTTGTTGAACTCCAGTTCCATCAGATCAGGACCATTCTGGTGGCTTCACATTCCCCTTTGCCTGGCCTGACCACCAGCCAAGGCACATTTGCTTACTTGCCAGTAAACATGACCGTGAGGCTTAGTTTTGCTTTCCATGGGGCTCAATACATTCATCTGCTTGGATTGAGGGATTTCCTTCTCAGGTGTTTTTGGGGGCTGCATTCATTGGATCAGGACCATTCTGGTGTTGTTAGATTCCTCTCAGCCTGCCCTTTCCGATGGACTAAGGCAAGTTTGCCTACTCACGAGTAAACACGCGATACAGCTGTTTCACCTTCCAAAGGGCTCCGTGCATTTTTTGGCCATAACTTTTGAAAAAAGGAGATATTTCACTCTGGTTTTTTGCATTGCATTCCACTTGAAATTCCGCATCCAACGATATATAATATGATGGAGTTACTCCTAAGCACCGCGATTTTAGCGTGTCACCCCCACTGCGCGTCACCCCCCTGTGTGCGTCACCCAGTGCGGTCCACACCCCCTGCACCCCTCTAGCGATGCCACTGAGCCTCACTACAGTATTTACGTTCCAGACTGACAAATGCCAGTAGCAATAAGTTGAGGGACACTGGGGCTCCATGCTGAAGTAGATGCTGGATATCCAGAGTTGTTTGTGTTCCCTTTTGCGCATAAAGCTGGCTTCCACTGAAACAAACCACTGGTGCATCTAGGTTTGTTTACCCTGATGGGCAGTGGCTTTCTAGGATTTCAGGGAGAGAACTTTCCTAGCCCTGCCTGGAAGTGTTAAGAGTTTCATTTTGGAAATTGTGCACACCTTTCTCTACCCTCACTTTCTAACGTGGGTTTACAGAAGATTGAGCAAACTGATGCTTTGTAAATTTTTTGCACATTGCAGCTCGTAGTTGATGACAGAATTGTCCATGTCAGAATATTATTCAGTCTTGCACTTGTAAATTATATGTGATGTTTAGACAATTGTAGAGGAAATATAGGAAGCGGCTTTATATTGAGTCAGATCTTTTGACTTTCTTGGTAGTACCTGGAGTTGCCAAGGGCTGAACCTGGAAGAACCTTTTCTACACAAAGCAGCTGCTCTGCTACTGAGCTAATTCACTGAGATCACGCCTGGAGTCCTGCTCTCACAGCAGGTGAGGGAGAGATAAAAGCAGAGGATGTCTCCAGAAAAGGGTATGTCTCCAGTGTCTGTTTGAGGGGGCAATGAGAGATGAACAATAGCTTGTACAGTCTTGTAGCAGCAGCCAGGGCAGTGGAAAATGGGGCCCTTCCCACCATCTCCAGCAGTAGCTTCCTTTCCAGAATTTCAGATCACATCATTGAAAGTACAGTACCAGAGTGCAATGCCTGCCTTATCTTGTATATAACGCATGACATTCCAGGTTGTTGTTTTCAAAGCAGCAAATGAACTACGCAGCTCTGTGAGCGGCTGATACTCTCTCCCTTTCCCCAAAGCAGAGAGCTATTGATTAATGTACTTGTCACTCAATTTTTGCACTTGTGCTGATTCTGCCCAGGGAAACTGTCCTGATTTTACAGAGAAGTTCCGTTTACTTTATTCACTTGCTAATATTTTTTGATAGAAAGGAAAAGACATGAGCTTTTCCCGGCAAGGCAGCTTCTCAGTGCCTTCTTGATATCACATTTTAATATTTAATAATAATTGTACTGGGCAAAGTTCATCACTCAACGTATTGCTTTCCTGAGTGTGCAATTCATAGGTTGATTGGCATTGCAAACTCACTATGCAAATGGCTCCTCTTGATAGTGACCATAAAAGTTTATGAGAGGAGGTGTTTGTGTGTGAACATGTGTGTGACCAAAAGGAAATGGAATTTCCTCCTTATTTCCAGAGAGAACATGATTATATAAGGTAGTTAATATTTATTTACTGGAGCCCAGATCACAGTGGATTGGGACACGGTGACCTTGCTCCACATGGGCTCTATAAACATAACAATTCCAAACATAGCAATAACTGTGGGAGTCATCACAGCTCACTATGCATCAGGCAGCCCAATGGCTGTAGCTGGTCCTGCTGAAAGGCATCTCAAGTGGTCCAAGGAGGGATGCTAGTGTTGCATGAAAATCACCCTACGTAGTAAATCTAAGCATCTCTCTGCAGATTATATACACAGTCAATGCAAAGAGGGCAGGTCCTACCTAGATTCTAATGGTACTAGTTTATTTTCCTTTCTCAAGGAAAGCGTAGTAGGTCTGCGAGGTGGGCTAGGAATCTTCAATAGAATTACCAACAGCCTCAATACTAAACTGCAATTCTCAGGACTCTTTCAGAAGGGTCCACAACAGTGAAACTGGATCAGGCCTGAGCCATGTCTAATCTGACCTGGGAGGATCTGTTCTCTAGTTTGGGAACCTGAGGGCTATGGTTGTGGCTGGTGCTGCTGTCCTGTTCAGGAAGAAGAAGAAGAAAGCCAGACACCTTTTATACTAGACCTGGACAATCAAGGTATCATTTTGCCTACCATCAGAGATGGGCAAATCCAGTGCAGCTTGACTTGAGTCGAGTCACGAGTCTCTTTAACTCGACTTGAAAATGAGTCCTGACGGGCTGACTTTCCAAGTCATCCAGAGCGTTTTGGGGACTCTAAAAGACCCAAGTCTTTTCCATTAAAAAGTCAGTTAGGCTCTGCTGGGCTGTGTGTCAGAGTTCTCTTTAAACACTCCCCTGAGGTCACTGCCAATCCCTTCTGCATCCCAATACACTTAAACCTAAACCAAAAAATAAAAAAATAAAAAATTAACCATTTCTCTCTACCCCCAACCCGTCTTTGCCTCCTGACTGAACATAATGTACCCTGCTGTTCGTTGCTGCCGCTTTCACAGATCTGAATGTCTACCTTTCAGATCACTGCACAAGGTTTTTCAGGCAACATGGAAGCTGCACAACATCAAGTAGCACCCCCAAGCCATGTCTGGGTGACTAAAGTTGCCCAAATCCATGGTGCTTTCCAAGTCAATAGCCCCAGACACAAGTGTTTGCCAAATCTTTGACACACATGACATAAGTCCATTCGAGTCAGTGAAAAACGTCTGTTTTCACAATTCTAACTTGAGTCACTTGACTCGAGTTCCCATTCCTGCCTGCCAGTCACAGGGTCCAACATTGTCCTTCACAGCTGGCACAGCTGGGGCACAGCAAGTAAGTGGGGTCTCCACACTCTTGCTGCTGCAGTGACAATGCGGATGTAGAGTCTGGAGTATGCAAAATCCATTTGGTGCATATTAGACAGATAAACTGAGAACAAACTTTACTTTGTGAAAACAGTGTTAGCTTTTTCACTAGAAAAGCTGGAGCTATTTGAAATATTTTATCGCTGAGGATATGAGCAGACAGGATGACTAGAAGGGCACAGAGATTGAGGAGAAGGAACGATTGTGACATTTTCCCACAGGGATTTATTTTATTGTTCACACTTTGCCACTATGGAATATACAGATGCCTCTCCTTCTCTATTCACAGTCAGACGACCAGAGTATGTAATTTAAAGATGACGCAGGCCATTTGTATGAATTATACAGTGTCTTCTGCAGTTATGTTGGCTGAGAGGTTTGTAAGAGGATTTTAGTTTCTCCTCCTTCAGTATATATGTTGAGCTCCCAGCTGAAGGAAGAATGGAATTGTGTATTAAGGCACATTATGTGGGCTTTATGACTTCCTGTGAATCATCCAACAATGTCTTAGGTACTCTTAAGAACATAAAAACAGGCCCACTGGATCAGGCCATAGGCCCATCTAGTCCAGCTTCCTAAATCTCACAGCGGCCCACCAAATGCCCCAGGGAGCACACCAGATAACAAGAGACCTCATTCTGGTGCCCTCCCTTGCATCTGGCATTCTGACATAGCCCTTTTCTACAATCAGGAGGTTTCACATACACTTCATGGCTTGTAACCTGTAATGGATTTTTCCTCCAGAAATTTGTCCAATCCCCTTTTAAAGGCATCCAGGCCAGATGCCGTCACCACATCCTGTGGCGAGGAGTTCCACAGACCAACCACACGCTGAGTAAAGAAATATTTTCTTTTGTCTGTCCTAACTCTCCCAACACTCAATTTTAGTGGATGTCCCCTGGTTCTGGTGTTATGTGAGAGTGTAAAGAGCATCTTTCTATCCACTTTATCCTTCCCATGCATAACTTTGTATGTCTAAATCATGTCCCCCCCCTCAGGCACCTCTTTTCTAGACTAAAGAGGCCCAAACACCATAGCCTTTCCTCATAAGAAAGGTGCCCCAGCCCAGTAATCATCTTAGTCGCTCCCTTTTGCACCTTTTCCATTTCCACTATGTCCTTTTGAGATGTGGCAACCAGAACTGGACACAATACTCCAGGTGTGGTCTTACCATCGATTTGTACAACGGCATTATAATATTAGCTGTTTTGTTCTCAATACTTTTTCTAATGATCCCAAGATAGAATTGGCCTTCTTTACTGCCGCCGCACATCGGGTCGACACTTTCATCGACCTGTCCACCACCACCCCAAGAGCTCTCTCTTGATCTGTCACAGACAGCTCAGAACCCATCAGCCTATATGTGAAGTTTTGATTTTTTGCCCCAATGTGCATGACTTTACACTTACTGACATTGAAGCGCATCTGCCATTTTGCTGCCCATTCTGCCAGTTTGGAGAGATCCTTCTGGAGCTCCTCACAATCACTTCTGGTCTTCACCACTTGGAAAAGTTTGGTGTCATCTGCAAACTTAACCACCTCACTGCTCAACCGTATCTCCAGGTCATTTATGAAGAGGTTGAAAAGCACCGGTCCCAGGACAGATCCTTGGGGCACACCGCTTTTCACCTCTATCCATTGTGAAAATCGCCCATTGACACCCGCTCTTTGTTTCCTGGTCTTCAACCAGTTCTCAATCCAGGAGAGGACCTGCCCTCTGATTCTCTGACTGTGGAGATTTTTCAATAGCCTTTGGAGTTTTTCAGTAGCCTTTGATGAGAGACTGTCAAACGCCTTCTGAAAGTCTAGATATATAATGTCTGTGGGTTCTCCCGCATCCACATGCCTGTTGACCTTTTCAAAGAATTCTATAAGGTTCATGAGGCAAGACTTACCCTTACTGAAGCCATGCTGATTCTCCCTCACCAAGGGCTGTTCGTCTATGTGTTTTGAGATCCTATCTTTGATGAGGCATTCCACCATCTTACCGGGTATAGATGTTAGGCTGACCAGCCTATAGTTTCCCGGGTCCCCCCTCTTTCCCTTTTTAAAGATCGGTGTGACATTTGCTATCCTCCAGTCCTCTGGCGCTGTGGCCGTTTTGAGAGACAAGGTGCATATTTTAGTCAAGAGATCAGCAACTTCATTCTTCAATTCTTTAATAACTCTTGGGTGGATGCCATCAGGGCCTGGTGGCTTATAGATCTTTAATTTATCAATGAGGTCTGAAACATCTTCTCTTTTAACCTCTATCTGACTTAATTCCTCAGTCACGAGGGGCCGCTCGGGCAGCGGTATCTGCCCGAGGTCCTCTGCTGTGAAGACAGATGCAAAGAACTCATTTAATTTCTCTGCCAACTCTAGGTCTCCTTTTATCTCCCCCTTCCCTCCCTCACCATCCAGAGGGTCTCTCTTGGAGACAGGATAGAAACCTGAAAATGAGTGAATATCCCATTCTGCCTTTCAGAATGCCTTTCAGACAACTTCAGAGTAAGTTCCTTCTCAATTAAATATCAATAACATGATCAGGGCAACATTTCTGTAAGCTCACTGGTTGTTCTGTCTCAACTGATTAAGGACAATTTTATTTCCTAGTGCCTGCTCTCTAGAACAGTGGTTCCCAAACTTTTGAGCATCAGGACCAACTTTTTAAATGACACTGTATTAGGACTCACCTAGCTTTATGAGACTTTAAAAAGAAGTTTCACCTTACCAGCTGCTCAAGCCTCTGTTTTTTATCCTTTTTACTGGGGGGGGGGGGGGGAATTGTTGATCTCCATGTTCATTGGATCAGGACCATTCTGGTGACATTGTGTTCCTCTTAGCCTGCCCTTCAAAATGGCATGGTTGCCTACTCATGAGTAAACACACGCGTGTGGCTGATCACTCTCCATAGAGCTCAATACATTTTCCTAGTTGGCTCTCAGTTTACCAGTTTCAGTTTCATGACCCACCAACAATCAGGTCATGATCCATTAATAGGTCCTGGATTCGGGCACCTCCCTGACGAGGAAAGGCTACAGCGTTTGGGGCTTTTCAGTCTAGGAAAAAAGTGCCTGAGGGGGGATATGATTGAGACATACAAAATTATGCAGGGGATGGATAGAGTGGATAGAGGGATGTTCTTTTCCCTCTCACACAACACCAGGGACAACCAATGAAATTGATAAAAAATAAAACAAAGGAAATATATCTCTATCCAGCATGTAATTAGTCTGTGGAACTCCTTGCCACAGTATGTGGTGACAGCATCTTGCCTAGATGCCTTTAAAAGGGGATTAGACAAATTTCTGGAGGAGAAGTCCATCACAGGTTGCAAGCCATGATGGGTATGTGCAACCTCCTGATTTCAGACGTAGACTACCTCAGAATGCCAGTGCAAGAGAGGGCACCAGGATGGAGGTCTCTTGCTGTCTTGCATGCTCCCTGAGGCATCTGGTGGGCCATGTGAGATACAGGAAGCTGGACTAGATGGGCCTTTGGCCTGATCCAGTTGGGCTCTCATGTCCTGACCCACAGAGTGAGAAACACTGCTCTAGTGAAACAATGTTTCTATTTTCTCTTTGAGAGAGATGTTTAGAATGCTTTTAAAAAAATGTTGCAACCATCCAGACATGTGGCCAAAATACACATAATAGTAAACATGGAGGTTGGCCCTTGCATGCTTTTTTGTTTGCTAAAATTCTACCGTTGGGTGGAGTGAAGCACTCAGGACTCTGTGCTTTGAAGAAAGTGCCTGTCGGAAATTCAGGCACATGGATACAAACTGCCATTGAACTTTCTGCCTTCCATTCTCTTCCTAACCACACACAGATAGCAAATATTGCTGAAGAGAATGAATTTGACTTTTCGCTGTTGTCTATGCTGGCAGAGATAAAACTCCAAAAGGCACATTGCGCAGGAAAGTTCAGGTAAGAAGCTTTGTATGAGGCTTGTATTCAAAAGTCAAATAGTTTTATTTAAGGAAATATAGAAGTGTATCTTTGTATGAAAGGACGGGTGTGGATCCTGTATCTAGTCTGCTTGGCTACACATCTTCTCTGAGAGAGAGTGCCTAAGGAAGGAACTAGCATTCTGTGTCAAGGCGTAAATTCCTATGTATTTTTATTCCCCCACACAATGTTTCTGAGCAATGACTGATTGCAACCTTGGATGTTTTATTTTTGTTTACTGGATGGACATTGTTTATGCCAATAAAGGTTAAATGAAATGCAACTAGCATTCTGAGGAAGCAGAGAGCAGCATTATAGGATGATAGAAAAGCGAATACTATACTTTGTCCTCCTATTTCAGTGTTTCCCAAAGCTGATTTTTAGTTGGTTGCGAAAAGTTTCTGAAATATTTTTCAAAAGTTTGCGAGAACCCTTGCCCTGTTTGCAGAAGGAAAGCAGCAGAAAACCTGGATGGAGAGACCAATCTTGTGGCTGGAATGCTAACCTGTGGAAGGAGGTCATCTTCATACTCCAAATTAAAATGTCACATTTTCCTACTTTTCTCTAGTAATTGGTTTGTCTTAGATCACATATGTGAACCCAGTTACAGCATTTTGTCTGGCCTGGAAGTCCCTAACTGCACATTCTACAATCCAGTCTTCTTCTGGATACCCCAGAATGACTATAAAGGTTTGGGGGAACAGTCCTTGAACTCCATTTCTAGAGAGTCTAGCAAATGTCTACATAACATAACTATATGTAAGGTCTCTGGCAACCTTGGCCTCGGGATCACCGAACCCTGGTTATCATTAATAATAAATTATTAATAATAAAAATATTCTCTCTCTCTCTCTCTCTCTCTCTCTCTCTCTCTCTCTCTCTCTCTCGTAAATCTATGTGGGCTGTGATACCTTTTGTTTTAAAAAGTGGGTCCTGGTGCTAAAATGTTCGAGACGCACTGCCCTAGCACTATCTAGCTACCATTACTGCACCCTGCAGATAATGGTGCAATGATACAGCATTTCTGCGTATTCCAACAGCGTAAACTAGTGGGTCCCAAAATGGTAGGTTTTGTCCCACCATGAGAATAGGAAGTGGGCCCTTAGGGGAGCGGTCCAGTTGAGGGTGTCCCGATGGTGCTGCCGCAATCGCGGCACCGCGGTAACCCAAGGGTTTTCCCCCTCCCCAAGGCCAGCACAACTCTCCAGGTAAGTGGGAAAATCCCTGGGTTCCCACAGCACCCTGATGGCTGCAGTGCTGTCAGGGCATCCCCCAACCCCAGGCCCCACCCTTGCCAACACTTAGTGTGTTCCCAATGTCCTAAGAGGACTTTGGAAACTGCTGGTGTAAACAGATCATTAATATTCTCGAGTGTTTGAAAAGGATGTTTCTAAATTCTATAATTTAAGTGAGGCAGTCAAAGTATGAACTTCCTCAGTTCAGAACTTCCAAGGTAATGACAAACCAAGCCCAAACCTCTCTGAAGTTTGACCTCAGTTCGTGCTATACCTTATATAGTGGCAGTGGTGATAATAAAGAGATAGTGAAGATTGCTATAGTGGCCTTGGTTAGAAAACATATGCAATTGGGGGCACTAGACCTTTGAGAAATTTAGCAGCAATAGCCGTTTTTGTTGTTCTTACTGATAAGTTACAGTGCAATCTTATGAGCGTCTGCTCAGAAATAAGTCCCATTGAATTTATAGGGCTTACCCCCAGTTCAGAGTATATAGTCTGCAATATAGGATTACAGCCCAAAATCAGTTTTCAAAGCAGTATCCAAGGGACAAGGAAGCAGTTGGTCAAACTGCACATGTTAGATTATATAAAAATTAAAAATTAAAATAAATGATAAAATGTCTTCGTTATGAGGAAAGGCTACGGCGTTTGGGCCTCTTCAGCCTAGAAAAGAGGCGCCTGAGGGGGGGACATGATTGAGACATACAAAATTATGCAGGGGATGGACAGAGTGGATAGGGAGATGCTCTTTACACTCTCACATAACACCAGAACCAGGGGACATCCACTAAAATTGAGTGTTGGGAGAGTTAGGACAGACAAAAGAAAATATTTCTTTACTCAGCGTGTGGTTGGTCTGTGGAACTCCTTGCCACAGGATGTGGTGACAGCATCTGGCCTGGATGCCTTTAAAAGGGAATTGGACAAGTTATTCAAAAATATTCAAAATATTCAAAAACCACCCAGTACTATCTAAAAATCCTAATTTCTGCCTTATGCATATCATCACTGCTGTTTTCAGGGGCAGAAAAATGGGGTGAAAGTAACTAAATGAGCGAATAAATATTTGTGTTGATTTTATATATTGCTCTTCCTCTCCTGGTTGGGAGGTACCTATAGAAGAACTTGGGAGAGCTGGTTGGGAGGTACCTATAGAACTTCACAATAGAAGTTAAAATGCAATCTAACGTCTAGGAAAAGGAGGACATCTAAGTCACCCTGTAACTCTTTCTACCACTTCCAGGAAGGATCTACTAACTCATGATGCCTTTGTCTTTTTTTCTAACTCAGAGAGGGAGTAATCATCGTACACTTTATCCCTTCTTCTCAGGTAGATGTACTTGAAGTACATCTTGAGGCCCCTTCCACCCAAGCTTCTGTCTGAAGAGTTTCTTGAGCCATTTCTTAACCCCCTTTTGTGTATCCTAGCAGCACTGGACAGCATTGACTCCAGGCAAGCTTTTCTAGTGCATTATGTTGTCTACTCCTGGCAAACATTTCTAGTGCATGCTCATTCCCAACATCGTATTTCAGTCTCGTGCTATTATTAATTATAAGGTCTTTAAGAAACTGTGCTTATGAAAAGTCTGTTGGGCAAGTTTCGTCTAAGATGAGGTTTCTATTATCTAAGTCTGTGGTTCTCAAACTTTTAGCTCTGGGACCCACTTTTTAGAATGAGAATCTGTCAGGACCCACCGGACGTGATGTCATGACTGGAAGTGACATCATTAAGCAGGAAAATTTTTAAAACAATCCCAGGCTGCAATCCTACCCACACTTAATGAGGAATAAGTCCCATTGATCATTGTTAAAAGCATATACATTGTAGCCTGTTCATAGTACAGATCTGTAACATTTCCCCAAATGCACTCACATACCATGGTAGCATCAAGTCTAATATATGAAAAATAAAATATTGAAATGAATGGGGACCCACTGGCTTGTGACCCACCTAGTGGGTGTCGACCCACAGTTTGAGAAACACTAATCTAAGCTAATCAAAAACTCTTTAATGTTAATAATAGTTAACCAAAGTATTAATGATAGTTAATGATAGTTGGAAACAAAGTATTCTGTGAATGGGTACATGCAGGAAGCAATTCTGGTGAACGCCAGCAGATAACTAAAACATAAGCCCCTGAGAACTGGGGCTTAGTAAACCTTTTCTACCCTGCACTATGTACTACTGCTAGTTAGCCTGACTGCTTTTACTAACTACTTGCTATTCTCTTGTTCCTTTTTCCAGACAGCTGCAGGAGTTCTTTGCCAGCACGGCTTGCCTTTGTCCGTATCAAACTAAGTTTCCCTTGCCGTGGTTCTTCCCCCATTCTCCATCACCCACCCTTTTGAATTAGCACCCCCTGCAATAGACAGGAAAGTGTACCTGTTAGAATGCTCTGAAAACTGTATGTAACACTTATTGCTATGGCAGATTTGCTAGTGCAGAGCCCAGGGGCTGAACAGGTCTTAAGAACACCTTTATTATTATTTTTTTCCCCAGTTGAAATTCCTTTCACCTGCTCTTGGGGTGCACACCTGTTCTACACTGGAAACATGCTTGTTAAGGGTGCCACAAAAGAGCACAGGTTTTTACCAGAAAGTTGAAGTTTGTTGACTCTCTATCGGTATGGGGTGGGTGGGAAATAGGCATTATGTCCTGTGAACACAGCTGGGAGAGGGAGCAAAGAAGTATAAAGGGGTGGGGAGTGTGAAACCTTTCACTACTCTCAAAGCAGTCTGCATTTTTATACTCTTTTTTATAGATTTTTAAGACTGAAAACACTACACAGGTGGCAGAGAGTGTGAGGTTAAAGGCTGTTCAGCAAACTCTAGTTAGTTACTTATTTGGTTAACTGCAGCGCAACCTCAAGATGGGCTGTGAGATTTGGAAGGGTGCATGTGTATGTTACACTATGGGTCAGAAGGGGTCCTTCTGCAGACCCATACAGGGTAGGAGGCTGCTGGAGAGTGCCTTGGGATAAGGAGGTATTTTTCCTCTTACCCTGTGTGACAACCCAGCCTGCCCTATGGGGCTACTTGGATTGGTGCCAGCTGTGTAGGGTTGCCTGGCCCAGGAGTGGGGATTGGGATACAGGCTGATTGGGATACAGGCTCCCCCAGAAATACCCCCTCCCTACCCTGGTAGGTAGGTTGGCAACCTTCAGTCTCGAAAACTATGGTATAAGCCTACAGCACCTGGTATTTCCAGGTGGTCTCCCATCCAAGTACTAACCAGGCCTGACCCTGCTTAGCTTCCAAGATCAGATGAGATCAGGCATCTGCAGGGTAACAGTTACTGCCCTGGAACACTCTGCTACCACCTTCTCCCACTCCCTGAGCCACCTGGCACAATCCTACCAGTGCTGGCAAGCCAACCCAGATCCTTGCGTCAAACACGTACCTTGTGGCATGTGTGTGACACAAGGGAGGGAGCCAGAGCTGGGGGCCTGTACTGGCACAAGTCAACATTAGGATTGGACTATGAGTCACAGAAGGAGGAGGAAAAACTGACAGGGATACTTTCTTCACATCCTGAGTTAATTATGTTTGCTCACCACTAAACCTGTCCTCTTAGAATATGCTGATAATCTGGTCCAAGGCCTCTGCCTTTTGAGCTTGGTTAATGTCATAGCTTTGTGGAATTTTAACATGCTAAATGAAACTGGATGAAGGCTTTGTGTATGCATGCCTGTGTGAAGTATTCATTACATATTGAAACCTTTGCGAGAAGCTGAGAAGAAAGTACTTCAAATGTGGGCAACTTAAACCCAAGCTGCATGTTACGGGGTGATGCATGGGTGCTGCTGACATTAGTCTTTGCCCAAGATTCCTGTGAAGTTGAAAAAGCATGTGATAGAGTATCCCTGCCTACTCCAAGTCACTGCCAATGAACCAGCACCAAGGAGAAGATATACTAATACTGTATGATGCAGGGCTGGTCCAGCCTTGAAGCTGGCTGGTGTGGCATGTATCTGTGGCAGATAGTGTGGAGTGGGTGGGTAAGGGGGCAGTATAATAAGGGTGTCCTCCAGTGGTGGTTCTAGCCATTGTGCCATCTGGGGCAAGCCTTGAAATGCTGCTTCCCCGCCACTCATCAGGTGGTGGAAAACATAATTGCCACACAGTTACTATTCAGAACACTCCTAGTAGCTGCACAGTGTGTGAAATGGAAAGCTGGGCACTGCATATTGCCTTACCCCTTTTCTACCCAGTTCACAGGTGTACACATTTTATCCCTGTTGCATATATGCATATGCATATATATGTTGGGGAGAAATGGCTTAATGTTCATGCAGAAGCATTAACAGGCATTGCGAGAGATGCTCAGAGATTTCACTACTGTCCTGAGAATGGGATGGAACAGAACCCTGAAGAATAGTACTGCTAGCTATTCACACTCGCTACGCTGGAATACAACATCCGCAGTGGGCCAAAAAGGGACAGTGATTTTCCCAGGGACTGAGTATAAGAACACAGAAATATTTAGAGCATATGAAATTATGGTGCTACAACTGCAAGGGAAGCTTTTAAAGTAAATGCTTAAAGTTGGACACTTTAAAGAAAAGGGGGAGAATGCAGCTCTCCAGGACAAAAATTATTTAGGTTCTCAATAATAAATGAGTGAATTATGTCATATGCGACAGGTGCTCTAGAAATACCCTATAACCCTCTGTGCAGTGGCGTACCCAAGGGGGCCAAGGGGGGCAAATGCCCCAGGCATCAGACTTTGGGGAAGGGGCCATGACCCACTCCCCCCGCCACTGTTCTTTTTGCACAGTCGGGAACTGAGGATCAGTATTCAGATGCCTTAAGAATTTCTAGTGGAAAAGGACAATCCTATTATAGTTTTCTGCATTTATAAATACCGTTCAAGTTTGCAAAATGTGAGTTTTCTGCATTTATAAATACTGTTCAAGTTTGCAAAATGTGGTTAATTGTGTATCCTATATTGGTTGACCTGTTTCCCCTGGATTTGTTATTTCTCTCTGCCCCACTTTTTCCTAGATGCTTGAAAGAGAAGTGTGAATGGATGCTATTCTGCCATAGGCTGTTTGGTTGCAACGCCAACATCTATTTTTTTTCTCTTGCACAGTGCTGACATCTAGTGGCTGAGGAAATCATGGTGACCCTATAAAGTAGATTTGGAAGTTTTTGCTCAGATGAAACTTGGAGGGATTTCAAATGGAAGTGTAAAGTGTTTCAGTAAGATGAAGCACAATTCCTTAGAGGTTCGTTCATCTGCTTTTGCACAGTTCTTTAGGTTTCTGCTACATTCTGAAAAATTCAAGCCAGATTTGGAGGTTCCTGTTGCGAAAATCATCCCAGAAATTTTGAAAAAAGCTTCATTTATAAGATTTAATCACTTGCATGAAACTCATAGGAAGAATGGACTATAAGATGAGTGACAGCTACATTACAAGTCGTCCCTCATTATCTGCTGAGGTTCTGTTCCAAAATCCCTACTGGATAAAAAAATCAGTAGATAAAAAAACAGTGGAAAAATAGATTTAAAGACCCACTTCCTGGTTTCTTGCCCCTCCATTGCTCCTAATAAAGTCATGCTTCAGCATTTGCAGGGGTTTGATTCTGGGACTCCCTGCTGATACCATAAAATGTGTTAAATAAAAGCAGTTTAAAAAAAATTTAAAAGTGTGTTCCTTTACAATTTACAATAAGTTCCTTTACAAGTTCCTTTACAATAAGATGAACTTATATGAATGAATGAAGGTCTTGCAATAGCTCAAGGCCTATAAAAGGCCTTGCAGAAAGCAAGGCTGGCCTTTCCTTTGCTGCCGCTGCTGCATCACAGATGTGAAACAGCAAGCAGTGGAGGGAGCCCTCATTCCACAGCACATGCAAAGAGGTCAAACAGTTGCCTTCACGCTGAGAGCAGTTGTGTCCAGCCATTGTGGGCTGCAGTTGTGGGCTGCAACAAATCTCTGGAGGGCCAGGGGCTCATTGGAGACTAGGGGCTCCCTGAAGGCTGCATTGAGAGGCCTCGAGGGCCACATGTGGCCCCAGGGCCGGGGTTTGGGCACCCCTGTTTTAAAAAAAGGGAAACAATCAAGGGGAGAAAGGGGAGCATCCACACAGCTTTCACACAATTAAATTAAAAAAAGAAAAACACTCACAAAATGGCTGGACATTGCTATGGGAAGAAGGAGAAGCTGGTGCCTCGGGCTTCAGAGGTGCAAAGGAGGAGAGGGATGATAATATAGCACTACTTAAGTCACACCATTCTTTCAAGTAGCCAGTCATGTCTATGATGGCAGTAGTTCTCCAAGGCAGCGGATCTTTCTCAGCCCTGCTAATGTGAGATCCTTTTAACTGGAAAGGGCAAGGACTGGAGCCTGCACTGCTTTCTTGCAAGCACGTGCTCTGCCACTGAGTGATGTCCCCTCTCCATGTTGGAGAACATTCTTCATGTTGGAGAAATGTAGGAGGGGACAGCTCAACCTCTAAATAATTGGACATAAGAACTGTTTAAAAAACCTAAGCAAGGCAATATAGCATGAGCCTGGTGGGTGATGCCCACCACCAATCATCTCACTGGCCACAGTCAAGAGGTGTTGTTGATGGCAGTTCCACAGAGCAATCACAGTAGCTATACCCACTGAGGCTAGAATTGCATTTTTCCCAGTATAAAATGTTGCACCTGGAATGGTCAAAAAAGGCAACCACAAGAGAGCTTATCCACGATGTCTGCTTCTCAGGATCTCCTAAATGGCCCACAACAGCCAACTTGGGTATATGGCTAAGAATGAATGAATCTTTTATTACGGTCACTGACCAGTACATAAAATATAAAACTGTGCACTTGAAAATGTCAGTACACAAAAGATAAAATATTACAATTAAAACACTGAGCTAAATAATCTTTGTATTCAAAAAGACCCAAACCCAGCACCCATTCTCAGTGGCAAACTTCCCATCGTAGGCAGCAACTCTACTGAATTTAGTCCACTTTCAATATCAATGTCCTGATGCGCATCGCTGAAGCAAAGAATCTTGCAACATTAAAAGTAATACCGGGACTTGTGTCAGAAAGTTCATATATTGTTGTTGTGTATGTCCCAAAAAATGGATCAGCAGTGGTGTAATAAGGGTAGCACGAATGTCCCTATAAAAGGAACAGTGGAAGAGCACATGTTCGGTAGTTTCTATCTCTTCTGATCTACAGGGACATAGACGTTGGCTCCAAGATATCTTTTTATATCGTCCCTCTGACACTACTGAAGGGAGTCCTCGGAGACGGGCCAGTGTAGGTATATGGCTAAGGGCGCAATCCTAACCAACTTACCAGCACTGATTAAGCAGCCCCCCAAGGTAAGGTAACAAACATGCCCTTAGCTTGAGGAGGCCCCCTTGACTGCCTCCCCACTGCAGGATGCAATGCACACCACATTGGCCCAGCTATGTCAGTGCTGGAAAGTTGGTTAGGCTTACGCCCTAAGAAACCTAAAACCTTGGAATTCTATGCTCCTGCTGCTGGGGGCTCTGACAGTTCCATGGAAAAGATCACTTTGCATTCATCATGTGGATTACACAACCTGCACAGACCTTGAATCCATCCCATTCAGCCATGTGGCTCAGGCAGGACCACCTCAGACTGTATTCATCCCTTCTGGAGCGAACTGGAAACACTAAAACAGAGTTTGCAACCTCTTGGAATGCTCTAAAGAGCGATCGGCCCCTCAGCCTCACTAGGCATCCACACTCACTAGGCACACGCCAGTATGACCTTACACCATTTGTAACAAACCTGAGCACATTCTGATAGAAAACATACAAATGAACATTTCCATTTTGTGACTTGTGCAAGAAAATTTGGGATGCTGAATCCAGATGTTCTAATTTCAGCTTGTCAAAAATAAGGGTTTTGTTATTTTTTAAGAAGCAGAGAGGCAGAAAGAGGTGAATTGAATAGATCATGTTGCCAAAAAAGGGGAGTGGGATTAAACTCTCGAAGATTTATGAGCCTCATGGGCACTGCTTGGGAAAATATATAGATATCTGACATCAGTATTTTCCCCTAATTATCTCAGTGTTCTTGTGTTGAAAAGGGGAACAATTTTGTTTTCTCTGCTGGTTTATCCGTGAAAGGCAAAAGTAATACAATGTAAATGAAGTAGTGGATCCAGTGGTGTAACCAGAGGGGGTGCAAAGCAAAGTAGGCTTTCTTCTGTTTTGCTCCCACCGCTTGGAATGACTCTGAAGGGGAGGGGCCACTTGCACAACGCATTCAGGCGCCTGCAAAACTTAGTGTTTTGCACCCCCTCTAGCTATTCCACTGAGTGGATATTCAGCTGTGGCCATTCTTTTCAGCATATACAGATATACCAAAGGCACTCCTGGATATCATGTACACCTATACAAGGGCTCATACACAATATGATTCAACATGATTTTAGGGTGGGGACAAGTGCACCTCAAAACCCTCAACTCTAGTAAGTTGCCAACTCTTCCATTCACCTTCATGACCACCCCAACCAATTGACCAATGCCTCCAAAGTAAGGAGCATGTAAGCCACAGGGTCTTTCTCCATGATTCTTCTGACTCCAAGACCAGGAGATCCTTCCTCCTGTGTGTCTCATGTCTTCTGCCTTACATTTCATTGCTTTTTAAGTTGTAAATTCTACCTTTCCTTTCCCAGAAATAGGTGACAGTGAGGTGGTGTCACCTCCAACTGCTTCCAGGAGGCCATTTTGGGCTATACGGACCTATTGGCTGCCCACACAGTGCTCTGCTTGCTGCACCTCAGCATGAACAGTTCCATGCCAGGGAGTCAGCCATGGAGAGAACTGGCAGTAGCAGCTGTGCAGGGCCTGATTTGGTCAAATTGGCCCCTAAGGCTGGTCCTGGCAGTGGGAAAGTATAAACCATTAAACTGAAACACAGGGCAAACCACCTAAACTGAATGAAATGCTGGCAAAACAAAAATTTTCAATGATCTGTAGCATAGAGGCCATGCTGCAAGCCTCACCCCTCACCTTGGTTGCACACTAGAAGAGATGCACTCAAGTCCCCTGTTCAAGCACCCTACATTTTTCCAATCACTGTTGAAAAAGTGCTGCTCTAGATTGCTGGCTAGTGTCACCTAAGTGGTAGGATCCACCCTGATTCCTCTCTGCATTGTGGTGGACTGGAAAAGATGAAGGCTACAGATAATATTTATCTTGCATATACTCTGGTTAAGAGAAAATTGGCCACAGATGTCTCCCAGCTGTACAGGATACCTGAGTTTCATTTGAAGCTTGCTGTAAATCTGGTTGCTTAATGTACCTGCTCCAGTGATTTTAATTTAGGGGATGTTAGGAACGTCCCTGCACATGACCCCTCATATATTATTATAAAAAGAGGGGGCTTGTTTGGGGCTTGAGGCCTCTCGAGGGAGGTGCTGTGAGATTTATGGAAGGGCAGTGTTACCATGAGGAGTTCAGGAAGTATGACAAAAAATCTTTCATTGACTAGCAAAGCTGTAAAGAAGAATTAAGTGAAAATGGGGGTTTCAAAAAAATCTCTTTAGGGTCATAATAAAAATGCTAGTTTAGATGTATTCTCTTTTTTCACATAATTCTAATATGCACATCTGATTCTCAAAACAGCCTACCTTTCAGGAATGCTTTCAGATCAGCTTGTCTGCTCAGGAACCCCTGAGCGATACAGAGGATTCTGGGGCATGTTTTGGGGGGTGCACTTGTTCCATGTGGGGCAATCACTTAGCCTATTGGGCAAGGTGACCCAATGTCATAACCGCAAAAGAGGACCGCAAAATGTAGGACATCCAAGGAAAATGTAGGACACGCCAAAATAAGTTTAAAACACTCATATATGAATTTCATGTGGTTAATTTTAACACAATATTATTATTAAATTTAAAACTATATTACACAGAATGTATTACATATAATTTATGAATTAAAAGAAGGTTGTGCACCCTCTGCAGGGGGCCTACTCACAGTGGAAAGGAGGATATTTAAATTCTTTTCCAGGACACAAGGCTAAAAAAGAGGACATGTCCTGGAAAAAGAGGATATCTGGTCACCCTGTTACTGGTCTCATCATGGCTATACCTGAACTGAGTGTGTGCTCTAGAACACACACAGACAAAACTTCCTGGGACCACACTAGAGAGGGCAAGGCAGGAAGTGATGGGCAAACTGTCTTGAAGTGAAGCATTTCTGCTGTTTCTGACCTTCTCACTGAGTAATGCCCAAGGCATGTGCCAGGCTATTTTGTGCCCTAGGCAAGGCTATCTGCACCCCCTCCCCCATAAATTGCCAACTTAAATTTTTATAAGACTTTATAATTAATTATATTCCATAGCACTGTTGTGGTATTTAAGTAAAAAAAAATATATGAATTGACAGTTGCATTTTTAGATGGGTTAAAGAAATCCGAAGTAATCTGTATAAAACTGTGCCCCTCAAAAGGTTAGTACTGCGCCCATCTGAGGTCTGTGCCCTAGGTGGGTGCCTAGTTGGCCTAATGATAGCACCAGCTATCCCCTGAAAGCCCAGGCCAGCTTTTGCATAAATCACATAATATTTAATATGTTTTTATCTTGTGTTTTTAATATGTTTTTATCTTGTTAAATCATGCTTTTAAAACTGTTTTATATGTTGTGAGCCATCTTGGGTCCCTTTTAGGGATACAAATAAAGTTGTTTATTATTATTATTATTATTATTATTATTATTATTTAAAAAAACAGCAATTTAAATTAATTTGAAGGAAGCCAACAAAAGGAGTGCATGCAATCCAGGGCAAATTTACTCAAAATAAAACGCAGAACTGAACAAACACATGTTCATAATCTATCCAAAGGTAAAAATGGATGAGGCTATCCAGGTTTCTTGAAAGGGGTCAAGGAGTTCCATAGCTTAGGTGCCCCTAGAGAGAAGGCCCTGCCCTGCAGATCTACCAGCTGTGCGGAGATGTAGAACATCTACAGACGACATTAGGAGCCAGGCAGAGTCATGTGTCAGCTCACAGTCCTTTCGCTCCCTTGCACCCAAGCCAGTTAGGACTTTGCATTTTGATATTTAAAAACACATTATGCACATGCAGGCTCTTTCGTCTAATTTTTCCACCTGTTGTGGATATTGGACAGAAAGTGAAACTGGACAAAGAGCGTTTAGCAGAAATGAAACGGACACCATGGAGGCAAGAATCCACTCTCCAGGTCTCATCTCTGCTATTTGCACCGCTATAGAGGAGGTCAAAGTTGCACATCTGCGCAAAGGATGCCTTGCTAGTACGCTGTGCACCAAACCAGCTCTGTTTCCCCTCGTCTCGTAAAAATCATTTTAGAAACAAGAGAGCCAATGACAAGTCTTTGGAGCGGCCTCAAGAAGCTGTCAGCCAAGGGATCCCGCCGCTTGCTACTATTTTCGAGTGATAAGCGAAACCCCCTCTCTTCTATGCCTATCCGAAACCCAGGATGGGCTCGTCGGTGGTGATTCATGCGTCGGAGGCGAGGGGCCTCTCTTGGCCAGCTTGGCTCACGCACGCAGCGCTTTGGCAGAAGAACTGTAGATGTTTCCAATTAGGTGAAAAACAAAACCTCCGAAGAGCATGGCTTGAACCCAAATCAAACCTCTTCTGAATATCACATTTTCTGCATCAGGAAAGTGGTTGAGACAGCTGCGCCACACAGGTGGTATCGCAGGCAGTAAATTACCCTGCTTTTATAGATGCCTGGGGACGGGGAGTCTCGGAACAATTAATTTTACCACTGGAACTTTGACCCTGGAGCACTTTTTATCACCGCAGGAATTTCTTATCGAGTTTTTGCACACAGGTGCACCGTGGATGCTCTAGGGAGACGCACGGCCCTTAAAAGGCAGGTACGGCTGAGAACGAGAGAGGGAACCAGAGACTCAAAGTGCAGGCCGGAGAGAAGAAAACAGCTCACCCAAGAGCACAACGTGCGTGGAGGAGGGGAACCACCTTAAGTAAAATCATCCCCCTGCTAATGAGTTTATTGCCTACCCTCTCACCCGGAATGTGTGTGAAAAAATCTCCCGGGCTCCACTAATGGCTCACCAAAACGCCACTGAGAGAGAGAGAGAATTACAAGCACAGCTGTGAGCCGTCCACAACAGGCTTATCAAAGGGAAGCAACCTTGGCCCCCTTCCAGCATAAAGTCACACATCTGATGGGATCATTTTTTGTTTCTTGTGGACATTTGTTGCACTTCGAAATGTGCAGCCGACAGAGCTTTGCAAGCGTTAAGATCCCTTCCAGTTGACTCATTAAACTGAATTCACGGAATGTACCAAACGAGGATGTACAAATGCTAACGATCCCTACTTGCCAAGAAGAGTTCTGGTTGATACCCGCCCCTGCTAAATCAATGTGCCTCTTTTGCCCTTGTGGGACATATTTGTTCTGGTTTTAGAGTGAGGTAGGAGAGTCACCACCGGTCTCGTTTCAATACCACCACCATCACTCCTTATTTGGCTGTTTTGATGTTAGATCTCTGCATGGAGGGTGGACACAACACATCTCCTTCAGGCATGCACGCACATGAACACTAAGACACATGTAGCATGCAACTTGCCATTTTACATACCTTAGCTGGCAAGGTTCATTTTGAACCATTGTTGATAACGTAAGTATATGCATTATGCAGTAAGACTTTCTTTCTGATATGAGAGCTCAGCTGTCCTCAGGGCTAGACCAAGGTTAAATGCCAGAAGTATCTTCACTGGCCCCCTCCATCAGTTCAACTCAGTGGCGTAGCTAGAGGGGGTGCAAAGCACTAAGTTTTCCAGGGAGCCTCACCACAAGATGCAAACGGCCCCTCCACACTGAAGCCATTCCGGGCAGCAGAAGCAAAACAAAGGCAAATACCTCCATTTTGCTCCTACCCCCCCCCCCCAATGATTTCCCAAAGGGGAAGGGGAGGGGCCCCTTCCATGTTTCAGTGAGGCTCCTTGTAAAACTTAGTGCTTTGCACCCCCCTCTAGCTATGCCATTGGTTCAAACTTGTTAGTATCTTATTTTTTAAATTGCTTTCATAGCCCCTTTCATGACTTTGAGGAACCATTTGCCAGAATGATTTGTCCCTGACAGACAAAACATAATTTTGCTGCCCAACATAAGCAAATATATAAACATTTGTTTTTTTCCCCAACCTAATTAGTAGCAGGATTAATGAGAGCAGCACAAGATCAAATGGTCCAACCCAAAGGCCCTCTGAAAGAGGGATGCCTTGGCCTGACACTGAATGCCAACAGGGAAGGAGCAAGGCAAACTTCTTTAGGGAGAGAGTTCCACAGGCCAGTGCCAGTAGGCTTTCTCCCACATCGCCACCGGACTGATGCGTGCACACAGGGGTTACGTAGTGATCTGTGGTGAAAACATAGGGGTTTCACAAGTATGCAATAGTCTGCTCCATTAAACCTTCTCTAATGCCAATAACAGCTGCCACCTTTTTAGTTTTAACTGGTCTTGCTCCCGTGAAAAAAAAAGTCACGTTTTTGCCAGCGCAAATGAGAAAAGCTTCACCTTCTTGATTTCTCTGTGCCAGGCCATTATTAAAGGCACAGGAACAGGGGGCAGTAAAAAAAGTGGCAACCCTACAGAGACGTATCTAGTTAATAGAGAAATGAACCCAGAAGACAGGGTGATCCTGAAATTAATGAACAGGCCAGAAACTGCCTCTTCCTTTAGTGTAATGTGAGTGGAAAGGATTATTTGAGCACTGAAGTAAGAAAATCAGTGTCATGCCTCAGTCACAGAGCTGAAACATGGTTGATATTGGCCAAAACCTGAACCCAGAGCTTCCAGGTCCGCATGCTGGTCCCCTTCTAGAGTACCACCTGAGGCTGTTGAGAGGAAGAACAACTGGATGGAAATGGCTCCCAAGACATTAGTGTTGCCTAGGATAGAAAATACCCTGGCTTGCTCTTCTGCTTTTAACAGCAGTTCGTTGTGCAGAAATCGACAGATGAAGCTTTTCACAGCACAAAGATAGATTTGATCACCAACTCATGTCTCCACACCAAGCTGCAGTTAGAGGAACCGGTTGAGAAGTTAGCAGCTCTAACCCAAAGCTAATGGGAACCACTGTCTTTCTGAACATGAACCTGGCTAGAAGCTTCCAGGTCAGGCTTGCGTTTTCACCTGAGCAACGCAAGCTGTCCTTCTGGGGGAAATAGCAGACATGAGGGAATCCAATCCAGATTAGGACCATGGCGGGGGTGGTGGTGGTCAAAGTATACATCTGATTGGGCCCTACAGCTGCCTATTCAGCTGCCACAGGTAATAGTAATGTGTGTAGTTTGGCCCCAATTCTTCTCTTCCTCCTTTGCCAGCTTCCCTACAGCCTCTTTTGTTTGGGTTTCTCCACTTAATACTGACCAGCAGTCATCTCTACCTGCTGCACAGGAAGCACCTTGAAAGTGCAATATGTGAAGTAGCTCTTAGTCAAATAAATCGAGGTGTAACCCCCAGCCCCCAAAAAACACCCCTAAGCATTTGTAATGGAAATGCACAAGATCCCTCGAAGAGATAGGGTGTGGTGTCAACAGTGGCCCCTTACTCGGGAAGGCAAGCATGGGGTTAACACTAGGGCCTTAGATTACAGTGAATGTGCTGTACATTTGGAGGCAAAGTGGCCCATAGGGTTAAAAGTAGCACCTGCAGGAAGGAATAGGGGGTGGGTAGTAGAAGGAGGAAGGGGAGAGAGAGAGAGAGAGAGAACTAAACTGATGGATTAATGGGCTGAGGAACTAATGGACTACTGGATCTGCTGACTGACTGATGGACTAACTGACTGATGGACAAATGAACTTCTGAAGACTGCTGGAAACACTGGAGATTGGTGCGTGGCTGCCATGCCCAAGACCTGCTGAGGTGTTGCTGTGGTGGCTGGAGAAGCTGCTGGCAGAAGAGGGGAGGAAGGAGGACCTCTGCAGGTTGAACAGGTAAGCTACCCGTTGGTGGGTCCAGCAGTACAGAACTGGGACCACCGTTGGGGAGCTAATTAGCTTAAAGTGGGCATAAGTTCTCTAAGTGAAACTTGGACTGGGAATCTGGCAAAACAGCATTTAAAGTCTGCCATTTTCTCAAAACGTTTCTCTTGCTTTCTATCTATGCCGGAAGAATTTAGAGATGATTTTTATGACTCGTTATCCAGCGTAATGGGTTTTCCAAAACTCTGTTGAGCCATCATTACTCAGCAATTCAAGAAAGGATTTTCTCAGAGTTGATGTTAAATCTTTAAGTGAAGTTTTGGCAGCATTGCCGAGACAAACCACCTGCATCTCCAGTGAGTGCAAAAATCTTCTTAAACTGATTGACTTGAGCCTAAAATCTGTTGCATCCTCTCTATATATGAAGTATTGTAAAACGCATTAACTCACCTTGACCACTCAAAGTCACTCACACTGATAGCTGGACTTCCCAGATATTAAGAGAGAGAAACCATCTACACCTGAAGTATGAAGTCATATGAACTCAAAACACGAGATCTAAGGAGTGGGCGCATTAAAGCCCTCTGCTAGAAGCCAAGCCTAGAATGCTTCCATTGGGAGACCTTTTGGTCAGTGGCATGCAAACTGGTTGGCTGGGGGGCGGCGGCGGCAGGGGAGTTTCTGAGCAGCAGGTGGCCTATGAGGGGCAACTGGGGTGGTGTACCCTCCCTCTGTAGCACTTCAGGTGCTAGCCACCTGGCCTTGGGTGCCATTAGGTTACAGGGTACTTCTGCTTTCCAGCGACTCATGTTGCAATCCACAAAGTGGTCAAGACAAAGTATTTTATCTCATTCATTGTGCTGAGAGGTGCAATACCAGCAAGTAATATGCCACACATGTGTTTGAAATGGTTAGGATAACATAGTGTCCTTCAGCCTTGGGGTTGGGACCCCAATGGGATTGTGAAGCCTCAGTTGTTGGGTCGCGGCAACTTATGGGAATGAAAGAGGACTAGAGTACCACCAGGCAAAGGGGGAGGCATCTGTTGTCCCAGGACAGGGGTGTCCAAACATTTTGGCAGGAGGGCCACATCATCTCTCTGACACTGTGTCGGGGGCCAAGGAAAAAAATAATTGATTTACATTTCAAATTTGAATAAATTTACATAAATGAATATATTAGAGATGGAACTTATACAAATGAATGAAGGTCTTGCAGTAGCTCAAGGCCTATAAAAGACCTTTCACAAAGCAAGGCTAGTCTTTCCTTTGCTGCCATTGCTGCATCACAGACATGAAACAGCAAGTAGCAGAAGGAGCCCTCGGCCCACAGCTTAGTTGAGAAGTCGAACAGTCATCCTCATGCTGAGAGTAGTTGCTTCAGGCCATTATGGGCTCCAGAAAGTCTCCGGAGTGCCAGAGGCTCATTGGAGACTGGGGGCTCCCTGTGGGCTGGATTGGGAGACCCTGAGGGCCTCAAGTGGCCCCCGGGCCGGGGTTTGGGCACCCCTGTCCCAGGAGATGGTGTCTCAGACTCCCTGAAGATGGTGTCTTCAGGTACCAGGAGATGATGTCCCAGTCTTTCTCAGGTTCTTAACAATTGTGCTAAAATAGCATTCACTAGTGCCAGGCGTCATGGTAACTTTTTCTGTTCTTTCTAATAAGAATATTTGGTTACAGTGATCAATGCTAGGAGGGCGTAACAGGAGCGGGGAGTGGGTGGTGACAGGGATGGGGTAGCAGATACAGTCCTGGGAAGGGGGTGGAATTGGCAATGGGATCCCTAGTCTCATACTTTACTTAATTATTTGGGTCATGATGCAAAAAAGGTTGAAGACTACTGCGATAAGAGAGAGGACAGAATTCAGATATCACACCAAATCATGTTTAAATAATCTTAACTACAATTGGCCCAAAAACCAGAATCGGTGGCTGTCGCTCTATAGAAGCTTACAAACAATGGGATGTGGCTTGCTGCATGAATTGCCAAAACGTAATCCCAGTTATGCCTTTACTTCCAGAAGCTGCTGAACCATGGAAATGGGAGAGAAGATGGAAAATATAATCACCTAGTTGGCATCCTTCAGTCTCGGAAGACTATGAATAGTGGTTCCGGAACAGTGTCCTCTCCAGTGCGCGAAGCCTGGGTAAGGTAGATATGGAGGATAGACTGTTACCCATGCAGCAAATCCCCCCTCTCCACATCGCTGGAATGGTCCAATGGAAAGGCAGAGGCCAATACGGTTGGTTCCAGCGGCATCGCAGGAGTTGCCAGAACGTGACTGTGTTCAGCCATGAACTGCCTCAGGGACTCCGGCTCCGGATTTTGCCTCGAGGTTGACTCCTGAAGCCTTTTCCGTAACTGGATGTAGCCACAAGGCAGTGGAGGTTTGGGATCAGAGTTTTCCTTCTCTCAGATGAGCTGCCTTCCCAGGCTGACGAGTCCCAACTACCCGGTGGCTGTTTAGTCACCTCTTACAAGTACAAGTACAAGTACAAGTACCTCTTACAAGTACAGCCAAACTGAGGGCCTATTCTTATCCCCAGCCCCCAGGGGAAATATAATCAGACAAGCTGTAAACAAACAGCCCAATCCTATCGTGGGCTGGCCTGCCTGGTGCTGTTCTCAGTATGTCTGCTACATCCTGCAGGCCATTGGAGGTATTTAAGCAGAGGCTGGATAGCCATCTATCAGGGATGGCACTGGCAGGGACTTGAAGATCATGAAGATTTAAACCCATGTTTCCCTATTGCGTGCATGAAAGCTCAACTCTTGGTTCAGTTCCTGAGCTACTGCTGCTGGCACAAGCCTGGTTTAACATGTTACCTGAACTGAATTTCTCAATCAACCTGGATTCTCAGAGGGGCAGGGAAGAGCACTTGCCTCTCTTGGTCAGCCATGTGTATTTCCTACAGGGGCCAGCCTCACATTTAGAGAAACTTCTATGGGATCGGGGTTGGGGAACCTAGGCAAAACCGGTGGCATAGCTGGTTCTGGCATCTGGGGCATGACTCATGACATCACCCCTGGAAATGGCTGACCTGGAAGTAATAGCGGTGATGTGATGGGTTATACTCAGAAGCAGCAGTAGCCACCCACTCAACTTTCCAGCCTCCCCAGTTAGGTGCAAGCCCTGGACTGAGAAGATTGGTGCTTTAAAGCCAGGCTGCTATCGTTTGTCTCTGTTTTGCCTCCAGCTCCCACCATCAATGGACTCTTCCTCAAAGCAGCAGAGGAAAGCCACCTCCGCTGGCTATGTGGTGGGGGGACTGGGAGGGGGGATACATTGCTTCTGTCCACTGAGAACAGAAAACATCATCTGGAAAATGTTGATGGGGTGGGTGGCCAGGGGAAAAAAGCAGCCCCTAACTCCTCTTTCTTCTGCATATCCAGGCTGCTTCAGGATCCTTCAAGGTGTATATTTATTTATTTAGAAGATTTGTATACTGCCTTTCCCCAGGCCACATGCTACTAATTTTTAACTTGATTTCCACCCCGTCATCCACCTCCATTTCTACCCCCCCACCTCCAAATATTTTCATTATCCTCTGAGCTTGGGAGGAGGGGCTCGGAGAAGGTGAAATGCACACAAAAAGTATCAACTCTTCCTTGCTCTTCTGTCATCCCCCCTTTTCACCACAAGAGGGGACCATCTGCCAACCTATTATAACTCAAACTGCAGTTTCATCCTGCCTAGAATTCAGAGCCAGCCCATGAGTTCGATTGGCAGGACAGAGCAGGACTTTTTCCACATAACACATAATCAGTGCATAGATTTTGCTGCTACAAGATGTACTGTGATGGCCACTAGTTTAGGTGGCTTAAAAGAGGATTTTAGACACGTTCATGGAAGAGTTTATCCCTGGCTGTTAGTCATGGTAGCCAAATGGAACCTCCAGTTCCAGAAGCACTATATCTGTGAATACAGGGAAGGAAGACTGCCTTTCTATCCAGCCTGAGATTTTTTTTTTCCCCAGAGACATTGGTTTTTTCTATGAACCACCACATTTGGGGCTCTTAAGCTTGCAAAATCAGTAGGTAAGGGGGATTGATTGTTAAGCTTCTGCTTGGGGAGCAGAGTGTGGCTAGAGTCCCTCTCCACTCATCACACAAGAACTAGAGATCATCCAATGAAACCATTTGGCAGGAGATTTAGGATGGACAACAGGAGGTACTTCTTCACGTAATTGTGGAATTTGTTGCCACACTGGTGTGCTTGTGAAAGGGGATTGGACAAAGTCGTGGTCCATCAATGGCTTCTATTTATGATGGCTATGCAATTATCTCCAGGTTCAACAACAAACAGTGTGCCTCAGAGTATCAGTTGCAAGGGAACAATGGTAGAAGAGATGTATGTCTTTCTCCTCTGCTTCTGGTTTCCAAGGGGCAGCTGGAGGTCCACCATGCTGGACTAGAAGAGCCTTTGGACTGATCCAGAAAGACTTTTCTTATGAACCTGTTTAGATGAGTTTCATGCAGAATCGCAGCAAACCCATAACTGACTGCAATCAGTAAGAAAACAATTAGCATTCCCTACTGTAACTAAGTACTTGCAATGGAAGAAATGGCATACAATTCCCTGTTAACTACCCATTTGTTTCCCAACAATGGCCCTAGTTCTGTCCTGCAGCACTGCTGGATCCACCACCAGGGTAGCTTGCCTTTTCAGCCTGCAGAGGTCCTCCTTCCTCTCCAGGAGCAGCTTCTCCAACCACTACTGCAGTGATTTTCAACCTTTTCCCATCTGACAAGGCACTAAAATTGTCAAGATACACCATCAGGTTTTTGGCAACCGACAAAGCACACCATACTGCCAGTAGGGGGCTCACATCCCCATTGGCCCTACTAATAAATGATCTTCCCCCAAATTCCTGTGGCACACCTGTGGACCATTTGAGGCACATTAGTGTGCCACGGCAGAGTGGTTGAAAATGGCTGCACTACTGCAACACCTTGGTCCTCATCAGGTCTTGGGCATGGCAACCACACACCAATCTCAGTGTCTCTAGTAGTCCTCAGAAGTCCATTCAACCATCTGTCCATTAGTCAGTCAACAGGTCCAGTAATCCATCAGCTAGTTCACAGTCTGTTAATCCATCAGTCCCTCCCTCCAAGCTTTCCTCCTAGTACTACCCACTAAACTCTCCCTTCATCAGGTGCTACTTTTATCCTTTAATGACCTGGTAGCCTCTAGTGGCTGCAGCCACTATCCACTGCCCTGGGATTAACCCTATGCTTGCCTACCAGAGCAAGGGCCCACTGTTGATACCATACCCTATCTCCTTGAGGGATCTTGTGCATTTCCATTACAACTGCATGGCCAAAGACACACAACTCAGCAGCAATATATGGACAATAGTACTGTACCTAAGAGCCTTCCAGGATTGCTGTAAGTATAACACAAGCCAACACACATTTTGCTGTGTGTTTAGGAATAGACCTATTCCTGGGTGTATTTGGGGTGCTGATTCCAAAAGTAGCATCAGTTTTGCCAGTTGCGTTACCAGGTGGGGTGGCTGCGGGGGCCAGGTGAAGTCATGAAGTAACAAGACGCCCCCTCTTGCACCTGCACTGTCAACTCCCTCCCCAGAATGCTCCTCGCCTTCAAAAACAGCTCCGTTTGGAGCCGGACAGACATGCGGGCAAGCAGGAAGACTGATTTCATGGCATTTGCTGTGCAAGCAAGGTAAGTGCAGTCACCCCCTTCAGTGAAGATGGTCGAGAATTGCCACTTCACTGTGGGGGGGGGGGGGGAAGGATGAGAACATAAGAGCAGCCCCACTGGATCAGGCCATAGGCCCATCTAGTCCAGCTTCCTGTATATCACAGCGGCCCACCAAATGCCCCAGGGAGCACCCCAGATAACAAAGAGACCTGCAAGGCCTCCTGGGAATTGTAGTTAAGAACATAAGAACAGCCCCACTGGATCAGGCCATAGGCCCATCTAGTCCAGCTTCCTGTATCTCACAGCGGCCCACCAAAGAAGGACCTCCTGGCCCTCCCTCTGGTACACCACTGAGTTTTGCCCTGTCATATTTAATTTTAGAAATAGAGCATATCCTTTTTGGTGAATGGTTCAAGCGGCTTCCTTGTGAGCTGGGAGGAAGCTATGGCTTCCTAATGAGGAAGCTGCTTCAACCCTTCACTAACAAGGTTATGCTGTATCTCCAAAACTAGACATGATGGGGCAAAACTGATGCCATTTTTGGAATCGGCATCCCAAATTCATATGAAACCACCATAAGTTTTTATTTAAAATTTCTGTTTTGGAAGCCTGTGTAATTGAATGCTAGAGTTGGAAAGGACTTTGAAGGCTGTCTAGTCCACACTGCACTGCTTACTGCAGACAAAAATACATGTAAAGTGCTTGGAACACTTTAAAAAAAGTGCTATACAAAAGATGATTATTATTAACACATGCACTTCCTTTCATTCCAATATCTCATCCGTATGAGTGAATCATACTTTAAAGCTGCACTTCTCAAACCTTTTGGTCTCAGGAGCCCTTTACACTCTTAAAAGGAGTGGGCAGGAGGTCTGGTCTAGAGGGTAGAGCCTCCGTCTGCCTGAAGATAACATCCACAGGTTGCCAGTTCGAAGCCACCGGCACTGTGCGACCTTGAAGCAGCTGACAAGCTGAAGCCGAGCTATTCCATCTGCTCTGAGCGTGGGAGGATGGAGGCCAGAATGTGAAGCCAGATCGGAATGAAACACCTGAATGTTGTGGTTCTTGAAAGAAAGAACCTTCTTTCAATTGTAAAAATCCCTATGGGGATTTAAATAGCCTGCCTATGTAAACCGCCTTGAATAAAGTCTTGAATAAAGACCAAGAAAGGCGGTATATAAATACCTGTTGTTTTTGTTTTTGTTGTTGTTATTATTATTATTAAGGAGTCTCAGGGAGCCCTTGAGTCTCAGGGAGCCCCAGAGTGTGGGCACATGTGCCAAGTGGCGCAGCACAGAGCCCAATGACAAATATCAGCAAAGAGCTGGAACAGGAGGGGAAAGAGGAAGGAGAGCCATGAACCTGGGAGGCAGGAGGGACAGACAAGCAAACTGGGCAGGGGTGGTCACGGAACCCCTGAAGGGGTCTTAGGAAGCCCCCAGAAGCACACTTTGAGAAACACTCCTTTAAGTATTCGAGACATCTGCCCAGGAATCTCATCAAACTACAATTCCCAAGATTCTTTGAAGAAAAATCATGGCACAGGGGTTTCTTTGCTTCTGAAATGTGGTATTTCAGCTCCTTCTGTTCGAAAGCACTAGGTGGCATCTGTGTCCCAGCAAAGCCTGGCATTTTCCCCCAGCCAGTCAGACAGCCCTGAGAACCCTTGCTTTGCTATTCTTGTGACATCCTCAGAACCAGCCAAAGGATAAGAGAGCACAACAATTAAGAGCACAAACTTCTTTCTGCCCTTTGTCGCCTAATGTACAATGTGTTTAAAAGCAATGATGTATTTTTCCTTGTCTGCTTTCTATGACTCAGTTACAACACAAGAGCTTGTGATTTCTTGTGTACCTGCATGGCTCTGAGGTGCAAATAGGCAACACAATTATCAGTAGAAAAAATGTCAAAGGGAAGTGGGAGGGAGGATCAACTAGATTGCTCAAAATCACATGCACCACCCAGTTTGTGCAAGTCCCACTGGTTATGATGGAACTCATCAAGGAGAAATTCCTGCAGCCTTTGCGTCACATCAGCCACAGGTTTCAGAGGATGGCCTCTGTTTCAGGACTTGGGTTCCTTGCCTCTTAAAAATGGCATCTGGGTTGACGGCACACTGTGAGAACACTCTTGTTAGTGTGGGCCTAACGGCACACAGCACACAGTGAGAACACTCTTGAACACAGCAGTTAGTGTGGGCCTATGTTTCAAAATCCCCTGGGGGCTGGGGATAAGAATAGGCCCTCAGTTTGGCTGTAATTGTCGTAAGAGGCGACTAAACAGCCACTGGGTAGATGGGACTCGTCAGCCTGGGAAGGCAGCTCATCTGAGAGAAGGAAAATTCTGATCCCAAACCTCCACTGCCTTGTGGCTACATCCAGTTATGGAAAAGGCTTCAGGAGTCAACCTCAAGGCAAAATCCGGAGCCGGAGTCCCTGAGCCAGTTCATGGCTGCACATTCTGGCAACTCCTGCAACGCTGCTGGAACCAACCGTATTGGCTTCTGCCTTTCCATTGGACCATTCCAGCGACGTGGAGAGGGGGGATTTGCTGCATGGGAAGCAGTCTATCCTCCATACCTACTTTACCCAGGCTTCACGCACTGGAGAGGACGCTCTGTTCCAGAACCACCATTCAGAGCGCGATACCGTAGTCTTCCGAGTCTGAAGGATGCCAACTAACTAATATTTCAAAAATTGTTCCCTTCTGCACTTGAGGCTGGAATACAATGATGGAATATGTAGGCAAAGGAGGAGAGTGAGGGGGAGGGGTGGTGATGGTGATGGAACCAGGGTGACCAGACACCCTTTTTTCCGGGACATGGTCTCTTTTTTAGCCTCATGTCCTGGAAAGGAACATAAATGTCTCCCCTGTGAGCAAGCAGCACATAGCCTTCTAGTAATTAATAAATTATGGGCATAATCCTAACCAGGTCTACTCAGAAGTAAGTCCTATTGTGTTCAATGGGACTTGCTTCCAGGAAAGTGATGATAGGATTACAGCCTATATTTAATATACGTAGTTTTAAATTTAATTATAAGTAATATAGTGTTTAAATTAACCACATGAAATCAATATATGAGTGTTTTTAGCTTTTATTTAGTCATGTCCCACATTTTTCTTGGATGTCCTACATTTTGGGGTGCCTTGTGCCCTTTTGCACTTATGACATCTGTCCCCCACCCCGGGGTGGAACCTATACGTGTAGCTGGTATGTCAGGCACTAACAAGACTCACTGTTGTGGTTTTAAAAAGATGCTTTCGCTGGTGAACCGCATCAGCAAAAAATAAAGCAATTTCTGCCTGCATCCTTCCACGCCTGCACACATCTTGGATTCTGACCTGATCTGTATGGCTGCCTCTTTCCAAATGGGGCATCTGCACTCCCCTCCCCCCCAGCCTACCCTTTTTTCAATACAACATTCGCACATCTGCACTGTGGAGGAGAGAAGGGACCCTGAACAAGGAGGCTTCTATTGCTGCAATCAGACGCCAAGCTCATTTGCATCCAAAGTGAAGAGCCTCTGGCTGGCCAGGGGCAATAACATTTGCATCTACTTTCAGAAGAGGCAGTCCCACAGGGGCTAGCATAGCGCTGCACCTGCTGCCGTGTTGCAAAGGGGGCAGAGCTCATTCACGCACACTGCCTGTTCCGGTGTGTGTGCACACATCCCTCTCTTGTTGTCAACATTCTCCACCTCCCACACGTATCACAGCTACTGCTTTGGACTGTCAACATTTGGTGCTGCTTCCTCTGAACTCTTCTCTCTCCCCACTCACCACCAATTTATTTAAGCACAGGTTGGCAACCTTCAGTCTCGAAAGACTATGGTACAAGCCGGTATTCCCAGGCGGTCTCCCATCCGAGTACTAACCAGGCCTGACCCTGTTTAGCTTCCGAGATCAGACGAGATCGGGCATGTGCAGGGTAACAGTTGCTGCCATTATAAATGACCGAACTACCAAAAAAAAAAATCTAAAATTCACAGTATTCACAGAATACTTATGGGTTACCTGATAACTCTTTAACCCGAAGCATGTAACCACTGTGAATGCCTGTGTTGTAATGTTCATCTCGTTCCAACTTAATTTGATAGGTGCTCACTTTTCCAGGTCCCTGACAGCCAAATCAGATGAGATGTGGGAGTTCTAGAGTAATAATGTCATATGAGGCATTCAGAAAAAGTAACCTATAATTGAGTTTGGGACTCCAGCGTAAGAGTGCTATAAGCTCTCATCCAGTGTTCTTCAACCTGTGAGTTGTGATCCCAAAGGGGTCACAAAGCCTCATTGGGGCAGGGGGAGCTTGTGCAAGAGAAGGTCTGGATCCAGTCTAATAATGGTACGTCCTTGTCAAAACTGCATTCTTGATATAATCTGACACAGACTCTTCTCACTGTCTTGCCCTGCAGCTCCAGGGTTGTTGTAAAGACACAAGAGGTGGAGGGAAAGGGGTGGACTGGGCAGGGGTGGGCAGATTGGGTTCCAGGAGGGGGGATGGAATCAGTGGGGGTCCCCAGTCTCATATTTTATTTATTGAGGTTGTAGCACGAAAAAGGTTGAACATCACTGCTCTAACCCTTTTGCCTCATACAGATTCCCTCACTTAAATCTTCCCCCAAAGGTATATATACCTATAAGTTTGCCTCTCCATGGCTAACAACACCTTCCAGGGGAAAGGATTAGCTCTTCCAAACCCCAGCATCTATCCAAATTGCTTTCAGTGGTTACTTTCTGAGACTTTTTTTTTTTCTTTCTCCACAAGCAGCTGCAGGTAGGAGCTCTTTGAATTGGAACTGTGGCATGAGGGGGTGAGGGTCTAATCTCCCCCACGCCTGGCAGCTGCAATTCAGCCCCCTACAGCTGCTTCTTGAGATTGATCTGTTTGGTGATTTAAAAAACAACAACAACAACAAAAAACCAAAGATGTCTTGTTTGGCCCTGAGAGTGTGGCTTATAAGAGTAAAAACAGAAGACGGGAAGATCACAAGTGGCCACTTGAACAGTCTATCAGTACGGTTCCCATGAGATTAGCACCACACAACACTTTTTTAAAAAGGCAAATTGCTAAGGGATTATGTGGGAAAGTGCCATTTCTTAGAGTCTGTTAGCCAATGTGCGGTGATGAGAAAGCATTCTCGATATCCGGTGCATCCCTTAAGATTTTGGGAAGTATTCTTCACTTAACAGCACAATCCTAACTAAATCCTTCTCCCCACAGTGATCTTGTGTGCCAATGGAGCGTGTGCTGTAACATGTCGGGGGGGGGGGATATACACTGGGTCTTACTCAAGGTAACGGAAGAAAAGTTCTCCTATCCCTAGGGAAGCCTCCACTGCCCCAGTGGGTCTCTTGGCTCTGTTACAAGAACATAAGAACAGCCCCACTGGATCAGGCCATAGGCCCATCTAGTCCAGCTTCCTGTATCTCACAGCGGCCCACCAAATGACACCAGATAACAAGAGACCTCATTCTGGTGCCCTCCCTTGCATCTGGCATTCTGACATAGCCCATTTCTAAAATCAGGAGGTTGCACATGCACATCATGGCTTGTAACCCGTAATGGATTTTTCCTCCAGAAACTTGTCCAATCCCCTTTTAAAGGCGCCCAGGCCAGACGCCATAACAGCATCCTGTGGCAAAGAGTTCCACAGACCAACCACGCATACAGTAACACGCTGTCCAAGTTATTTTGCTGGCACAAGTCTGAGGAAAGTAATACAGAGGAAAGGCAACAGGGAATGAGGTTAGAATCTTATGCACACTGGTGCTGCTAAGATCCAACCCCTCTTCAGTTCTGCCTCCCTCTCTCATTCCTCCCATTGCCAAAACTCTCTCATTCCTCCCCCTTCCCTTCCTTCCCACTCCTCCGCCAGTCCCTGCTCCTGGCTACACTTCGCAACTGGCTTCCTCCAGCAGTGGAAGTGGGCCCTGTATGTGGCGGTGGATGTAAAATGATTGCTTGCGCCGTGCTGCGTGCAGCCGTCTTATGTGGAATTGAGCTGTAAATGTTGCTCTTAAACTGGGGGAAAATAACAGAATATTTTAGAAGCATGTGTTGTGTGTGAGTGTGATTAAACTGGGGTTTGTGGGTTTCATTCAGATCCCCATAATTCAAGCACTGATGCTCCCACGGTGAGTGGGAGGGGCTATTTCAGCACCTGCAATACTTATCAGGCCACCCAACCTATAGCTATGCTAGCCCTCTAGGTGGGGGTGGGGGTGATAAATTTCTTATATAAAAAGAGACAGACCAAGAATTCTTTTCCCTTTTCCAGTCTACAGGTAGGTGGGGTGATGCACATATGTTTTTAAAATTTATTTTTAATTCTGAATAGCAGCACCAATTACATAAACACGTCTCTTTGCTTAGGTGGCCAATGATAAGTCATGGTCTAACATTCCAGGGTCTGCCAAAATTTCCTGGCAGGTAAAATAGAGTGGATAAGCATTAAGAGCTATTATGGACTTCATAGGAAGTGCACTAGAATGACCTTTTTAAAATAAAATGAAAAAAGTTCATAAACCCAGACTTCAAGAGACACAGTCAGGGGCTAGTGGTTTTCAGCACATAGCTGCAGTTGAAGTGAAACCTTGCTTTGTGTCTAGGTGGGTTTTACAATTTTACCCCACCATCCTATACGTGTCTACTCAAAAGTGAGTCCAGTTGAGTTCAACGGAGCTTCCTCCCAGGTAAGTGTGGACAGGATTACAGCCTCAGCTACACTGGATCACATATACTACAGCCATTAGCTTAACACACCGATATAAATTATGCTTTTATTATTATTTTTTTCTTTTTATCTACCCACAGTCTTGAGCTATGGTTTCTTAAGCAGAAAAAAAGACGACCAAAGTTATACAGTAATGCAGGATGGGATGGGGTGCAAAAAGACACAGATAGCTACAGACATTTTGGACATGTCTATACTACAAAACTGAAACCAGCTTCAACCCCATTTTTTATTTTTTATTTTTACTATTATAGCTCCCAGCCAAGGACTTTGGAAACTGCATGTCTATGAAAAAGCTGAGAGTCTCATGAATGCCCTTGAAGAACTATAATTCCCAAGGCAATTTGACAAAAGCCAAGACACTTAATCTGGCATGAAACCAGTTTAAACTGTAGTGTAGAAGTGCCCTTAAACAAAAACAAAACCAAAAAGAGACAGAAAGAATGTAAAACAGGAGAAACTAAACTCTTCTGGACAGCCTAGCTACACTTGCTACAAATCCTTCAAGTGTCTGTTTTTTTCCTATCACAGCACTGGATTTGGTACTTTTTAAATTTTTAAATAAAATACAATAAGAGTTTGCCAACCAGCAGCAAACTCAAAGAAAATATGAATATCAGAATAATAATTAATCCCCCCCTTTCCACAATAAATAGATGAAAAGTCATAGCAGCCCGTTCTACTGGGTTGTGAACCTCTTCCTCTCTTGGGAAGGAAGCCCCCATTCCTTGGTGCGAACAAGCAGGTTTGCATTTCAATTCTTCACTCAGTCTGGAATTCCCACTTTGATGATTTCACAACAGGTGACGTGAAAGTTGGCTTTAGAGCCCAGCAGTCAAGTACACAAGCAGCAGCAAGTCAAAACACATCAAAAGAGCAGCAAGGCAAGAGCAAGGTGCAGGGAAATCCCATCCAGGTGTTTTGAAAGGACTCCAAGAAGGAGAGTCTGATCTTCAAAAGGGTTTCCTCAATACCATCTTTGATCAGCCGCCCATTACAAACTTGCAATCTGATGGTCCATCAGGTTTGAAAAGTTGCTCTGTTCTCTTTTCTCGGTCTCATTAACTTGCAGTCGTTCTTTAGTACAATGTCCTGACATGTCTTGAGTAGCTGCGCTGGTCTCATAACTTAAAACGTCGCTTGATTTCAAAGGGGAAAATAAATATGCGGCCTAAATAATGGCCCTTAGTAATAAGAATCCACGCAGGGCAGCAGCAACGGTGGGAGCAGACAGTCACTTGCATGTTAAACCCTTCCCAGAAGAGTTGACCTAAAGACAAAATGGGGGGGGGCATTAATTAAGACATTGGAAATGATTTCTGATGGGCACAGAATGCCTTGGGCATGTATTACATTTTGTGTCCCTCTCTGAACAATCAACAACAGGTCTTGGTGCATTTGTAAGACAGGCCTTGAGGGTCTTGGGCATATCACAGGCCATGACCCCAGGATGGCAGACATACTTGGGACAAAATGCTATCCAACTTTGTTTTCCTGACTACACAAGGGGAACAAAAATAAGGCATAATCAATGCATCAGTGCAATTGAAGCTATTAAAAAAAAAAAGCACTGACTTCAGAGAATTAGGCCTGGTCAACACATGGAAGGGAATGAGATGGCAGTACCACTTCAGATAGGTTACCACATTTTTAAAATGCATTCCCTACATTACAACTCTGGGGAAACAACAACAACAAAAAAATCAACCCAGCAGATAACAAGCTGAGCCAAAGCCCTTCTCTTTTCTTTCTGACCTCTGGTTGTGCTAGTTGTCTTTACACAGGGAGCTTTTGCTTTTTTTTAATACACTAAAGTGCATTCAAAATCAGAATCCATCACCTGTAGTCTGAAGTGGTGCAATCCAGTCCACCACCTCCATGAATAAGGCGAGCTCTCAAGCTGCCATTTCAGGGCACACTTACTCGGGAGTAAGTACCACTGAGTTTCAAGGCATAGGATCAGGCTATTCTTCAATTTGACTGGTAAAGTCAACACTCTCAAAAAAAGAGAAGAAAGGAGAGAGACATTGAGAGAAGGCTGGCTGGGTCTTCAGTAGGCATCTGAATTTAGAGTTGGGGTGGGTGGAATGAAGATAAAGCTGTTTGCACAAATTTGTCTTGAAAGCCCAGGAATTAAAGTCACAGTTTTTTGAAGTTCACACTGTGTTCATCTGTTGAGGCAAGCAACCCGGCTTTTGGCGCTGAAGCCATCTGACGCTAGCAGCACTTTTGCGGTCTGCTGATTTGATGGCAAGAGTCTTGACACTGACCTTAAAGTCTTCCATCTGTCCTTTTCAATGTGGTTCTCAGGGCCTTCGCTCTCATATGAAGCCAAGTAAAGTGCTACGGAGCAAACAAAAACAGTACCATTAGAGTCATCTTCCAGGCCTTGTTTCAGAGTAGAGCAGCTTCAGCTTCATGGGGGGGGGGAGAAAACGATCGATCGATTCTTTGTAATTGTCACATCTCTCTTATGTTCTGAATCATATCATGATAATTACAAAACAAAACAAGATACAAGTATTTCCATCGATAGATCGAATATTTTCGATAGATAGATCGATAGATAGATATCTCGCCATAGTTTTGAATGTATAGCAATCTAGCTTGGATGCAGTTAAGACAGCTTGCTGAATATTTTGAGATCAAGGGCCAAACAGGACATGATGCAGAAACTCTGTGCTTGAACGCCAGATCTGTCTGCACACAAAAATAGGCAACAACAGCTGGGGGTAGGAATTTCGATAGGAACTGCAGCACAGTGGGAGAGAGATCTAGCACCCCCCCAGTCAAGTTTATTAAATCTTTAATAAGATCTTTAATCATACATACACACATTCTAAATCTTCTACTGGTGATAGAAGGCAAGTGTTCTTGAGGCCTGTAGATTTTTGTGTGCATTTCAGAGGGAGTGGAGAAAGAGCACTCAACACCCAGACACAGTTTTTTGAACAAGAGAATGGAGTCAGGAGTTCCAGTGATAAAACTCCCACCTGATGTCTAGCTTGGCCCTGATGGTAGATGCAACATCCATTCAGATTGATCTGCTGTAGCTGCTACTTGGGGTTACACTTTTTGTTTACTGGTCTTTCATTTATCAAACAATGTCTATTCTGCTTTTCTGCCCCATGTGGGCCATAATTTTTCTCAACACCATTAAATTAAAAACTAGTGACAAGGTAAACAGCATAAAAACTATTTTTTAAAAATATGCATTATCATAGTTGTACTTAAGTACTATTAAGGTTGACAATCACTCTATAAATATAGTGAACAAATAAGTTTTTCACCTGCAGCAAGAACCTGAGTTATCCCCCAATTTGTATGTCAGATGTACATTTCATCAACCCAGATGATAGGTAGCTATCACTCATGCCTTTTCCTCCATGCATCTGGTGAGTGGGCTAGCTGCCTTTTGGGTTGTTGTTTTTTAAGTGCCACATAATCATATCTAAAATAGCTGCAAAACCTCCACCAAGATTGGATGAATGTCTTGCCAGTGTTATTGGCACTAGCCAATCAGTAGTTCTTGTAGCTGGCTGTTGCTGCATACTTGTGGAACAGAAATTTTCTCCTCCTTCCAAAGCAGTCCCACAGCTCTATGAAATGTTAAAAGCCTGCCTCTCCCCTATCCAACCGCTACAGTTCCACATACTCTGTGTTATTACAGGAGATGGCCCATCTCTTACCATCTTCATTGAAGACTGGCATGGTGAGCAAGTACTGAAGGATTTTCCGGTCCCTCTCAAAAGGACACTCCACCTGTTTCCACGTCATAAACTCACTCACTTGTTTAGCCAGTTCCCAAAATTTCTGTGATTAAAAAGGAAAGGAAAACAGACATTAGCACAAAAGCAAAAACACACACAAAAAAATGCAAAAACAAACTATTCAGGTGCGACTCGCAAAAGAGATGGTGTTAATTCAAAAGTGGTGTATCCCATACTTTGGATAGAGAAGGTCAACTTTCTTTTTTCTTATTAAAACTGGAGACATCACTTCACCCTTACGCTCAAAAAGGTTTCCTTCCAGCCCAATTCTAACTAAATTCCTACATGGCAATGCACTGAGCACGAGTATAGGTTCCGCCTCATCCCATGGAGGAATTTTGGCTGCTGGAAGTCTCCTCAGAGTAAGGGGACATTTGCCCTCTTGCTCCAGGATAAGTCCCAGCAGTTGCAATGCGTCAATTTGGACCTGCACCACTGATATCACCGGTGCGAGTCTGAGTTGATCCATGTAGGAGGATCAGGCCCAGGACATGGGTTCGGATGCAGTGATGCTGCCCCCCCCCCCCGGGCCCAATCTGCCCATCCTCATCACCACCCTTCCCCACTCTTTTTGTGCTGTGATTCATGCCTTTTTCTTCATTGCCTGCAATTTTCTCCCTGTGGTTCCAAAACTTCATAACCCACTGTTAACACACTTTTCATTCAGGAGCGTGGGTTGCCGTGCTGAGTTTTGCAACTTTGGGGATTTAAGGGAATTTCCCCAGGGTTCTGGGATTCCCTGTACATCTGGGAGAGGGACTCTTCAAGGCAGCCTCTCCCTCTGCCCCAGTTCCCTGGAATGGTGGCAGCTACTCCTGCCTGGATGCAAGGAAGGGCACCAGGATGCAGGTCTCTTGTTATCTAGTGTGCTCCTTGGGGCATTTGATGGGCCGCTGTGAGATACAGGAAGCTGGACTAGATGGGCCTCTGGCCTGATCCAGTGGGGCTGTTCTTATGTTCTTATGTTCTTACTCAGTTTCTCCCAGTCTGCCCAGTAAAAGGAGGGAAGCAGAAAGCAGGGGCTGCGTGACAGATGCTATCCAATGAGTGCAGCATCTTGACGGTCCGCCAGCTTTGCTTGCCCTCTACTTGGATATAACTGAACACTGGACCTGGAAGTATAACTGAACAGATGGATGTAGTTTTTCCATTGAAAACACTGGACCTGGAAGCATCAACATGCAAATATCTCCTCATCACAGTATTAAGTCCAAAGAGAGAAGCACCTGCCTCTGGATTGTGTATGAGAGTTCAGAATCTGCTCTGGAAGGAATCCCTGTTCCTCAGTTCTACGCATGTTGGCTGGCAAGGGGTGAGAAAGGTACAGTTCCTCTCCGATGAAAAAAGGTGAGCTCCATACACTGAGGAGCCTACACTATGTCAGAATGCCAGATGCAAGGGAGGGCACCAGGATGAGGTCTCTTGTTATCTGGTCTGCTCCCTGGGGCATTTGGTGGGCCGCTGTGAGATACAGGAAGCTGGACTAGATGGGCCTATGGCCTGATACAGTGGGGCTGTTCTTATGTTCTTAACTACAATTCCCAGGAAGCCTTGCAGGTCTCTTGTTATCAGGTGTGCACCCTGGGGCATTTGGTGGGCTGCTGTGAGATACAGGAAGCTGGACTAGATGGGCCTATGGCCTGATCCAGTGGGGCTGTTCTTATGTTATGTAGGAGGTGCAACTCCTTTATCATTTATTTTCTTCTAAAACGGGAGTCATTCCTCTCATCAAAAGACTGCCACCGTTCATGCATCCTTGCCAACAGGATACTGCAGACATCAGACTACTCAGTCTATACTCAAGGCCTAACCCTGCTTACAATTAAAATCCAGAGCAGTGGCGCCAGCCCTTGGGCTAGGCTTTCTGCTCCCATCTCAATTAGCAAAGCTTAGCAAACATCAGACATCAGGAAATCCTGAGCACGCTCTACTTACTTCGAAATTGACATGGCCATTGGGAAGGCGGTTAGCGCAGCCTTCGTTGAGGAAATAAATGTCCTTGATGAGCAGGCTGAAGAAAGGGATCACAATCTAAGGGGAATGAACAAAGAAGATACCAAGCTCACCACTAGACTCTGAAACGCAGCAGCACAGTACGTATGAACACAGGCAAATTTGAACCATTGAAGGTAAAAAGATTCTTACCGTGCATTCCCCAATAAATACAGCCGACAATAGGTATGGGATTCAATGGGCCACTTTATTAACTTACAACAAGCACAACAAGGCAAAATAGGTAAACAATACCCAAACTAAGTGCAGGGTTCTAAATGGGGGAAACGGCCCTAGCCGTCTACGTCCCCCAGTCTCATAGGGCGTCCACCCGACTCCAGGCGTAGCTCAATAGTTATTAAGCCTGCCTTTCACCGTCGCCTGAAGAGGGTAAGCCAGCCAAACTGCTATGCTTTCAGGTCACCTCTGCAAGGCCCCAAAGTTCAGACCAGGGGCTAGCCAGCCTTGCCTCCCCGAGCCGGTCAAGCATCTTGAGAGCGGTTCTGGTTCACCCCTGCCCTTGCTGGCTTAGATTGGACGCCGAGAAGGTCTTCTGTCTACCCACCCCGCACTTCTACCGCCACAAGGGGAGGTCAGCCTAAACTAGCTGCACAGAGACAGAAGACAGAATTTTTTCCAGCTAGTTAAAACTAGTTAGTTTTTCCATAGTAGTTAAAACTAGTATGACAGCGCATTGTTGCCATGGTGTATGCATTCACTTTCTTTACCCCACTTTCACTTCTCATCAAATAGGGTTTATAGGTTTTCACAACACTACAAAAACCTGCAATTAGATTAATAGAGAGACAGCCCAATCCTAGCTAAATCTAGCCCCTGCTGCTGTGCCAATGATGTGTGCTATATCCAGCAAGGGGACTGGGGGGTCCAGAGGCTTCCTCAAGGTAAGGGAACTTTCATTCTCTTACCTTGGAGTAAGCCTCCATAACCCCAATGGTTGTCCTCAGATCTGCACCATCTAAGCCCAGAAGAAACATGTCATTTTTCTTTGAGACCACTGTCAAGCAATTAATAGATTATATTTAATCAGATGAAAACCCGGAGATGTCAGCAATGCCTATTTTCACATGCAACTCCATGAGCAATGCTGATGGGCCCTATTCAGTCCTCTGCAATAAGAAGCTTTCAGCACCTCTTAGAAACTTCAGCAGGCCCTGCTGGGTGAGTTAACAGTCTCTATAAAAGGGTAGTGCTGAGAATAGTTCTTAAGGGACCCAAAATAAAGATCCACTTCTTTTCATTTTAACTGAGCCCCAGGATACCTGCTCTTTTAAAAGACCGAACAAATGACACGAAGCTTGCAGAGGGTATCTTTGGCCAAGGGATAGCCTGCAAAAGCTTCGCTCCATTTATTTTAATCTTCAAGCCTTTCATCCAAGGAGCAAAGTACTTCTTACTCTTTACAACTTTGCTTCCTTTCTTATACATTCTGGGCTACGGGGGGGGGGGGGGAGAGAACCACTTGAAAATTGATTCTCTGTGAAAGGGTAGAATGGGGAAATCAAATGGAAACAAAAATATTTCTATCAGGGCAGAATGGGAAGGCTTGCCAAAGAAAGGTTCAGAATGAGCTAGCTTTATTCTTGGGTTACAAAGCTTTCCTTTCTTCCTTATGAAGGCAAGAGAGAAGAGCCTGTTGCTAGCACAAGCCAGCTATAGTATCGATTTTTTCAACATGTACCAGATTTGTCAAGGTTCCTTATCATTTCCCTTCTGCCTTTTTGAGAGCTTGGCAGCAACTGTTACCCTGCACATGCCTGATCTTGTCTGATCTCAGAAGCTAAGCAGGGTCAGGCCTGGTTAGTACTTGAATGGGAGACCGCCTGGGAATACGGGGCGCTGTAGGCTTATACCATAGTCTTTCGAGACTGAAGGTTGCCAACCATTTAACCATTTTTTGAGAGCTTCATCAACAAGTTTTTCCCTTTGCAGATAGGCAGCTCTTTGAGCTAGGAATGCCTTTAGGAAAACCGTTCACCTATCACTGCCCCCCTCCGCCCTCAAAAACATGTACCTGGTTCTCAACTCCCCTGTAGGAGTTTGGGAACCACTGCACTACAGGCTAGTCTGCGCATAAACTACAATTCCATGGAAGCACTGTAAGCAGAGAATAGGGGTACTGTACTGTGCAGAATTCAACTTCTTGAAATTCTCAGCTGTTACTGAAAAATTTCTTGTCTTTATGGGAGCAATAATCTTCTTGTAAGCATTTGGGCTTAGATTTACAGAAGCCAAGATAGAATGATGCCTGCAACCGTTTCTAGGCATTCAGGACAGAGCTCTAGTATCTAGCTCCTTGCTTCTTCCCATGATTAGCAAAACCAGAATTATGCAAAAATGGCACATGCAAATTGACCTAGTTTGCATAATTTATACAGATTGCTGCTTTCCTAGGAACAGACTTCTACTATATTGCTACAGAATTTTAGTGTATTTAAAATGCAGCATTCATACAGTCTTAAGTAGACAGAAAAGGCCTTGAGGCTCTTCTTCTTTATGGGAAAAATGGCCACTGGTGACCTTAGATAAGGATTGTTCAGAAGAAGCTTCAATGGAAGTAGATAGTTCATCAATACACATATTTCAGCAATGGTTCACTGCAAGTTATTAACAATCATACCTTCTCTCTGTTGCTGTGAGCTGTCAAAGACCTCTGAGCTGCTCCACGCAGAGCTGTGCGGTAATTGTAGAAATTGCTGGAAGGGTCCATTTGATGCTAGAGAATGAAATCATAGAAATATAGATAAGAAAACTTCACACCATACATAGGAGGTACTAAAAAACCTCATCACAGATTCAAGGGAACAGCATCCAAATATAAAAGCAGAAATCGGACTGTTTTAGCAAGACATCTTCTCAAAACAGTGGGGCTGTTCTTATGTTCTTATGTAAAATAGCCAAAAAGCACAGGTTTTTCAAGACTGCAAGCAAGCTAGAGATTGATGAAGGAGTACGTAAATGCAAAGTCCTTGAGTGGGTCCATATAGAAATCCATGCTCAGCAATATCACCCATAATGCTCACAATTTTAGTGACATATAGAATCACAGACTACTTGATTTTTATACCTGGCAATGAAAAATTCCATAACAGCTTTGAACTAATGTCACAACAAGGAGGAATCTATTATATACAAGTATCTGTCTACTTCTCATTTACAGTGTAACGTAAATAATACTGTAGTATTATTACATAGTGTTTTGGCAATTCCTCCTTTAAGAGAAGTAATATGGTATATTCAACATGCATGGTTGCTATGATAGCTAGGTGTATTTGCACAAGGGCTCCAGGTTTCACGAACCCCAAGAAGGGTCTCTCTCACCCGGATTTTAGACCATCAACCAGTTTTACCTCAAGAATGTCAAACTTGGCAGTCTTCACTTTTGACCAGGTTTTCTTTAGCCGAGAGACGGGACTCATGTTCATTCCAGCTTTTTGTTCAAAAGAAGACCAGGAAGATGAGAGAGAATATTCAATATATTGAATATAGAAGATAAAGAATATAGAAGAAATAAAGAATAAAGAATAAAGAATATAGAAGATAAAGAATATTCAATATATTGCAAAACACAGAGAAGTTCAGCAATTAGTATGAAAACCATCACCCAAGAACACAACAGTCAGTCTGGGGTTAATTCATTAACAGCTTGGCTTTTCTATATCATTTGAGGCCGGGATTAAGCAATACAGAAGCTGCATGGTGACGGCCTTGGGCTTAGATATTGTAAAAGGGGACAACAGCCCAATCCTAACCTGTGCTGGAACAGGCCGGAACAATTTTATAAATATATAAAATCTCTACTAGATCAGGGCAAAAGCCCACCAAGTTCTGCATCCTGTTTCCCACTGTGACCCTGTGGGAAGCCTCTAGGGAAGCCCACTGCCAAGAGAGAAAGAAATACTGGTCTCCTCTACAACCGTTTTTCAGAGGCATGATGTCACTAAACAGCTAAAGAGCTAACGCACAGTCGACATGATGAACCAGGCAGACCCATTTCCAAGATAAGCCTCCTCTATAATAACATTGAAAAAGTTAGTGTCTGCAAACACTTCCTTTTATACTCACAGATAATGGCCATCAAAGAGTTAAAGTTGCCAATGTTGAAGCACTCCCGGGCCACGTCAATGAAATACTCAATCATTCTCGCCCTGTGTTTTTTCTTCACAGGCTGCAGGGGACAAACAAACAAGGGCAGGGAGTTATTTATGCTGGTTCTTACTAGAATGGCAAGGCCAAGGCATGGCGCATAGAACACAGCCGTACACATCCACATGCTTTAGGACCCACCCCACCACACACAAACACACAAAAATCACATATACAGTTTTACAGAGGATTCATCAAGTCTGGAGCATCATGGCCAACAAGACTTCCTGTGCAAGTAAACTTCAATAATCTGAAAAAGTAACTAACTGGAAGCAGCTGAAGTAGTTTGGTTCACAATATACATTAAATCACTCGATATTAGTCATATGTGAACCAGCCTATAATCAATGGAAAACTGGCAACCATGAACAGAGGAGAGTTCCAGACTTAGGGCCCAATCCTATCCAATTTTCCAGTGCTGGTGCAGTTGTGCCAGCGGGGTGTGCTCTGCATCCTATGGTGGAGGGGCAGTCACTGGGGCCTTCTCAAGGTATGGGAACATGTGTTGCCTTACCATGGGGCTGCATTATGGCTACACTGAAGCTGGAAAGTTGGATAGGATTGGGCCCTTAGGCTGTAATCTATTTAAAATTTTCCCCATAGGAGGAGGACCAAGCCCTAAGAAAAGGACACAAAGGTGCGTGAGTGGGTAAAAAGATCCCCTGCATATAGTAAATGAGCGCATCAGTGAAAAATTTAGCATGCCCTGATGTGCTGGTTGATGTGCTGGTTGATGTGCTGGTTGACTAAATGCAGAGAGTTTATATCCATTTTTAATACGAGAGGTCACCACAAAAAAAAACAACTGCCACCTTCACCCCCAGTTGCAGAGTCCAGAATTTTCCTACCTCAGTCTATCAAGACACTGTGCATCTTGCATCAAACAGTTCTTGGGCCTAGGAAAGTTTCCCAGTTCTGAACACATAACAAAAGCAGGAAGTGGTAACAGAAAGTAGTCCAACTTACCATGCATATTTCTGTAGCAACCAAGTAACTGAGCTTGTTGAACCATTCCACATAAGCTTCCAGGTTCCGACTCTTCTTCCGATCACTGTAGCAGCCCTGAGATATCAAAAAGTGGCAAGGAAAGGCAGGAATGCGCGTTAGTTTCCCAAATCGCATTTCAGGAAGAACAGTCTAAGCCTGCAGCCACAGTACTGACTTAACTAGGTGCTCAATAGTCTTCATTTCAAGGTTTCACCTGTACATCATAGTACAAGATAACAGCTTGTGGTACAGGTAACAGGCTGAGCATATAGGATGTAAGCCCTGACTAACCAAGACCCTAGGAAGCTGCTGTTAGTTTCAAGAACACAAGAAGTAGCACAAAGACCAGCATTCCTTGGACTGCCTTCATCTCCCTCACAATGTGATTCTTTTGCTTCTGCCCATCCACAGTACAGACACTTGCAAGGACAAAAACCACCCAAAGCTGCCTCTCTCCACCAGTTCCCTGCAACTGTTTCCATCCTGCTTTTTTTAGGTTTAAAATTTTTCCACCTCCTTGGCAAACAGGATCTGTGCCCTTCTTTCTAACAGTAAAGGGCCGCTTTAGTTTCACTTGCCCTGAAAGCTCACTGGAAAAAGCGGCAATCGAGGTTTACATTTCCCCCAGCGATCCTTTCTAGTCACCTTGTCATTATCCAATGGATCCTTCTGGACAAATGCTTGGACAAACTCTTGTGGTCCAATATAATTGAGTCTTTCCTGAAGAAATAAAAAAAAAACAAGAATTAAATAGGTCGCTTAAAGTACAAACTCACAGAAGAAACACAAAGAAAACACAAAGAAAAACACAGATAAGGTGAGGTGGATAGTGAGAAGGAGAAAAGAACAGGGTCAGCTTTAGACCAAAATGATGGTCCCGGTAAGGTGCATCTTCAGCATTCCCTTCTATTTCTTTGCATTTGAACTTGTTTTTTTATTGCATGTAGCCCTGACATGACTCTGATGCTTAGTCTGTATGCAGTATTTATATAAGATGACAGACAGGCATGATTTGGTAAATCTGTATTCATGCCACATATAAGTACATAAAAATGCATTTCTTCTAATTTTATAGAAGGTTTTATATTTAAGAATAACTGCAATAATAATAATAATAATAATAATAATAATAATAATAATAATAATAATAATACAGGTATTTCTATACCGCCTTTCTTGGTCCTCAGATTTCTCCTTAGACTTTATTCAAGGCGGTTTACATAGGCAATTTAAATCCCCATAGGGATTTTTACAATTTGAAAGAAGGTTTCTATCTTTCAAGAAACCACAACATTCAGATGTTTCCTCCTTGATCTGGCTGCACATTCTGGCCAACATCCTCCCACGCTCAGAGCAGATGGAACAGCTCGGCTCAGCTTGTCAGCTGCTTCAAGGTCGCACGGTGCCGGTGGCCTCGAACTAGCGACCTTTGGATGTTATCTTCAGGCAAATGGAGGCTCAACCCTCTAGACCAGACCTCCTGCCCCCCACTGAACACATCCCATCCCCAGATGGTCCCCTTCCTCTAAATCCTGCCCTGGGAAAAAGCATAAACTCACCAGCTCTATGTGAGTCAGCTGCTGGGCTAGCATGTAGGGGTCACTGCACACAGTGATGATGTCCCTCTGGATGGCCTGGGGTTTGGTCTTCAGGACTGTCAGCCTGTCTGTCGAAGTGGCATTGATTTTTGCAAGCACCTCCTCGTACTGGCTAAGAGAGGCCAGCTTACGGATGAGGCTCTGGCTCATCTGCTGTACGTTTTTCCGGTACATCTGCCAGAGAAAAATGAAATTATTATTAAGAATACTTGCATACCGTTTTTCAATAGGAGTAGTTCACGAAGCAATTTACATAATAAAATAAGTCAATGAATGGAAAGAAGGTTCAGCATTTATTTGGCACTTCTGAGCATTCTAATTGCTTCATATTACCTTGTTGCAATCCCTACAAATGGCCTAAGAAGGTAACTCAGTGTTATTATCCCCCATATGAAGGGGGGGCAGTGAGAGAAAAGAGGTGGAGGATGGCTTGACTAAGGCCACCCAACGAGTATGTAGCAAGGACAAGAAGCAGGGACTTCCTGGTTCATAGCTTAGCCAGGGGTCAGAAACCTTGTTGGGCAAAGAGGCTGGATATTTAGCGATGGTGTCAACACCTCACCACTGAACTTCCAGGTTGCTGAGCTCCTGGAAGCAACTGCATGGAGCTCGGCTTAGTAACTGAAGCCCTCTGCCCAATTTGCCCTACGCTAGACAGGGCATGGCAGAGCCACCTGCCCAGACTCGCGGAGTCCTGTGCTGCTGTGTGGCACAAGTTCCCATGCAGGCCAAACGGCATAGGCTAGATCCAGCATATGGGCCATACGTTGCTGACCCCTGCACAGAACCCAGATCTCAGAAAAGTCCACGCAGTGGCAGGTGCTAAATCATTCTCAAACCAGTTACTTATTTGACATCCAGGAAACCAATCCAGTCACTCCCGATTAATAGCAATGCAAAATTGGGCAGACATACTTATTACTCATAACCGTTTTCTTTCCATTGTTTGAAGAATTGCAAGGAGCCACGCCACTTGCTATTCCTGCCATGTGATAAATACTCATAGAAAGTACCTATAGCTTGCTAGGTTCTGTAAATCAATCCACACAAATCCCACCCAAGGACTGCAATCCAGGAGACACAACGCTAAAGGGGTGGGACCTAGACATGCTCTTTAAAAAAAGAAAATAGGCACAAAAATAAAGCCAGAAAAAGTGTCCAGAACATAAAAACACACATGCAAAAAAGCCACAGGCTAAAATTTTCTCTCCTCTTTTGGTTTAACCTTTTCTCCAAACTCCATCAGCTGGTGGCTGGGTGGGTGAAATGGTTGGGCCAGTGGTTTCTGAAACTATGACTCATGGGAAGCATACGAGATGTCACACAGCCAATCTTACATGGAAAGATCATCCATATAACCTAGAACACACACACACACACCCTCCTCTGAGGCTAAAACAAACACAACACCAAGCAACAGGTGATAGTCAGCCATTACAGAAATCAAGATTTTTTTAAAATTAATTTTTAAATAATGCAAAATGTTTTGCTGTAAAAGAAGGACACTACTGTGTGCCTTGAACTGCAGAACTATAGAGTCTGAAGAACTAATCTGTCAAACTCTTCTTCTCTAGCTGCCTTGTCCTTCTGTGATGGCCTCAATTCCATAAGAACAGGCCATAGGCCCATCTAGTCCAGCTTCCTGTATCTCTCAGTGGCCCACCAAATGCCCCAGGGAGCACACAAGACAACAAGAGACCTGTATCCTGGTGCCCTCCCCTGCATCTGGCATTCTGACATAGCCCATTTCTAAAAATCAGGAGGTTGCACATACACATCATGGCTTGTAACACATAATGGATTTTTCCTTCAGAAATTTGTCCAATCCCCTTTTAAAGGCATCTAGGCCAGGTGCCATCACCACATCCTGTGGCAAGGAGTTTCACAGACTAATTACCTGCTGGGTAAAGAAATTTTATTTTGTCTGTCCTAACTCAATTTTAGTGGATGTCCCCTGGCTCTGGTGTTGTGTGAGAGGGAAAAGATCATTCCTTCTCAAAATGCAGCTAAAAGAGTTAATGGGGAGGGGGGGGCAAAAGGTCCCTCAAATGGGTGGCAGTTCAGTCACCTGGGGTAAAAGGAATGAACCCACAGAGGAGAGCTTGAGGGCTCACCAAGTTCTTGAGAATTCCAGCAGATCTCTGCAATGCAGTGAAACAGAAGCAAGGTCACCATATTCTGCCTTTACCCTTCCAAGAGAACTACTAGCCAATATAACTAATAATTTATGACACCCAGAGCCGTATTGCGACTCACTTAGAGGTGGCAAGGATCTAATGTGACAAATCCCCCCCGCCCTCTGCAAAGCCCTCCTTGAGCACTCCTCCCACCGGCTAAAACAGCTGATGGTGAAAAGCAACAGACTGCGCCGAAACTCACCATTTCACCCTCCCCACCAAGGCTCACCCTGTCTCTCTACGGTCAGAGCCCGGCCCTTCCATTCACCCCCAGCCTGCCAGCCAGGTTCTTGTAGAGCCTCTATTCCCTTCTTTTAGAAACACGGCAAATCCTTTAAGGGCTTTGTTCTTTAATGCAAGCTCTAGGTGTATAATCTACCCTGGGCCCCATAGATAAAATGGGGTAGAAAGTCCAAGTAAATAATACAGACTTCTAGCTAAGCATTTGTGCTCCCACATGCTGGTTGACAGGCACCAGCTGGTGAACAGGTGGCTGGTAGAGGACAGTTGGTTTGAGGAGTGGGTGGGGGAGGAGAAGAGGGAGGAGGGGCCCAAAGAGATTTCGTTAGTGGATCAAACCACAAGCAGGGAAACTGAAGGTGTGAGATGGGAGCAATGGAAGGGGGGGGAGGAAGGGGAGTTTCAGGAGATACCTTAAATGTGCCTTCACACATGAGATGCCAAGCACACACTGACTGATAAAGCCATCCTTCAGACTCATTTTGTATTCCTGAAGTTTTTTTTTCCTCTTTCAGAGTTAAAATCAGTAGCACAGAAATTGGGTTTTGCACTTCCCGCGAGGGTTAAAACGTACAGCAGCTAAAACTGCTGTCTTTGGTTCTCTTTCCAAGTTGGCATTTACACCTGTTTTGAGACACGGCAGACCTCATCGCGCCTGCCCAAAAGACTCACCTCATCCTCACTGGCTATCCGATGGGCCAGCTCCTTTAAATTCCTCATCATTCGCTCATCTCGAAAATCATACGGAAAGGTCTCCGTCCACTCTGTTAACAGCTGCAGGATTTTGGGGGCAAGTTTCTGTAGCTGACTCTGGGGAGAGAAAAGCCGTGAGGAAGGTGGTTTCGTGTGCCTTCAAGGGATACAATTACTGCAGAAATACAGAAGATCAATGCTGCACACTAACTAGCACCTGTGAGTAGAGGTGTTTGAAAATGATGTTTGAAAATGGTGTTTGAAAATTACCTTACTCAGAGGTAAGCCCACTGTACTCAGTAATGGGCTGTGATCCTATCTTACTCAACAGAAACAAGCACCTCTACTCATGAGACCATATTTACAGCAGAACAAATCCTTACAGCACAATCCTGTACATACCAATTTAGAAGCAAGTCTCACTGAATTAAATGGAACTTACTCCCATACAAGTATGTAGAGCAGGGGTGCCCAAACCCTGGCCCTGGGGCCACTTGTGGCCCTCAAGGCCTCTCAATGCGGCCCTCAGGGAGCCCCCAGTCTTCAATGAGCCTCTGGCCCTCGGGAGATTTGTTAGAGCCCACACTGGCCCGACACAACTGCTCTCAGCATGAGGGCAACTGTTTGACCTCTCATGTGAGCTGTGGGATGAGAGCTCCCTCCACTGCTTGTTGTTTCACGTCCGTGATGCAGTAGCAGCAGCAAAGGAAAGGCCAGCCTTGCTTTGTGGAAGGCCTTTTATAGGCCTTGAGCTATTGCAAGACCTTCATTCATTCATATAAGTTCATCTTTAATATATTCATTTATGTAAACTTATGTAAATTTATTCAAATTTTAAATGTAAATTAATTCTTTTCTTCCCTGGCCCCCCGACACAGTATCAGAGAGACGATGTGGCCCTCCTGCCAAAAACTTTGGACAGCCCTGATGTAGAGGATTGTGTTCTCAATGTGCTTCAACTCTGGTGCTCACCAACAGTAGAATCAGACAGCTATCACAATTCAGGGAAAAGCCACCACAGGGTAGGTAGGTAGTTCTCAGTAGTGACCGGGGTGGCACAAGCTGAAACACCTTCTGATGCTGGCTCAGATCTACTTTAAAAAAAAACAACCCCTTAAGAACTCTTACTGCACGCCTCCCATGGTGCCTTAAAACCTGGGAGACTGCAACTTCCGATGAGACTTCTGATGAGTACGACAATTATTTGCTTCACGTTCAAGTGAGCATGAAGCAGGATCCGATTCATGCCCACCCCAGTGCAAAGCAGATAATTCTTGGATAGAGGGAGGTGGAGGGAGCAGCAGACTTGGGATGAAAGGCACCCAAGTCCATTGCGCCCTCAGGCCCTGCCGCTCGATGATGCACCTTCTAGTTACTGCATAGAAAAGTCAGCCCACACAGTGACGCAGTGATACAGTAAATCCAACCTTTCAAAGCCCCACTCCCTTGAACCATGTGCCTCTCCATGTGGTCAAACACATGATGCGCTCTTAAGTGGCTACAATGAGGTGATTGCCTTCAACTCCTATCCCAAGAGAGATGGTTCAATGTTTCCTTTAGTTATTACAACAAGGGTTTCAACACCTTTTGCCACTGGGCCACTACCAGCCAAAGACAGAGAGGAGGAATTATTGGCATTATTACTTCCCTGGAAGGCAGAGCACAGCAACACTTTGGGACAGTTTTCCTGGCTTCGTAGAAGTTCTTGTGGACACAGAGGCAATTTCATCCTAGGCTAGCGATAGAGGTAGTACTCAGTGGCATAGCTAGAGTGGTGCAAAGCAATAAGTTTTGCAGGTGCCTGAATGCGCTGTGCAAGCGGTCCCTCTCTCTCCCCTCCAGAGCCATTCTGGGTGGAGGGAGCAAAACAGAGGCATATGCCTGGCTCTGAAGGGAAGGAGGAAGGGCCACTTGCACAGTTCGTTCAGGCACCTGCAAAACTTAGTGCTTTGCACCCCCTCTAGCTACTGAAATAACAATGACTGTTGCTTTAACTCAATTCCAGCCAGCTTCTTAAAGTGGTAATTACATGCATTTAAATATAACATCTTACAGTGCTTGTTTTGTGAAGTCTCCCCTTGCAAGATTAAAAAAAGGGACACCCAGGTTTAACTGTAGACAACAAGCCTCAAATGTCAGGTCTAGAGCCTATTTTCAATGCTAAGGCCTCAAAAAAAAAATTGTGAAACCCAATACATGTGCACGGATCGCTTCAGAGCACAGTGAATAGGAATACTAGGAGTTTTTCCTTCTCGCTACTGAAAGCTGGTTCATGGATGTTGTACAACACAAACATCCAAGCCACCTACATTGAAGCACTGCTTGTGAGTGGAGATGGGATGATACAAACATTCTTGTTTGTGGCAAGTAACCTGCAAAGACTTGCAGGACTTCCCTTGATGCTGTATAGCCAATGATTAACAAGACTGAATGTGTGAACCAACCCCTAGCCAATATAGCTAACCTCATTCCACCTGGAGTTCCCGGCATCTCTTTCACGTAATCAAACACGGTGCAGCGTTAAATGAAAAGGCAGCAGGCAGGTCACTTACTTTATCGGCTCCAGGCTCCTCAAGTCTCTGCTGCTCAATACACAAATGGCAAACCTTTGCCATCAATTCATAAGGGTGCACGAAAAGCCGAGAGCTTAGCAGGAAAGTAAATATGTACGTTCTCTGCAGGTGAGAAAGAGACAAACACCATCAGTTTCTCACTTCACAGACACTGACTAGGACCAGCTGGGTGCTCATGCAGAAGACAACTAGCTGTGTTATCTTGAGAGGGTACCCAATACCACAGAGGTAAGCAAAACCTTAATTGCACCAAATCTTTGTATCAGCAACCCTAGTCTTATGAGTCTACCTGAGTTCACATATGCAAAAGTGCTCATTTGCTTGCTACAGAACCAATCAGGCTGCAAGGTACCCACTTTATGGCCTCCTCTCCAGACAGCTCCCCAAGGACCTTCATAAGGGACTTGGCTATGGTCAAACCAAACATGATGTTAGCTACACAGCACCACCCAGCCACCAGATTACTAACTCTTAAATCCAAAAATGGATTCCAGCATTCCATTTGGAAGTCCTGATTCGTCATTTTTAAAGCCCTGAATAGTTTAGGGCTGTAGTTCCCAAAATCTCCTGGAGTTCAGGAGCTGCAGTAAGTCCTTGAGGGGGGGGATGCAGGGATGCAATTTCCAGGACTGCCCACTGCTGGAGCACTAGGGCCTCTCTTTTACTTATAGCAAGGGTCTCCAAACCCTGGCCCGGGGGCCAGATGCGGCCCGTGGCAAGCCTCTATCCGGCCCGCGGCCAGCCTCTTGTCCCCTGAAAGCCTCTGGCCCACTTGGCCAAAAATGACTGGAACTACGCTCTAGTTGCATCTGGAGGATGTTCAAGGGCCAGAGAGTTTGAGTGAATGAGCCCATTCATTCATTTATTCACTCATCTAAGTTCCATCTCTAATTTATTTAAATAAATTTTATGTTTAAATTTTTTTTTTCCGGCCCTCAACACCGTGCTGGATATTTGATGCAGCCCTCTGGCCAAAAGGTTTGGAGACCTCTGACATAGGAAGGAGCAGCAGGGCCTCCCAGGGATGCGGCAAGCCCCATGGAAGCCTCAACAGGGGTCCCCAAGCTGCAGAGAGTGTCAAGGTAATGACGGTGACCTACTTGCGGTTTGCGATCGCAAAACCGGAAGCGGGTCGCGATTGTTATTTTGACATCATCCGTGGCTTGTGGAGCCCTGTGGAGGTTTCCACGGAGCTCCCTGCACCCCTAGGAAGCTGCTGCTCTTTCTTGTAAATAAAAGAAAGCCCCTGATGCCTCTGGCAGCGGCGCAATCCTGGGGATCACGTCACTGCATTCTCCCCCTCCCCACACCTTAAAGAGACAAAGGCAGAGGTCCTCAGGGCGGAGTGTCACAATGACCTATTTTGGGAACCTCTGGTTTAGGGCCTAGGTACCTCGATGGACCACCTCCCCCCACATGGTTGGAAACCTTCAGTCTCGAAAGACTATGGTATAAGCCTACAGCAGGGGTGCTCAATAGGTGGATCGCGATCTACCAGTAGATCGCGAGGCAAAATGAGTAGATCGCGGAGCCCTGTCTCTCCAAACTGTTAATATGTCAGTTTCGTCTAGTGACTAGACGAAACTGACATATTTAGCTGACACTAAACTGACACCGATACTGACACTTTAGCTGCTCTTCAGGCATGCAGCAACGAAACTGACGAAACTGACTAGACTCCAGCAGGGGCTCCATACATTAAAGGGGGTGTCTGTCAGACGCTTCCTTCCCCCCTGGTAGATCTCCGGGCCTTGCTGGGTTTCAAAGTAGCTCTCGAGCCAAAAAAGTGTGAGCACCCCTGGCCTACAGCACCCGGTATTCCCAGGCGGTCTCCCATCCAAGTACTAACCAGGCCTGACCCTGCTTAGCTTCCAAGATCAGACGAGATCCGGTATGTGCAGGGTAACAGAACACTTTGGTCATTGTCCCATGGGGTGCCCCTGCCTTCCAAAGCAAGTGAGACTGAGAATAGAGGGCTCATTTGGCTGTCACGTTCCCTCTATGGAACACTCTCCCCAGCAAGGCTATTCCAATGTCATTCCAGTGCCAGGAGGAGACATTTTTATTCTTCTAGGTCTTTAAAAAAAAGCCTTTTAAACTGCTATTGATTATTTCATCTGTGACGCCTTTATTTGCAGTTCTCTCCACTGTGCTTTATTATCGTTTGATCTGGTGTCATTTTTTCATAACTGTGTTTTGACTTTTAAAGTCTGCGAGCCGCTCCGACAGCACTTGTGTGCTCCCAGCAGGATACACAAATGCATTAAAATACACAAACACCACCAAATCCAACCTAGTAAACACTTCAAAAGTCTCTGTCCTGCAAGGCGTTTGCTCGTGAAAAAAAATTCTACGACTGGGGCCATGTGGAACCAGGCAGTCCGTCAGGGGATGGAAAATTCCAGCAAGTTTCAGGAGTCAGCAGTGCCCATGTGAGTTTCCAATGAGGGTGTCATTCAGTTCATTACATAGCTTCTATACGTGAACATGAATCAGCCACAAAAAGAAAGCAAGGAACATTTGTAAGCTATTGTGAAACAAACTTCCTCTTTCGAATAACTATTACTCAAAAGCATCAAGTATGTAATATTCATGCATCTACTTTTAGTAAAGGCGTGTGCCGCTTAACAACCGCTTAACGACGGACCACATATATGACAGTGGTCAAAGCACAATAAAGATGCTCTTAATGAGGCAATCGCTTCTCCCATAGCCTTTGCGTTTACACAGCAGAGAGGCTCTTCATGCAGAGAAGAAGCAATCTATATCCAGTAGCCTGTGCAGCCAGCCAGTGTCTGGCAGGGAGAGTCTGTTTACACAACAAAGGCAATAGACTGAATGTTCACTTAATGACCTAATTGCACAACAATGGGGAACGAAGAATGTATCCCCATCATAAAGTGGCACATAGCTGCACTTCTGGTGGATTGCCTGCAGACTGAAGTAACACCTTGCCCCCAGGCATCAGAAACAGACACTGCGCATTTGTTGTTGGCAACCTTCAGTCTCAAAAGACTCTGGTATCGCGCTCTGAAAGGTGGTTCTGGAACAGCGTCTAGTGTGGCTGAAAAGGCCGATTCGGGAGTGACAATCCCTTCCACACTGGGAGCAAGTGCAGTCTGTCCCTGGTCTGTCTCCCTGGCTATGGGCCTTCCTTCTTTGCCTCTTAGCCTCAGACTGTAGCCAGGAGCAGCTGGACACTGCGCATGAGTCTCGTTTATTTGGGGCAAGGAGAGAAAGCGAAGCTTGCATGATGCTTCTCTTTGGCCATGCTGAAAATGCACAAAAAAAGTGTGATGTGCACATCGGCCCTTCTTTGAAGCGTCCACAGCCACTTAAAGCTCCTGTTGCCCCTCCAAAAGTCATTTTGTCCTCAGAGAGGCCAAGAAGAACCACCTTTGCCGATACTTGCAGCTGTCTCTGGGATAAATGGGGAAAAAAGAAAAAAAACAAGCAACTCATTCTGATCTTCTTCTGTCAATCTCTGCAAAATTGACATTGCATTTCAATGCAACTCAGCGCAATTTTTATTACGGAATATGATAAATCCCTGGTCCAAAACAGCATTAAGCTGAGGTGCTCGGGAAGAAGAGTGGAAAGTTTTCCAAAAGAAAAAAAAGACACCAAACCAACTCAGTGACCTTTTTGCCACCGTTTCTTGGTAAACTTTGAAAGTCTGCAACACTGCTGGATTCCTCACGGGTTTAAATGGAAAAATACACCAAAGTGTACTCTATGGCCCAATTCATTTTAAAGAGGTGCAGAATTCAGACTTGACAAGAAAAACAGCTTAGACTGTGGCCCGCAGCCACCCACCTTCCCCACAGGTCACTCCTTGTAATGCGCAGAGCACACCTCTCCCCTCCCCAGCCCTCTCCTACCTGAATGCACAGAGTCAACGCATGACTGAATTTGCCAGTGGTGGGGACTTACATCAGGATAATAATCCACTGTGGGCACCAGGTGCTGGATGAGGGCTTCCAAGGATCCTGAGAGCAAGTTGCTGTCATGGTAATAGAGGTCTCCACAGCTGTCCTCTTTCAGCTGGTAGAGGTTTCTGTTGTAGCCACTGCTGTCAAACATAGCTGCAAAGGGCGGAGTCTGTGGCATGATTTCCTGGGAAAATACAGGAGAAAAAAAATAAACACCATGTTTAGTGAGCAAAGTGGACCCTTCTTCATCAGTCTCCATGGATATCCTTCGTCGTAGCTCACTGTTATCCCTTCATGGGAATTTCACTGAGGAAGTAAAAGGAGTGACCAGGATGAGCAAGTAGCAAAAGTGCACAAGCCTCCTACTGTGCAAGGTCAGTTTGGGTGCTGAACTACCATCTGAATCAGCCCTCTGACCCTTCATCTGAGAGATGCCCCAAGTTACAGCCAAGCTGAGAAGCCAGAGATGTGGCAGGTGCCTTGACAACCCTTGACATGCATGGTTTACAAATGTGAAACAGGCAGCACAAGAATGTATGGAACGTGGGTTGGGGGAGAGAAAGGAGCAATGGACACCAGAAAGGTTGCTGTAGCATGGTCTATAGTGGAACCTTCCAAACCCCAGCCCAGCGGCTGGATCCAGGGTTTGGAGTAACCCTTCCACCCTGTGACCGGAGCTTACTGTTCTGCCAGGTCACTGCATGACCTGAGATCAGAGGACAAGGATGCTCTGGGCAGTTGTGTTTGCCCGGATAACCTTCTGCACAGCCTGTTTAGATGCTGGACAACAGATGCGGCTACCACAAGCGTCCCTATCTCAGCGGAAGTCATATAGCAACCCAGCAGAATGGTAAGCTCCAGTCCAAATGGGGACCCCTTTTTGGTTACACAGCGGTTGTGAGTTTGGTGAGTGCTGGTCTATAACAGGTCCAAGCTGGAAACAAGAGGAACTCCCATATAAAACCAACTTCAAGTGACATGCATTGCAAAGCACAAATTTTGATGGGGACAACTTCCACAATAGTTTCCGCATTAAGTCTTTAAGGTGCCACATGACCCATGTTTTTGCATGTACAGTATTTGATTTCTCAGGGCCAAAATAATATTCATTAAGGTCTGCCTTGAGGTCCAATAAAACACACTGCATTAAACAGACACATACCCCGCAATCCCACAGCTTAAACTCCTCTGACCAATTGGCCAGGGAAGGAACCCAAAGAGCAGTGCTAATTCATGCATGTCAGCTGCTGTGCAAAGTGGGTTAGCACACTGCATGTGCTCATATGCCTGCAAAAAGATCGAATACATGCCCAAGCCATCATTGTAAGTGCAGATGCCACTGCTTCTCTTTCCCCATTGTGTGTCAAATTCTCCTGGGAGGGGAAAAAAGAAAGCTTCTCCTCAGAAATAAGTTAATAAATTCAGGCCTTGGTGCTCCCCAGTCTGGGAAGCACACCTGATTCTGGAGGACAAGCATTAACAGGGCAGCCTGTGGATAAGTGGCTTCTCTCTCTCTCCCCTCCATCTGTGCATCCTGCAATCCCCAACAAAGCACTTTTCAGAGGGAGACGAGAAGCTATTAAGCTATTAGCTGGATTCCTGGGGACAAAAAAGATGCACGGCACATGGAGAGCCAAAAGCCAGGCTTGCTTCTGGCAGCAGGTCAGGACAATGAAGGCATTCAACCCCTGCACAAGACCAGAAGATTCAGCAAGTAAACAATAAGCAAAAGCAAAACTTGCTGCTTAGGGACTGCTGGGGAGGGGTGGGGGGGGCGTACAAAGCAGAAGCTCCCCAGCCAACATGGCCCCCATGCCAATCCCTCTTTTCAAGATGCCAAAGGAGATTTGCATCAAAATAAGGGAGGGCAGCAAGTTCAGCATCTGAAAAGTCACAGCCCAGCAGCTGTTCAACCAGGAACTGGATTCCTCCCAGCACAGATAAGTCTCCTGGGGGGGGGGGTAGCTTGCAGAGAAGAATGAGAGCCCTCCACGTGCCACAGCAGCAAGAGAGGGAAAGGGTCTGCACCCCAGCAGAATAAGCTGTTGTGATGGAAGCTCAGCAGGTGAAACTCTGGTTGTATTAGAAAGCCACATGCTACTTCGAAGGATCAAATGCTGGAAGAGAGAAAGGGGAAGGAAGACCCTTCATTTTAAAAATTAACCACAAGACAATAGGAAGGGGAATAAGAGATCCCTTCAGCATGATACGAAGAGGCATATCTCCATCAGAGGCAACCAGTGGCATAGCCAGAGGGGGTGCAAAGCACTAGGTTTTGCAAGAAGCCACATCAAGCAAGCGGCCCCTCCCCTTTGGAGGCATTCCGGGCAGGGGGCGCAAAATGGAAGTGTACACCTCTATTTTGCTCCTCCCGCCTGGAATGGCTTGGAAGGAGAAAGGCCGCTTGCACACTGTAGTGAGGTTCCCTGAAAACTTCATGCTTTGCACCCCCTCTAGCTATACCACTGGAGGCAACAGTATTCAGGAGCACATCTTCACACAAGCAAGCCTAGTTCCCACACACAGACCTCCCTTGTGAGATCCAAGGGAACGTGCCTATTATTGTCACTGATGCATCATATTTATTTATTTTAAAAGACTTACAACCTGCCAGGTGGCTTACACCCTCAATAAAAACATAATCAATATCAATATAAAATACACTCAATGTAAAGACACCAGGCAATTTGATAGCAATAAAAACAATAAAACAACCATAAGCAGAAAACAAGCCGCTGGAAGAATAATAACCGAAGAGCAAAGCCAATACGAAACACATTAAGTTCCTGCCATCAGCAACTGTTACCCTGCACGTGCCTGATCTCGTCTGATCTTGGAAGCTAAGCAGGGTCAGGCCTGGTTAGTACTTGGATGGGAGACCGCCTGGGAATACCGGGTGCTGTAGGCTTATACCATAGTCTTTCGAGACTGAAGGTTGCCAACCAACCAACCAACTTTAAGTTCATGACAGAAGGCTAATAGAGAAGATTCCGTTCCTAATTCAAGAGAGGGATTTCCACGGTTATGGTGCTGCCATGAAGTTTATTTGTTGGCAACCTTCAGTCTCGAAAGACTATGGTATCACACTCTGAATGGTGGTTCTGGAACAGTGTCTAGTGTGGCTGAAAAGGCCGATTCGGGAGTGACAATCCCTTCCACACTGGGAGCAAGTGCAGTCTGTCCCTGGCCTGTCTCCCTGGCTATGGGCCTTCCTTCTTTGCCTCAGACTGTTGGCCAAGTGTCTCTTCAAACTGGGAAAGGCCATGCTGCACAGCCTGCCTCCAAGCGGGCCGCTCAGAGGACAAGGTTTCCCACTTGTTGAGGTCCACTCCTAAGGCCTTCAGATCCCTCTTGCAGATGTCCTTGTATCGCAGCTGTGGTCTACCTGTAGGGCGCTTTCCTTGCACGAGTTCTCCATAGAGGAGATCCTTTGGGATCCGGCCATCATCCATTCTCACGACATGACCGAGCCAACGCAGGCGTCTCTGTCTCAGTAGTGCGTACATGCTAGGGATTCCAGCACGTTCCAGGACTGTGTTGTTTGGAACTTTGTCCTTCCAGGTGATGTCGAGAATGCGTCGGAGGCGGCGCATGTGGAAACTGTTCAGTTTCCTCTCCTGTTGTGAGCGAAGAGTCCATGACTCGCTGCAGTACAGAAGTGTACTCAGGACGCAAGCTCTGTAGACCTGGATCTTGCATTCTCTACACAGGATGTGCTATGTGGTTTGCTACCCAGTGATTTAATTTAATAATGTACAATCGCAGATTTGTGCACTGAAGATGAGAGAATACGGTCTAATGTAATGAATTTGCTAGATAAGACACAGGATAGTGACAGTCCACATGGAAGTGTAAAGCAGCTAAATATTGGCTGCCTATAACCAGCCTTATCTCATACACACCAGAAAAACATGCATGAAGCTTTCGGCAGGCTTATCTTGCTAGGCTCCTTTCAGTAAGCTTTGATCCAAGGCTTTCAACAGAGATGTCAACAAGCAAGTAAAGAAACTTCCGTTTCCACTTGCCTTGCAATCAACAATGGTTGCACCACAAATTATCAAGACAGATGAAACCCAAGTTAGGGAGGCTTAACCCCACTTAAAAAGTTTAAACTGCTAACTTGATTACCAGCAAAAATAAATAAAAAAATCATGTAATCACCTGCAGTCAAAAAATATTAAAGGTGTCTTTAAGATAAGAAATACCATACTGTCCAATCCTATCTGGGTTTTGCACTGCCAAAACAAGCACTCTGGCAGCACAAGCCCTTTTGAGGTAGAGTTGAAAGCCAGGCCACCATCACATACTTACTGGCCACTGCCACAAATGGGCAGTTGAGTAGCGCAAGCAGCAATGGTTCCTGCAGGCTCTGCCAGTCTCTGTAAGTTGGCAGTGGGGGCAGGGAGGTTTGGGGTATTCTGGGTTAGAGGGAGGGGAGTGGGCTGGATCTTTGCAGCAAAAGCAAATCCTAACCCCCATCTTTCAGCTCGCCCCACCCCCTTTGTCTCCTTGGACTCACAGCAGCTACATAGCTGTCATGGGTTCTGGGAGACCCGCACATTTAATAGAATCATAGAGTTGGAAGGGATCTAATAGGTCATCTAATCCAACCCCCTGCCTTAGGCAGGAAATCCTCTTAGAGCATCTCCAACAGGTGCTTGTGGAGCCTCTGCTTGAATCCACCATTGGTTGCAGCAAACTCTGTTAGAGTGGCTGCATCATCATCGATGGAGGGGGTACAACTGGACTGCTAGAAATCTATAGTGGTAACAGGGCAGGTATAGCTAGTGCAATCTCAAAATGCCCCCTATTTTCAATGCCCAATCCCGGATGGCAACTAAGGGGCAGTCCATTTCAGCAATTTAGAGTGGGGGTGAAACTTACAAGAGCTCTTTCTAGCAGATACCATCCCCCCCCAGATTGTCCTATGAATTACACAGCATTCAGGTTCTTCTGGGAACTTTGCGATGCAAGAAAGGAAGACTAGACATCAGATAAACCAACACATACAATTCCCAGGCAGTACCAGAGTTTTGTTACAATTCACCTTTTTTTACATCATCTCAAAAGCTTCTTTATCCCCCCCCATATATGCACCCCCTCTGCCCCGAAACCTTCCAGAAGAATTGTACCTCCTCAAACAGCAAATGTATTTTCTTTAAAAGATGCACAAAAATGTAAAGATGATGTTTTAGACCCCCAAGATTCAGTCAGTCTCCATAGGGTAAATCAACAGCGCAATAATTATAGAGGTGCTGACACACTACGATCCACCAAAGGCCCTGGAAAAGTTCAGCTGGCTATAGGAAGCTTGTGAGATTTATGGAAGGAATTAACTTGAAAGGCACGCACAATAGACTTGGGCCAGCCAAAGCATGCCATAAAATACTGCCGTTTCTCTATGCGGCAGGCGGATTTGAGGCAAAAGCTGCTTTCCAAGCCATTATTTACGAATGAGCAGTTGGAGGACAAAGAAGAAGAGCTTCCAGACAATGGACCATGTTGAAATGCGGGTAGAGAGAAGCTGCTTCTTGCTAGCACAAAAAGTTGTTCTCAAAAAAAAAAAAAATGCGTGCTCCACATCAGGGTTTTCTACCTAGTATTTCTACCTAGTATTTGCACTTTGACTCTCTCAGCTCCACCAGTCAATCTAAGAGCTAGTGCTGATTTAGGCTGTAGTCCTATGCACACCCAGGAATAAGTCCCACTGAGCTCATTGAAATGTATTTCTGAGATGACACATGTAGAATTGCACTTTTAGGTTTAGTGGTTGTTTTGAATCCAAATGATGAACAACTTCTGAACGGGCCATTGTTCAGTGGTCAACCACATAAGGCAATCCCAAGTGCATCCCTGGCATCTATGATTAAAAGGCTCTCAGGCAGCAGGGCTGGGAAACACCCCTGCTTGCCAGTTTCTCTCCCCATTCAGCTTCAAACCCAATAAAAAGGGAAAGCAAAGTGCAGGAAGGCGTGCTTGAGTACTAACCACTAGACACCACTCTCCTCGGTCAGCCAGCTTTCTCCTGGTACCTTCCCTAACAAGACTAAATTCTGTTTATGAAGGACCCTAACCAGCAACTACTTTCAAAAATGCTCATCATTTCCATCAGACCAAGCAGTCTTAGATGTACACCTAAACATACTGCAGTCAACTCCCAAATGAGCTGCAAATGGGAACACGTTCGGCTGCAGAGAAGTTTGGAAAATGCTGAATTACAGATATAAGCAAGTCTCCCTTGCTCAGTGGAATTTCATTGAACTATACACATGTTAATTTCTTTCAATGGAATTTAGCTGAAGGAGGGGAGGGTTCTCATTTCATATGCCAGCATGGATTTCATATGCCAGCAATTCTCATTCCATCCAGAAGGTGGAACCTGACTCTAAATCCTGGGATCAAGCATTTCAATCAATCACACCTACAAAAGTCAACAGACCAAAAGCAATATTTTAAAGACACAATAGGCAGAGACTCGGGATGGAAAAGAAAGCAAAGGACTGCTCACCTCCACATTGGATATTTAACAGCTTACAAGAAAATATGCAACTGTTGTGGGGAGGGGACACTTTTAGGATAAGCAAGACTCAACTTTTAACCTCCTTATTTAGACATACTTGCACACCCACACATTACACAGGGATGCTAAAAACACATTCTTTACAGCAAACAGGGCAGAGGAGATCTGAGTCACTCTGTTGTCTTGCAAAACGACTCAGGATGTTGGCTTCAGTCTGCCTGTTGAACTTTAGGCTAGACACAAGACACAGATACACACACGTACGGACATCTCTCTTGCTGCAATTTTGTTCTACATGTCACTGCAACAATAAAAAGGTGATTATAATGTCTTAGTGGCAGTGGGGTCGTTGGGGGGGTGCACCAGGTGATGTGCATGGGGAGGGGGTGACACCACTACTGGCCAAAATGTTTAAAATCTTGGCATTTTCAAATGTCCATCAATATATCATTTGATGCAGAATTTCATGAAGAACATAATGAAACAACTGTTGGCAACCTTCAGTCTCGAAAGACTATGGTAGAAGCCTACAGCACCCGGTATTCCCAGGTGGTCTCCCATCCAAGTATTAACCAGGCCTGACCCTGCTTAGCTTCTGAGATCAGACAAGATCAGGCATCTGCAGGGTAACAGTTGCTGCATAATGAACAGAATGCATTGAAATCTCTATTCTACCAAAAGTTACATACATTGATGGTCCATCCTCACTGGCAGTCTTTCCAATGTGGCCCACACTCGCTCCATGTTTTTTGGTCTAGTGCGACTGTCGTTCAGTGAGGTAGTCCCTGCTGTTTAAATGACCTGGACAAGGTATCTGACCAGCGAGTATCTGACAATCTGCTCAAACGCTCACAAGTAAGAAGATATCCAAAGTTATCGCCAAAAAAACCAGTGGGGCAGGGAGATGATGCATCACCACTCCCACTTCCTGGGGCACTGCCCTGCCCACTGCATGGGAGGAGGTCCATTGTGGGGGTGATGCGCTGACCTCCCACACGGGGTGATGCAAACCCTTGTGACGCCACTGTTTACTAGCAGATTCTTTTTTTTCTTCCCCAACTGTTTCATTACACAAGCCAGTCCGGTCCAGCTTTTGTGATCAAGTGTGTCAAAAATCAAATCCAAAGCACAGACAGGACCACTCTAAAAGCAGTCACCCTTTCCAAGCCTGGGGGAGAACTTTGCCCACTGAGCCATGCTCCTAGTTCTCCCCAGTTCAAACGTTCGGGACTGTTTTAGGCTTAATCATACAGTGCCACTTTCAGAGAAGTCCTATTCCTTAAAAGCATTTGCTACCCATCACGTTCTTGTTCTACTCTTCACCTTTTGAGAGAAATAAACAAAGTCCACGGCAGCTTCCAGCTCCATCAACTTCACCAAAGTTTGCGAATGCACTGGGAGAGGGAGAGAAAAGAGGACTTCTGTATGCTTTTCCCAACAGAGGCCCTTATTATTATTATTTTATTAATTTATACCCCGCCTTTTTGCCCAACGGGCACACAAGGCGGCTTACACACACTTTAAAAATACAACATTAAAAACACACATTAAAAACAATTTACAATAATTAAAAAATCTAAAAACAAACAAACCCCATGGATTTTCATATAAAAAGCAAGAAGCAAGAACGCCAGCCAGCCTGTCAACAATTAAAAGCTTTTTGAAATAAAAAGGTCTTCAGTCCACACCGAAACGTTAGCAACGAGGGAGCAGTTCTCAGTTCTAAGGGGAGGGTATTCCACAGTTCAGGGGCCACCACCAAGAAGGCCCTCTTCCTGGCCGCCGCCCCTCTCACATCTCTTAGTGGCGGCACAGTCAAAAGGGCCCCCCCAGGTGATCTAACAGCACCGGCAGGATTGTAGGGAAGGAGGCGGTCCCTCAAATACCCCGGACCCGAGCCGTAAAGCTCTTATCATTACTTCGAGAGCTGCACCTGCTGAATGTTTCCCTGTTGTTCATCAAAGGAATCTGATGATTCCTAACAAAGACAATGGAACAGCTCCAGAGAAAGTACTGGGAAGGCCCAGCCCAAAAAAATGCATAAAAAGGGACAACAACCCATCTGTACAGGTGCATATCTGAGAGAGGGATTTTTGCCCTGACATCCTTCCTTGGGATCATCAGAGCTCATGACTTTGAGACATTCTGACTCGTTCTAATAAAGGCATTGTGGTTGCTTTTGGATGTTTTTCTCCAATACAAGGGCTACAATTTGTGTACTAAAACCTGTAAACCCAGGTAAACCACTGGCAACCCCAATGGGGAACAGATGTTAATGCCACTGCTAGAACTGCTTCCAGAAATCTCACTGGGGAAGAAGAGTCACATCAAAGCCTGTCACATGAAACTGCAGGTCTGATTTCTAAGCATCACATGGAGCAGCTTTTACTGGGCAACTGCCTCACATGGCAACTGACATGTACACATCTCCTAACACTGCTCTTAGCTTTGCAAGAGGCCACTAGTCATCTGAAGTCATTAAACAGCACAGTTCTCAGAACCGGTGAGGAAAAGCTATTCTGTAATTCTGCTGGGATGAAGAGTTCTGTGTTACTCAGAGGTCTGTATGTTTCCTTCAGCACAAGAAGGTGGCCCAATAAGAAGACATCACCTTCTCTACTTTGTACTTCTAAGAAGCTGAGTTGCACAAACAAAACACCTACCATGCACACCTTTTCAATCTCTACGTAGGAAGGTTACTCTTCAAGATAATGCTTGGCCAGCCCATAAATCCTGTTCCCACCAGTGTGCCTAATCATATAATTTTAGTATATAACAGTGGCATCACTAGGGTTCGCGTCACCCAGTGCGAGATGCCAGCACATCACCCCCCATGCAGTGGGCGGGGCAACACCCCAGGTGGTAGGCGAGGTGATCACTCTGCCCCCACTGATTTTTTGGCCTTTTGAAAGAACAAGATAGAACACGTTCTGCATGGAATTATGAATTGATTGATATATAACATGATGGTGTTATTCTTCCAAATTATGATTTTAGTCACTAGTGGTGTCACACACACACACCCCCGGGTGTCAACTTACTAACATCTTATTGAAGCAGTTCTCAAACTTTTAGCATTGGGACCCACTTTTTAGAATGACAATCTGTCCAAGACCCACCAGAAGTGATGTCATGGTGGAAGTGACATCATCAGGCAAAGTAAAATAAATAAGTATAAATAATTAAAGTAAAACAAATAATTAAATAAGCAGAAGCCAGCCCTGGTCCACCAAGTGAATTTCCTCTGTAGCCTGCCTGCAATAACACCCCCCCCCCCAAATCAGTAAGGTTTTCAGCCCGACCTAGTGTCCAGTTCTATTTAAGAACTTCTGTTTAAACCAGATCACTGTCAGGATCCACCTGGCTTTGCAAGTCTCAAAAATGTTCACCTTATCAGCTGCAGCCTCTGTTTTGATCCTTCTTAGTGGTGGTGGGGGGGGGGCTGCCTTCTGGAGCACTTGTTTAGCTGCAGGTGCATAGGATCAGGACCATTCTGGTAGCCTTGCACTCTCCTTCACCTGATCTTCCACACCAGCCAAGGCATGGTTGCTTACTCACGAGTAAACGCAACCCTGAGGTTTAGTTTTGCTTTCCATAGGGCTCAATACATTCATATAATACTAGAAGGGGGGGGGGGAATCTGTGATCAAGTTTCTCACTTTAACAAAAAGTTTAGATAACCACTTCAGAGGAAGGAGCCCAAATCTGATCAGGACAGGACAATGAGAAGAGGTAACCCTTTCCCTCCCACACTCTTTTCTCCAATAAAATACCTAGCATGGCAATCAGGAGGTCTCAGCACCCACCATGTCAGAATAGGGTGACCAAACCCAATGGAGGACAGAGTGCCTGTATCTTTAACCACTGTTTAGAAAAGGGTATTTTGGCAGGTGCAGCTCTACTTGGAAGGGTTTTAAAAAGCTACACCTGCCAAAATCCCCTCTTCTAGACACTGGCTAAAGATACAGGCACTTTATCCTCCATTGTATCTGTTCACCCGGTATCAGAATCACTTCTGTATAGAATTCACTGTGATCAGTACCACGTCATTGTGCATTTAAGTTTTCCCCTCTGTAACACATTCCTTGTGCATCATGCAGTCACACACTCTGTTGGTTGGGGGGGGGGGGGAGGACAAGTCACTGATCATATCAGTCTCACTTGTCAGGTCACCATCCTATGATGAAAACAATCCCCTCCCTTCCTGGGAACTTCAGAGATTTTCTTTCAGCGAGCTTTCTCTGTTCTGTATCTCACCCAGTCTGAAACCTGGCGGGTTTAGGAATACATGCTCACGCTGTGGGAGGATGTCTCCAGGCTTGGCAACACCAGCCAAAACAAATCCGTTGACACATAGTGGAGGGGAATTATTACAGGCTCAACCCACAGAGAAGGAAATACACCAGCCAGAATACGGTTTCATTTCTCCCAGATGCACTCTGCTCTTTACTGGAAGCCCACAAAGCAGATGGTAGCAGCCTTGGATCTTCCCCTAAAGAGGGTAATCTGCTAGGATTCTCTAGATCCATGCACTCCTAATTCCACTAAGGCTAATCTGCATATTTTTCTTGTTGCTTCAGATGCAGTCCAGTACATCTAGAATCACACATGTAAGAACACCGCACAAGCTCTGCAGACCAAGGGATCTATCTTATCCAGTATTCTGTATCCAACTTTGGATGCTTTTGGAAGCTCACAAGGAGGACACAAGGGAAATAGCCCTTTCTTAAATGTCCCAAGCAGCTGAGATTAAGAGGTGCACTGCCGCTAAAGAAGGAGGCTCTGCAAAGCCATCAGAGTGGACTTCTCCAGCATTAATTCATCTAACGCAGTTTAACATTTTTTTTAACTCAACCACAATGTTCAGACTGCATTTAACACATTTGTTTGGCTCTCAAAATCAATGGAATTTCCTTCTGAGTAAACATGGTGAGGGATCAGATTGCTGGTCCCCTGTGGTCTCACTCTTTCTTGACTAAAATACATAGTGGATGAATTTTAGTTCATGTGACTTTACACTCAGGAAACTGGCGGGAAATCTTTCCTGGTTTGTTTACCAAAAAGAAAACTGGCCTTTTTATGCCGCATAGAAATTGACATGGAGAGGCAGGGTGGAATTTGAAAATATGCAGAAAATACTGACATTCCCCTACTTTTCTTTTTTCTTTAAGCTAAGAAACTTAACCAGTGCAGTTGATTTATGCGTTGACAGGCTGTGCAAGCCACAAGTCACTTACAGCAGGGCTTGCACAAGCCACAAGTCACTGACACTTAAGCTGAACACTGGCTCTTGAAACCAGCTTGTCTTCAGTCGCCTTGAGCTGATTTAAATGAGCGGAGGGGTCTGAATGAGCAACTAGAGGAACGCCCCCCCTGCCCAACTTTAATGCCTCCTTTCTACGCAGTGAGACTTACTCCTGGGTAAACATGCATAGGACTATGGTGCACAGGACTATGCACAGGACCAGTAAGATGTGGATGTGGTGGGGTCTGTTCTGGAATAACTGGTCTGTGGACCACAGAGACCCTCAGCACACTTCTGAGGGGGGGGGCACCTGCTGTCAAAATCAGTGGTAACTTCTGGGGAGGGAATGACTGAAATCCTACACACCCTGGAAAGAAAACTCTGCTGAAGTCTATGGGGCTGTCTTATAAGAAGGGGGCAGTGATATATGATTAAGAAAAGCTTGGGGGGAGCACGGCCCCCCAAGATCACTGCCACTGTTTCAGCCCATTTTGTGCCTGCTCCCTGTGTTATTTGCTCCCATACTGGTTATTCCAGACATGCACTGGAATGGCTGCAAAGGGACACCTTGCATGCTGCGGTTAGTGCCAAACTTAGTGCTTTGCCCCCCCTCCAGCTACGCCACGGTGGATAGCAACCTTACCTAGCTAACAGGAATGGCTCCAAAGGGGCCCCCTGCACGCTGCAGTGAGGCTCCCTGCCAAACTTGGTGCTTTGCCCCCCTCTAGCTACGCCTCTGGGGAAAGCCACCTTACCTGGGCAGCAGGAGTGGCTCCAAAGGGGTCTCTTGCATGCCACGGCGGGGCCCCCTGCCAAACTTAGTGCTTTGCCCCCCCTCCAGCTACGCCACCGGGGAGAGCCGCCTTACCTGGCCCACAGGATGTCCTCGCAGGCTGCCGCAGGGCCACCCTCGGGTCAGCGCTGGGGGGCCACCCCCACTCAGCCCCCGCAGCCTCTTCTGCGCTGCGCTGCGGTGGGAAAGAACCTCCGCGGAATCCCGGCAGCCGGCTCTGCTCCGGCTTCTCCAGCGCTGGAAGAGGCGAGCGCGCTCCGATCGGGGACTCAGCAGCGCTGTGCGGGACACCCAACCTCCCCTGGAGCGCTCTGACCGCAAGTGGCTGCAGGATCCGCGCGCAGCGCAGCGCACCTCCCCAGCCCTCCGGTCCTACTCCAGCACGCGAGGCTGCCTTGGCTACACTGGAGGCTTGCTTGGCCGGCGCTGCGCTACCAATGCCCGCATCTCCTCCCCCAGGTCCTGTTGCTCCGCCCCGGAGGTTCCTCCACCAATCACAGACTGGAGTTTCTCTTCCACCACCACCCCCGCAAGAGGCGGAGTGGCTCTGTGTACACGCTTAGCATCCTTGCCCTGCTGTGGCTGGGGGTAGAAGGGGGTCTAGAATGGGGGGAAACGGCAAGGGCTCAAGCTGTTTCTGCCCAACGTTGCATATACGCAACAGGGACCACACATGCACACCTGTGGGCCGGGCAGAAAATTCTGGCCCTGGTGTGTAATTAGCCTGTGGAACTCCTTGCACAGGATGTGGTGGCGGCAGCAGCGTCTGGCCGGGAAGCCTTTAAAAGGGGACTGGGCGGATTTCTGGAGGAGAAGTCCATCACAGGTTGACAAGCCGTGATGGGTACGTGCAATGTCCTGATTTTGGTAGTAGGCTACCTCAGAATACCAGGTGCAAGGGTGTGCCAGGTGTGCCCCCTGAGGCACCTGGTGGGCCACTGTGAGATAAGGGAAGCTGGACGAGAGGGGCCTTTGGCCTGATCCAGCCAGGCTCTTCTTGTGTTCTTCAAATTAACTCTGACCTCCTCCAGCGCGTTGGTCCTGAATTAACACCAAGTCTGCACACCTAGCACAGCGGGTCCCAATCTTTTTAGCACCGGGACTCACTTTTTAAAATGACACTCTATCGGGACCCGCCTAGGTTTGCCAGACTTTGAAAAAAGGAGGAGAAGAAATAATATTTATTTATTTATTTATTTATTTATTTATAATATTAACCAGAAAAAAGACCCTCAAACAATTTATCTACACATGTTTGCAAACTGCAGGAGCTGAGCTCTTTGCTGGGTAATTAGCAGCCACACTATCTAATTTTTGAATAGCCTCAGGGCTGGAGGCAATTAGTTATCTGATCTTTCTATCACCCTTTGGGGACACACCAACAATCAGGTCGTGACCCACCAGTGCTTCCCAGCCCGCAGTTTGGGAACCACTGACCCAGCAGAATAAGGGGGCCAAGTCAGAATGCCTGATGCAAGGGAGGGCACCAGGATGAGGTCTCTTGTTATCTGATGTGCTCCCTGGGGCATTTGGTGGGCCGCTGTGAGATACAGGAAGCTGGACTAGATGGGCCTATGGCCTGATCCAGTGGGGCTGTTCTTATGTTCTTAAGTGGGCTTTATCAGTACCACAACAAGCAGAACCTTGTTGAAGTAGTTTTCAGCTTGCAGCGAGCTTTTTAAAGCAAACATCAGTGGGCATTCAAAGCAGCACCTACCCTCACACTCCTTCCTCATTTTATATATTTATTTTTCACGTTTTTATACCACCCTCCAAGAAGCTCAGGGTGGTGTATAAAGTTCCTCCCCTTCTTTTATACTCACAACAACCCTGCAAGGTAGGTGAGGCTCTGAGAGAGTGACTGGCCCAAGGTCATCCAGGAAGCTACCTTGAGCAGGGATTTGAACCTGCATCTTCCAGGTCTAACTCCCAAACCACTACACCAACCTCGCCCTATGCTCTTTGCTGCTTGTGTAGACCCAGTCCAGTTCAGCATCTGCATTGTTTTTTTTAAAATGGGAGATCCAACAGATCACAGTTCTTCAAGGGCTCATCTAGGTCAGCCCTTGGAATTGTAGACAGCACAGAAACAAACTCTTTACAAGTCATACAAAATGCTTATTACTACAGATGATCCACGTACTGTAGCTCCTCAATGGTATTTCTCCTCACAAGAACCCTGAATATTATTCCCATTTTAAAGACGAACTGAGGCTGAGAGCTAATCACTTGGCCCAAGGCCATGCAAGAGCCGTCTCCAGTAGCATAGCGAGAGGGGGTGCAAAGCACTAAGTTTACCAGGTGCCTGAATGTGCCGTGCAACGGGCCCCTTCCCCTTTGGAGCCCTTCCTGGCGGCGAGAGCAAAAGATTTTCCTCCGTTTTGCTCTCACTGCCGGAATGGCTCTAAAGGGGAGGGGCCTTTGCACGATGTGTTCAGGTGCCTGTAAAACTTAGGTCCAAATCCTAACCCACTTTCCAGCACTGGCACAGCATCCTGCAGTTGGGGGGCACTCACAGAAGCCTCTCAAAATAAGGGAGTGTTTGTTCCCTTACCTTGGAGCTGCATTGCCCTTATGTCAGTGCTGGAAAGTGGGTTAGGATTGCGCCCTTAGTGCTTTGCACCCCCTCTGGCTATGCTACTGGCAGCCTCTTCACAGTTTACGTGGCATTTGTATTTGCCAGTTTTACCTGAACGTCTTCTATAGTAAACCCAAAGTATGAACGATGATAAAAAATATAGAAAAGCTTATACAGAAGAAAATGAAGACCTTGTTAGAAGAACACTGGGATTTGTTTTGGGAATGACACCCAGAGTTGGTCTCTGCTGCCTGGGATTCTATGCATGGATAAGAGGGGTGTTAGGTGAGTGGTGAGAAGTCCCAGGTGTAGCATTAAAGGATTTTGTTTCCTTTGCATGCTGGAGCAATGGAAACTTAAGATGTCTGTAGGATTTGCTTTGCTTGCAAACACACAAGCAGAGCGCAGTGGAGGCAAATGCACGCTTTGAACCCACATCAAATCCCCCAAAGAGAGCAACAGGGCCCCAAGGATGCTTTGTGTAGCCAACTTACAGCTTTCTCATATTTCAAAACACTGAGATAAATTATCTACTCTTCCTGGCAGGGCTTCAGACTCCATTGGAGTAATGTATAAAGCCCAGAGTATCTTGGAGACAGTTCAGGAAAGAACAAAATTAAAACGAGCTCTGGGAATTAGATGTATATAACTAGATTTGTAAGCTCTTGACCACAGCCTTGCCAATTTCACAGCTGTGCAGGACCTGGCATTTTTTAGGCACTTTTACAAATATGAAATGGGGGGGAGGGTGATAGTACATGAGTCACATTTTTCAAAGTTGTGTTCCGAGTCTCAGGTCAGCCTGATTTATTTCATTGTGTTTGTTCCATGTTCTACCACAGCGTGGCCAGTCTCCGCAGAATACCCTCCGTGGGGGAAGGAGTTCTGCTTAAGCTGTCTAGCCACACAGTTGAGTCATCTGATTAATCTTCAGAGGTTGTTAAAAATGAAGTGAACGCTTATGAATGAGGGCTGTTGCTGGATCAGTGGGACTTAGTTTAAAAACTCAATTACAAAGTCACCCCTGATTACTTAAGAAGGCTAATTTTTCTTAGTGTGAATCTTTTTTTGGTCAGTAGCGTAGCCTGAGGGGGGGCAATGCAGTAAGTACAGCAGGCGCCGCAATGCGCTGTGTAAGCAGCCCCTCTCACTTGCCATTGGAGTCATTTGGGGCAGCATGAAATGTGTAATAAGGAACCACATGTCACAAGTTCCTGGGAATTTCATGTATAATGGTGGGCACTAGGAACTCTGGTCACCCTCTAAAAGGCAGACGTCTCTGAATAGTGATTCAGAAGATCGGCTTGCGGGATTGCTCATGTGTCCTGAGGCTCCCGTAGGTGAAGTCATTTGACAGAGTTCTGTTGGGTTGATTTTTCACAGCCAAAAATGTGCAGGTAAAGCTAACTAGTTGGAGGTGAATGAGGTGGATCAAAAGACGACATCGTTGTCTAAACTAGTGTAACACCAAACGTGACTCCCTCCTCCAAGTTCTGATCCTGGGCAAGCAGTAAGATGAACAGGGAGCCAGGACTGATGAAAGCTGGGAAGTTGGGAAAAGGGCAGTGGACGAAAGTTCCAGCTTGCAGGCACAAGTTACTCAGAAAACAAACATTTTCTCCTTTAAATGCTTCAATTCCAACTGAGAGTCACTCTTTGAATAGGCTGGGTGATGGCAGTCGGACGTAAGTCTGGTCCAGACCCTTCTAGCATATGAGACGCGGTGCCAAATGCTGTTCCCCTTCATGTTGGCATCCTTCAGTCTCGGAAGACCATGGTGTCACGCTCTGAATGGTGGCTCTGGAACAGAGTGTCCTCTCCAGTGCGTTAAGCCTGGGTAAAGTAGGTATGGAGGATAGGCTGTTACCCATGCAGCAAATCCCCCCTCTCCACGTCGCTGAAATGGTCCAATGGAAAGGCAGAGGCCAATACGGCTGGTTCCAGCGGCGTCGCCGGAGTTGCCAGAACGTGCCTGTGTTCAGCCATGAACTGCCTCAGGGACTCCGGCTCCGGATTTTGCCTCGAGGTTGACTCCTGAAGCCTTTTCCACAACTGGATGTAGCCACAAGGCAGTGGAGGTTTGGGATCAGAGTTTTTCTTCTCTCAGATGATCTGCCTTCCCAGGCTGACGAGTCCCCTTCACCTGGCGATGTTACCTGCGAATGCTTCCTCCGCCACACACGGTTGCTTTTCCCCCCTCTTCCCTTTCCAATTCAGGGTGTGGGAGAAGGAATAGGAATAGTGAAGCAAGTGGGCTAATTTATTTATTTATTTATTTATTTATTAGATTTGTATTCCGCCTTTCTCCCCAAAGGGCACCCAAGGCGGCTAACAATCAGGTTAAAAAAAATACAAATACACATTAAAAATACAAAACATTTAAAAACAATTAAAAACAAGATAAGTTACATAGCAGCATAAGTTATTTATAAAAACAGCTCTTATGGTGCCTCGAAGGCTTTCCTGAGTAAAAAACGTCTTCAGGCCCCGCCGGAACACTAGTAACGAGGAAGCTGCTCTCAATTCAAAAGGGAGGGAATTCCATAGTGCAGGTGCCACCACCGAAAAGGCCCTGTTTCTGGCCGCCATTCCCTTCACCACTCTCAATGACGGCACAACCAACAGGGCCCCTTCTGATGACCTTAGAGAACGGACTGGATTATACGGAAGAAGGCGGTCTCTCAAGTACGCCGGTCCCAAGCCGTTTAGGACTTTAAAGGTCATAACCAGAACCTTGAATTCAGCCCGGAAACGAAGGGGCAGCCAGTGCAGCCGCTGGAGTAGCGGCATGACAGAGTCAAACCGCCGACCCCCTAGCAACCACATGAGCCGCCGCATTCTGCACTAGTTGTAGCTTCCGGACCGTCTTCAGGGGCAGCCCCACGTAGAGCGCGTTACAATAATCTAATCTTGACGTCACTATGGCATGGACCACCATGGCAAGATCCGCCTGAGACAGGTACAGCCGCAGCTGGCGCAACAGCCGAATCTGGGCAAAGGCACCCCTGGCTACAGCTGACACCTGGGCATCCAGGAGGAGCTGCGAGTCCAGGAGAACGCCCAAGCTGCGAATGGGATGGGATGAATGGGATGAATGCCCCACCACCGCCAATCTCCTTCAGCCAGCCTCCCAGATGAAACAGCCTTGGTCAAAGGCCATTTTTCAGATGGACATTAGCACCACCAGTGTACCCGCAGGATCAAACTATATATTACATTAAGCATTTTATTTGTCCTTTCATTTCTGACACCCAACCCTCTAAATATAGCAGGGGTGTGTGTATTCTGATCTGAATTAGGACCATGGGGCAGTCTTAACAGAGATGTGCTGGAGTCATAGCGCTGAGTCTCAAGTTGAGTCCCGAGTCTTCACCCCCTTGACACCATTTGCCCATCAGTCAAAACGGGTAGCCTATTACGACTCCTCCAGAGCCATTTTCCTAGTCATTTTGACTTGAGTCTGAGTCTTGTCGAGAAACAAGTCGAGTTGCGGAAGCAGCAGAAAAAAGCAGCATGCACAAAAGTGAGTCTTGACTTGAGTCTATTTGAGTCTTTTCATTTTTAGGGTTAAACCCCTGAGTCCCAAGTCAATGCCCACGTTTTTGACACGCTTGACTCGAGTCTGCATGAGTAGTGAAAAATGCGTGTTTTTGTGACTCGAGTCCGAGTCAACCAAGTTACGGCCCATCCCTGAGATTTAGCCCTTTGCCCATAAAAAAGCTGGCAATTCTACTATCTGTAGATTGATTGGGAATGGGGAAAAGAGTTCAGATATGTGGGTGGTAGACTCACCCCCCCAAAAGTTCACACATGAAAACTGGGATATGCTTGTAACACTCACAGTCTCATAACAAGAACCTTTGCCTGAGCCCCTAACCGCCACTAAACATCCCTCCAGGCTCTTTTCAGCTTCTATATGCTGTTTTTATGTTCTCTGCAGTCACCCAGCTGCCTCTGATCTAAAGCCCAGGAAGTAGTTTGTTCCTTTGACTCAAGATAGAAGAAAAACATAAGTGACCCACGATAGATTGTCAACTCTTAATCAGGAAATGCTGGAGCCTTGGCAGGACTGGGAGAGCAAGATTCAACTTGATGAGCTTTTCAATACAGTTTACTGCTGATTCTAGGGAATTTTTCAAAAAGAGACCAAAAAGAGAACATGCAAAACAGCTGAATGAGGGAGGCTAGTTTAGAGGAATTACTTAAATAGGGGCCCTTTGGAAAATCCCAGCCACACATACCCCTACCAAAACTTTAGAAATTTCCATATTGTGACAAGCTTCCTTTTCATGTTAATAGATGCTCTTGGGGCAAAGAGAAAAAAAAAAAAAGAGTGAAGAATAACTAGGAAGAACTATCTGACTCTGGCTTCTGTTTTGTTTTGTTTTTCCAAAGAACTAAAACCCAATTCTGCTGTTTGCAAGTTTCCCTGTCCAAAAGAGGAAGGACTTGGGTTTCATTTCAAGCTTGCGTTTGTTCTAGTTCCACTTTAACTGCAACTGCCAACTACATCAAAAATAGGTTGCAAATTATTTAAGAGTCACTAGACATTTGCCGAAACGTTTGCATTGGCCTAGGAAAGGACAATAAAAACGAGTGACTTACAATACCCAGTCCTCCTTAGGGAGGCAAGTTCAATAAGCTGTTAAGAGTTAAACTTTCAAATAAAGCTTGATCAGATCGCAGATAAAGAAGAACCAGGTCTGGCCAAGACAGTTTGCTTAAGAAACAAAAGAACTGAAACTTGCCAAACTTTTAACCAAACCACAAGACCTTGATACAGGCCTCAACCAGTTGGCCCCTGGCCCTCTTGTTGCACCCCTCTCGTTGCACATCAGAGATTGGCCAAGTGGGGCAACGGCCATGCTCATCAAAGGACCCACCTGGCCGTGGTAGCCTCTGAATCCTCAGTACCACTGGCAATAAGATCCCATCAGGGGGCACCATGGTGACCCATTGCAGGGCTTTTGGTAGCAATCTGGCACTGTTACCCTGCACATGCCTGATCTTGTGTGATCTCTGTTCTTGGATGGGAGACCGCCTGGGAATACTGGGTGCTGTAGGCTTATACCATAGTCTTTCGAGACTGAAGGTTGCCAACCCCTGGCACTTGCACTAGTAATATGTTAGTTGCAAGAAGCAGCCTGTGTAAGGTTCGGTTACTTATTCCGCAGGGCTGTTGCATCCCACTTGTAAATCCCAGCTTCTAGAGACCAAAAGCAGGATTTCTAGAAGAAAAAGAACTACTTTGTGTTATTAAACTCCTCCATTACAAATGCCCTGTTGATTCAAATAGAAATTTGACTTGGCACGGTGGGGAGGCTGCTGGCTTTTGCACTGTAGTTGTCCCTCTGCTCTTGTGGATTCTGCAGATGGCCTGGGATCATTTCAATACCATATGTCTGCCACTTTTAAAACAACAAAGCAACACCAGGAGCATTCAGGTTCTGAAGGATTCTTGGTTCTCTTTAGCTTTTGATTTACGTGGACATTGCTTTAAGCCATCCTTTTCCTTCCAGCCCCCCACCCACCCACCCACATTTAAATCCTGGCAATTCTTCCCCCCCCCCCAACTTTTCCCTTTCAGCCTGACAACCAAGCTCAAATGCTACCTGACAGACTGCAGCGATCACTTTATGAATGGTAAGTAATTTCCTCACTGACAGCCTCCCATTTACGCTGACATCTGCCAGCACTCCCTGACACTTGAATAAGCATTAAGACATTAACAGTCTGGCACAGGTTTCAGAGCCGGAATAATAATGTTCTGCGGACTTTGCAAGGGGGAGAAAAACCCACACGAACCAATGGCTTAAACTTTGCCATCCATCTGCTTGGGAGGGCCTAAACAGGGTGGCATGAGTGGAGCCGCTTTCAATGCCAAATATTCTTGCATGATGAGAGTGGAAATTATATTCTTTCCTTGAAATACACTTATTGTTTTCATAGTGTCCTCAGTCATAAGAGTTCTCTAACTCTGAATCTCTCTCTCTCTCTCTCTCTCTCTCTCTCTCTCTCTCTCACACACACACACACACACACACACACACACACACACACACACACACACACACACAAATGCTTGCTCTACATATTTGTAGAAGTGGGAGAAAACGGATTTATTTTTTCCACAGATTTGGGTGTTTTCTAAAGTTAGAAGTGCAGAAAGCGGTGTTATGTGTTCTTATTCCATTCCGGAACTCCCCATGGTTACACGAAACTATGGATAACCGGGGACGCCCCTCCGAACCTGACTGGACCTGTGCCCTCAGGGGCTTCCCAATGCCTCCTAATGCCTTATAAGGCATTAAAAACATCAGTTACATTTTCTTCTGACCAAAACGGCCATTCTGAAGCCCGCAAAGGCCATGGGCAGATGCATGTGCCCTCCATGGGGCTCACAGCAACATCAGGAGGTGAAGGGAACAGAGCTCTCCTCACCTCTGGGGTCACCGCAGGGGTCACATACAGGGGGCCTCCATGAACCCCAGCCGCAGATACCTGAAACCATGGCTACAGAATTCACGGATAAGGAGGCTCCCCTATAATTGCATTGAAAGTGTACTAGGTAGGTGATATAGGTGGTATAGTGTCAGCTGATGCAGACACAGTCATTACCCATGCACACCCCCCATTAAATAATAAATAAAAACAAAAAAAAAGTTTTGTTCTTTTTCAGATTTTGGTTTGGGTTTTTTAAAATTATTTTTACAAAAATGAGAAGTCCCGAAAGCGACGTTATATGTTTTTATTTTATCACTGTTTTCTTCCACCTCTGCTTAGACGTTTGTGTTACCCTCCTTGAATTCTTGTCCTTTTCCTGAAACATGTCTGATTTTTAATCCGACGAGATAAAACGTTAGGCAGGCCATCTTCCCCACAGCTTTCACGACTATTGGCCCACACAGAGCATCCCTGCACTTGACGTGATCTCCGCTTGTATAGCCCTTGAACGCTCTGATCTCTTTGAGGGTAGAAGCGACTGAAGTACATCCAGTGAGCATTTGCAAAGCATGGATGTGTTTATCAAACATCTGGGAGAAATATTATGTTTCCTGGAAGTAATGTAGAACAGAATCCTCTTGATTAATTCAACCATTTGAAACCCAACTGGGAAAATTTCCCTTTCCAGGATCCTGAACTTCTGAAGAGGCTGCTCTCAGAAACCTTGCCAAACTCCCACCGCAGCACGTGTCTGACTGACCTGGGTCATCACCACCTCAGATGGAATGGGAACAAAGAGGCTTGTGGTGGCCTCCCAGTGTCACTTTACTTGTCCCTATGTTGTTTCGGAGGCACAGATTGCACAGAGGTTGCCTAGTCTGCCTGCTCCAGCATTTGGGGGATGTTGGTGGTGACAACTCAGTGTGGACCCTGAAGGAGAATTGAGGAGGCAGACAGAGAATTTGGGGATAGGGTCATTGCTCATTGATGGTGCACAAGCTACTAGGATTCATAGAGCTTGAATCAAATGCAAGAAGGTTGTTCTTCTGTTCATAACCAAAAGAGGCCTTTCCTGCAGCTTCCAGTTTTCTCATAGACTCGAGATGGTTTACATAAACCCCAATTTTTTCAAATGGGTTTCCCCCACCACCACCTCTGGGAGAATTGCATAGAACCTTCCATTTCTCCAGGGGTTTCATAGTGCAATCTTCATCTTGGCTGCACAGCTCTGATCAGTAGCATAGCTTGAGGGGGTGCAAAGCGCTAAATTGTGCAGTGAGCCTCCCCATGGTATTCAAGCAGCCCCTCTTGTCCCCTTTGGAGCCATTCCAGGCGGCGGGCGGGGGGGGGGAGCAAAATGGAGGCATAGGCCTGGCTCCAAAGGGAAGGGGAGGGGCTGCTTGAATACCACGGGGAGGCTCCCTGCAAAACCTAGTGCTTTGCACCCCCTCTAGCTATGCTGCTGACTCTGGTACTTTCCAAGCTTCCACAGGCAGCTGCAAATCATGCGCCAGGGGGTTCTCAAAATGTTATCCATTCTTGCCAACTGACTCCCACAACAAGTACACTATTCCAGCAAGGGAAAGCACTGACCAGAAGGCATTTCCTACACCAGGATGGAGTGACGTTTGCTGTTTATTATAGCTTTCCTTTTTACTCTCCATTTTCTTGTTTGGTGGCTAAAATGGTACCCTGGGCTCTTTCTTCCTGCTCTCTCACTTCTCTGAGTCAGAGGTGATCTGTATCATTGCGTTGACCTCCGCCGTGCCAAAAAATGGTGACTGAAGCTTGTATTCTGGAAACAATTCCTTGACTAAAATGCTGCAAAGTGGGCACAATTGAATCAGGTAAAGTCTGCCTTGACTCTTCCAAGTCCTTCCAAAGCTGCAAGCAAGTAATTAAAAGGGATTTCAAAGCCTGGAGGGAAATATAAAGGCCATTATGGGTGTTTTTCACACATCTACTTTTATTGCAGTCTAAGCTGTGTAGATCTGTGCTGCAATCAGTTAAGAAGAGATGCTGATTGAGCAGACCTGCACTGTCTGGGTCACCCTCAAGTCCAGCAGAAGTCTGCTTTGTGCTGCTATCTTGCTTAATTTTGTTTGTTTTTAGTTTAATATAATTCCCATGTTTTAATGTTTGTTGTGAGCCACCTTGGATCCAAAGAAGAAAGACACAACGTAAATCTTTTAAATTAACACACGGGATAAAATTCTCATGCTTGTCACACTCTGGATTTTTTGTTTTTGACTTAAGATGCATAGTTAGGGGTGGTGTCAAAGGTCAGGCAGATGAAAGCCAATGACCATCAGAAGGCCCATCTGGCCAGGCCGACCCTTGAACCCTTCATACTGGTGACAGAGGTAGTGCCTAGTGTGCCATCAGAGAATGAATGTGGGGGGGGGGGCTTTGCTCCAAGGCCCCCAGCAACCTGATGCCAGCCTTGGGCATAATGAAGTTGAGGGCCTATACTGGTCCTGTAATCAGCTTTGTAAATTTGGTGAGGGGATCAGTGCAAGCAAAGACCCCACAGCCTGCAAACTGTGGGAATCTGATGTGACCCCTCCCAAGACCAAAGAACTACCAAAGAGTCCAAGGATTGATTGAGAAGATTCATTTAACCACTTTGATCAAAGCAGCATGCAATACAAATGCAACTGAGGCATTTATAATGCAAACTGGTGCTCTGGCTATATATTCCATGCAGATGCTCTATGCGTCCTCCAGGATCAACAGTATTTCTTTTGGACATGAGCCTGCTGCCAGCTTCACTCGCATGTGTCTTTGTGTCGCATCTCTCCAGAAATTCCTAATTAAGAAAGTGTTTTCAAAAATACATGTAGGTTTCATTCATATTAATATTTAATATAACAACACTAGCTGTCTCTTTAAATGAAACCAGAAGTCTCTCACTTCCAGGTTTCACGGTAACATGAGGTGAATAGTAAGGACTTCATGAGATTTCTTTTCTTTAATTTAATTTTTGTAGTACAAAGGTGGCAGACCCAAGACAGCATGATGCAGCGTTCTGGGTCACATCGTCCATGTCCCCTACACATATTTTCAAGGAGGCCAACTAGGATGTCAAAGGCAATAAAACAAGGTAGTTCCCTAGAATGTTAGAGACATCAACATGGAAACTGGTATCCAAGCTGAGCTTCCAGTTCTACATTTCAAAATCCCAAGACCAGGGGTGCTCACACTTTTTTGGCTCGAGAGCTACTTTGAAACCCAGCAAGGCCCGGAGATCTACCAGGGGGGAAGGAAGTGTCTGACAGACACCCCCTTTGATGTATGGAGCCCCTGCTGGACCAGGTCAGAGGATGCCCACCAAGTCCAGCTTCCTGTGCCCCACAGTGGCCCACCAGATGCTTCAGGAAGCACACGGGAGGCCTCTCCTCTCTCCCCACCCCACATACTGGGGGCAGCCACAGGTCCCCCCAAAAGGCACATGCCCAGCCTTGCTGCACTACGGGGGGAGGAGCTCCCCACTCCCCGCCCCCCCAAACTCTTTGTGGCTGCGCCCCGAGACCAGCAAGGAGAGGGAGGCATCACAGGTCCTCCTCGGAAGGGGCGGGGGGGCTTCCCCATTTCCATGGAGAGGGGCTGCGCGTGCAGGCGGCAGGCGGGGGAGACACTGCTCCCACCGGCCCTCCTCCTGCAGCGGCGGAGGGGCCAGGGGGGTCATCTCACCTGTCAGCCCCGACTGAAGAGCGGCAGCGGCCGCAGCACTTACCTCTGGGCTCCTACAGGGCGGCTGGGCCGGGCATGGCTGGGCTGGGTTGGGCCGGACCTGACTGGAAGGGAAGGGAAGGGTCACTTGGGGCCTCCCGCGGCAACCGCCATCAGAGCGACTCCATCTCGAACTCCCGCCCCTCCCCCCTTCCGCTATGGAGCCCCAGGAAGCGCCTCAGTCCAGTGCAGCCCAGCTCCCCCTCCCGCCGCCGCCCACTTTAGCTCCTGCTCTTCCGGCATGCAGCGCCATGAAACTGACTAGAGTCTAGTCGGTTTCCTCAGTTTTGTTGCTGCATGCCTGAAGAGCAGCTAAAGTGTCAGTTTCAGTGTCAGTTTAGTGTCAGCTAAATACGTCAGTTTCGTCTAGTCACTAGACGAAACTGACATATTAACAGTTTGGAGAGACAGGGCTCCGCCATCTACTCATTTTGCCTCGCGATCTACCGGTAGATCGCGATCCACCTATTGAGCACCCCTGCCCAAGACTGATTCCTGTTCCACCCTTCAAAAGAGCCAGGAATGAGGCTGTCCTCTCAAATTCTGTGCTTGATGAGTTTATAAAACGGGCTTTCGAAAACAATTCTTTTTTTTTTTCTTTTTTTGGCATGTTTTCTTGTTCCAAACACCTCTAAGTACTACAAGGTGCTCCAAGGCAGACTGCTATCCAGTACTCTCGATTCTCTGGCTAACAACTGAGATTTGTCCATTTCTTCTTTGGGTTGACAGTGGCGGGAGATTCTTCACAGTTATCCTACATCCCATCAATTTGACCCATGGTCTCCACCTTCTGAGGGATGAGTTTCCTCCCAATTTCATGATTAGCTAAGGTTGTGAAGAATCAGGTGGCAGTATACTGACCCCCAAGCCCCAGACAAAGGCAGCCCCAGACAAAGGCAAACACCTTAAATTCAGAAGGTGTTGCTGGGAGGTAACCATTGCTGAGCAGTGGTGTGTGGTTGCACTGTTTGGGGCTAGCAATATTCAGTGCAGGGATTTGGGATGGGCAGGGGACAGGAAGTGGATATCCTGCTGTTCCCTTATCCACTGCCTCCCCCCTTATTTTGCCACTGTTTGCAAAGATCTGGAGATACATTGTGTGTGTGTCTGAATTATTCATAGATGAATAAATGAAGAGCAGGGAACGCATGGCACTTTTTTCGGAGAAAGCTGGCTGCTACTGTGAAAATGGCTTCGCGGACACTGCCCCCACTGTGAAGTGATCTATGCAGCCAAAGCAATTTCATAATTATGTGCATGGAAGGTTTTGCGTTCTGTTAAAAAAAAAAATAAAAAGCCACCAGAATCCACCCCCTTCCACCAGTTTATGAAGGTTAGAAGAAAATGTAGCAGTCAATGGCACAGCTAGACGGGGTGCAGAGCACTGAGTTTTGCAGGCACCTGAACATGCAGTGCAAGTGACCCCCTCCCCCTCATAGAGGCATGGCTGAGTTTAAAACAAGTGGGAGCCCACAGTAATTCATGGCATCCTCAATACTAGCACTGAAATGCCTTATGCAATTTCACCAGCAGTTGCGTGGGGAGCACTGGATCTTCTGGCGCTGCCCAAGTATAGGATCAGGCCCTCAAGGCTGCAATCCTGTCCGCATGTACCTGGGAGTAAGCCCCATTGACTATAAAGGGACTTATTTCTGAGTAGACATGCATAGGGTTGGGCTTAAAGTCTTCATCACTCTAAAGTGAGGTCCGTTCTCCGGTCCGTTCTCTAAGGTCATCAGAAGGGGCCCTGTTGGCTGTGCCGTCATTGAGAGTGGTGAAGGGAATGGCGGCCAGAAACAGGGCCTTTTCGGTGGTGGCACCTGCACTATGGAATTCCCTCCCCTTTGAATTGAGAGCAGCTTCCTCATTATTAGCGTTCCGGCAGGGCCTGAAGACTTTTTTATTCAGGAAAGCCTTCGAGGCACTATAAGGGCTGTTTTTATAAATTTATAACTTATGTTTTTTACTGCGTGCTTTCAGTCTGCTGCTATGTATTTTATCTTATTTTAATTGTTTTTAAGTGTTTTGTATTTTTAATGTTTATCTGCCTTGTATTTTTTTAACTTGATTGTTGGCCGCCTTGGGTGCCTTGGGTGCAGTTTGGGAAAGAAGGGATACAATCTGGTCATGCCTGTGCTACCAAGATCCACCCTTCCTTCTCCACCATCCACCATCAATGTATGAACACTTTATGAAAGCACTGATGAACACCTTTGAAGCCACTGCTGTGGATGCGACACTTCCGGCCTAGAAGAGAGAGAGAGGAGAGAAAGGTGGAGAAATTTCGGGGAGAAAGGCGGAATACAAATCCAATAAATAAATAAATAAATAAATAAATAAATAAATAAATATGCTGCTGGCTGTGCTCGTGATACTGATTCAGGTCACGTATATGGGAAAAAATGTGTCTCATATTTATATAGGGTATAGGGCCAAACAGCTTTAAAAGCCCAATCCTATGCACGTCTACTCAGAAGTAAATCCCATTACAGTTAATGCGGCTTACTCCCAGAAAGTGTAGATAGGATTATTGCCTCTTGTCTTATAACTCAGTACAAAAGACTTGCAAAAGGAAACGGCTGATCTCAGGCCGCCTGAAATGTGAACGTCAAATCTGTAGGTGGCCCACCCACAAACACTGATTTTGCCAAGGGACCATAACATGTGGCAGGAGTAGGCAAGTTTCCTGGATCTCCCCAATTCTCAGGAAGAGAAAGAGGGCGTTTCATCTTTTCCGGAGAGCTATTAAAGGTTGCGTTCATATGATTGCTCGTTGTGAAGTAATGCTGCAACGTCTAAGATTTCTACGATACAAATTCAGTTTGCTGTTTAAATGCCCTGACTAGTACAAATATTCTTACAAAGATAGATGATGTTTGCTGCCTCCGTTTGAATCTTGACGAAAGACGGCTGAGAAAACATTTTCTTTTTGTGTATGTTCTGACACAGGAGTCCACCATACCCCACCCCCTTTATTGGTTTGCTGAGATGTCATTTAGGCATTGGCATAGCTAGAGGGGGTGAAAATCCTATCGGGGGGGGGCCTTGTGCTTCCAGAACAAGTGTTCAGCTGGGCTGCCATCATGCGCTTCCAGGCCGGAAGTGTCGCATCCACAGCAGTGGCTTCAAAGGTGTTCATCAGTGCTTTCATAAAGTGTTCATACATTGATGGTGGAGGTGTGTTGTGGGTGGGAAGGGGGAGGACAAGGAGGGAGAAGGAAGGGTGGATCTTGGTAGCACAGGCATGACCAGATTGTACCCCTTCTTTCCCAAGCTGCCTTGCCCCTTTTCTCTCCTTGTATGTACTTCTACAAAATGGTTGGCATAGGGCTGAGAAGATCCCTAGGTGATCAGGCAGCCTACCAGGGGGATAGTAAGCTTTTTTTTATCTCCTGCTGACTGTCCAATCACCACCTCAACACTGGATACAGTGTGCCCTCTGGCAACACCACTGCATCAGTGCCAATGGTGGGGGATAGAACTGGACGGTATGTTCATTAGATTCCTTCTGCTTTGTGATTGCAAGAAGATGTCCACATGTTTCTTTGATGAATGATGGCAGCTGGCAAACTGATGCCTGAAGCACAACAAGAAGTATCTCATGATGGGGCTTAGAGCCATTATTTCTGTTCAGTCACAAGAGTAGTTCATTTTATGATCTCAGCGGTTCCCAAACTTTTTAGCGCTGGGACCCACTTTTTAAAAATGACACCTACTGGAACCCCACCTAGCTTTATGAACTTTAAAAAAAGCGTTTCACTTTAACAGCTGCTCAAGCCTCTGTTTTTATCCATGGAGGGGGACTGCCTTCTGGAGTGTTGAGCTCCATGTTCATCAGATCAGGACTGTTTTGCTATAGCCATAAAGGCTGCTGTGGCCTGATTTATAAATGCTATAATTGTGATTGGGCAGCAGTGCTCCCCCCCAAAATAGCAGTTTGTTTAACTTTCAATGAACACAGGGCGCAATCCTAAGTTGCGCTGGAACAGGCAAGCCAGGAGGCTTGTGCTGTATCCAGCGCAGGATTGTGGCCAGCAATCCTTCTCCTTACCCCTTACCCCTGGGTAAGGGCTGCAGGCCCCAATAGGTCTCCTGAGACGTGTGCCACCTCCTGAGGAAAAGCAACTAGAAAAAGCAATTAGTTTTCCTGTGGGCCCACTTTGACAAGTGAGTAGGGAGCAAGAGGTAGGGTAGGGAGTAAGAGGGCACCAACCCAAGGAAGGAGTAGGGAGCAAGAGGTAGGGTAGGGAGCAAGAGGGCACCAACCCAAGGAAATGAAGATCATTCTAGCGTGAATCCTGTTTTTTGTTCCTTTTCAGTCCATTTCTGAGAACAGACTGGTGTAGGCCCAAATTTTAGCATAGAGGACCAATTTTTCATGCAAATGTTCCCCACCCTCCCAATGTATCCACGCTATCTATGGTTTGGGCCGGGTCAGCACCACATTTGTCCACCAAATTTGACACTGAGTCTCTTGCATATTTCTGTGTGTAGGTATGCACCCTACACAAGGCTTAGCTAATACAGCTTCTCCCCACCATTGCTGTGAGTTAATGTACATCTGAGATGTAGCAATGAATGCATTTTTGAAGACCACTGTTCTCATAGATAGAATGATAGTGTTTTACTGGAAAGTAAAAGCAAAGCAGAAAGAAAAACACACACAGGCAACAAGTATGTGTTGTGTTTGTTTTTAAGAGAAATGGGTTGTCAAAGGGAGAAAAATTGCTTAGATTCAGAGTGGTTCTGTAGCTAAGAATATGCACTTTTGACTGAGAAGCAAGAATACTGAAGTTTAGCAAATCTATTTGCCCATAAGCCCTCCCAGGCACCTTCATTAGTTTTTTCCAGTGACCTTCCCACATGCTTTATTAATAGGTGAGATTGGAACCCACAGAGAGTAATTCACTCTACTTTATGTTGGCATTAAAATTCATATAACCACCCTAAAAAAAGGCTAGCTATAATTACGAGATTTCTGTCCCTTACTCTGCTTTGTGGCACGGGTATAACAAAGCCTGATATTCCCAGTACTGAGCTACTGAGCAATTACTGTGGAAATTTCCCATTTTGAAAAGAGCTTTTGGTTGCTGTAATGTACCCATTTACCAAAATGATAACATGCAATGTAGAAAAATAACAAGGGACAGGGAGGGGAAAAGAAAAAGATGAGAAAAAAATGTATTATTTGAGGAAGCACTTTTCATTCACCAAAAATAAACTGGATTCCACTTTATTATACTTTTATTTCAAATAAGAAGGCTTGAGCCGTATAAAACATATGAAGTGGAAATGTGGTTGTTATTTTTCTCACCCATGAAATCAGAAGTGAACAGTTTTTGCATAGTTTATTAAGAAAAAACATAATATGAAAAGGGGGGGAAAAACTATTGCATGGAGGAAAATCTATCTATCTATCTATCTATCTATCTATCTATCTATCTATCTATCTATCTATCTATCTATCTAAGATAAAGATATCTTTATCTTTTATATCTTTATCTTTTATATATATAAAAGACCTGGAGATTCTTCACAAAAATGAAAGTACTTCCCACAGTACATAATTTGCCTGTGGAACTCACTGCCACAAGATGTGGTGATGGCCAGTAGCGTAGATTAAAGAGGACTAGACAAATTCCTGGAGACAAGCCTATCACTGGCAACACTTCACGATGACTGTGAGCTACCTCCAAGCTCAAAGGCCATGTGCCCCTGAATACAAGTTGCTAGAGAGCAAATGCAGAAGATATTGCCTTAATCTCCTGCTTGTTGGGTACTCATGGGGCATCTGGTTGCAGGATGGGACAAGGGACCAGGACTCTGGAAAGCAGAATGTTGGACTAGATAGAACTTGGTCTGACCCAGCAGGACATTTCTAACATCCTTATGCAGAGGAAGTCTTTCTTCTTTAGAACTAGTCTGGTGTTTGAACTGGTACGTCTCTTCCTACATATGGCGACAATCTGATTTCCCTTTCCTTCTTCTGACTGAGGTTTACCACCAAATTACCAGGCTTCCTTTGATAGAACCTCTTCCTCTTCCACTGCTGAATCTACACAGTTCAACAAATTCTAAGCCTCCTGCTAATTCCTCCACCACAGGCCTATTACCAGATTACCTTGGTACGTCAGTGCAAAGGCCAAGCGTAATTTCAACAGCATATGCACCACAGCACAATTACATAGTCTCTAGCCAGGTCCCCCCTCATTCAGCACTTGTCTGCAGAGGCAAGCTCTGAACACGGGAAAAGTTTGTATTCGGGCTCAGTCTAAAACCCTGAACAGCCGTGAGTCACATAGGAAGAGACTCTCAGTGGCAAGTACTTGGCTCTGTAGGCAAGCACTGAATGAGAGAGCCTGCTAGCACATCAGAACAGGGGGCGGGCATGGTCGCAAACACACCTTTGCCCCCCCCCATTTATATACATATACATATACAGTATTTATATACCGCCTTTCTTGGTCTTTATTCAAGACTTTATTCAAGGCGGTTTACATAGGCAGGCTTATTAAATCCACGCAGGGATTTTTACAAATTGAAAGAAGGTTCTCTCTTTCAAGAACCACCACATTCAAGGTGTTACACTCCAATCTGGTTTCACATTCTGGCCTCCATCCTCCCACGCTCTGAGCAGATGGAACAGCTCAGCTGCAGCTTGCCAGCTGCTTCAAGGTCGCACGGTGCCGGTGGCCTCGAACCGGCGACCTTGTGGATGTTAATCTTCAGGCAAATGGAGGCTCTACCCTCTAGACCAGACCTCCTGCCCATTTATGCTTTTAGACTTGAATGCCTGAAGAGAGCTTAAGCCAGAATCATCTACCCACATCAACCCACTATCAAGCTACATAACCCAGTTCACTTTGTGCAACAAGTAGAGGGTAGGTTACACTGTAGTATTTTGCCTGAAGAGCAGTTAGCTTTTACACTGGGTCTAAAGAAAGTTATGATCCTGTTATAGTTAAGCCATCTATGCCTGGAATAGCTCTGAGGGCGAGTGGGAGGGGCCACTTACACGGTGCATTGCGTTGCCTGCAGTATTTACCATGCTGCCCCCTCTGCTGTAGCAGAGGCCCACTGGTGTGCTGCACATTAACTTGGTGAGACCTTAAATTCATTCAGTAGAAGCCGACAAAAATTATTTCCCACATCATCTCATATCAAATGTGCAACAAAGAAATGGAGAAGCGTATGTCTTTCTGCCCCTTCCTGCCCTTTCCTTATCTGCACAACAGTCTTTAAAAGATCTCTTTATACCAGCTTCACCATCTCAGCTTCCCTTGCAATACTGCCAGAATTGAAGCCCTTGTGACGCATTGAGGAGACGATTCCATCAGATCTTGAGTGGCTTCCCAGACAGACACCTCTCAGAGCAGTGTTCTTCAGGGGTCACCAAGCCTCGTTTGTGGGGTCACGATCTGGGGAGGAATAGTCTGGGAGTCAAAAGTATAGCTGTCCCCCCAAGTCCTATGGGCTTATGGAGCAAGTGTGAACAGGGCGAAGCTGTCAGTGCCACCACCAGTCCACTGGCTCCTTTGTCTTTGTCTAGGCTTGCCTGGCCTTGCCGTATATGCCCCACAGCCCAGCATTCCTGCAGCATCCCCATTGGGCTCCCAGCCTCCTGGGGAAGCCAAGCCAGCAAGTTTGGCCATACCGCAGCCCGAACACAGCAAGCAGGGCTAGCCATCAGCTCCAGCAGCCTGGAGGTGGGTGATGACAAGGGCAGGGGTACGCACATCGGTTCACAGGAGGGGAGCAGGATCAATGGTGGGTCCCCAGTCTCTTTATTTATTTGTTTGTTTATTTGGGTTGGTTGGTTGGCAACCTTCAGTCTCGAAAGACTATGGTATAACCCTACAGCACCTGGTATTCCCAGGCGGTCTCCCATCCAAGTACTAACCAGGCCTGACCTTGCTTAGCTTCCGAGATCAGACGTGAACGGGCATGTGCAGGGTAACAGTTGTTGCAGCATGAAAAAGATTGAAGGCCACTGCCTCAGAGAATCAATGATGGTTAACCAAGTTTGCAATATAGATGGGCTTTCTCCCTCCCACTCTCTCACATGCACCCAGACCCCCACTTTTCAAAAACACGGTTGCACTTCAAGGGGACATCAGTTCGATTTTATGGCACATTACAGCTTCCATATGGAGACCAGCTCCATGTGGCGGCTGCATGCGAAGCCCCTTCATGAGCAGGGGTTCACATGAAACGCAACAACCCATCTCCTCAAGGCCACCACAAGACTTTCTTTTAAGGACATCTGCCCTGGCATAGAGAAAGCTGCCCAATCTGCACTGTGAGCCTCTCTTCTGTGTGAGGTGGTGCCAAGTTACCAAGTGAAATAATGCAAAGCTCCACATGGCAGCCTTAAAACGTAAAATGGCCACATATTTTTTTTAATCCTTCTCTACAGCACTGTTCACCTTCCCTGCCCTGCCCTCCTTACCAAGTACAGCTGTAGTTTCTTTCAGCTAGTTCCACACCTGCAATTATGCTTCTGAGAATAACTTTCTTGTCTCAAATGTGTTTTTGCCCACAGTTGTGAAAACAGTTAATATGGCACGGAACTGAGAAAAAACTGTTTGCAACTGGAACAGAAGCTCCTAACGACGTAGTTCTTTAATTTTAATAATTTGCACGTTTGTATGTTGTCATGGGGTCTTATGAGCAGAAAATGAATCCTGAGGTCAGTGAGCAACAGAAGTGCAGAGGCAAACTACTTGATATAGTGCCCTGATCCATTATTTTAAAGCAAAGCTCCCTTAGAGGAGGGAATTTAGAGAAGTAGCATAGGAGAGAGGGGTGCTTAACGCTCCCACCTGCTATGTTTCTATTTCAATTGTCCCTCCCCAATTCCCCCCCCCTGAGGTCAAACTACATGCCTGCCCTTGCAATTAAAAGTTACAAGTGTACCATCATCTCAGAAAACAAGGGGGTATGTTTGCAGTACTCATTGCACAGAATTTCCATGTGGTTTATCCCTCATTATTCCAGCACCAATATTCATGTTTTTTCTGTGAATACATACTTCTTGTTATTGGGGTGTATACATATACAAGTACACTTGTCACTAAATTGGTGGTTCCCAATTTTTTTTGACTGGTGGCAGTGGCGTCACTTGGGTTTGCACTACCTGGTGCGTCACCCCTGTGATGGACCTCCTCCCGTGCAGTGGGCGGGGAAAATCCCTGGGCAGTGGGCAGGATGATATACCATTGCCCCTCCCCACTGGCTTTTTGGCTATAACTTTTGGTAGATTTCAGTATGGTTTGTTTCATTGCATTCTACATGAAATTACGCATCAATTAATATGTAACATGATGGTATTATTCAAAAATGCCATGATTTTAAAAATTTGGGTGAGTAGTGGTGTCACTTGGTGCAGCCCATACCCGCCAAATCCCCTTAGTGACACCACTGACTGGCAGCTCCCTTGACCTAGTGGACCATTGACCACAGCTCCCCATCAGGGCTACAATCCTAAACATTATATAGGGCAGCGGGTTTTTCATGAGAATCTCACAGGTCCCCTGGCTGATTTCTGCGGCTCACAGTTTGGGAACCACTGCATGAAGTGGTGTGATAGCCAACATTCAGTGTTATGCATGTCTATTTGGAATAAGTCTCACTGAATTCAGTGAGGCAGCTGTTACCCTGCATATGCCTGATCTCGGAAGCTAAGCAGGGTCAGGCCTGGTTAGTATTTGGATGGGAGACTGCCTGGGAATACCGGGTGCTGTAGGCTTATACCATAGTCTTTCGAGACTGAAGGTTGCCAACCAACCACTTCCAGATAAGAGCACCAAGCATTATAGCCCATATGCATCTTCCACGTGTGAAGGCAGCATACTTCTGAACACCAGGTGATGAGGACAAACAGTGGGGGCTGCCTGCAACACTCGCATGAAGAACTTGGCTGTCAGTGTCATAGATGCAAATTGTGTGATTGGGTTCTGCATGTTGGTTTTTTTAAAAATGTGAATTTCATTTGTACAAGGCCATGATCCAGGGAGGTACCACATTGGGGAGGGGGAGAGAAAACTTTAACGCTTTGCTCCTCCCCCACACTCATGGCCCTGATCCAGATCAGCTTCCTCCCTGCAGCCGCTATTTGCTCCAGGAGAAAAACTTTCACTGGCTCGAAGAAACAGGATGTTGGAGTGGTGGAGTTAATCCTCTTCTTTTGATCTTATATGCAATATTCAAGAAGGACATCCAGCTAAGAAATTGGCCTTGTGCAATGCCGCCCTGAACGGATATAATCAAATTTGAGATAGCAAGTAGAGCAAGAAAAAAAGCAATGTTTTTAGAGATCATACAATAATACAGTTACTTTGTTCCTTCTGGAGATGATAAGAGAAAACAGCTTAAAGGAGAATTTTTACTGCAGAGCTTTTGGGCGCTGTTCTATAACCACAATCAAGAACAGATTTATCTTATTAGCCTTAATAGTCTCCATAAAATGATATTAGCTTTCATTACCAACATCAAATGGGCTTTGATAACATCCATTGGCTGGTGCCCTCAGAAAAACTGCAGCTTCATCACCAAGCTTTAGGATTCAGCCTCATATCTGCACACCAAAAAGTAGACCCTTCCTATTATTTGTGTAAAAATATTTTCACACTTTGCCTTGCATCTTTTCCATAGGCACGTCAAAATGGGAATAATAATAATAATAACAACAACAACGATGGACTTCAGTGCCTGTAGACTCAGGGCCAAGTTAGTCAACATATGGGAATGTGGTGGTTAGATCTTCAAATGTCATAAGAACAGCCCCAGTCTGTGGAACTCCTTGCCACAGGATGTGGTGATGGCGCCTGGCCTGGATGCCTTTAAAAGGGGATTGGACAAGTTTCTGGAGGAAAAATCCATTACAGGTTACAAGCCATGATGTGCATGAACAACCTCCTGATTTTAGAAATGGGCTATGTCATAATGCCAGATGAAAGGGAGGGCACCAGAATGAGGTCTCTTGTTATCTGGTGTGCTCTCTGGGGCATTTGGTGGGCCGCTGTGAAGCTGGTCCGGGAAGCTGGACTTTTTGGTTTTGTTAAAAACAGCTGCAAGAGAGGTGGCGATTGGGATTGTGGCCATGGCACTGGGAAAAGGACTTTTAACCCTTCCTCCCTGTGTCAGCCCTAGAGGTCAATCACCCCCTTAAGCTGCTATTAGCTGCAGAGACAGGAGGGACGAAAGGTACTCATTTCTGTCTCTTCCCCCCTTTATGGCTAATAGCAGTTTGGGCGCATAATTTAAGTCAAGGAAATAATTGAGGGAAAGGTTAAAACCTCTCCCTCAGTGTCCTGGCCCTGATCCAAACTGGGAGCCCACATGGGGGCTTTTAGCAGGAAATACGATCACAGATGCGCAACATCACATCTAGTTTGGCCTTGCACTGACAAAGTCAAAACCAGACACTGTCTTTGGAATAGGCATAGTATATAAATCACCAGGGAGGAACTCTTGAGATTCAACTCAGATGTGTGCCTAACTGTGCAATATGTATTGATAAGGGGTTATTTCTATTTACAAAAAGCCATGGTGAGGTCCCTGCTCCCATCATCTGAGGGCCTTAGTCCATGAAGTACAGGTGCATAGAAAGCACCTGATCCATCAGGTGTAAGTGGCACAGGAGTTGACATAAGCTCCCTCGACACACAACTCTGCTGGATAGAGTGCACCCATTTTTGGCACAGCTGCACCACCGGGGGTGGGGGGTGGGAAGATAGGACTGGCTCTCAGAAATGGCAACAGGGGGGCAGGAGGTGCGGTCCATGCTGGGTACTCAGCAAAAGAGGGTGCAAATTACAAATTGCCACTGCCATGCCAGCCTGGCAGGGGAGCCAGCAGTGCTAGCTGTGGCCAGAGCCAACACACACTTGCATTCATGCCCTCCCTCTGGCAGTGTTTCCGGCAGCTCCCTCCCTCTGCACACATATCCTCTTCCCTCCAGCAACGCAGAAGCTTAGTAACCCAGAAGTAACATGATGATATCATCATGTCATCACCAAACTTCCGGGCTGCCAAGCCCACAACGGCTTGGGGGCGTGGGTGACAGCACCCCCAGCAACACTGTTGGTCCCCCTTTTAGATATTTTTTAACATGCATGCAATTAATGTGTATAAAGGGGCTGCATCATGAGAACAAGCTACATACATGAAAATGAGCTATGGTGGATGAATACCATTCTCATTTCTGAAAAGACTTGGAAAAACCTCCCTTTCCTGCTGCTTGCCTGGGAATTCAAAAAACACCAGGGGTTGTTGAGCATCTGTCAGGTCATACCTGGCTTGCGTGTGCACTCCAAAAGCAAATCTGTGAATGTCAAATGTTATGTCCAAATCGTCCTAGAAGCCCACATGGGCCAAATTCCTCTTTTATTTCTCTGCAAGGCCAAAGCCACAAAGCCAGAAGGTAAGGGGGGGAAATTGTCTTTCCTTGTGTTCAAGGTCAGAGCAGCTACAGGGGGATAATATTCCTCTCACCAGTGCAGAAAGCATCTGCTGGTGAGCATTCCACCTCCTCAGCCATCTACCAAATGAGCGTTTGGAATGCAAATTGTGTACTTTAATAGCCCATTCTAATCATCATCCCTCACTGGCCCTCCCACTGCATACAGCACAGCAGGGGAGATCAAGCAGCAGAATGAATATTAGTGAAAATTCAGCTTCGTGATTATTGGACCTTTGGAGTAGACAGCTGGTGCTATCTCTGCTCCCCAAGAACCAATCATTAGAACGATATTTTGTTTATGATGTAAAAATATGAAAGCCCACTGTTACCCTGCACATGCCTGATCTTGTTTGATCTCAGAAGCTAAGCAGGGTCAGGCCTGGTTAGTACTTGGATGGGAGACTGCCTGCGAATACTGGGTGCTGTGGGCTTATACCATAGTCTTTCGAGACTGAAGGTTGCCATCCGAACTCCTTTTGATATCAGATGAGGTGTTTTGTGTAATACACTAGTTTGTGTACTTCTTGCCTAACGCCCATTGATTCAACGGATCTTCCCCTTTCCTGCAGCCTCCCTGCCTCCTTGCTGTCCTTAGACAAGTGCTAGTGAAATCACGAGCACAGGTCCAAGAAGACTGACTGAGAAGCAGGAGGCTTACAGAGGTGTAAGGGGAATTAATCCCCCTTTGCTTTCAAAGGGCGCAATCCTAACCAACTTTCCCGCACTGGCATAGCTGTGCCAGAGGTGCACTTGTTGTATCCTACAGTTGGGGGGAAGTCAAGGAGGCCTCCTCAAGGTAAGGCAATGTTTGTTTCCTTACCTTGGATTTGCACTGCCCTTACCTCGGTGCTGGAAAGTTGGTTAGGTTTGCGCCCAAAGTGTCCTAATTTACCCACTGGTGATCCTGGCTCCTGTGCTGCCTGGGGCCAGGACCACAGAATGCTGTATGCCAATGGGGCCTTCTGGGGGCTAGAGGGGGCTACACGTCATCTTCTGAGGCCTCCAGAAGGCTTAAAATGTCACTTCCAGTTTGTTGTCTGAAAACTAGAAGTGGGGTTTAAAGGCCCCCTCCCAGAGGCCATAGGAGGCCTTTGGAGGGCTGCACAAGCTGCACATGGTGTCCCCCGGCCTTCTGAAAACCTCCATATGGGAGCAAGGAAGGTGGCAGGGTGGCAGAGGTGGGGACAATGCCCCTGCAGGTGTGGTGCCCAGGGGTATTTGCTCCCCTTGGCTCCCTCTAGCTATGCCAGTGAAAACACACACAACTCTGCTGGATAGAGTGCACCCATTTATGGCACAGCTGCACCACCAGGGGGTGGGGAAGATAGGACTGGGCTTTCAGAAACTTCTTTCCATTTTTTTCCCTTGTGTAAAGACCCAGGGAATATACCATATAATTTGATTTTGCCGGATAGACAGCTGGTTCATCTCAGTCTGAAGTAATAAACAGTTGTAACAAATGGATGTCGGTAAGTGGTTGGTCTTAATTTCCCGGGCTTCAGTCACAGCTGAGCTACAAAGGTTAACACCTGAGGTCACAGGGCAGGAGCAAAAGGAGGGAGGGGGAGGTCATCAAGATCCATGTACTCCAATTACCTCCAATTATGGAGGAAATAGACTAACAGCTCCTTTGGGTAGTTCATCTGCCTGTCAATTTCCTGTAGCTTCAGACACACTCACAATGTAACCATGACTTGAGTGGTATTGATTGCATGGCGGAACAGCTAAACAGCCTCACTCTTGTCTCATGCCACTAAGCAAGACCCGAGTTATTTATTTATTCATTTTAGAGATTTATACCCTACCTTTCTATCCAATGAAGGACACTCAAGACGGCTCACAATCAAAAACATATTAAAACATAGAATACACGTTTTGCTTCCACACTAGTTGCTTCCATACTAGCCTTTTTGTCCCAAATTGCCATCCTTTAGCAGTGTGGATAGGCAAAGTGCTACTGAGGTTTTGCAGGACTTCAGTGCCGCCTTCTCCCTTCCCAGGTTCAGCCCCTCTTGGGCCTGTTTCACCCTCCTGGTCTCCCGGACCTGTCTCAGCAGGTCATTCTGGGGACACTGATGCAGGCAGGAAGACCTTCCCACCAGCACTTGGGCAGCACACTATTTAGCTACTCAGCTCTCTGCTGGAGTGTGTTTTACAGTCATTTTTTCAGCAGTCACCACTAGTGGATCGCATGTTCTGCTGGCTGCAAGGTCCAGTTCTGGATCATTTGAGTCTATCATCATCATCATCATCATCATCATCATCATTTTTGAGAATATTTAAACACCCTTTTGAGCACCCGACCTTCTAAGTCAGGGGTGCCCAAACCCTGGCCCTGGGGCCACTTGCGGCCCTCGAGGCCTCTCAATGTGGCCCTCAGGGACCTCCCAGTCTCCAATGAGCCTCTGGCCCCCCAGTGATTTGTTGGAGCCCACACTGGCCCAACGCAACTGCTCTCAGCGTGAGGGCAACTGTTTGACCTCTCGCATGAGCTGTGGGATGAGGGCTTCCTCCACTGCTTGTTGTTTCACGTCTGTGATGCAGTAGCGACAGCAAAGGAAAGGCCAGCCTTGCTTTGTGCAAGGCCTTTTATAGGCCTTGAGCTATTGCAAGACCTTTATTCATTCATATAAGTTCATCTTTAATATATTCATTTATGTAAACATATGTAAATTTATTCAAATTTGAAATGTAAATTAATTCTTTTTTCCCCCGGCTCCCAACACAGTGTCAGAGAGATGATGTGGCCCTCCTGCCAAAAACTTTGGACACCCCTGTTCTAAGTCAAGAGTATATAAGACAAGAGGATAAAACCAAGTGTCAGTAATCTCTTGTCAGTCAGTCACTTGTCCCTAACCAAGTGTCAGTAATCTCAAATACAATTATTTGATCCATATTATTGAATAACCGCAATCGGGAGCAGACTGCACACATACATAGAGAGGAGGAAAAGGTTTCATGTTCTGCAGACGCTTGACAGATGGGTAGATGGAGGCAAGAGCTGTGGGAACCCAGTAGTGCAACAAGCAGGCAGCATCAGTCAAAGATTGTATCCGCTTTGCTGCTGGTGATGCTGCCACCACCTTCACAACATTCTAGCCATTGCGCAGTTGTAGTTGCCCAGAATGGCTTCAACCTAAGTGAGAGGGGCCACTTACAGGGCGCATTGCGGTACCTGCAGTTGCCTTGGGTCCCTGCGGGGAGAAAGGCGGGATATAAATAAAGTTAATAATACTTACTGCGCCACCCCCCTGTAGCTACCCTACTGGGATAGTAGCACAGCAGTGGCCAGTGTGGTGGGGGCTCTGCTGCCTTCCTGGTAGAACTATACAATAAGTGGATGAGACACTGGAGGAGAAGGATATCACTTCCGGTCCCGATGATCATCTAGCGTAGTCATGCTCCAGAACCACAACCCAGGAAGGCTGTCCACTCAGATTCAGAGGACCTGATGCACCCTGACAGGTTCCAGGCCCCAGATCCAGACCCTCCAAAATCACTTCTTGGACTCTGGGAGCTGCAAGTCCCAATGGAGGCCCAAGCCAAGAGGTACAGTCTCCACTTGGGAGCAGCATGAGCCTTCTTCCTTCCTGAGTCCTACCCAGGAGACCACACTGGCTGCTCTGGATCAGAGTCCTGCTCAGGCTTTAGGAAGGGGTGGGGGCAGCAGGGCAGACTGTATAGTTGCTGAGTTGATGCTTGGCAATTGCTGGTGCAACACTTCCCCTGAATTAGGTCCAGGAGATGCTGTAACTGGACAGCTCCCCTCCCCTTTAACTGTAGCAGTGCAATGCTACTTGGGAAGCACCCAGGGTTTAGAACCTTGGTGCCTGAGGGAAAGTGCTAAAAGCAGAAGCACTCTGAGGGTTTGAAAGTTAGAACTCGAGCAGCAAGGAGTAAGAGCAATGAATGAGACACAGCAGACATTCAGAGGGTTGATGCAGGGAGAGCTGAGCCGGAAGTAGGACGGGATGAGATCGAGAGAGAAGTCCGTCCTCCCGGCTAGCTTCCTCAGGCTTTTATTCATTCTCAAAACACATGATGCAAAGCTATACAATAGGGGAAATTACTGAAGGTTGCTAAGATTATACTGGCTGCCTACTAGCTAGTTCTAGCTTGACCGCAATACACATTCCTGAGATATGCGCTTCTTCATAACATCCTCTGTTTACCGGCTCTGGGTGAAGACACTCAGCGTATTATCAAGGCCAAGAGTTTGCTCTTGCTCAGACGCAGGCGTGCCTGCTGTCATTATTGCCAAATACTGCTAAAACATCTCAAAGCCTAGCACCTGTACACATAAACAGTACATTAACTGTGCTCCCTCACTTGTTGGACAGTTCCCCAACCTCACCCATAGCATGAGAATCGTCACTGCACTGCAAAGATAACAGGAGCAAGATAGGTGGCCTAATCTTCTCTAGGGAACCTTGAATTTTTCAGCATACAGAAGAAGGCACCTATGGGTGACTTATATTATCTTTGGACTGCTGTTCAATATCCCTGCTAGAAACCTTATAATGGCCTGTGCTGATGTTAGGGCTTGTCACACTGTATTGTTACCTGTGGTGGATCAGGATGTAAATTTACTTTGGGAAAACCAGAAACAAGCCAAATCATTTAGTCACCACAAAGAGACCTGTAGGGCTAGTTTCTTTTAGGCTGCTGAGTCATAAGAACATAAGAAGAACATAAGAACAGCCCCACTGGATCAGGCCATAGGCCCATCTAGTCCAGCTTCCTGTATCTCACAGCGGCCCACCAAATGCCCCAGGGAGCACATCAGATAACAAGAGACCTGCAAGGCTTCCTGGGAATTGTAGTTAAGAACATAAGAACAGCCCCACTGGATCAGGCCATAGGCCCATCTAGTCCAGCTTCCTGTATCTCACAGCGGCCCACCAAATGCCCCAGGGAGCACACCAGATAACAAGAGACCTCATCCTGGTGCCCGCCCTTGCATCTGGCATTCTGACATAACCCATTTCTAAAATCAGGAGGTTGCACATACACATCATGGCTTGTACCCCGTAATGGATTTTTCCTCCAGAAACTTGTCCAATCCCCTTTTAAAGGCGTCTAGGCTAGACGCCATCACCACATCCTGTGGCAAGGAGTTCCACAGACCGACCACACGCTGAGTAAAGAAATATTTTCTTTTGTCTGTCCTAACCCGCCCAACACTCAATTTTAGTGGATGTCCCCTGGTTCTGCTATTATGTGAGAGTGTAAAGAGCATCTCCCTATCCACTCTGTCCATCCCCTGCATAATTTTTTATGTCTCAATCATGTGCCCCCTCAGGAGTCTCTTTTCTAGGCTGAAGAGGCCCAAACGCCGTAGCCTTTCCTCATAAGGCTACCTCCCCATAAGTGTCACCTCTCTCGCTCACCAATTCTCTGCTTTTAATAGTCAAGGTCACTTGTATGATGTCTTTATTGCTGAAAGCCGTTCTTTATGATGGAAATGCAGGGGTGAGGGTGGGCGAGAGCTACATGATATCCTGCCCAGATACTGACTGGTTGTAAATGTCATAGAATCACTCTAGGGACTGGGCATTTCAGTGTCATCCAATGTATTGTTGTAGGGAAGTGCTATCAAATGTATACTAAGGAGCTGCAAATTGCAATTACAAAGTAAAATCAAATCAAATCCCCAAAGGCCTCCTCTGTGGACACCCCCCCCCCCCCACTGTCTTTGTTTTGGTAGGAATATTGGTTTTTTGTTTTCAAAGATTCAAAGGAAGATTTAAGGGTAAAAAGAAAATTATTGAAATCAAATGCCATTTCAAAAGCCTTTGGCTAAACTCTTTGCAATGTGACCTCTGACTTGTTATCTCCTGATAAGGTAGTAAGGCAGCAGCAATGCATCCCAAACCCAGCATGTGATGAGCAAACCTCTGGACAATGTAGATCATATGAGTCCTGTGAGCAAGTTCCAGCTCACACTTCATTCTGGGAACGCATGTGGGAATGCAAAGCTGCTGCGCATTTGCACATCTTTTGATTTGGAGGTGACATGGCTGCATTCTTCAGCCACAGAAGCAGAAATCAAACAAAATCATTTAGGTTTTTTTAGAGGTGAGAGCAAAAGTCTCTTTCAGCACCAACCCATTCATACCAACCTATACATTTAGCAGAAGCAAGTGGTAAAGGTTTCCTGGACTATAGCCCTGCATTAAGAAAAACTAGCATCTCAGGAAGAACATGCTAGCCTTCTCTGTGACAAAACCATTATATTCAAAACTAACCTTACAACAAGAAAGGATCATATGTGTTGACAGAAATACATGCCATAACCTTATCAAATCATGGAAAACATTTGCAGTCGTAAATAGTTCTGGAGTACAAACTCATTTGAGGCTTATATGTTCCAACCAAGGAAGCGTGAGGGCAAAAAAGGAGTCCTTAAAAAATTCAGACACCGTTTTTAAAAATTTTTCTGTATGTATTGACTTTAAGTCACTTACAATTTGATAATGGTGGTGAAAGATGAAATGGGAATGATATTTTAATTTACCCCCCACCCCTTTAAAAAAAATTTTTATCAGTCTAAATTTCAGAAATTTTAAACTTAAAAAAAGACAGTCGAGAAGACAGGGGAAAGGAAAAGAGAAGGCAGGAGAAGAAAGAAATCAACCAAAGAAGCAGCTTGTTTTGTGAGACCAGGATCTGAACGCAAAGTTCCTGCACTTGGTGCCGCTGGGCACAGTCTGTTCTCCCTCCCCTTTTCCTTTTGCAATGCGTCTGCTCTGCTCCACTCTGCTCCCAGAATGACCAGCAGTAACCTTTGCCTAACAAAACTAAGCTGTCTGCAAAGTATGCAGAAGTTTACTGATGAGCCCTTGGAACATTTCAATGCCACGGGTGGAAAAACGCTGCCAAGTCTGTGTAGCTTGTCCACTTGCCTGCGTCAATGTACTCAGTCAACACCCAGTTTCAAGAAAACACAGAACAACATCAGGAAGGGTCCTGCTCCCTCAGCCATCCTAGTTTTATTCAAAAGGCAATTTTTAGACTTCAAGTCTCCAAGTGGCAGCTTTATAGAAAAAGCTTTCAGGTTGGGAATTGATACCTCGAATCATTTTAAATGTGATCAACAAAATCTAATAGAAAATGTTCTCTCTCTCTGTCTCTCTCATTTTTCTAAAGCACTTAGAAGGCCTTCAAGCTCATTTTATCTTTGTCATTTATATCAGCCTCCAAGGAGTTAGGTAAAAAGGAGACACACTCCTTTCTCAGTGGAGTTCTTATATATCCACAGAGAACCAGGTTCCTTGGTGCAGCAGGTCTTAAACTTTTTGAAGTTGGACCTCTCTCTTAATATCCTCTATGAATCCCAGCTCAATCTGCAGCCTGCTAATATATTAGCAGCGACAGCCTCTGTTTTCTGGTCCTGTCTCTGGAACATTGCTGCCCCTGTTTGTCCCTTCCTTTGCCTTTTGCAAATACCTTGTCACAATTCTTTTATTGTGAGTTGCTGTCAATATTGTTCTGCAGGGGTCAGCTCCCTCCCTCTAGATCAGGGGTCTCCAAACCCCGGCCCGGGGGCCAGATGCAGCCCGCGGAGAGCCTCTATCTGGCCTGCGACCAGCCTCTGACCACCTGAGAGCCTCTAGCCCAGCTGACCAAACACAGAGTTGTGCTTGTGGGGTAGGAGAACTGGGGTCCATTTAAAAGTGTGCTTTGTTTCTTGGGCTGTGTTGGTGTTTGGAGAAATCCTGGACGTTTGAGACCATATTCATTCGTTCGTTCATCTAAGTTCCCTTTAATTTTCTTTTCCGGCCCTCAACACTGTGCCAGATGATGCGGCCCTTTGGCCGAAAAGTTTACAGACCCCTGCTCTAGATGTTAAGTCTTTACAATGGTTTAACATCTAGAGCAATAGTGGACTGGTGGGCAATGGATACCTCTTGTCTGTCGTGCATATGTACATAAATGAGCCTGCATGAACATTTTTAAGGCAATGATGATGCCCCAATGATAAGGATGTGAAATATGCTAAATATGGTTTACTAACAGCAAATGGGGCTGCTAGGGGGTGCAGGCCACACCAGGTGACATGCATGGGGGGGTGACGCGCACTAGTGAACAAAATGGCTAAAATCACGATTTGTAGGAATAATACCACAATGTTAATACCGCTCGATGTGTAAGTTACAGCAGAATGCAATGAAAAAACCGGATTGAAATATCTCGATTCTACCAAAAATTATAGCCAAAAAACCGAAAAAACAAAAATGCAACTCTCTTATATAACAAAAAGTACATTTCCGTAACTCCAAATGGAGCAGTGAGACTGAGTGTTCAAAGTGCCAATGAGATATTATTATGACACAACATGGAACCAATAAGGGGTACCAGTAAGGTAACACCCTCGGAGGGAGGTGTGACACCACTAGTGACCAAAATTGCGAAAATCATGGTTTTTAGGAATAACACCATCATTTTATATACCATTCAATGTGTAATTTACAGCAGCATGCAATGAAAGAAACCACGTTGAAATGTCTGTGTACTATCAAAAGGTATAGCCAAAAAAATCAGTGGGGCGAGGAAATGGTACTTCACCATGCACACCACCTAGGCCATTGCCCTGCCCTCTGAATGGGAGGAGATCCATCATGGGGTGATGCTCTGGTGTCCTGCAAATTTAAACCCTCGTGACGCCACCGTTAACTGCCAGGTGACTGTCAAGATCACATGGGCTGGCTTAATATCACTGAGGATGCCGCTACGTTGTTTCAATGGGAAATTGTTTTACAACATAGCTGTCAACAACACGAGAAAGAGAGAGAGAGAGAGAGAGAGAGAGAGAGAGAGAGAGAGAGGACTTCAAAATTCTGAAATTTTACCAAAGTATCAGTTTAGCTATTATCTGAAAGGTCTCTTATGAAACTCCTCTCTAGCATATTTCCCTATCTTCCATACTGGATTCAACTACTAGGGCAGGAGGTCTGGTCTAGAGGATAGAGCCTCTGTTTGCCTGAAGATAACATCTGAAGGTCGCCAGTTTGAGGCCACCGGCACATTGAGTTTAATGGACAGTATTCCTGAGCAGGATTATGCTGTGTTATAAACATGATGTTACTGAATACTATGATTATGATGGGCAGGAGGTCTGGTCTAGAGGGTTGAGCCTCCAACTGCTTGAAGATAACATCTGAAGGTCGCCAGTTCGAGGCCACCAGCACCATGAACGGGGAGACCTTGAAGTAGCTGACAAGTCCAGATGAATTATTCCACCTGCTCTAGGAGAGATGAAGGAGCTGCTTGTCAGCCTGCATGGGAGGAATCTGGAGGCCTGAAAGTGATAACAGACCATAAAAGATCCATCTGAAATGTTGTGCGGTTCTGTTGAGCAGTTCTTGAAAGATAGAACCTTTCTTCAATTGTAAAAATCTCTACGAGGATTTAGAACAGCCTGCCTATGTAAACCGCCTTGAATTAAAGTCTGAGGAGAAATCTGACGACCAAGAAAGGTGGTATATAAATACCTGTATTATTTATTTATTTATTTATTTATTTATTTATTTATTACACCAGGATTCAATGTACTACTTTAGACATGATCAGTGAGTTTTAAGAGCTGCCTGCTATGAATCAATAGCAGTCAGTAGACCACTGGTCCATCTATATAGTATTGACTACAGTGACTCTCCAAGATTTTGGGTAAAATATGTTTCCAGCGCTAGCTAGAGATGCCAGAGACTGAACCAGGAACCTCCTACATGCAAGGTACATACTCTACCACTGAGATATGGCTCCACCCTCCCCCAAATTCCTCACAATTTGCTTTTTAAAACTTTCTTTGTTTTCAAATGCAGTTGTCATGGGACACTGATAGGGAGGGGGTGGGACAACTCCTGCTTGAGAAATGCAAACCAAAGCTTTCTTTGGTACACAGAACTGGTGAAGTGGTTCTTGGGCCTTCCTCATTTAAACATACTGTGTTGGTTACAGTGCACAAATTGATTCCAAAATGAGGCAGTAGCTGACTACATTCAACTCATGGGCTTGCATTTCATGGTAGGCAGGAGTCAAATATGTGGTTTGATGTCTGATCTCCCTTTGTTGCAATGCTTGATGTCTCAGATTAAAAAGAGGGCAATAAGCGCATTTATTGTGTTGGATGCAGCAGAGCTATAACAGACCTATAACCCACTCTAGGAAAACAGGGAAGGTCAGCCTAAACTCAGGGTGTGGGAGTCAACCATTCTTCTCAAGGATTTCTCAGCGTACACAAAGTGCAAGTAAGATGGGGGGGGGGTTTACAATGGGAATTTGCTTCCCACGCCAGCCTGAAGGAGGAGAAACCCAGCCTGCTTTTGTAAGTCATTGTCAGATGCTTTTACCCAGGTAGCTACTAAAGAGCTTGTGGATGCATTCCTTCTGCTACTCAATTCCCAAAAGCAATGCGAAGGAAGGAATAAGATAGCAATTGTACTTTTACCAGCAAAAGAGCTTTTATTTGCTTTAGGAGTAGTGCTTGTGCAGCGATGATGGGAAAGGGAAAGCAAAATCATAAATGGGGACTCACAAAAAAAAAAAAAGCTTCTAAGGAACTGAATGAGTGTGTGAGAAAAACCCAATGGTCCAAATTTCAGCTGACAGCCATACCAACTCTGATTTCCTTCCTGGACAGCTTCATAATGCAGTAGATGGCATCTACATGAGGCACCTCTTTCTTATTGCACAATGCTTCACTAGGGGTAAATGAGATTATAAAGAAAGCAACTGTTTTTCACTCAGGTCACCCAGTAAAATTATTTGGCTATAGATTTTGGATGCGATACAAGGACATCTGCAAGAGGGATCTGAAGGCCTTAGGAGTGGACCTCAACAAGTGGGAAACCCTGGCCTCTGAGTGGCCCGCTTGGAGGCAGGCTGTGCAGCATGGCCTTTCCCAGTTTGAAGAGACACTTGGCCAACAGTCTGAGGCTAAGAGACAAAGAAGGAAGGCCCATAGCCAGGGAGACAGACCAGGGACAGACTGCACTTGCTCCCAGTGTGGAAGGGATTGTCACTCCCGAATCGGCCTTTTCAGCCACACTAGACGCTGTGCCAGAACCACCTTTCAGAGCGCAATACCATAGTCTTTCAAGACTGAAGGTGGCCAACAATAACAGATTTTGGACAGGCTAAAGTAAAGTGCTTCTTCAGACAATGCAAAATAAAATAAAGGAACTGACTCCAAGAAGATGTGGTGATGCCTTCATTCTTTAGAACAGAGATTGACAATAAAAAAATATTGATGCCAGACTTTCTAAGTTTTGTGACATTGCTTTTTGATTGTACGCAGCTTTAGGGACTGCGAGATCTGTATGTGGAAGTAAATAAAATTTTAAAAGTGTAGCTAAATACAGTGCTGGGAGGTTTATCAATAGCTATTAGCCATTATAGACAAATGGAACCACTATGTTCAATGTGAATATATCTCTCTGGTCCTAAGGTTGGGTTCAAACAATTAAGGAAGGCTGTTGCATTCATGTTCCACATGTCAGCTTACTGGAATTATCAGGCCACTGGCTAACCACTTCTAGAAATAGGAGACGAGACAAGATGGCTCCTCGGTTGGATCAAACAGGGTTCTTTTTTTTACATTTGCTTGCCCCTCTGTTGACAACTCAGGCACTGGAACTGTTCATTCCATTTAGAAAGTGGGCCAGTGTTGGTCAATTAAACTGGGGTTGCTCCCGCCTTGCTTCATGCATCTGTTTGCTCCTGTTGAATACAAGTGTCGCCGCCTAAGGAGGTACGTGGGGCGGCGGCAAGAAACAGGGCCTTCTCAGTAGTGCCACCAACGTTATGGAACTCCCTTCCCCTTGACTTGAGAATGGCTCCCTCTCTTGAGACTTTTCGGCGAGGCCTGAAGACCTTGCTGTTTAAACAAGCCTTCTGACTTCATGGCCTTTTAAACATCTTTTATACATCTTTCAGTTGCTTTTTTACAGGCCTGATTCCTCTAAGAACTGTTGTTTTATGCTCTTTTTTATTCTGACTTTTATCTGACTACTGTTTTTATGGTTTCTGTTAATGTGTTTTTAATATGTTTTTATCAGTTTGTGAAATTATGTTTTTAATCTGTTTTTATATGTTGTAAGCTGCCCTGGGTCCCTTTAGGGAGAAGGGCGGGACAGAAATAAAGTTTATTATATATTGAATACACCCACCCACTAATGCAACACAAGGCAGTGGCAGTTCTAACAGAGAAGAAAGGCACAAGGCAGTAGACAAAGCTTGGTGGGCCAGTTGGAAAGTCTCAGAAGGCCTGATCCAGCCTGCCCCATATCTACTGAGGGCCAAAGGATGAAGGGTTAATCAGGCCATTGCTTACACCTTGTATTTAAAACCCACTGCTTCTTACCATGTCATCATGGAACAATGCAGGCCAGCCTGTCACACAATTTGCACAGGGCAGCTGAGGAATAGACATGCCTCTGACTGGGTGAGCTCGTAAGAAGAGAAAGCTGCTCTGCTCTAGATCCCAAGAAGGTCTGTTTTGGTCATGGGTCCCCATCAAATGTAAACTTACAGGCACTCATTTTCTGCGACAAGTAACTTATTCAGAGTTGCTGAATTGTGAATAATCCATCGCAGCGGCCTGTTTCCTGGTTGGATTTCAATTCGGCATTGCAAAGAGGGATCAGCTTGTTACCTTGAGTATTCTCACTGAGAGCATGTGGCCTGATAGACAGCAAGCTGATCATAGCTCTCACTTCCTGGGCCAGCTTGTACATAAGAAAGAGGCATTTCTATTACAAATCTGTTAACATCCTGGCAGATGAGATACAGTTTGTCAGGCAGAAAGAAATCAATCTCATTACATTTCCGTCTCCGTCTCCCTTTGGTGCCCAAAGCCTTTGTGAAGACACCGATCTATAATTAGCCTTGTCTGAATGGCACCCACATTCTCTTGTGTCTCATTTTGTGTCCAAAGTAACCCAAAAGGATCTCTGTTATACCATCTATAATAATAAGTAATACCACTCTATTTGTACGGTCTTTTGTGCCAGCTTCGATGAAATGAATGGGGGTTATTATGACAGCGGAGAGACAGACTCTTGAATAAATCTTCTTTAGCTTGATGGGGCTGGAGCATGAAACACTCCTGGTGGACTATGCCCAGCAGAGGAACATGACAAGATGAGCATAGCACTGTTTACCCATGGGATTGTCAGGCCATGAACCAGAGATTAGCTCAGTGCCTTGAAAAGTGGCAGGGAAGAGGGCGGCAAACCAGCTGCAGCTTTCATCTGTGTACCAGTCGCACCCTTGCTGTGGGGCACAGTTACAGCGAGTGGGACTGGGAGACAGAGAAGAGGATCAGAGAAGGAGCGGGTGGGAGAAAAGACATGGCTTCACCTCCCACATCCTCTGTAATTTTAAAGGTACACAACAAAGCGCCCTACAGGTAGACCACAGCTGCGATACAAGGACATCTGCAAGAGGGCTCTGAAGGCCTTAGGAGTGGACCTCAACAAGTGGGAAGCCCTGTCCTCTGAGCGGCCCGCGTGGAGGCAGGCTGTGCAGCATGGCCTTTCCCAGTTTGAAGAGACACTTGGCCAACAGTCTGAGGCTAAGAGGCAAAGAAGGAAGGCCCATAGCCAGGGAGACAGACCAGGGACAGACTGCACTTGCTCCCAGTGTGGAAGGGTTTGTCAATCCCAAATTGGCCTTTTCAGCCACACTAGACGCTGTTCCAGAACCACCTTTCAGATACCATAGTCTTTCGAGACTGAAGGTTGCCAACACCGACACAGCAAAACTCTAGGTTGCAACCTGGCAATTCAGAAACTTCAGTTAATTCAAAATACAGCAACTCCAATCCCAGTCTCCAATGAGCCTCTGGCCCTCCTAAGTTTTGTTGGAGCCCGCACTGGCCTGACACAACTGCTTTTAGTGTGAGGGCGACTGTTTGACCTCTCGTGTGAGCTGTGGGATGAGGGATTCCTCCACAGCTTGCTGTTTCACATCTGTGATACAGTAGCAGCAGCAAAGGAAAGGCCAGCCTTGCTTTGTGCAAGGCCTTTTATAGGCCTTGAGCGATTGCAAGACCTTCATTCATTCATATAAGTTCATCTTTAATATATTCATTTATGTAAACTTAATTAATTAATTCTTTTTTTCCCCAGCCCCTAACACAGTGTCAGAGAGATGATGTGGCCCTCCTGCCAAAAACTTTGGACACCCCATATCTATATTATCGAAAGAGGCACATTTGTTCATTGGCATTAGAAAGAGAAGCTTCTGTGTCTGGGAACGCTCTCTCTTCTACAGTGACTTCCCAGAGCTAATGTAATGCAGCATTTGAAGTTCCATAAATCCTCACATGAAAACAGTTCACTTGGCACAACAGACCAAGCTTTTGAGCAGCACTTCTGCCTAATCCACTCGAGCTATGATACTAATCCCACAGACAGAGAACCAATCCTGTTCCCTTGTTTCTGCTGAGTCAATGAACTCCCAGTGTTAGGAAGGAATCCACTGGATGTACTGGGGAAAAGGAAACTTTTAACCATTCAATTCCTTCCCTTTCTAGCCCCAGCCCAATTAGCAGCTGAATGCCTAGCTAGCTCCTTTTGTCCAGTTTATATTTCCTGTTTTTTTTTGCTGCTGGAGCATCTTAGTTGTATCTTTGGCTCACATTTCAAGAATTCTCCATGTAGAATCGGGTGGGGACATATCCTGTGGAGAGCAACTGCGGAAGGGATGAAAGCCACAGCTGTCATAATAAAAAAAAAACCAGCATGGATTTTTCCCAATGCACAATTTCTCAAACTCTGCCATATTGAAAACCAAGTAATAATCTGGTCACTTTACCAATCCATCAGACAGGGCATAATAAATTGCCATAAAACCCACTTTGGTTGTCTGTAAACCTCTGTGGACATGTGCGGTCCTAACTGGATAATCATCTTGAGCCTTACAGATGACTGATATATCACATAAAAAATGTTGCAGGCATTAACAAGGTGCTACAATGGGGTCCACAAGGCTTTCCCCCTTCCTAGCAAGCCCTTAAGTGGAAATGGCATTCTCAATCCTGCAATTTAGCATAAAATTGTCATTTCCCCCCTAATTACCACTACTCCGTACAATTACATGCGCTGTCTGGAATGTGGCTGTGCAAACATCATGGGCACTGATTGGATAAATGTCTGTGATTTCACTGGTGACCTATGCTCGGTCCTCTCCGTGCATGCCCATTGCCAAAAATATTTCCAAAACATGCTCTAAATTTAACAACGTAAACACTATTTGTCTGCTATTTGAATTTTGCTCCACTCTAGGGAGAGCATTCATATAGATTTCTAAAGTGTGCTGAGAGATAAACTCTGAGCATCACTACCTCACTCCCATTATCACACCACAGCAGTGCAGCACTACTGAAAAGTTGCACAATAATTAGGGCTGTCAACTGATATTAAAAAATACGTTTCACCGATTAATCCCTTGTCTTTTAACTGATTAATCAATAAATTCAATTAAATAAACTGGTAAATAGAAGCGACAAGAGATGAGGCTCTAGAGCAGTGGTTCTCACACATTTAGCACTGGGACCCACTTTTTAGAATGAAAATCTGTCAGGACCCACTGGAAGTGATGTTATGACCGGAAGTGACATCATCAAACAGGAAATTTTTAACAATCTTAGGCTGCAGTCCTACCCACACTTACCCAGGAGTAAGTTTCATTGATTATCATTGTTAACAGAATATATCGTAGTAGCTTGTTAAAAGTACAGACCTGTAACATTTCCCCAAATGCAGTCACGTACCATGGCAGCATCAAGTCTAATATATTAAAAATAAAATATTGGAATGAATGAGGAACCACCTGAAATTGGCTTGTGACCCACCTAGTGGGTCCCGACCCACAGTTTGAGAAACACTGCTCTAGCGTATATGAACAAATTAAAGATTAACAAATCATCGGGTCCAGTTCACTTCCATCCAAGAGTTTTAAGGAACACAGATGCAGCATTGACTTCTAACAAAAATATGCAACTTTTTCTTTCAGTCAGCCTCTGTGTCAGAGGACTGGGAGGTAGCCAACGTAATACTGACATTTTAAAAAGGGATTCAGGCAAGATCCATGAAATCACCAGTAAGCTTAACATCTGTCCTGGATAGTCTGGTGGAAAGCATGATGAAGGGCCTAATCCTAGACTTACTTTGTGACATATCGATAGGTCCTCTGCTGGCTCGGACTGCCGCAAAGTATTCAGTGCCAGTCATAAAAGGAGCTCCTAATAGTGTGATAGTCAGCATGCCTCTAGGAGCGCTGGCAGGAAGACCTGTGCCTTCTCACCTACGCCATCGCTTCCCCTGCTGCTTGCCAGAGCAGGTAAGTCAGTTGGGGAGGTGAGAGGGGTGGGGAGGGCAGAATGAGGGTGGAGAGTGGCAAACCAGGTTGAGATGGGCAGATTGAGTCTAGGAAGGGGGCAGATTCAGCAGCAAATCATATCCCCCTTCCCGCATCCAATCCCGCATCTCTAGCTATTTCACTAGAGCAGGACCAAGTAGACTGCCCATGCCACTGAGGCTTACCTCCAGGTAAAGGAACAATTGTTCCCTCACCTAGAGGAGACCTCCACAACTGTCCCTCCACCATAGGATGCAGTGGGAGCTACTTTGGTGGGAGAAGGGAGGAAATTGATAGGACTGGGCTGTTAACAATATTAAGAACAAGCTTTGCTGAAGGAGAACCAGCACAGTTCCTGCAAAGATGAGTCCTGCCTCACTAACCTTCTTCTTCGGTCATTTGAGCATGTCATCAAAGCATGCAGGTAGAAGCAGTCGAGTTGACACTGTATACTTGGACTTTTCAAAAGCTTTGGACAAAGCCAAAGGCTCTTGAGTGAACACAGCAGTCATGCCTAAGAGGAAGGTCCTCTTATCGCTTGGTGATTGGTTAAAGAACAGGAAGCAAGAAATGGGAATCTCTCACTGTGGAGGGCAGTAAGAAGTGGGGGACACCAAGTATCTGTCCTGCTTGTGGGCTTCCAGGAGACAGATGGTGGACAATTGTGGGTAACAGGATGCCAGATTAGATGAGCCTTGGGCCTGCTGCAGCACGGTTTTTCGTTTTATGTTCATCTTACTTAAGGAGCCCAAGACATAGTTCTTTTTTAGAGAGTGACAGAACTGTGCTGCAAATTAAAATTGAATAAATGAAGCCGCCACTCCTCGTTAGCACAAAAAGTCTTCTTTAGTACCCTTGCTAATGGGCAAAGGTACACATTTTCAAGTGGTGGCTCTCTTATGTTTAGCAGAGGCAAGTGGCATAGCTGGAGGAGTGCAAAGCACTAAATTTTGCAGGGAGCCTCACTGCCGTGTGCAAGGGGCCCCTCCCCTTTGGAGCCATTCCAGGTGGCGAAAGCAAAACGGAGGCATAGGCTCTGAGTGGCTCCAAAGGGGAGAGGGAGGGGCCCCTTGCATGTTGTGGTGAGGCTCCCTGCAAAACTTAGTGCTTTCCCCCCACTCTAGCTATGCCACTGAGCAGAGGGACAGAACTGTCCCTATTCATCACGATACAGCTGTTTACACTGGCTGTTGCTAGTTTCTCCCAGTGTCTCCTTTTAGATCTGCTGTGTTCTCCTTTCAGTGTGCTGCAGATGGTCCACAGGTGTGCTGTGGGAGTTTGGGCGATTGTGATTTATTTGCAGGGCCACTGGGGGATGTGAGCTGTGCTCCAGCAGTCCAGTGGGCCTTGTCAATTGTCAAAAAAAAGATGGCGTATCCTAGAAATGTGAGCGCCTGGTCGGTGTGATGTGAGACCTTTTTCAAGGTTGAAAACTGTTGTTTTTTGGATGGCGAACGCTTTTGTTAAAGGGAGCTATCTCCTTAATCTGACGATATTGTGACCTTCTCAAACTGCTTTGAAAACTTTACGGAAGGGTGGTGTAAAATATTATAGACAACAATAAACAATAATAAATATTGTTTCTATTCACTATTGTACAAACAGTAGAACCAAAATATCTGCCAAAACCAGGACCAGTATATCCTTAAGTTGCAGCTCCAATAAGTTAATGGGCCCCCCGCCAAGTAGGCTGTAGTCCAATATACACTTTCCTAGGAGTATGTCCCATTGAATTTAATGGACAGTGTTTCTGAGCAGGATTATGCTGTGTTATAAACATGATGTTACTGAATACTATGATTACTTTATCAATGAAAATATGCAGTCCTGATTTAAAAAAAAAACACACACACACACACACACACAATCATTATGTCAACCTTGAAATGTTTTTCTCCCTGAACTTCCCAGCAAAGGTGTCTTAAGACAGGCTTTGACTCTGAACTCTCAGAAACTAGAGGAGGGGATTGCAGCAGGGGTGGGTGGAGGGTTAATGCTTCCCAGAAACCCATCCTTCACTTATAAAGGTTATCAGATATCAGGAGGGCATGTTGTAATAAATCTGCAGGCAGGATCAAAGACCTAGCACCAAGATCCATTACATCCCTGACTCCTACAATTATGTTGATAAGTTAAAATGGCAGTGTGCACTTTCTGTGCACAGACTGACTGTGGAGTTAATGATCAGTGTCTTTGCTCCTTTAGTGCCATCACCAAAACCAACAGTCTAATGGCATGTCAACAGTCAACAGTAAATACTTCCTTTGCTGCTATTCTTTTTACAAGAATGGAACAAAAAAAAAAATATATAAATCAGGGCATCTTGTTTTAATGCCCTCTGTAATTTGTTTGTCTTGTATTTAACTCCTTTTGATCCTTCTTGATGCAGTTTCAGATCCCTTCTCAGGCTTACCTAGAGGGGACTGAGATCAAAGAATCCGTAATTATCTAGGATTCCCTCTGAACTCAAGCCCTACCTCACACCCCCACCCTACCTGGAAAGATTAAAATCATGTTGTAGAGAGTCAACTCAATGCTAAGTACTGTGTATTCTGATTTGTGAATACTGAATAGATTGTGAATATAAGAGGACCTTTATGTTGTGAATAGAAAAATTGGAAGCTGGTTGCTTACACTGGTCACAGTGATCACAGGTAGTTGCTAGGAAGAAGCCCAGTTATAAGAGCTGTTTTTTGGCATCTGACTCCTGCTCCCATGTTCCTGCCTGGAGCATGCCCAAGAGTCAGTGTCTCTCTCTTCACAGAGCACACTGATGGGCGTTGCCTCTGCACCCCTGACTCTCAGTTTGACTCGGGAACCTAGATAGGAGAAGTCACATCTATGCCAGATGGTGGTCTGCATGAGCCATGCCTTGAGAGACATTTGGTCTAAGTTGAAACCATAAGCTGCTCCTACTGAAAGGCCAAGTTTGGAACTGGAAGACTTGGCTCAGATCACAAAGGCCCTGGGTGTCCTGAATCCTTTCTCCTCACCTTCATTCTCATTACTGGTTGGAAGCCATTCAGGTGCAGTAGTGAATTTCATAGGTGGTCTAACCTTGGAGTCCCTTGAGGGCAGTGGTTCTCAAACTGTGATCCACAGGGGTGAGGGATTTGGATTGAGGCTGTGGCATGGGGGGAAGGGATGTGATTGAGGCTGTGGCAAAGATGGGGAGAGCCCAAGACCCCAAAATAACTTGTCCCACCTGACCACAACTGCTTTTATAAGAAAATTGGGTGCTTTAGTCACGGAGCCCCAACATAATGTGCACCTGGTCACTTAGAACAGATAATGTGGTGCTCCAGTTGGTGCTGGAGTGCATGACTCTTGTCTAGTTGTGCAGGAAGCGGCCTTGACACAGAGACCATTAGTCTGTAAAGTAATTTTTCCACGTCTGGCAACACTGGGCAGCCCCAGGTCAGAGACTTAAGGGAAATAGTTGTGTTTCTGTTGGCTCCATACATCACCTGACAACTTTTGAGCTATAGCTTCAGTCCCTCTTCTGCTCTGAAGTCCTGATAAGGTCCTAGGCTCATTTATCTGGCCCCAGTAGCGTAGCTATTGGGGTGCAGTAAGTATTGCAAGTGCCGTATAACCAGCTCATGTAACCAGCCTGTGTACCGCGTAACTAGCCCTTCCACCTGCTGTTGGAGCAATACTAACTGTGCCCCTCCCCTGTAGCTATGCTACTGACTGACCCTTCCATTTTTTAAAAAAAGGATCCTGGAGAGCCAGGCTGGAAAAGATCTTGGAGATCCTTTAAAGTCAGAATGGACCACAGTGAGCTAGATGGACAAGCACCGATGTTGAAAATGGATAGCTAGAAGTCATGGGATAAGTCAGCAGCCGTTGATAGGCACCTCTCATATTTAACACAACTACTCAGCTGAATCAAATCTCAAGTGCTTGTGTTTCTCCTGACCATACAGCTGATCTGCTGTGGTGTTCCTGCACATGCTGTGGTTGTTGTGTGAAATCTCATCCTGATTCAACTGTTGTTATGAGTAATCCAGGGAAAGTGGGTTGATTCTGTCCCCGCTCAGTTGATGATTTATTCCCCCAAGTCCTTCTCCGTCTCCCTCCTCCTCACCACCTGCTGCTTTACGAACCACAGAAACTCAGAGCTGAAAAGTGAGGCCAGTTGTGGCTAATGGGATATCCAGACCTGAACCCCACTCTCTTCAGTTGTTCGGAGCATCCTTCTTTCCCTTCATTCTGCATGGCCTTCCTCGCCTCTTGTTCTCCACCCTGCCGCCCAACCACAGAGGTTGGGAAAGCCTCACCTTTTTATCTCCCACCCCTCCCCCCAGTTCCCAGCATAGTTCCTATGAACATAAGAACAGCCCCACTGGATCAGGCCATAGGCCCATCTAGTCCAGCTTCCTGTATCTCACAGCAGCCCACCAAATGCCCCAGGGAGCACACCAGGTAACAAGAGACCTGCAAGGCTTCCTGGGAATTGTAGTTAAGAACATAAGAACAGCCCCACTGGATCAGGCCATAGGCCCATCTAGTCCAGCTTCCTGTATCTCACAGCGGCCCACAGCTGTATCTCACAGCGGTCCTAGCACAGCTACAGGCAGTGACATAGCTAGAGGAGGTACAAAGCACTAAGTTTTGCAGGGGGCCTCACCATGACATGCAAACAGCCCCCCCCTTTCGGAGCCAGGCATTCACCATTTTGCTCCCACCGCCAGGAATGGCTCCAAAGGGGAGGGGGCCACTTGCACACTGAGGTGAGGCTCCCTGCAAAACTTAGTGCTTTGCACCCCCTCTAGCTACGCCATTGGCTACAGGGACCAGCATGATAAGTACTGTAAGTACTGCCATTTGGCATCTCCTGCATGGTGCATTTCACTGCCCGGAATAGCTCTGATGTCGAGTGGGAGGGGCTACTTACATGACGCATTGCGGCACCTGCAGTACTTACTGTGCCGCCCCCCAGTCACACCGCGTTACTGGGAAAGGGCTGAAAAATCAGTCTTCTATAGTTGCTAGGCAATCTCTCAACAACCAAGTACTTCAAGGGAAAAGGGGAACTCCCCTCTCCACTTCCTGCGCTGGGCTTCCCTCTTTCTCTTGCCCACTTCTTCTTCGTCTAGGTTAGAAAAAATACAGCCAGTTGAGTATGCAGGGGAAAACCAGCGGCCTCCCACTTCCTAAACCAGGGGTGCTCAATAGGTGGATCGCTATCTACCGGTAGATCGCGAGGCAAAATGAGTAGATCGCGGAGTGCCGACCCCCCCTTCAGGTGCCTCTGGGAGGAAACGCCGGGAGTAAGGCCCATTATAATCAATGGGGCTTACTCCCAGGTAAGTGTGGCTAGGATTGCAGCCTCACAGCCTAATCCTAGGCATGTCTACTCAGGAGTAAGTCCTGTTATACTCAGTGGGGCTCAAGGTACACCAACATACATTGTACACATAAATGTTATATGTTATGATGGCGCGAACATTGTAAAAAAAAACTCTGGTAGATCTCCGGGCCTTGCTGGGTTTCAAAGTAGCTCTCGAGCCAAAAAAGTGTGAGCACCCCTGTCCTAAACAATTGGAACCAAAAGAATCAATGCTGCCATGAGCTGGAGCAAATCCAGCCCCAAGGTGGTGAATTTCAGAGGCTGGAGAATTGGTAGAGAAGCAAAGGAGATGGGCTTCATTGGCCAGCTGGTGGCTGCTAGTTTGGCAGGTCCAGTCCAAGACCTCCCAGTGTTTGAGACAGTGTGTCAAATGCTGTCCCCATTACCTGGTGGTGTGCCAGCCTCTGCTTGTCCCACTCCCTGAACTGGAAAAAGAAGATGGGTTGAGTGGAAGTGTGGGAGAGAGTGGTGGACTACAGTGTTGGAGGAGCAGCAGAGACAAATGGATAGATGGGAGGGATGGGAACTCAAGTCAGGGGACTTGAGTCCAAGTTGCAAAAACACGTGCTTTTTGCTGACTCATGCAGACCCAAGTCACTTGCATTGATGACTCGGGCATTGAATTGAGTCTGAGGCCACTGACTCAGCACTTGGTCCCCATGCGTGTAGACTTGAGTCTGTCTGGGTGTGCTTGCTTACTTTTTTTTGTGGTGTGAAAGACCTTGTGAGGCCATCACTCAGACCGAGCGAGCAGCAGGGAAGTTCCAGCCAGGTGGCAGGGAAGGGTTAATGTTTTGCTTTTACATCAAGCAGGAGGTGGGAATGGGCTCTCTGTTCCATCTCTGAAGGAACCAATGGCCATTGGATGAAGGATGGGTGGTCTGATTTGTTTCTTTGGATGAAGGAGGAGTCCAAAGGGGTTCTTGCCTTAGAATTGGCAGGAGAATCAGGGATGGGAAGAAAGGGGGCAGGGAAGTCGGGGGAGCCAGTTCATGGGAATCACGCTTTCCAACCACGTAGCTCCACTGTTACTTGGGAGGAGAAAGTCTCATTGAATGACCAGTGCAAAATGGAACTACTTCTGAGTAGAGCTGCAAAGGATTCGGTCATACTGGTAAGCCTCCCAGCTGCTTCAGGTGACCCTCCTCCCTCTCCTGCTCTTACGAAGTCCATCCCACTCCATCCTGTTTTGTTTACAGATGGGATGGGACATCAGGGGAGTATTAAAAGAGAACTCTGACATGCACCCACTCACACCCCAGCAGCAGCTCTGTTTTTTTTCCCATGGAGCTGCAGCTGGTTTTTTAAAGGGAAAGACTTATAACTCGAGTCTTTTTGAGTTTTGAAAACCCCCCCCTGCAACTTGGAATGTCCTCCTGTTATGACTTGTTTTTGAATTGAGTCGTGGTGGGGTGGAGACTCAACTCGAGCCAAGCTGCACTTGACTTGTCCATCCCTGGTAGATGGAGGTGGGCACCTTCCATCAATCTGCAGCCAGAAATGACAGCCTCATGGATGGGCTGGCCCTATATTTAAGTAAAAACACCAAACTACACATTTAACACATTTTTTTCTCTCCTGCCTTTTAAAAAATGTATCTTAAGCTGGAGGATTTTACAGAAAGAGCCAAAAACTTACTTTCAAAAATTCTAAAAGATTATACTCTACCATGCCTTGCCATTTCAAGCTTCCATAAATCAGAAGACTCACAATAAAACTCAGAAGGATGTGGAGGGCCTTCAAGTGAAGCCCACATTTCTTTTGCCTTTGTCAGATTTCACGTCCCGCCACTGAGCTGGTTGCTTTGATTTATTTTTCTCTGCTACTTTCCTGAGAAGACTTTTGTGTAGCCTCCTAGACCTCTTCCCAACTGAAATGTCAGCTATGTCTGTGTGACTGCATTTTCTCATATTCATTCCCTGGCAGTTTTACCTCTCCCTTTCTTCCCTTCCATTCTCTCCCTCTGTTAGAACCAACTGAAAGTCATCAAGTAGTGCACTAGCTTCTGAGATTCTCAGAATGCTTCCTCAAGCAGATAAAACACAAAAAAGAGAGGAGGAAAAAAGGTGTTCCTGACAGAAGGTGGAAATACCCTCTGCAATATGTGACAAGATGAAAATAGGAAGCTGTCTTAAACTTAATCAGACCATTGATATACTCCAGCAGTTCCCAAAGTCCTACTTGGACTTTGGGATTGCAGTATTTGTGGGGGCAGGGTGGAGAGACCCAGATGGAACCACAGTGATCGCACTGGTACGGGGCTTTTTCACTTACCTGGAGGGTCATGCTGGCCTCCAGCACGGTCCGGGGGCTCACACCCCCTCTGCGGGTTTCCACACTGCTCTATACAGCACTTATGTTCGATCAGAAGGCAATTCCAGTTTTCACATGAAACCTTGCCTAAGGTCAGCGTGACCTCCCAGGTAAGTGTAAAAGCCTCTTGCTCTCAGTGGTGCTGTGATCTCTGTAGCGCAGTTGGTGCACCCATTTTTGGGCAACTCCACTTAAGGAGGAATGGTCCTCTTCCAGTTGCCCTAGTGGGTAACTGTCGATGATTTGGGAACCACTGATCCAGTTTCCCAAAGGCCGGATCCCAAAGGATCTCCTCTATGGAGAACTCGTGCAAGGAAAGCGCCCTACAGGTAGACCACAGCTGCGATACAAGGACATCTGCAAGAGGGATCTGAATGCCTTAGGAGTGGACCTCAACAGGTGGGAAACCCTGGCCTCTGAGTGGCCCACTTGGAGGCAGACTGTGCAGCATGGCCTTTCCCAGTTTGAAGAGACACTTGGCCAACAGTCTGAGGCTAAGAGGCAAAGAAGGAAGGCCCACAGCCAGGGAGACAGACCAGGGACAGACTGCACTTGCTCCCGGTGTGGAAGGGATTGTCACTCCCAGATTGGCCTTTTCAGCCACACTAGACGCTGTGCCAGAACCACCTTTCAGAGCGCGATACCATAGTCTTTCGAGACTGAAGGTTGCCAATGCAAGATCCAGTTTGGGAACCATTGGTCTACTGTGTTCAGGATTGTCTGCCCTGATAGAAAGCAGCTATCCAGAGGTCTTTTTAGCTCTGCCTGGAGCAGCTGGAGTTTGAACCTGAGACCATCTATAAGCAAAGGAGATGCTCACTAAACCATCATTCATTTGTGAAAGTGATTCAGGAAGATCTTTGCAAAAGAATTAAGGGCACAATCCTAACCCACTTTCCAGCACCAACATAAGGGTAATGCAACTTCGAGGTAACAGAACAAACATTGCCTTATGTTGAGGAAGCCTCGGTGACTGCCCCCCAACTGCAGGATGCAGCACAGGCCCCACTGGCACAGCTGTGCCAATGCTGGAAAGTTGGTTAGGATTGCGCCCGAAGTTAGTTTGTGACTATCACATATTGCAAATGCATCTTCATCACCTATAACAGCCAATACCTTCCCCCCCCCTCCCATATTTTGTTTTATATTCAACCAGAGGGTAAAAGTTTCGTGCAAGTTGAAAGCTTGCTCACTACTTGATGACTTCCAGTTAGTCCTAATAAAAGTTTCAAGAAGAGACTTGCTAGACTGAACCAAAGGCCTGTCAAGTTTGGCATCACGTCTCCCATAGTGGTCAACTAGATGCCGTTGGAATGCCCACAAGTAGGGCATCAAAATGATAGATCTTCCCTGCTGGTGTCCTCCCTCAACAGCAATTGATATTCAGAGGTTCTGAATTGATATTCAGAACATAGAATTTCACACAGTCATCATGATTAATATAATGATTCTACTACTCTTAATTTTCTGTCTAACAGACCAACAAGTTGTCAACTTTTAACTCTTTCCCTGTTTTGTCTTCCCCACACTAAAACATCGTAGAAAGTAAGCTCCTGGGGGCAGGGACCTATCCAGTGGCGTCACTAGGATTCGCAATACCCGGTGTGGGAGGCCTGCGCGTCACCCCATAAAGTGGGAGGGGCAACGCCCCAGCTGGGTGTGGTGATGTGTCATCGCCCTGCCCCCACCGGGTTTTTGGCTGTACCTTTTGTTAGAACACAGATATTTCAATGTGGTTTGTTTCATTGCATTCTGCATGAAATTACGCCTTGATTGATATATAACATGATGGGATTATTCCTCCAAATTCTGATTTTAGTGATTTTGAAAACTTGTAGAGTCACTCACACACACACACACACATACACACACACACGTGTCAACTTACTAACACCTTATTGCAGCAGTTCTCAAACTTTTAGCACTAGGACCCACTTTTTAGAATGACAGTCTGTCCAGAACCCATTGGATGTGATGTCATGGCCAGAAGTGACATCATCAAGAAAATCAAAATAAATAATTATAAATAATTAAATTAAAAGAAAGAAATAATTAAATAAGTGGGAGCCAGTCCTGTTCCACCAAGTGAATCTTCTCTGAAGTAAGTCCCATAGTGGTCAATGGAGCTTACTCTGTAGCCTGCCTGTAATAACAACCCCCCAAAAAAATCAGTGAGATTTCCAGCCCTCCCCAGTGCCCAGTTTAAAGTTCTCCTACTCCAAGCATATCAGAATAAAGACCCACTTGGCTTCGCAAGTGCAAAATAGAAAACTTTCCTCTTACCAATTGAAGCCTCTTTTTTGTCCTTCTTAGTGGGGGGGGGGGGGAGGCTGCCTTCTGGAGCATTTGTTGCACTCCAGCTCCATTGGATCGGGACCATTCTGGTGTCCTCACATTCCCCTTTGCCTGGCCTGACCACCAGCCAAGACACGACTGCCTACTCGTGAGTAAACATGACATGAGTCTGCTTCACTTTCCATAGGGTTCCATAGACTCGCAGCTGGGAGGGGGGACTTCCTTCTCTCTGTTTTGGGGGGCTGCATTCATCGGATCAGGACCATTATGACATCCTTGGAGACTCTCAGCCTGCCTTGACTAAGGCAGTAAGTAGTACTCGCCTACTAGCGAGTAAACGCGGCCACATGGCTTCATTTCAGGCTCAGACTTGCAGCTGGGGGAAGCTTCTCGGATGTTTTTTTGGGGCTGCATTCATTGGATTGGGACCATTCTGGTGTGGTTAGATTCCTCTCAGCCTGCCCTTTCCGATGGACTATGGCAAGTACACCTATTTGTGAGTAAACGCACGATACGGCTCACTTTCACTTTCCATAGGGCTCCATGCATTTTTTCCTTCTGGGTTTTTGGCCATAACTTTCGAACGAAAGGAGCTATTTCAATTCTGCACTGTACTCCGCTGGCCATTCTGCATCCAACGGCATATGGCATGATGCGGTAGCTCCTAACGCCAAATGTTAGCGCATCCTCCCCCCAGGGCGCATCAACCCCCTGGGGCATCACCCGGTGCGGCCCGCACCCCCTACAACCCCCTAGCGACGCCAGTGGGCCAATCTTTCTGTTTATGTTATTTTCTAAAGTACCATGTACATTGATAATGCAATGTGAAGAAGGAGAAAAAGAAGTCGTCTGAGATCTAAATACTTTTCCCATCTCATCAACAGCACATTGTCTAGTAAGTATTTTGTAGTATTTTGTAGTATTTTGCCTTGTTCCACTTAGCAGTTTATTTAGAAATTTGAGATAACTGAGTAGAGGAAAATATAGAATAGCCCATCTGCCAAAGTAAATCAGCCAGTAAAACCTTTGGCTTCCCTTTCTTAGGCCAGTTCAGTATTATTTTCCTTGCACTTCAAAGTTCTCTGGTCAAGTAAAAAACAAAGGGGCCAAAATAAATATTGAAACTTTGCCTATTTGCCAGCAACAGTTGGCTGAACCTTCTTTGCTTCACGCAGGCCGAAATGACTATGCATATTATGTCACATAGTTTTGTGGATGTCAGCTTGACTACTCGGTATTAGTGAAGGGATTTGGATGCAGGTGGCCTGCCATGTGATTCCAAAAATGCTCAGTGTCTCAAAGCCTACGCATTTGACAATTGCAAGCACATGATAGCTGTGGGAAGGGCCTTGTTTGTGTTGTCTCCCTGCTGCTTCAGCACATGGTCAAACCAATGCACTGCCCTGAACCATAGGAAGGCCTCTTTATAGGCTCCAAAAGCAGTGTTTCCAGGACTCTAGTAAAAGGGACTGGCTTGCCACATAGTGGTGCTGCACAGTATGGACTGGAGGGTAATTGGATTGGGTCCTTACTGTGCTAGCCTACACATGTCCACTCAGAAGTAAATCTAATTGTGCTCAGTTGAACTTACTCCCAATATTGGCATAGGATTGCAGCCTTAATGGAACAGGCATTATCTGCTATCTCTTAGGTGGCCCTTGGGAAAGACGATAGCCTGGACCAGCATTTATCAGTGTGCTCCTAGGAGCCTAGCCCCTTCAGGGGCTCCGCAAGCACATTATAGGTGACCACTATCTGTCCCCTGATTAGTTTGTTCATCATGGAGGAAAAATCCATTACGGGTTACAAGCCATGATGTGTATGTGAAACCTCCTGATTGTAGAAATGGGCTATGTATCAGAATGCCAGATGCAAGGGAGGGCACCAGGATGAGGTCTCTTGTTATCTGGTGTGCTCCCTGGGGCACTTGGTGGGCCACTGTGAGATACAGGAAGCTGGACTAGATGGGCCTATGGCCTGATCCAGTGGGGCTGTTCTTATGTTCTTAACTACAATTCCCAGGAAGCCTTGCAGGTCTCTTGTTACCTGGTGTGCTCCCTGGGGCATTTGGTGGTCCACTGTGAGATACAGGAAGCTGGACTAGATGGGCCTATGGCCTGATCCAGTGGGGCTGTTCTTATGTTCTTATCTGCCCCTCCTGTCTCCACTGCTTGTGGTTCTCATTCCCTTCTTGTTCCAGCCCTTCACTGGTATTTGGCATTGGGGCTCAGTGCTGTGCCACTCTGGACATGCACCAGCACTCTGGAGTCTTCCTGAGATACCATACATTTGACAGCAGGGCTCCTCCAGACTCCTTTTAAGTGTGTAAAGGGCTCCGGAGACAGAAACGTTTGAGAACTGCTGGCCTAGACATCAACTAACGCCCCCAGGCAAAATTCTCAGTTTGCCTCCTGCTGGTGCTTCTTTTCAGCTAAAGTTCTTTCCGGGGGGGGGGGGGGGAGGAGAAGAGCAGAAGAGAGTGGAACTTTGGAACTTCTCCTGCAGCAGGAGCTTAGCAGAAAACTTGGGTACCCTGCACATGCCTGATCTTGTCTAATTTTGGAAGCTAAGCAGGGTCAGGCCTGGTTAGTACTTGGATGGGAGACCGCCTCGGAATACCGGGTGCTGTAGGCTTATACCATAGTCTTTCGAGACTGAAGGTTGCCAACCAACCATTTATCTTTAATATTTTTTTTTTCAAATGACCTCAGAGGAGAAGCATCAGGCTCCTAGGAGGTAAATTTGCCTAGGGGCATGGGTTAATATTGAGGCCATTGTCTCTCCCAAAGGCCATCTGATAATATTGAGCCCATGGTACACCAAAGCTACAATTGAAGCTGAAGGTCAGGGGGTGCGGTGGAAGCAAGTTCCAGATCAACACACACTATCTTGCTTTGCCCCCCCCCCTCCCATTGCCTACCTGGCTACTTTCCTAAGCAGGTGGGTGAGTATCCAGGTGGGACAGGAGGAACAGGTGGTGGTTGTGGCAGCAGTAGCAGTAGCAGTGGTGGACCGTACACAAAGGCTTGTGGGTTTGGGGGAGGGTGCATACTAGAGGGGCAATGGATCTGCCTCAGTTCAGGCAGTAGTTCTGCTCAAGGCCGCTCCTAAGCTATACAGACCAATAGTCTGATTGTGTAAGGCAGCTTCCTATGCTTGGTTTATTGCCTCTCTCCCTATGCTGATGAAGCAGTTTCAATTCACAGAAGACCAAATCGTTAAGTAACTGAGGTCAGTCTGGGTGGGATGAGAAGTGTGTCAAATTCGTTGCAACCCATGCACAATGCACTAAGTCCGCTTCCTGATTCTGAGATTAGGTTTTACAAACAGGATTCAGTAGCAAAACCAGCCGGGGAGTTACGCTGCTCCATTCTCCCTACAAGCTGCTACCTGCAAAGGAAGCTCTGGAGAATGATGACTGCTAATGCCATTTCTTACTGACTGGTTCCCAGGCTACACACTGGGTAACATACTGCAACTAATTGAATGTCTATCTCTATGAATGTCTATGTCTGTCTCTACATTTCTGATTGCTTGAGAAAGCCAAGCTAGTGCTGAGATGACAACTCAGGAACGGCTGGGCCCAGATTTGGCCAGTGCTGCTCCTAGAAGTTTTTTTGGGGGAAAAAAACATTTAATACTATATTACTTTGCTCAGCAGGAGAACCTTCTCTGGAAACCTGAGTCATAGTTCATTAGTAAAGAAGATGTACATCTCTGGTCTCTGCTTCACGTTCACCCTGCAAAGCCAGTCACCTGTGCTGGCTTCGTACAAGACGCCCCCAGGTCCCACGTGAGCAGATCAGGGCCTGCCTCAACAATGGCAAGACTCAATCATCCTTTGTGGGAAACAAAGGAATCCCAGTCCTTCCAGAAGAACAAAATACACAGCCTGCTTCTTCCTACGCCTTTTCTATATTACATATCATTGCGAGCCAGGCAGGTTTAGCTATGCAGGAGCCATTCTTTATAATCCAGGCCATTTATTTCTCAATGAGTGTATTTTTTTTTTCTCAGTATAATGGTACACGTTGTTAAGAAACCCTTTTTTAATGTGGCATAGTCAAAACCTCAGCATCAACGAATGAAATCATTCTGCTGCCATTCGGTTCACAGACCCCCCTGCCTCGTATAATCAGGCAGAACAGTACAGAAAGTGGCAGGCACTCCTGAAAGAACAAAATGCTCCTAAGAAAGAATTTCATCTTTGGGCCAAACTGCAGCCATATTGCACTATTAGCATAAGAGATGCTTTTCTGTTCCAAAACACCCTCAGGAGGGAGTCAGATCTACAGGGGATCTTTGGGGAGGAGGAATGCTCATCCCTTTTTGTTTCCACTGCTTTTCCACTGAAACCTGCCTCCCCCCAGCTATTCTTTCCTTTGTGGAGTTCCTGAATCATTATTTGTTCGTTTAGCACATGTTTACCATTCCTGTCTTCTAGAGTTGGGGGGGGGGGGAGGACGTATTTTTGTTATTCCTTCTGTTTTAGAAGTTTTTTGTTTGTTTCTTATCCACTAGAATCTGCTTTGTTTCATTTCTGATTCAGAACTGGCTCATCCATTTGCATAACTCACATTTATGCTCCAATTACAGCAGCTTCATGCAACCAAGTAAAGTCTCAGCAGAACTAATCCTGACCACACAGAGCTTTAAGGGCAGCCAGGGATCAGGAGAAGTGTGCAAGGCGCCTCCAATCCCTGGGTGCTTTTGACAGCTCTGCATGGCAGGATTAGTCCCGCTGGAGCTTGCCTTGGCTTCACACAGCGAACCAAGGCAGCCCAGACTTGTGGGAAGCTTGCAGGCCTCCCACAACCGTCTGCCCGGAAAACCTGTGTGGCCTGAACTAACACTCTGGAGTTCCCCTCATCACACAGAGCTGTCAAAGGCAGGCTTCATGCACCAGGAAACATATCTTCTGCGCATAAGAAATCTCCCTTCAAATGGGTTATGAAAGGCAATTTGAAAACTCACACCATAGCCATTCTTTCCCCATTGCATTCATGTACTATCAAATGAAAACTAGACTTAAAGGGCCACATTCAGTTGGGTTTTTCATTCATTCCAAAACAATGGTTCCCAAACTGTGGGTTGGGAGCCACTGGTGGGTCGTGACCTGATTTTGGGTGGGTCACCAAAGGGTGCTGGAAAGATTAGATAACTAAGGGTGCAATCCTAACCCCTTATGTCAGTGCTTTCCAGTACTGACTTAAGGGCAATGCAGCTCTGAGGTAAGGGAACAAACATTCCCTTACTTTGAGGAGGCCTCTGTGAGTGACACCCAACTGCAGGGTGCAGCACATGTCCCATTGGCACCGCTATGCCAGTGCTGGAAAGCACTGACATAAGGGGTTAGGATTGCACCCTTATTGCCTTAAGCCCTGAGGCTATTCAAAAATCAGATACTATATGTGCTAATTACTGTGCAAAGAGCTCAGCTCCTGCAGTTTGCAAGGTCGCTGAGCTCCTGCAGTTTGCAAGCTTGTGTAAGTATAGGGAGATAAGTGTTTGAGGGTCTTTTTTCTGGTTATTATTACTAACAAATAAACAAACAAATAATTTCATTCCAGATCTCCTTTTTAAAAGTCTGGTAAACCTAGGTGGGTCCCAACAGTGTTTCATTTTAAAAAGTGCGCCCTGGTGCTAAAACGTTTGGGAACCACTGTTCTAAATCAAATGCACACCTCTGCTTTCACACATCATGGAACTCAAAGCAGTGTTTGTAACGTAAACGTGGCTCTGGAACCCTGGCCATGGCAGAACAGTGAGAAGAGGGCATTTCAGAGGGAAAGTGGCAGTCAAAAGAGGGAAAGCACTGTATACCTGCTGAGCCTCTGTTACAAATTAGGTGATTACACTGCAGCTCTGTCCATCTTAGTCTGATGGCCAGCTCTTTTCTCCAGGCATCTGCATCTTATTTAGGTTGCTATGCATTTTCAAGTACACCCCAACTCAATCTTGCATTCTTTTTGAATTATTAGAGACACAGAAGGCTGGCAGGAGCAGCACAGCCCAGAATGCCAACTGATGCTGTCTCAGGTCTGCCACCTCTGTGCTACAACCCTCCCCAAATCTTACCATGCTCCTCAAGTGTCACTGTCAAACCCAGATATCCCATCCTTCCAGATCTGATGGCACTGTACATGGTCAGGAGGGAAATTGCCTGCTTACTGCTCAAGTGAGCAGGAAGCAGAACTTTGTGGCTTTCAATCTGCCTCTGGTAGCAGGTTGCAGGAAGGCAGCGACAGTGGCAGCAGACTCAGGGTGAAAGGCACCCCAAATCCACTGCCCCTTTGGAGCCCTTGCAATCTGCCACTGATGCATCGCAGCACACATCAGGTGGCCTCATGAATGGGCAGGTCATGAAGTCATGGCATCACAGTTCAGAAGTCAGCTGGGGGCCCACATCTGACAGCCCCCCTGGCTGGGCCAACCCCTGAACCCTCTAGCAGTACATAATACCAATGTGTGACGGGGGGAGGGGGTCTCACTGCAAGGCTTTGCCCCAGGCTCCCCAGCAATCAGGCTCTGGCAATGCTAAATAGCAAAGGTGCCAGGGTTAAAGGAAGGCGACTGGCTTTGCATAATCAGGAAGAATAGTACAGGAAGTGCAAGGTGCTGCTGGAAGAATCAAGTTCTTTTTATGGGTCGCTTGGAATCTCAAGCAAGAAGAAACAGGTGAGTGCAGGCACTTGAGCAATTGGCAGAGAGCTATGTCTGGGCTGCTGGTTGATGGTGACAGCGGGGTTTCTTCTGTACTCAAGTCTATTTCAGGTGCCTTGAAGGCACTCAAGCTGTCTCTAACCTCATGCCTTCCAGATCAACATTTGGGTCTACCGACCACAGATACATTCTGTGGGCAGAGGTTTGGGCAGGGGGTCTGGTCTAGAAGGTAGAGCCTCCGTTTGCCTGAAGATAACATCCAAAAGTTGCCAGTTTGAGGCCACCGGCACCGTGAATGGAGAGACCTTGAAGCAGCTGACAAGCTGAGCCGAGTTATTCCACCTGCTCTGTGGTGTGAGCGAAGAAGCGTCTTGTCTGCCCTCCATGTGAGAGATGAAGGAGCTGCTTGTCAGCTTGCGTGGGAGGAAACTGGAGGCCAGAATGTGATACCAGATCAGAAAGATCCATCTGAAATGTTGTGGTATCTCGAAAGATAGAACCCTTCTTCAAGTGTAAAAATCCCTACGGGGATTTAGAACAGCCTGCCTTTGTAAACCGCCTTGAATAAAGTCTGAGGAGAAATCTGACGACCAAGAAAGGCGGTATATAAATACCTGCATTATTATTATTATTACATTCATCAAGTGATGAACACAGTGGTATAAATGCCAACCTACACGTGACAGTAATATTGCAATTGTAAACAGGCCTGTCTATTTCCTTTTGAGTGTGCATGCAGGATCCCACCCTGGATCAGCACTGTGGAAAATGGGTATGAAAACTACAGGACTTTGGTCTTGATATAGGTCTCCTGTTAATATATTACAGCCCTGTTGCCCCCACAGTCTCATCTCAGTTTGGTCCTCCGTTCATGTGCTATCTACAAAATAGCGCTACAGTGCCTGCAGTGACACGATTAGCATCAAGCAAATGCCAGCCTAGTCCTTAGGCATTGTTCACATTGATGAAAGCTTATACTTTGTGTTGCATTTCACCCCAGACTTACTGCCAACAGCCTTGGTACCCAACCATCAGCACATGGCCCTTGCCATCAGGCTTTACCCCATAGCCTCAGGATCATTGCTATAGTATCCACAAAGTGGGGGTCCAGAATTGAGAGGGTCTGTCTTTTTCGCAGTGGGTATCAGCCACGGGTGTCAAAAGCCATGCAATTACAGAGTATGGATTTAGACTCATTACAAAGCCTCAGTCATCTCCTTACCAGTCTAAAATTATCTCTCCCATTGTTAGCGAAGAGGCAGAACATACAAGGGCTAAATGACATATCACCACATTCTTCTGAGTGATTAAAATCTCCTTTGTAACTGGAAATCTGTCAAGGTATAATCACAAGCATTGTTCATCAAATGAAAAGAGGGTGGTTTAATATCACCACTAATGAATACCTCCCCTCACTTTCCCTCTCCATGGTCATGCAGCCAGTCAAAGACTTAAATTGGCTCCAAGCATCAAAATTCTTCCCTCCCCCCTCCAATCCATTTATTCATGACGGATGCTGAGATGGCAATCAGTGATTAATTTCTAAAAATGAATGGCATCACAGCTCAAGCCTACTTGAAACTCACGTTGACATCATGTGAACCTTCCCCTTAGTCTTAGCTATTTTGTGTGGGGGACGGGGGGTTGTTACTTGGTGGTGAAAGAGAAAAACATTCTGAATGTGCTGAGAGGCATTCTCAGACAGACAACTTCTGTCACCCATCTTTCCAGTTCCCAAATGGCAATTCAGGTACTGAAGACGGGCTCAAACCCTACCATCGTCTGGGTCCAAGCGGATCTCCAATAGGGAACATACACCAGTCTGGAACTATCGCTCCTTGATAAGCCTTTTAGAGCCCTAAGTGAGGGACCATAGGTTTAACACAGAGTCTTGGCATATCTGTGAGGTGGCTTCACGGAGAACATGGGTAGCCTGAGCTTCTGGATCATGTTTCTTTCATACCAAAATCTGCCTTCTGATTTTGGTCACCTGTGGCAGTAGCATAGCTAGAGGGGGTGCAAAGCACTAAGTTTTGCAAGGAGCCTCACCACACCATGTAAGCAGTCCCCTCCCCCTCGGAGCCATTCCAAACGGTGGGAGCAAAACAGAGAGGCCGCCTGCATGGCGTGGTGAAGCTCCCTGCAAAACTTAGTGCTTTGCACCCTCTCTAGCTATGCTACTGCCCTGTGGACACATGAACTCTTCTACCTTATGCCTTCCGTGTTTTGATCTGTTTGTTCAGGCTTAGAGCGATGTCCTCGTCTGGAGATTCTTGTCTCAAAGTTAGCTCTGAGTTGCATAAGATCGTGCAAGAAGTTGGTCTAAATAAGCAAATTCCTTAAATGAAGGTTCCTTTAACACCTATTGTCCAATTAGAAACTTACTCCACAGTGTCGGGGCTGTAATTTTGGGTCCAGCTGCATACACTGAGATGCCACTGATGCCAAATAACACAGCCCACCCAGGAGAAAGAGGTGACGAGAATGAACCTTCCTTTAGCAACTCTTTCCATCCAAAAGGCAGCAATTATTTCTCATGGGAAACAATTGGGATTTGGAACAAAGAAATTGTCACCACACACTGTGGCAGAGACACTTCCAGTGGTAAATCCTACACTAAGGGCGCAATCCTAACCCTTATGTCAGTGCTGATATAAGGGCAATGCAGCTCCGAGGTAAGGGAACAAACATTCTCAGAAGCTAAGCAGGGTCAGGCCTGGTTAGTACTTGGATGGGAGACCGCCTGGGAATAGCAGGTGCTGTAGGCTTATACCATAGTCTTTCGAGACTGAAGGTTGCCAACTATTATCTTACTTTGAGGAGGCCTCAGTGAGTGACACCCAACTGCAGGATGCAGCACATGTCCCATTGGCACCACTATGCCATTGCTGGAAAGCACTGACATAAGGGGTTAGGATTGTGCCCTAAATGTGATTATTTGGTTCAGCATTTGCTCTGCCATAGGTAACCACCTCATTGTAGACAGCCCATTTCATTGGTGTCTGGGGCCAATGGTTTCTCCAGACTGGTCTGGCTTCTTTTGCTGGTGCTGCACTCAACACTCTTGCTTCTGTTTCCTGCTCTTCCTACCAGTCCTGTCAATGTTATCTCTTTGGCTCTTCGGCTGTGTCTGTTAGGAGCCAGTCTACCTCCCTACCAATTGGGATCTTACCTAAACAAGCTTCAGTTCTGTTATTTCTTTTCCCCAAACTGGGAAACAATAAAGTGGCTCTCCCACCAGTCTCACGCTGTGACTCTTCCAAAAGAAACAAAGAAAAAGAAAGAGCCCTCCAGAGCTCTAATCAATGCCTGCCCATTTCCCTCCTGGCCTTATCTTGCGCGTCTTCATCCTTCCCAGTTCCCCTTCTTTTGGTCCCTTGGTATCTTCTATTTATCCACTTATTTCCCTCTGCTTCCCTCTCCCCTTCCCTTTCAGTAATGACAACATGGATAAGGGAGTTACCGGAAAATGTGGTCAATACAGGCTGGAGACAGGCTTGGGCTTTTCCTAAGACGGGTAAGAGGTATCGGTGTGATGTGGGGAGAATGCTTATCGAGCTGCCAGAGTAGTAAATAGTTTGGGTTACATTTTACATGGGGTTGCTCTGAAAATTCAGTGGCATTGGGGGTGGGGATAAAGAGCCACAGTGCATTTTGAGGGCAAGCTTTGGCCTAGATGTTAGATTTCTGATAAGGCAATAACAATCCCACCTAACATTTTTCTCTGAACAGTCCAATTCTATCCTGTCCCGTCCCCCCACTGTTGCAGCCAGTGTCTATGGTTATGACATAGAGACAAGCCTACCTTCCTGTCTGCATGGCTCCAGGGCGCAGGGAGCAGTGGTATAGCTAGTGGGGGTGCAAAGCTCTAAGTTTTACAGGGAACCTCCCTGCAGTGTGCAAGTAGCCCCTCCCCTTTTGAGCTATTCTGGGCATTGGGAGCAAAATAGAGGCGTACCCCTGGCTCTGAAGGGGAGGGGCCCCTTGCACACTGCAGGGAGGCTACCTGCAAAACTTAGTGCTTTGCACCCCCTCTAGCTACACCACTGCAGGAAGAGATATGCGCACTTGGTGTGTGATGGCAACTTACCTAAAAGGGTGGCCACTTCTGTTTTGGGAGACTTTTTACAACAAAGCAAAGCGAAACACCAATTTGGCCTGAAGTTTCACTGCAAGACCCAAACTAGGACTGCAGTCTTCACCATTCCCACAGCCTCTCCTTAAAAGTCATTGCATATAAATTGAGATCATAAGCTTCCAAGGATGGGAACAATGCTACCCTATAAAAAAATAAGTACCGTAGCCATAATAACCAATATCATAACTTGGGTTGAACTTCCCGCACATGCTGCCACATTTATTGCTCCAGCTTTCAGTAGTGCTTTCAGCGTGGTTAAGATTCTGAACTGAACTTTCAAAGAGGAACAAACTCAGTTTTTATGTACAGGTGTTCTCAAAAGAGTACTTTTACAACAGCACCCAGTGGATATGTGGGTGATGAAAGGTAGAAGTTGGGGGTGGGTTTTGAAAAGACAGAAGCAGCACCTGTAAAGAGGCAGCCCTGAGAGAGAGAGAGAGAGAGAGAGAGAGAGAGAGAATTTGCCAGCCATGAGCACTCAGGGACAAAACATCAACTGATCATAGATGCTGATTAGCACTAGAAATAAGAAGTATACAAAAGGTGGTCATTTAGCAGCTGTTGCAGATATTTTGTGCTCCAGAAATTATTCAGGGCATGATTTCCTGGATGCGCTTGACAAAATCAGGTCAGTGGGTAACTCAACAAGGAGGAGGGATTTTGGAGGAGATGCTTGGCAGACAGATAGAGCTACCCTGGCCAGGATACAAACAGAGAATAGGTGTGTCAGGTGGCAAGTAGAAAGATGAATCAAAGATAGATGGGATGCAGTGACACGAGAGGGCCTGTGCTGAAAAAAAAAAAAGAGTATCCTACTATTGCACTTTGGGGCAACTGAGGGCCAGAATGAAGCCGCTTGTACAGTATCAGTGGAGGCTGAAAGTGGCAATCACGTGTGAGTGGTGTTGAGTGGGAGGCAGGAGGCTTCCTTTACATAGAAACAAATCCTCCTACATTTCACATATGAAAATAGGGACACATTTGTTGCACCATCCTATCGTTAAAATGTTGGGTTAGAGCCAACAAGATCATAGTTCAAATCCCCATTCAGCCATATGGGTCAGGAGGTGACCTTGTGTCAGTCATGCTCTGCTGGCCTTACTTACCTTGCAGGGCTGTAGGAGAGCTTCTTGGTGGGTTACATATGTAATACGTTTTTGAAATCAAGTCCCTACGCGGCTGCTATTTTGGAGAAAGCTGGGCTGCCAGGAAAAAGACTTTGACCGAGTTTTCTTGGTGCCACCTTTCCACGTGGAGGACTTTAGAGGAATCTTGAAATATGCATTACCCAAACACTAACACAGGTGTGGGCTGAAGTGGTCCAATCTAATTTGTGGAACTCCTTGCCACAGGATGTGGTGATGGCATCTGACCTAGATGCCTTTAAAGCGGGATTGGACAAATTTATGCAGGAAAAGTCCTGGTTTTAGAAATAGGCAACAAGATGCAGGTGTCTTGTGTGCTCCCGGAGGCATTCAGGAAGAAAAACACCAAAATGTGGTGTTTGGGTATTTTTATTCGGATATTAGCTCTGATAACATGGAAATGAAAGCTGACTCATACTAATAACTTATTGGTTCCTTGCTGTGTCATAATAACAGCTCAGAACAAGCAGTCTCGTTGGTCAGTTTTGAATTAAGAAAATCTACTTTTTGTTCTATAAGGCAGTTATGCTTTCCTTTTCTGGTTATCTGGCCATACCTTTAGATAGAATACAGATATTTCGGTGTTGTTTGTTTCCTTGCATTCAGCATAACATGATGGTATTATTTGAAAAAATCATGGTTGGCAACCTTCAGTCTCGAAAGACTATGGTATAAGCCTACAGTACCCGGTATTCCCAGGCAGTTTCCCATCCAAGTACTAACCAGGCCTGACCCTGCTTAGCTTCCAAGATCAGATGAGATCGGGCATGCGCAGGGTTCAAGATTTCACAATTTTGGACAGTAGTGGTGTCAACCCCGTCACCTGGTGCAATCCGCACCCCCTAGTGACACCACTGACACCTGGGTCCTTTTTGTGACCCTGAGCCAGGTATGATGTACTCCCTATAACAGTGACCCTGTCCAGCAAGCAACAGCAAGTCACATTAGTTTCCGAAACAGCAGCTCTGCACTCCACCTCTCAGCCCTCTCTGCTCTCTCCCAGCTTTCCTTTCCAGTCTGTCTGTTTGCTGTCTGTTTACATAAGAACATAAGAACAGCCCCACTGGATCAGGCCATAGGCCCATCTAGTCCAGCTTCCTGTATCTCACAGCGGCCCACCAAATGCCCCAGGGAGCACACCAGATAACAAGAGACCTCATCCTGGTGCCCTCCCTTGCATCCTGGTGCATCTCCCTTGCATCTGTTTCAGATCCACTTTGCCTGTCTGTAGTTATTTCTGTAGTTCTTTTCACACTAACCACACAAGGCACATCAATTCGTATGCTTGGGTGTGTAGGTGACACTTATAAGTATCCCATTCTTCTACCTTCCCATTCTAAATGTTCCCATTAAGGAAGGTCCAAGTGTCATTAACACCTCATTCAGGGACATCACAGAGCTTTCTGGGCTATGAGCTGATGATTTACATTAAGAGAGAAGCTTGCCACCTAACATTCAGAATCATAACCCCAAATCCATTACAGTACATTATTTAATATATCTGTGTGCCACCTTTCTTACCGATGGAGTTTCAAAGCAGCTAGCAGTCATGCAATTCATACAATAATACGACACTGAAATTTTAAATAGCAGTATTTAAATATGATTTGTACAAGGAACACATTAAAACAGTAGAGGGCCAGGAACATATTTCCTGAAGCTCTGGCATAATAATGAAACTAGGCAAGAGGATGGAGATCTATGATTGGACCACCCATTTCTTTAAGGGTTGACAAACAGCAGCCATCAGGCGAAATCAGGATCAGGATACTGGGGGAGGTCAGGTCTAACCTTTCCCTGCATGTCATTTTTCAAACCACCAATTTGCTATATACTCCATTTGGGAAAGCTTGAGTATACATGTACAGGATGTGTACACAGTGTTTTTCCTAATGGCACAAATCAGCCAGAGTTCTTTGATGTCCCAAGCCCTATTTAGAGGTGATCTTCTCTATGGGGATAGGAGAACAGGAGCATGTGGTTAGGCCTGTCGCCCATGTTTTTTAGCTACATCCCTGGACTTCCATGCATTCAGTGCTTGTCTGCAGAGTCAAACACTGAACATGGAGAGACATTCACTCCATGATTAACAGGATGCAGGACTGGGCTGTTCTATATAGGACTTCGTGATAGTGCAAGAGACTTCCACTGTTGCAAAATGGGTGCTACACAAGGCCGCTGTGCTCGTTGCTAGAGCTGCCTACTCCTGCCAGAGACGGTAAGGCAGTGGAGGGGGTAAAACAGAATGGGAAGGTGACATGATGGGGTCAAGGAGTCAGCGGGAGGGGGTGGATCCAGCAGCAATGGCACGCTCCAGATCATATTCTCCTTTTCTGCAGCCTCTCAAGCCCCTTTCTCTCCTTGGACTTGCGAAATAGCTGAGCCAGGACGGAGGAGACCCACTGTGGGTCAAGAGGCTTATTCAGGTGTAAGGGGATTTAAATCCCCTTTTCCTGCTGAAACCTCCCATTCCTCCCCCCCAAGTGGGATATGGTGTACCTGTGAATTTGCAGCAGCCGAGGTTCTGCCCACATGATGTTTTGTTTCATTATTCAGTGTAAAACTGTAAATTGAATGGTATATCTATAAGCACGGGGCTAACGCCTGATGTGAAGTTTCTGTTGTGTAGCTGTACGGTTTTTAAGTTTAACAAGGTTGCGATGGAGAAGAGAGAACATTATGTGCTTGTTACTAAGTATAGCCTTGCTTGCTGCTTCCCTGAAACAGGGATTGCAGGCAAATTTCTTTTTTCAAATCTCTTTCTTTGAATACATGCCAAATATCTCTACTAAAGACCTCTGTTTATATGTTCAGTTCTCATGAGTAATGTTTATGTTGGACATGACCTACTCTCAGTCTTACACACACCCTGGATCTGCACTTTATAATTAAAGCTTCTAATGCAAAAAAATCCAGGCCAGTTTACACCTGTTCCTTCTTCTTCTGGAAATGTTACCTTTAGCCATTTCTACCCAACGCTGCATAAACGCAACAGGGACCAAATGTGTACACCTGTGGGCCAGGCAAAAATGGGTTAAGCCACAATACCTGCTTTCATGTTGCGTTTGCTCGTCCAGGGAAAGAGGCTTGGTGTGAGCACGACATTAAAAACAAAGGTGTGAGAAACACACAAACTTTATTTTCTGGCCCCATTTGAAAAACACGACGTTGATGCTAGGATTATACTGGAGATTGGAAGAGATGCTCTACCTTCACATCTCCATGGAGCACGCTTATTCACTTGGCAGTCATTGCCACTCACCCCTGGGGGCTGGGGATAAGAATAGGCCCTCAGTTTGGCTGTACTTGTCGTAAGAGGCAACTAAACAGCCACCGGGTAGATGGGACTCGTTAGCCTGGGAAGGCAGCTCATCTGAGAGAAGGAAAACTCTGATCCCAAACCTCCACTGCCTTGTGGCTACATCCAGTTATGGAAAAGGCTTCAGGAGTCAACCTTGAGGCAAAATCCAGAGCCGGAGTCCCTGAGGCAGTTCATGGCTGAACACAGTCACGTTCTGGCAACTCCTGCGACGCCGCTGGAACCAACCGTATTGGCCTCTGCCTTTCCATTGGACCATTTCAGCGACGTGGAGAGGGGGGATTTGCTGCAAGGGTAACAGCCTATCCTCCATACCTACTTTACCCAGGCTTCACGCTCTGGAGGACACTCTGTTCCAGAACCACCATTCAGAGTGTGACACCATAGTCTTTTGAGACTGAAGGATGCCAACAACATTGCCACTCAAATGGTCATGCCATTCAAACCGCTTTGTGAACTTTTTAGTTGAAAAGCGGTATATAAATACTGTTAATAATAATAATAATAATAATAATAATAATAATAATAATAATAATAAATGTTGAGTTGGAAATTGCACTGAGAGTGAGACTCCTTGTCTGTGAGTGAAAGGGAATAACAGGACTCACACTATTTCAGAGAGAGAAAGGGGCTTGGTGTGCTGAACTTGTTCCGCAAGGGCAGGCTCAAAATATCCACGGGTACCAGGAGACTGGAACGGAACACTATTCCTACAGGTAACATATAATGTTCATTCGTTAATGGGTTTTGGCCCCACAAGAGTTCTGGAAACTCCAAAATTCAGACGCAGGTTTTAGAGCCCAATCCCTGACAGGCCTACTCAGAAGTAAGCCCCATTATAGTCACTTCCATGATTAAATCATCTATTCTTTACAGGTTTCATTTTATTTCAGAATTGTATACTTTGCCTTTTGGTCTGACCAAGACCCAGAACCAGTGGTGTAGCTGGAGGGAGTGCAAAGCACAAAGTGTTGCAGCGAGACTCACCACATCATGCAAGCGGCCTCTCCCCCTCCCCTTTGGAGCCATTCCGGGCTGTGGGAACAAAACAGAAGCATATGCCTCCATGGTGCTTCCACTGCTCAGAATGGCTCCAAAAGGGAGGGGGAAGGGCCACCTGTACACCGCGGTGAGTCTTGCTGCAAAACTTAGTGCTTTGCACCCCTTCTAGCTATGCCACTAAGCAGACCTTAGCAGTAACCTGCTATTAACACCCATCAGCCATGATAGTTTAAATCAGGTACAGATTTGTGAGTGAAAGGGAATAACAGAACTCACACTTTTTAAGAGAGAGATCTGCACATGATCTGGCCCCTTTGGAGCCAGCACAGTATACCTTTCAATGCCAGTTTCTAGGACAAAAAATGGGAGGATGATGTCACCCTAATGCATCACTTGTGAGCCCCCAGAGGTATCTGACTGGGTGTCTGAACCAGAAAGAGGACTGCTGCTCCAAACTGCCCAGGAATATAACTGAACAAAGGGAGCTTGTTCTTTATGGCAAGAGTTGCAAAACAAAAATCCCATTGGAAAAGAACAGCAAGCTTCAAGAAAAATGTTGGGCAATAATGTTGTCAAAATGAAATGAGTCTCCCACAGCGCTTCTGGATTCCCCTTCATTTCTTCTCTAGCATATGTTAGAAACAGAATCCTGGAAGGATCCTTGATCTGATCCAGCAAGGAAATCCCCATGTTTTTACCATATCCCTGCAAGATAAATGTGACTTCCAGGAAAGCATTACAGAGGGGCAGCTGAATTAGATGGACTGTTGTCCAGAACAGCTTATGCTAACAAATTCTTAGTCTTGAAGGTGCCACAAGGCTCTTTGTTGCTTTTGATTCCCAGAAAAGCATTGAGATCTCTGGCAACAAATGAGTAACAACTGGGCATTTATTTGCGCTACACATTATCAGCCTGAAAAGATCCCAAGAGGCCTTGGCAGTTTACTGCAACATCATGAATTTTTTTGCAGACATCTGAGGAAGTAGGTTGTTGCCAATGAAACTCTGTGCGGTAATCAAGACAGCATCTCAGGAGTGTCCCTTATTGGGGACATTATAAAAATCGGAACCAGCAGGCCTCGCCTACAGAAGACTAAGCCTGGCTCAGTGCCCGTCTCTCACACAGTGCTTTTAAGGGCAGGCTGTGTTCTCAGTGCCCATCTGCTAAATCATCCCACTGGCTAATTTATGCTGCAATTGACATGACACTGCTTCAAATGAAAGCGAGTGGGAGGTGAGCGGGTTGGGTCATCTGGAAAGAGACAAAAGTAGTACTGTAATCTGTTTTCTTTTTTCCCAGCCTGGTTTTTGCTGCTGCAGTCTTTGGTTACAGGGCCCTCAAACAGATCATTAAAAAAAAAAATCCTGTTCCCAACTTTATGGGGAGGAGGACAGGTGGCTAAGGGTTGTAATTGAGTGAGTTCAGTTGGAGCCTCCCTCATAATGAGATGAAAAGAGGGGAGTTGCTTTCTTTCCCTAAGTGCAACCCCCTCACTTGTCTCCCTGATCTTCTGGGGGCCCTGCAAGAGAAAGGTCAAGTCCTTGTATGCCAGAGGAGTCAGAATGAAGGATGGCATGTGGGAAGATTTATGGAAGCAGGATATTCCCGTTCTGGAAGGATGCCGCTGGGAAAGATGAGCAGGGAGAGTGAGGCCAGAAACCATCGTTTTTAAAAGAATTAAAAGATAACAAGTTGACCACCCTATACACAAAGCTGCATTCTGCAGAGTCGGCCCATCAGGGTGGTTCATCCATAAGGTAGTGATTGCTCAGGCAACAGATGTGGGGGGGTCCTACCTTCCCCCCCCCCCACTGATCTCCACTGCTGGATTGGAAAAGAGAGGGACAGAGTGAAAGAGGATGGGTGGAGAAGAAGAGAGTGATGGGCTAGTCGTGGGATGACCTGCTACTCTCCATTCCTTCACACTTCCTCTTCTGTTCCATCTGTCCTCCCTTTTCTAATCCAAGGGGAAGTAGAGGCAGATGAATCACCAGGCAAGGAAGGGAGGAAGCAGGATTTGGCACACAGCCTCAGACTCCAGGAGGTATTGGGCCAGCCCTGAGTCCATTGGTCTATCATGGGAGGGTACCAGGATGAGGTCTCTTGTTATCTGGTGTGCTCCCTGGGGCATTTGGTGGGCCGCTGTGAAATACAGGAAGCTGGACTAGATGGGCCTATGGCCTGATCCAGTGGGGCTGTTCTTATGTTCTTATGTTCTTATCATCTGATCTACACTGATTGGTTGCGGCTGTCCAGTGTTCAGGTAGGGTCAGCCCCAACTCTGCTCGGAGATGCCAATGACCAAGCTCAGCACCTTCTGCAGCTGAAGCAGGTATTCTGGGCCAGGGTATCTTAGAGATCGCCTACACCCATACAATCCGGCTCATCCTCTTAGGTCATCAGAGAAAGCCTTTTTACAAGTGCCGCCGCCTATGGAGGTACGTGGGGCGGCGGCAAGAAATAGGGCCTTCTCAGTAGTGGCACCAACGCTATGGAATTCCCTTCCCCTCGACTTAAGAATGGCTCCCTCTCTTGAGACTTTTCGGCGAGGCCTGAAGACCCTTCTGTTTAAACAAGCCTTCGGAGTTCTCGGACTTTTAAACATCTTTTAATATTTTTTACGGGCCTGATTCTTTTATGATTTGCTGCTCTATGCCCTTTTTACCTGACTGCTTTTTATCTGACTGCTGTTTTTATGATATGTGTTAATATGCTTTTATCTGTTTTAAATTATGTTTTTAATCTGTTTTAACCTGTTGTAAGCCGCCTTGAGTCCCTTCGGGGAGAAAGGCGGGGTAAAAATAAAGTTGTTGTTGTTGTTGTTGTTGTTGTTGTTGTTCTGCCACTAAGCTACAGCTTTCATTGTTCTAGATGGGCACCCATTCTTGGAACTCCCTCCCCATAAGATTACCAAATCCGGCTAGCTTTCCTCCACTTTTATAGAAGAACAATAAAATAAAGACCCTTTTTAATTGCACAGGGAGCCTGGAGTGTCAGTCTCCATCTGATTGCTTTCAACACTCCTCTTCTCCACTTGGTTTGCCGTAGTTTTTATGGTAGAGAAGCATCAGCTGCTCACTTGTGCTACCTGCCCTGCTGCTGTTACTACACCCCATAAAACTCATGCACCCCTTACCTAGCTCCATCTTCCATGTGAGCCCTTTAAAGGATAAGCAGAACAGTGCATGTTGTCTAAAGGATTCGGTGGAGGAAGGAGTAAGTTGAGAAAGCAGTGGGCTTGATGGCCACGCACCGAGACTGAGGGTGATCCTGCCTACTCAGAGACTGAGGGTGACTGTAGTAATCATACCTACTTACTTTGCTCTGTGGAGGCACTTTAAACAAAGAAGGAAATGTAGAGGATGCTGGGAGCTATCTCAGTGTGCTCTGCATTTCTTGTTTTGTTTAAAATGCCCTTGTGGAGGGAGGAGTGAGGCAAGCGGGTTACTTCACTGGTATTCCTGGAGGTGGGGCAGAATGCTTTACTTTTGCAACCACAACTGGCTCTGTAGGCAAGAGGGAGGGAGTGCTTCACAGAGGCATCCCAAGAACACCAGTGGTTCTGTTGGCAGCATACTGGAGGAAGGTATCAGTCATCTGCTTGCCACGCCCCACTCACCCACCCACCATCTACCACCCAGTGCAAACATCATCATTCACATCATGGATGAGCTAGATCAGTGATTTTCAAACATTTTCATCCCACAGTGCACTGACACGGTGCTAAAATTGTCAAGGCACACCATCAGTTTTTTGGCAATGGGCAAGGCACACTATGCTGTTGATGGGGGGCTCATATCCCCCAATGGCCCTATTAATAAATGACTCTCCCCCAAACTCCCACAGCACACCTGCAGGCCATTCACGGCACACCAGTGTGCCATGGCACAGTGGTTGAAAATGGCTGAGCGAGGTGTTAGTGTTTTGAACCAATTATTTCATTTTTGTGAACCATGTTATTCTCTCACCTGATGGGGTGAAAAGTCAGAGTATTAACTTATAACCAACCAACTAATATAAATGTACGAGATTGTTGTTGCTTCGCAATAAATGACTGCTAGATTCTAGTTAGTGCCTTCAAACATCACAAACCACAGTTGGCGCACAAGAACAACTCTGCTGGCGCTAATCAGAGGTCTATCTACAGCAGGATCCAGATTCCAATGGTGGTCCACCAGATGCCTTCAAGGTGAGCTTGAGGGCAATAGCCTTCTCCCATGGCTAATACCCCATTAAGGGGTATTCAGTGGCATAGGACCTCTGCACATAGGGGTCTGCACACACCTCTGCACGTACATTGTTATAAGGCAGTGGTTCTTACACATTTTGCACCGGGACCCACTTTTTAGAATGAGAATCTCCCAGGACCCACTGCAAGTGGCATCATGACCGGAAGTGACATCATCAAGCAGGAAAATTTTTAACAATCCTAGGCTGCAATCCTACCCACACTTACCCAGCAGTAAATCCCATTGACCATCATGGTTAAAAGAATATGCATAGTAGCTTGTTAAAAGCAAAGGTCTGTAACATTTCCCCAAATTCAGTCACATCCCATGGTAGCATCAAGTCTAATATACTAAAAATAAAATATTGAATTGAATGGGGACCCACCTGAAATTGGCTCATGACTCACCTATTGGGTCCAGACCCACAGTTTGAGAAACACTATAAGGGTTAATAGCTATGGATAGACCAGTCACTTCTCCATCAATTTTTCTAATCCTCTTTTGTGTTGGCAACCTTCAGTCTCGAAAGACTCTGGTATCGCGCTCTGAATGGTGATTCTGGCACAGCGTCTAGTGTGACTGAAAAGGCCCATTCGGGAGTGACAATCCCTTCCACACCGGGAGCAAGTGCAGTCTGTCCCTGGTCTGTCTCCCTGGCTATGGGCCTTCCTAGCGAAATGTGTGTTGGCTTTTGTTATTAATCCACACTAACCCTCTTTTAAAGCCATATAAACTAGTGGTCATCACCACATCCAGTGGCAGTGAACTCCACAAATTAATTAGATGTTTCATTGTGATCTATTCATAATGAAGACAGTTATTACAGTACAGTGTATTACAGTAAAGACCAGGAGTTATTGCAGTTCACCAGTGCAAAGACCAGCATCTTTGAAAACAGGTCCAGGGCTGAGATGGAAGACGGAGTCTTGGATTTGAAAACAGAATTGTATCCAGAACATGCACACTAACTTTAATGTCAGTACAGCCATCTTCAAGGCTGATATTGCATCATTTTGCAATACTCCCCATGGCACTGAATGCGTATTTGGTTGATACTGAGCTGGCATGTGAACCTGAAACATTGGGTTTCCGTTTGATGCTGAATGTATGCACCAAACTTCATTCCAGTATCTCAACTTTTCAAAGATGTGTCACATCACAAATAAGGAAGGCCAAGCAAGCGTGTGAAGCCAAAGATCTCACTTTGCTTGACCGGTAAAAGATGTGACATGGCCACAGCCATCTAAGGGTTTCCAACTTTTTAGAGAGTGATCAACCGACATCACCTCCGATGCAAGATCCTTGCATCGTTTCAAAATCTAAAGGTTACCTGCTCCATTCTGGCTTCAGGGGCAGTTTCTCTGCATGGCTGAAAGATCTTGCTTGGAATGTATTCTCAGTGCAGTGTCTTCTGCCAGGTGGTGAGACAGCAGGAGGTCATCAAGCCATCCATTAAGCGGAACTTTCCAGCAAGACTTGAAAAAACATCTCCTCAGGTCAAAGCACACAGGGAGGCCCTGAAGCATATCTGTGTCGCTTCATGACATTCCTCTAGCAATGTTGACTTTTATTCCGTATTTTGATGGGGGGGGGAGGAGAAAAAGGTAGGGGGAAAATACAAATTAAAACAAGAAATAAATGAAACAAACATAAACCTTTGGCTGTTGTTAATCTGCCATTCATGTCAATCATTGTATAACTTCCAAAATCAACCCTGTTTCTGAAGGATCTCTTTGTATTCCCTTAAAACACCACCATTAATTTATATGCGGTTCCCAAAGACCTACATTATAATCAAATTTCTTGCTATAGAAATTGGTAAATGTGGTAACTCTGTATTAACAAAACCAGGTGTCTGCAGGAAGAACTGTGTGGCAGGAGGGAAATAGTTGTGTCTTCGTGACCCAGAAATTGTTGTCTATAGGTATGCATATTAGCTTTTGGAATTGAAAAACCAGAACCAGATACTAATGGGGCCTCATTCCAATCTGGTTTAATTGGTTCCAAAATGAATGGGTCATGAAACAAATAGGGTCCTTTTTTTAACATCCCCATTCATTTTCATTTTATTATTATGAAATATTGCAGGTCTGTAACATCATCATCATCATCATCATCATCATCATCATCATCATCATCATCATCATCATCATCATCATAACTCTCACAAAAAAGAGTCTGGACCAACAAGAAGCTGACTGAACATACCAAGATCCAGGTCTACAGAGCTTGCATCCTGAGTACACTTCTGTACTGCAGCGGGTCGTGGACTCTTCGCTCACAACAGGAGAGGAAACTGAATGCTTTCCACATGCGCTGCCTCCGATGCATTCTCGGCATCACCTGGCAGGACAAAGTTCCAAACAACACAGTCCTGGAACGTGCTGGAATCCCTAGCATGTATGCACTGCTGAAACAGAGACGCCTGCATTGGCTCGGTCATGTCGTGAGAATGGATGATGGCTGGATCCCAAAGGATCTCCTCTATGGAGAACTTGTGCAAGGAAAGTGCCTTGCAGGTAGACCACAGCTGCGATACAAGGACATCTGCAAGAGGGATCTGAAGGCCTTAGGAGTGGACCTCAACAAGTGGGAAAGCCTGGCCTCTGAGCGGGCCGCTTGGAGGCAGGCTGTGCAGCATGGCCTTTCCCAGTTTGAAGAGACACTTGAAGAGACACTTGGCCAACAGTCTGAGGCAAAGAAGGAAGGCCCATAGCCAGGGAGACAGACCAGGGACAGACTGCACTTGTTCCCAGTGTGAAAGGGATTGTCACTCTCAAATTGGCCTTTTCAGCCACACTAGACGCTGTTCCAGAACCATCTTTCAGAGCGCGATACCATAGTCTTTCGAGACTGAAGGTTGCAACAACAACAACAACAACAACAACAACAACAACAACAACAACAACAACAATAATAATAATAATAATAATAATAATAATAATAATAATAATAAGCACTTTTCTGCTTTAAGTGACACCCTCTCCAAAAGTTCTATGCAGAAGCCTTTCGGTGGTAGCCATTACTGTTACCCATATGCCACAGAATACAGAGGCATTGTGGGGCAATGTGGGTTAAAAAGTGGCAACCACAATGAAAAAAATGGGAAGTTGAGAAACTGGGAACCAACAGCAAGCCAACAAACCTACCACTTGCTTATAGGTTTCTCAGAGACATCTGGTTGGGCACTGCAGGAAAATGCTAGAACTTCATGAACTTTTGGTCCAGTCCAGCACAGCTCATCTGATGTTCTAGGATCTATGTAGATCTCCAGCTAACTTCCAACCATAAGCTCCTATTGAAGAAAGATGAACTAACCAACCATTAACATGCCCTCTCTAACAAAGAAAGGATGATCAGTAGCCAGAGAGATATTAAGGACACTATCCAACTCTTGAGCAGTCCAATCCTATTGAGTTGTCCCTGTGCACTTCAGACTTACCACCAGCTCCGGGTATCACAAAATGTGCTGTAAGGCACTCCGGCACCAACAATAGGGGTGCTGGGTTGCGGTCGGCACTGGGTTTCAGCACTAGAATACCACGTCACTAGAGTGCATAGCAGTAAGTTTTCTACCAAGGGCTGGCAAAAATTTGGGGGGGCGGGGGGGAGGCAGAGAAAGGCGGGGACAGGTGGAACGGGATGGAGGGAGGGCAGACTGCAGGGCAGACCGGGTCTGGGAGGGGGCTGGATAATCCAATGCTCCCTCCAGAGTCAAGAAACCTGAAATGGTTCTGTGCCCACTCAATAGCAGCTGCAGATCTGAGGGTACCTGTTAGGGCCAACATTTTTGACATGGGGTAAGGGAATGTTTGTTTCCTTGCCCCAAGGAGAACTCAGGCCACTTCTCTGGCCTCATAGGATACAGCAGTAGCCATTTCGGCACTGCTGTAGCCCTGAGTGCTAGGGAAGCATAGGATTGGGCCCTAATCCTGGACTCTTCTACTGAACTACCTACCCAGGCTATTACTATGAAGAAGTACCATATATATATGGTAGCCATATACATATGGTAGCTTGTGCATAAATAAATGCTACATAAATATGGTAGCTTGTGCATTCATGTGTCCACATCTGGGTTATCTAGAAGTCTTGAATTTTCCTCACACCAATGCACTATTTGTCAAATAAAACAAAATGTCAGGCAGGGACAACAATGTCCAGGGGAAAGAAGTGACAAAGGCAGTGATGGCACTAATGCTTCACATGTCATCGTGGGGACTGGCGCTGACGTTAAGTGAAAGAAAAGGGCAAATTTACATGTTGCTGAAGAATGGATTCTTCAGGCTCAAAGAAAGCTAAATTTCTGAGGCATATTCGCTTTGCGTTTCTTGACTGCACAAAGTGCTATTGACTTGAAAGGCAATTTTCATGCTTCATAAAATCCCGGGTGGGCTGGCCTTCAGCAGCTCCAGGATCACAGCAGCTGGTATTCTGCTCACAAGAAGCACATCTAGGTGTGCATTGGTTTCACTGCAGATGCTCACCCCCAACCCCTGGAAAAAGAAATAAATTAAAAAGAGGGCAGGAGTCAAAAGGAGAGCTTCATCTGGAAACTTTGAAAAAAACAACAACACAGAAGCAGAAAAAGTCACTCGGTTCCTTCTCATTCCCCCATCCCCCAAGAAAAAAAAGCCATACATTGGGAGCGAAAGGCAGGAGAGCTCCACTCCTTGGCTGTAAATGATTCACTTTGCTCATCATTTTTCATTGGGGATCATGGGCATTGCACTCAAGTTCCTTTCCCACCGAGAATGAGACAGAGCATCAACTGCAGCCGAACACAAGCTCCACCACTGTATAAATCTCACTCAAATCCCCCTTTAGCCTTTTTTCTAAACGAAAGCCTCACATCCCCCACCACTGAAACACCTTTCCTTGTAGGAATGGCACCCCAACATTCCTTCAGCAGGATTTATCTTTTGAGTAAATGTGGTTAGAGTCCAAATGGAGATGGTATCAAATGCACCCCACCTCCATGTCCCTACCTTCTATATCTGGTCCAGATAATTAAAATAATATATATGAGAAACTCATCACCATCAGAGCTACTGATGAATCACAATTCCATGCATAAAGATTCAATCCCTCCACCAATTCCTCCCTGGAGAAATCTTCTGTTTTTACAAGTGTATAAGAAGTTAATTGGACATTTCAAAATAAAAATTGAAGCCAGACTCTTACTATAAAAGGTGATGGACTGAGTTTTTAATCTTGAGATTGCTTTTTTTTTTTTTTTTTTTGCTGTCCCTGGACACTCACAATATTATAATGAGGCTAACTGGTAATACAGTCCTACAGCTTGCCTTGTAATTCCTCGTGATTCTGCTGAGTCTGCACAAACTGCAATGGAGCTTGAGTAATTCCTGAAAAAAACAAAACTTCAAGGAGAATTCTTGTTCTATCATCAAATGTGTTTTACAGTAATATGGTTGCTTAATGTGTACGTTTAGGTTACATTTCAGGCTAGATGAGGATCTATGGAGACAGCCGAATGAGGTAGTAGAAGACTGCGAGATGGTTGAGTGGGCTGTATAACCCTTCAGGCTGCAGGTGAAGGATCACATTTGTGAATGCTTCCCTACATTAAAAATGCTTCTCTGTGTTCTTAACGTTTCTATTTTATGCAAGCAAAAAACTCATGCTGCTGGGATGAGCTACCATCTTCCTGATATGCTAGATTTCTACATACAGGGATATTTTTACAGGGGAGAGCACTCAAAAATGCATCTGCACTCTGAACTGGTATAGCCTACCCTCACAGGGTCCTATGTCCTTATTGTGCTATTTTTCATTCTTCTGCATGTGCCGCACATTTTACAGTAGAGGAACCACACACACATTGCCTTTCATGTACAAATAGTAAATAAGCTTGTTGTGATCATGCTATCCCGGTTTCCTTAAGCACAGAGATTTAACCTGCTTGTTTAAGGAGACCTTCTTTGCAGTCCCTTTAAAGAAAACAGGAGGTTCTGCACTTCCTGTTTCATTAGGACCGCAAAGAAGGAGAAAGGTATGGGGTAAAAAGTAGGCTCAGCTACTTGCCTGAGTTGGAAAGAAGCAGTAAATGCAGGACACAGGGGAGGAAGGATCACACAAGGGCGTTCATGGCTTGCTTGCCCACTTGGTACCACTGCTGTTGATGCTGCCTCTCCCTGCAGCTGGGGAACAAGCTACCCCACAGCTGTAACCTCCTGTCATTTCAGAGCAGCCAGTCAAGAAGTGGCTGTAGCACTACTGTTTTCAGTTTGTTTTCTCTTAACACCCCCGCTAACTGGTTAAGAGGCACTTTTTCAAGTGGGTGCTCTTCTCTTATTTAGCAGGGGGAGAGTAACTGGCCCACCTCACCCCAGCAGTGTCTTTTCTAGTGGTTGTCTGCTGGTATTGCATCTTTTCAGATTGTGAGCCCTTTTGGGACAGGGAGCCATGAGTTATTCGATTTTTTTCCTGTAAACCGCTTTGTGAACTTTTTGTTGAAAAGCGGTATATAAATACTGTTAATAATAATAATAACAACAACAACAACAATAACAATAATAATAATTTGCTGCAACCAAACAGCCATTAAGACATTATCTCAAAGCATCTTCACAGCACTGTGAGTCTTTTGTTGATGGTGTACACACCTGTCTTAGTCCTGTCTGTCCATAGCACTCTACAGAGCCAAAGAAGGTTGCCCAATCTAAACTTCAACCATGGAGGAAACTACACAGAGGTGAAGGAAGAGGGAAGGAATAGGATAGGAAAAGACAAAGAAAGGATGCAGTTACATGTATTCAGGTTTCATTGTAAGAAAGAATGGCAGTGAGGTACCCCTAAGCCAAAGCTTTGTGGAAGCAATGGGCTTTGAAGATTTTATGGGGGGGAGAGAGGAAAAATAAGTGTCCTGGGAGGGAGTCTTGAAAGGACGGCAAGCGACTCTATCAATGGAGGCAGGATTGATGATCTTGTAGACAGGGTTAGTAATTTGAGACAGGTGACTTGAGTCCAAGTCGTGTCACTCACTCGGGCACTAACTCGTTTGAGCCACTGACTCAGAAATGAGCCCCCATGTGTGCAGACTATGTCTAGCTGTGCTTGCTTACTTTTTTCGGCACGTGAAACACCTTGTGGGGCCATAATTCAGACTGGGCGAGCAGCAGGGAAGTTCCAGTCAGGAGGCAGGGAAGGGTTAATGTTTTGCATCAAGCAGGAGGCCAGGGGAGAAAGGTGGGAGTCCATCACTGAAGGAACTGATGATCACTGGACAAAGGATGGGTGGTCTTTTTTCCCCCTCTGAACAAGGGAGGACAGAAGGAGGAACCCAAGGGGGGGTTCTTGCTTTAGGATTGGCTGGAGTGGGGAAAAGGAGGCAGGGGAGCCAGGAAGCGGTTTCTTGGGAGCAGTTGTTACCTGGGAGGAAGAAACTGCCTCATTGAATGACAGGCAATGGGACTACTTTTGAGCACAGCTGCAAAGGATTGGGATGTATTCTTAATGTAAGCCTCCCGGCTGCTGCTGCCCGACCCTTCTTCCACTTGCTGTTTCTGTTCCTTCCCACTGTCTGTCTCACCCCCTCTTGCCTTGCTGGGCTTGGATACCTCCCTGTCTCTTTTGGTCCATGCCTGACCCAAAAGACTCTGACTCAAGTCAAAATGACTTGGGAATTTGGGGGAGGGGGGAGAGTCAGCGAAGAGTGCACAAGTCGAGTTGCGGGGGCAGAGTCTTGGGACTTGACTCGAGTCTCTCCGCAGTGCCAAGTTCCCATTCCTGCTTGTAGGTCCCTTCTAACCCTGTGATTCTAAGAGAGAAAGGACAAAAATAATTCAGGGACAAGGGAGCTTTGGAGTCAACAGTAATAGAGAGAAATAAAGTTGGAAAAATAGGATAGGGGCACGCCTGTGGAGAACTTTAACGGTAAAGGTAAAGGTGTCTGTGCTGGATATTGGGGGGCTAATCACATTGGGTGCAATGCTCGTTTTGTCAAAATCCTGGCTCCCTACTGCTGCCCTGAATTGGTTTCAGTGCTAACAACAAATGCAGTGGGGGCAATGCAGGGCACATTGTGAATTAATCTGAGATGACAAAGGCCCCCAGTTGAAGCTAGATGTTCCTCCCAGAATAGGTCCAGATATCATGGCCTGTTATGAAACCTGACATAAACTCAGAATATGCACAATTCAGTCTGCAGGGATGATTTAAGTACCAAAAATACTATCTGTACCAACATAAAGATTTGCCCTACACAATCCTCAGCAGCTTTTAGTCATTTTATGAGTGCCTATGGAAACATCACGTGGACGTATTTAGCAAGATCTCAGACTGGGTAATAATTTCAAAGCAAGGAACATAAAGATACATACAAAGGTAATTTTAAACAGAGTTTTCTGCATTTCTGCAGTCAGTCCAATTCCTCCCTCCATCAGGCAGGTATACCTATCAGACAGGTACGCATCAGACAGGTATACCTAACAACACTCTGAGCACAGACCGAGTCATCTCCATGCTTCAGGCAGGTTTGTCTGCATGAATGTAAACAGGTACCCACCTGAACTTGTATTCATATAAATTTTCATTTGTTGCTTAATTAAAAAAAAAAAAAAAATAGAAGTTGCAAAACCATCCTGACGGCATCCCAGCTGTCAGCCAATTACCGTGGTGCACAGCCAGGTTCTGCGGCAAAGTGGCAGGAACAGATTATCTGAACAGATTATGGACTGAACAGGTAAGTCTGTAATGCAATGTGTGCACTTCCACAGTGGTCCAACCACATACATTAACGTATGCTTGAATGCAGCCTAAAACAGTCATTGAAGCCAAACTAAATGCAAGTACATTCTGAAGTCCAATGTCAAGGGCAGGACCTTAAGGCTGAAACCAGGCCCTTGGGGAGTATTGGCTTCACAGCTACAAATTCAGAGACAAGAGAAGCATGTAAAGGCACTGGTGATGACTGGGGCAATAGGATCTGTTGGCAGTGGCAGTCCACTTTGCAGGCTTAGGTGGGGGACTAGCTTACCACCAGCCATCCCATCTGCTTATGAGGAAAGGCTACAGTTTTTGGGCCTCTTCAGCCTAGAAAAGAGACGCCTGAGGGGGGACATGATTGAGACATACAAAATTATGCAGGGGATGGACAGAGTGGATAGAGAGATGCTCTTTACACTCTCACATAACACCAGAACCAGGGGACATCCACTAAAATTGAGTGTTGGGAGAGTTAGAACAGACAAGAGAAAATATTTCTTTACTCAACGTGTGGTTGGTCTGTGGAACCCCTTGCCACAGGATGCCTTTAAAAGGGGATTGGACAAGTTTCTGGAGGAAAAATCAATTACGGGGCACAAGCCATGATGTGTATGCGCAACCTCCTGATTTTAGAAATGGGCTATGTCAGAATGCCAGATGCAAGGGACGGCACCAGAATGAGGTCTCTTGTTATCTGGTGTGCTCCCTGGGGCATTTGGTGGGCCGCTGTGAGATACAGGAAGCTGGACTAGATGGGCCTATGGCCTGATCCAGTGGGGCTGTTCTTATGTTCAGAGTGGCTCTCCTGTAAAACTGCTTGTTGACCAGAGCTGCTGTTTTGCCTACAAGCTAAGAGCCAGAACTGAGGAGGGGCTGCACATTTGAACCCTTCTCTAGGACAAGACCACCCAAGATGGTAGGAAACTGAGGAAGAGGAGGGTGTGCCTTGAGCATTTAAATACTGTTAATAATAATTTTAATGTAAAGGTGAGATATAAATTTCTATAACAGGTAAATAATAAAAGGAAAGAGAACAATGGAGAAAACAGAAGAGCTGGAAGTATAGAAAAGGAGTTAATAATAAGCAATGCTCTTCTTTTGCAGTTTCAAATCCAGACAAATATAAAAAGCTGTCTTATTCTGAGTCAACCTCCTGCTGCCTTCTCACTGCTTCTGGCCTCTACATCCCAGGGCCTGGGGGGGGGGCAGTCTTTCTCAGACTGTCACTACTTGAGATCTTTGTTAATTGAACATGCCAGAGATGGAATCTGCACACGATGGATGTACAGTGCCACGAAGCTATATAGCCCCTCTCCATGTGTCTCCTTGGCCAGGAGCAAGCTACACATATTGCCTGGCAGTCCAGATGGCACTGTGAACAGACAGACTCTGTCACCTCTCCTGCCCAGAGTCTTTTCCCTGCAAGGTTTTATTTCCTTGTTAATTCAGCCCACGCTCCTTTGTCAGTTTACTGGGATGCCAGAACGCTGGGGGCAGTTACCAGTGTGCGTAACTACACTCAGATCCAAACAGCAGGCACCAAGCAGCTGGCCAAGGGGGAAAAGATCACAGCAGCCACGGGATGGATCACAGGCAGGGGGTAGGGATGCCTGAGCAAGCCAGGACTGCTCCAAAACCAACCTGCCCTCAGGGTGGGAGAGGAATATCAGAGGAAGAACATAAATCAACAAACACCTGCTGTCTGCGACTGTCTCAGGCCTGTAAATGATTTCAAAGCCGCTTTGTTCCTTCTTCTTTGCTTCGGCAGGTAAAGAAACTGGCTTCTGAGATGCAACAACACAAGACTTGTCTTGCCAGATTGGATCAGATCATCAGACCAAGGTCCATCTAGTCTAGCATTCCAGGTCCAGCAGCAGCAAGCTAAATGTATTGTGTAAGCATACAGAACACGTAGGGCAGCAGGTCACAAGCCAAAAGCAGGGCAGAAACCTCATTTCCATCCCTTGTTGTTTACCCTGCCCCATATCCACTATAGTAGTGGATCCACTATCCACTCAGGTGGTAGTCTGCATGTTGGACTTAGACCACAGAGATCTGGGTTCAACTCCTGCTCAGTTATGAAGCTCACTGGGTGACCTTGAGCAAGCCACTCTCTCCATCGCATCCTTCTTACAGGAAGGAATGAGGATAAAAAGGGGCAGGGTGAACACCATCCTGAGCTCCTTAGGAGAAAGGTAGCTTAAGAATGAAATAAATATAAACATAACAAGAGTCTTGCTCGATCAAACCAAGGGCCCATCTAGTCCGGCTTTCTGTATCTCATAGTGGCTCACCAGATGCTTCTGGGAGCACATGAGACAACAGGAGACCTGTATCCTGTTAGATACATCTGGCACTCAGAAACAGGCTACCTCTAAAACCTGGAAGTTGCAAGACCTGACCTCTGTGAAGCTGGCACCCTTTTTCAAAGTCGCTAAGCCAGTTCCCTGTGTCTGTCTCAGGGAGTGGACCAGTTAGCAACTTTACTGGTTAGTAAAACAAACACAGAAAAGGGAGAGGGGTCAAGCCAGAAGGAAACAAGAGGGCCCAATGCACTGAATCAGGAAGGGTGACTGCATTAAGCGTCTGCAGGAAGGAAAGGGCAGGAGATTTTGCTGAAGTCTGGCAGGCCTAAGTCATTGCTGGAGCAATGGGACTGGGACTTGTTCTGGGTCGAGAGTGAATGACAGGAGGAAGCCACCAGGGAGAGGAGAAGGATGAGGGGCATATGTTGAGGTCAAGGGTGGTGGCAGAGGCTGAATTGCAGCAGATGACAGAGGGGGAATGTGTATCCTGGGAGTGTTGATTTTTGCAAAGAGGAAGCTGCAGCAGCTTGGGTGGAGGAATAAGAGGAATAATCTCCTCCCTCTTCTGCTCCATCCCCCTCTTTTCCAATTCAGGGACGGGGAACAGTCAAGGCTGGCACATCACCCGGTCAAGATGGCAGTGTTTGGCATGCTGCCTTAGGCACAAGGTGGTCTTGGGCCGGCCCTGCTCTTGAGTGAGATGTTGGGGCTGTTGCTCCGGCACATTCCCTAAAGTCTAGGAGCTCTTACACTTGCGTTACAAACCCGATGGAACAATGAGCAGTTTTACGTGACCGTCATCACAATCCTATGTGTGTCTACTCAGAAGTAAGTTCCATTGGGTTCAATAGGGGTCACTTCCAGGAAAATGTGTACAGTGGACCCTCTTCATCCACAAGTCCAGAATGCGCAGATTTTACTTACTTCAGGTTCCGAGCCCATGGCTGGAGGGCCCTAAACGAACCTCCTGGACACTTCTGGACATGTCCAGGAGGTATGCTGAGGTGAGTGGTGGTTGCATACAGCCTCCCCGCACCTTAGAATACCTCTGGACGTGACCTGAAGTCATTTCTGGTCTGGTCCAGAGGTCCTCTAAGGAACCCCCCACAAATCTTGTTTTCCACAGGTTGAGTATCTATGGGGGTGTGTGTCCAGGAATGGATATCAAGGTCCTACCTGTATAGGAATGCAGGCTTCACATATGAAAACATTCTGAGGCCCAACTAACCCACTTTCCAGCACTGGCATAGCTGTGCCAATGGGACATGTGCTGCATCCTGCAGTTGGGGGGCACTCATGGAGGTCTCCTCAATGTAAGGGGATGTTTGTTTCCTTATCTAGGAGCTACATTGCCCTTATGTCGCTGCTGGAAAGTCAGTTAGGATTGTGCCCTAAATCTACCGGCTTACTTATGCTCTGCTCTCAAGAGTAGAATTAATTTGGGCCTGCTCCAGGTTTCCCCTTCCTCACCATCAGAGTCAGGAGAAAGACAGGGCCTTTTCTCTTGGTATGCTGAGACTCTGAAATGTTCTTCCACTTGGCCCCATTCTTGCCTTTGCTGGGCAGGAAAGGTAACCCAGTGGGCACTTGAAGGTGCTCAGTTTCTTGTGGGCATTTTTCGGTGCTGACACTTAAGATGACCTTTGACAGGTGTTATTTTTATACGATGAACGGAATTTTGAATTGCTAAAACAGTAATTCTTATTTTCTTGTTTCTGTCACTATTTTATTTGGAGCACGTTTTGTTTTTGCTTTTGATCGGACTCTTCACTGCCTTGATTATTTCAAAGAAAGTGATATACAAATATTTGAAATATATATGGTTCTGAGTTGATCTCTCTTGTAGGCAGCCTACAGGGGCTAGACTTGCCTAGCTTCAGTAACTGAACGGGCCACAGTTATGCTTATAATAGATGTGTTGTTCATGTGTTCATTACTAGGATTTATAACCCACATTTCTACAATTAAATTGCACTCAAGGTGGCTTAGAGTTCATTGCACAAAACAAACACAGCCACAAAGCACATAAGAAGTACAAAACATTGACGCGGACTTCACATCACCAGCCCACCACAGCTATAAAGGAGTCATAAAAATAGCTACGGCAGTTTAAAACAATTGACATGTATGTAAATGTATGTCTGTAGATTTAAAACATCTTACAGAGTTGACAAATACAGTCTAGGTTTTGTACAGAGTGCAGTGGGGTCTCCTTGATACAACAGATGTCCATGCAAGAAGGATGGCTGCACTATCCCATTTTCACACTGTTCAAATTACAGGGGGAAAGAAGGGGCCCGACCCCCTTATCTTATATGCTGCCCCCTCCCGCACTAGGCTACAGAATATGGGAGCTTGAGAGCCCAATCCTGAGCTCGTCACACCGGCCTTATGCCAGCGCTGGGTGTCGCAAACCTGCCATAAGGAGCTAAGGACGAGTGCCAGGTGGCCGAGAGGTTTATCAGGGTGGGGAAGAGGCATTCCCAGGTTGGGGGAGGGTGGGGGGAAGCTGTTGGGAGGGCAGGGTGGGGAGAGGGTGGGGCAGGAGGGGTACGGGACCCGCAGAGCAGAGCTTCTCTGGATCCAGAAATCCATGTCAGGACTTGCAACTCAACACAGAGTTTCTCAAGCCTGCGCCAGCAAAACAGCCAGCACAGACCAGAGAAGCCCCACTGCAGGGCTTGGGGCTTTCCTTGGAGAAAGGGAACAAAAGTCCTCTTCCCCCAGGGAGACCTCTGGCTGCTTTCTGGATCCTGCTGGAGGCAGCAGTCGCTGTTTAGGCGCTGCTGCTCCAGTGGGTGCCGGGAAGTTTATTATTATTATTATTATTATTATTATTATTAATAATAATAATAATAATAATAATAATAATAATAATAATAATAATTTATATACCGCCTTTCCTGGTCGTCAGATTTCTCCTCAGACTTTATTCAAGGCGGTTTACAAAGGCAGGCTATTTAAATCCCCGTAGGGATTTTTACAATTGAAAGAAGGTTCTATCTCTCAAGAACCACAACATTCCAGATGTTTCTCTGTGATCTGGCTTCACATTTTGGCCTCCATCCTCCCACGCTCAGAGCAGATGGAATAACTCGGCTCAGCTTGTCAGCTGCTTCAAGGTCGCACGGTGCCGGTGGCCTCGAACTGGCGACCTGTGTATGTTATCTTCAGGCAAACGGAGGCTCTACCCTCTAGACCAGGGGTGCCCAAACCCCGGCCCTGGGGCCACATGCGGCCCTCGAGGCCTCTCAATGCAGCCCTCAGGGAGCCCCCAGTCTCCAATGAGCCTCTGGCCCTCCAGAGATTTGTTGCAGCCTGCACTGGCCCAACACAACTGCTTTCAGCGTGAAGACAACTGTTTGACCTCTTTGTGTGAGCTGTGGGATAAGGGCTTCCTCCACTGCTTGCTGTTTCATGTCTGTGATGCAGTAGTGGCAGCAAAGGAAAGGCCAGCCTTGCTTTGTGCAAGGCCTTTTATAAGCCTTGAGCTATTGCAAGACCTTCATTCATTCATATAAGTTCATCTTTAATATACCCATTTATGTAAACTTATGTAAATTTATTCAAATTTTAAATGTAAATTAATTCTTTCTTTCCCCGGCCCACCCCCCGACGCAGTGTCAGAAAGATGATGTGGCCCTCCTGCCAAAAACTTTGGACACCCCTGCTCTAGACCAGACCTCCTGCCCATAGGAAGGACTGGGTTTAGGACTGGGCTGTGATTTGGCTAAAACTGGGAGGAATCAGAAGATTCCTGAGATTTCAGTAAGGGCCTTCCTAGTTTTGCCCCCATATTTCAAGCACTGCATTTATATCTTTCCATTCCCCCTCCACCAGGATGCGGTGGACTTGGAGCAAACAAACAAGATCCCAGATTTCAAAATACTTCTGGATTCTTATTTCATGCCCATAAAATGAAATATTTATTTTATTATCATTATTGACATTTTATTAGAAGTCTCTCCAAGTTGCAGTGGTGTAGCAAGGGGGTGGGGGCAGGATGCATTGAGTGTCACGCTGGAGTGTCACATGAGGGGGTGTACATAAGGCCCAGCCAAGAAGGTGGCCACTGCCTCCACGTGTTTTGATCCTGATCATGGATCACTTAGAAACACTAAGAGGTGACGGCACAAGGAAGTAGAAGGAAGGGGACAGCGTCCAGATTGGTTCATCACAGGTTCTTCTGTGTCTAGCAGTAAACCAAACAGTTATCCAAGAGCCTCCTGCTTAGAGGATTCAAGGTTCCTGCCCTCCCCATCTCTTCTGTTTAAAAAATATGCAGAAAGAATGAAAACAGAGAAACAGCATAAAAACACCAGCTTGAAAACAAGAGCTTGAACTCCAAGCAAATCATGTCTTGCTGCCAAACCACACATGAGGAGGAGAAAGGCCATTTATCCTTCAGGGCTAGGCTGCAATTTAACTGTCTGCAAAAACAGTAGCTGGGCACAGAGAAAACAAATACAGTCAGTCCAGCCCTCTGAAGCTTGGATCACAATCCTTAACCCTTTTCTCCACAGGCCATGATGCGGAGTTACTTTCCAAGAACAATATGCCAAGCTTCTGAGGCTGGATATTTTTCTTCATCAGTCCAAGGTGATGTGCATCACCTTGGTAAGGTTCAGGTTTAAAGGCTGTGGAGTAACTTCTGGTTGCCTTCACACAGGAGGCCCCTTCTTAGGGGCAACCAAGGCAAGATTCATTGGGGGAAACACATGACAGGGCCTTCTCAGTCACAGCACCCCGGGTTATGGGATTTCCTCCCATCTTTAATTAGACTGCTTTGGAAGTAGCATACATTTCCATTATTGACATCTGACAAGTTCACAGAATCCCATTGTAGTTCATTAGTGCCAAAGTTACGTATAGATCTCGTCACATGGCAAACAGGATCAAGAAAGCAACCATCAGACAGAAGAGACCCATGGCTTCAGACAGGGCAAATCCCAGAATAGCATACGAGAACAACTGCTGCTTCAGAGAAGGATTTCTGGCATAACCAATGATCAGACTCCCAAAGACTGTTCCGATACCAGCACCAGAACCAGCCACTCCTACCGTGGCAGCACCCGCACCAATAAATTTGGCAGCTGTATCAATGTCCCTGCTGACAGCACTAGTTTGAAATTCCTTTAGTGCTAGTTGACTGCGAGTGTTCTGTGGTCCAGTAAGGAAAGTTGTGTTGCCCTCGCCAGTCCTGACTTCTGGCCTCGACAACAGCGCTGCAGAAATTGGTCTGTGTAAGAGGTTTGATCCAGCACGCACCAGTGCAGGGGAGCCAGCGGTGAGCTTGACGCAGGCGAACATGGTTGCAGGCTGCTGAGTTGGATGGTACAAGGGCGGCTGCTGGAGCTCTGATACCGGGACGGGGCCTCCTCGCTCACCGGCAGTGGCTCCTCCAGCTCAGTCACTGCAGCTGCAGAGGTCGAAGGGACTGCAAGCGCCGGGATTTCCTCCCACTTGAGGTCCTCTCACTGTTAATTTTCTACCACCTGCAAGGCTTTTTGTTCAGAAAGATATTTCAATTTTTTTTAAATTAGTCCGTATTAAACAGGATACAACAGGACTCTAAAGACAGGTGCACACATCCATCACTTACCGACTGCAGTGTCAAGGTGACGACTTATTCATGTGAGCTCAAGCTCAAGCACCAGAGATGAACATTTCATATAACTGCACACAACCTCAAGCTTTTCAGCTGAGTCCGTTCACACATTTAGTTGTCCAACTTCAAGGGTTGAGCGATCAAGCCAGTGCTTCCTGTTGTGGAGGGACAGCAATGAAGGCCTCTTCAAGGTAAGGGCACATTTGTTCCCTTACCTCATGGCTGCATGGCAACTGCATCTGCACTGGAAAGTTGAATTGGATCGGGACCTCAGGCAGGAATCACTTTAAGACTCATAAGTGAAAATCCAAGAGGCTTAACTGTGCAAATGAAGCTCTCCTGTGGCAAGGAAGTGGTTATCCTTTAAAAGGTCTTACAGTTCAGATGAGTCATATTTTTTCTATAAATAAAAGAGGAGGCTTCTGGTAGAAATATTTTAAAATATATTCTTCCCTAGGGGCTGATAGCTTGCAATAACATTTAAATGATTGCAGGCATGCACAAGCTTTGCATGGTTCTAAAATGTCTGGAAATTCCTAAGTGCGGTTTGTTTGTTTCTATATTTATCTGTCACAAAGTGTTCCAGGCTTCCTTTCTTTCCAGTAATGGGAACATCAGGCCGGCCTGTGCAGAGTGCATCTCCTTTGGAGAAAAGGGCAAGGAAAGTAACAGTGACTTTATCTGTAAATATACAGGTTGAGCAGGCATGATAGGTAAGTGCAGGAGAAATCACACAGGTCAGCTGTGTTGGTTCCCACAAGCCAGGGCCTCCTAGAGGAATTTTATCAGGGGGGTACAAAGTTTCTTTTGGGTCCCTTTGCAAAAAGGGAGGGGTGAAATAGAGCTGGGGAAAGTGGAGATGGGGAAGCAGAATGAGGGCAGAGAGAGGGGCAAAACAGGGTGGGGGGAGACAGCTGGAGCTCAGGTCTACCCACCCATCTGCCATTGTCAGCTAGATACAGTAATACAGAAAACCAAACACACTCCTTATGTCTCTTTAAAATCTTTTAAATATAAAAAATCATGCAGAAAATTAGCATCATCATATTTAGGTTCACAGTAGAATGGAAAGTGTCCTGTGCATACCAAAACTTGCTTCTGCAGCAGCTGTAGTCCCACAGCTGTGTCCCTGAGCTCCTACACACTCCTTCATGGTTAGAGGACCCATAAGCCAAAGAGCTACTGTAGCCAGCCAGTTTCCTCCCAGATTTGACACTGAGTCAAGGAGTGGCATGAATGCATTCCTTGGCCCAGCATATATGGCTTGCCAGTACCTGCAGACACATACTTGTGGTAGTGTCCCCGGCATCCCATGCAGGCAATAAGTCTGAGTAGATAGGAAAATGTAAGATCCCAGGAAATTTCTGGGGCCCCTCCTTTGGTTCCTGGGTTCCCTTTTTGACCCTGGGCCTGGGTACAATTTTTTTTTTTTTTTAAGTATTTATATACTGCCTTTCTGGTCATCGGATTACTCCTCTAACTTTATTCAAGGCGGTTTACACAGGCAGGCGTTTCTAAATCCCTCAAGGGGATTTTTACAATCACAGAGGTTCTCTCTTTCAAGAACCGACAACATTTCAGAATGGACCTTCCTGGTTTGGTCTCACTTCTGGCCTCCAGTTCTCCCACGCAGGCTTACCTGTGCAAATTACCCCCTTTACCCCCCCCAGGCCTTCTCAGTCACAGCCCCCACGGGGAGTAAGCCCACTGAAGACCATGCAACTTCTGAGTGGGCATGCACTGTTTTAGGATTTTGTATTCTAAAAAAGAAAAAAAACTCTACTTCAGTAAAGTTCCTTTGCCTGGGCATCTGGAAGCAATTCTTACCTGCCCTAGGGCCCAATCCCATCCAAATTTCCAGTGCAGCTGCAGTGCAGCCCCAAGGCAAGGGAACAAATGTTCCGTTACCTTGTGGAGGCCTCCATAACTACCCTCCCATCACAAGATGGGACACGCCATTGGCATTGCTACACAAGGGCTGAAAAGTTGGATACGACTTGGCCCCTAGGCAACTTGACAAGTGACTATTGGCAGCCTTGTCAGGGTGAATAAAATACATTTACATTTTCCATATCACATTAGCCTGTAACAAAATGTGATGCAACAAATTTGATCTAAGGGCACAATCCTAACCAACTTTGCACCACTGGCATACCTGTGAGTAGGGCATGGGCTGCATCCTGCAGTTGGGGGGCAGTCACAAAGGCCTGCTCAAGGCAAGTCAATGTTCCCTTACCTTTTATAATAATAATAATAATAATAATAATAATAATAATAATAATAATAATAATAATACAGGTATTTCTATACCGCCTTTCTAGGTCCTCAGATTTCTCCTCGGACTTTATTCAAGGCGGCTTACATAGGCAGGCAATTTAAATCCCCGTAGGGATTTTTACAATTTGAGAGGTTCTATCTTTCAAGAAACCACAACAATCAGATGTTTCTTTCTTGTTCTGGCTGCACATTCTGACCTCCATCCTCCCACGTTCAGAGCAGATGGAATAGCTCGGCTCAGCTTGTCAGCTGCTTCAAGGTCGCACGGTGCCGGTGGCCTCGAACTGGCAACCTTGTGGATGTTATCTTTAGGCAAATGGAGGCTCAATCCTCTAGACCAGACCTCCTGCCCTACCTTGGAGTTGCATTGCCCTACCTCAGTGCTGGAAGATTGGTTAGCATCCAAATTTAACAATAATATTTTGTAAGCGGCAGTGACAACCTAGCTGTAAAAGAGCTTTGAAAGTCTGCTCCAGTGGTTACGTTCGTGAAAGGTTCTGTGCTTAGTATACACACTGTGTGGTGTCAGAAAGACAGAACAAGAGCAGATGTCTTTCCACTGTGACCCTTGCAGGCACCTTGGAGCAAAATTTCCTGCGCTGAGTCACATTTTCTTACTGGCCTCTTCCTCTATATTGTAGTTGGCAACAAAAATGCTGATGGCCTCTGGATGACTTTTATACCTTCTCGCATCTGGTCTGAGGATATGGAGCTAACTCAGAGCCTCCATAAAGAATTAAGGAAGTTCCTTTGCAAAGGAAAACTGGTATTTATTTAAACCATGTTTCTAAAGGTGGAATCCAAAGCACCTGCCCAGCTGGTGCAAGTCCCTTGTCAAAAAAGTGTCAAAAAAAATGCCATAAAGCTGATGAGTGTCAAAAAAAATGCCATAACGCACTTTTGTGCTACTCTTGGGGAGATAGGCCAGTGTACAGACATGCACTGGCCTTCCTGCGCTGACGTGGGCCCTGGAGCAGGTGAGTTTGCACGGCTGAGCTCGGCTGGTGCAGGTGTTGGGGGGGTAGGGAAGACAAGGAGGAGGCAGGAAGGAGGTGTTCCAGGATGGAGAGGGCAGGCGGGACCATGGGCAGGCAGGCAGGCAAGGAGCAGGAGGTGGGGCCAGGATCCGGCACTTTTGCTGGATCTTAGCCCTGTTCCCAGTCTGGGCCAGCCCTGGGCTGTTCAGATTTGCGCCACTGCTTTAGGTGGTGTGGATCCAAGTAGCCCCACTGAGGCTGCTGCAGTGTTACCTGGGGCAAGGGGAATTTTTTCCTCCTTGCCCTGGGCTGGCCTGCAGTCAGGCCCAAACTTGCGCTGGATACAGTGCAGGCCCTCTGGCCTGCCTGTTCCAGTGCAAGTTAGGACTGAGCTGCTCGTCTCCTGAAAGTTAAGGCACACTGCACTTTACAAGCCAAAAGGTTTCATTTTAAGAGGGTGTAAGAACTGTTTGCCTCCTGTGTTCCAGCATCAATCAGTGGTCTTAGAGTGCCTCTAAGGAGGCAGCCCAAAGCAGTGACTCATGCAGGGAAGCAACAGGCGGCCTCTAATGAGGGCAGGTTCTTCTGCAGTGCTTCTGTACTGGATCAGAGCATTTAAACATATCCAACGTGGAGACAGGACACTGCTAGCCAACTCTAGCAACAGCTGGCTGGAATGGAGCCAGGCCAGAGCAGCCACTCAGTCAGAGGCACCGCAGGGCAGTCTTCTCTGTGGGTAAGTACTCTGGGACTCAGAGAACCTTAATGATGTCATTATTGTTCATGGCACATCATTTGGAAATTGCAAATCAAAGTCATCTGGCAATACTTAATGCCACTTAAGAATGTGGTGTTTCTTTTCTACTAGCCTCTGAGCTGCCAAAGATTGAAGGCAGGGCCAACCCACTGATGAGGTGAACGAAGCGGATCCCATGCAGCAGCAGATTGCAGAGAGAGGCAAACAGAATGTAGGAGAGTCTGGATGCCTTTAACTCCAAGATTGCTGCTGCCACCTCCCTCTAGCCTGCTGTGGATGGAGACACTGCAGTCCACTTCCGACTTACTTTTAGCAAGCAATCCGGAGGCAGCAACCTCTGTTCCTTACCTCATTTCTCTTTCATGTGAACCCTTTGGTGGTTGGCAACCTTCAGTCTCGAAAGACTATGGTATAAGCCTAAAGCACCCGGTATTCCCAGGCGGTCTCCCATCCAAGTACTAACCAGGCCTGACCCTGCTTAGCTTCCGAGATGAGATCAGGCATGTGCAGGGTAACAGTTGTTTATTGTAACATAACCCTTTATTGTAACATAACCCTTTAATGAAACCACAGGTGCAGGGCATCTGGGAGTGATCCCAGTGCCCAATAAAATTAGGCTGAGTCTTCAAGGCAGTGATTCCCAAACTGTGAGCTGTGGAAACCAGCCAGGGGAGCCACAGAATCCTTACAAAAAACCCACCGCCCTATACAATGTATAGAATTGTGGCCCTGATGGCGAGCCGCAGCCAATGGCCCAGTAGGTCAAGTGAGCCACCAGTCAAAATGGTTTGGGAACCACTGCTTTAAGGGATCACAGGATTCAGTGGCAGTTTTGCTACATCAGATGAATAAGGCTACTCCTATGGAACTTGGAAAAGGAAATATTGCTGGGTTTTCATAACAGTCTGATGGATAAACAAACTGTAAAAGGCACTCAACTGTAAGTCCATAAATAGGGCACAGTATAAAATCCATAATAAAAAGTGAAATTGCTTTATCCACACTTCCGATCTGCATGTTAATGGCATTCTAAGCTGAAACCAATCTCACAGTGACATGATTTGTACATACAATATGCTCCACTCACAAATTCACTGTTGCCCAATGTGAGACACAATAAGATAAGTAGACTTCATCCGAAACTGTCCTTGTGCATCAAGGTATCAGCTACTGCTAGCCTGATTATCTTGACTCTGTATGAACACAGGGACACCACAAAAGAGGCTTTTTCCAATGGAAAAAGTACAGAAGCTGGATGGGTACACAATCAGCCTTGTATACCACTTCTAGAGGGTCTAATAACAACAACAACAACAACAACAACAACAACAACAACAACAACAACAACAACAACAACAGGTATTTATATACCGCCTTTCTTGGTCTTTATTCAAGACTTTATTCAAGGCGGTTTACATAGGCAGGCTTTATTAAATCCCTATTAAATAGGGATTTTTACAATTTCAAAGAAGGTTCTTTCTTTCAAGAACGACTACATTGAAGGTGTTTCATTCCAATCTGGCTTCACATTCTGGCCTCCATCCTCCCACGCTCAGAGCAGATGGAATTGCTCGGCTTCAGCTTGTCAGCTGCTCCAAGGTTGCACGGTGCCGGTGGCCTCAAACTGGCAACCTTGTGGATGTTATCTTCAGGCAGATGGAGGCTCTACCCTCTAGACCAGACCTCCTGCCCGAGTCTATTGGCTTGAACTCCTTCCACTGGCAAAATTTTGCATTGGCCAGGAACAGCATTAGTGCGTTCCATATGAAGGTGCCTTCCACTGGATCAGGTCCTCAGTTCATACAGCTCAGGAAGGTCTCCAGAGATCAAGATGGGCCTTTTCCTGCACTACCTAGATATCTTGTACCAGTGATCTTCTGCATGTAAGGTCCAGTATGTGCTCAATCACTGACCTATGGCTTATCCCCAGTGTTAGACCTGGCTCCTGGTAAGCTGAAGGAGAAGCCATGCTGCACCAGCGTTGGATAGGGGATTGGGCAGGCCAACTGGAAATTTTTCAGCTAATCCGTACAGCTGTGCCTTTAACATCAGCTGAATCTGCAGATATTAGCTGGTGATGTTTATCTCCAAAATGTGAAAAGCTCTATCTGCAGATTGCTGGAAATCAATCTGCATTATAAGAGCAAGAGCAGGTTAGACATGTCTGTTTGTGATCAGTTGGCAACTACAGTCTGACAAACACAGTATATGTGTTTTCTCAAATCTGCACTAACTCCCTGTTCTTTTCTGTTCATATTTGAGGCTGCTGTTAACTCATTACGCCCCAATTGGCTTTAGTTGGCATATACCTAGGAACTGCCCATTCTATATGGCCTATTGACTCTGAGATCCAGCAAGGTACCATCTTACAGTTTCAGATAGAAAGGGAAAAATGGCTACCCAAGTCAAAGCCTGAGTACCTTTTGAAAGCTGTGTGAACTGGCTTTTTGCCTGCAGAATTAACAGGCCAATCCTGAGCTGCCCAGTGTGTGGGGCTGCAGAGGCACTGAAAATGGCTGCTGCTGCAACCAGCACAACCCAGGCAGCCACTGCCACCTCCTCGGGAGAAGAGGATCTTTGTCCCCTTCCCCTGGGTAAGCCTCCACAATGGACCTACTTGAGTCTGTGGCAACCCAAGGTGTAGAACAGGGGTCTCCAAACCCCGACCTGGGGGCCAGATGCAGCCCGCAGCAAGCCTCTTTCTGGCCCGCGGCCAACCTCTTGTCCCCTAAAAGCCTCTGGCCCACTCAACTGAACATGACCAGAACTGTGCTCTGATTGTGTCTGGAGGGTGTTCTGAGGGCCAGAGAGGTTGAATGAATGAGCCCATTCATTCATTTATTTACTCATCTAAGTTCCATCTCTAATTTATTTATTTAAATTTTATATTTAAATTTTTTTTCCGGCCCTCAACACCATGCCCGATATTTGATGCGGCCCTCTGGCCAAAAAGTTTGGGGACCCCCGGCGTAGAATTTAGAGCCTCCGTGTCGGGTGAATGGCCCGACATGGAGGTTCAGGATCTGGTGGAGCAAAGCTCCATTGGTCCCACCTCCTTCCTACCCCAATCTATTCCTTGGCACACCTCCTCCCTGCCCTTCTTTTGCCTCCCCCCACCCTGGAACACCTCCCCACCTCCTCCCCACGCCTCCACCTCCCTCTCAGTTGCCCAGCAGTCTGCGCAACTGCCGAGCGGCAGACTCCGGTGCTCCACCAGCACTAGCCCAGCACTAGCCCATTCCACCGGTGCTGGAGCCTGCAAACTTTAGGATTTGACCCCAAGTCAGCAGAAAGGGGGAGGCATTAAATGCTGTCTTGATACCCTATTTTGCTGGAGATACTGATTACGCCTGAGCCTTTGGCAGGGCCACCCCTAGCCCATATGGCACCTTTGTGTGCATTTGTAAAAGGCACCTTTGTGTGCTGTAGAAAAAGGTGCCCCTTCCTCCCCGCCAGAAGTGACATTCTGCTGGCATTCTTCCTCCTGCCCTTCAAGGCAGTGCCTTTGTGGAGTGCACAACCTGCACAACTGTACTGGGCTTTGGGATGGGGTGGACTATACATTGAAATGGGCTGCTATGACAAATGGTTGGTTGGCAACCTTCAGTCTCGAAAGATTATGGTATAAGCCTACAGCACCCGGTATTCCCAGGCGGTCTCCCATCCAAGTACTAACCAGGCCTGACCCTGCTTAGCTTCCGAGATCAGACCAGATCAGGCATGTGCAGGGTAACAGTTGCTGTCTAATAGTTGTTCAGCTCTTCCACTCTGACCACTTCAGCTGCTGTGACCTTTGCTTGTGTTGGAACTACCAGAACAGGTGGATAAGATTAGGGTGCAGCCATTTGTTCACCATTCACACCAATGGTTCCAGCTTTGCCTTGTCTCAGTAAAGTCAGCATTTGCCGGGGACAGGTGTTTTCCCCGCAGCCCAATTTTTAGTGATATCTCTGCTTCCTGTGTTTCCGAACGGTCCTGGCATTCGTACTGTTATGGCCAGTGCCACCAGTTTCAGCCTCTTCTTCATCCTTGCTCCTCATTGTGCCAAAAAAAATATTTCCTTCCATTCCTCAATTCTGGCACCGGCGTCCCTTCCATTCTGATCAGTCTACAGCCTAAAACAGTCTGCCAGAAGTCTGTGGCAATGGAATAGCAAATGAGCCAGCCGATCTGTTGCTGCCAGGGCAGGGCTGCTTTTACGGATTCAGAGGCCTTGAGCAATGAAGTTTCCACCTATCCTCTTGGGAGCATGTGCCTTTCTGTAACAGATCTCATCATCACCTCGTTTTCTCACCCCTGGTATCCCTCTTGCATAATTTCCTACCCAGCTTGAAATATGCTCGACTACTCCACAGCCTTCTCTGGGCTGGATCAGACCATACATATGCTTATGTGAGGTGGACAGGAAGAGCATACTTTCCTTCCGCACCCACTTGTCCAGATGCCACCAGATGCCCACAGATGGGTGTAACTTGGAATACATCATACGCATGTGACATTCAGTGTGTGTAAGCACTGATTGTGCTTGTGCAGCAATTTCTGGAACTGCTGTTAAGCAAAGCACAACCAAGCCCATCAGAAGGAGGCAAATTATGATCACAGAGTAGTGTGGCCCTTAGAGGGCACATGCCTCAAACAGGGTGGAGCCTGGAGACTTCTCTTTCCAGAAAGTAAGCAACAGAAGCAGAAAATATTCCAAGATAGGTTGAGGTAGATTGATAGGTAGGCTATCTGGGTATCAGGTAGGCTATCAGGTAGGCTGCAGGGGAGGGCACAAGGACTCAGGTTGTGTCTGTTGTCTAGTGTGTTCCCTGAAGCATTTGGTGGGCCACTGTGAGATACAGGAAGCTGGACCTTTGGCCTGATCCAGCAGGGCTCTTCTTATGTTCTTATGTTCTTGAGATGGTCTGTTAGTTTCCCATTGCAAAGTACTGCTGTGTAATATTCTTTAGAATGCTTAATGAACAAGATTTTGAATTTTACAATGAATTTTACAACAACCTATAACAACCACAAAGGTACCAGAAATTCTGTCCTGAAAACATGGACATTGTACGAGGTCGACAGGTTATGGGGGGAGCTATTATTTTTTTAATGGGCTGAGTTTATGACACAATAAGGCGGAGGCCATTTTAAATGCAGTTATTAAGAAATAAGACCCTAGCCTTGTTAGCACACTGCAAGTTGCTTTTCAGTTTAGTGGGATACTGAAATGACAGGCATGAAACTCTACGCGAAGACAAGGCCCTCTTAGATGGGGACACAAGAAGTAACTATGCAAGAGTACAGTTCGGCGCCACAATAATTAGCAACCAATTCCCAGTCCTCCTAGCAGTTGAACTGTTTCTGTGTCTCCGCACTTGATGTTCTCCCCATCCCCCAAGCTAATGGCAAACTCTGTGTGTGTGTTTGTGTGTGTGTAAGAACATAAGAACATAAGAACAGCCCCACTGGATGAGGCCATAGGCCCATCTAGTCCAGCTTCCTGTATCTCACAGCGGCCCACCAAATGCCCCAAGGAGCACACCAGATAACAAGAGACCTGCATCCTGGTGCCCTCCCTTGCATCTGGCATTCTGACATAGCCCATTTCTAAAATCAGGAGGTTGCGCATACACATCATGGCTTGTACCCCGTAATGGATTTTTCCTCCAGAAACTTGTCCAATCCCCTTTTAAAGGCGTCCAGGCCAGTCGCCATCACCACATCCTGTGGCAAGGAGTTCCACAGACCAACCACATGCTGAGTAAAGAAATATTTTCTCTTGTCTGTTCTAACTCTCCCAACACTCAATTTGAGTGGATGTCCCCTGGTTCTGGTGTTATGTGAGAGTGTAAAGAGCATCTCCCTATCCATTCTGTCCATCCCCTGCATAATTTTGTATGTCTCAATCATGTCCCCCCCTAGGCGTCTCTTTTCTAGGCTGAAGAGGCCCAAGTAGCCTTTCCTTCATAAGGAAGGTGTGTGTGTGTGTGTGTGTGTGTGTGTGTGTGTGTGTGTGTGTGTGTGTGTGTGTGTAAGCATCAAAAGACAGGCAAGGAGAATGCAAAAAACTTTAGGCACTAATGTTAAGTCAAAGGATGACAGGAGTCAAGTCCCCCTAAGGCTGTGGTTTTCAAACTCTCCTGGAGTTTGAAACCTGCAGTAAGTCTTTGTGGGGGCAGTGGGGAGGCAGCAGGGGCAGGGGCAAGGCAGCGATATGATCCCCAGGATCGCGTCGCTCAGGGGGCTGCAGGGACTGGGATGCACTCACCAGTCCCTGCAGCAGCCATCCCTGTGTGCGGGGAGCCCTGCATGAGCACCTGCAGAGCGCCCCAGGTCAGGGAAAGGGAGAGTGGAGAGATCCGCTCTGCCTCCGCAAAAGCCACAAGAGAGCCACAGGTGTGCCACAGGAATTTGGGGGAAGATCATTTATTAGTAGGGCCAATGGGGCATGTGAGCCCCCCCCCCCCACGGGCAGCATGGTGTGCCTTGTCAATTATGAAAAACCTGGTGGTGTGTTTTAAGTGTTTAAGACACAATTTTAAGTGTTCTTGTCACTGTGCCGTGCGATGAAAAAGGATGAAAATTGCTGAACTACCGATTAGGCATGGTTTGATTGGTACAAAACCAAACACAACCAGGGATTAAAGAGAGAAAAATATGTGCATGAGATCCAGACATGTACAAAGCAGGGAGTGGGCTGTTCTGGTGTGAATCTGGAGCTATCAGTGTGCTTGTTTCTACACCCTCATGACACCAACTCAACCTGTTTGCAAAAACATAGATTCTTACAGCATCACCATAAATTACCAGTATTCTCTTGATTTAATTTATAACAACAACAACAAGGTATTTATATACCGCCTTTCTGGTCATCGGATTACTCCTCTGACTTTATTCAAGGCAGTTTACATAGGCAGGTGTTTCTAAATCCCTCAAGGGAATTTTTACAATCATAGAGGTTCTCTCTTTCAAGAACCAACATTTCAGAATGGATCTTCCTGGTTTGGTCTCACTTCTGGCCTCCAGTTCTCCCACGCAGGCTGACAAGCAGCTCCATCTCTCACATGGAGGGCAGCCAAGACGCTTCTTGCTCACACCAAGAGCAGGTGGAATCACTCAGCTGGGCTTGTCAGCTGCTTCAAGGTCTCGCCATTCTCAGCTGTTCAGGGAGCTGCTGGTGTCCTCCAACTGGCAACCTTCTGATGTTATCTTCGGGCGAACGGAGGCTCTACCCTCTAGACCAGACCTCCTGCCCTTATGGCAGGAGGGGTGCAGTGCGGAACCCGGAAAATCGGAGGTGGAGGCCAAGCAGTGATGATTGGATTGTGGGAGGACAGAACTGAGATTGCTTCTTAAACCAATACTGGTTACTTAAAAGAATACTGTTTTACTGATTGGCCTGGTAAAATCCTGTCTGTTGGCAACACTAAGTCTGCCTGCTAAACAATTTACATCTCTATAGCTCCAGTTCCTTTGCGTTCATTTTTCTCCCTCCATCTCTCATTCACCCTGCTGTTCCTTCCTGTCTCTGTACAGTGTGTCTGTGAATCTGCATAATTTTTGTCACAGAAGGTTCTCTTACATCCACATGGAGTCCTGCTGAAGCCAAACTGATAGCTTCAGCTGATAGCAAGGCACTCTTTACACCCGGGGGGTATGTGTCCAAAAATTCACTTATACCATTATGATAAACTTTCCGTTCACAGTACCCCCAAAGCACAGCTGTAAATCAGACTGCACAGAGAAAGAAAGAAGGCTGATTGAGTGGTGGTTTTCTTTTAGCAGGGAGCTCATTTGTCTTCTCAGGAAGACAGCAAAACTGGTAGAACCCATTAAGCAATTTGTAAGTCATTGTTGTGGAACAGACACCATTTATTCACCCTGCAGTACTTTCAGCTTTATCCTGTAACAGGCCTGAGCAACCAAGGAAATGCAACCCATTGGCTATGGATGGCGGTCCCTAAGTTGTACAGACCTGTCCTAAATGGCAAGAATTGATTGTGTTTGGGCCAAGACAAATGGTTCTGAATCAGCTGGCCAGCAAGCCCCCACAGTCCTAGGCAAGGTCAGAGGCCAGTACAGGTGCCACAAGACCTTTACTGCAGATGTTCATAGGGAGGCATAGGCTTGCCCTTGGAAATAAGCCATAGCCTTAACTGGTACAAAATCCTGCTGCTACATGGAACATATTATGTCCATTTTACTTGATCTTAGTTGGCCTCCCATCTGCTTTTGAGTACAACTGAAGTTCCAGTCTTCACCTTTGTGGTGGTCTCATAGCACCTGTTGTGCCTCCCAGAAGCCACCCTTACAGCACTGCCACTTCTCTCCCAGAGTCACCCTTTCAGCACCGCCACACCACACCACCGCTGTCATTTTCCTGACCCCCTCTCAGCTGCTGCAAACTGACAGTGAGCTGCTGATGAAAGGGCAGCCTGTGTGATAATTGGGCACTTCCATATCTTGAAAGCATGATCAAGCTTTGCACATTTTCTCTTCTTTCATTTGCCACTAAAAGAGTTTCTGTGTAAGAGCAAAGTGCTTCTTTCTGGCCATCCTCTGCTTAATGACATCAATGTTACAACAATGTTGGCATCCTTTAGTCTCAGAAGACTATGGTATCGCGCTCTGAATGGTGGCTCTGGAACAGTGTCCTCTCCAGTACGCGAAGCCTGGGTAAAGTAGGTATGGAGGATAGGCTGTTACCCATGCAGCAAATCCCCCCTCTCCACGTCACTGAAATGGTCCAATGAAAAGGCAGAGGCCAATACGGTTGGTTCCAGCGGCGTCGCAGGAGTTGCCAGAACGTGACTGTGTTCAGCCATGAACTGCCTCAGGGACTCCGGCTCCGGATTTTGCCTCGAGGTTGACTCCTGAAGCCTTTTCCATAACTGGATGTAGCCACAAGGCAGTGGAGGTTTGGGATCAGAGTTTTCCTTCTCTCAGATGAGCTGCCTTCCCAGGCTGACGAGTCCCACCTACCCGGTGGCTGTTTAGTCGCCTCTTACGACAAGTACAGCCAAACTGAGGGCCTATTCTTATCCCCAGCCCCCAGGGGAGTTAATGACATCACTTCCTGCTTAATGATGCCTCTTGTGGTGCTCAGCAGGCAACATGAATGCTATTTGGCCCACTATATGAAACGGGTTTGACACTCCCTGGGCTAGAAGCTTGCCTTTATGTACACCTTTGAACGAATTAGCTGCTCCGCCTTTCAGTTGACTTTTGGCGAGGGAATTTCAAATCAAACTGACTTCCTGCACTTTTTAAAAAACTTAAATTGTTTTGTTAAAATTTGTTTTAACAATACAATCAGAAGCCACTGGAGACTAGGAGAACACTGGCAACTGCAGGTCTTCAGGTGTTGTCCGTGAATGGGCAACAGCATCAAAAACAAAAGACTATCAGATGGAATGTAGAGATTTCACCCCACAGGTGCAAAGCCATGCGCTCTGTTTGTCTCTTTTGTTTTGCTGGTGTGGTTGGAACGGAACAGGACAGGAAATTCTTCTTCCTCTCTCCTGCCAGAGAGCACAGGCTCTTTACCATTCCCTTGATTGCTGCCGCACTGCTTCCTGAGTTAAAGAATAAAAATTCTTCCCATTTATATAATTGTGCTTGATTGTCCAAAGCAAAGTACCTGACATCATACTCCGACTCCACACTTAGAGGCCACACTTACAGTTCCTACGACATACAGAGGTCTAAGCTTGCACCAGGGCCAAACGGATGTCATGCTAGAGACCTGTGATGAGACTTCCTGAGGCTGGAAAAAAAAAATTAATTCAAAGCAGCTGCATGGGGTTCTGATTTTGCTTGAAGAAGGAGAGTCGGGGAACCCTTCTCTCCATATCATTTTCATCTATCCAAATACACCCCAAGCTGCTCTTAGCTCCAGTGGGGAAAATTTAAGTAGGCACGCATATCACAAGGCTAAAGGTGGAACTTACAGCAGCTTTGAGACGGAGTGATTCACATTGGGGAAATGGCTCGGGGAGGAGAAGTTGCCCTCTCCCTCAGTGCAATTTGATCAATAATGTGATCAATTTTTATCTGATCAACATTGGAGTTCTGAACACAGAACTCTCACCTCACATCTGTTTTAGCCCTGAGGCTGCTGAGTGAGGTCTTGGCTAGGGTGAGATTTGACTGGAGGACTTCCAAACTCATGTGGTTAGCCATTACACTGCACCAGTTAAAGCTGCTTTCACTACTTTGCTTGGTGTGAACTACCCCTTGGTTTCCCCTCTGTAAAACAGGAATGGCAGTAACCAATCTCAAGAGTTGTTACAAGGTTGGGAGGGGACACATTGACCCCCAAGCCTCTTGAGAAATCGGTTTTGCAAATGAATCCACAACAGATGCAACACTTTTCACTAGTTCTGCAAACATACATCTGTTCTGCAAACTAATTTTTGCAAAACTTCTTTGTGATTGTATGGACAGGATTCTTCCTTGCCCCAGGTGACAAGATGAATGATCTAGTGAACAGGATGTCGGCAAGAATAAGAAAGTGGCCATTCTCACGGTTGTCCATTATACACCCTGTTCCAGTTCTAAACAGCTAACCATTCTTAGCCCTGTTGTCTGAAGTGCTTTGAAAGCAGTCATTACAATAAGTGCAAGTTGACATGCTTTTCTGAGCACAGATTCTCATTTTCCATTCCCAGAAAGTCATTTTCTCTGCAACCATAGAGTTGCATACACTTGAAAGTGTAGAGTTTTCTACACATCGGCTAATTACTAGCCCCAATGAAACTACCCAAATTCTTCACTGCTACTTACTGTCCAATCCCATCCGTGATCTGAGCTGCCAGAACTTATGTTCCAGCAGTCCAGCGTGGTTGGGGCCAAATGTGATTTGCTGTCATACATTACTGCAAACAGTGAGTAGCACCGGCCATATGGCAATGACTTGTCTAGCTGGTAAGTAGGTGCAGGGGGTGGGGGCAAAGAAGGGAGTAACAGTTAGGGGAGAATTGGGATGTGGATCCGACTATCGGGAGTATGTTGGGGCAGGCAGGGGGCCATTATCTACAGCAGGGGTGTCCACAGTTTTTGGCAGGAGGGCCACATCATCTCTCTGACACTGTGTCGGGGGCCGGGGGAAAAAAAGAATTAATTTACATTTAAAATTTGAATAAATTTACATGTATACATAAATGAATATATTAAAGATGAACTTATATGAATGAATGAAGGTCTTGCAATAGCTCAAGGCCTATAAAAGGCCTTGCACAAAGCAAGGCTGGCCTTTCCTTTGCTGCCACTACTGCATCACTGATGTGAAACAGCAAGCAGTGGAGGAAGCCCTCATCCCACAGCTCACGCGAGAGGTCAAACAGTTGCCCTCACGCTGACAGCAGTTGCATCAGGCCAGTGTGGGCTCCAACAAATCTCTGGAGGGCCAGAGGCTCATTAGAGACTTGGGGCTCCCTGACGGTCGCATTGAGAGGCCTCGAGGGCCACAAGTGGCCCCCGGGCCGGGGTTTGGGCACCCCTGATCTACAGGAAAGGTTCCTATCCCCCAGCCATGTCTTGCCATGCCCCTTTGGGACCATCTAGATTTCTGCCAGCCAAAGAGCTGGTGCAGATCCAAATAGACCCATAGGGCAACAGGGGGGAGAGTATTTCAAGGAGGCCTCCTGATCACCCTTCCACCATATCTCCATGGCGCTGTTGCAAAGGTGCAAGTAGCAGGGGATAGGATTAAGGCATCAATGAATTGGTTTAAACTGGAGATATATCAAGGGTCCAATGCAAAGCCTCCTGAGATTTAAAAAAAGGTCACTTTCAGACTTGCAGCACTGTAGCAAGTCAAGTGGTACAGTCCGGCTCAAACCATCAGCACGCTGTTCTCATCCTCAGACATCCACATGTGGATCGATCAGCTTCAGAAATATAAACAATTGCCTCTGCCTGTCTGCAGAGAACCTCTGCTGCTTTGGTAGGCAATGACCAATTCATTAAAGTTATAAACAAAACCCATAAACTTCAGCTATTTGCCGTTCTAACACAGCTTGTCAATTTCAACAGGAGCGAGATGCAGCTAGCTATCTCTGGATCAGGACCAGTGAAAAATAAAACCACCACCTTGACTCACAAGCAGCGGTCGTTCAAATGGTGGTTTGCTGGTAGACATCTGCCACTGAACTTCACTGCATGGACTCCACAGCATCCTTACTAGAGAGCATCATGACACAAGTCGGTGGCAAAAGTTCAGAGGTTACCACTTACGCAGCACCTGTACACCTGCATATCTGCCCCCATTCCTTCACCACCTTGAAACACCCTGCCATAAGAGCACTGCACCCCCCTCTGCCATGCAGCAGTGCTCTGGGACAGAAGCTGATTGTTCAGCAGTGAGTCAAGGGACAAATAATAGCTCAGAGACAGAGCGCTTGGCATTTCCAGGAATGGCTGAAAAAGACCCTTCTCTGCCTGAAACCTTGGAGAGTTGCCACCATTCAGAAAAGTCAATTCTGAGCTAGATGGACCAATGGCCTGACCCAGCAGGAGACAGCATTGTATGTTCACTGCACAAACAGTGTTTTCTTGCCTACCATACAAACTTCAAAGTTGCTGTGAAACAGACACATGGTTCATTTTCTTGAAGACACAAAAATGTTGGAGGCAAGAAATTGGTGCTGCCTCTGGAACCCACTGTCTCAACAGATTACTTTGTGTCACTTCTGAGTTACTGCTGAAATTTTGCTTAAAGAAAATTTCAAAGAGAATTAAGGGGCGTATCTGAAGAATTCTGAGTGAAGACAGGGGAATTCTGATAAGGCAAGCAACATTTCTAAGGGGGCTTCAATCACTTCCTTAGAGAGTTCATCGCCTCTTTACCCTGGCCCAGATTATGCCAAAGTGAACTTTGACGTAAACTTGGAGGTTGAAGCAGTAGCATAGCTAGAGGGGGTGCAGAGCACTAAGTTTTGCAGGGAGCCTCACCGTGCTGTGCAAGCCGCCCCTCCCCTTCGGAACCATACAGAGCATACGCCTCCATTTTGCTCTAGCAGCCTGGAATGGCTCCGAAGGGGAGGGGCCGCTTGTACAATGCAGTGAGGCTCCCTGAAAAACTTAGTGCTCTGCACCCCCTCTAGCTACGCTACTGGGTTGAAGGGAAGCCAAAGGAGTTTTGAAAAGACCAGTGGTATTTCGTAAGAAGCACCCTCCCAATTACACAAAGGATATGCCAGCAACATACTGCTCTTGTGTCCCGTCTCTATCTTTCTGAGCAATGCCTTCCTCCAGTGTTTGTGCATCAAAATACGTCTCTAGTTGGACCTGATGATAGGCATGACTATTATTCCCAGAAAAACATGTTGACAACACAAGGCAGCACAGAGGAAGGCATTCTTAGGCAATGGATTCCCTCTGCTGTAAGGAAACAGTTGCCATGCAACTCTAGTTTTTACTGACAAACCCATCAAAGTCTATTTTCAAAGCAATGGAGTACAACGTGTCGTTTGCATCAACAAGAGGGTCTGGCAGCTCTACAGAAAGGGTCTCAGATAGCAAGGCTGGGAAGGACTGAAAGGGCACTGTGGCTCAGAGTAGATAATACAGCACTCAATGAACCAGTAGTCAAACTCAGAAAAAAACAGCTCTTATAGCCTAAATCAGTGGTTCCCAACCTGTGGTCCAGGGACCACAGGTGGTCTGTGAGACCCTGAGAAGTGGTCCGCGAGGTCTCAGGAATTAAAAAAATTATCTTTGATCACTTCCAGTGCCTCACCCACGGACCACAGTCTGCTGTGGCTGTAGGTAGTCCAGTCTCCGCCCTCTCTGATGGAACAGTGTCTGCTGAACTGCCAGCTGTGGGAGGGTCAATTCTCTACCCTTTATGGGATTCTGTGGAGGAAGCATCACTCAACGAGATGCTTCCTCATGGACCACCAGAGAGAATGGACCCCCCTCCACAGCTGGCTTTCCAGTGTCTCGCCAAGCATGCCCCCATGGGCTACCAAATTGAATTGCATTTTTGTGTGTGTGTTGGGGATGGAGGGGGTTGCAGGTGGTCCACGACAATTCCAATGTTTGCCTCAGTGGTCCGCGGGCTCCTAAAGGTTGGGAACCACTGGCCTAAATCTTACTGAGGATTGGGCTGTTGTGCAGAGGTATTATGACAGAGAAGGCAACTTCTGCTGTTGTAAACTGGCTGCTGCACGCTCCTTTGGTGGCCATTTTGTGCATCCTGCCATGCCGCAATTCCACTCACTGGTCAGATGCTCCCAAAGCTATTTTTCCTTAGCAAAAACATCCTTTGGGGCTTTGTTACCTGCAGGACTATCTATTCGTGCTGCAATCCCAGGAAAGGCTTTTCTCTGCTAAAAGCCTAGGACAGCCACTGCCAATCAAAACCAGCAATACTTGGCTAGCTGCCCAGACCTATCCCTTGCCATGTTACAGCATGCAGCCAAGCAAAAAGAGGTTGTGTTGCATGGTATGGTGGTGGTGGGTGGGGGGGAGTTGGATAGCCTTCAAAAGGTTAGTAAAAATATTTTACTTACCCCCCACCCCCATAGGCTGCCCAAACTGCTGCAGGATCCACCCCAGATACCCTCCCATTCTTCCCCAACATGCCCCAGTAGTTCCCCTCTCCACCCATGTCCCACCTCTGTCACCAACTTACTGGAACCAATTGAGCCTCTCAGAGCTTCTGCCACATGTGCCACACCTCTAGCCGTTTGCAGCAGCATGTGACAGCAGCATGTGACAGGAGCCTGGCTTTCGTGCTGCTATAAAGGACCTTACGCTGTCAGGACACTGTTATTTCCTGCATATATCATCACTAGAACATTTTAAAAAATTAAAGCCAACATCTTTTGGAAGCTGGAGTAAGTACCTAATACCATGTTCGGTAGTTTGCGCCTTCCTGCTTTTGTGAAAAACACAGAGTGCGCACTCTCCTGACTATCAACCATTCTGAGCAGTGGCGTAGCTAGAGGGGGTACAAAGCACTAAGTTTGGCTGGGAGTCTCACCACAGCATGCAAACAGCCCCTCCTCTTCATAGCCATGGGGGGGGGGAGCAAAACAGAAGCTGTTCTAGGCAGTTCTGGGCAGTTCTTACTTGTAAGGTGGTCCACTGTAGCTCAGCTGCTGGCAATTCTTTCACTTAAAGCTAAGGGGACAGAAAAAATAGCTGCTGCCCTTCAGGAGCTACAAAGAGGCCCAGGCAAGTCTTTGCCTCCTTCCTGTCTATGGGGGTCCTCATTTATCCCACTTCATTATGACATCCCCCTCCCAAAGAGTGAGAAAGTGAGGTGGGGGAAAGAACACAGTGAAAGCCTGAGCATTAGCAATTGTTTTTGGAGCAATCATTTGTTGTTTTTGTAACTTGCAGGAGGATTTCAAACATGTGATCCCTTTATACAGTCTACAGTAGCAGCAAAATGTAGCAATAGGGGCTCAATACATCCCTAGGTGCAGGGTGACCCCCCCAAAAAAAAACAGAACCCACAAATCTTTGAATAAAACTGCTAATTTTAATTTTTCTCCTTTTTTCTGTCAGGGTATACAAGTTGACTTTGTGCATGAAATATTGGAACAATATTCTTCCCCAATATGACTTGGTCAACCAAGGAAAAGTTTCTTGAAATTTACTGGACCTTTGTAGGATTTAATAAAATTTGTATGGGTTCTGTTTTTTTTTTGTTGTTGTTTTTTTTTGGGGGGGGGGGAGTTACCCTGTATAAGCCTGCAACCAGAAGCACCAATTTACAGCCCAATTCTATGCATGTCTACTCAGAAGTAAGTCCCATTAGAGTCAATGGGGCTTACTCCCAGGAAAGTGTGGATAGGATTGGACTGTTAGTTTGTAGTTGTTTGAGTGGAATCAAACTCAAAGCTTTTTTTGTCAAAGCTTCAGATTGCAAGGGAGCCAAAGATTCACAGCAGGCAGCAAGCCACATCTGTACTGGGGAGGGGGTGAAGCACGTCTTGCAGTGTGTCTTGCCAAACACATTTTAACATATTTATTTCAAATATATGTTTCCCAACAGGCTGCATTTAAAAATTTAGCAGACATCCATTTTGACATCTTCACTGGCACGCATTTCAGTCCTAAATACTGAGATGTTCAGAATTTCAATGCACGCTGCACAATTATGAGATTTGCTGCCCACGTAAAGCAGATGATATCATTTTGCATCATCTAAATAGACTCAGATGGCAGGAAATCCCAATGTTATACGTCGACTTAAAGAAAGACTGCGGACTGGTATTGATGTGGGAACGAGGTACTGCTTAGCAGTAATAATAAGAGAATAGCATTTATAAGGCATCGTTTGAGCATTGGAAATACTTCACATATATTATCTGTGATCCTTCACAGTAGTGCCATTAGAGGGTGTGGGAGGTGCAGGCTGCATCATGTGACGTGCATGAGAGAGTGACACCACTACTGACCAAAAGTTTTAAAGTCTTGGTATTTTCAAATAAGTCCATCATGTTTTGTCATCCAATGTCATTCAGTAACACCAATCGATGCGTGATTTCATGAAGAATACAATGAAACAAACAACATTGAAATATCTCTATTCTATCAAAAGGAATAGCCGAAAAAAGCAAGTGGGGGCAGGGCAATTGCGCATCACCACGCCCCCCCCCAACCAGGACATTGCCCCACCCACTGCATGGAAGGAGGTCTATCATAGGGGTGACATACTGGCCTCCTGCACTTGGTGATGCAAACCCTTGAAATGCCACTGATCCTTGAAGAAGAGCAGTATTGCCTTCTGTTGCAGGTGGGCAGAGAGAGAGAGAATGCTTCATGCAACCTACTGAGTTTGTGGTTGAGGTGAGAAATGAACTAAGGCTGGGGAGGGGGTGCAAGGGGCATAGCTCAGTTGTAGATCACATGCCCTGTATGCAGAAGGTTCCGGATCAGCTCCCTACACCTCCAACTTAAAAAAAGACCACAGATAGCAAGGCTGAGGAGGATCCTTGCCTGGGATCTTGGAGCACCAACACCAGTCAGAAGGTGGTAACATTGCAATCGATCAGGGGTATCAAACTCATTTCATACAGTAGGTTGAAGTTAGCATTCATGGCATCTGTTGTGGGCCAGAAGTGATGTCATTAAGCAGGAAGTGATGTCATTAAGCAGGCGATAGCCCCAAAATAAACACTTTGTTTTTACCTAGGAACTTATTAGCTGCAAATGAAAATATGCAAATTTTGATTCTATGTTCAAGATGTGGGAGAACCCAATTATCACAAGGGCTGCTCTTTCAGCAACACCACTCATTAGAGCAGTGCCCCTTCTAATATTTCCCTTACTGTCAAAGCAGTTAACAACCTGAGTAGTACATAACCACTGCCATCTTTACACAGAATTTTCATATGCAAAGTACAATATTTCATGACCATTTTGCTCCACTGTTCCAACCTCACAAAAAATATCCTCTACCCTCTGAACGCTAGGTAGTCTGCTAAAATGGTAACCAGTTCTCTGAAAACTCAGATTTACTGTACAAGCCTATGCACGTCTACTGAAAATGGAAGGCCCACTGTGCCCAGTGTAAACATACTCCTTGTGGCTTCCAGACCCGTAACCCACCAATGTCATTGTGTCCCACTCATTGTGTACAATGAGGTATTCTCCTTGTGGTGTGCCAACCCCGTAACCCACCAAAAATTGGTTTGGGTTTAGGGCTGAGGAAAGGATGGTGGCTCCTTCCATATCTCCTCCATGTCTCACAGGGAGTGCAATGTGGGGAAGAGAAGTTGACACTGATGGAGAATCACAAAAACACGTGTATTGTGCTTTTTAAAGCACCACAGATGGAGATAATGGGCAGGTATAAATTATAGTAGGATTATAAAAGGAAGATTCCTTTTTCCCTGTTGCACTTTAATCCTCATCCCTTGGCTGACACAGCTGTAAGAAAACAATACGCAGCAAGATCCTTTGGCACCAGATCACTCCTCCCAGTCTTGACTGAGAGGCCCAGTTTCACTTGCACAAGCCAGCGTCTGACTTCAAAGCAGTCCCTCAAGCAGTAGGGTGAAGTTCCAGTAATTAGTAGATGCCCCGAGGCTACCACTACCTTGCTAGGATGATGCCACAACGCCAGTGCTCCCGACAACCCCTGGTCTCCTCAGGTAAAGATTATCTTTCCAAAGGAGTGTTTCTCTTCTGAGTAAAGAAGACTCAAACACCGCAATCCTCATTTTGGCCAGGAGCAAAATCGCAGGGAGGAGGTATAAAGGAGGAAAGAATACCTGGCAAATTGCAATAAAACGCTCTGTCTCCTCCAACTCAATTCCGAGTGAGTTGGTAGGAGACAAAAGCCTTTTGTACACAAATCCCATTCCGTCACACAGGTCCCACACATCTAGAATCATGACCACTTCCTGATTTCCTACTCTACAATTGCAAACACCTAACAAAGTCCCCCTTTGCCATTATGTGTGCATTGAAAAGGTGAAGAAACCACAGGTTGTGAGCCCATGTGGCTTGCTAAGGTGTACTAAGAGACAACCCACGTTTATGAGTTTGCCCGTGAACCAGCTGTTGCCTGGTGGGCAAAATACTCTGGTTAAAGTTAAAGTTTCTGGTTGTCTAGCCTGGGCTGTTGTCTGATGGGGAACATAAGATGGCAGCTCCTCAGCTCTGTTTTCTCTGTTGGCTTTTTCCTGCCTGGGCTTCATCCCAGTCCTCTAATACAGGGGTGCCCAAACCCCGGCCCTGGGGCCACATGCGGCCCTTGAGGCTTCTCAATGCGGCCCTCAGGGAGCCCCCAGTCTCCAATGAGCCTCTGGCCCTCCGGAGATTTGTTGGAGCCCACACTGGCCTGACGAAACTGCTCTCAGCGTGAGGGTGACTGTTTGACCTCTTGCATGAGCTCTGGGATGAGGGCTCCCTCCACTGCTTGCTGTTTCATGTCTGTAATGCAGCAGAGGCAGAAAAGGAAAAGCCAGCCTTGCTTGGTGCAAGACCTTTTATAGGCCTTGAGCTATTGCAAGACCTTCATTTATTCATATGTTTATTTTTAATATGTTCATTTATGCAAACGTATGCAAATTTATTCAAATTTTAAATGTAAATTTTTTTTTCCCGGCCCCCAACACAGTGTCAGAGAGATGATGTGGCCCTCTAGCCAAAAACTTTGGACATCCCTGCTCTAATACGTTCCAAAAGAACAGAAATCAAGAACAGCAGCAATCTGTCATGTTTGCTTGATCAGGTTACCTTCTATATCCAAGTGTCATTGACCAAGGCCCTTGAAATACTCAGGTTTTGCTTAGTACCTTTGCACTGGCGCAGTGGTGGGAAACAGAAAATGTCAGTGTTTGCCTCCTCACAAAGTCTTTCCTCTTTCTTTCCCAACATACTGTTCTTTTTCCTGCCATGCATCATATGAAGGTGTGTAGGCTCCTCTACATGCAATATGGTAAAGAAAAGGGAGGATCCTGGACCACATGCACAGGGCAAGACCCTGCACACATTCAAGTGTATGCACATTTGGTTCTTCCCTGTGAACGGTGCAGGCAGACACAACTGTCTGTGTTTGGAGAGAACCTGCAAGCACAGCTGCCCACTCCTTCATGCGCAACGTGTAAATAAAGAAATTATACATAGGCAGCCTATAGTTACAATCTCATATGCACACTTACTCGGCAGTAAGTCTTCCTGAAATCCCGTTGAGACCTACAAAGGGGTTGCACTGTAAAAATCTCTCATCCAGAAAGAAACTTCAGGGCTATCCCTGAAACCTTCTACTGCTCAGGAAATTGCAAAGAACTGAACAATTTTGTTGGCAACCTTCAGTCTCGAAAGACTATGGTATCACGCTCTGAAAGGTGGTTCTGGAACAGCGTCTAGTGTGGCTGAAAAGGCTGATTCGGGAGTGACAGTCCCTTCCACACCGGGAGCAAGTGCAGTCTGTCCCTGGTCTGTCTCCCTGGCTATGGGCCTTCCTTCTTTGCCTCTTTGCCTCAGTCTGTTGGCCAAGTGTCTCTTCAAACTGGGAAAGGCCATGCTGCACAGCCTGCCTCCAAGCGGGCCGCTCAGAGGCCAGGGTTTCCTACCTGTTGAGGTCCACGCCTAAGGCCTTCAGATTATTTTACTATTATATTCATGCTGAATCTGTTTCACGTGTGTATCACCTGCCTTAGGTCTATGTGGTAGAGAAAGATGGGGTGACCAGATACAAAGTGGGACAGAGTACCTGCACCTTTAACCATTGTATAGAATTTTGGCAGGTGCCGCTCAACATAGAAGTGTTTAAAAAGCTGCACCTGCCAAAATTCCCTCTTATATACAATGGTAAAAGGCATAGGCACTCTGTCCCCCTTTGTATTTGGTAACCCTAGAGCAGGGGTGCCCAAACCCTGGCCCTAGGGCCACTTGGGGCCCTCAGGCACTCCCAACCTGGCCCTCAGGGAGCCCCCAGTCTCCAATGAGCCTCTGGCCCTCCAGAGACTTGCTGGAGCCTGCACTAGCCCAATGCAACTACTCTCAGCATGACGGCCAACTCTTCAACCTCCCAAGTGAGCTGCGGAATGAGGACTCCCCCTACTGCTTGCTGCTTCACGTCTGTGATGCAGCAGCGGCAACGAAGGAAAGGCCAGTCTTGCTTTGTGCACGGCCTTTTATAGGCCTTGAGCTAGTGCAAGACCTTCATTCATTCACATAAGTTCCATCTCTAATATATTCATTTGTGTAAATTTATTCAAATTTGAAATGTAAACTAATTCTTTTTTTTTTTCCCCGGCCCCCAACACAGTATCAGAAAGATGATGTGGCCCTCCAGCCAAAAAGTTTGGACACCCCTGCCCTAGAGAAAGGGAGATAAGAAAACAACAAGCATTAATCATACATCTACACCATCTCTCTGTCTGCATTGTAGGGTAGATTGACATTATTGTCCTGCCATGTGTATATTTAACATAAAGCCCACCGTACACAAATGGAAAATCATCACTTAGCCACAGTGTCACACAGTGCCATCTGAAAAACGGATTTGCAGCCTACCGTGTGTCTGTGCGTGTCCTTGAGAGTGGCAACAAAGCAAGTAAGAAGAAACCCTTTCTATAGGCTTCCCCCCCTCCCGCTTCATTCTCCTTAACAGAAGGTGGTCCATTAAACTAACAGATAGGGCCCAAGCAGACTCTCAACAGCTGTTTATTGAATTTTGAGACCGTGGGAATCGGTTGTATCCTCTTTCAAAAGAGCAATCAAACACGGGACTAGAAGACGATCTGACAGCAAAGGCCAATTCTTTCAAGTGTCAAGTTTTAGCAGCAGAATTCTTTGTTAATGTATTTTTTCCCCTAGTCAAAGCACCCCAAAAACATTGGTTAAAAGACTCTACTTAGTGGACAGCTATAATAACCAAACCTTTTCCTCCTAACAGCTCCACAGGTGCTGCAGGACCTCTCTATGTGCAGGAAAGGAAGGTGTGGATAAGTGAATAAAACACTGTGCAGGGCTTGCTTCAACCAAGGCCAGGAAATGTGCCCAGAACCTAGTTCCATTGGACTGCTCAGCCATAGGACTGTTCCTTTTTTTGTCCTGGGAGGACAGAAATCCAACAGGTAGCTGATTCCTCACTCTGCACCTTCACACACCTGTTGAACTTCAGTTTGTTGCCTGCTGCATCTACTGGGCACAACAACCCTGCCAGGAAAGACATCAAAGCTATTCAGCCCCAGACCATGTAAAATAACAACAGCAATGTCCTGTTGTGAGCATGGGACAAATGTCTCCCCCTCATCACTGAGCAACTGCTTATATCCTTACCAATAGTATCAGGATCCCCCCCCCCACTCCTGAACTAGTCTATTGTACCAAAAACTACAAAGAGTTCTGTGACACACAGACGAACAGTTACTGTGGCATAAGCTTTGATGGCTGCACAGTATAGTGCTGTACAGAAGAGATAGAAGAATGCAAAGAAAATAAAGGAAAGTTCACCAAAATATAACATTGCAGGGAAAATAATGATATTCAGAAATCAGTATTTTTTTCCCCAAACGAGCTCCTTATTTGTGCTTTGGGAACAATCACAAAGAAAGATCGCTCCCTTTCCGGTGAATACTATTAAAGATTCTGCAGGGCAAATATTTTTCTAAGAGCTGGCAAAAAATTCCTGTTATAACCCTTGGGGCTTCCACAATCTCAGCGCAAGCCTTTATGGAACAATTCTCAGCATACGCTATAATAAGACTAAGATTTGGCTCAGCGGGAATTACAAGAGCTAAAGACAAGGAGATCCTGGTAAGAAGTAGGGCTTAGTTGCAACTCTGTAAGGATATTAAAAAGGGGAAGAGACAGAGAACCACAGGCAAGCTTATACCTAGGGTCAGACATTCAATCCACATGAGATTATTCCTCAGGAGCACGCACCTATACCTCTGGCCAACTCATCAGTCCACTATGTCATGTCAAGCGATTCACAGTTTTATCTATCAGGGATTGCATGCCGAATGCACACACCCTTTGGCTTTCAGAAATGTTCTGTGAGTGCGTATCTATGCAAACTTACTTGGATGCAGTGGTGTAGCTAGAGGGGGTGCAAAGCACTAAGTTTTGCAAGCACCTGAATACGGCCCCTTCTGCCTCCCCTTCAAAGCCATTCCGGGTTCTGGGAGAAAACTGTTGCTCCCGCTGCCCAGAATGGCTCCGAAGGGGAGGGGCCGCTTGCATGGCGCATTCAGGCACCTGCAAAACTTAGTGCTTTGCACCCCCTCTAGCTACTCCACTGCCCGGATGTATGCCCCTTTGAACACAGTGAGACTTACTTTGGAGTAAACATGTATAGGATGTCGGTTAAGCCGGCGCCATGGTTAGTACGTCGGTTAAGCACTGTCCAGTTCCTCCTCCGCTGGCCTCCTCATACATGTGCTGGCCTCCGCTGGCCTCCTCATACATGTGCTGTTTGAGAGAGACTGACTGGCTTTCAGGGATAACTTTGCCATAGTTCAGTTTCCAAAACTTTTAACAGGAAAGGGATACATTTTTTTCCTTTTCCAAAATATGATTTAACCATAAATTATAAAACAATACGAGTGTAGCAAGTAAGTACCAAGTACAGAGACATATTTTCAGAATCAAAATTGATGGCCCATTGCATTCTTACACCTGAAAGGTTTATGTTTCAAAGGTGAGACAGGAAGTACCACCAGTTCTCGGAGCAGTCTACCTGCTGTATTTCTGCATGAGTCATCACTGTTTTGGGGTATGCTTGCTCTGAGGGCAGATAGTTACACTGTCTCTGGATTTGAAAGTGGTTGAATGACCCAACTATATCTGATGCAAACACACAACAGGGAGTTGCCGTTCCCAACAGATGAATAAAATCAAGAATAAAATTACATTATATGTTATATATTGTTGGCATCCTTCAGTCTTGGAAGACTATGGTGTCGCTCTGAATGGTGGTTCTGGAACAGTGTCCTCTCCAGTGCGCGAAGCCTGGGTAAAGTAGGTATGGAGGATAGGCTGTTACCCATGCAGCAAATCCCCCCCTCTCCACGTCGCTGAAATGGTCCAATGGAAAGGCAAAGGCCAATACGGTTGGTTCCAGCGGCGTCGCAGGAGTTGCCAGAACGTGACTGTGTTCAGCCATGAACTGCCTCAGGGACTCCGGCTCCGGATTTTGCCTCGAGGTTGACTCCTGAAGCCTTTTCCATAACTGGATGTAGCCACAAGGCAGTGGAGGTTTGGGATCAGAGTTTTCCTTCTCTCAGATGAGCTGCCTTCCCAGGCTAAGGAGTCCCATCTACCCGTTATATATATGCAGTAACTAAGTGTCTCAACCTATCGCTGTATAACTAAGGGTGCAATCCTAACCCCTTATGTCAGTGCTTTTCAGCAATGACTTAAGGGCAATGCAGTTCTGAGGTAAGGGAACAAATATTCCCTTACTTTGAGGAGGCCCCCGTGAGTACCACCCAACTGCAGGAAGCTGCACATGTCCCATTGGCACTGCTATGCCAGTGCTGGAAAACACTGACCTAAGGGGTTAGGATTGCGCCCTAAATCATTTAACCATTGGACAGCAGTACCCTCAAGTTGACATAGTTCCTGCAGGGAGCCAGTATACCTTCTAAGGGGGCATTCCATTGCAATGTGATGTACAGTTTGCGGAACATTCTGCAGTCACAATTAGGATTATCAACCAACCCCCATTTGTATTTCCAATATTGGCACCTGCCATGGTTAGTATGTCGGTTAAGCACTGTCCAGTTCCTCCTCCGCTGGCCATTTTCTTGTGGCACACGAGACAGCCCAGACACAGCATGGGAATTAGTGTCAGGGCTATTTTGAAGGTATTCAAAAGAGCATAACCACAACCAGCTCCTTAAAATATTCTAGATACAGGAAGCTGGACTAGATGGGCCTATGGCCTGATCCAGTGGGGCTGTTCTTATGTTATGTTATGCATACAAGAAGCTCTTCCCGCTCTCCCATTTTTTTTTTCCCCTTGTTCCTTTGTGAGATCTGAAATGGCTTTGCTGGACACTTGCCAGGAGAGATCACTGCATGGCTTGGCTTCTGGGAGACTTGAAGCAGGGAGGGAGCCAATTCAGAAACTGTCTTGCTTCCTTATCCGGGGGGGGGGGGGGGTGTAAGGCCCCTTCCTTTAAAGCTGTTGCCTGCTACCTCCTTGGCATGCCTGTAAGAGGTTAATCCCAAACTGATGAGAAGACTGCTAATTGTTCCAGGCAGCCTATCAAGAAGTTTCGTCCTCATACAAACAGGAGGCAGGGACTTTAAAATATATATAGCTAGGGTGGAAGTTTTCCAGCGCCCTTGCTGTCAGTCTGGCCTCCCTGTCATCATCTGGTGTTTGTCCAATTCTTTGATGCAAGGGAAGAAGTGGCAGGCACCGAAGCATTTGGGACATCTTTATTCCTGACTGACAGCTGGTGCTGTCAAGATTCATTACTGCAGGGGGTGCACAGACCTTCTGGCAAAGCCAGCACAAGGGGACGAAAAACGTGGTGTCATTGCCCACCTGTCAGCCATCATTCCAGGACAACAAAGAGAGTCGAGCATGTCTTTGTTTTCATCTGCTGTGCTTAGATCTTCTGCTCACAGTGGGCTTCTGGATCAGTACAAATACTCTCTAACCCTCTTCCGGCCAAGGCATGAAATGTCTGTGAAGTGCTAAACCGTTTGGCTGCAATTCAAGGATCGTAGCCCAGTGACAAGAACGTGCATGGTTTATATAGACATAATATCTCAGGCTCAGTCCTTGGGGTCTCTACCTGACAAGTTTCAGGTAGTAGGACTGGTAAAGATCTGAAGATCTTTGATAGCCACTCATTACCAGCTCAGGTGAGTTTAAGGCAGTGCCATGTAACCAGTCGTGTAGCTACAAGGGGTGCAAAGTACTTTGTTTTGCAGGGAGCTTCACTGCAGCGCGCAAGGGACGCCCCCCCTTCGGAGCCATTTCAGACAGCAGGAGCAAAACAGAGGCGTATGCTTGGTTCCAAAGTGGAAGGGGAGGGGCCCCTTGCATACTGAGGTGAAGCTCCCTTCGCACCCCCTTCTAGCTACACCACCGCGTGTAACATAAACCTGCACCCAGTTAAATATTCTTCATGAGAATTTCTGCTTTCAGAATTTCTCCTCAAAATTCTCTTCTGCTTTGCAGATGTCAACATATATTTTATTTATTTGAATATTCTGTACCTGAGAGAATGTGATAGCTGACGAGCAAACGCATTTTGTATGTGCTTTATCCTCCATTTGCTAAGGCATTTAACCTTTGCCTGATAGCTGACATGCAGCGATGCTGTTTAGTATTCGATTAGTGGCTTGCATTGTTATGTACTAGCTATAGTAGCATGGAGACTACCTTCCAAACAGAGAGTCAGGATTCATTAAGCAACCAATGTTGCATACAGATTTCAAGACAAGCCTCAACCAAGCACCCAATCCTGTCCAATTTTCCAGTGCCAATGCAGGCATGCCAATGAAGTGTCCTGCAGTGGGGGGGGGGGGGGCAGTCACGATGGCAGGGCGGAATAGAGGGGGGTCAGTGGGGCCAATTGGCATGGGCCTACAATTTTAAAGGGGCCTACTCCAAGAGAGTTAAGAGGCATCCTTTAGCTCTAAATATTAAAATTTGAAATAAGATTAATACAGATAATATATAAACAAATAAATGCTGATAACAAAAACCAACTCTGTGCTAAATTTAAGTGACAATTCATGAAAAACAAGGGGGTACAGAAAATTTTTGATGTTATGTTTGGTATTGAATATTTGGATGTTTCTGCCTTTAATGGTGTTTATGAATTGCAATGTTGGACGATCAGAAAGTCCTTAGAGTGTGGAGATCCCCACAGTATTAAGATGAGTTTAACTAAGGGCGCAATCCTGACTGCGCCATAGGTTGGCACAAGTCCCTTGGAGGCCCAGGAGGGTCGCAAACGTGCCGTAAAGCACATTTAAGCCTTCTCGAGAGTTGGCTGGGCCGACGCAGGGATGCGCGCCAGCCCGCTGAGGCTGCATCCAGCCTCCACGCCAACTTGGGAAGGGAGGGTTGTGTCAGCCGAGCTCAGCCAACACAGGGGTCTGGGGAGGGCGGGGAGGAAGTGGGAGGGAGACGTTCCAGGACAGGGGGAGGGCGGTCCTGAAGCAGGTGGGTGGGGAGCGGAAAGCAGGGCTGGAATCTGACTGTCATGCCAGATCCCAACCCCGTTCCCTCCAGAGCACCTCTGGAGCAAGGGAGGGCACCAGGATGAGGTCTCTTGTTATCTGTTGTGCTCCCTGGGGCATTTGGTGGGCCGCTGTGAGATACAGGAAGCTGGACTAGATGGGCCTATGGCCTGATCCAGTGGGGCTGTTCTTATGTTCTTATGTTCTTAAGTTTGAGGAGACCCATTGGGACTATGGTGGCTTACCTGGGGGTAAGGGGAAGAGCTTCCACTTGTCTCCAGCTGAGCCACTTCTGGTCCTAATCTTGTACTGGATACAGCGCAGGCCTTCTGGCCTGCCTATTCCAGGGCAAGGTAGGATTGTGCTGTAAGATGAGTTTAATACTGGTTAATCGCTTATTGAAATATTTAGAAGATAACCCAATTTTCCATCTGGTCTGGGCCTATATCCAGCTCTACATGCCCCTGCACAGGGGCAGTCACATTTGTTCCCTAACCTTGGGGCTTCATTGCAGCTTCATAGGCACTACAAAGTTGGATAGGATAGGGCACCAAAAACAACCACATAGTGAATGTTCAACAATGCCACAAAGTTCCCCTTTTTGGAAATCCTTCCTTGCTTATTGCCCTCATTTACCCTGTAATTTACCAATCACTGGTGTCATTCCATCAAACATCACCCCTCATGTTCCTACGCATGATTCCTGATTGAAGGGACCCCTACGCAAGTAATTCCAGTTAAAAGAGGCAGCCGCTACTAGAGGAAAGTATGTCACAAGGCGGTATGAATAACAGGTCAGTATTTGCACAAATCCAAAGTATATTGGGAAAATGTCTACTCTGCTGGGATTATTAGTTCTAATCCCAACAGGCAAATATTTGGTGCAGGCAGCCCTAGTTTAAATTGCTGAATTTGGAAAACTGCCAGGGCAAGCCATTGATATGCCACATAAGTCAGGAGATCTTCTCCATGCCCCTGGAAATGTGTATCAGGGGTGGGGAATGGTCTGCACTGGTACAGAAACCATTCCTGAGACATGAGGAGACTTCCCAGTTTCTTTTGAAGCCTTCCCCTCACCAAACCTTATAAACAAAGACAGGACTCCTTGCTTGTAACACTTTTTTTGTTTCTTCCCTGCAGCAGAAGTAAGAGATGCTGGAGAATATAATTGAAAAAAATATTGTATTTTAGCAATTGGGGAGCAGATCTCCTCCTTGCAAGCCAGCAGCAAAAAAAAAAGAAAGAAAAAAAAGGAGTTAATGCACCTTCCAACTTTTTTGTGTTTCTTTTAAAAATCATTTTAAAATTGCCATTATATTGGGAATGCCAGTACAGTTCCTTTCCCCCTATTACAGGCTGGGAAGCCTGTGTTAAGAGAGAGAGGGTTATGATATTCTGCAATGTGATACTTTGTTCATATTGCAGGACTGAGTTAGGGCCAAGGCTGGTTTAAATATCCAACCAAAAACTTAAATATCCAACAGAACACCTTCAGGTTGCAGCAAAGATCATAAGCAAACCTACTTAAATTGTCTCCTCACACTCCTTCTCAGACCAAACCTAGCATTCAGTTGCATGCAGAAGCCTTGCGCTCCACTGACCTGCAAGCAGGCATATCTCACTTTTAAATGAGATGGGAATTGGAAACAGAATAAGTTCCTTTCTTTGCCACTACTGGGGGCGGCGGCGTTGAGCCAACATTGCCAGTCAAGCACACTTTTGCTAGAATTCTGGATTTCTCCATTGTATTCTATGGACCACTTTCATTTCTTTTTCCAGTGGAAGGAAAAGAAAGCAATAGCTACATAAGGGAACTGTGGAGTCCCATCCCCAGATGACTGAACTGCGGCTGTAGTCTTTTCCTCGCTCTGTGGGTCACATTTCTGAGAGAGAATGGGAGAACAGTTTCATTGGCGAGAACAGGGGTGCCCAAACCCCGGCCCAGGGGCCACTTGCGGCCCTCGGGGAGCTCCCAGTCTCCAATGAGCCTCTGGCCCTCCAGAGACTTGCTGGAGCCCATGCTGGCTCGATGCAACTGCTGTCAGAATGAGAACAACTGTTCGACCTCTCACCTGAGCTGTGGGACAAGAGCTCCCTCCACTACTTGCTGTTCCACGTCTGTGATGCAGCAGTGGCAGCGAAGGAAAGGCTGGCCTTGCTTTGTGCAAGGTTTTTTATAGGCCATGAGCTATTACAAGACCTTCATTCACTCATATAAGTTCCATCTCTAATAAATTCATTGATGTAAATTTATTCAAATTTTAAATGTAAATTAATTCATTTTTTCCTGGCCCCTGACACAGTGTCAGAGAGCTGATGTGGCCCTCCTGCCAAAAACTTTGGACACCCCTGTTCTAGAACAAGAGCTGTGGATATTAAGGAACTTTTTTTTTAAAGCGTTACATGGAAAGATCAAGGAAGCAATGGCTGAAATGTCGAAAATTCGCTGTTTCTCGTTTTCCCTTTGAATGCAGCTCCCCTGCAGAGGCAGGTCTACAGAGATATCTGCCTTTTGAAGCCCAATTGTGAGATTGCTTTGTATTTTGTTTTACAGGCCATCGCATAGATGGTGCCATTTAAATGTCAGTGGAGTTCTCCAATGAAAGGTTCTTTGCTAGTATACAGTTAAAGGTCAGTGAAAATGGACAGGTGATGGCCAGGCAGTGCCAGCTCCATTTCCTAACATAAAAGTGCCACGTTGCAGAATAATGGGGTTTAGGAAATAAAAGCTGAGAACACCAATCTCTAGCAATCCCTTCAAGGTGGCGGTTTTGAACGCTATTTATATTCGTAAAATGGTATCGCTGTAGCCATCTGGCACATAGGCACATAGGCACATAGAAAAGGGGAGTGGAAAGTAAGAATTCCAAGGGACCATGACTGACAGGGCTGGGTCGTCCATGAAATCAGCTGATGTGGGTTAGTAGTTGGCAACCTTCAGTCTCGAAAGACTCTGGTATTGCGCTCTGAATGGTGGTTCTGGAACAGCGTCTAGTGTGGCTGAAAAAGCCAATTCGGGAGTGACAATTCCTTCCACACTGGGAGCAAGTGCAGTCTGTCCCTGGTCTGTCTCCCTGGCTATGGGCCTTCCTTCTTTGCCTCTTTGCCTCAGTCTGTTGGCCAAGTGTCTCTTCAAACTGGGAGAGGCCATGCTTCACAGCCCGCCTCCAAAGAGGCCAGGGTTTCCCACCTGTTGAGGTCCACTCCTAAGGCCTTCAGCTCCCTCTTGCAGATGTATTGCAGCTGTGATCTACCTGTAGGGCGCTTTCCTTGCACGAGTTCTCCATAGAGGAGATCCTTTGGGATCCGGCCATCGCCCATTCTCATGACATGATCGAGCCAACACAGGCGTCACTGTTTCAGCAGTTCAGCTCGTTCCAGGACTGTGTTGTTTGCATCAACAGAAGTCTGCGAGGGGTCTGAAGGGGTGGCCAATTTGAAGTGTCTTTCACCCCGGGCCTGTCACTGCTGCTGCATCCCCACAACTTGCTGCCAATGTAACCCACAAGGATTTGCTTCTCACTCAATCATTGCCCTCCTTACCGTGCTCTTTGCATGCTCTTGTCAAACCCAGAAGCGTGCTTCCAGCTTTGAGGGCAGCATTCAAGGAGCACAGTAAAGGTTTGGGAGTGTACAGTAAGGATGGCAGGCCCAAGATGCCATCAGGCCATTCCGGGGTGTACCACACCTGATGGCAGAGGCAATTCATTCAAGTCCTGTTTTAATTCCACTTGGATGAGTAATTGCAGTATTTATGCATTTATACTTTGCTGTTCCTCCAAATTGCTCAGGGGAACACACATTGTTCTCCCTCCCCCCCTTTATCCACGTAACAACCCTGTGAGAAAGACTAAGTGGTGGTTGGCCCAACATCACCCACAGCCCAGTCCTAGGCATGCCCACTCAGAAATAAATTCCACTGAGTTCCCTATATATATAGGGAGCTTCCCTATATATATATAGCGAGCTCTCTCCCTATATTTACACGTACTTGCAAATTGCAGAAGCTCAGTGCCTTGCAGGGCAGTTAGTGGTTTGCAGTATCTGATTTTTGAATAGCTTCCCATAGGAACCCATAGGAACAGGGGAGACTGAAAGTGTTGATTCCAGTCTGTGTTGTGACAAATGAGTTGGAGCTCATCATCAAGCTTGTGCTTTCTTTACATAGGAATCCCAGTGTGCTGTTTTGCGTAGGAATGTTAGAAATACACTGACAAAGGATACTGTTGAATGATTGCCGAGGCTTCCGGGCATGAGGCATGCTTCCAGCAAAAAGCAAGCTTGCCATCTTTGAAATAAAAACCTGGGAAGGATGGTGTTGCCAGCAGAGCCCATTCTATGCTTAGCCCAAATGTGCTGGCCGCCAGCTCAACACACATTCCATTCCTGAATGGAATTGGAAGCAGGTCAAGCAGTGGACACTACAGACAGAAAACACCATGCTGCTCTGCAACAGAAGGCTTGATGTCCTGCAGGCTGCAATTACATCAGCGTTCTTGCAAGATAAAATAATTCCAGTTTCATGTCTATAGCACTAAGAATGCAATCCTAACCAACTTTCCAGCACCAGTGCAGCTGCAATGCTGCCCCAAGGTAAGGGAACAAACATTCCCTAACCTTGAGGAGGCCTCCATGACTCCCCACCGCAGAATGCAACACACACCCCATTGGCATGGCTGCATCAGTGCTGGAAATTTGGATAGGATTGTGGAGTTGTCATGGGAATGTGGCTCAACTTATACCCTCTCTTTTGGCTTCCCTTAGAAATTCCCCAGATGTTCTGCCTGAGGAGGAATCCAAGTTGGTCCCAAGCATGGTCTGAGGACATGTGACGCAGCCACCTAGCAGAACCTAAGCATGCTCAGGTCTGGATGGGTCACCACCTAGGAACTCCATGCACACTGCCTTGAGTTCCATTGCAGAAGAACAACTGACCGAGGGTGGTGACTGGGGTAAAGTGCCTTCTGTCTGGGGAACACTTTCTGGCACACTTGTCTGGCACCAGTCTCGATGCTGTGGGAATCTTTATCATGCAGAACAGCCTGTACATTTTTAAAAGAAACAAATACAATAGACCCCAAGAGCTATCCTTTGAAAATTAAAGACAGTTGATGCAGACACATCTTGATAGTTAGATTTAGAGCTTCTGAAATGGAGGGGGTACATAAAGCACAACTACCTCGCACATTGCTTCTCCACAGTGTTGAAGTACACCTTCCCCTCTCCCCCTCACAGTGAGATGTGGGGGCTACTGATAGAGATTTTAGAGGGTTAATTTATCTTCTCTTGTTTGAGAAAAATAACTGAAATTGGAGCCAAGAAAATGACTATTGTTTCCCTCAAAAACAGGATAGGAGAAGTCATTATGTCAAAGTGCCCTAAAGAGATCATGATTGGCAGAACATGTAGATAATAACTTTCCCAAAAGGAAAATTCCAGGATCTTGTGTAACCAGAGTTGTGGGCCAGAAACATTTTAGATGCAGGGCAGAATGACCTCCTAATTAAAGCTGGGACCATGCACCAAACCTGTCATAATATGCCCAATAAGGAGGTGGAAGTGACATACAGTGTCACATGGGGAACTTGTTTGTTTCAGGTTATTTTATATGATTTTCTGGGTGTGGTTCTTTGAGAGACAAGATGGGAAGCGAAGGGTGAACATTTGTATCCAAACTGAATCAATTGGCTTGTACAACTTACTAAATAGCTGTAAATAAAGCCTTGAAACCCTTTTCATAAAGTCTGTGACTGTTTAGCACTGCGTCAGTGAAAAGAATCTGAAAACCTTTCCAACACTACCTACGTAGGAACAACTTGAACATCTCATCGTACAAGGAAATTCCGATTCCAGTCCTGATGTTACAAGAAGAAGGTGGAACAGGAAGCATGAGGAGATTCTGCTGTCTATTCTCCAAACATCCAAAGCCAACCAGTCTCTGAAGTGACCCCAACTCTTTTTGTTGCTTCAATGCTGCTGCTTTCCTGGCAGGGGCTTCCAAAATCTGCCACTATGATCTTAAAATGAAAAAAAAATAAGCCCAAATGGCTAAACATCAACGAGCCCAAAGGTGGCGCAATTCTCTCCGGTAGGTCCTAAGTTAACTGGCGTTGACGGCCCACCAGGATTTTGCCTGAACAAAATACATCAGTGAAAATGTGCACAAAAGGATCTATCTCTTTCCTACAGACACAGCGGAAGAGAAAAGTCGTTTTGATAATTAAGATAAATCCTGCCGCCCAAGTGGAAAGGTTAATGAAAGGCTCAGCGTGCCAGCCAGGAGGGGTTTATTATGGTGCTAGGAAAAGTCTCGATTCTGCATTTCCATCAAAGGAATAATTACGGGCACGTCGTGACTCATTTGCAATTTAGTGTCGCCGAGTGAGACTTCACTGTTAAATCACGAACCACAGATATGCCTCAACAGTTTGTGGAATGGACAGATATCACTGTTGAAGAGAACTGGATGTTTCCCCCCTTCCCCCCCAATTTCTTGGACTGCCCTAGAACCTTAAGAGACATTCCCTTGATGATAAGAATGATTTAGTATTGTTCAAAAGAAGCAGGGAAAGTGGATCTGTGGCTTTTACTACTCCCACAAAGACCCCTCACCTAGCCCATTCTTCTTCTTCCTATAGCGCTGTTAGCGTGCACACACTTTAGTGGCTTTGAAACAGTTCTGGGGAACACTGGGATTCCCTGTTACAAAGGCATCCTCTCCAAGGGCCAGGCTGACATGCTTGGCTTTGATACTTTCCTACCTGGGCAAATAGTAATGGGGGGGATCTGAATTGAGACTATGATGGAAGCAAAGGGTTTAAGATGTGGAAAATTTCCCTGAAGGTTAAAAAGTAGTTCGATAGAGTTCATCACAAAAAAAAACTCTGCAAGTTTGATAACTAATATTCCAGTTTTTACAGTTGGGGAACTAAGGTCGGGTGCCAGTTTTCATGACCAATCTGACATGTTAGGAATGAGGCTGTCCAGTACCTGGTGTAATGTTCATGCGATTGCTAGCACATTAGCCTGGTCAACCCAGTTTTGAATTCAGGTCTCCATGATTAGACTCACTTGGCCAGCTAGACCACTCTTGGAGGAAGAGGTACATGCTTACAGTGAGCCATGACCAATATCAGTCCCTTCCCATGGTAGATGCACCTGGAAATAGTTTTGCCCTGTGCACACTTAACAGTTTGTGGAACAGCAGTAACAATGGATTTCAGAGTAACCATGTTAGCAATAGTAAATGACAATGAAGCATCTGTGATCTAATTAATTGCAGCATGGGTTGTCAAGATTCAAAATGCTCTAATCTGTTCATTTTTTTAAAAAAAAAAAAAAGCTTTATCAAGAGCATGCACGCATGCCAGGAACAAACGCTCACATCTTTCTGCTCCATCAGCCAGACATAAGGATGAAATTATGGCCAAGCCTATAAAAATCTGCCCTGGTCAACAACTCCCAACCTTGTTCTGGGTTGGCTCCATGTTCTTTTTACCCCTCCTCCCATGTTCATTTATATAGTTAGGTATTTTTTATCCTGTAAGCAGAAGCAAGCTTGGGTTTGCTCTGAAAGTACTGGGCAGGAACCACAACCAACCCTGATTTGCTAGGGAAAGTGGGCCAGTTCACAGATGCATATTCACCACTTGATGACAGCAACATCATGATAGCTTATATGTTTGAATGGACCATCACAGGTAATATGTATACTAAAGACAAAACTTTGACATCACTTCAGACACAAGTCTTTCCATGGGAGTCAGTTCACATCTTCATCAGCTTGCTCTGTTATTCTCTAAAACACAGAAATCCCAGGAAATTCTAGTACTCTGCATATGTACTGTGGCACCAAAACAGTGTCCCCAACGCTAATTCCTCCACTGACCATTTTCCCCCACTTAGTTTTCACATCTTGTATTGGCAACCTTCAGTCTCGAAAGACTATGGTATCGCGCTCTGAAAGGTGGTTCTGGCACAGCGTCTAGTGTGGCTGAAAAGGCCAATCCGGGAGTGACAATCCCTTCCACACCGGGAGCAAGTGCAGTCTGTCCCTGGTCTGTCTCCCTGGCTATGGGCCTTCCTTCTTTGCCTCTTAGCCTCAGACTGTTGGCAAAGTGTCTCTTCAAACTGGGAAAGGCCATGCTGCACAGCCTGCCTCCAAGCAGGCCGCTCAGAGGACAGGGTTTCCCACTTGTTGAGGTCCATCCCTAAGGCCTTCAGATCCCTCTTGCAGATGTCCTTGTATCGCAGCTGTGGTCTACCTGTAGGGTGCTTTCCTTGCACGAGTTCTCCATAGAGGAGATCCTTTGGGATCCGGCCATCATCCATTCTCACGACATGACCAAGCCAACGCAGGCGTCTCTGTTTCAGCAGTGAATACATGCTAGGGATTCCAGCACGCTCCAGGACTGTGTTGTTTGGAACTTTGTCCTGCCAGGTGATGCCGAGGATGCGTCGGAGGCAGCGCATGTGGAAAGCGCTCAGTTTCCTCTCCTGTTGTGAGCGAAGAGTGTAGTTTTCACAGCAGCACTAGTTTCTATGTTAACTGTTGGGACTGTACAGCAGTGGCATCGCTAGGGAGGTGAGGGGGGTGCCGGTTGCACCGGGTGATGTGCAACGGGGGGGTGACACCACCACAATATTTAAAATCTTGATATTTTCAAATAAAACCATCATGTTACATATCACTTGATGCGTAATTTCATGCGGAATGCAATGAAACAAACCATGTTGAAATATCTCTATTCTAGCAAATGTTATAGCAAAAAAACCAGTGGGGGGCAATGGTGCATCACCATGCCCACAATTGCACGAGAATGGATTTCTCTGGAATGCTTCCATGCAAAATGAAAATGTTCAGAAAGGGCAGCTTTTTCTTTCGCAGCTGTACAATAAGATCTAAAACAAATTAGGTGGAATCCATTTGAGTTACTCTTACACGTGACATCAGATGACGTATCTCTAAAGAAGCATCTTCCTATCAAAACGATGAAGCTGACATGCATGTACTGGCAGTAAGAGAGCAATCACCAAGCACTTGACAAGGGAAATGTGTGTTTGGGAGGGCGGGGGGATACCACAGGAGACTTGTATTACTTTCCAGTGAAGATTCACCTGGTCGTTTCTTTAAAGATGCATTCTGGTACAGGATCTCCCATCAAACAAGCCTATAGCAAAGATCTTGCTGGATCTTTGCTGGATATCAAATAGGCTACCTAGAAACCCAATCCTGTGCACGTCTTCTGAAAAGCAAGTCCAATGACATTTCCTTCTGGGGAAGTGTGTAGGACTGCAGCCTAAGAACATTAGCCAGTTTATAGTAAAAATCAATCCTGCCTACCATTCTGTGTAGAACAATAAAGAGCTCCTTTGTTGTTTGCATTGGATAATCAGGGAAACACTACCACGTTTTCCAGACTCACAAAGAGAGTCTGGTCCAACAAGAAGCTGACGGAACATACCAAAATCCAGGTCTACAGAGCTTGCGTCCTGAGTACACTTCTGTACTGCAGCGAGTCATGGACTCTTCGCTCACAACAGGAGAGGAAACTGAACACTTTCCACATGCGCTGCCTCCGATGCATCCTCAGCATCACCTGGCAGGACAAAGCTCCTAACAACACTGTCCTGGAACGAGCTGGAATCCCTAGCATGTATGCACTGCTGAAACAGAGACGCCTGCGTTGGCTCGGTCATGTCGTGAGAATGGATGATGGCCGGATCCCAAAGGATCTCCTCTATGGAGAACTTGTGCAAGGAAAGCACCCTACTGGTAGACCACAGCTGCGATACAAGGACATCTGCAAGAGGGATCTGAAGGCCTTAGGAGTGGACCTCAACAAGTGGGAAACCCTGGCCTCTGAGCGGCCTGCTTGGAGGCAGGCTGTGCAGCATGGCCTTTCCCAGTTTGAAGAGACACTTGGCCAACGGACTGAGGCAAAGAAGCAAAGAAGGAAGGCCCATAGCCAGGGAGACAGACCAGGGACAGACTGCACTTGCTTCCAGTGTGGAAGGGATTGTCACTCCCGAATCGGCCTTTTCAGCCACACTAGATGCTGTTCCAGAACCACCATTCAGATCACGCGCGACACCATAGTCTTTCAAGACTGAAGGTTGCCAACATGGACTACCTCTGAACATAGAGGCACTCACTATCTTGTCATCATGGTCAGTGGCATAGGTAGAGGGGGTGCAAAGCACTAAGTTTTGCAGGGAGCCTTACCACAATGTGCAAGGGGCCTCTCTCCCTCCCCTTCACAGTCATTTCGGGCAGTAGGAGCAAGACAGAGGCAAATGCCTCCCACCACCTGGGATGGTTCCAAAGGGGAGGGGGAGGGGCCGTTTGCACGCTGCGGTGAGGCTCCCTGCAAAACTTAGTACTTTGCACCCTCCTAGCTATGCAACTGATCATGACTAAAAGCTACTGAAAGACCTGTCTTTCTAAATTTGTCCAAAATCTTTTTCTTTTTTTTAAGCATCAGAGCTAGTGGTCATGATCGCATCTTGTGACCCTGAATTATGAGAGTTAATTAATTGCGTTTTGTATCTGTCTTGAACATACTGCCACTCTGACCCTAAATTTCAGCTAAACCAGCGGCAACCCTCACCACAATCAGATCAACCGAAAGTCTTTCCACACATTAGATTTTGTGCACATATCTGCCAACACAACTGCCCCACCTGCTGTCCATATGTCACACCTTCAGGTGCACACTTAAAATAATTTGGCTGCATTCATTTAAATTTAAAAAAAAGAAGAAGAAACCTGAAAGTGTGCCCTGTGTAAGACAGATCATCCCAGTTCCTAGTTGGCAACCTTCAGTCTCGAAAGACTCTGGTATTGCGCTCTGAAAAGTGGTTCTGGAACAGCGTCTACTGTGGATGAAAAGGCCAATTCGGGAGTGACAATCCCTTCCACACTGGGAGCAAGTGCAGTCTGTCCCTGGTCTGTCTCCCTGGCTATGGGCCTTCCTTCTTTGCCTCTTAGCCTCAGACTGTTGGCCAAGTGTCTCTTCAAACTGGGAAAGGCCATGCTGCACAGTCTGCCTCCAAGCGGTCCGGTCAGAGGCCAGGGTTTCCCACCTGTTGAGGTCCACTCCTAAGGCCTTCAGATCCCTCTTGCAGATGTCCTTGTATCGCAGCTGTGGTCTACCTGTAGGGCGCTTTCCTTGCACGAGTTCTCCATAGAGGAGATCCTTTGGTATCCGGCCATCATCCATTCTCACGACATGACCGAGCCAACGCAGATGTCTCTGTTTCAGAAGACAGATCATATTCCAAGTGGCATCATGAAGATTGGCTCTGCAGCTGGCAGACAAGTATAGCCTCCAACATTTCATAGATGAAAAAACGGGACTCTCCTGTGTATTTGTAGCATCTCTCATTTAATCCAAGAATCACTGACTGAGCATCCCCATCCAACCATGCGGACCTGCCTGGCTGGTTCCCAAGCCCTAACCATTGGTCCATCTAATTCAGAACTGTCTGCACTGATTGGCAGAGGTTCTTATCCCAGCGTTCTGGAGATGCTGCCAAGGTTTGAACTTAGGAGGACTTTTTAGCAGGCAAAGCATGTGCTTTATCACCACAGTCCCAGCACTCAACTACTATGGCTTGAGCAGCTACAGTCTCACTTGCCTTGCTTTAAAAATTTTTCCTACTTGCTAAACATTGCAATAGCATAACTTGCACTGGCTTTGGAAGCAGAGTGCTTTGCTGAATTGTCTCTCCATGCCACCACCAACAGAGATTTTGCTAACTAACCTGAAGGAACTAAGCAGTTGCTTCACAGCAAAACTGACTTTGTTAAGAGCTTTACTGGGACAAAGGGAAAACTGAAGCCTTTGTCTGGCTGAAAACAACATAAGAAGAACCCAGCTGGATCAGGCCAATGGCCCATCTGGTCCAGGAAGGGAGCACACAAGACAACAAGAGACCTGCATCCTGTTGCCACTCCCTAACACCTGGCATTCTGGGGTTGCCTACTTCTAAAACCAGCAGGTTGCACATACCAATCATGGTTTATAATCTGTGATGGACTCTCCTCCAGAAATGTATCCAATCTCCCTTTAAACTAAGGCATCTGGACCAGATGCCATCACCACATCCTTTGGCAAGAGGTTTCACAGATGAATTATGTGCCAGGTAAATAAATTCTTTTGTTTGTTCTAGCTCTCCCGACAATTTTAGTGGATGTCCTCTGGTTCTCGGTGCTGTGAGAGAAGGAAAAGAACATTCCTCCATCACTGTGTCCATCCCAACAAGAAGATGGGGAGGAGGGGACCAAAGAAAGATGTTGTAAAAGTAAGAGAGAGCAACCCACAAGCCTTCAACCCTTTTCCTTTCAGTCATTTTTTTCCACTTTAATTCCCTTCCACAACAACTTTTGTGCCAATGGAGGAGAGGATATTGCAATAGCTGGGGAGACAGAGAGAAGGGTTAAGCAGCCTCCCTGGGCAATTTTCAGATTGCTCCTCCTGCTTCCTCTCTTGGCTAATTCTCTTTTTAACAACGCCATTGGGAGACTGTTGCAAGCTGTCCCCTTGTAATGTCTAATTTGGTCCTATTGAATATGTATACAGTGCACACCATTTTTTCAAAGGTCTCCGCAAAAATAGAGACACTGGTTTACTATTGCAGGTGCCCCAATAGGGTGGAAATCAGGTTGGTCCCTGGAAATCAGGTTGGGACCATTGATGCGTATGCAGCAGGTGCTTGTGGTGCCCTGCATCAAGTTCCTTTGTCGCTAACTAAAGCAACAGCACACTGTTCAGCATCTGTGGTGTAGCTAGAGGGGGTGCAAAGCACTAAGTTTTGCAGAGAGCCTCACCATGGCACGCAAGTGGCCCCTGCCCTTCAGGGCCATTCAGGGCGGGGGGAGCAAAACGGAGATGTATGCCAGAACGGCTCCGAAATAGAGAGGGGCTGCTTGCATGCCACAATGAGGCTCCCTGCAAAACTTAGTGCTTTGCACCCCTTCTAGCTACACCACCAAACTGAACAACTATTTGTCACTAGCAGCCAATTTAAATATATAGCCCACCCCATCCCAAAACCCAGTCCAGTTGTGCAAGTTGTGCACTTATTGCTTTGCACCCCCTCTAGCTATGCCACTGGTCAGCACACTGAACTTCTGCAATCATCACTTTCATAGTGCATGATTATTGCTCTCAGCAGAAGCTAAGATTATAGTAAAATAGGGAGAATGGGAGGCCACCGTGGATCAAGACATCTCAAAGTCATTCACTGCATATTAATAATGAACATTATTTACATTTTGTTTTTGCAGTTAGTACTTGTCTGAGGCTCCTTTTTAACTAAAAAAAAAAAAAATCTCAAACCTGTAAGATAAATTGCTGCCAGGGGCTGATTCAACACATGGAGAATGCTTGCACAGTTCATTTGCCTTTGCAGAATATCACTGCTAAGGAAGCCTCTGGCTTAATAGCCAGACGGCAGCAGGTCTGTTAGCAGAGAAAGCTTACAACTGTTACCAGTAGCCTTCTAAAATCCAGTATTTGCCGCTGAAAAATGCTAAGGGAACTCTGGAGCAAAAATAATGGCATCTTACAGGAGGAGTAAAATGGAGGGGACAGTGGGGGGGGGGGCAGATATGTGTGCTGAAGATGAGTTTTCAATGCTAATCACTTTCCAATGGTTTACAGACAGCCAAAATTAAATATGTTTAGCCTGTTATTCATTCTTGTTGAGGCCTTCGTGGACATTAAAAACTAAGCCCTTCATTTCCAGTTGTAATCAGGGACATCAGAGCTGGAAAAACTGAGGGGGGACATGATTAAGACATACAAAATTATGCAGGGGATGGATAGTGAATGGGGGGGGGTGTTCTTTTCCCTCTTGCACAATACGAGAACAGGGGACAGCCACTAACATTGAGTGTCATGAGAATTAGAACAGACAAAAGAAAATATTTCTTGACCCAGCATGTAATTAGTTTGTGGAAGTCCTTGCCACATGATGTGGTGATTGCATCTGGCCTAGATACCTTTAAAAGGGGATTGGACAAATTTCTGGAGGAAAAGTTCATCACAGGTTACAAGCCATGATGGGTATGTGCAATGTCCTGATTTTAGAAGTAGGCTGCCGCAGAATGCCAGATGCAAGGGAGGGCACCAGGATGCAGGTCTCTTATTGTCTTGCGTACTCCCTGAGGCATCTGGTGCGCCACTATGAGAAACAGGACTAGATGGGCCTTTGGTCTGATTCAGCAGGGTTCTTCATTGTTGGCATCCTTCAGTCTCAGAAGACTATGGTGTCACGCTCTGAATGGTGGTTCTGGAACAGTGCCCTCTCCAGTGGGTGAAGCCTGGGTAAAGTAGGTATGGAGGATAGGCTGTTACCCATGCAGCAAATCCCCCCTCTCCACGTCGCTGAAATGGTCCAATGGAAAGGCAGAGGCCAATACGGTTGGTTCCAGCGGCGTCGCAGGAGTTGCCAGAACGTGACTGTGTTCAGCCATGAACTGCCTCAGGGACTCCGGCTCCGGATTTTGCCTCAAGGTTGACTCCTGAAGCCTTTTCCGTAACTGGATGAAGCCACAAGGCAGTGGAGGTTTGGGATCAGAGTTTTCCTTCTCTCAGATGAGCTGCCTTCCCAGGCTGACGAGTCCCATCTACCCAGTGGCTGTTTAGTCGCCTCTTACGACAAGTACAGCCAAACTAGGGGCATATTCTTATCCCCAGCCCCCAGGGTTCTTCATATGTTCTTATGAATTCAGTATAAATGGAGATATTACTGGAAAAGAATTCTGTGCCTGGCAGCAAAGTCCAAGATCCCTTTCCCAGCATTAAAAATAAATAAATAAAAGAAAGCACTTGAAACATATTCTGAGTGTGGTTTGAAAGTTTCTACTCCACTTTCACTCAGAGTTCTTATTTAAACCCCTGTCTAACTTCCCCACAAGACTGTCGGTGGCCAGAAAGGCAGTTGCTGAGTCTGAGGTGGACCAGAATGAGAACTTGTGCTGTCAGTTTACTTATAGGGGAATTCTGCTTCTAGAAACACCTGAGGGAGCTCTATAAAAGCAGCCTGCCTCATCAGAACGGGGGCTCTCTTCTGCCGGGGTCCTTCAACCTGCTCCTCTAAGGATTTATTTGCTGGTCTAAGAAAGATATTCCATCACCTGCTTTTTAAGAAAGGGGCGTTTGCCCTAGGAAAGGCAATACGGCCATTCGAAGAGAATAGTGGAGAGGGACTGGTAGAGACCTTTTAGATGTGCCTTGATGAATCCTGTACCTTTGTGTTACCTACCCCTATCTATGCCAGGGACGTGTGATGGGATGGGGGGGAGGGCAGGTGAGAGAACCTCTCCACTGGAGTCCTTCAAAAAGTGCTGCCGCCATGTGAGGCACCCTCACAAGGTGGCGACGCTTTTCAAAGGACTCCAGAGGTGAGGCTCTGCCTCACCTGCCTCCCCACCCACCACACATCCCTGGTCTATGCCCATTTACCCCTCCTGTTGGTTAAATAAATGTTCTAGCCAAGGGATGTCAAACACCCTTGACAAAGTGTCGAACACCCTGTACAAAGGGATGTACAGAGGGCCGAAGTTAGCATTCACAGTGCCCACTGAGGGCCGGAAATCATTAAGCATACGATGGCCAGAAATTAGCACTTTGTTCTCACATGAAAACTCATTAGCTGCAAATGACAGATGAGAAAATGTGCAAATCTAGATTGTATTTTCAAGATATGAGAGAGCCCAATTATCAAGCTGGGAGAACCCAGTTATAACCGGGGCCAGCTAAATTGCTTCCACATATTGGCCTGCTGGCCTTGTGTTTGATACCCCTGTTCCTGCTGGTAATCAACTGTTCACTGGGTGTTTGTGTCCATTTCTTCCACTGAGAATACTGAGGCTGGATCACAGAGGCTCTGGGTTTTGGGTTGTTGTTGAATAAAAGTCTTGCGATAGCTCAAGGCCTATAAAAAACCTTGCACAAAGTAAGGCTGGCCTTTCCTTTGCTGCCGCTACTGCATCACAGACGTGAAATAGCAAGCAGTGGAGGGAGCCCTCACCCCACAGCTAACGCGAGAGGTCAAACAGGTGCCCTCATGCTCAGATCAGTTGCGTCAGGCCAGAGCGGGCTCTAACAAATCTCCGGAGGGCCAGAGGCTCATTGAAGACTGGGGGCTCCCTGAGGGCCGCACTGAGAGACCTTGAGGGCCGCAAGTGGCCCCAGGGCCAGGGTTTGGGCACCCCTGGCATAGTGCATGAAAGCACTAAACAATGCACAAGGTTCTCAGTCCTGGGTCTGCTTTCCTGGGAATATACCCTGTTGGAGGCAGTGGGGCTCATTTCTGGGCTTCCATGCATATGATTGTGGTGTTAATTTGGGACTGGAATGGAAGGAAAGAATTATCTGAGTCTCCTTTCAATAAATGTGGGAATCTTTATTGCAGCTGGAAATGACATGAAAGGTTCAGAGCGATTATGCGTAAGAATGTGTTTCAAATTTAGAGAGGTTTCTTTAAATGGAAACCGGAATGCACTTCTCCCTTTGGATTGCCAGCCTGGTCTAGGCTGACTTGCTAATAGGACATTTCTCCTTTCTCTTTCAGAGCCCAATTTCATTCAAGGAGATAGCTCTTTATTTCAGCAGTGAAGAGTGGGCTCTGCTGACTCCATACCAAAGGCAATTCTATGAAGCAATCATGATAGAGAATTATGAAAATGTGATCTTTGTAGGTAAGGAGGATCCTTTGGCCCTTCATTGATAGGTGCGCTGGGTAGGAACCTCTGCTCCAATGGATATTGTCGAGGGGAGTTGGTGGCCAGGCTGCTTAACCTGGGCGTGGCTCCTGGTATGCCTGATGGCTCCACATCCTCTCCTTCTGGCCAGCCCAGATCTGGGTCTCTTTATGAGTAGGGTAGCCGCAACCTGGGGACACGTCATAAATTAGCTGGAAGACCTTGGCTGAGAGTTGGGTGTCCCTGTGAAAGCAGGCTGTATGCTCTGAGCATTGGCCCTCTTGACCTTTTAAAGCTCTGCATCCATCTGCCAAAAGCAACCAGAAAACAGTTATAGCGAGATCTAATTTGCCTCTAAATTGGCCACCCAGAATGTGTCTGATAGTTGCCCCAGGGCAGAATGAACTCCTTATTCAGTATTCACAGAGTGACCAGATACAATTGAGGAAAGAGTGCCACAGTATTAATTAACCACAGTATTTATTATTATTATTATTATTATTATTATTATTATTATTATTATTATTATTATTATTATTATTATTATTATTATTAACAGTCTTTATATACCACTTTTCAACAAAAAGTTCACAAAGCGGTTTACAGAAAAAAATCAAACTAATGGCTCCCTGTCCCAAAAGGGCTCACAATCTAAAAAGATGCAACACCAGCAGACAGCGACTAGAAAAGGCACTGCTGGGGTGAGGTGGGCCAGTATCAGTCTCAATGAATTAGTTATTTGGAACTGGATGGCCTCCGAGTGATGACCTTTTATTCTTCTGGTGGCCGTTTGTGGATGAGTGCCTCACAACCAAAGACTGCAAGACATGCGTGTTTTTGGCATAAATGTGATATGCACATGTCTCCAAAGCATGTAGATGAACAGATTGGTGGAGAATGCACTGGCAATCACTAGTGGATTCCCATGATCTGGCATTGCACAAGCGTGTGACCAAAGAACTGGTACCAGTCATGTATCCCTCATGAGCGCATGTGTCTCCAGAGCATGTGCATTAACAGTATCCTATGAGAGAAGACGGTATATAACTCTGAGTTATCAGACTCTTTTGTCTTCTGTTCTTTTCTCCTTTGCTCATCTGTCTGCCTTGCTGTCACTGTGATCTTTCATTTGACCCACTGGTACCTCATTAAGCACCAATCTCTTTTCCTGTCCCTTCCCACTAATCAGGGTTTTTGTTCCCCAGCTTCCCCTGGATAAACCTTCGAATTCTCCTGCCTCCTTCTCGCCCCCTTCTATTCAGCCTCCATGCTTGTGCCTTTTCTGTCTCTCTCTTTTCCTATTTAGTTAGGAACCACTTACGTTTAGGGCTTAGCAATACAAACAGCGAAGAAACATAGAATTAGTTTTTGATTTTGATTCCCTTTCTCTGCTTTTGCAACATGATTGTCACAGTAAAAGTTTGTTTGCTACACCTTCACCCATGCCTTCCTCCCTTCCCTCTTCCTTCTGAACATTGAGCTGTGCCATTGGCCACTGCACAGAGTCCTACCTAAGATACCAAAGGAATTTCCCTTCTGTGTGCATGTTAACGTGTGCCTGAAAGGACACCTGGTAACGGTCTGTAGCACTGCTGGGAAGAGATAGCGGTGGACTAGATATGGAACTAACGAGCGGAAACTTAATCAAGACAGTGCAGAGGACCTTTTTCTCTGGAGAGCCATCTGGGAGGAGATGTTTGTCCTTTTATAGATGAGATTGCCCTGCCTCTGAAGGAACCATTGCACAGCCTTGGCATGTTTTTAGGCTCAGGTTCCTCCAGAAAGCCAGGTATCATCCATATTCTGCATACATTTTTGTATGGTTCATCTGCTGCACCCTTTCAGCTGTGACATCGTTCAGCTTGATAGGAGACAATTTCCTATCATCCTAAATCTGAAATTTCATGCTCAACTCGAGCAGCGGTTCCCAAACTGTGGGTCCGTGGCCTATCAGTGGGTCACAACCCAATTTTCGGTGGTTTGTGGAACTTGGGCAGATTAGGCTATGCGCATCAAGGGTCAACAACCTGCCACTTGTGGGGAGCACTCCTGCCCAATCACCATTATAGACACAGAGGCTTGAGCGACTGGTAAAGTGAAAGTTTCTTTTCCAGTGGCTCCCAGTGCTAAAATTTTGGGAACCACTGAACTAAACACATTCTTGCTTTGCTCTTCTACTATTGCTTATTCCTCCTCTCTAGCTGTGGCCTTTATTTCTCTGAGATTCCTTTCATTCTAAATAAGCAAAACATAATATTGATGAAGCCACTTGCAGTTAAAGGTTACTGTGGCTTTTCTGGGCCCCAGTTCTGGTCAAACAAAAAATGCTGTTTGTGGTTTCCCAACTAGCTGCATTTTCTTCCTTTGGTCTCTTACTGCATTCATTTTCTTATTACAACAGAATCAGTTTGGGACGAGACTGGAAGAAAGAAAGAGCAGACTAATTCTTCACAGCGAACAGCCCTCACAAGGGAGAAACCTTATAAGCATCAGGAGTGTGGAAAGAGCTTCGGTTGGGGTGGTGATCTTAAATTCTATGAGAGAACCCACACAGGGGAAAAACCCTATAAGTGTCAGGAGTGTGGAAAGAGCTTCAGTCGGAGTCATAATCTGAAGCTCCATGAGAGAACCCACACAGCGGAGAAAGCCTATAAGTGTCAGGAGTGTGGAAAGAGCTTCAGTCGGAGTCATAATCTGAAGCTCCATGAGAGAACCCACACAGGGGAAAAACCCTATAAGTGTCAGGAGTGTGGAAAGAGCTTCAGTCGGAGTCATAATCTTAAGGTCCATGAGAGAACCCACACAGGGGAGAAAGCCTATAAGTAACAAGACTGTAGAAAGAGCTTCAGTCGGAGTGGTGATCTTAAGCTCCATGTGAGAACCCACACAGGGGACAAACCCTATAAGTGCCAAGAGTGTGGAAAGAGCTTCAGTTGGAGTGGAATTCTTATAATCCATCATATAAGAGTGGAATTCTTATAATCCATCATAGAACCCACACAGGGGACAAACCCTACAAGTGCCAGGAGTGTGGAAAGAATTTCAGTCAGTCGTAATCTTAAACTCTATGTGAGAACCCACACAGGGGAGAAACCCTGTAAGTGTCAGGAGTGTGGAAAGAGCTTCAGTCAGTCGTAATCTTAAACTCCATGTGAGAACCCACACAGGGGAGAAACCCTGTAAGAGTCAGGAGTGTGGAAAGAGCTTCAGTCGGAGTCATAATCTTAAGGTCCATGAGAGAACCCACACAGGAGAGAAACCCTATAAGTGCCAAGACTGTAGAAAGAGCTTCAGTTGGAGTGGTGATCTTAAGCGGCATGTGAGAACCCACACAGGGGACAAACCCTACAAGTGCCAGGAGTGTGGAAAGAGCTTCAGTCAGTCGTAAGGAGCTTAGAGGACTTACTCCGCAAAGACTTACCCCAGGAGTAAGAATGGTACCCCAGGAGGAAGAATGGTATAAAAGTGTGAGAAATTAATTAACTAATTATTAATTAAATTTATTAATAATTATGATATACAGGGGGTGACAAAAATTTATGGGCCCCAGGTGTCAAGTGACCTAGCTACGCCACTGGAAACACACACACACACACACACAGATGGGATATTAAGACCTGCCAAGCTTTCCAAAGCACGCTCTTCCCTCATTGTGAAATATCCCTCTCTGATACGAACATCATTCTTGAGGCCAATTTGAATCTCTTCTTGTTGAAAGGGAAAATGACAACATCCTTCAAGCCAGGATAAATGGAAAAGGGACAGGCAAAAATAAATTGATGGCTTAAGAAGCAGAGGAAGGAAAATGCCAGCCTAGATTTTAATTACTGGTCTAAACTATTCTTCTACTTGGTAGGGGAAAAAGGTGTATTTCCCCCCTCTGAATGGACAGTTTTTTAAATGCCTTTTAATCAATCAATCACACTTAAATTAAGCTAGAGATTGGTAATATTTTAAGAGATTTTTAGGCAGCCTGCTTGCAATGTGTGTGCTCATCATACATTTGCCTCTGGCAAACAGGTTTGGCACGTCTTATATTGGTTGAAACCCTTGCAAAATCTGTTTCAGCAGAGGTCGCAATAGGCAATGGCATAGCTAGAAGGGGGGCAAAGCACTATGGTTTGCAGGGAGCCTCACCGCAGCATGCAAGCGGCCCCTCCCTCTCCCCTTCGGAGCCATTCTGGGCGGTGGGAGCAAAACGGAGGCGAACGCCTGGCTCCGAAGGGGAGGAAGAGGGGCTGTTTGCACGCTGCGGTGAGGGTCCCTGTAAATCGTAGTGCTTTGCACCCCATCTACAATATTATTATTTGTTATAATTATTTATTATTATTATTATTATTTATTTACTATAATATTATAGTTATTTGATTTTTCTCTGTAAACCGCTTTGTGAACTTTTAGTTGAAAAGCGGTATATAAATACTGTTAATAATAATAATAATAATCATTTATTAATACTGTGCTCAAAGCAGCCATTTTTAACCACTGTGCCATGGCACACTGATGTGCCGCAAATGTTTGCAGGTGTGCTGCAGGAGTTTGGGGGAGGGTCATTTATTAGTAGGGACATTGGGGGATGTGAACCCCCTGCTAGCAGTACAGTGGGCCTTGTCAATTGCCAAAGACTGATGGAGTGCCTTGACAATTTTAGTACCTTCTCAGTGTGGGTTGAGACGAAAAAGGTTGAAAATCACTGGCTCAGAGTGTGAAAATACTTGAGCTTCTCTTGGGAAGAAAAGTAGGGTAATTAATTAACAAAATAAATGATTAAAGTAAAATGAACAAAGAGTAAAGTGTTTTCTAATACAGATTAACATGGCTACACGTGTGGAAGGAGTAAATTAATATTGACCCTGTCAATTAATCACCTGAAAGTTCAGTTGATTAATCTACCAATTAAACAAGGTTGGAATTCAGTCGGACTGACTAATGAGTCTGCACATATGGAACTGCAGTTCATTGCTTGTAGCTCTGCATTAGGGTTTATTTTTGTGTTGGTTCTTGTCCTACAGTTTTCTGAGTTTAGCACCTGTTGCATGATAGGCCGTTCTCATGCCATGTCATCGAATCGGAGACAACGGGGGAGTAGCTGCATTCCCCTTCCCCAGAATGAGAGGAGGTCTATCTATGTCACAGCAGCGAAAACTGAAGCTTTTGAAAAGATAAAGGAAAAAAGCAAGACCCACAAAAAGATGGAATTGTTATGGTAGGGAGAGGGGACTTGCCTTGTAGTCTATTGTTCTTTGCTTATGTCTTCTAGGACAGAGTGAGCATACCTGCAGTAATCTACATAAATCAGTGGTGTAGCTAAGGGGGTGTGGTGGGTAGAAATTGCACCAGGCAACAAGCTTTAGGGGAGCAACAAGCTAAGCGTGACACTAGTGGCCAAAACCGAAAACCTTGATATGTACGGATAATACCATCATGTTATATATCATTGGAAAGGTAATTTAATGCAGAATGCAAGGAAACAAACCACACTGGAATATCTATTCAAAAGTTAAGGAACATAAGTTAACTGACTTATGGAACAAAATGTGGAATTTCTTAACTCAAAACTGACCTATGAGATTGATTGTTCTGAGAGTCAATGAGATGGTACAACATGGAACCAATAAGGTGTTACTATGAATCCGTTCGGATTTCCATGTATCATAATAGAATTACCCCTGCTAACTGAGTAAAGACACACTTTTTCAAGTGGTGCTCCTCTTATATTTAACGGGGAGAATAACCATTCCTCTTCACCCCAGCACACTGTCTCTAACCAATAAGGGACACACTTTTTATTTATTTGCTTAATTAAGTGCATTTTATTTTGTTGTGGGGGGGGGGCTACAAAATCTTCTTTGACCCCCAGGTAGCAGATAGATGCCTTAACTATGCCACTGGTTGGGGGGGGGAGGTGGCAGATCAAGTGGGTGGTAAGCTACTGGGGGGGGAGGCAGGTTTCCCCCCCAATTTTCACTTTTTTAAAAGCCCAGGTGTGACGTTACTTCTTGGGCATCATTTTGAGCTTGGCACTGGGCTACACGATCATTAGCTAAATGCTTCTAGAGGTTGCCAACGTACTAGAAATATTAACTGGCTTGCTTCTGTGACATGAACAGCAACTCGACCTGCAGAAATCGCAGAGTGACACCTTGCACAGCATGGAGGGTAATATTATCAGTTGCAAACATCTACAGACGAGGCCACTTAGAGAGTTAATAAAAAGTTGACTAATTATTATTGTGCCTAATATGTTCCAAATTCTGAATAAATTGTGGCTATATGAAAGTTATGGCTGTGTAATTTATGGAGTATTTAAAGCATATGCTGTGTAGACACTTGGCTTAGTCTATTCTGCTCACAAGATGATTTTATGGAGGAAACATTTACTTAGCTTTCTATTCTTCCCCATTTAAATCCATAGCACCCACCCACCTCTCAGTGACTTGCAAGGTTCCTTAAAATCAATCTCACTGCAGAGCCCACGTCCCAAATGCTGGAAGGCATTAGTTAACATTCTCCCCAGGAGAGAGCCTGCGGGAGATGTCTCGCCCACAGTCATTTTTAAGTTCTCAGCACATTATTTTTTAATTGCTTTCTCCACTGGGGATCTGGTGTTGTCAATTTCCCTGCCACATACAGTAGCATAGAGTGATATGGGCACACATCTTCAATGCGATGGCTATATACTCCTAGGCACCTAACCTCCCACTTGTCTTAGGACAGATGACATAGCTCTCAAAAAGTAGGAATACAATGAATTTGAAATTCAGAGATGGGGGGAGCCAAGGGAATTTTCAGAAAGGTTTGGCTAGTCAGAGCTGGTGTGATGGGGGCTGTTGCAAACTGCTTGCTTCCCTGTTAATTCAAATGCAGTTCCTTGACAATGTGGCTATATTAGTACATAAAAAATGAATAGAGTGAATCCAGCCTGGGGCTTCCTAACTGCCCTTTCCTGTATGTTATCAGTGCTGACAAAAAAATGAAAAATCACTCCTCGTATGTGAAGGAAAACAATTTATACATTTCTCTCTAAAAAATAAAAAGAGGGGTTTGGAACAAATATTTACATGCTGCTTATTCCTGTGCATTTTTACTCAGAAGCATGTCCCACTGTGTGTGTGTTCAGCTAGGCTTACTCACAGATAAGTGTCCACAGGACTGCAGTCATGGCCCAATCCTATCCAGATCTTCCACTGACAGAACTCACATTCCAATGACGGAAGGCCCAGGCCGCTGGCCCAGCAGTCACAGTGATGGCGCGCAGAATGGAACCGCCAGCGCAAATGGCCGACAACTGCACACATGCACAACCGGAATCTAGCCACCACTGGTGTCAGTAAATTGGTGGAGGGAGTAGATGATTGGGACTAGCTGGGGATGTGTCCAGGGAGGGGGAGGATTGGGGCTAGCTGGAAATGAGTCTGGCTAAGGCAGGGCTTATATTTAGCAATTAATTTTTTTTAACTGTTGGTTTTTAGCGCTGCTCCTGTTTCGCTTTTACTTTCTATTTTGTAGTTTAATTTGTATTTCATAGTTTTTTATGTATATCTTTTCTGTATTGTAATTGCTGTTAGCCTTGGGTGCCCTTTGGGGAGAAAGGCGGATAACGAATCAAATGAATGAATGAATGAATGAATGAATGAATGAATGAATGAATTGGCAGCGGCAACTCCTCTGATATCCTATGACCCCTTTCAACACAACCCCTTAGGCCAAGGATTCTCAAATTTCTAGGTAGGTAAAAATCTCAAGGTAAGTATGTGCAAGAGCAGAGAAAAAGGCAGCGACACAATCCCCAGGATTGTGCTGCTGTGGGGACAGGGGAACTTTTTAAAAACATAACGTGTCTGCTATCTGGGTCCAGTGGGTGCGGGGAACCCTCTACAGGGCTCCCCACAGCTTGTAGAAAGTGAAAATAGTAATCACGACCCACTTCCTGGATTGCGATCGTGAAACCAGAAGCAGGTCACAATCACTATTTTCAATTCCTACAATCCCCAGGGAGCCCTGCTGAGTGCTCCATGAGGTTTCCCACACTCCCCAGACCCTGGCAGCAGGTATGTTTTAAAAAAGCCCCCTTGCCCCCACAGTGGCACGATGCTGGGGATAGCATCGCTGCCTTCCTCTCACCCTTAAGGCAGTGATTTTCAACATTTTTTTTCATCTCATGGCACACTGACAAGAGACTAAAATGGTCAAGGCACACCACCAGGTTTTTGACCATTGACAAGGCACACAATGCTGCCAGTGGAGGCTCACATCTCCCATTGGCCCCATTAATAAATGACCTTCACCCAAATTCCTGTGGCACACCTGTGGACCCCTTGCAGCACACCAGTGTGCCATGGCACAGTGGTTGAAAATGGCTGCCTTAAGGGGACAGAGGCTGCAGTCCTCAGGCTGGGGTTGTCGCAATGCCCCAGTTTGAGAACCACAGCCTTAGGCTCACTCAGACTTGTGCCAGCCAAAGGACTGGTGCAGGTCCAAGTAGTCCCATTGGGGACCATGGCTTGATGAAGTAGATAGGTAAACAGTTCTTTTACTCACCTCTCCACCTCGTCATGGTCCCCGGTCAGTCCATAGCATGTAGCAGAGGTCGCACCAGTGCCACTACACACTCCAGACTGGCCAAGGATAGGATTGGGCTGTTTAATCATGTTCAACAGTCAAATTAATTATTTTAAATTTTTAAAAAATAGCTAATCAGCACTTGGTACCTCTTCTCACTAGTCCCATACATGGAACACCTTCCTTGTATAGTATGCTGGGTTTCTTCCATTTCCACCTAAGTCTCTTTGCAGAACTTGCTTCCTTTTCAAAAGGTAACTTCTCTCTCCCTTGCTTAGCAGCTTTCAAAAGTTCTGTGTTGATGAACCCTTTCTGCGCTGACATATTATTACATGTTACTGTCCCACTTCCAGGAGTGCAGCCCCAAAATTTCACTTCTGCTAAGTCTTGCTGCTGTCTCTGTACCTGGGAACCACTGAGACAAGAGCGCAAAGACCGGAAGCAAGCACGGAGCAAGCGGTCAGCAAAAGGGCATGAACATTCCAAATTAATATTCAAGACAGAGAGCTGATCAGATCAACTAGATTTCGTTTTTAAATGTGTTAAAAAAATGACTGTCATGGGAATGGCATTGTACCCCACCGCCCTTAAACACAGGGCTATAAATTATTGCTAAGATATACATTCCCTGCAACATTTGAAACCTGATCTGTATGCATGTCCATAAAAGTGCAAAGTTCAGAACACTAAGTGGTAGCTTAATTAGCAAATTATGCAAATAGGTTCAGATCAAAGATATTGCACACTGCCTTCACGATCAGCAATGTTGATCAGCAACTGATCAGTAAACTGTTCAGTTGGCAAATCACAGGACATTCTCAACTACTTAATTAGTAAAAGTAATCCAAATGAAAGAGTTTGGTGTATCCAATATATAACCAACAATAATTCCTACTAGTAAAAAGCACAGTAATTTTGCATTCTTCATACTTAAAAAAAAAAAAATCTAGGTCCTGTTACAATCTAAAAAGCACCTTCTCTAGATTATGACTTCCATTACAACCAAATACTCTACAGCAGTGTTTCTCAGACTGTGGGTTGGGACCCACTAGGGTGAGTCATGAGCCAATTTCAGGTGGGTCTCCATTCACTTCAATATTTTATTTTTAATATATTAGACTTGATGCTACCATGATATGTGACTGCATTTGGGGAAATGTTCCAGACCTGTACTTTTAACAGGTTACTATTTATATGCTTTTAACAATGATAGTCAATGGGATTTACTCCTGGGTAGGTGTGGGTAGGATTGCAGCCTAGGGTTGTTAAAAATTTTCCTGCTTGATGATATCACTTCCAGTCCTGACATCACTTCCAGTGGGTCCTGACAGATTCCCATTCTAAAAAGTGGGTCCCAGTGCTAAATCTGTGGAAACCACTGCTCTACAGTTATAGAAATTCTTGTGCTTGAAATCATGCCAAGTTTGAGCGTGAGCTGTCCCTGCCCAGAATGGCTCTTAGGGCGAGTGGGAGAGGTCAGTTACATGGCACATTGCAGTGCCTGCAATACTTACTTCGCTGCCCCTCCAATAGTTACGCTACTGCTACCAAAATCCATTCCATCTCCTTTCCCTGTTTCCTCCCCTTCCCTTTGTCTCCCTCTCCCTTTTTCCCCCTTTAACAACAGTTTCTGAGACCAATTGCTGTTGCAGGGAGACAAATTTTTTGCCTTTAAAACAGCAAGATGGGAAAGAAGAAAACTATCCTGCCCCCTTCCCAGTCTCGTCCCAAATGTGCTCAGTTGGGCTTGCTTGTATAGGACTGCAGTAGTGTAGCGACAGGGAGGGCACAGCACTAAGTTTTGCAGGGCATCTCAACACACCATGCAAGCAGACCCCTTCCCCTGACTGTCAAAGCCATTCTTGGTAGCAAGAGCGAGGCACCTCCTCTGCTTTGTTCTCACCCAGAATGGCTCCAACAGCAAGGAGGAGAGGCAAGTTGCACGGCACATTGAGGTGCCCTGGAAAACTTAGTGCTCTGCCTCCCCCCAGTAGCTATACTACTGTAGGACGGCATCCGCAGCTATCTAGCCTTCCTGACTGGCCATATACTATCCGGGAGTTTTTAATCCAAGCCTTTCAGCTGTGGCTAGAGATAATTCACTGACAATAAAGAGAATCAAGCAGGGGTATAATAGGAAGTCATATGGCACTGACTCTTTTCATAGATGCTACATGAACAGATTGCATGCAAAAGCCCGAGGCATCAGTAAAGCACACTGGGGAGGCAATGAGCCATAACTAGACGCAGCTCAGTTCAGTGACAGAACTAAGCACTTTACAGGGGGAATCCCCCCACACACACATTCACAGCTTTATTATTTTATCCCACTTATTGTCAGTTTTAAAATGCACATGCTCTTGAACTGGACATGTGGTTGATGTTTGGGGCTAGTGAGATCCTGAAATGACCAAAGCACCTCTAATCCTACGTAAAAAGAGAAGTCTCCTTTTTGGAGCACTTTGCAGGCCCTCAGATTTTGCGGTGAACTCCTGGCTGAAATTCAGTTGCTCTGCGTTTGAGATGTGGCAGAAAAGAAACCTTGCAGAAACTAATAATTGTACTTAACGGGCTTTCCTGAAAGAAAAGTAGAGGGAGAGGCAGAAGGTACGACTGATCCATGCAGCAACAATATGCCTCTAGCATCAGGGAACACTGTAGCTACAAGGATTACCCGTATCTTCCATCTCTTCTTCCCTCATTTATTGTGAGGCAACGTATCCAAGATGCAAAGCCCACCCCATCTCTCTGTGCAGAGATGCTCTTATGCTCATCTCATACCATTAGGGCCTGTGGCTTACTGAGCCCTCAAAAGCACTGCTTTCCCTTAGGTGTGGTCCCAATTTGCTAACTCCTCACTGCGACAATCAGGTTTATCTTACATGTACCTGGAAATGGAGTTTCCTGGAAATCTGAACTGCTTAGGCAGCTCTCCACAGTGAACCTGGGTCTTGGCCAATTTTAACCACACTAAGGAAACAGCCTTGCATCTATTGCTGCCACAGAAATGACCACACCCCAGAGGCTTCTTAAGGTTAATTAACAATAGTGGCCAGCCCCAACAACATCACATTACATTAATCAACAGGGGACTTTTAAGCCTGTGTATATTTAGTTATCGTGTAAGCAGCTGGGTCTGTAGTTCAGTGGTAGACCACATACAGAGGATCCCAGGTTCAATCCGTGGAAGTATCTCCTGGTTGAGCTGGGGAGCTTTCCAAATTTTTCTCCAAAGAAGACAGAGAGGAATTGCTTGATTGTGCAGAAGTCTGATGCAATAGTTAAAGCTACAGGCATTCTGAATCACCCCTGGCTTGTGATCAGTGACGTCACTAGGATTCACGTCACCCGGTGCGGGAGGCCTGCGCGTCACCCCATGCAGTGGGCGGGGCAACGCCCCAGGTGGTGGGCGTGGTGATATACCATCGCCCTGCCCCCCACTGGCTTTTTGGCTGTACCTTTTGTTAGAACACAGATATTTCAATGTGGTTTGTTTCGTTGCATTCTGCATGAAATTACACATTGATTACACACATGATGGGATTCTTCCTCCAAACTCTGATTTTAGTGATTCAGAGTTTCTCTCACACACACACCCAAGTCAACTTACTAACACCTTATTGCAGCAGTTCTCAAACTTTTAGCACTGGGACCCACTTTTTAGAATGACAATCTGTCCGGGACCCACTGGAAGTGATGTCATGGCCAGAAGTGACATCATCAAGCAAATTAAAATAAATATAAATAATTAAATTAAAATAAAAGAAATAATTAAATAAGGGGGAGCCAGTCCTGTTCCACCAACTGAATCTACTCTGAAGTAAGTCCCATAGTGGGCAATGGGGCTTACTCTCAGGAAAGTTTGGGTAGGATTGTAGCCTGTGAGCTCAAGCCTATGCATGTCTACTTTGAAGTAAGTCCCACAGTGGTCAATGGGGCTTACTCTCAGGAAAATGTGGCTAGGATTGCAGCCTGTGAGCCTAATCCTATGCACGTCTACTCTGAAGTAAGTTGCATAGTCACATAGTGGTCAATGGGGCTTACTCTCAGGAAAGTGTGGGGAGAACATACCTGGGTTTTAATCATTTCTCCAGTAAGATATTTTAGAACAGTTTACCTATGACTGTTGGACTTAGCAAGGGAAGGACTCCCCACATTAATCATATTTTTGTGATATTTATATCACTAAAATATTTTGCTGCACTACCCCCTTGCAACGTCACTTGCAGAACCAGGAAGCTTACTACCCCCAGAAGAGAAACTTCTCTGGGGAAATCTCCCACACCTTTCTAGCAATAACTACTGAGATACATGCAGACAAAGGATGATTGACAGACTTGGAGGACAAACTAGCAAAGCACTTTCAATGAATAAACCCCCAATTAGAGTGAACATGTGGCTGCAAATCCCACGTGGGATGAAACTCACGGATGTAATTTCTCCCTGCACGACTGATGCAGGCCTGATTTGCACAAAGCCAGGCATCAGGGGTGAAAAGAGCAACTTTTAAAAAAATGTTTTCTGCTAGGAAGCAAACGTTAATTTAGAATCCCTTCTCAAGTTAGCTTCCAGGCTGTCGCTGGTTGCTATGGGTTACCAGTTTCCCCTAATGTGTTTGTGTCTCTAGAGCAGCAGGCGGAGGTGCAAAAAAATTTCACCATTAACTACAAAAGACTAAGAAATGTAAACGGATTCCAATGAAAACAGCATTTTTAAAAACCCATAATGAGGCTTCCGACTTTGTTTCCTGTTTGCCCCAAAGACACGGTTATGCTTATGGTCAGGATTCCCTTCCGCTTGTTTCTACAAGATGAATTTTTCATTGGGCTGTTATTCCCAGTCAAGTCATTACTGCTTCTTCTTCAAAGCGATATGGCGGGGAAGAGAAAGATGTCACTGACTGAAACGTGTCCATCACAGGCATAGATGCAAGAATTTTCACAGTGTCACAAAGAGTTGGCCTGATCTCAGCAGTGGAGTAGCTACGGGGGGTGCAAAGCGCTAAGTTTCGCAAGGAGCCTCACCGCAGCGTGCAAGTGGCCCCTGCCCAGAGCTATTCCAGGTGGGGGGAGCACAAGAGAAGCATTCATCTCCCTGCCTCCCCGCATTCACCTCTGTTTTGCTCCCACCACCCTGAATGGCCCATTTGCACACTGCAGTGAAGTGCTGGCCCACAATAGGATTGGGCCCTGCGAGAGGAATCTGTTTTTGCATGACTTGTAAAGTGAGAAGTACACAGACAGCCTTAAACAGTGATTTTCAACCTTTTTTTGTCTCATGGCACACTGACAAGGCGCTAAAATGGTCAAGGCACACCATCAGTCTTTTGACAACTCACAAGGCACGCCACACCGCTGGTGGAGGGCTCACATCCCCCAATGGCCCTACTAATTAATGACACTCCCCCAAACTCCCGCAGCACACCTGCAGACCATTCACAGCACACCAGTCTGCCATGGCACAGTGGTTGAAAATGGTTGGCCTAAAACCACTACTGATAAGGCAGCTTCATAAGTAGTATACATTAGAGGCCCTAAAAAAAACTGTGAACAATTCCTTTTTTGTAACAATACTGTCAACTACGAGTTTCTTTTGGAAGTGTTGCGAAGTCCAACAACAATGGTCTCTAAATGGCTTGCTTCAGACTGTTATCAATATTAGAACTATTGACACTCCACGTGGCTGGATGAATGTGAATCTACTGTCATGCCTTGGCCTTTGAAGCAAGCATGGGGACTAATGTGGCTAAACATTAATTTCACAGAATATGCCAAGGGATTTAGCAAAGGGGGGGGGGGAGACAGGCGTATTACCAATGTACCAGGCAAAACGACATTAGGAATTAGATCCATTGATGCAGCTGTTTGAATCCTCCACTGGCAATAAGACATCGTGGAAATTCTATTATCTATTTGCATGGCAGAAAAACACACTATTTAATGTTCATCTGATTTGCGGCAAGGGAGGTTATTGGGTCCACCGTGAAAACGAAAACAACTGTCTGAAGCACCTTCAATCTGGGAACAAATGTGCTCTGCTCCTCTAGTCTAGTTAGCAAACGTAATTCTACTGCAGCCCCCCCGTTGGTGGGTTTGTACTGTCTTAATGCTGCAGCTCATGTTAATACACTCTGATCCACGGCGGCACAAATGGACTGAAACTAAAAATTCAATAAAATGTCAACATGCAGGCTCCCCTCTGCTGCACATAATTGTTTTCAGGATGCCCTGGGAAAAGCTGCTGGATTGGCACAATGAACATCATTGGCTCCTACAAGTGTCTGTTTTGAAGGATGGAGGCCTCTTGTCGTTCAGCTTTTTAATTAAGGGATTGTTATCACCGTTCCTGTTGTCGGTTCTGATGTCTTAGTTTGTGCTCTGAGCTGCTTTAACGGAACGGCGCATTCGCCTGCCAGGTTTCGGCTTTGTAATTTCTGATCCGATTGCCACAAGGAAAAAATAAAAGCACACTACTTAAATTTTCCACTTCTGAAGTTGGGAGACTGGCTGTTGTTGAATCTCCTGGATAGAACATGGGTATTTTTTTGTCCATTTTTTTCTGAAAATAAATGCCTAAGGGAAACATGAAATTGTTTTCCTACCTATACTTTAAAAGCCCCTCCTGAGTTCCATTGGAAAAAGAAAAGAGTAGTCAATAAACTCTGGACTAGGTATCAGGATTTTTTTGCCAGACTGAGTATAGTATATTGGCAACCTTCAGTCTCGAAAGACTATGGTATCGCGCTCTGAATGGTGGTTCTGGCACAGCGTCTAGTGTGGCTGAAAAGGCCAATCCGGGAGTGACAATCCCTTCCACACCGGGAGCAAGTGCAGTCTGTCCTTGGTCTGTCTCCCTGGCTATGGGCCTTCCTTCTTTGCCTCTTAGCCTCAGACTGTTGGCAAAGTGTCTCTTCAAACTGGGAAAGGCCATGCTGCACAGCCTGCCTCCAAGCGGGCCGCTCAGAGGCCAGGGTTTCCCACTTGTTGAGGTCCATCCCTAAGGCCTTCAGATCCCTCTTGCAGATGTCCTTGTATCGCAGCTGTGGTCTACCTGTAGGGCGCTTTCCTTGCACGAGTTCTCCATAGAGGAGATCCTTTGGGATCCGGCCATCATCCATTCTCACGACATGACCAAGCCAACGCAGGCGTCTCTGTTTCAGCAGTGAATACATGCTAGGGATTCCAGCACGTTCCAGGACTGTGTTGTTTGGAACTTTGTCCTGCCAGGTGATGCCGAGGATGCGTCGGAGGCAGCGCATGTGGAAAGCGCTCAGTTTTCTCTCCTGTTGTGAGCGAAGAGTCCATGACTCGCTGCAGTACAGAAGTGTACTCAGGACGCAAGCTCTGTAGACCTGGATCTTGGTATGTTCCGTCAGCTTCTTGTTGGACCAGACTCTCTTTGTGAGTCTGGAAAACATGGTAGCTGCTTTACCGATGCGCTTGTTTAGCTCGGTATCGAGAGAATGTGTGTCGGAGATCGTTGAGCCAAGGTACACAAAGTCATGGACAACCTCCAGTTCATGTTCAGAGATTGTAATGCAGGGAGGTGAGGCCACATCCTGAACCATGACCTGTGTTTTCTTCAGGCTGATTGTCAGTCCAAAATCTTGGCAGGCCTTGCTAAAACGATCCATGAGCTGCTGGAGATCTTTGGCAGAGTGGGTAGTGACAGCTGCATCGTCGGCAAAGAGGAAGTCACGCAGACATTTCAGCTGGACTTTGGATTTTGCTCTCAGTCTGGAGAGGTTGAAGAGCTTTCCGTCTGATCTGGTCCGGAGATAGATGCCTTCTGTTGCAGTTCCAAAGGCCTGCTTCAGCAGGACAGCGAAGAAAATCCCAAACAAGGTTGGTGCAAGAACACAGCCCTGCTTCACTCCGCTTTGGATGTCAAAAGGGTCTGATGTGGAGCCATCGAAGACAACAGTGCCCTTCATGTCCTTGTGGAAAGATCTGATTTGCCAGACTGATTTGCCAGATTTGCCAGACTGAGGGTCCAGTTAAATCAAGCCTTTTTTGGACCCGACAGTATGCTGGCAGCTGAAAAGTGTCCGCTACAGAGCCAGAAAATGGCAGGCCTATACAGATGTCTTTAGGACCCAGACCCTACTGCGGCATTCATGAGGGATGCCCAAGAGAGATTCTAATTTGTGTCCATAACTAGAGATTTCTGGGCAGAGCTAATGTTGCTGAGAGGCTCGATCAAGATCTACTTTGGAGTCCAGATAACCTGCTCAAAGGTTCTGTGTAACTGCTCAGGAAATGGTTTTCTGATAGTTTTTAATTATTCCCGGATAAGATTAAGGGCCCAATTCTATCCAACTTTCCAGCACCTGTGCAGCCACAATGCAACCCTGAGGTAAGGTAACAAGTGTTCCCTTGAGAAGGCCTCTGTGACTGTGTCCCCACCAAAGTGCACACCCCATTGGCATGGCTGCACCACTGCTGGAAAATTGGATAGGATTGAGCCCTTATAGAATTTGCCTATCCCTAGCAGACAGCAACTGTTACCCTGCACATGCCTAATCTTGGAAGCTAAGCAGGGTCAGGCCTGGTTAGTACTTGGATGGGAGACCGCCCGGGAATACCAGATGCTGTAGGCTCATACCATGATCTCGGAAGCTAAGCAGGGTCAGGCCTGGTTAGTACTTGGATGGGAGACCGCCCGGGAATACCAGATGCTGTAGGCTTATACCATAGTCTTTCGAGACTGAAGGTTGCCAACCAGCAGAAACCTCTTCTGGAACCAAACATACCAAATCTCATTTGAAAGTGCTGGTTACTGAGGGCCCAATCCTGAACAGTGTGTGCTGGTTTACCGGTGGCATGCACTATTGCAAACATGCCATAAGGTACATTTGCAGGCCGTACTGCTGGGCGAGCGCCAGTGGTAACCCAGCGTTGGCTGGCGCTGGGCTACTGCCGGGCAGCCACTGGAGCTCTACCGCTCGGTGGTTACGTGGACCTTCGATCAGTGGAGAGGTAAGTAGAGGCATGGGGAAGGTGGGGAGGAGGTGGGACTGGTGGAGCTTTGCTGCACTGGATCCAGAGCTTCCGTGTTGGGCTTGCCACTTTGGGTTGGCGGTGAACCAAGTAGCCCAATTGAGGGGCTACTCACTTTACCTGGGGGAAGGGGACAAAAGTTCCCTTCTTCTGAGGAGCCGCCGGTGGCTGGCTGGAGCATCAAGGATACGGCGGCGGCAGCCATTTTCAGCACCGCTGCAGCCCTGTGCACCGGGCAACTCAGGATTGGGCTGTTAGTTGCTTTCAGGCATTGACTGTAAGTCTTCTTACGGGGAAACCTCTTGCTTGTCTCCTTTCTCTGTTCCTTTGGCCAAAGAAAACCAGTGCTGCAAACCTGCGTTAAAAGCCCGACCAGGATGCTGTAAGAACCTACTGAATATATCTGTTAAGCTACCAACACTCATCTCAACGCTGCCTTTCTAAATCAGAAAACTATCTGGCCTTGAATTATCACCTTCCCATTCCAAAAACCCCTGCAGGAATGCTACCAAGTGTAGGTTTGACTCATGTTCAAATCCTTACGGTTCCGGTGTTATTAAAACCCTAACCAGACACAGCCAACTTAAATTAAATGGAATTGGGCACAAATGTATCTCCACCTCAGCGTGTGAGTTTTATTTCATTTTCTGTCTAGACAAATTATTTGCTTTTATTGCTATTTCCATCTCCTTAGGCTCCATTGTGCAAAAGAATGATTCGTCTGGGCTTTCCTTTGCTTCAGGCCAGAACAGAAGATCAAGCAATTATGAGCAGTTAAGATTTCTGCCCCCCCTTTCCCCGCCTCCAAACTTTTTGCCTAATTAATGAGAAGCACATTGTGAGTCTGGATGCTTCATCCCTCATTACATATCTGAAAGTTCAGTAATTAAATCCGTTGTTTGTTGGCCGTCAGCCTGGCAGCCCTTTGCCAATACATGCCCCATCTTTAATTTTTCTAATTAGCTAAGTGAAGAAATAAACAGCTTCAGGACTTGAAATGTGCAAAGTGGGAACGCTACTATTATGCCCATTCATTAAAATTCAGCCTCTCCCTAATTGCTTGGGTTGAAATTGTTGGAGAGCTCCTGGAGCCCCACGCATTCTAGCATGCCACTAGAATCAGAATCAGCACTACGTTTTGTAGGGCAGCTTTGCATTCACCTCCATTTTGCTTCCCCTACCTGGAATGGCTCGGAAGGGGGGCTGAGAGGGACCCCTTGCATGCTACGGGGAGGCTCCCTGCAAAACTTAGTGCTTGGCACCCCTTCTAGCTGCGCCACTGGCTGGAATGCTTGCATGGAGTAGGGGAGCAGAGCGCTTTCAGAGACAGAATTTTTTCTTTGAATTTGGCCGCCATCATTCAGTCATCATTCTTTATAAGATGAGCTCTATATCCAGGGCTGTGTGTCCCTGCTGCAATTTGGGGGAAGCACAGAAAAGCTGCACAGTGTGGTAATGGCTATAAAATTCGGTTTCTTAAACTGACTTGCTGACAGTTGGCATCCTTCAGTCTCGGAAGACTATGGTGTCACGGTCTGAATGGTGGTTCTGGAACAGAGTGTCCTCTCCAGTGCGCGAAGCCTGGGTAAAGTAGGTATGGAGGATAGGCTGTTACCCATGCAGCAAATCCCCCCTCTCCACGTCACTGAAATGGTCCAATGGAAAGGCCAATATGGTTGGTTCCAGCGGCGTCGCAGGAGTTGCCAGAACGTGACTGTGTTCAGCCACGAACTGCCTTAAGGACTCCGGCTCCGGATTTTGCCTTGAGGTTGACTCCTGAAGCCTTTTCCGTAACTGGACGTAGCCACAAGGCAGTGGAGGTTTGGGATCAGAGTTTTCCTTCTCTCGGATGAGCTGCCTTCCCAGGCTAAGGAGTCCCATCTACCCGGTGGCTGTTTAGTCGCCTCTTACGACAAGTACAACCAAACTGAGGGCCTATTCTTATCTCCAGCCCCCAGGGGAAACTGACTTGCTAAGCATTCATTTTTTAGCGCTCGCTTTCCCTCTGCTTCCAAGGTAGCTTACAACATCTTCAAAGAACAGGACAGCTGATATGATGAGCTCCCTCTAGACTGGGCACCTCTTCTTCTAGCGCCAATATTTAATGGCAGTATATTCCATTCTTCTGCATTCTGATTTTTGTTCCGATTCTGCATATCCCCCATTTTTGATACTGCTGGTCATTCCCTTCCATTATTTGTTTTTCTTTGATATTGGTTTTTGTGGTTTTGTTCTAACCTGGTCTTTCCATTAACGGTTCTGTTTTAGGTCTTTTCATTTTTATTCTGAATCTTTTGGTCCTCTTTAGCTGCAATCTACTGAGAGCAAGGTAGACTGCTTTCTCAAGGACCCAGAGTAATGGGAAGGTGTAGCAAGTGGTTAAGATTGTGAATCCGCTTTCTTGTCTTTGGGTTGGTTTGAAGGCAATATCAGCTTGCCACGTTCAGTACTTTGACATCAGCACCTCTGGATTTCTAGGTCTAAGGCAGAGTCCCTTCCCATCACCCTGGGTCCTTTGGGGAGAAGGGTGAGATAAAAATAAAGTTTATTATTATTATCACCTCCTACAGGAACCTTTTAAAAAATCTGGAAGATAGTGGGGATTGAACCCAAGGCCATCTGCATACAAGCTTGTGCTTTGCCACTCAGCCATGCCTCTTCCCCTATCCCCTGCACTGAGTGGCTGAAACTTCTCGGCTTCTATTAAGGTCTGTGGGGCATGAGTATATCTACAGTTAGACAGGACTCTGACATCACCCCCTGGGCAATCTACAGCTGCAGTGCGGAGCCTGCTATCCAGAGGTTTCTCCACTATTCTTGAGTAATTAGGGGCAATTTTGCCAAAACCGTTCAGATTTTCCAACCAACTAAACCAAAAGCACTATTCATTCCAATCTTTGCATGCATTCATACAGCACAATGAGGCTTTGCATCTAGTTTCTTTAAAAGTCTGTCATAACAATGACAAGGGTTCAGCAAGCGGCAAGTTGACAGCATGAAGACAAAACTCAGACTGGAATTTCAAATAGCCTTTTCAAATCGTCTGGGGGGGAGCGATGTTGCCAAGGAAGAGACGCTAAGGAAATCAAGATATTGTGAGCGCAAAGGCGGCCCTTTCCCTTTGTGGGTTCTTGGAGGAGGGGTGGGAAGAGGACCAGAATTAAGCTGCAATTAAGTCCCTCTCTCAGTTTCCTGGGGCAGCAGGATGCCAACCCAGTTCCAGCAGACAAACATCATCTCTTTTATTTCAAAGAGAAATGTACAGAAAGCCTCAGGCCTCTAGCCATTCAGAGGCTAGAACATACCTGATTCAGATCTCTCCTCAGACCAGGTTTGCCCACTTTGATTTAAAATACATTAAAACTTCGGAGAATGCTAAAATTAGGGAGGGTCGGTTGGGCAGAGCTTGTGATTTTTATTAAAGGTCATCCTGTTGGAAGAGCAACAGCAGGTGAGTGGAACCACCTTGTATATACACTTGCTGACCTCGTATATGATCAGCAAGTGTGCTAAGGTGTCTCGTATATGGTCAGCAAGTGTGCTAATGTGCTAAGTGTGCTAAGGTGAGTGGAGCCACCTTGTATATACACTTGCTGACCTCGTATATGGTCAGCAAGTGTGCTAATGTTGGCCTCCACCAGTATGGAGGAGTTTAATTTTAAAGGCTTGCAGGTCGCAAGACTTCTCCTTTGACTTTTTCCCTGTCTTTTTTGTTTTCTGCCTGTGTGGTAATAGCTGCAGTTCTCTCTACGTTCCAGTAAAGCTCTTGTTTAAAGTCAGTTTTACTGTGTGTAGGACTGCTTAATTCCTTCAGCTAGGGTAACCCTACCTTTCCCCACCCCCCACTGTTTTAAGCATTGCCACAATAAGCTGTAAAAAAGCAAAACATTAGAAAGAGATGGTTACTACATAGCTTAGTTATAGAGCTGAAGACACCAAGTAATTAACTCTTGCTAGAAACCGATACAGGTGAATCTATTCTTAGATGCCACCTCTTTTTACATGTTTATTATCAGACTTTTCCAATTACAGTAACACTCTCCTGTAATCTTCAAACACAAAAAGTTTATTTGCTCCTATTAATACCCCCCTCCTCCATGGCATCTTCGGTCCTCTTTTGGAGAAGAGCTCATTGATAGCCTGAGAATCTACTTTTCACATCCACGTAAACGTGGAAAAATGTGGAAAAAGCCTTGGAAAATTTCTGTTTTCTCATTAAGACATAAGCGTTTAATTTTACTTTCACACATGTGCACCAGGCTTACTCTAGCTTCTACACAAATGTTGTACCCTACCACCTTCAGAGCTTCCTAGTTTAGGAAGGTTCCTAGTTTAGGTCATTCACAGTTTCCTTTTCATTAAGTTTTCTTTGACCTCTTCCCACTCTATACATTATTGCTTTGAGACCAGATAGACCTTCCTTTCCCCCTCTCTCCTGCTTGTTCCTCCACGTGGATGTGTCAGCTGGGAAACAGGGGGTGCAATAAAGTAGGGCTGTTCGTTCTTTAATTACTTTCACCACAGCCCTGCTCTTGTACACTCAGGGGGATAGCATAGCAGTACATGTCTTACTAGCCCTGTTTTTGCACTCCCCTCCATGCATGCAGCCAACACAGACATTGGAAGGAGCTGGATCATGCTGGCTAGCCCAGTCCCCATCACTGTGAAGCTGCTGGTCCTGGGCTCAAAGGCCAAAGCAAGTGTGTCCTTGTAAAAATGAAGAGACAAGGGGGCATCACAAGCCCTCTGACATATTCAGTTCCACATCTAGGGGGCTGGTTGGTTGGCTGGCAACCTCCAGTCTCGAAAGACTATTGTCTAAGCCTACAGCACCTGCTTCTCCTATGCGGTCTCCCATCCAAGTACTAACCAGGCCTGACCCTGCTTAGCTTCCAAGATCACGCACATGCAGGGTAACACAGCAACAGTGCTGTTCTGCATGGGGAGGAATGGCTCAGTCAGTGATGGAGCAGAGGCTTCAATAGAATAGACTGCCTCATTTACTGCAGGAAAGCTGGATCTTGGAGGACATGATTTTCATTAGAGAAGAATACCCTCCAGATTCTTGCAAAAGTTCCTCCACAGCAGGGGTGTCCAAAGTTTTTGGCAGGAAGGCCACATCGTCTCTCTGACACAGTGTCGGGGGCCAGGGGGAAAAAAAAGAATTAATTTACATTTCAAATTTGAATAAATTTACATACGTTTACATAAATGAATGCATTAAAATGAACTTATATGAATGAATGAAGGTCTTGCAATAGCTCAAGTCCTATAAAAGACCTTGCACAAAGCAAGGCTGGCCTTTCCTTTGCTGCCGCTACTGCATCACAGACGTGAAACAGCAAGCAGTGGAGGGAGCCCTCATCCCACAGCTCATGCGAAAGGTCAAACAGTTGCCCTCTCGCTGACAGCAGTTGTGTCGGGCCAGTGTGGGCTCCAACAAATCACCAGAGGGCCAGAGGCTCATTGAAGACTGGGAGCTCCCTGAGGGCTGCATTGAGAGGCCTCGAGGGCCGCAAGTGGCCCCAGGGCCGGGGTTTGGGCACCCCTGCTCCACAGCACATCGGAGCCAAAATGTGATACAAGTGCACGTCCTGATTACTAGAAGAAAAACCTTAAAAAACAACAACATTGAAACCTGGGTTGAGGGAAAGCCTGTTGGAGAGCAGAGTTGGGGAGGGGGCAAAACTGCAGGTTGTGCACACCCTCCTCCCACTTGTGATTTCTCTGCTGGGAACCAGTCCTCCCTGACCCAGGCTTCCCATGGGAGACACAACAGGTGCTACTAGGCTGAATGACATGATGTGAAGATGCAGTCAAAGAAACACAGACCTTTGTTAACTTTTGCTGCCTAATTTCTTTCCCTGGCTTAGCACCAGTGGTGGTGACCTTGTGGGTCCTTCAGGGAAAGGAGATCATGCTTCTAGTTCTATCGTCTCCTGGTGTAACAACCAGCCCCCATTTGGGTTTCTTACAACCCTGCTGATAGAGTTCTTATACGGGCTAGTAGGTAATACTATTGGAAGCACAAGGGGCTTACAGAAAGACACAGGCAACACAATCCTAACTTGTGCTGGAACAGGAAGGCCGGCAGGCCTGTGCTGTATCCAGCACAAGTTTGGGGTTGACTGAGGGTCGGCCTGAGGCAAGGGGAAACTGTTCCCCTTACCCTGGGGAGAGCTGCAGCAGACCCAATGGGTCTACTTGGATTCATGCCACCTGACGAGATCCAAGCAGAATGGAGCAGCCAGGAGATGCTCGGTGCCACCCATTAATGGGGGCTAAGATCTGGCATAAGTTCCAGCATAAGTTCTGATTCTGGCCCCGCCTCCTGCTCCCTGCCTGCCTGCCCACGGGCCCACCCACCCTCCCTCCGGCCTGAAATACCTCCTCCTGGGCCTCTGCCCACCTCCAGACTCTATGCCGGCTGAGCTCATCCAGCACGAACCTACCTTCTCCTGCCAACACGGAGGCTGGATTTGGCCTCTGCAGGCTAGCGCACCTCTGTGTGTCCATGCAGCTTACTTTCACGGAGGCACAAACGTGCTTTATGGCACATTTGCGACCCTCCCAGGTTGGCGCAAGTGACTTGCGCCAGTAGAACGCATCTTTAGGATTGCGCTCTTAAATGAGGAACCAAACTGAAAACCGCCCTCTTAAGCCCCCCAGATGAAGGATGCGCTCCTTCAAACAGCCCAACCCTATCCACTGCCACCAGTGCCGATGCAGCTGCACCCAAAAAATGTGTGCTGCATCTTATGATGGGATGACAACTCAAGGGCAACTAGGAGGTAAAAACAATTTCTATTTACCCCTGCTTAAGTCCTGAGGCAGCCTATGGGTATCCTTGGGCATGCACCACCTATTTTGGTCTGAAGAAGAAAAAGGCAAGGTTTGCAAAAAAGGGAATATGACCCAGCGCGCACCAGTGTTGCTGGATCCACCCCCTTTCCCCTCCTCCCCAGCCCCAGTTCCTCCCACCGCCTGCCCCAATGCCACAGTACCAGAGGATGGTGTTCTCTCTGCTGGCCTGTGCGCGCAGCCATCGCACTTCCCCAGGCAGCACACACATGCCACCGGCTGAGCTAGCAGGCACAAAAATGTGCCAGGGTACATCTGACAACTTCAGCAGCCACTTTATGTCTCAAGGCATCCCACAGATGCCTTTGAGAGAGGCACCTCTCATGAGTGTATATGAAACTGAGATCATCATGTAGCAGCACACTGGCACAAAACAGAAGGAGGCTGGGAGATGTTGTCAGACATGCAGGCTTAGTAGCAAAAATAACATGGGCATGGAGGGTATTTGAATAGCAGAGAAATACATAGTTCAGAAGAACATAAGACGATCCTGGCTGCATTAGACCAGGGGTGCCCAAACCCCAGCCCTGGGGCCAGTTGCAACCCTTGAGGCCTCTCAATGCAGCCCTCAGGGAGCCCCCAGTCTCCAATGAGCCTCTGGCCCTCCGGTGATTTGTTGGAGCCCACACTGGCCAGATGCAACTGCTCTCAGTGTGAGGGCAACTGTTTGACCTCTCAATAAGCTGTGGGACGAGGGCTCCCTCCACTGCTTGCTGTTTCACATCTGTGATGCAGTAGCGGCAGAAAAGGAAAGGCCAGTCTTGCTTTTGTGCAAGGTGTTTATTCATTCATATAAGTTCATCTTTAATATATTCATGTATGTAAATTTATTCAAATTTGAAATGTAAATTAATTCTTCCCCCCCGGCCCCCGACACAGTGTCAGAGAGACAATGTGGCCCTCCTGCCAAAAACTTTGGACACCCCTGCATTAGACAAAGGGTCTATCTAGTGTAGCACAGTTGATCAACACGTTGATCAACCAAGTAGATCAACCAAGTAGAAGACGAAGGCAACAGCCACTCCTGCTCTTGCTCCCCAACAGCTAGCATTTAGGCTACAATCCTAGCCACACTTACCTGGGAGTAAGCCTCATTGACTATAATGGGATTTACTTCTGAGAAGATATGCGTAAGATTGGACTCTTACCATACTGACTCTGGAGCTCATACAGCCTAGAGACTCCACGTAGCTATCTCGGTCATTGGTAGACATATTCTCCATGAATCTTCCTGATCCCCTTTGTCCACTTCATCAGTGCCATCCTCCAATAAAATCACCATAACTGCCCACTGCCAGGAGACTAAGCTAAGCACACACCCTGCTATCTTGCCATTGGATTCAATGGCTGCTCCTAGGCAGTGTGCTCTCAGAATTAGAAACCTGCCTCCTTCATCCAGTCAAAGATCAAGCACTTCTGCAGAATATTAAGCAAACACTCCGCCATTAGTGTTATTGTTTGGGGGATGTTCAACTAGAAAAGAAGCACTTGCAGGGAATTGATGAGGCAATGAAAGCTTTCTGTGTCCCATTACACACCATGTGCTTCCAATAATCTCTCTTCCTGAATGAAGATTACCCTGTCTGGGCGAGTGAAATATCATCCGTGTAAATTTAAAAAAAAACCTTCAATTCTGCAGGGTTGCAGGCTCACGCCGAGCGCTCTTGTGCAAACACCTGTGTCCCAGATATTACCTGCTAGACAGGGGAGATGGAGAGGGAGCCACAGCTCTGTTCAAACATATAGAAGAGCCATGAATATTTTATGGAGATTCTAGGAAAATATTTTGCAACGGCTGCTGTGCAGACATCTTCAAACTCGCTGCGCATTCCAGCCCAGAATATATTATTCTTTTCTTTGTACTCACCCACAGATATCTGGTACCATCAGTTAGTATCACTCTGTCAAATATAATATCAGCTGACAGATACAGAACAGGTGGAGGATGGGCAAAGGAAGAATAAGATTTCAGATCTGTGTTTCTGGGTGTTTTGAGGGAACTGTTCCAATACTATATTTCTGCCAGTACTATATTCTCTGCCATAGTTTCAGTGTGTAACTAAAATGTCCCCCATGACTGCAATTCTATGTTGGTTGGCAACCTTCAGTCTCGAAAGACTCTAGTATCGCGCTCTGAATGGTGGTTCTGGAACAGCGTCTAGTGTGGCTGAAAAGGCCAATTCGGGAGTGACAATCCCTTCCACACTGGGAGCAAGTGCAGTCTGTCCCTGGTCTGTCTCCCTGGCTATGGGCCTTCCTTCTTTGCCTCTTAGCCTCAGTCTGTTGGCCAAGTGTCTCTTCAAACTGGGAAAGGCCATGCTGCACAGCCTGCCTCCAAGCGGGCCGCTCAGAGGCCAGGGTTTCCCACTTGTTGAGGTCCACTCCTAAGGCCTTCAGATCCCTCTTGCAGATGTCCTTGTATCGCAGCTGTGGTCTACCTGCAGGGCGCTTTCCTTGCACGAGTTCTCCATAGAGGAGATCCTTTGGGATCCGGCCATCATCCATTCTCATTCTCATGGAGAATGGAGTGAGAATGCAATTCTATGAGCAGATCGGAAAACTGTGGACACTCTTGAACTTTCTTAGAAATTGTGGCAATCTCCAGGGTAAGAAGGAGAAGGAGCATGTTCACCTCTGAATTGGAGATCATAAGCAACCATGCATAGAAAATTGCATAGCCATACATGCGAGGCAGGTTCTAGCCGCTACTGGCCCTGTGAGGGAGTCTGGGATACAAGCCTCCCACCCAGCTGTGAGTCTGTCGGTCAACTGACCACCCTCTCACTGAGTCACTTGAGCAGGGAGGTGGAGAAGGGGCATCTTGACTGGCAGCCAACTCCTCGTCCAAATAGATTATGTCTATTTTGTTCATTTGAACCAGATACTCTGGACCATATCCTTCTTCGGTGCACTGCTCATCACAACCTCAGGTCCCACTTACTTGATTATTTTCTTTCTTCTCTTCCTGTTTCCCTTGTTGATCCTTTCCCAATTCTTCTCAGTGATTATTCCCCTCCTATTACCAACCTGGTGGCGGAATTTTTAGCGGTAGTCTCTAAGGCCAAAGTTTGAAGTTAACATTCCCAAAGCTGTTCTATTTTACTATGCTATTTATTCTCTGTAAACTTTTAATATGCCAATAAAGGCACTGAAGTGTGCGTGTGACTGGTAGCCTTGCTTTGCTTCTCACCGTCATTCTCTCACACATCCCCATATAAACACACAACATACTTGAGCCTTCTCCGGGTAGCACTATGGTTGAATTAAAGTATGGAGACAGAAAGCTGATTGCCCTTTGGGCTTAAAAAAAATTAGAGAGGTTTGTTTTGATCAAAACGAAGGTAAACAGTTTATTGGAAATGAAAAATAGGACAGGGGGAAAAAACAGACAAACTGACATTCTATACTTGAGATCAAGAGGCAAAGTTCAAAATAAAATAAAAAGGTATTCTAACTTAGACTCCCCTCACTTAAATAGTCCACAAAATTCAGCACATTCTTGGCACTAGAAAGAAAGATTTTCATAGGAGTAAACTCTGAGTTAGATGAACAGCAGCCATGACTTTCATTATGGCTTGGTTGGCACCTCACAAGTTTACATAGATGGTTGGCTGCTGGATCTACTGGAAGCAAGGGAAGAGGGTGAAGGGTACATCCAGCTAGGTTACTTCCAAATCTTTGACAGGCAAAGGAAGGTCTAGTGAGGGAGCGCATCTGGGCTAAATTGGGGTCTGTCTCAGCCCCCTCCAACAACAATGTATGCAAGCCAATTTCAGGTGGACCGCATAGCACCTAACTCAGCAGCCTTTGAAAGTACAGAGCTGAGAACACGGGGTATAGAGCTGCTGGGCAGGTGGGCTCCTGGTGGAAGACAGGCATGCTGCTTTGCCCTGAATAGGTGGGAAGTACCCACTGGAAAGGGGCAGGGAGGACTGTGTGGTTGGAGAAAGATCCAAGTCTGCTTCCGCTTTGACTTTCAAGCTGGAATGTTTGAATTCCAAGCTATGCAAAATAGCACAAGCGCACTTTGTAATGGAACCTTTGGCTGATCGCAGCTTAGGTTTGAAGCCTAAATTGACGGTGTCACTTCTGGCCATGACACAACTTCCAGGTTAACAACATCACTTCCGGTGGATCCCAGCACAGTTTGTCATTCTAAAAGGTGGAGCCTGGTGCTAAAATGTTTGAGAACCACTGAATTAGAGTGAACTGCTGGTCAACCTGGCCTTTCGTATTTGTTGACTTTTTAAAAAATGTATAAAAAGAGATTACAATTCTGTGTTTTCATTCTTAGATATTTTAATAGCTGCAGATAATTAGGGAAAGGGAATAATAGGAAAAAGGGAAGCCCAGTAAGTAGCAGAGCACCAGGATTTCACCCAGATGAACAAAGCACACTGTTGACAAGTTGGCAACCCATTTGTCTGCAGGAAAATAACATTTTGGGGAAGGCTGCAGATTTCTTAAAAAGCTTCTGCAAAAGAGAGTCAAACTATAGTGGTCTTTGCTCCAAGGACCACCACAAATCCACAACATTAGAGGAGGGGAATTGGCTTGTTGATTTGTGAAGAAAACGTCATGGTTATTCACCCAAGAAATGAAACATTCTTTAATTGGAATACTACCTGCCAACCGTCATGGAGGACCGAGACAGGGAATAAGCTCAACACACAAAGGAAATCACTCTGTGTATACAACTATATCAAGTTGTGGGTTTGACTGCATCCCTAACTAGCTGCAAATAAGACTGTCAAATGGCTGGCTAAGTGACAGATAAAAAACTTGGGCTGGGAAAGGAAATTAGCCTCCTTGGAGCCAGTGGCATAGCAAGAGGGGGTGCAAAGCACTAAGTTTTGCAGGGAGCCTCACCGCAGCGTGCAAGCAGCCCCTCCTCTCCCCTCCCCTTCGGAGCCATTGTGGGGGGGGGAACAGAGGTGTATGCCCAGAAGGCATATGCCTCTGTATTGCTTCTACCACCTAGAATGGCTCCAAAGGGGAGGGGTGTGGTGCGGCTCCCTGCAAAACTTAGTGCTTTGCATCTCACCTAGCTACGCCACTGCTCAGAGCTGGACAGCCTTGGACACCACAAACCTTTAAAACTTGTTATTACCAGCCTCCTTCCATCATAAATATAACTATTATCTTTCATTTGAGCCAGATGCCCACAAATGACCAATACTATTCCCACCAGTTACAAACAATAGAACACTGATTTGTATCCCCTCTCTATGGTCAATACGGCGCTATAAAAAAGGTAGTAAAATCTCAGAGTAGTGTTAACACACTTCAGTGGTATGAATATCAACTGGCACTGCAGAGCCAAATTGTATTTTTACCACTTTCTTGACACAGTAAAAAGGAAAAATCCAGCACGAGTCATTCTGTGCCAGCCGAAGGCAAATTGGAAGGGAGTTAACCTTTTTTTTTTTTGAAGCACTGTCTGTCAAGCTTCCAGCACTTTGTATTGTCATCTATTATTTAATTACTGAAGCTAAAAAACCTCCCAGTATAGTGGTTGCATCCCACCCCAAAGGCTCAGTCACATACTTTTCATGCTTTGAAGAAGAAATTTTGAAGCAGGAAGATTTCCACTTACTCGTTTGCAGTCAAACAGGAACTTTTCATTGGCCAAGGAGCTGAAAGATGATGCCTGGAAAACACAATGTGAAAAGATATTCGACATCAGGACATTTTGTTCATTCATATGCTGCGTTTTCAAAGAACAGCCAGTATGTTAGGGCTGGTTCCATTCATATGCTGCGTTTTCAAAGAACAGCCAGTATGTTAGGGCTGGTTCCTAGGAAGCCATCAGAGGGGGGAAGCCAGAGCTAAGGAACACATCAGAACCAGGAGAACATAAGAAGAGTTCTGCTGGATCAGGCCCAGGGCCCATCTACACCAGCTTCACAGCAGCCCACCAAATGCCCCAGGAAGCTGATTGCTAGAAAACCATTCATCACGGTGAAGTAAGGTGTTACATGAAAATCCCCTTTTTCCTTTTAAGTTGTGATTTTTATATCTGGTTATGTTATTATGGACTAAAATATCATGCAGGCCAAACCTCAACATACAGGCCATGAGCTCATGGCATCTTACAGCCATCTCGCCAGGGGCAAGTAAGAGTAAATCATTGTTCAAGTGTCTCCTAATCCAGTCACTGTTATGCAAACGCATTAAACTTCTCACGCAGACCAAGTTCAGGTCAAGTCACAAGCTCCTGGTTAACAAGTCTGGAAGAGTAAATCATTGTATTGTTTAACTTAATCACTGCTTAAGTACCGTATGCAGATTTAAAATGCCTTCCTGGTCTACTGAATGTTTCAGTTCCCCCTCTCCCCCCCCCCCAGGAAGCCAGCCATTAGACACATTGAATTTTGCTGATAAGGGACATCTGGACCCCAAACACCCTGGTGGGTGGCAGTTTTTCCCCAGCTCAGCGCCCAGCCCATTTCGGTCACAGCAAAAACCCTTTTAAGAGAGAGGCTCTGGCCCTATGCTTTCTCTCTCTGGCTGCCCTTCCAAGGCAGAGGTCCTCCATGCAGGACTTCCCCCCCCCCCATCCATCTGCTCCTCAGGACAGGTAACTATCTTGCGTTCTGGAACTCTTTCCCTTCTTTCTTTCCAACCTATTTATCCCCTTCTCTCCCCATCTTTAGTTAGCAATGGCATTGGCAGATCAGGGACCCCTATAATCCTTCCTTACAATCATTCCCTATTCCTAATTTCCTCGGATGCACCAAATACCCTCCACATGCAACCACCATGAAAGCTAGGTACAATATATACAAGAACTAGAACCACGAAATGTGCATTATGTTTACCTTTGTGCTTATGTAATAAAACTATAATCTTTTACTGAAAGTTGTCTTTCTCTCAGTCTCCCTTTTAAGCAAAAATGAATTTCTCTGCATTACGCCGTCTTGTTATCTAGCCTGCGATCCTGAGGTTCCAAGAAGGGTAGTGTACTAATTCCCCTAAACCAAAACAGCCCTTTTGGTAACAAAGGGACAACAGAAACAAAAGCAAGACATGAAAGGAAGGCCTGCAGACTCCATGTGCAAGAGAAGACCTCCATGGATTGCATGGTACACTGCTTTTTGTGACTCCCGGCCCATGCCCAGACTGAACATTTTCCATAAAAGAGAAGGCTATTGAAAGGAAAGCTGAAACAAATATTTAGGAGGTCAGCTTTTCATGCTTTCATTCTGGGGATGTACTGATTTTTTTTCTCCATTAAACCCATGCCAACAGCTTCCTGCGCATTCAGGTGTAAGCACAGCCACATGTAAAGTGCCATTTACAAACAACTTAAACGCACTCTTGCAAAACAGCCTGCAGGAGGCAAGCCACAGAATTAGTACACAATAAAAGCAACTGTAAGTGGTTTGGCTTTGACAGAGAAAACACTGAAGAGCTGCTTTAAACAACTTCTGGCATGCATTACAATAGCCTTCTTTCCTTCTTTTAAATGCCTACAATCAAAACACAGCACTGAGAGCTCCAGAATAATATAGACCAAACCAATGAGCCCCAATGCAGGGGCTCTGGTGTGCACACAGGGGCCCCAGTGTACCCAAGGAGGTTTGAGACTGACAGGCACTTCTACAGTGGTGATACCTCTGTGCCTATCTAGGTACATAGATCTGCCTTTGACATTTAAGAACCCTATGCACACAGGAGCCCCCACTGAGCTTTGGATCAGAGTGGCTGTCACCAAGTCAAATATCATCTCAGACTCAACTGCACTAGCTAGCCTCGGGGAAGACACCATTCTCTCAGCCTCAGCTTCTCAGTCTGCAGTATGGGGATACAGCCACTCCCCTGGCTTATAAGGGTATTCGGTTATTGATAAAAATGCAACACACTGTGAACACCAGAACTGTGCTATATAAAAGTGAAGGCCATGTAAATCTCGGTCCATAAACAAAACTGCATGTATAAATGCTCTCCATTGGCATAGCTAGGGGGAGGCAGCATGGCAAGTACTACAGGTACTGCAATGTGTTGTGCAAGTGGCCCCTCCCACTTGCCGACGGACCCATTCCAGGCAGTAACTGCTCACCAAACCAAACAGCATCTCCTGCTCACTGCTGTCGCTGCCTGGAATAGCTCTGATGGCAAGTGGGAGGGACGGCTTACACAGCCACTGATGCTCTCCTCTATAGCTGCCTATAAATTAGACTCTTGGCCCATACAGTCCAGTACAGTCTACCCTGGCTGGCAGCAGCTCTCCTGTGGCTCAGGCAGAGATCTACTACCTGGTTGGCAACCTTCAGTCTCGAAAGACTCTGGTATAAGCCTACAGCACCAGGTATTCCCAGGCGGTCTCCCATCCAAGTACTAACCAGGCCTGTCCCTGCTTAGCTTCCGAGATCAGACGAGATCGGGCATGTGCAGGGTACCCTAACATTGTTAGAAGTAGCTATGCCAGGAATCAAACCTGGGACCTACTGCGCATGTTCTAGCACCGAACTGTAGCCCTCCCTTATTTTCTTAAGATCTGCTAATACTGGAAATATTAATTGTCGGGAGAGTTAACAAAAGAGGCCAGCAGGATTTTTATCACTGACTAAGGGCCATAATCTGCCTTCCATTTAGTTAATGAATATTTGGAGAACTGTCAGATAATTACAGAGAAAGCAGATGGGCTAAAATGGAGACCGTCAAAAAATGGCATCCACTTACTTCTTCATTTAATGCTAAACACATCTAATCATTCCACTTAATTGTAGGACAATATTTACTTAGCAAAGAGCAACTTGCAAGTTCAAGAGACGGTTTGGCTTTCCACCTGGGAATCAGAACTCTGAAATCCTCCATTAATTAAAAATCAACTGTATTGTATATCCAGGGGCCAGCCTGTCACATTTGGGAGCTTGAGATGAAAAATCCAAATGGTACCCCCCCCCCAATCCCTATCAGGCTTTTGTGCAACTCTCCTTCATTTCATTTCCCCCGGGGGCTGGGGATAAGAATAGGCCCTCAGTTTGGCTGTACTTGTCGTAAGAGGCGACTAAACAGCCACCGGGTAGATGGGACTCATCAGCCTGGGAAGGCAGCTCATCTGAGAGAAGGAAAACTCTGATTCCAAACCTCCACTGCCTTGTGGCTTCATCCAGTTATGGAAAAGGCTTCAGGAGTCAACCTTGAGGCAAAATCCAGAGCCGGAGTCCCTGAGGCAGTTCATGGCTGAACACAGTCACGTTCTGGCAACTCCTGCGACGCCGCTGGAACCAACCGTATTGGCCTCTGCCTTTCCATTGGACCATTTCAGCGACGTGGAGAGGGGGGATTTGCTGCATGGGAAACAGTCTGTCCTCCATATCTACCTTACCCAGGCTTCGCGCACTGGAGAGGACACTCCATTCCAGAACACTAGTCAAAGCACAATACCATAGTCTTCCAAGACTGAAGGATGCCTTCATTTCAATGCGGCCTGCACAGAACTTCCTGGTGGGATGTGCCCTGTTGGTCAGATCTGTCTATCTCTGGCACATTTACTGGTGCTCAATATCATGCTGATGCTCAGCTTGCCTCACAGCAGGAATGTCTCCAATTTTAACTGACACACAGTTCAGAAAGACTATGCCCACATCTGACAGTGGTGATCCTGATCCCTCTTGGAGGGGGGGGGGAAATATCTAATAAATCAACCAAATAATACATAAATGAATTTCCATGTTACATTCATAGCATACTCCAGTCCCCTCTGGAATGGTAGCTTGAGACTGATCTCAGGACACTGTGTCAAAGTAGGCTTGCCATGGATGCAGTTTGAAGTTGCAAAAGCAGAAGACAGCAAAGGTCTCAAAAGGTCCAAACTGGAGACCACTGTGCAGAGAAAAAGCCTCCCTGGCATGACTGGAGCTTACCATTCCATCGGGGAGCTTGCTAACTCTGTTCTCGATCTTCCCCAAAGTTTGTGCTGCCCAGCTGCGTCTGTCCAGAAATCTGGGCACAGAGCCTGCTGGGGCAGCAGAACGAGGAAATGGCTGGCCCCCGCAAACTTTGGGGGAGATCAGAAGCAGAGTTAGAATATTAAGCTCTGTAGAACAGTAAGCTCTGTTCACATGGGGAAGGGGTTTGCACAGGCGCTGGATCCAGGTGTGGGCCAGAGTTTGGCACCTGCTGCCGTAGGCAACCTTAGGTTTCAGTCAGTCTCATGGGTGGGCTAGTCCCAATCAGGGTGGAAGTGTCTATGAACAAACCTCACAGATCAAAGCCACTGACGGAACTTTCCAAGCACCTACCATCACTGCAAACACAGGCTGTGTCACTTAGATACTCACACTCTGCATAGTGTCCTCTCTCACTGCCATGCAGAGAAGACAGTAAGAGTATAGTTGCTTCTCAGATACAGGAAATATTCTATAGCAGTTGTTGGCAATGAGAAGGCACTGTCAGATTAATTAATCTGTGCCAAGCCTCCACTACAACTGGCCCTTGTGTAAAGCAGGCAAAAACCGCTGATGAGCAGTGGCATAGCTAGAAGGGGTGCAAAGCACTAAGTTTTGCAGGTGCCTGAAAGCGCCGTGCAAGCGGGCCCTCCCATTCGGAGCCATTCAGGGCGGTGGGAGCAAAATAGAGGTGAATGCCAGAGAAGACTCAGAGAAGAGGTGAATGCCTCTGTTTTGCTCTTACCACCCAGAATGACTCTGAAAGGGAGGGGAGAGACTGCTTGCATTGCACATTCAGGCACCTGCAAAACTTAGTGCTTTGCACCCCATCTAGCTACACCACTGCTGATGAGAGAGTCTCATAATGAAACACTGGCCCCAAGAGTTATGGAATTATTCAATAACTTGTTATTTCCCAGAGTCTGCCTAACATAAAGGATGTTGAAGGGCAAGTGGGAAAGGTTGAATAATGGTTATCATTGATTTGGCCACAGATATTTTTTCTGTATAGATTTATACCGAGAAGCTAATGCTTAATTTGGAAGGCTCAGACAGTAGCAACCACTCCATCTGCAAATGAAATTCACCCGCTAGCAGCCCAGATATCAGTGATTTTATCTACAAACACAAAACAGCATGTCATAATAATTTCTCATGCCTGCATTGCCCAAAATTGTTTTTTAATGGATAACAGACTATTTGTGAGCTAAGAAAAATATTTCCATCTTTACACAAAGTCCAGCTGTCCACTTTTCTACTGAAAATCAAAATGGCAAATCCAATCACATCACAGATTAAACTAAATACCTTCAAGGTTTAAGGACTCAAATAACAAGATTACATAAGAATCACACTGCTGTAAAATGCCCAAGAGAACATTTAGAGCTTGTTCCTGATTGCATGCAAGAGAATTGAAATGTCTGAAGTGTTTATTTTTATGCAGGTAATTGCTATAACTCATAATTATCACAGATATAGGTGTTCCTGAGGAACTATTATATCTGGTCTAACATACTGGTGGGGCGCACGCCCATATCCAATTGGTGTTCCTGTTTTATGGTATATTTCATGTTCGGTTTTTCAGAGAGATGTAGGCTAATATCCTGTGTTCGCATCAACTTTTGTTCCCTTGCCTTAGGGGATAAACCTCCATTGCCCTGATGGGTGCACTTGGACTTGTGTCAGCCACTTTGCTGGTGCATCTAAGTGGACCCAGGGAGGTGGATCTTTGCCGGCGCACGTCTAAGCGGACCCAGGGAGGCGGATCTTTGCCGGCGCACGTCTAAGCGGACCCAGGGAGGCGAATCTTTGCCAGTGCACATCTAAGCGGAGCCAGGGAGGTGGATCTTTGCCGGCGCACGTCTAAGCAGACCCAGGGAGGTGGATCTTTGCCGGCGCACGTCTAAGCGGACCCAGGGAGGTGGATCTTTGCCGGCGCACGTCTAAGCGGACCCAGGGAGGTGGATCTTTGCCGGCGCACGTCTAAGCGGACCCAGGGAGGTGGATCTTTGCCGGCACACGTCTAAGCAGACCCAGGGAGGTGGAACTTTGCCGGTGCACATCTAAGCGGACCCAGGGAGGTGGAACTTTGCCGGCGCACATCTATAGCGGACCCAGGGAGGTGGATCTTTGCCGGCACACGTCTAAGCGGACCCAGGGAGGTGGATCTTTGCCGGCGCACGTCTAAACGGACCCAGGGAGGTGGATCTTTGCCGGCGCACGTCTAAGCGGACCCAGGGAGGTGGATCTTTGCCGGCGCACGTCTAAGCGGACCCAGGGAGGTGGATCTTTGCCGGTGCACGTCTAAGCGGACCCAGGGAGGTGGAACTTTGCCGGCGCACATCTAAGCGGACCCAGGGAGGTGGATCTTTGCCGGCGCACGTCTAAGCGGACCCAGGGAGGTGGATCTTTGCCGGCGCACGTCTAAACGGACCCAGGGAGGTGGATCTTTGCCGGCGCACATCTAAGCGGACCCAGGGAGGTGGAACTTTGCCGGCGCACATCTAAGCGGACCCAGGGAGGTGGATCTTTGCCGGCGCACATCTAAGCGGACCCAGGGAGGTGGATCTTTGCCGGCGCACATCTAAGCGGACCCAGGGAGGTGGATCTTTGCTGGCACGCATCTAAGTGAACCCAGGGAGGTGGATCTTTGCCTCTGGCTGATTGCAGCAGTGGCCCAGCTGCATTCTATGGCTCATCACATTTTGCAACGACCATAAAGCATGCACATTCCCACAATGCAGTTCAACAGGATTGGGCCATTAGTTTTTATTGCGTTTGTAACCCTTCTACCTGATGAACCATCTGTATGTTAGATTTATCTCTGTCATATAAGACAGTAGATTTGCAAGTATGGATCCAGAAGTCTACCTTCATTAATGCCATATAACCAGGAATAAACACACATTCTTCTCTAATCTTATAGTAGCTTCTTAATTTCAAGATTAAAAAATCCTAGCCACCAAAGCCCTGCCAATTGCCTGGGTCTCTTGTCCCTAAATCCTGTACCTTGACTGCTAAATCCACCCCTGGGCTTTAGCAGTCAGGGTACTTTGAGCTTCATATGTATTGAATATTAGCTTTTTAAGTCATTTGACAGTGCCCTAACAATTTAAATACGGCTGTAAACCAATCCCAAGTATCTTATGTTGTGATAACCATATATTTAGGACACATTGCCTCAAACCAACTCGTTCATCCCCTGTTGCGTTCATCCCCAAGGGGTGGAGCATCTGACGAGTCAGTATGGGTGGCAGTTGACTTACCCCGACGTGGAAGGAAACGAGGAGCCAGTGAAGATTGTCTACGAAAATGGTTTAACTGGGTTATGGATTTTACATTTATCAGGGTCTTGTTGCTTTACAAGACCCCAGGTATTAGCCCTTAGCACGAGGAGTGCCTCAGTCTTTGTACATAGGAATACACGGGATTTCCTCCTCTTTAAGGCAGCTTTCGGCTGAGGTGTCCAGAGCTGGTGGACCACTGCCCCCTGAGATATGTTGTCAGGCAGAAGCGTCTGACAGAGCATGCCTTCAGGGTCTCTGCATCACTGGTCTGGTCTGCTACCTTGGCCAGCAATGTGGCTGCTTGCTGCTGACTGGTCCAAGAAGCTGGTTACAGTTCCCTCGGGATGAGGCAGCAGTTGTTGACGGCTGGGGTGTCCACTGGCCCCACGTTCCCCAGGCCCCCCTTGGGTTGTCAGGGACCTGGTGGGGAACTCCCCGGAATGCTGCTCACACGCTTGGCTTCTGGGGTCTTCCCTGTTCCTTGGGGCCAGCTCTCCCCCAAGGATCACTGGAGGGTTACCCCCTGGAGTCTAGGGGCCGTTCACCCCAACCAAGGGCCTTTCCAACCCTTTCAGGGCCCAGTAAAGGTTTAGGGCCAGGACCGGGGTTGTTTCCTCTTACCACCGTCCAAAGCCAGAGCCCCAGGAGGAGTGACCTCTTTCCACAGCTGCTGGGTTCCCTATGAGCCCAGCAGCTGGCTCAACCAGCCCCACCCCTTCCAGCCATGTGACCCCAGGCCCTACTCCCAGGGAGACTTGCATGGGGGCTGGATCCTGGCCATACTTACTCGACTCCCCTGCTCTTAAGGAGACCCCTGCTCCCGAGGAGACCTGGGCAACAACCATAAAAAACAAAGTCTCACATTATGTTGAGCAGATACAGTCAGTTCCCCTTATCTGCTAGACCAGGGTTAGGTTCCTAGAAAACCTAGTGGATAATGCTAATACTGAATCACTAAGCCTATGGAGAAAATGGGGTTAGGTTCCAGGGGGATCCTCTTCACCATACACTCTATGAACTTTATGAACCCGAAATCTAAGGTTAGATAGCAATGTGCAAGAGAAATGGTTCATCAACACCTCCAACACCTGATTCTTCTTCCTCTGTGCTGGCTACTCCTCAATGCACTGAAGGCTGTGTCAATGATGATTTTTACGAGCTGGCTATCCCTTGAATTGTTGAAGTTGCCAGCCCAACAACGAGGCCTGAGTTCAGCAGTGGCAAGGGGGTTCCTTCACCCATCCTCCTCCACCACCTGTTTCTTGTCCCCTTCCCTGGGCTTGCCCTTCCCAGAGCAGGCATCAGGTAGCCTTCCAGAGACTTCTCTTCATCGGCCACTCATCATCACCAGGGCTGTGAAGGTTCAGCTGGAGTCCCCGAGATGGTGCCTAAGATGGTGGGACGAGTTGGGAAGCAAACACCAAATGTGTCTGATGATTCTCCGCAGGCCAGTATCAATGCCTGTTGGAGGTGGAAAATTGACCCACTCCAGACAACTTTCTAAAAAATGAGGAGTATAATTGGCTGGACATGATTACCACAACACTCTTCTCCGTTGGCTGTATAACGTATAGATGTCTCTTCCTCTCCCCCCCCCCCACGGCACCGGTGCTGCTTTCTGCTCGTGAGGAGGCCACGTTCTCTTCTTCTACTCCCACAAACTCTCTCATCCCTGCCTGCCTGCCTGTAGCCCCCCCAGCCCCCTCCCTGCCCTGAGTGCACCAGCACATATTCTCAGATAATGAGAACAGCGTCACAGATAAGGAACAGGTGGCAATTCTGCCCCTCACAGATAAGCGAATTTGCAGATAGTGAATTCACATATATAGAGAACTGAGTATAAGTGAAAATGGAGTGTATGTGAATACACTTTCAGTTCTAATTCATTTCAATTAAGGCAGTCCTATTATGGTGAGAAATGTGTGAAACGAGGACATGATATACTGATAATGCTGTACTGCAGGCAATGAAGGCTGTAACACTGCTTTGTGCCACTAGCAGCACGACCCACATTTTCAAACTAATTTGCAACGCTGCAGCAAAGACACAAAGACGTACATTCATATACGAGCACCATTCCCTCCAGTTCCCGGAAGCACTCTTGCCGTTTCTGCCACATTCCCACTCCTGTTCCAAGCCACGTGTAATTGCCAAGTAAAAGCACCAAAGGCCTAGTCCTATCTTCACGATACACCTGTGCATTTCCACATGCGACAGTGCAACCTTGTCGACACATTGCGCCAACACAGCTCGGACATAACTTGGATGCCAGTGCAACTCCGCCAGGCCAAAACAGGGAGGAGACTGGGGTGAGAGGGATGAGGCGGAATCAACAGACACCAGATCCTATCCTCACATTAGATATGTCCCCGACGCCAGAAAAACACTACGCTAGCGGTAGAGTTGCCATAGGTAAGAGTCAGTAGCATAGCCAGAGGAGGTGGCACAACAAGACCGATATGTCTTGTGCTGCCTAACGTGTACTATAGCTTCAGGTTTGGATTTCAGCTTGAACCTATCTCTGATCCTGAGGTCTCAGAGGTGATTGTGTGTGTGCGTGTGTGGAGTTGCTAGGGGGATGCAGGGGGTGCAGGTCACACCAGGTGATGTGCACGGAGGGGGGGGTGACACCACTATTGGCCAAAATTTTTAAAATCTTGGCATATTTGAATAATACCATCACGTTGTACATCACGTGGTGTGTGTTTTCATGCAGAATGCAATGGAACAAACCACGTTAAAATATCTTTATTCTATCAAAGGTTACAGCCAAAAAACCAGAAGGGGGAAGGGTAATGGTGTATCATCACACCCAGGGCATTGCCTCGCCCACTGTTTGGGAGGGGGGGTCCATTAAGGTGGTGACACGCTGGCCTCCTGCACCAGCTGGCATAAACCCTGGTGACGCCACTGTGTGTGTGTGGGGAGTTCAGCTAATGTACGTGCCCCTTTTGGGATTTCATCCTATTTAATTTCATTTTGCAGCTCTCGCACATTCCCTAGAATCACAAATTCTTCCTCTGCTTAAATCCTTTACACAGCCCTGCCATAAGATTATCCATTTAAAATCAATTCAGTATATCAGCACAGCCATTTGAGGGACATTACATCAATTTTCACCACACTTATGAATAATACATCTCCAATGCAGGAGAGCAATGCCAAAAACAGGACTAAAATGGATTTTGTTCAGAGACACACAAATGTGGATTTGGGGGTGACTGCATAAGAGATGACTGAGTTGTTCTGTGTATCCAATGATTAGATTGATTAGTTGAAGCGGGCCTGAAAGATTAACAGAGGCAATTTTCCTGCGAAGAGGGCTACAGCGGCTACTACTGCTGGGTCAATGCTGAGAGAACTGGAGACACTCATACCAAGACAGTCTGAATGGCATCTTCTGAGTGTCAATCAAGCAACCTTGCTTTAGGGAGTGAAATCCGAACTGACTTAGGAAGTGAAGTCCGAACACAGGATACTCCTCAGCGGGAGGGGGCTTCTTGTAGTGGGGGATTCAATTATTAGAAACATAGAAAGGGGGGTTTGCGACAGATGTGAGGACCGCATGGCGACTTGCCTGTCTGTGAAGGTTACAGACATCACTTCTCATCTAGACAGGCTGGTGGATAGTGCTGGGGAGGAGGTAGCGGTTGTGGTGCATGTTGGCACCAATGACGTGGGCAAGTGTAGCCGGGAGGTCCTGGAGGCCAAATTTAGGTTATTAGGTAGGAAGCTGAAAGCCAGGACCTCAAAGGTAGCGTTCTCTGAAGTGCTACCTGTTCCACACACAGGGCCAGCTAGGCAGATGGAGATCAGGGATCTCAATGAGTGGATAAGATGGTGGTGTAGAGAGGAGGGGTTTAGATTCATTAGGCACTGGGGAACGTTTTGGAGAAGCGGGGACTGTACAAGAGGGACAGGCTTCACTTGAACCAGAATGGAACCAGAATGCTGGTGCATAACATTAAAAAGGTGGCAGAGCAGCTTTTAAACTGATCCCTGGGGGAAGGCCGACTGGAGCCAAGGGGCATCCGGTTCAGGACTCCTCATCCCTATGGGACGAGGATGGGGAGGTTAGAGAACAACAAGGTAAAGGCAGAGTAAGAGAAGAAATTGGGAATGGTAGCATGATGGGATGTGATAGATGGTTTGGCACAGTGAGAGGATGCAGGGATAAAGGAGCTAATAAGCAGCCCATCCTGGGGCATTCCATGTACAAATGCTTTTATGCAAATGCCCGAAGTCTCCAAGCAAAGATGGGAGAACTGGAATGTCTGGTGACAAGGGAAAACACTGACATAGTGGGCATAATGGAAACCTGGTGGAATGCGGAGAAACAGTGGGATATCGCAATCCCAGGCTATAAACTCTACAGGAGGGACAGGGAGGGTTGGGTTGGAGGTGGGGTGGCCATTTATGTTAAGGAAGGGATATAATCCAGCAAAGTAGAGATTGAAGGTGGGTCCAACTCCATAGAATCTCTACGGGTTAAATTACCAGGACTGAGGAGTGATATAATACTGGGGGCGTACTATCGTCCTCCAGACCAGAAACCGGAAGGGGACCTTGAAAAGAGGAAAGAGATCAGGGAGGTGACAAGGAGGGACAGGGTTGTAATCATGGGTGACTTCAATTATCCTCATATTGACTGGGTCAATTTTGTGTTCTGGTCACGAAAAAGAGACCGGATTCCTTGACATGCTAAATGACTGTATCTTAGAGCAGCTAGTCATGGAGCCCACCAGAGGACAGGTCACTCTGGATTTAATATTGTGCGGTACTCAGGACCTGGTTAGAGATGTCAATGTTACTGAGCCATTGGGGAACCATGCTGCGATCCGTTTCGACATGCACGTCGGGGGAAGAATACCAGGCAAATCTCTCACAAAAACCCTTTACTTCCAACAAGCGGACTTCCCTCAAATGAGGAGGCTGGTTAGAAGGAGGTTGAAAGGGAAGGTAAAAAGAGTCCAGACTCTACAGAGAGCATGGAGGTTGCTCAAATCAACAGAGGCCCAGCAAAAGTGCATACTGCAAAGGAAGAAGGGCTCGACTAAGTCCAGGAGGGTACCCACATGGCTAACCAGCCAAGTTAGAGAGGCCGTAAAGGGCAAGGAAACTTCCTTCCATAAATGGATGCCTTGCCCTAATGAGGAGAATAAAAAGGAACATAAACTGTGGCAAAAGAAATGTAAGAAGGTGATACAGGAGGCCAAGAGAGACTATGAGGAACACATGGCCAGCAGCATTAAGGGGAATAATAAAAGCTTCTTCAAATATGTTAGAAGCAGGAAACCGCCAGAGAAGCGGTTGGCCCTCTGGATGGTGAGGGAGGGAAAGGGGAAATAAAAGGAGACTTAGAGATGGTAGAGAAATTGAATGAGTTCTTTGAATCTGTCTTCACGGCAGAAGACCTCGGGCAGATACCGCTGCCCGAATGGCCCCTCCTGACCAAGGAATTAAGTCAGATAGAGGTTAAAAGAGAAGATGTTTCAGACCTCATTGATAAATTAAAGATCAATAAGTCACCAGGCCCTGATGGCATCCACCCAAGAGTTATTAAGGAATTGAAGAATGAAGTTGCAGATCTCTTGACTAAAATATGCAGCTTGTTCCTCAAAATGGCCACAGTGCCAGAGGATTGGAGGATAGCAAATGTCACACCGATCTTTAAAAAGGGAAAGAGGGGGGACCCGGGAAACTATAGACCGGTCAGCCTAACATCCATACCGGGTAAGATGGTGGAATGCCTCATCAAAGAAAGAATCTCAAAACACACAGATGAACAAGCCTTGCTGAGGGAGAATCAGCATGGCTTCTGCAAGGGTAAGTCTTGCCTAACAAACCTTTTAGAATTCTTTGAAAAGGTCAACAGGCATGTGGATGCGGGAGAACCGTGGACATTATATATCTGGACTTTCAGAAGGCGTTCAACATGGTCTCTCACCAAAGGCTACTGAAAAAATTCCACAGTCAGGGAATTAGAGGGCAGGTCCTCTCCTAGACTGAGACCTGGTTGAAGACCAGGAAACAGAGAGTGGGTGTCAATGGGCAATTTTCACAATGGAGAGAGGTGAAGAGCGGTGTGCCCCAAGGATCTGTCCTGGGACTGGTGCTCTTCAACCTCTTCATAAATGACCTGGAGACAGGGTTGAGCAGTGAGGTGGCTAAGTTTGCAGACAACACCAAACTTTTCCAAATGGTGAAGACCAGAAGTGATTGTGAGTTGCTCCAGAAGGATCTCTCCAAACTGGCAGAATGGGCAGCAAAATGGCAGATGTGCTTCAATGTCAGTAAGTGTAAAGTCATGCACATTGGGACAAAAAATCAAAACTTCACATATAGGCTGATGGGTTCTGAGCTGTCTGTGACAGATCAGGAGAGACATCTTGGGGTGGTGGTGGACAGGTCGATGAAAGTGTCGACCCAATGTGCAGCGGCAGTGAAGAAGGCCAATTCTATGCTTGGGATCATTAGAAAAGATATTGAGAACAAAATTGCTAATGTTATAATGCCGCTGTACAAATCGATGGTAAGGCCACACCTGGAGTATTGTGTCCAGTTCTGGTCGCCGCATCTCAAAAAGGATATAGTGGAAAAGGAAAAGGTGCAAAAGAGGGCAACTGAGATGATTACTGGGCTGGGGCACTTTCCTTATGAGGAAAGGCTACGGTGTTTGGATATATCCAAATAAAGTGGATAGAGAGATGCTCTTTACACTCTCACATGACCAGGGGCCATCCATTAAAATTGAGTGTTGGGAGAGTTAGGACAGACAAAAGAAAATATTTCTTTACTCAGCGTGTGGTTGGTCTGTGGAACTCCTTTCCACAGCATGTGGTAACAGCATTTGGCCTGGATGCCTTTAAAAGGGGATTGGACAAGTTTCTAGAGGAAAAATCCATTATGGGTTACAAGCCATGATGAGTATGTGCAATCTCCTGATTTTAGAAATGGGCTATGTCAGATGTAAGGGAGGGCACCAGGATGCAGGTCTCTTGTTATCTGCTCCCTGGGGCATTTGGTGGGGCTGCTGTGAGAAATAGGGGAAGCTGGACTAGATGGGCCTATGGCCTGATCCATTGGGGCTGTTCTTATGTTCTTAAATGAAAGATTGCTTTTGGGATGAATTCATATACCTGGTGTGGTGAGGAAGCATGAACTGTTAAGTACTCCCAAGACAAGACAAGCTGACCATCTGCATGGATAGCTTCTATGATCCTTCACCTTCAGTCAAAAGCCAGAGGTGGAGGAGATCCTGCAAATATCCATGAGCATATATGTATCTTTTGTTACTTGGTAACAAGGTGGTTTCAGCAGATGAGAAGATTTATAGAACTGCTTTTGTATACATTAGTTAATAAATTGCAAAATCAACAACTATCTACTGTAGCTTGTGTTGTGGATAAGGGAATACTTGAACACACTTTTAGCTTTGGGGAAGATATGGAATTTGGAGGAAGCTTCCTTTCCCACAGCTCCTCAAAAGCTAAGAGTTCAGGTATGTAACATAACCCCACCTTCTGAGTATGGTGATTTGCAGGATCCCTTTTAGGAAGTGGCTCTACAAACAGGTTGCAAGGATTTGCACAAGGATTTATGGAGGAAATCTTACCTTCTGTTTGGTGCTTTGCTTCAGACCAATACGGGACTGACTTCTGGACTATGAAACAAGTAAGAAAGAGAAAGACACAGTCCATGATTTCATTAAGGGAGAAAATATACTTGAAAAAAAATGGCAATCATTTAAAAATTAGGAAACTTGTTACAGGGTTGATTCTCTCTGGGTCTTATATGGCAGTGTGTCTTATATGGAAATAACAACCATGGGTACATTTGAAAGGCATTGCCGTGTGTGAAGAAGTTGAGTCTTTTCCTAGCCTCTGTGCTTCATAGCCTGATCAGTCCTGTAAAGATGGAGTATACTCTTTATTATCTGGTACTCAGGATAGCCATACAGGGAAAAGAATGTGTGGTTTGAGAAATGGGTTCATATCAAGTTAGTATGATGTTGACATTTTTATTGCAAGAATGCTTGGGAACCTGTCAGTGGAAATATCTCTCTGTGTTGCTAAGAAGACCCCTGCATCCTTGCTTATGAACCTCTATAATGTCTATCTGTAACATCCAACCCAGCTGGGTTTTGGAAAGGATGAGGCCTTGCAAGTTACTTTAGAAACCAGCAGCCCAAGAATCACCCTGTGGCTGCTACAAGACCTCTGTCTAGAAATAAACCTCTTTAATTGCATGAGAAAAATCACCATGAGTTGGCCACAACTATCCACCACATGAAGTTGACCCTTAAATGTAAGACCAGTTGTAGCAGCCATAACATGTTATATTTCTATCCCACTCTTTCTTCAAGGAATTTTAGGTGACAGTAAAAGAATCTTCTCCCCCCCCTTCTAACCTAACACAGCAACCCTGCAAATTAAGTTGGAATGAGAGATAGTCTGCAATCCTAACCACACTTTCCTGAGAGTAAGCCCCATTGAACAAAATAGGACTTCCTTCTGAGTAGACCTGGTTAGGATTGTGCCCATAGTAACTTCAATGTTTTCTCTGCTTAAAGTCCAACAACATACCATGTTTATGATCTATGTTTCTCTCAGGACTGTCCCACCATAGGCAGGGTGAGGTGGTTACTGTTAGATGGCATATTTTGAGGTACCATCAGGTCCATTTTAGGGGTCAATGGACCCCTTGCACGGGGTCTTATCAGTATTGATAAACAGGACACTTCAGATGAGGAATAAAATGGCATTGACACAAGGTGCAGTGAGGAGAGGTATACACTCATTTAATATTTACCTATATATTATAGGACACTGCTCTCCTTCCACTAACTATTGATCAAATCACTCCAACTCTGGAAACCACTATCATTTTCAATGATGCTCAACAGCCTGTCAACATAATCAATATATTTCCTTTTTTGTATTTCCCACCCTGTTTACAGATCAAACAAGTAAGTTTCCATTGCTTAAACACACTGTCCAACACTGTACTTCCCATAGAACAATGGCAGGTGCTTATGCTTTATGTTCACAAGTGACACCCTCGCTGCCATTATCAGATAATGAATCCATTGGATCCCTTGTGGACATCTCAGTTTTCCCAAATACTTTATCACAAAATGACTACTGATGGATTCAGAGGAACTCCAGTCATCCATTTTGTACAAGTCTCTGTTAAATGCACATCAGGTCTGCTTTAGTTTGATGCAGTGGCTTTGCCTCCATTTTGGTCTTGCAACCTGGAATGGCTCTGAAGGGGAGGGAGAGGGGCCACGTGCACTCCACAGTGAGGCTCCCTACAAAACTTAGTGCCTTGCACCCCCTCTAGCTATGCCACTGCTTTGATGGTACAGTTTTAAGACTGTGAGAAGAGTCATCTGGATTTCCTGCTTCAAATAACATCTGAAATTTCACTCTTCCTTAAGAAAGTTCAGAGCATCTTAGAAGGCATCCCCGTGGTTGTCCCATTCAGGCACTGACAAGGTTCACCTCTGTCTAGCTTCCACAAAGCAACAGAGTTAGGGGTTCCCAGACCTCACCGGTGGAATTACCTACATTCACTAGAAGCACCAAGACAATCTTGTCTGCACAGCTTTCATCCATCTGAACGCTCTGTACAACCTCAAGAGATTTCCCATAAAGGAGAAATCATTTCACTCAGACTTGCTCTCATATCTCTCTGAACAATAATTGATGTGTACAAGCAAACCAGCCCAGGGTTTGTTTAGAGACTTGTCACTCTGCTGAACTTGAAGAGCTGATCCTTTTGACTGGGGTACATTTTAAAGTTGTAAAAGTGTTTAAGCTCTGCAGCAAATGTTGAGGAAACCAACATAGGACCAATAAATAAGGAGTCTGCTGCATTCACAGACACATCCGTTTATTAGAGCTGAATGTCTGCGGAAAGCAAAGAATCTGAACAAATCCATAAGGCTGGAATTAACAGTTTCAAAACCACCGGTATGAAACACATGTAATGCTGTCAGACAAAACAGAAGGGTAACCTAACTTGTGGTGCCATGGGAGCACAGAATGGTAGTTTACACACAAAATTCAGGCTCCTAAGAATGTTAAAAACAGTTGAAGACCCACACACTAGCCCAGAGATGTCAAACATTAGGTCCACAGGCCAGATATAGCCCACAGAAGCTCTTAAACTGGCCATGTGATATTTTGGGCTCTTCCCGTGATACCTTTTCAGCAGTGCCACTTCTGCAGGGGGTCTGGGAGGTTCTTGGGGGGAGGGGAGATGGAAGGAGGTGCCTGGAGGCAAGGAACGCTACAGTGGCAGGGTTACCCAAAGGGGCGAGAGAGAGAGATCACCTGAGCTGCGGTGATGCCTCGGGAGAAGCAGCATGGCTAAAAAGGCAACCCACGTGATGATTGGGCTCTCCATGAATGCTCTCTCTCATTATCTTGAAAATATGATCAAAATTTGCATATTTTCTCTTCTGTTATTTGCAATTAAAGAGTTTCTCCATGAGAACAAGTGCTGATTTCTGGCCATGATCTTTTTCATGACATCACTACCTGCCCTCAGCATGCACCATGAATGCTATTTGGCCTACCGTATGAAATGAATTTGAGACCCTTACACTAGCCAATCAAGCAGAAAAGCCAATTTCATCTTTGGGTGTTCGCACGCACGTACGTGTGTGAATGCTAGCAGACAGGATAGCATGTCTTCTGAATTGTGTTAGCCCCATAATACAATCCAACATAAAACCTCATAATACAACCCAGCATAAAGGCTGCCATATCCATTAATCTCCCCCTTCTCCATGTTTCTCCCTGTGGTCTCCTCTCAACCCCACTTTGTGAACTGGAAAACATCTGGCAGAGTTAACAAGATGAGCATCAGCAAGCACTAATGAATTTCTTTGGCATGTCTGGGGAAAGACTGGAGCTGAACTAATGAGTTGTCATTTTAATTATTTAAAACACATTAAAACTTTCGACCACACAGAGAAGGCGAGAGAGGAGTGCCATTCACAGAATCTTCTTGCGCAGCAGCGAGGGAGGCATCCAGAGAGAGATGTGAGATTGGTGAGATGCTGTTGTGGATGACCCTACAATGGAAAATTTCAGAGAGCAGCCTGGGGGAATCAGTGGAATATGAATATTATAGGTGATGTATCAAATGAAGAGATTACCAGACTTTGCTTAGCTCAGTTGCTTGCTAATGAGCACTGATTTTTAGAAGCAAATATGTGCACCTGTCACCAGGCACCGGATGCAGGCTTTGAGATACACCAATGGACAGGCTCAGAAAATCTTGATTGTGGAAGGTGAGAGACAATGGCTTGACCTACTGAGCCCATGGCAGACATGAAAGTTGAACTGGGGGCTTCCTCATTTACAGCTCAGTTTCTTAGCCACTCTGCTAGTTCAATGTGCTAAAGGGATTATGCGATGAAAATAAACTTGCCCAATGATGAAGTGTTCCCTGGAACTGACATTTCCAGAAGGTCCTAAGGTTGCAACAAGCAGCATGGTAGGTTTTATCAATGAAGAACAATGATTGCCGGATACCCTGTAGTACTCAGAGCATTTATCACATTATGAAAGCCTGCAGGTCCTTCAAAATTAACATCCCAGAGTGCAAGATCCTAATGGGTATTGATGGTGCTTTAATTAGTTTCCCAATAAAGCCCATATATGTTCCTGCCACCTCTGGGTCAGCACTGAAAATGCCAAGAGGGAGGAAAACAAAGCAGAAAAGGGAAAGAAATTGGTCCTATTGAACCTCAATCTTGGCAGCAAGAATTTATGTGGTTGAGCCAACTTGCATCCAACCCTCAGATCTAATCCCATGGTTCACATTTACTATTAATTTACAAAGCCTCACATTGGTGTTTAATCCAGAGTATCTAAAATCGCTCTTCTAAATCCAAGTAGATAGATACACATACGCGTAGTTAACAAAAATGTTTAAGAAACCTAGTTGATTGAGGAGAATAATTGACATAAAGTCAATGCACTCTTCCTTTTTGTCCCAAAGGCCTTTTCAAATACACCCCTTTCCTCTTAGAACAATTACAACCAGATTATGCATGAAGGTGAAGTGGTTTAAGGATCAATGGCTGCATGAGCTTTTAGAATAGCCCAGCTCAGAATGAGCAATCTCACACAACAAAAAACTTTATTAGTGCCCCAATCTTATTCTACCTCCACCATTGCATGTGATGCACCCTCACTGCTGCTGCATGCAATGTTCAGGGAAAGGTAACCAGCTAGCCCAAGAAAGGTAAGTAAAAAGACAAGTACACAATTCCTTTGCACAACTATAACCAACTTAAACAAAGGTAAGCAGCACAGGGGTGCAGGAACAGTGGATAATCAGATTCACGGAAACCAGATCTACAGATACTGACGGATGCGTTATTTCTCTTTGGTTGATGTTTTTTCTCTTTTTACTATTCTAATTGCCAGTATCCTCTGATTTGGTATCCACTGATTTGACTCACCACTGATACTGGGGTCCACCTTTAAATGCCTTGTAAAAAGGAAAAAAAGCACCAAAATCCAATGTCCTACCTTCACACTGCTAAATAATTATAATTACATTCCAGTAGATTCCATTATTCACCCCATCTAGATGACCTACAAGTGGGTTTTTTAAAGCTATTTTTCTACTGATTTGGTATTCACTGGTTTTTTTATTCGCTGGTTGTTCCGGAAAGGAATCCCCGTGGATAATGAGGCACGACTTGTATTGTATGAACAATTCCAATAAGCACCTATTTAAAAGGGGGAAAACAGTTGCCTCCCTTTCCCAATCTTCCATCCCCCTGCAGCAACAAGCCGTTTTCCCATCTATTTATGTGTGACCTCCAACTATCATGCTATAGCTCTTCCACTGAAACCTGCAAAGCTACCCTGAAAGGCAAACAGCTGACAGGCGCACACTTTGAACTGATCATCTGCAGGATAAAATTACTTAAGTACATTTTGTAGATTGCAAATAAGACATTTTAATCATTTTCAGTTGGGTTAAGGTAATGCTTAAAGTTCAGAATAACCTAATCCAGTTAGCTGCACCTGCTGATCCTATTTCCCGGTCCAGCAGCTGAAACTGCCCATTGGAACCATTCTCTCCTGGCAACCGATGGCCATTGCTGTATACCGCATTGCTGATCTGCTCAAAAATATTCCAGTGAAATATATTTTCGGTGTTGAATAATTTTATGGACACTGAGAATAATCATGGGAGATTGGATTGAGCTTAGCATGGCAAAACATATTGTCCAAGATACTTGACTCTATATCAGTGTTTCTCAAACTGTGGGTCGGGACCCACTAGGTGGGTCATGATCCCTTTTCAGGTGGGTCCCCATTCATTTCCATATTTTATTTTTAATATATTAGACTTGATGCTCCCATGGGATATGACTGCATTTGGGGAAAATGTGACAGACCTGTACTTTTAACAAGCTACTGTGTATATGACAATGATAGTCAATGGGACTTACTCCTGGGTAATCGTGGATAAGATTGCAGCCTAGGATGGTTAAAAATTTCCCTGCTTGATGACATCACTTCTGGTCATGACATCACTTCCGGCGGGTCCTGACAGATTCTCATTCTAAAAAGTGGGTCCCACTGAGAAATGAGTGAGAACCACTGCTTTGTATCATGCCAAGCTATGAATGTATAACAGGCAGGGCAGTGTTCATCATCTTCATCACAGTGGCTATTGTATCAGTTACACAGGCCTACAAAATTGAGGTTTTTCCCAAACTTTATGGTGGTTTGATATGAATTTGGGGTGCTGATTCCAAAAATGGCATCTGTTTTGCCCTATCATGTCTAGTTTTGGAGATATAGTATAACCTCATTAGTGAATGGTGTAGTCTTCCTCTTGAGGAAGCTGCTTGAACCTTAATTCAGCTGGCTTTTTCCTATCTACCCCATAATCGTTTTCAGCTGTGGGGTGTCCCTCTGTCCATGTTAATGATAAGTCTGCCAAACCTCCATACTTGGAGGAAATGGATTGAATACCCCGACATTTGGCCTTATCTTGGCCCACTGCATGCTCAGTTGCTAACCCCTGCAGTGCGTAATCTCCCACATCTGCAAATTTACCATTGGAGATGTTTCATGAGATGTGGTAGTGCGGAAGATCACCAGGAGTGCAGATGTTCATGTGCCTTTGCCTGTGTGCAGTTAAACAGGAAACGAGGGTGACTCTGCTCTCAGTGTTCACACATGTTTCCAATCCATTAACAGCAGGCTACTGCTGGAAGCAGGAAAGAACAACAAATCAGCCCATTGATCCAGCACTTCTGGGTCAAGGTATCTGGCTACTGAGCAGCAGCAGAGGAAGAGAAAGTGGAAGGTGAAATTGATTCACAAAGAAATGGCTCAGGCCTCCAATGCTGGGCATCTCTTCAGGCCAGCAGCATTTTCTTTCCTGGCAGTCACTCAGGCAGTGGGGCAGCTAGACAGGAATGACCTGTCGTTGATGTTGCAATTAGCTGCTCAGGCCTGATCCTCCAGAGCACAGGTGCTCAAACCCTGGCCTGGGGGCCATTTGCAGCCCTTGGGGACCCCCAATTCAGCCTGCAGGGAGCCCCAAGTCTCCAATGAGCCTCTGACCCTCCGGAGATGCCCTGCAGCCTGTGCTGGCCCAACGCAACTGCTCTCAGCATGACGGCAAGTGCTTGACCTCTCTTGTGAGCTGTGGGCTGAGGTCTGATGTGGGCTGAGGGCTGAGTTTGATGTTTCACATCGGTGATGCAGCAGCGGCAGCGAAGGAAAGGCTGGCCTTGCTTTGTGCAAGGCGTTTTATAGGCCTTGAGCTATTGCAAGACCTTCATATATTCATATAAGTTCCATCTCTAATATATTCATTTATGTAAATTTATTCAAATTTAAAATGTAGATTAGTTTTTTTTCCCCAGCACCGACACAGTGTCAGAGAGATGATGTGGCCCTCCTGCCAAAAATTTTGGACACCCCTGCTCCAGAGCAATGGTTTTTCAAGTGTGTTCAAGGGAGCCCTTGGATTCCTTCGGAGCTGGGGCAGGAGAGGTTTTCCATGAGAACGTCTAATGGCAAACAAGCTTCCCCAAAAGATGCCTGCCTGTTGGTAACAGCCTTTCCTTGCCATGCACAGATGTGGAATAGTGTCCCAAAGTGCTTTCCCATTTGTGTGTACCAGCTGCTGCTTTTCTCATTCAATGTTTGCCAATAAAAATTCCGCATTCCAAATTCCAAAAATTTAAATACACTAAACCAGTGGTTCTCAAACTGTTAGCACCAGGACCCACTTTTTAGAATGAGAACCTGTCAGGACCCACCGGAAGTGATGTCGTGACCGGAAGCAACATCATCAAGCAGGAAAATTTTTAACAATCCTAGCCTGTAGTCCTACCCACACTTACCCAGGAGTAAGTCCCTTTGACTGTCGTTGTTCAAAGTATATATGTAGTAGCCTGTTCAAAGTACAGAGCTGTAACATTTCCCCAGATGCAGTCAGATACATCAAGTCTAGGTAGCATCAAGACTAATATATTACAAATAAAATATTGAAATGAATGGGGACACACATGAAATTGGCTCACGACCCAACTAGTGGGTTCTGACCCACAATTTGAGAAACACTGCTCTGAATTACTGTAGCTAGTAATTCCCACCAATGCCTTGATACATGAGTTTGAAAACAAGTAGTTATTTGTTGAGGTGGGGAATACCCCATACCCTGAAGATAGCAGTAACGCTCCTCTCTTTAAGAGAAGTCCCTACCATGGAGTTCAAATAGCATGTAGGACCTGGTGGCAGCAAAGGAACTGCAGCAAGGCCCAGAGCAGGAGATTTTAGACAAAGGCTGCAATCCTAACCTCACTTTCCTGGGAGTAAGTCCCATTGAACACAATAGGACTGACTTCTGAGTAGACCTACTTAGGCTTGTGCCCTGAATTTGCCAAACTCTGCATAAAAGAGGCAGTCAGACTCCCCCAGCAAAGCAGGTTTGTAAAAAGAATTCAACAGAATTTTGGATGCCAGAGCACCTTTTACAACTGCCATTGACAGCTTTATGGCAGTCAGTACCGGCAGAAGAGGTGCAACGACAGCCGGTGAGTAGAGGAGAGGGCCATATGTAACAAGAAGCAAATTATTTCCAAACAGGAATAGATTATGCTAACTATCCTGTTAGCACTGGCCTGATCCAGTGGGGCTGTTCTTTTGTTCTTAACTGGAGTTTCAGTGGTGCACCCCTCCCTTTGTTATTTTTGAGCTTAATTTAGCAGGCACGGGGGAAGGTGCTTACTACAGTGGCATTTTATGTTGCCTTCTTGTTTTATGATGTCAGTTTAATATTGAGTTCTTTTCATTATGAACCATGATTATTGGGTTATCGATGACAAGACAGGTGACAGACAAATCTTTCAAAGCAATACAATAAAATTTACTCCCATTCAATCAATCAACTAAAGCTTTCGTCAATCCATTGACTGCTTTAAATTTTCATTCCCAGATTACGGTTTGCCAGGTGTATTAATGTATAGTGGAGGCAGGCTGTGCAGCATGGCCTTTCCCAGTTTGAAGAGACACTTGGCCAACAGTCTGGGGCTAAGAGGCAAAGAAGGAAGGCCCATAGCCAGGGAGACAGACCAGGGACAGACTGCACTTGCTCCCAGTGTGGAAGGGATTGTCACTCCCGAATCGGCCTTTTCAGCCACACTAGACGCTGTTCCAGAACCACCATTCAGAGCGCGATACCAGAGTCTTTCGAGACTGAAGGTTGCCACCACATAAGACACCATGAAGAGGATGCCACCGTATTGCAGAAAATAAGGCTGAGTGAATTCTTCCTTCCAGTTTTGTGTTCCGGCTTAAGGAGACCCAGATCTGAAAGAGCTGTGTTGGGCTGCTGCCCCGGATCGCCATAGGAAACAAAATTGCTCCAGCTGCCACTTCAGTGTGCATTAAAAAGAAAAAGATGGAGACTTCAACTTTCCCTCTGGATAATGTAGACTGAATGTATTCATTTCTTTATTTTTGCATTAAACATTCAGGAACTAAGGAGGGAGATTTAGAGCTACTGGAAAGTTCAGTTTAAGGTCGGGGCTGTCAAAAAAAAAATGGTAAGGAGGAACTGCGTGGGAAGGGGGTGGGATTGGTGGAGCCCTGCTCCACCAGATCCTATCCTCTGTGGGCTGCAAAATAGCCAGCACAAACTTGAAAAGCCCCATTGCAGAGCTTGGGGGTTTTCCCAGGAGAAAGGGAACGAAAGTCCCCTTCCCCTGAGGTGACCTCCAGTGGCCCAGGATTCAGTGGTTGCCATTTTGATGCTGCCATACCTGGCGGCGCCACCAGGGATAGGATTGGGCTGCAAGTGAAAAAAGCAAAGGAGGTTTCCTTTGGAGGTTCTGGTTGCTGAATTGGAATTTGCCGATATTTAATTCCTGACAGTGCTGATCCATCCATGAGGCCAAATGAGATAGTTGCCTCAGGCAGCAGATTACCACCATCTGTCCTTTTCCACTGTTTTCTCACTCTCCCACTTCCTGAATTAGAAAAGGAAGAGGGGGTGGACTGGAATAGGAAGTGTGGAGGAGGGAGAGGGGTGGTAGGTTTCATTGTTCCCTCTTCCTTTTCCAATCCAGGGAATGGAAGGAGTAGAGACACATACACATAGCCTGAAGATAATTTTGTACAATATTTTTAACAATTTTTGTGCAGAAAACAAGGTTTGTGCATGAAACACAGTTTGTGATTTTAATTTTTAGGCAGAGAAGTAAAAAAAATGTTGTGTTGGTGCTCAGAAAAGTTCAGTATATTCTGTATTTTGGAATTCCGGATAAGGGGTGCCCAATCTGTAGCTTGGAAGGAAGTTCAAATGTCCCACTGCCTGTAGTATACCATGAAGTGTCATGCTGATTGATTTAACAAAAACAACTTCACAGATCAAAAAAAATAGGAGGCATGGCACCCACCAGAATCACTCCATTTTATGTCCTACCGATACAACAGGAAAAGCAAGCATGTGATTTTGGTGGCAATCATATACACATTGACCTGGAAATAAACCCCATTGACTACAACTGGGCTTACTTCTCAGTACATATGAATATGGACAGGACTATAAATCTCTCCCATTGAACATGTGAATCTGCCTCTTCTGAGTCAGACCATTGGTTCACCTGGGTCAATATTATCAGACTGGCAACAGCTCTCCTGGGTTTCAGGCAGGAAATTCAGAGAGACTGAACCTGCAGCTTACTTCTTGGGAAGCATGTGCTCAACTGCAGAGTGATTATTATTGATTAGTAATTATTAAGTCTATTTGGCTACAGCCCCTCCCCAAATAGGACTTAACGGTGCTTAACTTTGGTGGAACTGTGCCATGTGCTGCTGGCCACCCAAGAGATGGGGAAGAGAATGCATTTTTCTGCTTCTGGTTTACTCAGGAAATTAATTCATTGTGCCTCTTTTTAAAATAAAATATCTTGCTAAGCCTCTAAATCAGGGGTGTCCAAAGTTTTTGGCAGGAGGGCCACATCGTCTCTCTGACACTGTGTCAGGGGCCAGGGAAAAAAAAGAATTAATTTACATTTAAAATTTGAATAAATTTACATATGTTTACATAAATTAATATATTAAAGATGAACTTACATGAATGAATGAAGGTCTTGCAATAGCTCAAGGCCTATAAAAGGCTTTGCACAAAGCAAGGTTGGCCTTTCCTTTGCTGTTGCTACTGCATCACAGTCATGAAACCATAAGCAGTGGAGGGAGCCCTTGTCCCACAGCTCACGCAAGTGGTCAAACAGTCGCCCTCACACTGAGAGCAGTTGCGTCAGGCCAGTGTGGGCTCCAACAAATCTCTGGAGGGCCAGAGACTCATTGGAGACTGGGGGCTCCCTGAGGGCCGCTTTGAGAGGCCTCGAGGGCCGCAAGTGGCCCCAGGCCCAGGGTTTGGGCACCCCTGCTCTAAATGCCAGGTGCGCAAGGAGGGATGCTGTAGTGACTGCAGAGGAATTTGTATAACACTTCTAGGGAGGCAACTGCGGCTGTGACAATGGCTTAGGCAGTCTAAGCTATTCCACCACCAGCAGGACACTTCATTTCAATAAAACCTTCAAATGCACAAATCTAGCATTTGAAAAGTCCAGCGGTTTTGTCGGAATCATTTGTGTTTAAGGGACGATTCTAGCTATGTAACAGAAGATAATAAAAGTCACCAAGATAGATTCCTCTTCTGCTGTTTAGGAGACCCGGCTTCTTGGATGGCTGTGCATTTACATATATTCATTTATCACATTTATATAATGTCCAAGGTGCTCAGGGCAGTGTACGTATAAGGACAAACGGTATGGTATTGATTACTCTCTGATCCAGCTTTATGCCCAGTTAATTATCATGGGCCACCTTCTGTCCAAATACACACAAATGAATCCTGGAAACTGTAGCTGGGAGAGGATGTTGAAAAAAAAACTGACAGCTTCTGAGAACTGTAGCTCCCAGGCAGGGCCAGGGTCAGAAGTTGCCCTAGCGAGACAACTTCTGCCAGTCACACCTTCGCAGGGATTCACCACCAAGAGACTCCCAGCCCCTGCTGATCTTCATCATTGTCACCCACCACCTCTGGTCCAGAGGGGATCAATAATAGCAAGGAGAAGGAGGTGTTGCTGCCGCCACTTTACTCATCCCTGCAATCGCCACAGCAATGAGGAGAAGCTACAGCAGCAAAGGAGGAGGAGGCGAGTCCACTAAGAGAGCAGGAGGCACTGAGGGCCTCTTGCTCCAGCACCCTCCATAGCCCAGAGCTGGCACTGATCTTGCAGTTCCCTGACATCAAGACTATGCCACAGGGAATAGTCAGGGTAAGCCTGGAAGCTGGAAGCTGGATGACAAGCCAAGATGCAAAAGACAGAGCTGGGAGACAGGCAGGGTGTGAGCTCAGAAAGGAAGCCTAAATATGACTTCCTGTTGAGGAGTCTAATCTCCAGCCTATGTGGGCAGCGCCAGTCTAGAACTTGAAAACCCTCATTGCTCCCAAAGATTCTCTAGCCTACAACCTATGTAGGCTTAGGAGGGCACCAGGATGCAGGTCTCTTGCTGTCTTGTGTGCTCCCTGGGGAATTTGGTGGGCCATGTGAGATACAGGAAGCTGAACTAGATGGGCCTATGGCCTGATCCAGTGGGGCTGTTCTTATGTTCTTCTTAAGTTCTTAACCCACTCTCGACAATGACTTGCAACCATTGTAACCTAAGTTACAGTGACTTGCAACTTGAATGTAACCTAAGTTACAATGACTTGCAACTTGAACCTAAGGCTGCTATCCTATGCACACTTTCCTGAGAGTAAGCCTCTTTGAATGGGACTTACTTCGATGAGATAAACACAGGATTGTGCCCTTATAGCACAATCATAGGCCTTGTGAGTGCTATATAGTGTTACAGCCCAAGAGAGCTTGCAGAAATCCCTTGTCCAGTTTCAAATGGTGATGTGCCTAAATTAGCATCTCATTTACCTTGAGCTTGCTAAAGAACCTTGATGCAATTAATCTAAACTTTGGCTTTTCCCTTTAGGAATGTGTTAATGCTTTCTTCCAGCTACACAGTCTGGCTGCTTTTAATGCTTGGAGCTCCAACTTAGTGGTCATGGAGAATTGATTCCTTTCTGCTACAAATTATCATCCCATACATGACACACATGGAAAATGCTTCCAGAACAAAGGCCCTCCAGGAACTGAAATACAGGCTCAGAAAATGCAACAGGGCAAGCTCCAGGTGACTCCTGAACACAATCCTGGAGATTTTAACAGAGCCTCCAGAAATTCCCAACATGTGGGAGGGGGGGGGAGTTTTCTTCAGGAATTTCCTGAGTCAGAATTGGCTACCCTAGAAGTTGGAGAAATAAGAGGTGCTTCTTGTCCAAGGAGTTGGGCAGTGAGATGGTAGAAATCCTGTAAGTGTGGCTGGTTTGGCATCACCAGTCCTGATCACATGAACTCACAAAGCGATCTCAGGACCACATTAGAACATAAGAACATAAGAACAGCCCCACTGGATCAGGCCATAGGCCCATCTAGTCCAGCTTCCTGTATCTCACAGCGGCCCACCAAATGCCCCAGGGAGAACACCAGATAACAAGAGACCTCATCCTGGTGCCCTCCCTTGCATCTGGCATTCTGACATAGCCCATTTCTAAGATCAGGAGGTTGTGCATACACATCATGGCTTGTACCCCGTAATGGATTTTTCCTCCAGAAACTTGTCCAATCCCCTTTTAAAGGCGTCTAGGCTAGACGCCAGCACCACATCCTGTGGCAAGGAGTTCCACAGACCGACCACACGCTGAGTAAAGAAATATTTTCTTTTGTCTGTCCTAACCCGCCCAACACTCAATTTTAGTGGATGTCCCCTGGTTCTGGTATTATGTGAGAGTGTAAAGAGCATCTCCCTATCCACTCTGTCCATTCCCTGCATAATTTTGTATGTCTCAATCATGTCCCCCCTCAAGCGTCTCTTTTCTAGGCTGAAGAAGCCCAAACGCCGTAGCCTTTCCTCATAAGGAAGGTGCCCCAGCCCCGCAATCATCTTAGTCGCTCTTTATTTTTAATGTATATTTTGTATATTTTTGTATACAAAATATACATGTATATTAATGTATATTTTTAATGTACATTATTTTTAATGTATATTTTGGCCTAGCGTTTTTTCCTTCATTGTTTAAAAAACAGTATACTGAGAGACATGTGAATTACAATAAAACTATGCAAGGCAAACTTTAACTCCTTCCCTCCCTGATGTAGATCTCTCTCATCAGATCCCTAAAGAGATCCTCAAAGTGCCTTCAGCCCTCAACTCTCTCTGGCCATCAGGGGAACAGCATCCAGGCTCCTGAGCTCTTAAAAGGGGAGGTGGACAGCCATGGATGAAGAGCACGCCCTCACTTCACATAAAGAGAACCCTGTTCAGCATCTTATGTTCCCTAACTTTTAGAAACCTCTGATACCTCAGAAGATGCATATGGTTGTAAACTATGACTAAAATATTTTCTTTTGAAATCATGACTGCCTCTGCTCCTTTGTATTTATCGATAGCAGCAAACTAACTGGTAGCAGAATTTACTATAGGAAAGGGGTTCTTCCCCTGAGTGCTCTGCTTAACGGTCTCTCCCTTTTCCAATAAGTTCCCACATTTGTGGGATAATTCTTTGAAAAGCAATCAAAGAGCCAACGCAGATATTTAAACACATTAGAGAAGCATTTAACAACCTCACATTAAGCATAATCTTTGGAACAAAAGCAACAGCAAATAAGCCAACCTGAAAAGCAGTGTCATGTCTTATTAAAATTGGCGTAGAAAATCTTTGTCAATTGCGGTTCCACAATAAGCACACGCTTCCACCTGCTGCCATCAAAACACAGCCAGCTTTGAGTTCCATCCGTATTTCTCCTCCAACATTGATTACGGAGCCGTTTATTAACATTTCAATTCATTGTCAGGGCATGACTTTAATACACCGAGCTATCAACTTGTCCAGTTGGATAGGTAAGAGAGACTAAAAAAACCATTCAGGTTCAATAGCAGGCAGCATTTCAAAGTCTAGATGCAATTTATTTTCTACACGGACGTCGTGACCAATTTTTCCTGCCTTTTTCCCTTGACCTACAGTGTGCTCCACTCCCATCTCATTTACCCGAGATTGTGACGATATTTCATTTCTAACCATGGGTGAAAAGTGAAAGTCTTCCGGCTGATGTTGTGCCAATTACATCTCTATCCTTTCCTTGCGCCTCCAGGTTATGTTATCAAAATTGATCAAGAGTGGATTTATAGGAGACATTGTCTTTCTTTTTCTGCTGTCACTAAATCAACTTGACATCCAACCCTGTTTCTGGTGCGCTGTTAGTGAAAAAGTGAGTTTGGGGCAGTGAGCTGAATCACGCAGGTGCTCCTGCAAAATAGCTTATTTCAGGGGGTGTCAAACTCATTTCATACAGCGGGCCAGCTGAATAGCATTCATGGTGTCTGCTGAGGCTGGAAGTGACATCATTAAGCAGATCATAGCCAGAAATAAGCATTTTGATCTCATGTAGGAACTCATTATTTGCAAATTACAGAAGATAAGATATGCAAATCTTGATAATATTTTCAAGATATGGGAGCGCACAATTATCACAAGCGCTGCCCTTTCAGCAGTGTTGCTTTTACCGCAGCATGACCACAGCTCAAGAGCTGAGAGGTGGTCTGTGAAGTGACACTTCAACAGAAGCAGCACTGCTGAAGACAGCCAGCATGAAAACTCCCTCATTCGCCCTTCTTGGTCTGTCCTTGCCCCACTGGGCCTCCTTCCATCTCTTCCTCCAAGAGGCTTGGCAGAAGCAGTGCTGCTCAAAGTGTGGCACTGGGAGAGCCTAATTATCTTGGGGGCTGGATAAAGAGCAGCTATGGGCCAGATTCCTGCTGCACCCTCTGCAGGGTGCAGAACTACAGAGACACCCATCTAGAACTGGCGATGGATTACACAGGCCTACAAAATTGAGGGTTAGAAAAAATTTTCCCAAACTTTATGGTGGTTTGATATGAATTTGGGGTGTCATTCCAAAAATGGCACCCGTTTTCCCTATCACGTCTAGTTTTGGAGATATAGTATAGCCTCATTATAATAACAGGTATTTATATACCGCCTTTCTTGGTCTTTATTCAAGACTTTATTCAAGGCGGTTCACATAGGCAGGCTTTATTTAAATCCCTTATTAAATAGGGATATTTACAATTTGAAAGAAGGTTCTTTCTTTCAAGAACCACTACATTCAAGGTGTTTCATTCCGATCTGGCTTCACATTCTGGCCTCCATCCTCCCACGCTCAGAGCAGATGGAAATAGCTCGGCTTCAGCTTGTCAGCTGCTTCAAGGTCGCACGGTGCTGGTGGCCTCGAACTGGCTACCTTGTGGATGTTATCTTCAGGCAGACGGAGGCTCTACCCTCTAGACCAGTGTGAATGGTTCACTAATGTGCCATGGTGTAGGCTTCCTCATGAGGAAGCTGCTTGAACCATTCACTAAAGAGGCTATGTTGTGTCTCCAAAACTAGACTGACAGGGCAAAACGGACGCCATTTTTGAAATCAGCACCCCAAATATACCCAGGAATTGGTGTAACGTTTAAGGAAGCAAAATGTTTTGTTGGCCTGTGTGATCAGAGTCCATCAAGAAACAAAAGAAGGGTTGTTTGATGAGCTCATCCCACAATGGCTTCCATGCTTCCCTCATGCCATTCCATTGAGCTGTGCTGTGAGCTTGGTCTCAAACATGGGGCGACTCCCCCATGTGCACGTATTCACACGCATAGGAGTGGCTGAGGGATAATATCTTACCTGACAGGTTCCTAGCTGTAGTGAGATTTGAACCAGGACTTCCCTGCTCACAGATTAGCTCCTGCAGCTTTCATTTTGTATGGGGAGGCAGATATGTAGATTTAGGAAGCTCACGAGACACCATTCATTATTTATACCATTTGTAAGCATGCACTTATCAAACATTGCTGCGGTCTCCAGAATAAACAGACATTAATTAAATAGCCAAAGAGCTCACAAACTGAGCAAACATCAATTAAGGGATTCCATCAAAGGCCTAATTAGGGAACTCATTAAAGTCTCCAGCCCCTAAAGGAGCTCCACCCTCAAACAAATTTACACATTACAAAAATGCATGTAGGTCCCAAGGCTAAGATCCAATTCCAGTAGCAGCTAGTTTCTGATTCTGTGATGTCAAAGTTGGATGATGTTTTTCATAGCAATGGGGAAAGATGGCCATAAGGTGAAATGTGCAAGTCCCACTTCACCATTTAAGGATGTCAGAATTGCTTTGCTACATCAGAGCAAAGATCTGCCTAGTCCAGAACTCCATCACCCCCTATGGTCTCTCCCCAGCCAGAGGCGTCCCTAGAGCAGGTCACACAACGCTTTCAACATGCGCTGCCTCCGACGCATCCTCGGCATCACCTGGCAGGACAAAGTTCCAAACACAGTCCTGGAATGAGCTGGAATCCCTAGCATGTATGCGCTGCTGAAACAGAGACACCTGCGTTGGCTCGGTCATGTCGTGAGAATGGATGATGGCCGGATCCCAAAGGATCTCCTCTATGGAGAACTTGTGCAAGGAAAGCACCCTACAGGTAGACCACAGCTGCAATACAGGGACATCTGCAAGAGGGATCTGAAGGCCTTAGGAGTGGACCTCAACAGGTGGGAAACCCTGTCCTCTGAGCGGCCCGCTTGAGGCAGGCTGTGCAGCATGGCCTTTCCCAGTTTGAAGAGACACTTGGCCAACAGACTGAGGCAAAGAGGCAAAGAAGGAAGGCCCATAGCCAGGGAGACAGTCCAGGGACAGACTGCACTTGCTCCCAGTGTGGAAGGGATTGTCACTCTCGAATCGGCCTTTTCAGTCACACTAGACCCTGTTCCAGAACCACCATTCAGAGCGCAATACCAGAGTCTTTCGAGACTGAAGGTTGCCAACTACTGCAGGCAGGGTGGCTGTGGCCCCACACTGATGCCTTTAGCACTGCTGTTCTGATTGCTGCAGCAGTGCTGGAGACATTTGTAGGGGGGTGTGTGCTGCAATCCTGTTCCAACTTCTCTTCCAGAATGGTTGGAGCAGGTCAAGCGCACGCACCCCTTCCCACCAGTTCTGCTGTCTCTTTTCTCACCTCCTCCCCACCCAACTATTCCTTTAACCCAAACTGGGCAGAAGGATGCTGGGAGCAGAAAAGGAATCTTGCACTCCCACCTGTTTTGAAGAAAGCAGAGGAAGAAGGCAGCAGAGGGGAGGGTTGGGGTATGCAAGTATTTACAGAGGTACTTTTAAAAAAACAGTGTGAAAAACTTGGGTGTCACTTCAGCTGCCAGTCTAGCTTCAGTCGGATCTGATTAAAAGCGTCATGGACCCTGCAAAGGACAGACCTGACAACATTTAGGAATCATAGATTGGCTGCCTCAGAACACAGAGTTTTGGTTTTTAGCTATCATGGCAAGTAGCTTTTAATATATTTCTCTCCTGCCAGTTTTAAAGCCAACTAAGCTAGTGGCCATTACCGCATCCTGCGGCAACAAACTTCTGCATTAGAGTGAGAAACACTTGCTTTTGTTTCCCTTGAACCTCCTGCCAGTCTATTTTGCTGGATGAATGCCACGTCTGTTTTCTTTCGGACTCCTCCATTCATACAATGTTGTAATGAGATAGTCTTGTGTCATGTACCCCACACAGAGTTTGTCATCTTTCTTGCACAGTAAATAGCCCCAGCCTTGGGTATCTCATTATTCACCTCTCACATTTTTGAAAGGTCACAAGTAAGATACAGATCTCTAGGGCAGAGGTTCTCACACATTTAGCACCAGGACCCACTTTTTAGAATGAAAATCTGTCAGGACCCACCGGAAGTGATGTCATGACTGGAAGTGACATCATCAAAATTTTTCACAATCCTAGGCTGCAATCCCTACCCACACTTACCCAGGAGTAAGTCCCATTGACTATCATTGTTAAAAGTATATACAGAATAGCCTGTTCAAAGTATAGGTCTGTAATAGTTCCCCAAATGCAGTCGCATACCGTGGTAGCATCAAGTCTAATAAATTAGAAATAAAATATGGAAATGAATGGGGACCCACCTGAAATTGGCTCACGACCCACCTAGTGGATCCCGACCCACAGCTTAAGAAACACTGAAACACTGCTCTAGTGAACTCTCTCTTTCTCTCTGAAATTCTCCATCTGTTCTTCCCCAATGCTTTGTACTTTTATAAACCAGTTACCTGTCTGTAAGAGTACCAACCTTCCTATAATTTTGCTCAGTGAGGAGAGTTTAATAAGAGACAATGGCAGCAATCCTATTCCATTTGGGAGTAAGCCCCTTTAACGCATAGATTTGGGTTCTTAAGAGGCTTTTTGGAAATACAGGTATACAGCAATGGCATAGCTAGAGGGGGTGCAAAGCACTAAGTTTTTCAGGGAGCCTCACTGCAGCATGCAAGCAGCCCCTCCCTCTCCCCTTTGGGGCCATTCCAGGCCACAACTGCAAAATAGAGGCATTGCCTCTGATGCTATCCAGGCCTGCAATGCCATTGGCAGGCATGTGCTTTAGCCAGGCCCAGTGATGTAGCTAGAGGGGGTGCAAAGCACTAAGTTTTGCAAGCACCTGAATGCACCATGCAATCAGCCCCAGCCCCTCCCTTTCAGAGCATTGCCTCTGTTTTGCTCTCACAGCCCATAATGGCTCCTAAGGGGAGGGGGAGCTGCCATCTGCATGCTGTGGTGAGGCTCCCTGCAAAACTTAGTGCTTTGCACCCCCTCCAGCTATGCCACGGTATACAGTGTCAACCAGATGGGCCTTCTCTACACGTTTGCGGATACCTTCAAAAAATTTCCCAAAAGACTAATGAGGCAACCCTTCCATTTGCAGAAGCTGCGCTGCTTTTTCCTCAGCAAAGCTTCTTTGTTCTTCTATCTATCGGTTTACCATTTCAGACAGACAGCCCATAATAATATAGCTCATCCTGCAAACAACGGCCGAGTGTCATTGGGACTGAATGAAGAGTGGTGTACCAGATGCAACTTTGCATCAATCCAAACATGGCCTTGACATCAGAAGCGCTTTGAGTGTACAATATCAGCACTCTGAAGAGTGACACGCACTGCATGAAAAGTGTGGCGTTTTGCTAGAAGAGGCTGTTTCTGCACAATGGAATCAAGTCCAGGCAGCCTGTTCCCTGTTTAGTGTGGCATCTTCCTAAGAAAAGGCAAGTCCATTTTCCTGAGAAAATGCATGTCGCTACCAGTCAGAAGTATGCACCAGTTATGTCCATTAACCATTCTCTTCCTCTCAGCCAGAAACCAAAAAACTAGCAATTGCAGCAATGCTGGGGAACAGAAACTTGTCACTTGACTTTGCCTTTGCTCATCATTTTGGGCTTGAAACAGCCATGCTGCCCAACTGAGAGAACTATCCAGGCCTGCAATGCAATTGGCAGGCATGTGCTTTAGCCAGGTCCAGTGGCGTGGGCATGGTTTTGCTCCCACCGACCAGATGACTCCGAAAGGGAGGAGGGAAAGCCACTTGCACAGCACATTCAGGCACCTGCAAAACTTAGTGCTTTGCCTCCCCTCTAGCTATGCCACTTGCCAGGCCTCTCCCACATCTTGGGACTGGAAATTTTTGTTAGGCACAGCTAAGAACATTTTAACAGTTTTTTGAAAAAAACAAAACAAAACATGTGAACATGTGAAAAAAAAAACACATATAAGTCTTTTTGAAAAAGTGAGCTATAAATTGCTAAATTAAAATTAAGTGAGGATGTTATGCAAGTCCCTTGTAAACGACACCCACCCACAAAATACTAACATCATAAAAATCTGCCAGGCAGAGGGTCAGAGCAAATGAATGGTGGGGGTTGAACTGGGTTCCTTCTGGATGTTAAAAGCTGCCTCAGCAGAAATGTCGAGCAAGGGAGGCTAATGAAGATAGAGAATTCACTCTGGCAACTCAGAAATTAGATTCAGCAGATTATTTTTCAGGGCCTGACCAACACTCTCTCTCTCTTTCTCTTCTGAACTGAATCACCATATATAAAGCTGTAGGAAAAACCACCAACCCCTACTTTACATAGAATTAAAAATAATAATAATTGTGATCAGAGGTTGTGTTCATAAGAGAGACTTGCATCAATCCAAGTGCAAGAGCAAGCAACATAAATTGAGATGTTGCATTGCCTACATCTTGGCTGTGTGCTGTCATATTAAAACATTAGGGTTTTCACACTCTTGACTGAATCATTTCCCCAGGTTTCAAGGGTCAGAAAGATGCACTCCCAAGTTAGAGAGCATGTGCCATTCTTTTGTCATTGATCTATCCAGCTCAGTATTGCCTACACCAGTGGTTCTCAAACTTTGGGCACTGGGACTCAGATTTTAGAATGAGAATCTGTCAAGACCCACCGGAAGTGACATCATCAAGCAGGAAAGTTTTTAACAATCCTAGGCTGCAATCCTAGTCACACTTACCCAGGAAGAAAAGCATAAACATAGTCGCTTGTTAAAAGTACAGATGTGTAACATTTCCCCAAATGCAGTTACATACCATAGTAACATCAAGTCTAGTGCATTAAAAATAAAATATTGAAATGAATGGGGACTCACCTGGAATTGGCCCCAACCCACAGTCTGAGAAACACTGGTCTATACTCTACAGCTTTTTCAACCCATGATACTCAAACCACAGGTGGTACTTCAGGTGGTGTACAGTGGTACTTATAAATGCCCAGGTCCTGCCACCAGGCAATAAGACTAGCAATGCAATATGACAGACAGCAGTAGGAGGTTCAGCTTGGTGGGCAGAGCTCCAGTATGCACATTTTGCATGCTTGAAAAAGCCCCCCTGTCCACCCTGAGGTTCTTACCAGTCTTTATTACACTATGTCTGGTTGCCAAATCCAGAAGTAACTGGTGATGACATCATCATCACCAGCTCTTTCTGTTGGGACTTCTAATAGGTGGACAGTGATACCTAAAAAGGGGTACAGTGAGTGACAAATGTTGAGGAACTGGCAGCAATTCTCCAGGATTTCAAACAGGTGGTCATTCTCAACCCTAGTTGGTGATCTCTGAGAATCACCCCGGAATCTTCTAGATGCAAATAACTTGCTGTTTTGCCAAATTCCCAGTCCTAGCTTTGTCTAGCAAACCTATGCCCACTTTAAGCTAATTAGTTCCCCTATGTGTTCCCCAACAATGGCCCTAGTTCTGCACTGCTGGACCCCACCACCACGGTAGCTTGCCTGTTCAACCTGCAGAGAGCCTCCTTCCTCCCCTCTCCAGCCAGCAGCTTCTCCAATCATCACAGTAACAACTTGGTCCTCAGCACACCTTGGGAGTGGCAGCCACACATCAAACTCCAGTGTCTCCAGTAGTTTCTGTTCCAGCAATCCTCAGAAGGCCATTCACCCATCTATCCATTAGTCCAGTGATTTTCAACATTTCATCTCATGGCACACTGACAAGGGACTAAAATGGTCAAGGCACACCACCAGGTTTTTGACCATTGGCAAGGCACACCATGCTGCCAGTGGAGGCTCACATCTCCCATTGACCTATTAAAAAATGATCTTCCCCCAAATTCCTGTGGCACACCTGTGGACCACTCATGGCACAGTGGTTGAAAATGGCTGCATTAGTCAGTTCCCCAATCCATCAGTTTAGCACACTCTCTCTCCTTCAAACTCCTTCCTTCTGCTCCCTCAATCTTTCAAAGCTCCTTCCTTTTATACCCACCAAACTCTTCCTTCTCCAGGTGCCACTTTTAACCCTTAATGACCTGGTTGCCTCTAGTGGCTGCAGCTGTGCAGCTCACCCACTGCTAGTTAGAGCCCTGGGGTTAACCCTTTGCTTGCCTACCAGAGCAAGGGCCCACTGTTAACACTACACCCTATCTCCTCAAGGGATCTTGCACATTTCCATTACACTTGCTCTAACACTGAGCTACAGCCTCTCTCATCCCCTTGCACCTTCTATCTATTAGTGCTGGACTCCATATTTTTCTTCCCCCTGCCTGTTCAAAGGATCAGAAATGGATGTACAGTATTCATCAATCTATTCGCACAACCATGCATATTTGATAAGCTTACTTTTCAAATAAACACCATTAAAATCAAAACATTGGCATCTCCTCCTTACCTAGTACATCAAGGACATTCAAAAGTTTATTTATTGAATAATAGGTTAGGGCAGTGGTTCCCAAACTTTTTAGCACCAGGACCCACTTTTTAAAATGACACTCTCTTGGGACCCACCCAGGTTTACCAGACTTTTTTCGAAAAGGAGATCTAGAAACAATATTTTATTTATTTATAATAACTAGAAAAAGACCCTCAAACATTTATTTCCCTATATTTACATATGCCTGCAAACTGCAGGAGCTCAGCTCCTTGCAGGGCAGTTAGCATTTATCTTGCAAACTGCAGGAGCTGAGCTCTTTGCAGGGTAATTAGCAGCTACAGTATCTGATTTTTCAACAGCCCCAGGACTTGAGCTAGTTAATTATCTGGTCTTTCCATTACCTTTTGGTGGCCCACTAAAAATCAAGTCACGACCCACCAGTGGGTCCTGACCCACAGTTTGGGAACCACTGGGTTAGGGACAAAAAAGGAGTGCGGGAGGTGGACAGGGGAGGAAAGTGTGTGAACAGAGGTGCGTGTCCCCATCAATCTGCCTCTGTCAGATTCAGGTAGCCTTGTTCAGTCTTTTAGATTAGGACATTATTTTTTGTTTTGTTTAATTTTAAATAAAACAGTCCAATGATGTCTATTCTTGCGGCATAATCCCAACATGCTGCTTCTCCAATCTAAATCAGCTTCTCCTCCTCACAGCTGCTATTTGCTCCATAGGGAAAAATAGTGGTCTGATCTACGTAACTGTACTCCCCCCCCCCCCCAGCAAATTGCAGCAGGGGATGGGGGTGGCATTTAGACTAGGAAAACAGAGTGGGGATAAAGGATCCCACAAGTCTCACATTGCGTCTTCAGTCATATTAGTAGCCCCACCCCACCTCCTTTGTGAAAAAGGAAAAGTCAGGAAGACTGGCACAATTGGATCTCCCAGTATAACCAGTAGTTTGGCCCTTATATGTGGAAAGCATGTGCTCTGTGTGACCTCCATCCTGGACCCTGTGCATCAGGTTAATTTGTATTCCACAAAGCTTTCCCAGACCTCGCTCCTTCCTATTATTATTATTATTATTATTAAACTTTATTTATATGCCACCCTTCTCCCCAAAGGGACCCAGGGCGGCTCACAACATATTAAAAACAGATTTAAAACATAATTTAACCACAAATAAAAACATATTAAAAACACATTAACATATACCCATAAAAACCATAGTCAGATAAAAGGTCAGATAAAAAGAGCAAAACGTAGCAAATCAGAGGAATCAGGCCTGTAAAAATACTAAAAAGATACAGAAAAGATGTTTAAAAAGGCCATGCACTCAGAAGGCTTCTTTAAACAAAAATGTCTTCAGGCCTCGCCGAAGGGCCTCAAGAGAGGAAGCCATTCTCAAGTCAAGGGGAAGGGAATTCCATAATGTTGGAATTCCTACCCAAATGTCTTCCTACCCAATGTCTTCCTACCCAAATCCACACCAGTTTTGAGCCGATTTCCCTGGCAGTAGGATCCCAACTAGTATTCATGTTTGGGCTATTTCAAGTGGCAGCTTATATTTACAACAGGATTGATGAATCCTTCACTAAAGCTCTTGTTGTTGAGACTGTACTTTATTCACAGTAAACTGGGCTGGGTGTAACATTATGTGTCGTCGTAATTAGTCCACTTTCTGCAGAGGCCCCCAGTTTGAGATCAAGGGAAGAACGCCAAGTGGCTATCAATAAATTAAAGCTGCTACAAGACTGCAGTGCTGTCCCTTCTCTTTATTCACTGCTAAAAACTCTATATTTAGCACATGTATAAAGTCCAAACCTATTTATCAAAGAGTCCACCTGCCTGAGCTTTTTCCTGGTGGAGCTCCCTGTTTCTTAAAGCCACTTCGTTAAAGGCCGAAAGTCAACAGGTGAGTCTTTTCCAGTATGGAGCTGCTAAATGGGAAGGCATTTGCTAGGATTTATTTTTTTTAACGGCTTCCTTGATTTGCAAATTATCAGCTAAGGGCCCAATCCTATTCAATTTTCCAGCACCCACAACCACAATGGGTGGGGGTGCAACCACAATGCAACCCCAAGGTAAGGGAACACATGTTCCCATACCTTAAGGAGGCCTCTGTGACTGCTGCCCCACCACAAGATGCAGTGCATGCCCCATTGGCACAGTTGCACTGGCACAGGAAAATTGGATAGGATTTGGCCCTAAGTTGTTGATTTTATTTCAAAACATTCCTATATATGCTGTTCTTCCATTTTTTAGGAACTCAAAGCAGTTAACAGAAGAGCTATACAATGCAATATTGAAGTAAAATAATACAATCATAGAACTAATAATTGCCCAAAGCCCTTTTTTTAAAGAGCCAGAAGCAAATCATGATGGATGTAGTGAGAATATGAGCCTCCCTTAGGAGGGAGAGGAGGGAGAGAACTTAGGAGGGAAAGAACTAAAGCCACAACTGAAGAGCCCAGAATCAATGTGAGCAAAAGCCTCCCAACAGTGTCAGCGCCAGGTTGTGGGGGCTCTGGGCCAATGTCCGGCACTGAGCCCACCATGGTATGTTGTATCCTCCCCACCAGCCAACCAGAATCTATCCAGATTCTAAGCTGACTTGAGCCAGACATTGGAAAAGGATAGCCATTTAACCACATAGTCAGTACATCATGGAAATACACTTGCGGCCCAATCCTGAGCTGGAGCAGCGCCAGTGGCCAGCGCACTGCTCCAGCAAACCACTATTGCAAAAGTGCCATAAGACACTCATGTGCCGGTGGAGAGGACAAGGCGCCAATGTTGGGCCTCAGTGCCCGGAAAACATTGAAGAGGAGCATTGAAGTAAGTGCTACTGCTGGCTGCACGAGAGGCTTTTCAGGATGGGGGGAAGGTGGGAGAAAGGCAGGGAGGGGGTGGAACTGGGCAGAGGGAGGGTGAGGCAGAGGAAGGATTGGGCCCAGGAGGAGGAGCGGAGACAGCAGCAGATGCTGCTGCTGCCACATCCTATGGCCCCCTCCTAGCCTGCAGAGCCCTATAAGCGTCTCCTCGGTTGTCTGCACCAACAAAAGCTGGCGCAGCTCCAAGGAGACCCATTGAAGGAATGCGATGATTACAAGATTAAGTGATGCCCATCAGTGGCGTCACTAGAGTTTGCGTCACCCGGTGCGGGAGGCCAGCGCGTCACCCCCATGCAGTGGGCGGGGCAACACTCCAGGTGGTGGGCGTGGGGATCTACCTTTGCCCCGCCCCCACTGGATTTTTGGCTGTACCTTTTGATAGAATAAAGATATTTCAGCGCAGTTTGTTTCATCGCATTCTGCATGAAATTACGCATTGATTGATATATAACATGATGGTATTATTTTTGCAAACTGTGATTTTAGTCATTAGTGGTGTCACCTAACCCCAGGGTGTCAACTTACTAACATCTTATTGGAGCAGTTCTCAAACTTTTAGCACTGGGACCCACTTTTCAGAATGACAATCTTTTTAGAATGACAGAACCAATCACAAAGCAAATTAAAATAAATGGTTATAAATAATTAAAGTAAAACAAATAATTAAATAAAGGGAAGCCAGCCCTGTTCCACCAAGTAAATTTTCTATGTAGCCTGCCTGCAATAACACCCCCCCCCCAAAAGAATCAGTAAGATTTTCACCCCTACTCAGTACCCAGTTCAATTTAAGTTTTTATATTTCAAGCATATCACTATCAGGACCCACCTGGCTTTACAAGTCTGAGAGCCCAAGCCTATGCCTGTCTACTCAGAAGTAAGTCCCATTATAGTCAGTGGGGCTTACTCCCAGGAAAGTGGACAGGATTGTAGCCTAAAACAGAAAAAGAGTCACCTTACCTTGTCAAGCCTCTGTTTCATTCTTTTTATGCGGGGCGGGGGGCTGCCTTCTGGAGCATTTGTTGAGTTCCAGTAGCATCAAATCAGGACCATTCTGGTGGCCTCACATTTCCCTTTTCCTGACCTGCCCAGGAGCAAAGGTGCGTTTGCTTGCTCATGAGTAAACGCGACCATGTGGCTTAGTTTCGCTTTCCATAGGGCTCAATACATTCTCCAGCTTGGAGGGAGGGACCTCCTTCTCGGATGTTTTTTGGGGCCTACATTTATTGGATCAGGACCATTCTGGTGTCACTGGATTCCTCTCAGCCTGCCCTTTCTAAGCCTGCACTGTCTAAGGATTAAGGCAAGTTCACCTACTCGCGAGTAAACACGCGATACGGCTTGGTTTCACTTTCCATAGGGCTCCATGCATTTTTTGTTCTCCGGTTTTTTGGCCATAACCTTTGATAGAAAGGAGATATTTCACTCTGGTTTGTTGCATTGTGTTCCGCTGGGAATTCCGCATCCGACGGTATATAACATGATGGGGTTACTCCTAACCACTGTGATTTTAGCACTTCACCCCCCCAGTGCGCATCACCCAGTGCGGCCCGCACTCCTATAGCGACACCACTGATGCCCATTCCTGCGAACATGTCTAAGCGAATTTGTCAATAGCATGGTGGGGATTTCAGAATGATCAGCAGAATTTTCAATTCAGGATTCAGAAGTGACAGAACATCAATATTCAGCCAAAGTTCTGTGGGTTGCCTTTTATAAAAATGATGGTAGTGATTTGATTTGGCCTTCACCGACAATGTAGTCGTCTTCACAGCAGAGAAACAGCCTTTTCTGTGTCTTGGATGGTAGATCCGGACTGAGCTCCCCATGTCAACAACTCACCCCTTTCTCCAAAATTGGAAGCATCATCCTTTGATAGTTACAAAACTCTTTCTGTAGTCCTCCCTCACTTCACAATCACAACTTCCCCGATCTCTCCACATTTGCAGACTGCAAACCATATGGTCTGGCAAATCCAAAGTCATGTTTGAAACATCAAACACGTGCAACTGAGAGACTAAAGCCCTCTTTTATCCAACACACAAAAGCAAATCCAAACAAAGAAACTATCAAATGGAATTAGAGACCCTCATTAATTCATTCTCTGTTCTTCAGTGAGTACTAAATGCTTCCCGACACTGGCTTGATGATGCTGAAGTCTTTGCACTGGAGGATGTAGAGGCTGCCAGAGGAACCAGCTAATTTTAGCATTGGCCCAGAGCTGATTGGCTGCGGCTGGGTTTTGAAAGGGCTTTTGAGCCACAGCATGTTTCTTTCAGGGATCAGAAGTGAGCATGGCGTGGGATGCCAAGAGCGGTGGGGGATGGTTTATCTTCATATCATTTGAAATGAAGAAATTTTTTTTTTAATGTTCTCTAGCACATGCAACATGGTTAAAGGGGGGATATGGAGACATACAAAATTATACAGGAGATGGATAAAATGGGTCAGGGGATGCCCTTTTCTTTCTCACCGGAACCAGAGGACATTGAATGTTGGGGGAGTTAGGATAGACAAAAGAAAATATTTATTTACCCAGTATATAATTTGCCTGTGGAACTCCTTGCCACAGGATGTGGTGATGGCACCTGGCCTAGACGCCTTTAAAAGGGGACTGGACAAGTTTCTGGAAGAAAAGTCCATCACAGATTTCAAGCCATGATGTGTATGTGTAACCCCCTGATTTTATAAGTAGGCCACCCCAAAATGCCAGGTGCAAGGGGGGCACCAGGATGCAGGTCTTTTGTTATCTTGGGTGCTTCCTGAGGCATCTGGTGGGCCACAGTGAGATACAGGAAGATGGACTAGATGGGCCTTTGGCTTGATCCAGTGGGGCTGTTCTTATGTTGGCTGGCAAGGCTTTGAGTTCTGTTTCCTTCTCAGTTCCCTTCTCCCCCACCCCACCAATTAAAAAGTGACCTGTTTTAGCATAGGGAGCTGCTGAAATCATCCCCTGGGTTATGCATGTTATTTCTCAGGGCCATGTTCATCCATCATTCTGGATCTAGGGTTTGCTACTCTCCAAGGTTTTTCCTAGAACCTGGTTTTGTGCCATTGAGATGTGTTTCAGTTATAGAGGCAAGTGTTTCAGTTATAGAGGCAAGAGTTCTTTTGAGAATGTGGAGACTGCTTTTTTCCTCCCAGTTGGTGATCTAAGTTTCCACAGGACCCACTTGGCAAAGTGTACAGCACCTTAGACTTCAGTCCCCATCATCTGTTACTTTAGAAACATGCCTCTAGGCAGCCCCCCCCCCAAAAAAAAATAAGGATATATATTTATATTCTACCAAGCATGGATCCATACAGCAGAACTGGAAACTATTAGTGTAATAACACTTGAAATAATAATAACAACTATTTTTATTGTTTGAATAACTGTTCAAACAATAATAATTGAAATTAATAAAGTCAGCCTCAAAATGACACCCGGAGGTCCTTGAAGGATGAGCAGGATAAAAATGAAACTGGGAAAGTAATCTTAAGTACAGGCACAACTGGCTTGATAGGCCACTACAGAGAAGGCCCTGCTCCTTTAACCATGAGAGTGCAATCCTAATGTAGAGATTGGCTTGCGCAAGTCCCTTGCACCAGCCTACAAGTGTTGTGAATGTGCTGTAAAGCACATTTGCAACAACTTGTGAGGCAGGTAGGCCAGCGCAAGGAAGCATACTGGCCTCTCAGTGCCAGATCCGGACTGGTTAAAATTAAATTTGTGCCTGCCTTGGAAGATCAGGATGATGTTGTTACAGCTGAGTGATAAACTCCAAAGCAAATGGAATTTCCTTTTCTTCTGCTCTTCCAAGTATCATGGGCTCCAGACAGAGAGCTCCAGACAGAGAGAGCCACCAGCACCATTGGGGAACGCAAGGGAGACTGGTAGTTCCAGGTACAAAGATATGATGGTTATTCACCAGAATTGTTAGCTTTTATTTTGATTTTAAGGTTGTCTTCCTCACACTGTGTGATTGTCTTACAAGCTCTGTCCAAGTTCCTGGTAAAGCATCTCAGCGCCACCTGCTGGCCCTGCAGTAATCAGTGCAGGTTAACTTAACCTTACTTTTGCCAAAGTCAATTCTTCTTACTCTTTTTCTTGTGCATTTGATTTGATCTTCTATTTCTTTTATTAAACTTTTAATAAAACCTTTTACATTTTTACTCTGAACCTGTCTAGCTTTGGGAAAAATCAGTGAATCTCCTCACGCTGCAAGCACTACTGTGAGAGTGGTTTTAATAGATACCCCTGAGGTTCAATATTGTCCCAGGAGGGGGTTTCTGCCACTCTGGCTAGCTTGGGCTGGTGGCAGCAGACTCAATTTACCAAGACTTTTCCCTGGTAAGCTGCATCTCCAAATAGAGAAGAGAGGGGAACGGGGTAAGCGCTAAGAGCTACTGCCCTCGATCAGTGATCAGAAGGCAAGTGAGCCTTCAGTGGTCTCCTTGATGCAAAAGCAGGCTAAACAACAACAATTTAAAAAAAAAAAATCCTAGACAGCTTATTTCCCCTTGAAAGACTCACTACTCCAGTTATTCCTGCCACCTAGCAGAAGACAAAGGTCCATATAGTAAAAGCTATGGTTTTTCCAGGAGTTATGTATGGCTGTGAGAGCAGGAGGGCTGAGCGCCGAAGAATAGATGCTTTTGAATTATGGTGTTGGAGAAGACTTTTGAGAGTCCCCTGGACTGCAAGGAGATCAAATCAGTCAATCCTACTGGAAATCAACCCTGACTGTTCATTGGAAGGACAGATGATGAAGCTGAACCTTAAATACTTTGGTCATCTCATGAGAAGGGAGGACTCTTTAGAAAAGACCCTGATGCTTGGAAAAATTGAAGGCAAAAGGACAAGGGGATGGCAGAGGATGAGATGGTTAGATAGTGTCACGGAGGCAATGAACATGAATTTGGACACACTCCAGAAGTTAGTGGTAGACAGGGGGGCCTGGTGTGCTGTTGTCCATGGGGTCACGAAGAGTCGGACGTGACTTAACGACTGAACAACAACAACAAAGCAGAAGACAGTTTGCCTGAAGTCTCCTAACCATCTTTAACTTACTCATCACTACTAAACACAAGAGATTGGATTTGAGCCAAAGTTAACTGCAGTCTTTTTGGGCTTCAGATACTTCATTCCCATCAGTACTATTCAGCAAACATTAAATAAGTATAAAGCAGGTTTCTGTTGCACCCCAGCTGCGCCACAGTTAACCTTCTTCATTGGCATTCTGAACTTTATTTTCTCCATCCTTGTGTTTGCAGATTTGCTTGTCTTCCAGTCCAGATCTCGGACTAGTCCAGATCTAGGACTAGTTGTGCCCTCCCACCCTTTGGGGAATCTGTAAGAAAGTACAGGCTTTAAACAGGGAAATCTCTTCACTGAGTACTGAGTGCCCTTGCTCATTTTCAAGCCGCGAGAGGATGCATTCAATTCTCCCACAGGAAATATTCATTCCTGAAAAGCACTGCAACAGTGTTGCAGAAGTCAGGAGCAGGCAATTAAACTCCAGGCAACTGACAGCTAATAGGCTAAGGAAGGTGGCTCTGCTGTGTTTCTGAGAACCACAGGTGGGGAGATTCTTTCGGATCCTTTTCTTCCTCCCTGCCTTACCTTTGCCTTGCCCAATGGACAGCTCTCTGGCCTGAGATCATGAAGGGTACAAATCAACCCGGAGCATCTCCGAGGCATTTAGCAAGATGCAAAAGAGATGCAAGAACAGCAGCCACATGCAGTCGTCAGATCTAACCCCTCTCTGCCCCCCCCCAAACCACCTGCACTTACCTCAAACATAGGGGAGTGTCCCTTGTCTGGCAATGCGCAGCCCAGAAGCTCTGCAAGAAACTTTGCCATATACAAAGCAGGCAGGAAGTGGCTTCGCCAGATCTTGTTGTCACTGTGCCAGGTGAAATACCCTCTCAAGCTCAGCGGAGAGATTCTCTCTTACAGCACAGCCCTGGCCATTCCTTCCAGAGGGAGGTTTGTTTATCCAAGCTCTATTTGCCCCAGCATCGTGCCTAGGAGCTGGGCGTGATGCAGCTGTGAGGATGCTCTTTGAATCAGCCTGGTGGTTAGCAAGCCTTAAGTGGCTCCAATGCAAGGTAAGAAAGAAACAGCAGGAATCCACAGTACAGGGCTTGGGCTATTTGATGCTTGCTGCCAGCCTATCCCACTGAATGTCACTATTACCACAGTAAAAGGGAAGGGGCCCCGCAAGGGGGAGGCAAGAGGGACAACACTGCTGCACATGGAGGCGAGGAGATGGGTGGAGTGGAGGAGAAAGCTGAATGCAGCTGCCTCCTGCATCATGGGGCAATTTTAGCCAGAGTGCAGAGGCAAAGCAAACTTCTGTTCTGAGCAGGACTGGAAGGGATAGGAGGCTCCCGAGGGCGACGTCAGTCGAAAGCAGGCTGTTGCTGGGCAGAAGGACGAAAAGGACAGTGGAAATCAGTGGTCAGTTACTGCTATCAAGACCACATCAGCACATTTCATGAACTTCAGACAGGAAAGCAGAATAGGGACTTGTGGCCTTTCCCCCCTGCACTCTGTAAGGGAGTAATTTTTCCTAACCACTTCTGTGAAACACAAACAGGCTCCCTTCAATGTTGCTTTTCCATTGCAGGGATATTGGATTTTCAAAGTACTGTACTTGAACAGCAGCATTTTCTCATTATCATCATCATCAAGAATGTTTATATACAAGGGGCTCCTGTAACCACAGATCCCATATCCACGGACTCACATACACAAATCAGGTCCATGAGGCACCCTGCACATGCCTCCTCTGGAGGCAACGAGAGCTCTGTTCCCAGGGTCCTCTGAACCCAGTAGAGGACATTAACGGATGCCCACTGCCTCTGCCAGGCTCAGACTGAGCCCGACAGCTTATATAAAAAAAAAACAACTTTTGGTTTCTCCATGAATGTCACCATTCATTTCAATATTTTATTTTTAATATACTAGACTTGGTGCTACTATAATATGTAACTGCATTTGTGGAAAAGTTACACATCTGTACTTTTAACAGGCTACTTTGTATATGCTTTTACTCCTGGGTAAGTGTGGCTAGGATCGCATCCTAGGATTGTTAAAAACTTTCCTACTTGCTATTGTCACTTCTGGTCATGACAGATTCGCATTCTAAAAAATGGGTCCTGGTGTCCAAAGTTTGAGAACCGCTGATGTATACTATATCATATATTACACAGATTTTTCAGGTATAGGATGGATTTGCCTGTGGATTTCATGGCTGGGTAGAGACTTAAGCCTCAATCCCCCCCTGTGCCTAGCCCAGTACTCTAACCATTGTGTCATGCTCTCTCTCTCCCCCCTTTCCTGTCTCTAGCTGAAGAAGCAAATCTAGAGCCCTGATTATAGCTATGGCTGGAAATCCTGTTCCCTATGCAAATACCTGTGACATTAACAAGCTACCCAAGCTGAGAAATAACATTTCTTCTCTAATTTCCTCTAACATTATAATTCTGATTTAGATAGCACTTTACAGCTTCAAAGCACTTTATGGGTATTAACTAATTAAACCTCTCACCACCCCTCTGAGGTAGGTAATGTGCGTTGAAAGGAATAATTTGAACTTTTCTGACACATTGATAGCTTCTAAATTAACTACTCGAAGAAGGGGTGTAGGTACGGCTGCTGACAGTGCCATGAAGACCTGTGCTCAAAGTGCCACACTTGAAGGCAAACAGTTCAGGAAAAAAAAGTTGATGAACATCTTACAATGTCTTGCTAAAGTTTATGGAGCCATACTGCCTCCTGGTCCGTTTCTAGGCATAATGCAAAGGGTGAGGACCAGGGTTCCTGAAAAAACACCTGTGGAGGAAGGAGATCGTTCAGTGGTACAGCACCTGCTTTGCATGCAGAAGTTCATAAGAACATAAGAACATAAGAACAGCCTCACTGGATCAGACCATAGGCCCATCTAGTCCAGCTTCCTGTATCTCACAGCGGCCCACCAAATGCCCCAGGGAGCACACCAGATAACCAGAGACCTCATCCTGGTGCCCTCCCTTGCATCTGGCATTCTGACATAACCCATTTCTAAAATCAGGAGGTTGCACATACGCATCATGGCTTGTAACCCATAATGGATTTTTCCTCCAGAAACTTGTCCAGTCCCCTTTTAAAGGCATCCAGGCCAGGCGCCATCACCACATCCTGCGGCAAGGAGTTCCACAGACCAACCACACTCTGAGTAAAGAAATAATTTCTTTTGTCTGTTCTAACTCTCCCAACACTCCATTTTAGTGGATGTCCCCTGGTTCTGGTGTTATGTGAGAGTGTAAAGAGCATCTCCCTATCTACTCTGTCCATCCCCTGCATAATTTTGTATGTCTCAATCATGACCCCCCCTCAGGCGCCTCTTTTCTGGGCTGAAGAGGCCCAAACACCGTAGCCTTTCCTCATAAGGAAGGTGCCCCAGCCCAGTAATCATCTTAGTCGCTCAAGTTCAAGACTTGGCATCTCCAGGTAGGCCGAGGACAGTAGCATGGAGCCTCGCATGCCTCTAGGCCTAAGGTTTGCTGGAAGCACAGTTTAAGAGCCCAGGGAAGCTTCAGTAAGCCTTCCCAGTGCGTTCTGGAGTCACACAAGTCACCGTGCATAAGGGGGCTGATTGTGCACAGGGCGTCATCCCACCGGGGGGGGCACCATCGTTGACCTTTGCCCTGGAGCATGGAGCTGTGGAGATCCACCACTGGCTGAAGAAAGACCACTGCTAATCCCTAGAGCAGTGATTTTCAACCGGTGTGCTCCAAAAGATCCGCAGGTGTGCCACGGGGGTTTGGAACACAGTGTCATATAAAAAATCATTTGGAAAATCATTGAAAACCTCTTCCAGGTTCTGAGGCTCTGTTTTAGGGCAACTGTCTGTAGTAAAGTATTGTCTGTCCCTCTTTCTCCAGCAGAAAACCAGAAGCTGAAAGTGGCATCACAAGAGGTGAGGACCATCAAGAAGACCATATAAGTCAATATATTGTAAGAAGAAAACCATTGAAAATTGCTGCGAAGATGTCTGCCAGCCAGCGTAGGTAAAACTGACCTGGATGAACCAATGGTCTGACTGAATAGAAGGCAACGATATATGTTTACCACACTCCCCTACATCACCCTGTCTGTGTCCTACTGTCTAAAAGTGACTGAGAAGAGGATCTGTTTGGCTGTGGAGTCCTCTCTCTCCCCAAGGCTATGTTGCCTTTCTGGCATTAGATAAAGGTCTTTTTTTTTTAATTCTAAAGTTGTTTTATTGCTCTTTTGACAGTCATTTTATCACTGTTTTAAATTGTTGCCTTTTTTTGTGACATTGATTTTATTTGCTTTTGTTGCTTATTAGGCTTTGTAACCTTCCCTGGAAACACTGATAAAGGGTGGTATAAAAATCTTATAATAAATAAGTAGCCCAAGGTACAATTTCCTTAGAAAACAGCATGGGATTCTGTACACCCCCTGGTGAAAACCCCACAATGGGAAAGAAAGGAGGGCGTCATAAGAAGAAAAGAGCCTAGAATAATTTCCCTAAAAGGAGAGATTAAGAATATAGAGATTAGACCATTGAAGATATTGTGACTTGCTAGAAGAACATAAAAGTTAATGACCGGTACAGAGAGGAACATTTATGTTCTGTAATATTAGCAATTTTTTTTTTTCCAAAGAAAACCCTGGTTGAAGTAATCACTATCCCTTATGAGTAGGGCTGGCAAGCAATTTATATCATTATTTGATTCATCATTCTGATTTTAAAAAGATTAATTTAAATAAATCTGCACGACCTCAAAATACATGCTTTTGAAGAAAATAAGGAGATAAAATAATGAAAATTATTTATTCATTCATTAAAAGATTTCCATCCTGCACTTTCCCTTCCCATCAGGGAGGCACTAACGTGGCTTCCAATCAAAGCAGTAAAATACATTAAAACATTACAAAAACAGTAGTAGCTACCAGAATAGAATAGCAGAATAGAGAGTACCAAACAGTGAGAGCACCAAAAACTGAGCATTGTCAAAAATAAGGGGTGTTTTGAATATGACTTTTTCATTCTTATTTTTCATTACCATAATAAGGAAAATGTGGAGACAGGATTCTACCTAATTGCTTATTCCGATGTAATGCAATGAAATAACTTTAACCAAATTAGGTGGAAAATACGTTTACTGGGGCAGACGTTCTCCCTGCTCTGCTTCTCTAAGTTAAAGGGTCATACACCATGATTAAGAACATAAGAGCCGTGCCGGATTAGGGCAAAGGCCCATCTAGTCCAGCTTCCTGTATCTCAACTGTTACCCTGTTACCCTGCACATGCCCAATCTCGTCTGATCTCGGAAGCTAAGCAGGGTCAGGCCTGGTTAGTACTTGGATGGGAGACCGCCTGGGAATACCAGGTGCTGTAGGCTTATACCATAGTCTGAAGGTTGCCAACCAGTGCCCCCCCATGCCTCAGGGAGCAACAAGACAACAAGATATCCAAATCCTGTTGCCACTCCCTTGCACCTGTCATTCAGATATAGCCACCTTCTAGAACCAGGAGGTGATTACATTTGCAGGAAAGGAAATGTGGGAGAGAAAGTGACATACACAGGTTGGCCCGGTCTGGTGGGCTCCCCGATTCATGTGAGCCCTCGGCTAGTTCTCTACCTGGCCAACCTCTGATGCCAGCTCTGGCTGAGGTAGAGCTACTGACCAACAGAAGCAGCCCCTCTGTTTATCTGCAGAGTCTTGGTGCTACAGTCCAGATTCTAGGTTCCTCCCTCCAAAGGGAAGGGAGCAAAAGGAGTTGGAAACAGCAATAGGGCTGGCTGATGATCAAAATGGCAACTCACAGAAGCAGCGCTTCCACTGATCTGCAGCATTGTGTCTGTGTTACCATTATAAAGAGACCCACACGTGATTTAATAAGACAAAACCTGTAGAAGGAGGTTTCTCTGGGAGCGTGTTTAAATAATGCAGCAGAAGATGGGGACTTCGAGTCATGTGGAAGGCAAGACTTCTCTAATGAGGCCTCAATAGGCGGACATTTATCATTAGTATTAATCATCATCATAATCAGAGTCATTTCCTACCCAAACGATGACAGCAGTGCTTCATCAAGGTGCATGATCTGTCACAGGGCTGGACATTCTGTCCTTTGCTGACAGCCAGACAAGCACCAGTCGGTTCGATTTGAATCCTATTGTGGGGGGGGGGGAGAGTCTGGTTTTTCACCTTTGAAATAAGAATGCACTGCTGAGTAAAGAGGCCATTCAGATTTTGGTTTCTCTGATAGAGATACCAAAGCTAAGGCCTGTCTCATAGCTAGTGGCATAGCTAGAAAAGATGCAAAGCGGAACTTAACTGGCACCAATGGAGAGCAGGCAAGAGTCTAGATCAGCGTTTTTCGACCTGTGTGCCACGAGGCAGCCTCAGGTGTGATGCGCAGGCAGGCTGCAGGTAGCAGAGGGAGAAGTGACTGCTTTGACCCTCACACAGCAGCAGCAGCAGCAGCTAAGGCTGCAACCGGATCCTCATTTACCTGGGAGTAAGCCCCATTGACTATAATGGGACTTACTTCTGAGTAGACATGTCTAGGATTGGGCTTTTGGTCACACTTTTTTCTGAAATACAGGAGCAGGCAATTGGGGGGGGGAGAATGTGAAGCAAGTGATTCTGGATCTTTGGAAGGTGCAGACAAGTGAGGGGAGGAACAGTAGGAGAGGTAATTGCTAACTGCAATTATGAGATGGGGGAATGTGCCTGTGGGAGGGGGTGGAGTGGGGGAGAGGAGGAGAGAGAAGTGCCAATTGCCTACTCCTGTATTTGAGAAAGAAGAGTGCAACCAAGAGCCCAATCCTAGGCATGTCTACTCAGAAGTAAGTCCCACAGGCACATTCCCCCCAATGCCCCCCCCCAGTCTTTGGCTGCAATCCTAACCACACTTTCCTGAGAGTAAGCCCCATTGAACAAAATAGAACTTATTTCTGAGTAGACCTGGTTAGGATTGCGCCCTTTGTCATGTAGTAATTTAATTGTATTAATTCTATTAATTAAAAATTAATTGTAACGTAGTAATTTAATGTAAGTAAAAAACTGGGAGTGTGCCTTGACAATTTTAGTGCCTTGACAGTGTGCCGTGAGCTGAAAAAGGTTGAAAATGGCTGGTCTAGATAGAAGAAAATGAGATGGGCGACCCAGAGACTGTTTGCAGACCTCTCAACAAGATGGACCATTAAGCAGAAGCAATCTGGCCAATCTGGTTTTATTGTCCAGGCCAGATATGGTTCAGTAACCAAACTATGAACTAGACAGCTTTGATTCTTCACAGCATTTTCAGATGAATAATTCAGCAACATTAAATAATTCAAGGGAGGACCTTCCCGACAGATACACATCTCACTCTGTTCTCACTCCAGCCACCTGCTGTCACTGTCGGCAGACCTCAGTTTTCCCTTTTGAAGCTTCCCTTCCGCTTTTGATCTTGCATTCTTTCTTCCAATCTATCACTGCTCTGCTGTGTTCATTTGTAATTGGCAGGCAGGGCATACCCTGAAGAGTTACCCTGGCTACTTACTAAATCCCTCTCCTGTTACATTAAAAAAAAACTTTATTTGCCAAGGTTTAACAAACATAATAACAAGATGTCCCTTGAAGACACAAACGGATGGGATTTTTCAAAGATTCCGCACTAATGTCTGAGTACAGAACTGTTTCAAGATGGCCACCTGGTAGAATCCCTGCTATTGTGCGCCTGTTATATGCCCTGATATTTCTCTTCAATTGGATCCATTGACTCTTTTTCCTCCTCTGGATGCTTTCTGAGTCCTGGTAGAGCAAAGCAATACTACCAGCTGTTTCCAGTCTGCACCCTTGTCTTTGGATTACAGTGGATTCTAAAAAGCTGTTCCAATGGGGAAGAGGAAAAGGCATAGACACTCCCCTGGACAGGGCAACTCTCCTATCAAGTCAGCCAAGCAGCTATGTCTGGAGGACCTCCCAGCATGGTCAGACACAGTTGGTGAGCTCATGAATCTTGCTTCTCCCAACAGATATGAAGCTCTTCATGTTTCCAAAACAGAAGTGGAGAGAAACTACCAGTATCCCTCCAGTCATATTGGTAGGGCGTCAGCCTGCCCTCCTTCACCCACCCCTTCGGCTCCCTCCCCACAGGACAAGTAGTCATTATCTCAGGAGAATGGTCTTGGCAACTGTTTTTTGTTGGGTGATAATGTTGATGATGATTAACTTTATTTCTACCCCGCCTTTCTCCCCGGAAGGACTCAAGGCAGCTTACAACAAGGTTAAAACAAATTAAAAAACATACTTAAAAACAGATAAAAGCATATTAACAACATATCATAAAAACAGCAGTCAGATAAAAAAAAGTAGTCAGGTAAAAAGAGCATAGAGCAGCAAATCATAAAAGAATAAGGCCTGTAACCAGGTATTTATAAAGATATTAAAAGATGTTGAAAAGATGTTTAAAAAGGCCGGGAACTCAGAAGGCTTGTCTAAACAGAAGGGTCTTCAGGCCTCGCCGAAAAGTTTCAAGAGAGGGAGCAGTTCTTACGTCAAGGGGAAGGGAATTCCATAGCGTTGGTGCCACTACTGAGAAGGCCCTATTTCTTGCTGCCGCCCCACGTACCTCCCTAGGTAGCGGCACTTGTAAAAAGGCCGTCTCTGATGACCTAAGAGGACGAGCTGGATTGTACGGGAGTAGGCGATCTCTAAGACACCCTGGCCCAGTGCAGTATAGGGCTTTAAAGGTCAAAACCAGCACCTTGAATTGGGCCTGGAAACAAATGGGCAGCCAATGCAGGAGCGGACAGACAGAGTCAAACCGCCTACCTCCAGTAACTACACGGGCCGCCGCATTCTGCACTAGTTGCAGTTTCCAAACCGTCTTCAAGGGCAGCCCCACATAGAGCCTGTTACAATAATCTAACCTCGATGTCACCGTGGCATGGATCACCGTGGCCAGGTCTGCACGATCCAAGTACAGCCACAGCTGGCGCACCAGCCAAAGCTGAGCAAAGGCCCCCCTAGCCACAGCCACCACCTGGGAATCCAGGAGCAGCTAAGAGTCCAGGTGGACTCACTTGGTGGACCCAGGTGATTACAATATTAATATTGGAAACACAGTTCTTTTTGTATGTAAACAGCTTAACACTATTCTAGCCCAGCTGGACTCACTCCATAAGGCTATTCAGCCGCCCTTATCTTCCCTCTCTGCTCAAGTTCTGGGTTTGAACTCTAACAAACCAGGGGAAGCTGAACAGCTGGGGCTTCTGGATTGTGGTAAATCTGCCTATTGCTTGTTGAAAAATCAAATACTGCTAGAATTCCAGGACTCCCCCATCCATAAGGGGTGCTGGTCCAACAAATTGAGGGCAAAAGACTCTCTATGCAGATTGTTATACCTTGATCCATCCCAGGCTGACTGTGTTGATCTGCAGGAAATCATAAAACTACCCTGGATTCCCCAGTCTCCAAACTGGACCTGGCTTCTCCAGGCAGTTCAGGCAGTTCCTTCCTCTGTCTTCTCCTGCACATACCCGATCTTTTGATCTTGGAAGCTAAGCAGGGTCAGGCCTGGTTAGTACTTGGATGGGAGACCACCTAGGAATACCAGGTGCTGTAAGCTTATACCATAGTCTTTCGAGACTGAAGATTGCCAACCATTTTCCTCTGTCTTCTCCAGCAGAGTGTCTCCTCCAGCAGGGTACTGGTAGTCCTCTCCTGTTCATGTCCTCCAGCAGGGTCCTGGCAGTCCCCTTCTCCTGGTGTGTGTGTGTTGGTCCATCCATGGGGGTGTCCCTCTGGAGCTACCTTTTATCCTTGTATGTCCCTTTATCCAAAATACAGCTCAGCTGTGAGCTACTTCATTAGTCCATGTCCATGCAAAGTCCCATCAAGGTCAAATGAAGCTCAGGTGTCCATCAGAGTCTCCATTAGCCTTGATTGATTACAGCTGTGGAGCCAGCCCTGCCCTTCCCAGAGCTGTCAAACAGCTGGCAAAACATGGGGATCGCTGTCAACACCACATCAACCACCTGAAGATCTTCTGATCTTCCATTACACATATAGCTTTGAGATTGGCACTGGTTGCTTGCAGTCAGAGTTGGCTTGATCTGTGCAGCTTGGCATGAGTATAATAGGCATTTGAGGTTCTTTCCACAGCTCGTAGGTTACATGAATGTGCCAGAATAATTTCTCATAGGATACACAGTGAAAAGCACTACTTGAAACAGCCTGATGAGGCCTCCACCGCACACCCCGTTCCCCCACTCACTGAACCTACCTGTGTAGCCAGCGCATTCCATACTTCCTATTTTGCTTAAAGGGACTGTGAAGATGGAGAAAGGTAAGGGGGCAGGAGGCAGGCTCACTGCCTTCTGATTCACTTCCCACTTACTTTTAGTGAGCAGGAAGTGGATCAAAGGTGCAGGGTAGCAGCAGCAGACTCGGGACCCAATCCTATGCATGCCTACTTAGAAGTAAATCCCATTATAAGCAATGGGGCTTACTCCCAAGTAAGTCTGGATAGGATTGCAGCCTTAGCACAAAAAGCACCCTCTTTCTGGCTGCTTCCCATGACTCCCTGTAAATGAAATTGGAATTCTAGCACTTCCAGGTTTCACAGCAGTGTGTGAGGAGCATGTCAAGGGCTTTTGTTTTGCTTTCTTTGTAGCACAAAGTTGGTGGACCCGAGACAGCATCCGGACAGTGGTCCCAGTCGTGCCACTCCGATCTAGACATTTCCAACACAGTGCAGAGTTCTCTCTCCGTGCAGAGACAACTTGCTGCAACCTCTCTATTGGCGATCATGGCATATAGAACCTGAAGTGCTACAGAGGTCTGAGTCATCCTCAGTGTGCACATATCTATTAATCTATCACAATTCCGCATGACTTGTGAATTTGAAATTAATTCCTTAAACAAAACAACAAAAAAGGCTGAAAATCCAGGACTCGCCTGGAATTCATCACCATTGTTTTCTAAGGCAATATGTACAACCAGTCACCCATCCTAAATGGCATTAAAGCTGACAGTGTCTCCTCATTAGTGGTCGTAATCTGTCTGCACCAGCATGGACTACAAGGCAGTGTCTTTCACCCAATATCAAAGACATGCACAGTGTCTCTGTCTGTCTCCTCTGCAAGCCCTTTGGGGACAGGGGGCCATTTATTTAGTTATTCTGCTATGCAAACTGCTTTGAGGACATTTTTGTCAAAAAGCAAGATCTAGATATTCTCTTCTAAGCTTTCCAAATTCACCAGAATGCAGAATCTTTTTGCAAACCTGCAGAACAGTCACTAAGGTCTTCCTTGAACGCAAGGGGGACAAGAGTCTAGTGCTGCCTTTGTAAGTTGGGGGGGGGGGTTTAAGGAAATCTGAAGCCCATAACAGGATTCTTTCCCTATGCTTAAACTTTACAAGAGCAGAGTTTTATGGGCTGACCTTCAAAGGATGATAAAATCTCATTAGACAATGCTGGTGGGAGAAAAGAATAATTACCACTAGCAGACAGGTGTCGTAAATTCCTCCAATTGTTGCATACAACTACCTAAATACATGGTATAATTAAAGCACAGCATTAAAACATAACATTATAATTCTTTCTAATCTCGCTCCTTCCAATTATTGATTTGTTCTTAGTCTGTATTGTTCCTTCCTTTCTTCCCAGGAGCTTCTTTGCTTTCTTACACTGTCCATTCAAAACTTCTTCCCCCCCCCCCCAGACGGTATCACAGAATGTTAGGGCTGAAAGGGACTGTGGAGGTCATCTAGGCCAACCTTCTGCTCAGCATGCCTGATAGATGGCCGTCCAGGCTTTTTTTAAAACCTCCAGTAGGAGAGAGCCCACAACTGAATAAGACAGACTGTTCCAGTGCTGGACAGCTCTTACAGTTAGGAAATTCTTCCTACTTCTTAGCCTGTTTCTCTGTAGGTTCAAATCATTGGTTCTTTTCCTGCTCTAAGGAGTCACAGAGAGCAAGTCCTCCCTTGTAAATGGTTGATGACCACAAGCACACACCTTTGGAGTACTTAGCAACTGCTGGAGCCAGTAAGTAGATGATGGGGCGAGTCATGGGCGGGAAAGGAGAAGATCAGAGCAGTGAGGGGGGATTGGAGCAGGAACTGAGAACAGCCAGGGATGTGTCGGGGGGGGGGGGGGAGATATTGGTGGCAGCAGCAGACTGCAGTACATTTCAGACGTACCTCAGTATTTCAGAGGTAAATTCCCTATTAACCTGGAGATAGCATGTAGACATCAAGACTAGCAGCCACTAACCAGTGATAGACTCTGTGAATTTGTCTCATTTTCTTTTAAAATCATCTAGGCTTGTGGCCATCACCACATTGTGAATTTTGTAGATTAATTATGCACTGTGTGCATAAGAAAAGACTTCCTTTAGTTCATCCTAAATCTCCTGCCAATAGTTTCATTGGATAATCTGTAGTTCTGGAGTTGTGAGAGATGGAGAAAAAACTTTTCTCTATCCACATTCTTCACACACCATACATAATTTTATAAGCCTAAATCATTCCCTCTTCCACCACTCTTGGAGTGGAGCCCCCACTCATTGTCTCCTTCCTACACCAGCAAATGCCCAGTTTCTAGGATAATCAACCCTGGTGTTGGAGATGCTACTGTGTGGGTTCCTTCCATGTGATCCAGCAACACCTTCTAGACAACAATCGTAGCATGAGCAGAACCCCAAAATATAGCCGATTCTTCCAGATTCTTGATACTCTTTCTTCAGTCCCCCAAAAGAGAAGATTTGCCACTGAACTACTTAGAATTAGCAAATATACATGAATTATGCTTTCCTAGTTATTGGATGAGTATTTTTGCAAAGCAAAGCAGGGAGATCAACATTTTGGCAGCAAGCTTTCACTAGTATTTTAAATCATTTAGACACTTATGCCATGCACATGGTGAAAGAAGTATATGACATGAGTAAAATGTGCATTAGGTTTCTTCTGAGTGCCCAAGAGATCTATCAAAAAAACTATTTTTTGTGCAACGCAGATATCAAACAGGATCCATAAATGGGAGACCGCCTATCTCATCCAGCAAGTGGTCAAACAGGAACTCTATAATCTCCCTAGAAACATTTCATATGGTGCATCATCTATGGCACTCCCGCTTCCCTCTCAAGGGAGTAAAACCTAGAAGTCATTAAAAGGAGCAGCTACCCATCCTTTTCGAAAGCTTGTAACATTAAGTACTCACTGAGGTTGGCAGATGTGCTCCACTCTTCTCCCCTCCATACATAAGCAGCCTTGTGACACTTTTTCATTGATATGGGGTGGAGGAGGGGGGCGACAGGGGTAGGGTGGGCGAATTGGGCCCAGGAGGGGCATGTTCAGTGGCGCCAGCATGCACCTTATCTTATCCCCCTTCCCAGGCCCTATCCGCCTATCCGCCTGCACAGATCAACTTGGACTTGCACCAGAAATACAGCTGGGCCTTACCCTTGGGCAAGGGGACAAATATCCCCATACCATGAGGAGACTTCCAGCAGCTGACATTCCTCCCACAGGATGCAGTGTAGCCTACACCAGCACTATTGCATGGCCACTTGGGAATTTAGTTAGGAATGGGCTATCCTTTCCCCTGCCATGGCATATGCAGCCGAGCCAAAACAGGCTGCTCTACATGCTATAGTGGGGTGGGGGAAGACAGGAGGCTTGGAAGAAATTAGAGAAAATATTTCCCTTTACCTCTCCATAAAGCCCCTTGATCACCAATGGGTCTCCTCAGTCCTGCCCTAGCTATTTAGCTGGAGCAAGTCCAAGGAGACAAAAGGGGTGTGCTGGGTGGCTCCAGAGGGGATAGCATCCAGCCCAAGTGACTCACACCAGATGCCCACCTCCTATGCACCCCAAGCCCTACCCTGCTTCAAACCCCCCCCCCCCACTGCATTCCGCCCACCCTGCCATCTTGCCAATGTCAGCAGGGCTTCTTTTTGCTGCCACTGCTGGAAGCACATGGCTCCACACACACTTCCGGAACATTGTTCACAACACTGTAAAGTGTGTTCTGCCACCGGAGCATTTGTTCCAGAGGTGTTCACAGTGAATAGGACTGGGCTATTAGGACACCATAGGATTGTGCTGTAACGGAGCCCCTTCTTCACATGTCACTTTAAATTTGAGGATTCTGATGGTTGTTTGTCATTTCATACAATACCTGAGCCAGCCTTAAACCCCACTGCCTTTCCCCAGACACAATGAGATATGGAATTTCCAGCCTTCCTTCCCTTTCCTTCCTTTGCCTAGAACAGGGGTGCTCAATAGGTGGATCGCGATCTACCGGTAGATCGCGAGGCAAAATGAGTAGATCGGGGAGCCCTGTCTCTCCAAACTGTTAATATGTCAGTTTCGTCTAGTGACTAGAGGAAACTGACATATTTAGCTGACACTAAACTGACACTGAAAGGGACACTTTAGCTGCTCTTCAGGCATGCAGCAACAAAACTGACGAAACTGACTAGACTCCAGCAGGGGCTCCATACATTAAAGGGGGTGTCTGTCAGACGCTTCCTTCCCCCCTGGTAGACCTCCGGGCCTTGCTGGGTTTCAAAGTAGCTCTCGAGCCAAAAAAGTGTGAGCACCCCTGGCCTAGAAGGATTTGAGCAGTCTCAGCACTTCTGTTCTTAGCCTTTTGTTTGCATGGAGAGGCCTGTTTACCATCTCGTCTAGTCCCGCAAGGAGAAAGATAATGAGATTGCAGTATGCCAAGCAGCAGCCCTTCCCCCCCCCCCACACACATCCTCCCCCAATACAGCCTCAGCCATCATCCCATCAATCTGCAGGTGGCATCAATGACCATCAGCAAGCCAACTGAAGTCATAGGAGAAATTATTAAACAAGCAACAAGGGGATCACTGTTTGTTTGCTCTCCTTTGGACAGGAGGAAGCAGGATCCCACTCCAATCATGTTTCTGATCCTGAAAGCCATATATGGTCATTTTCATATTTAAAAAGTATTATTACTTTGTATTATACACATCAAATGTAATATACAAAAAAAGAACAAAAGGGACCTTCATTGCAAAAAATAAAAATAAAAAAAAAATTTCTGTATCATAAAACAAGATGGTATATTTGAGGATAAATATTATTGTTATTATATTTTTATTGCATATTTTCAGGTATTATAATATATTATTATTGCATATTGCAAGTACGTTATTGCAAAACTCAGCAAGTCCAGCAATTTAAAATATGTCTCCTTTTTGCCTCCCAAAAAACAGTTATTAGAAATCTATTTATTACTGTTCTTCATATACACTATAGAATGCCTCGGCTATTCAACAAGGAGGCCTGGGAAGCTTCCACCAATTTTGTCCTACCAAAGCATGGACTGATTGGGTCCCCTCTTTCCTGAATATTTGATTTACAGGCTGTCAGAGACTCTAAGGCTGGTGCTCAGCATCCTGACTGGGCTGGCCCATCCATGAGGCAAGGTGAAAACTTCACCTCCGGCAGTGATTTGGAGAAGGCAATGAATCAGCACGGATTGCCCCATCACCTACACCCACCCACCACCGCCCCCAGCTTCCCACCTGCATGAAGATCAGCTCCAACCTCTTCTCATGTGCTAGGAGAATGGGGAGGACTTACTTCTTGTAGGAAAATGCACAGGCGCTGAGCTTAGCCTTGGTAACATGGCAACCGGTAGGCAGGCAAACCTGCTGCCGCCCCCCCACTCAGGCACACCAGAGTGGGCCAGTTGCTGAATCTTTGCCCAGTAGCTGGTAAACAAAGGATGTTATGAAGAAGCGCATATCTCAGGAATGTGTATTGTGGTCAAACTAGAGCCAGCAGGTTTCTTAGCAGTGCAGATTTCAGCAACCTTCAGTAATTTTCCCTAGTGTCATCATGTGTTTTGAGAATGAATAAAAGTCAGGAAGCTAGCCGGGAGGACGGACTTCTCTCTCAATCTCATACCGTCCTACTTCCGGCTTAGCTCTCCCTGCATCAACCCTATGAATGAATGTCTGCTGTCTCTCATTCATTGCTCTTACTCCTTGCTGCTCTAGTTCTAACTTTCAAACCCTCAGAGTGCTTCTGCTTTTAGCACTCTTCCTCAGGCACCAAGGTTCTAAACCCTGGGTGCTTCCCAAGCAGCATTGCACTGCAACACTCCTCTCTTCCAAATCGTGTACTGCCACCACTCCACTTCTAATTGATGATGGAGGGAATACTGGGACCCCAACATCTCCTTTGTGGCCACTACAGGAAGCAGAGGTAGCAGCAGTGGTGGAGACAGAAATACTGGACTCAGAGGGGGGAGGTAAAAGAAGCTCACAGAACTGGAGAGGCTTACCTCCTTCCTCAGAGTCCAGCACTGCCGCCACCACTGCTTTCTCTAGTGGCTACAGAGGGAATTGTGGGCTCCCAACAATCCCTCCAGTAGTGGCCAGAAGCTGCATCAGCAATGGAAACAGCAGTGGAAATCAATCCATGCATTTCATGTTGGTGAACTCCAGTTTAACCGTGAATGACAGGCTAAAATGCAAGTTTGTCTGGCAGCCCCCAAATACTCTTGCTGAGATGTTCCTGTGCTGCTATTGGAAACGTTCCTTGTGATTACTTGGAAGCTTCCCTTGTGACAACTGCTTTTTTCCCCTGCCAGGTATATAGTTTTGATTTGGAAAAATCACCTCTGGCCCATCATAAATGTAACAGTAATTCCCTGACTCTGCCAAAAGGCAAAGCGTGCTGGACAGTGGCATAGCTAGATGGGGTGCAAAGCACTATGTTTTGCAGGAAGCCTCACCGCAGTGCGCAAGTGGCCTCTCCCCCCCAGTGGCAGGCCTAGAAGGGGGCAGGGGGCAAATCCCCAAGTTCCACATCCATGCACTGTTGTGGACCCTTCGGGAAGCATTCTGAGGCTTCCGACGTGGTCTTAAGCAGTATTCTAGTTTCCAGGAAGCATTGTTTAAGACCATAGGGAAGCCTCAGAATGCTGTCTGAGTCACTCCCAATGTTGCGCGAGGCACCACAGCTCTCAACAAGCATGGAGGGCAGTGTGGTGCAATCATGGAACTTTGCCCCAGGGCACGCTGAGGGGCAGGTCCATTATTGTCACTGCCTCCCCTTCAGAGCCGTTCCGGCAAGTGGGAGCTGTTCACTTTGCACTTAGTGCTTTGCACCCCCTCTAGCTACGCCACTGATGCTGTAAGATGCCCATGGATCAGCCTGACATCTTCAACTGAGAATTCACACTGCCTATTTTCTCTGGCAAAACTGCCTGTCATTTTCTTGTCTGCAGCTACTTGTCTGTTCCTAAAGCACAAGACCCTCCTACTGCTCTGCTTTTGCCCAGCTGGGAAATTCATTCACTGATTATTCCCCACAGTTTGCCTTTCAGACTGTTTTGCCTTCTGCACCAGAGCCCAAGGTCAATGACTCAGCAAACGGCAAGGTGCTTTTGCCAAGTGCCTAGTCATTCATTTCATCCCCTCTCTAGACAGCAGAGCTGACATTCTCTCCATAGGCAGTCTAATTTAATTCCATCTGTTTAATTCAGGTGGATTCCAGGGTAGACTGCAGCATGACTGGACACAGACAGAGCCCTGTGCTGACATAAAGGATGTGGGAGCCGTTGGGTGGAGGACAAGGCTCTGGTTGAAACCAGGGCTCAGCCCAACCCTTGGACCTTTTATTTTGCAACAACAAAGCTTAGCTATGGAGGACATGATATGGGAATAGAGTCTGTAAACATGTGCAGATAGTGGCTAAACAGCCAGAATTTTATTATCCTCACCAGTTGATGAACTTGCATACAGAAAGGAACAATATAGACTGGGGATGATGATGATGATGACGACGACGACGACAACAACAACAACAACTTTGTTTTTTGGTATTTCCCACTTTCTGCAAAATAGGATTTTTAAAAAGATTGTGCCTTTCATATGGAGAGCATTCTATGTATTCTCAGAGGCATTCTGTCCATAACCCTCTGCTTCCCATTAGAAAGGGAAAGCATATGGTACAGACTCAGACCTGCCATTTCCCCACCATAGGCAGGAGGAGGCTTTTCAGTCTGGGAGCATGAATTCCAGGCAGTACCTCTGCTAGACAGACAGGATGGAAAATCAGAAGGAATGAGGCAGTTTTACAGTGAAAACAAAGAATCATAGAATTCCTCTTCCCACTTCTGAAAGTCCCTTTCACATTAGTTTCCCTAAAACGAGATACTGTAGTGGACAGACCCCCTTCTGGTCAGTGACAACCACCTGTGTATAGACAAATACTGATTTAGGAATGAGCCTATCACCTTCAGCATACTGCCAGTGCACTGTGGCCCATACCAAAGCTAAGCTTTTGACCAAGGATGTGAGGTGGAAATGCCAGCCTGTCTTATTGCCAAGGGGAACAAAAGCTTTGGCTGTAAACTACCTTGATCCCTGCTGAGTTTAGCTCACAACTAGTTTTTGAACTAGGAGTACAATCCTGAAATGAGATGGGCCAGTGCAAGTCCCTTGCACCAGCCCAGGAGTGTTGCAAATGTGCCATGAAGCACATTTGCACCTCCTCAGGAGTCGGTTGGGCCAGAGTGAGGATGCTCACCAGCCCCCAGAGGCCACATCCAGCTTTAGCACTGCCCTGACATTGCTTTATGGTTCTGAGATCGCCCCATATCACCAGGTCCTTAGAGGTGATCCAGACCAAATTTTTGCGTCAACTGATGTATGTCCCCCGATGTGTGCCGAATACTGTGGTTAGGCTGGAATCCGGTACCCCAAGTATAGAGATGTCGATGTGGCTAAATGCCTTGCATTATTTTTTGAAGATTCTCTCGAGACAGGGTAATTTTACTCATTTGATCTTTTTGGATCCCTTTATAGGCTCCTGGGAAAAGAGGTGCCTGGACTACTTTAATTTTTGCGATCTTTCCCCTGAGTCTTTAACGATGATGAGCCTGGGAGATGCAAAAGAAATTTTGCATCAGAGGTTGGTGGATCTTGAAATGAGATCTGCGAGAGCCAGACTTTCTACATATGTTTTTCTTGGGGATCAAACTCTTATGCTTTCTCCTGCCAGATATTTCTATAACATCGTTATTCCAAAATTCAGGATTGCTTTTACTAAAGCCAGGTGCAATGCACTCCTATCAGCAGTTCTTTTGGGACGTTACGCAAGGCGTCCTTATTCAGAGAGACTGTGCCCCTGCCATAATAATGTGGTGGAGACAACTGCCCACATTATTCTGCAATGTCCAAATTATGATAATTTGCGATTGAAATTTATTTCCCCGATCTTTGGTGCTGTAAGGGGGATGCAGGTGGAGGAGCAGCTTGCTTTTCTGCTATCTGATGTTAATCCTGATATATTGCTCAGGGTGGCCCGTTTCTGCCATGCTGCACAGTTGATAAGAAAGAAAATTGAGAGTGCAAATTGATGATTTTATGATTTTATATATGTGTAAAGGGATGTTGGTTTTAAATTTTGTGTATTTTGTTGTGTTGTTTTGTGATTAGCTGGTCGGATGACCGTTAATAAAGTATCTATCTATCTATCTATCTATCTATCTATCTATCTATCTATCTATCTATCTATCTATCTATCTATCTATCTATCACTGCCCTGACAAAGTAAGGTTGCCCCAGCCAAGTCTGAGTCACTTTGAGAAAGGAGTCGTGGGTCAAGGGCTTCCCTTAGCAGGATTTCACAGAAAAAAGGGTAGGTAGGTATCTCTGCCCAGGGGCAGGATTGCTGGTGTCCTGTGAAGAGACTCATAGCTGCCTGGGGGCCTCCTGGGGGATGGGGTTGTGGTCTCATGGGCTGGCTAGGTTCAGAAAAGCAGGTATTCCCTTGCACCCCCTTAACTGCAGGGCACAGAGGTCACCCCATGCCCAGGGGTATTGCTGCTGCCTTCCTTGGGTGTCTTCACCCCTCTCTCCTTCTTGCCCCTCCAGGGACCAGGCTCCACACAAGAGACAGATTTCACCCCTCCAAGGTAATCCCCAGGTTGATTAAGGCTAGTGGGCTTGCTGCAACTTCCTCTGGTCATCCTCCAGGAGCCCAGACCCAAAGAAGAACAACCTCTTCCTCTGCCTGCTGGGTTCAGTATGAAGCCCCAGCCCAGCTGGCCCCACCCTTTCCAGCCATGTGACTGGCCTGAGATCTTGTGAGATCTCAGGCCCTACTCACAGGGAGACCTCCAGCCTGGGGGCTGGATTCAGGGAGTACTCATGTTGCTCCCCTACTCTTGAGGAGTCCCTTGGTCCTGAGAACGCCTGAGTTGTCAGGACCAGGCTTGGGCGACAGACCTCTGTGAATCTAAACAGTTTTTTGCAAGTTGAGAACTGCAGAAAATTGAGAAAAATTTTATTCTACATTTTATGATCCATTGGCAATTTAGGATCAATAGCCCAATCCTATTCAGGGTCGTCCTGCACTGCAGTGTGTAGTTCCAGAGTGCAATGCATGCTATGAGCCAGTAGGGGATCAGGCAACTCAGGAGAGGCAATGTTTTACTTACTCTTCTGCTGCTCCCTGGTCCCCTGTGGTCCTACTCAGATTTATGCCAGCTGTCTTGCAGGTATAAATCTGCTAGGTCCAAGAGGGCATGTCAGGCCTAGGATAGGGTCTCCAGATCTCACGGATGCCAGTACTGCTGAGTTCTGCCTCCAATTTGCCCCACCTCTGGCCTGGCCTGAACTCCAGCCCAGTCAGCCCCTGCCATCTCCTTATCTTCTCTGGTGGCTGATCTGCTGCCCACTGCTATTGACACGGGGCTTATTTATTTGTTTTGGTTTTTTTGAGGAATTTATGTTCTGCCTTTCCCATGCCAAAGCACCCAAAACGGCTTACAAAGTTCCATTACATAAGTACAAGTAACACAACAGGTAAAAAGAGAAATATCAAACAAAAGCATTAAAGACATTAGTTTTAACAATAAAACAGTGAAACATAAAAATAAAACTAAGGAAACGTATCATTGATCCATTTGGGGAGCACATTAGTCTAGGGAGTCAATTAAGCCACAGCAGCATTTCAGAGGCATAGAGCAGTTATTTTCAGTCTTTTTCATCTCATGGCACACTTGCAAGGCACTAAAATGGTTAAGGCACACCATCAGTTTTTTGACCATTGACAAGGCACACTGTGTTGCCAGTGGGGGGCTCACATCCCTCAATGGCCCTACTAATAAATGGCCCTCTCCCAAATTCCTGCAGCACACCTAGGGACCATTTGTGGCACACCAGTGTGCCATGGCACAGTGGTTGAAAATGGCTGGCATAGAGGGTAAATAAATAAGGCATAGAGGCTTACCAACTTCTACACTGTTGGCAGAGAACAACCCACTGTTGGAGTAGCTCGGGCAATGGTAGCCCATGCATTATGATGGCGGATAGTGAGATCCACCATTGTGTTGCTAGGACCTATCCTATTGGTCTATAAATTAAACAGCACTGTGGTGTACTCCTACAGTGGGTTTTTGATCAACTTCTTGCAGCTGTAGATCAGCTGAGTGGTCTCTGCCTTTAACTGGGAGTCATAAGTAAGTTGACTAATGACTTTGTCAAGTCAAGTTGACTATGACTTATGACAAGGGAGTCATTGTCAGTTAATCCTTACAATGTTGGTTCATGGCACAGTCATTCCCACCTGAAGGCAATTTTTTTCAGCCATACCTCTGTATTTTAAATTATCTCATTTAAACAGCAGTGCATTGTTATGAAATGGAAACATGACCACTAGTCTAGAAGGGAGCATTTGTTTGAGAGTTCCTTGCTGCTGATTTTCACATTGAACACATACTGCCTTGTGGGACTTTGAATTATTTAAGTAAATCTGCATTTCATCTCTTTCTCTTTGTAGAAACAATCAGTTCCACCCGACTACCCTTAGAACAGAGCAAAGGAGGAACACGCTGCTGATGTCTAACAGGGATGTTCAGATGATCAAGGACTGATCAGGGGAAACACCAACATGAGACATTGAGTATTTTCCCCAAAGTGTATTAAAGCAACTTTTTGTTGTGAGTTATTCTATTCTCTTATATATATATATATATATATATATATATATATATATATATATATATATATATATATATAATTGCTGTGATCACATCAGAAAAGAACAGACTTGAAACGTATTCCTTAAAAAATGCTTAATGTTCAAAGACTTATTGCTTATCGCAAAAGTTACTGCTTTTGCAAAGAGTTATTTGCTCTTATTTTATTATACTGCATCATTCTATTTGAAGTTATCCATAGTCAAAGCACTCACAAGGATCTCATGCTGTAAACTGTGCTGTCTCTTGGGACAGGTTAACATGGCTGATTGCAGGAACAGAACGGATGTTGCTTTGGGAGTGACACTGTCCCCTTGCTGTCTGCCTGCTCACATAACCCCTTCTCAATCTGCATACGCTGACCTTTCCAAAGGAAGGGGCTTTTAAAGACTGTCATGAGATTCATCACTGACCACTTGGGAAAGAAGAGTGAGAAACAAAATCATGTAAAAACCTGATAGACTAGTAAAGATGCAACCATTCGCTTAAGAGTGCTTTTGAGCATTACATCTACAGAACACTTATACAGGGTGCAAGTTACATTATATCCAATGGCATAACTAAGGGAGGGTGGGGTGGTCAATTGCCCCAGTCACCATGCTGCCACACTAAGAGCCTAATAGCAATTTCCATTTTGCTCTGGAGAAGTGGCTTCACATTTTTCTTGTTCCCCAGCTCCACCGCAGGTTCCCCATGTTTTCCAGGGATCCACTGAAATTAGTTTTGGTCCCTGCCTGATGTAACCTGTACCCTTTTTTGTTTTTCTAAATATAATACCAGTGGGATTATACTCTGACTCGCCAACCTGTGCTTGCGACTCTCTAGCATTAACCCACTAGGCTTCTCAAACCCCTACTGAATACACAAAAAAAGAGAGAAAATATAGCCAGCAAAAGGCAGAGATTTCAACAGAAGCTATTCAAAGGCAGGACATTCAGCCAAAATGTATTTAAAAAAAATAAAAAAAGAAAGTTTGATTTCACTGCATAATGGAGTGTTCTCCCTACTTAACAAAGTAATCCCTCCCACTTTTGAATTGATTCCCTGTTTTATGGATTGAGTCCTTTGCTTCAGGAATTTGAAAGCCAGTATGGTGTAGTAGTTAGAATGCTGGACTCATAAAGGTTTAACTTCCCATGTTTGAATCCTTTCCTTGGCAGCCCAATCCTGAACTGCCTGGCGCACGGGACTACAGCAGCACCGAAAATGGTTGCCGCCACATCCAACACACTCCAGGCAACCGCCAGCAGCTCTACAGAAGGGGACTTTCGTCCCCTTCCCCAGGTAAACCAAGTAGCCCTGCAAATAAAAAGAACCCAATTTTATGGAAACCTAAAGGTTGGCACAGAATCAAGAGCCTCCATGTTGGGCAGTGAGGCTCACACAGAGGTTCTGGATCTGGTGAAGCAAAGCTCCACCTGTTCCACCTCCCTCCTGCCCCCCGGCACGCCTCCCCCCACCTCTGCACTGCTTGGCAGTCCACACAACTGCCAAGCAGTGGAGCTCTGGCACTCACCTGGCACTAGTCCAGCACCAGCCAGTTCTGGGCGAGCACCAGCAGAGCATCAGTGCTGGGGCCTGCAAATGTGCCTTATGGTGTGTGCCAAGCTCAGGATTTGACTATTAGTAAGTAATTTACTCCTACTAGTGAATTTAATTCCCTGGTTTGGGAAATGAATTTTATTCAAGGTCTTTGATCTCCTGGTCAGTGAATGATTTTAATTTTTTATTTTCTTTCTCACTTCAGGAAATGGTGCTCCCTGCTTAGCAAACTGATTTCCCTGCTTTTGAGTTGATTCCCTGCTTTATGAATTTGTTCCTACTCAGAAGAACTCAGAAGAGCTCTCAGAGCCTTTAAACAGGGACTTCTGCTTTTTGTGGTGGGTATTTGTATGGGCGGGGCTCCAAAATCTTCTTTGACCCTGGGTGACAGATGCATTAGCTACACCGCTAATTATATCCAAGGCGCCATGCCACTTCCACAATTCAAAAATTCAGCATGTAGTTAACATCTCTTTATGTATGGCAAAGCAATACAAACACAGATTATGTGTGTAGTGTTTTGAGTCAGATACTGCACTTCAACACTTGGAAATGTAATATGCATTTTAAAATACAGCACAAGATTGGATTGTTCACAAAATGCTTTTCAAATGGTCTTGAAATGAGCTTTTGATTTTTTAACAATGAATTACTGAAGTGAAACTACTGTAAGAAGAATATGGTCTAAGATCATGGCATGCATTAGGAATCTCAGGCAAGGCACCCCAGAGGTCTTTAAAAAATGCAGTTTTATTCATCTCATTGGCCTAAAGCACCAGCAATGAACATGATTGTTGGTGTGCTTAATGAAATAGGGATGCAAGATGACACCCCACCTCCAGGTCTAATCAAGACATTGCTAGAGAGAGACATTGTTTGTCAAGCCAAAGACTGCACTAAACAGGTGGGACCTCGGTATCCACAGGGTTTCTGTTCCAGAACCCTTCCCCATGACAAAATCTGCAGCTATTGGGGTCCAAGTTAAAATGGCTTGTTAAGCAAAAAAAAAAAAAAGTGTGAAAATTGCGGGTTCTACCTTTTCCAGGGCAAACCTTGCCATTTCCAAGCCTGAAGAGCTTTTATTTATTTACTTTTTGGCAGTGAAAGATGCACTTACAGGTCACATGGAGGTTCCTTGCTCCTCTTAGTGTTGTCCTAGAATGCATTGCAGTGTATCTGGGGTGACACTGGGGTGAAGCTTTAGAAATTTCCCCTGGCTCTGCTTCCAATCTTGGGGCGGGGGGGGGGGGTTCCTACATACTATTCTAAGCAGAATAAATAGAAAATTAACTTTCAATTGAAGACTTTTTTCTTGTTTAAATAGCTGGTAGGAGGCCAGGGAATGCAAACACAGTGGGGGGCAAAGTCCTAAAGTATCTTCATCTTTCAGCCATGATGCTGTTTCTCCCCCTCCCCACTGCTATTTAAAGAATAAAGAGCCCACCCACTGACCACCTTGCGTTCGGAGGCATATCTGTAGGGCCTTATTCATGATAGGCAAACCTCATGCATGCAGTTTGTATATCATGAAAGGGGCTGTAAATGCAATAAAAACCAAGGCTGAATAAATGAAAGGGAAGCACCAAAGCCACTCCTTGCCTGTGATGCCCTTTGGCCTAAGGCTGACGTCAGTAGCGTCACTAGGGTTTGTGCCACCCCATGTGGGAGGCTAGCATGTCACCCCAGATGGACCCTCTCCCATGCAGTGGGCATGGTAATGCATCATCACCCTGCCCCCATTGGTTTTTTTGGCTATAACTTTTGATAGAATAGAGTTATTTCAACTCAGTTTGTTTCATTGCGTTCTGCACAAAATTACACATCAAATGATATATAACATGATAGTGTTATTCAAAAATACCAAGGACTTAAAACTGTTGGCTAGTAGTGGTGTCACCCCTCCCCTCCGTGTGCATCACCTGGTGCGCCCTGAGCCCCCCGCACCCCTAGCGATGCCACTACTTGGCATTTCTTGGCACTACTGAGGCTGTGCAGATTTCTAGACTCTAGAAGAGCAAAATTTCAGCTGGAGGTAGCAGCTGAATAGCAGCATAGATAGCGGTGGAGGGCGAGAAAGAATTGCAAGATAGGCAGCAAATCTCTTAGCCTCCTAGGATTAATCATTTAAAAAAGGATGTGGCAGATTTATTGTCTGGTCTGAAGGGAATATAGAAATATCATTAAATAGATTCCAAAGCTTCTAGACAAACTCTGTGTAACTGGATTCAATAACAAGTATTATGTCTGGAACACACTATGAATGCATAAGCAAGCAGCCATATTCCAATCAGAGGCACACTGCGGAACTCTTGTGACAGGGAGGAGGTGCTAATGATAAGGCAAGTCAGGGGAGACTGCAGGGAACCAAATCCCTTTCAAAATGCATCTCTGCTACATTTTATTTAAGAGGATGTGGTGTTAGAACAGGCACCCAACTGAAACCTGACACTTGATTTATCCAGGATTGAGAATGCTGGGCTTTATAAATCAGGGATATGATTTAGGAAGAATGGGGGAAGCAGTTGTTTTCCCTATCCATGCACCCCATATGCCAGTGTTTCCCACAGGGCCATTTAAAGCTCTTGCTGTTACAAGATATAAAAAACAGCCACAATAAACAATTGGGGTGGGGTTGGCAGGTTGCAACTACCATAAACCTTAAATATATTCCAGAAAAGGCCTTTGAATCCTTTCCCCCATCTCTGCATGTTTCTGTCCCACCTTAATATCATCTACGTCCCACCTTAATATCATCTATCTATTGGTAGGCTTAAATCCAGGAAGCCTTCTCTGGCACTCGAACAATATCTGCACAATAATTTCAACATCAATGCCCAATAGAAAGTAAAATGGGCAGTTGAACACCCAGAAACAAGTAGATCCTACACTTAAGGTACCAGGTTTCAGCTTGCCTCGCCAGCACTGGAAAACTTTGAACAGGATCCTTACCCTACATGGTGTTTTCCAGGACTCAGTGTCTAAATGGGGACTAGTATCTACCCCAACCATATACCACATTGTGTCTGGCTGCAAACTGAGGGTGTATACTGGCCCATGGTCTGACTTTTTCAATGAAGGTAACTCTGTCCTGAAATGGCTGGACGAACTGGACAATGCTTTTTGATCTAGTTTAATTGTTATATAAGTCCATGTATTATATGTCATATGCTAAACAAATAAATAAATCATCTACTTGGCATATAGTGTTGGACCTGGAGGGGGGCAGGGGGGCAAATGTCCCGAGTGCTGCACCCACACAGCATTACAGACCACTCAGAAAGCCTTCTGAGGCTTCCAACACGGTCTTAAACAGTACTTCTGATTTCTCAGAAGTACTGGTTAAGACCACGTGGGACATCTCAGAAGGCTTTCCGAGACATTCCTAGTGCTGCACAAGGCTCCATTGCACTGGGTAAGTATGGGGGGCAGCATGGTATGGGGGGAGGCACTGCGGACCTTTGCCCTGGGGTGCGTTGAGGGGCAGGTCCATTACTGAAACTTCTTATATTCAAAGCACTTCACATATGTTAGCCAGGTAGTCCTTACAACTGCCCTGTAAAGTAGGCTAGGGCTATGATCAGCATATTACTCTTTGAGGAAACAGGAGATTAGAGGTAGTGACTTGTCTAAGAGTCACTAAGTTAGTGAAAAGTTTTCTTTAGATGGCTTTTCTACTGCCCGATGGCTGCAGGTGGTTTTGAACTTGCTTAGACTGATATGTTTATTTTATCATCCATTGTTTTATACATACTGTATTTGTATGTTTAACATGTTAGGGAATGAAGCTGCCACAAGCACCTTTATTTGGCTAGCTGGCAAGATATCCAATTTAGCAGATATAACCACATAAAAATCTCTCACTGACAGGAACTTGAGTAGCACAGCTGGGAAAGACCTGAAACAATGGAGAGACGCAACCAGAATGGATTGATGCAGCTTGATGCGCCAGTGGTAGAGGGCAGCTTCTGGTAGCTACCTATATACACTGTTCCCCAAGCAGGTTGAACAAACCACATAGCATAAAGCAGGGGTTGGCGATCTTTTTGTTTAAAGGGGCCAGACATTCGGTGATGATATCATCATATCATCATATCACTGAATTTCCAAGTTGCTGAGCACTTGGGCAGCACCGCCATTCCCCATCCAGTGGACAGCAAACTGGAGGGGGAGGCTTTGCCTCCCAAGTTGAGTTCCATGAAGACCAGATAACTTTGGCTGGATTCGGCCCATGGGCCGTAGGTTGCCAACCTCTAGCCTAAGAGGAAGGTGCCATTTGAAAACAAAAAACTGCTCTTCCACTCTGGAGCTTTATGTTTGTGTTATTTACCATCCAGGTGGCTGACATGACATTGATCACTTAATCTGGAAGAAAAGAAAGGATGTTATACAATGGATGCCCATTGCAGATAAATCATGATGATAGCATTTAGGAATCCTGGTGAAATATGTGTACAGAATAAGCTCCTTTCCTTCCCAGCAGTCATCCTTTTCTTATCAAGGCAAACTGTAGCTGCTGTATAGAAAAAACATTTCTAATACCACATTTATTTTTGTAAATCATTAAAGTGAGATTGTATTGCTATGGATTTTTTTTCAGTTATGTTGACAGCTCTCAGCACCACCAAAGCAGTCTTGGTATAATAAAACTAGTGATTTGCAACAGAGATCTCCTTTGTGCTAATGCAGGCAGTGGGCACTTGCTAATTTATCACAAATGGAAGTTCATTGTTTTACTTTGGAAATCAACATTACTAAACACCAAGGGACCCATTCAAAGAACAAAGCAGGCTTGGCTTGCTCTAATTTTTCATAAGGATTCCTGCAGAGACAGCATATTTGCATTTTCTTGGAGGGCTGACAGAGAGTGCCTGAAGTCCTTTCTTTCTGGAAATTTCCTGCCTCTAGGGCCCTGGGCCGACTCTACGCATTTAGACATCCTCCCATAGATAGTACTGCAACTACTTGGCAGTCCTTTTGCCCAGGATAAGCTCCCAGTCTTCTATGCTGTCATGGACTGGTACCTAGGCAAGTTAAGAATGGTTGGGGATCTGAAAGGGCACCACTTTTGAAAAATCCAGGTTCTCACAACTCAGACAACCCCTGCCCAGCCCTTATATGTCCCTAGTGGCACTTGCCTCCATTTTGCTCCCACCACCCGGAATGGCTCTGAAGGGGAGGGCATGCTTGTACAGCACATTCAGGCACCTCCAAAACTTAGTGCCTTGCACCCCCTCTAGCTATGCCACTGTCCCCAGTTGTCATATGACTCTAATTTTCTCCTCTCCCAGGAACACTATTAAGTTATGCAATATATTGCCAGAGAAAACAATGTAGTGATAAGTTTCTCTCTTGACTGCGATTTTTTAAAAATAAACAATAGACTTGTGTCATTGTAGCATTGCCTGCTGTATAGTATTTGTGATTTTTCCATTATATGTATGTTTTTCATTGGTTTGTTATATACCTTAATACCAACAATTTTTTTAAGAACTCAAAATCAGGATATATTAGTGATTATAGTACTACATTTACTGATTATTGTTGATTATTGAAGGAAGGTGAACAAGAAGCATCTTCCAGGGCAGTTTACACTACTTTTTTTAATTAGCTGGACCACTCTACACCAATGGGAGAAGATTTAAAGAGCTAATGATAACAAAATGTCCATAATGCATGTTCAAAATATTAGAGTTATGGAGAAACAACTTTCATTTTCGTGTCTGGCGGGTTGAATGTTGCTCTTTGTGTCCTCTACATTTATTCACCATGCGAATATTTTGTGAATTAGAAGGCAAAGAAATGCTAGTTGATTTTTTGGCTTTTTCTCCCTAACAAGACCATGCTCTTCATCTTCATTCTTCCTTGTTCGTGACACGTGGCAGTAGATCTAGGAAAGCTGAAAACAATTGTAAAGAAATATGAGTGTATTGGAATATTACCCTTGCTAACTGGTTAAGAGGCACTTTTTCAAGTGGATGCTCTTCTCTTATTTAGCAGGGGGAGAGTAACTGGCCCACCTCAACCCAGCAATGCCTTTTCTAGTGGCTATCTGCTGGTGTTGCATCTTTTTAGATTGTGAGCCCTTTAGGGACAGGGAGCCATTAGTTATTTGACTTTTTTCTATAAACCGCTTTGTGAACTTTTTGTTGAAAAACGGTATATAAATACTGTTAATAATAATCATAATTATTGTATTCTTAAATTGAATGCTCTATTATTGTATACTGCAGCAGCATTATATGATTAGTCTACTAGTTCTAATACTGAGTAAACATGTCCAGAACCATTAGGTGCAAACTCTTTCCCTTTCCTTTCTATTCTGGGTCTGTCTCATAAAGAGCAACTGGAAAACCTTGATTGCTGGAAAGCTATAATTAGTGTCACCCATCATTCTGAGTCCTCTGCTATAGCCTCAATGAAAACTTTCCCATCGCAGTGTTTATTATTCATGCAATTAGATAGCAATCCTTACTTTACATTGAGGTACTTTAAAAATGTCTACCATGGTGTGAGATAAACATGGTACTGTCAGAGGGAATCAGCAGCGACAGCCTTACCTAATTTGCTGCTGCGGATAGTTGTTATAAACAGTCATAGTTCTGTTCCACAGCCATGAGATTCAAATTACTCATCAGTGGGCCACCGCATGCTAAAATGTGTGTGTGTGTGTGCGTGTGGAAAACTGGAAGACACAGCGGAGGAAGAACTCGTATTCTAAAACAGGATAAATGCTATTTCAATACTATAATAATAAAATTATGCTTATCATGGCAAGGTGTAGTGAAAGAGAAAAACCCAGTGGAGATGGCATTTGAATAATATTAGGGACAAATTCCAGGCAGAACTAGAACTTTTTTGTATCAGCTGTAATCCCACTCTTTCCTGAAGCCTCAGAGGACGTAACAACATTTAAGATCATAAAATAAATTTGAAATAAATAACTTCTAAATAAATAAATAACACTAATAAGATTTTTTAAAAATCCCAAATCACGGGATAAATATTTATTCATTTAAATATTTATTTCCTATACTTAGATCTACAAATGCAATGTTAAGGAAGCTCATAACGTTCATCATCACCATCATCACCATCACCATAGATTAAAAGTAATCGTAAAAGCAACAGAAGCATGAGAACAAGAAAGAGCAACAGCAGCCATTATGAGAGCACTAAATTAGAAGATCAGATCAGTCAGTGAAAGGAATAACCAAACAGTGTCTTCAGGCATAAAGAGAAAGAGCCAGTTTAATCTCTTACAGGAAAGCATCCATAGTCTGGGTGCCACTACCAAGAAGACCTTGTCCTTCATATCTACCACCTGTCTTTCCAGTGGTGGAAGGGCACAGAGTAGGGCCTCTCTCAAAGATCAGAGTATGCAAGAAGATTCACATGGACAGAGGCAGCCCTTGTGCTTTTTTTTTTTTCTCAGACCTCCAGGTTCCAGAACATAACATTGTGTTAGATCTACTGATCAAATTCCAGCTGAGTACTGACCACTAAAAGCTAGCCTTCAGCCTCACCCTGCAGCCTATGAGCAAAACTGCAAATTATGAGGAAAACACAGAGTCCCAAACTTGTGTTTGCCTCACAATGGTAATGCATGGGGTGGGATTTGCAGGGGAGATTTGATCGAGAGGGGTTCCCCTGTAACCTATCACTCCAGGTCATTTTCCAACTCTTCTTCTCCAGTTGTGCTCCAGGACCAAAATAAACATGGCAAGGGAGAGGGAAAGAACAAGGGATGCACAGGAGTACTGACAGGAAGGGGAAGAAGCATCTTCTCTACCTCAAACCCACATATTACCTCAACCTGTGTTTGTAAAGCTGTAGTTGTCAGGGTAGAATGTAGAACATTAACAAATGCTTGAAACACTCTCAGACTTTGGCTGATCTTCAGTGAAAAGAAATTCTATGACTGTGAGGCAGCCACTTGCTATATGGCTTGCATGGGCAAAATATGAATTGATCTTACATTAATTGCCGTTCTGTCTCCACTGAGGAAGTGGAAGAAGTATAAGGAGTTTTAATATATGGCCTGTGTATACTGGTATATATGTCATTATGGGCCAAGTTATATTATATCTTTAATGAATTTATATCTTGCCTTTTCCCTCATTGTGGGTGCTCAAAGAGGCTAACACTAATACAGTATGGTACAGTAAAACTATCATTAAAACTATAAACAACAACATTAAATTATACAATAATTAAAACAGCCCACACCATAAAACCCAGCACTTATAAAACCAATATAAACAGCTGTAACAACTCCCAATAAAACTGGCAGCATAAAAACCACTGTTAAAAGCACAAGCAGCCACAGGTCCGACTTACTCAGGTACCACCACAGCTGGCATAGCAGCTGAAGCTGAGCAAAAGCCCCTCTGGCCACCACCACCACCTGGCAATCCAGCAGCAGTTGTGAGTCCAGAACTCCCAAGCTGCACACAAGAAGTGACTATATCTTGCCTGACCCATTTATCAGCTATATCTTGTCTGACTATTTATCATTATTTACAAGTTTTTCTAGAACTCTTTTTAATGAGATTTGTTCATGCTGCTCCTCATCTGTGTTCCCCAACTTCTTTCAAGTCTCTTGCTAGCAATCCTTAACCTGCAGGCTATATCTATTACTAAGGGCTTTGTTTCCTGAACCATTGGTTCTTTACCCTTGGTCAATCACCGAAGGAATCAAGCAAGTATTACTAGCAATTATTTGCTTGTTCTCTTCTGCACTCTCCCTGGTAGACCCACAGCCCCCCAAAGTTGTCCATCTGGGGCTCCAAGACTGTACTGAAAATGATGGATTGAGATATAGCCTGTTGTACATCCTACCACTGGTGAGTTACTGCTGCAGAAAATTCATCATCTTGACACATTCATAATAGTTAAACACACCACTCTGGATTATTCACTAAATTATAATGCTTCATTATACATGTTATCTTGAAAAATATGATCACTATCATCATCCTAGATAGCACTAACAAGGGTAGCTTTTCTCATGTCTCTAAAAGTAACAAATGCCTCTAACTCTGGTTGGTTATGGGACAGAGACGGCTTTGGAAGCTCTACTAAACTGTCTATTATTATAGCTCCAACCATATTATATAGCACTTTACAAAAAATGAGAGGACAGGTTCTTGCCCCACAGGCCTTACAAGCAAACAAAAAACAGACATAAAGCAAATAAAAAGAGGTGGGAAAATGGAGCCAGGAGTAAACAGGGAAAGATTGTTTCCATTACATGTTTAGTTTCTGTAGGTGACTATGGTGTTGGATCAAAGATTTCATAGAAAAGGTGTGTTTTGAGGAAAGATTTATCTATTTATGCCTTGAAATTGACTATTTCTCTGAATATTTATCTGTTTATCATGTTAGATCTTTCAACAGCTTTTGACACTGTGGACCAAACCATCCTTTTGAACAGTTTGGAACTTCTTCTTTTTTGGTGTATCAGAGCTTGCTCTTCTGTGGTTTGGTCACTGTGTTTAATAAAGTAGCCCAAGTTAAACCCAATTGCAATCTGGTGTCTTTGCAGGGGATGTGAGCATAAATAGAATGCTAGATGCAGGGAGGTGGCAGTGAGATGCAAGTATCTTGTGGTCTTGTGTGTGGTCCTTGAGGGCTGGTGTGAGATACACACTCCTGGTGGGCTGCTGTGAGATACAGGAAGCTGGACTAGATGGACCCTGGGCCTGATCCAGCAGGGCTCTTCTTATTTTCTTATTGTTTTGTTCTTTTTTGTCAGTACATGCTCAGAAATGGTCACTGGAGACTGTAGCTCAGACTCTTGAGATTGGCAAGTGGAGTTCCACAGGGATCAATATTGTCCCCAATGTTATCTAACATCTGTATGAAGACCACCAGATGCTGGGAATAAAGAGATAATCAACTAGGTAGCAACCAGGACAGTGTTTCTCAACTGTGGGTTGGGACACACTAGGTGGGTTGCGAGGCAATTTCAGGTGGGTCCCCATTCATTTCAGTGTGTCTTTTATTTTTAATATATTAGATCTGCTACTGCCAGGGTGTGTGACTGCATTGGAGTAAATGTTACAGATCTGTACTTTTAACAGGCTACTATGTATATGCTTTTAACAATGATAGCCAATGGGGCTTACCCTAGGGCCATGATTTTCAACCTTTTTCATCTCAGGGCATACTGGCAAGGCACTAGAAAGGTTAAGGCACACACCATCAGTTTTTTGACAATTGACAAGGCACATTGTGCTGCCAGTTGGGGGCTCACATCCCCCAAAGGCCCTACTAATAAATGACCCTTTCCCAAATTCCCACGGCACACTTGGGGACCATCTGTGACACACCAATGTGCCATGGCACAGTGCTTGAAAATGGCTGCCCTAGGGAAAGAGTGGAAAGGATTGCAGCCTTTGGGATGTTTGGGGAATCTTTTTAAACAGATCAGCAACTGCTTGGGAGGAATAAGAGGGCTCTTTATTTTACATAAATTTTTAAACTTATTGCAAAAAAGCTTAATTTATTTAACTGATTTGATTTTGCTACATGGGGGTGTGAAAAATTTTCCTACTTGATGTTACTTCTAGCCACAACATCACTTCCAGGCTAATAACATCACTTCTGGTGGGTTCCGACAGACTGTCATTCTAAAAAGAGGGTTCCGGTGCTAAAATGTTTGACAACCACTGAACTAGGGACTTGTGCAGTTCCTAGAGTGGTATCTGATTGCCACTTGAGAACTTCTGGTTTGATCTAACAAGTTTATTCTTAAGAACATAAGGCAAGGCAAAAAAAAACAGATCCCCCCCCCCCATATGACAGGACTATAATTTGGGAAGGTTTACAAATAGACTTTAAACATTCCAGAATTATTGAACTGATGTATGAACAGGACTGGGGATAACGACGACTAATGTTACACTGTTACTAATCTTAATTGGAAGTGTGGATATATACAAAAGAACAATTTTGGGAGGTAATTAAGAGACCCCTTGTATTATTTGATATCTATACATATTAATTTTTTAAAAACACAGCTCTGGAAATCAGGGAAGAAGGGAAATCCCAGATTCTACAACAAGAAAATTGAATACCTGTGCTTGCAATAAGTTATTTCTTATACTGATTTTATAATTTAGGGCAGTGTTATTCAAACTGTGAGGCGCGGCTCTTTAGGGCGGTGCCAAGAACTCAAAGGGGAGGCGCAGGATGTCCTCTCGCAGCGATACAGTCACACCCCTGGGCAGAATACGAGCAGAATCGTCTGCGCTTTTTTTAAAGCAGAAGAAACAGGAGTTGCTCAGCTGCGAGAGTGGCTGCTGCCGCTCCGACCTCTTCCGAGCATGCTCGGCTTGCAGTCCTTAACTCTCGCTGATCCTTGTCTGGTTGGTTCCTAGTTCCCAGCCTGGGATCGCTTCTCATCAAAGTGAAATCTCTCTTTTCAACCCCTCCCTCTTCCACTCCCCCCTTTCGATCTCCAAACCTTCCCACTTTCCTCCCCCTCCCTTAAAGTTGTTTCCATGCAGTTGGCAAAGGGGGAGGGGAGAGACAAGCACAGGCTTTACTTGGCCAGGAGCAGAAAAAGGGTACTGTTTTTAAAGTGATTGATTAATCTTGTTTGAATGAAGAGGAAAGGGTGTATTTTTAAAGTGAAGAATCTTGCTATTTGAAGGGAATACTTATCAGCCATTGATGAAGTGATTGCCAACCCAATCCTATCCACACTTTCCTGGGAGTAAGCCCCATTGACTCTAATGGGACTTACTTCTGAGTAGACATGCATAGGCTTGAGCTGTGCATCTCCTAGTATAGGAAACAAATCAGCTTCCTAACCAAACCCTTATCAGCTCTGATATATTTTCATGGTCTGTTTTTGTTTTCCCCACCAGTTGCTGGAAAAATTTAATGTCATTAAATTAATAAAGGGTTCTATCCTATCCAAGGAGAATGGGAGAAATGACTAGTTGGATTGGGGCCCACAGGGGTGTGTGTGTGTAATGTTGGTTAGACTGGTTGTTCACAAAGTTCATTTGATAAAACAATTCTATTGGTATGCTTACAAAGTTTTAAAAAATGAGTCCTCCTGGACCAGACAAAATCTACCTACTCCAGCATCCTATCTCCAACAGTGATCAGCAGCTGATCATTTATAAAGCATGTATATTGCTGTGCATTAATAATATATTTTTAAGATCTGCATTTAATTAATGATATGATTAATATAATTAATATCAATATAGTTAATATATATTTAATATTTAATATTTCTGGCCACTTCCTGTTTAATGATGTCACTTCCAGCCCTCAGGAACATGATGGGGAGTCATGGCCAACAGCCACGGGGGTCAAGGGAGCCACTGGCCAGAAAAGTTTGAGTACCACTGATTTAGGGGATTTCTTGCTCATGATTTTTTTCACTGTAGATGGAAAATCTCAATCCAATTTACTTGTTGCCTATTTAATTTTAAAGTAATTGCTATTGTCAATTTTAATTGGCCAGCTTATTATGCAAAACACACACAGAATCTTTTTTTAAATACCAATAAAACTAAGAAATGAGATGGCCATTCATATAATCACATTCACTATAATACTGGACCCATAATCACTCAACAAAAAAAGTACAATCAATAAGATTAGCAGCAGCTTAGAAAGGTCGACATATCAATATTTGCCTTTAATTGCCAAATTCCCTAGGGTAAAAAGGTTTAGAAAAAAATTCAGCAGTTTCTTTTGAACTGCATGGAGGTTCTGAGATTGGGTTGATATAGTAGAATCAGCACATACACCTTTGCCCCACCAACAGTATTGTTTGTTAAGGTATATTTGTTTTGTCTCTGAATAGCTGCTGCTCTGTTTTTGCTTCAACTACTATTCTGCATGCACAAGACAAATCAGTTTAGGAACAGCTTCTGCTATTGAGCCAGGCAGCTTAACGTACTGCAGTTACAGCACAAGCCCCTATACCAGATTAACTCAGTGGTGTAACTAGAGGGGGTGCAAAGCATTAAGTTTTGCAGATGCCTGAATGCAATGTGCAATAGGCCCCTCCCCTTCAGAGCCATTCCAGGTGGTGGGAGCAAAATAGAAGCATTCTGACCTCATGTTCCATTGGACTAGCGTGCTTTACAGTTGTTGCAAATGGTAACATACTATTTTACACAGCCAGACAACCACCACAAGAGTCAAGAGGCCATGGCCACGCACCAGTTACCTTTCCATTAACCCCAGCACCATTAAGCCACAGCAAGGGGTGGGTGGTAGGTAGGTAGCCACTGGGCAAAATGGGGTGAACACTGGGATAGTGAGATGGATGGGTCAAGGTGGGGAAGGGGGCAACATTTGTGGCAGTGGCACCACCAATATCGTATCTGCCTTCCCAACCTTGATCCACTTTACCAGGTTGACTAAACTGCTGATGCAGGTCTGATTAGACCCATTCAGGCAGAGGAAGGAAGGGAAGGAAAAGGAAAAAAAAGTTCCCTTACCCCAAAGTGACCTCTGGGAATGCTCCCCATAGGAGGCAGTGTGTGCTCTCGTGGTGCAGCTGCATCAGCAGAGGAGGTTTCAATAGGATAGCACTGTGAAACATAAATGCATAAATGCTTTTTCACCAGGTGGTATGTCCAAGATTTAATATCAATGGGCAACCACCCTGATTGATTCATATTGTGCAGGAACTCCTAGCTGAGGGATCCAACAGCAGAATGGCACATTACAATATGTACAATCATACATATTTGACTGTAGTTTAATTTTGGTTTCTCAAGATCTTTTACGTTGTTCAGTGTCACATCATTCCTACTCACTTTATCTTCCTATTAAAACTGAATAGCTGCAACAAGAAGAAAGAGTGGGGAGATGAGCAGTAGTGGAGCTAAACTGGGTGAGAAGGGGGAGAAATGGGAGCAGGAAGGCTGGGGTAGAGTTGGATCCAGTCACAATGGTGCACGCCGGATTCTATGTAAGTGGCCTCCTCACCTCCTTTCTCTCCACAGAATTGCACCAACAAAATCAGTAGCTCAGGTCCAAGGAGACCCATTTAAATCCCCTTTCTTCTCCCTAGCCTCTTGATCTGCCCCCCCCCACTTGATATAGCAAGCACATTATAAGTGCAGCGACACCAGTGGGGGGTGGGGAAGGATAGAATTTTATTTATTTATTTTATTAGATTTATATTCCGCCTTTCTCCCCAAAGGGCACCCAAGGCAGTTAATGGGCTCTAAATGTTTTTGGCCCTCATGAGTGTGAAGAAAACTTGGCAAATGAGCAGTATCAGCTACAGCACTTGAAGTTTATAGGGAAAGCTTTGTCAGTCCCTCAGTTCCCAGAATACGAAATAAATCCATATTGAGACTCTAAAATACTAAACTAATGTGATATTCATTATAAAACAAATAGCTAGGTAATAATGCATGAAACACTAATGAGAATATTAGACATGACACTTGCACAATACTTGACAGATGATGAAATTAAGCAGCTATACGCAGGATCCAGTAAGAATGGTTATAAACTTATATGTTGAACTACTGGGGAAATATTTTGGATTGCTGCCCCATGGGACTGTGCACTGATCAAATCATACAAAACAATTGCTTCTTCTTTAAACACTCTTTAACTCAAGTATTTGTGAGGGTGGGTGGAGAGGAGAATATGGCAGTTCATTGAAAAATAGTTGGAAACTTGTCTTTCCAACATTTCAGTATGAGTCTTTTAGCTACAGTAAGTGCACAAAAAGTCCATTTCCATTGTCCTTCAGTTAACTTCCATAGAACAGGTAGATAATTGAAGAGAACACACATATCCAAAACAACAATTGTTTTAATATATGATAGCCCAACCAAATTCCAATCCTAAATAAATCCATCCACAGCGATGCAGTCCCACTTACACAGGATACAGTGCATCCCAGGAGGATTTTCAGCTGCTGAAAGTCTCCTCTGAGCAAGGGGACATTTGTCCCACTCTGGTATAAACCCCAGCAGCTGCTATGGGTCAACTCGAACTTGCATCAGTGATATCACTGCCATAAATTGCCTTGACCTGAGATGGTAGATCAGGCCAGGGAAGTGGGTAGGGATTTGGCATCTGCCACCGCTGCTGATCCTGTCCCCCCTTCCTGGGCTTGAACTCCCTGCCCCCGTCACAGCCCTTGGTCTTTTGAAAAATAATGGTAGCGGCCAGAGTGTGCTTCCCTTCTAGTCTGCAATGCAATCCTTAGCAAGCCGGCGCTCTGAGCAACAGAACAGTAATTTCCAGGAGGGAAGGTGAAAGGAAACTTTTTCTGCCAGTTGATCCTACTTTGATTGATGCCAGGTAAACAGGCTGGTCTTCAGCTTACCATGGTGCTCACCCTGGAAAGGAGGGGGCAACTTTCAGGAGCCCTTAGTCTTTCATGGACGAATTCTGCATGGGACTCCACAAAGGCCATAGTGAAGAAACTGATTGAGACATACAAAATTATGCAGGGGATGGACAGAGTGGATAGGGAGATGCTCTTTACACTCTCACATAATACCAGAACCAGGGGACATCCACTAAAATTGAGTGTTGGGCGGGTTAGGACAGACAAAAGAAAATATTTCTTTACTCAGCGTGTGGTCGGTCTGTGGAACTCCTTGCCACAGGATGTGGTGCTGGCGTCTAGCCTAGACGCCTTTAAAAGGGGATTGGACAAGTTCCTGGATGAAAAATCCATTACGGGGTACAAGCCATGATGTGTATGCGCAACCTCCTGATTTTAGAAATGGGTTATGTCAGAATGCCAGATGCAAGGGAGGGCACCAGGATGAGGTCTCTTGTTATCTGGTGTGCTCCCTGGGGCATTTGGTGGGCCGCTGTGAGATACAGGAAGCTGGACTAGATGGGCCTATGGCCTGATCCAGTGGGGCTGTTCTTATGTTCTTATGATACTGCTACTCAGGAAATTAAATGAACAATCAATTGACTGAAGGACTAAGATTGCTGAGATAGACTTAGTATGCACAATCCTGATTCACGAATTTCATTCCTAGGAATACTGAAATGTGGGATGGAAGCATTACTTGTTTCTGTACTGGAAGAGTCACATTAACAGGATTGCTGATTACCTAATAACTGACCTCATTATGGCCTCTGTGTGCTATTATGCCTGGCATACATACTTCACAGTGGATTACTGGGTGGTTATTATGTCCTTTAAAATAAAACACAGCAACTAAAAACTCTAATTCCAAATATTCCCAAAGCCAAATTGAAATCAGTGGCATGAAATAATAGTATAGAATTGGAATCAACATTTCTAGCTGTACTAATTGGAGACAAAATATTCCACGTACCATATTCCATGTTCATAATTCAAATGCCAGACATTTTTAGAAAGCTTAATAACTCCTGGGTTTTACTCTCTGGGTACCTTAGCCTCAAAATCATCTTTGACTCCTAATTTTCAAACAAAGGAATGGCTACATAGCATTTATCACAACATACAGTTAAAAAAAAATTAAGCAGGTATATAAAGGGAGAAAGCAATAGCACTTACGCTTATGTAGAAATAATGATTTCTATTCATTGTTGCGGAAGAACTTTTATAGAACAACAGTGTGATACAGCCACCAAGTGGTACAGAGCAATATAGGTGAAGAATTGTCATTCTAAATCCTTTGAAGAAAGCTTCCAAAACAATCAACCAAAGCAGTGTTTATTCATAACCAAGGATAACCAAGAGGTAGCCAGGGAGAGTGAAACTCTGGGACTTCTCTATAGCAGGAGCGGTAATGTCATCAGGAAGAGTGCTCAGGTGCTGCCTTTGAAACTTTTTTCAAAGGACCATAGCTGATAAGAAGGAGGCAGGCTCAGCAGGAGGCAAACTAAAAAATTTGCCTATGGGCGTATCTTACACCCCAATCTTATGGGCACACTGTTCTGGAATTTGCATTCCAACATGTTTATAGTTGTCGCAAAAGTGACACACAATTTTACACAGTTCATCAGCCTCCACAAGTGGCCTTCCCACAAACCCTGGTGCAAATAAGTCAGAGCAGAGAGAGAAGGAGGCTGAGCTTCCAAAGGAGAAAGAACCGGGCAGCAGTGACATTACAAAACGGTGCCTCCTCCTGTTTCAGTGGCTTTGCTTATGCTCTGCAGTGCCTGGACCATGGAACAAGAAGGAACTGAGTAGCAGCAACATCGGTCCAGCTGCCATGGAGCACAAGCAAAGCCACTGAAACAGAAGGAAGGGGTAGCATCGCTGCTGCTTGGTTTCTTCTCCTTTGGACGCTGAGCCTCCAAAAAGAAAAGGAACCAGGTGGCAGCAACATTGCAAAGCTGCCTAAACATGAGGAGAGCAGCCTCTACAAACTGCTGCTGTGGCTTCTTCTGCCACCACTGCCATCTTGGATAGTCCTCATGTGACACCTGTTCTGTTGCCTCCCAACATGCTCCCATTGTCTCCACAGACTTGCACCAGCTAAAGAACTGGCACAGATCCAAGGAGACCCATTCATGATTGAGGGGTTAACAGAGAGTTAAGGGAAAACATTTTCCAAACCTCCCAATCACCCAACCACCACAGTATGCAGCACAGCCTGTTTTGGTACAGCAGCATGCCAAGGCGAAGAAATGGATAGGATTGGGTTGCATGTTCCACAAAGAGGCAAGTGTGTACATGTGAACATTATGTATCCAGCTATATGCACACAGGGGAGAAAATTTAGAATTTTACATATACAGTACCTGAAGGTGTCAGAAGTTTCTAGTGATGCCACCACACAACTACCACTTTTCATTTTAAATTGGCTTGCCTGTTCAGCTGTGAAGTAACTGCAATAGAAATGTCACAGATATGGGTAGCTGCATATGTACATATGTACTAAACAGTGAACTGCCTCTGACCCAGAGTCTGCCCTCTCCAGAGGAACAGGTTCTTTAGTCCTGGACAAGAAGCACCTCATGGCAGCATTTGCCAATTATAAACAAGCTTTATTAAATACTGATCTAAGCAAGGGAATTCATTAAATATAAAATTTTCAAGCTGGGAACTTTACTAAAAACTAATAGATAAAAACCGTTTTATGAATTTATAGCAAAAATAAAGACCCCAATCCTTCTTATTCAGGCTCAGTCACACCCATTCTACCAGTCACAGCTACAACTCTGAGATTATCATGCAACTTACAGTAAATTGGGGATAACTCATTATGACAGGGCTCTCTTTCTCTCTCTCTCTCTCTCTCTCACACACACACACACACACACACACACACAGAGCTGGCCAGAACCTACTGAGAATTGTTGCCCAATTCTAACTGAAAAGTAAGATGATCTGATTCTGCTAACATGTTATAAGGATGATTGGTTAATAATATATGTTTTATTATTAAATTTTTCAAAGATCATTCACAGTTTCTTTTACAATAACACAGGCCAACACACATTTTGCTTCCTTAAACAATTCCTGGGTATATTTGGGGTGCTGTTTCCAAAAATGGCATCCGTTTTGCCCTATCACGTCTAGTTTTGGAGACACAGCATAGCCTCTTTAGTGAATGGTTCAAGCAGCTTCCTCATGAGCTCCTCATGAGGCTATACTATATCTCCAAAAGTAGACGTGATAGGGCAAAACGGATGCCATTTTTGGAATCAGCACCTCAAATTCATAGCAAACCACCATAAAGTTTGGGAAAAACTTTTCTGACCCTCAGTTTTGTAGGCCTGTGTAATTTGTCCCTTCCATTCATTCATTTGGATTTAATCTGCATTTAAGGGGGTTTACAGGTTGTTGAATTCAAAAGTGAAAAAAATCAGTTCCTAGAGACCATAAAAAGCTTGAAACAGACCTATCACACAGATTTTTAAATGTTGTGATTTCATATAAATCAGTGTCCATGTAACACTGTTTCCCAAAATTAATAAAGTCATGCTCTTTTCCAAACATATCCCCACACACAGTAATAAACCCAAGGCTCCAAAGGGTATATCTGTTCTGTTTCTAATCCCCTTGCACTTTTTTCTTTCCACCATCACTGCTATACCAGACCCACAAACAAACTTTATCCTCAACATTACCACAGAGTGCAGATTGTTTAGTGCAGCAGCAGTCAGGTGTTTTGTGTCTTGCAGTGACCAGAAGGCAGCAGTTGTGCTGAGACAAAGAATGTTTAATATAAAGTTGATAAATATTTGCCAACAAAAATGAAATATACATGTTGTAGGCACTATTGCAAGTTGAATAAAAACTCTACTGAACCTATTCTGTCTTAGGAAAACAAAATATGTTGTAAAAGCAAATGCTGCCACCTTGTGAACAAAGGGACAAAATTACATGTGTTTTAGAAAAGACCATCAGTCTGTTTATGGCAACTAGGGTATGTTTGAATTTTCTTCGTAGCCTGCCTGCAATAACATCCCCCCCCCCCCCCGAAAAAGAATCAGTAAGATTTTCACTCCTACCCAGTACCCAGTTTAATTTAAGTTCTTATATTTCAAGCATATCACTATCAGGACCCACCTGGCTTTGCAAGTCAGAGAGCCCAATCCTATGCCTGTCTACTCAGAAGTAAGTCCCATTATAGTCAGTAGGGCTTACTCCCAGGAAAGTGTGGATAGGATTGCAGCCTAAAACAGAAAAAAATGTCACCTTATCCTATCAAGCCTCTGTTTCATTCTTTTTATGGGGGGGGGCTGCCTTCTGGAGCATTTGTTGAGCTCCAGTTGCATTAAATCAGGACAATTCTGGTGGCCTCACATTTCCCTTTGCCTGACCTGCCCAGGAGCCAAGGCACATTTGCTTACTTGTGAGTAAACGTGACCATGTGGCTTAGTTTTGCTTTCCATAGGGCTCAATTCATTCGCCAGCTTGGAGGGAGGGACCTCCTACTTTGGTGTGTTTTTTTTGGCTACCTTCATTGGATCAGGACCATTCTGGTGTTGTTAGATTCCTCTCAGCCTGCCCTTTCAGACAGACTAAGGCACGTTCGCCTACTCACGGGTAAACGCGCAATAAGGCTCGGTTTCGCTTTCCATTGGGCTCTATGCATTTTTTGTTTTCTGGTTTTTTGCCAATACCTTTTGATAGAAAGGAGATATTCCCCTCTCGTTTTTTGCATTGCATTCTGCTGGAAATTCTGCATCCAATGGTATATAGCATGATGGTATTACTCCTAACCACCATGATTTTAGCACGTCACCCTCCCAGTATGCATCACCCCCCTTGCGCGTCACCTGGTGCGGTCCGCACCCTCCGCACCTCCTTAGCGACACCACTGCCCTGAAGAAGGAGACACTGTTTATTTGTGAAATTTCAATTTCCTATGAGTGTCTCTCATGCTATGTGGTGGATGTCTAATCATTTTTAATATGTAAGAAAGTCATTCATATGGTGAATCAGCATTCTGGCCATTGCTGGTTTTGTGTTCACATTGTTTGTTAGACCATTTTGGATGGTCTTTCTAGGTTAGCAATTTTCAACCTTTTTCATGTCATGGCACACTGACAAGGGACTAAATTGTGAAGGCATGCCATCATGCTGCCAGTGGGGGGAGGGCTTACATCCCCCATTGGACCTACAAATAAATGACCTTTCCCCAAACTCCTATGGCACACCTGTGGACCATTCATGGCACACCTGTGTGCCATGGAACAATGGTTGAAAATGGCTGCTCTAGGCATTCACTAATTGCCTGAAGTGGGCAACAGTATCATGATGATTGGCCCCATCCCTGACCACAGTGGAAGGAGCCATAGGTGTACAGGGTCTTCTGTGCCTGGGAATCCTGATCATGCGCAAGTGTGGAAGATCCTTCAGGTTTGGAGGCCCTTCTCACATTTACCACTGAATGTGTGAAAACTGGGGGTAGGGGTAGGGTTAAAAGACACAGAGTGCCTCTACCTTTAATCATTGTATAGAAGAGGGAATTTTGGCAGGTGCAGTTTTTTCAACGCTTCTATGCTGAGCTGCACCTCCCAAACTGCCCTTTTCTATACAATGGTTAAAGGTAGCGGCACTCTGCCCTCCTCTGTATCTAATCACCCTATATATGTATGGTGGGGTCCCTGCACTGTCATAGGAGTGCAAAGGGTGCTGTGGTTGGAGACCTCAGGACTAATGGACTAGTCCTCAATGAGGAGCCAAGCCTCTGTGAGTGTCTGCATAGGGTGACCAGATATTGTTGTTGGCAACCTTCAGTCTCAAAAGACTATGGTATCACACTCTGAATGGTGGTTCTGGAACAGCGTCTAGTGTGGCTGAAAAGGCCAATTCGGGAGTGACAATCCCTTCCACACTGGGAGAAAGTGCAGTCTGTCCCTCTCTGTCTCCCTGGTTATGGACCTTCCTTCTTTGCCTCTTTGCCTCAGTCTGTTGGCCAAGTGTCTCTTCAAACTGGGAAAGGCCATGCTGCACAGCCTGCTTCCAAGCGGGCCGCTCAGAGGCCAGGGTTTCCCAATTGTTGAGGTCCACTCCTAAGGCCTTCAGATCCCTCTTGCAGATGTCCTTGTATCGCAGCTGTGGTCTACCAGTAGGGCGCTTTCCTTGCACAAGTTCTCCATAGAGGAGATCCTTTGGGATCCGGCCATCATCCATTCTCACAACATGACCGAGCCAACACAGGCATCTCTGTTTCAACAGTGCATACATGCTAGGGATTCCAGCACGTTCCAGGACTGTATTGTTAGGAACTTTGTCCTGCCAGGTGATGCCGAGGATGCGTTGGAGGCAGCGCATGTGGAAAGCGTTCAGTTTCCTCTTCTGTTGTAAGCGAAGAGTTCATGACTTGCTGCAGTACAGAAGTGTACTCAGGACGCAAGCTCTGTAGACCTGGATCTTGGTATGTTCCGTCAGCTTCTTGTGAGCTCTCTTTGTGAGCTCTCTTTGTGAGAGCTCTCTTTGTGAGTCTGGAAAATGTGGTAGCTGCTTTACCGATGCGTTTGTTTAGCTCGGTATCGAGAGAGTGTTGGAGATCATTGAGCCAAGGTATACAAAGTCATGGACAACCTCCAGTTCATGCGCAGAGATTGTAATGCAGGGTCCACATCCTGTAATGTGATGTCCACATCCTGAACCATGACCTGTGTTTTCTTCAGGCTGATCGTCAGTCCAAAATCTTGGCAGGCCTTGCTAAAATGATCCATGAGCTGCTGGAGATCTTTGGCAGAGTGGGTAGTGACAGCTGCATCGTCGCCAAAGAGGAAGGCACGCAGACATTTCAGCTGGACTTTGGACTTTGCTCTCAGTCTGGAGAGGTTGAAGAGCTTTCCGTCTGATCTGGTCAGGAGATAGATACGTTCTGTTGCAGTTCCAAACGCATGCTTCAGCAGGACAGCGAAAATGCCAAACAAGGTTGGTGCAAGAACACAGCACTGCTTCACTCTGCTTTGGATGTCAAAAGGGTCTGATGCGGAGCCATTGAAGACAACAGTGCCCTTCATGTCCTTGTGGAAAGTTCTGATGATGCTGAGGAGCCTGGGTGGACATCTGATCTTGGGGAGAATCTTGAAGTGGCTGTCCCTGCTGACCAGGTTGAAAGCCTTCGTGAGATCTATGAAGGCTATAAAGAGTGGCTGTCGTTGTTCCCTGCATTTCTCCTGCAGTTGTCTAAGGGAGAATACCATATCAGTGGTGGACCTGTTGGCTCGGAATCCGCACTGCGATTCTGGATAAACGCTCTCTGCAAGTACCTGGATCCTCTTTAGTGCAACTCGCACAAACAACTTTCCTACAATGCTAAGGAGAGAGATGCCACGGTAGTTGTTGCAATCACCCGTCGCCTTTGTTCTTGTACAGCATGATGATGTTTGCATCCCTCATGTCTTGAGGTACTCCACCTTCTCTCCAGCAGAGACAGAGGATTTCATGCAGCTCAGTGACGATGATCTCTTTGCAGCATTTTAGGACTTCAGCAGGGATGCTGTCTTTTCCAGGTGCCTTGCCAAAGGCAAGGGAGTCCAGGGCCACATGAAGTTCTTCTAGGGTTGGTTCACTGTCAAGCTCCTCCAGCACAGGCAGGCACTCAATGTTGTTCAGCGCTTCTTCGGTGACGACATTTTATGTGGAATATAGCTCAGAGTAGTGCTGCACCCAGCGTTCCATCTGCTGCGCCTGATCCTGGATGACCTCGCCTGTGGCAGACTTCAGAGGGGCAATTTTCTTCTGCGTCGGACCTAGGACCTGCTTGATACTGTCATACATCCCCTTGATGTTGCCCATGTCAGCTGCTATCTGTATCTGGGAGCAGAGCTGGAGCCAGTAGTCATTAGCACATCTCCTGGCAGTCTGCTGGACTTTGCTGCGAGCAGCTCGGAGGACCTGCAGGTTGCACTCACTGGGGCAGGCCTTGTATGCTGCTTGAGCTCTCCTCTTTTCCTCAATGACTGGTGTCAACTCCTCAGTGTGGGCTTCAAACCAGTCTGCCGTCTTGTTGGTCTTCTTGCTTTTATGCAGGATTGACAGAGACCACTGAAACCAATGTAGGTTTTAAGGCTTTTATTATAAGGAATGGAACCTGAACCAAAATGATAACACCCTCATTCCAAATTCCCTGATTGATTCCCTGAGGCAGGCACTAGGCAGGCAGGAGGCAGCAGGACTTGAGGCAAAGGCTGGCTGGTTGCTCCCTGGCTCTCAGTGGCTCCCCGCTGCAGCTCTCTCTCCTCAGACCGAGGTTTCAGCTCTGCTCTACAGCTCCTTCTCTCCCAGCTCGCCTGGTGATCTTTCCTCCTCCACAGAGCTTGCTCTCCTAGGCTCCTTGCAGCAGTTCTTCCCTGGTGGTCTATCCAGCTCTCGCTTGTGCAGCCCCTTTTATAGGCCTCTGCACACAGCAGCCTCTACCTTCTCTCCACTGGTACTGCAGCCTCCTCTCCTGCAGCAGTTTTCCCTCAAGTCCTCCTCAGACTGAGCCCAAGTCTTACACATAACATTGCCAAATATGGACAAGGCATTGTTGTAGATGGCATTCTTGAAATGTTCCCATCTGTTGGATGTGTTTGCATCGGCCGGGCCTAGAAGAGATTCCTCAAGCGCTCGTGCAAATTCCTCCACTTTTCTCTGATCCCGGGTCTTGCTGTTATCAATGCGAGGTCTTCCTTCCTTTTTCGTGCGGTACAGTCGCTTTGTTTGCAGTTTCACTCTGCTGCACACCAGGGAGTGGTCAGTGTTGCAGGCAGCACCCTGAGGAGCCAAGCCTCTGTGTGTAGGGTGACCAGATACAAGGAGTGCAAAGGGTGCTGTGATTGGAGACCTTAGGACTTTAGCCTTCTCAGTGGACTAGTCCTCAATGAGTTGCTAAGCCTCTGTGAGTGTCTTTGTAGAGTGACCAGATACAATGGAGAACAGAGTGCTTCTACCTTCAACCATTATATAGAAGAGGGAATTTTGACATGTGCCGCTCAACATAAAAGGATTTAAAAAGCTGCACCTGCCAAAATTTCCTCTTCTATATAATGGTTAAAGGTTAAGGCACTCTGTGTCCTCCTTTGTATCTGGTCACCCTAGTCAGGGGTAGCAATCCTGTCACTTCTCCATGCAGGAGGAAGCATCTGAAAAGGGTTACTAATATGATTTTATTGTTTTTATTCTGGATTTAAAACCCATTTCTGCCCAGCCAACAGGTGTACACATTTGATCCCTGTTGCATTTATGCAACGTTGGACAGGAATGGCTTAATTAATGTTTGGCTGTAGGCTGCTTTAGGAATGTGGTGAATAATTTTTTTTTTTATGGTTACAAACAGATTGCATTTATTTATCTTCACGTATTTTATCTTCACATCTGATTCCTGGAAATGCAGAAGAAAGACATTTGTCATGCAAATAGCCATTCTGGCCAATAAAAGATTCACTATTGCAAAACCAAAGAAAAATCAATTTTAAGTCTCATGCATAGGAAGGGAAAAAGAAATAAATCCCTCAGCTATGACATTATCAGATTATACCCCTCAGCTATGACATCATCAGTTAGGAGAATTATGGAATAATGCCAATTGCCCTGGCAAACTCTGTGGGGGCACGTCAGTTTCATTGCCTCACAACTCCCCCCCCCCTCCACTCTCCACACTCCTCAGAGCCAACGGCTGCTTGTCAAAGCACCAGAGCAGAGAGGCGGAGGGGGGAGATTGGGAGGCGTATTGTCCTCACAGCAGCGTTTCTCATTGGTCAAGCTCGCTTACTGAGGGTCAGTTTGTGGGCAACGCCTTTCTATGCCAAGCACTTCAATCCCCTCAGAAAGGTTTACCGCCTTTTTTCCTCCAACGGCCAAATTTTGGTTCCCTCAGTGCTCCCTCCCCTCCCCTCCCCTCCCCCACCGCTTCAATCCCCTCAGAAAGTTTTCCCACCTTTTTCCTCCAACGGTTAAACTTTGGTTCCCTCAGTTCTCCTTCCTTCCCCCCCCCCCTTTGAATCCCTGCTTCTGGCAAGACGCTGTTAAAACACACACACAAAACGAGGTGGGCTAAAAGTACCTCAAGTAGCTGAGGTAAAAATACCTCAGAATTATCCCCCTGAAGATATCTCCAGTCCTGGGGGGGGGGCATTTCTACTGCTAGGGGTGCTGTTTACTCGGGGGGGGGGGTGTAATCATGGAGTCCATTGTACAGTTGAAAGAGAAACCTGTGCTAACCTCTCAAGCACCACACACTCAGTTTCAGGTCCCTGTCAGTTTCTCTCAAGAAAATAGTTACCAGAGTCTATAAATTATTATCTATTATGCAATTACCATAGCAATGACGTCTGGTATTAAGCATTTACATTTAAGGACATATGGTGTCATATCATGGAGCCCACTGTACAGTTGAAAGAGAAACCTGTGTTACTCAGGCACTACACGCTCAAAACTTTCAGTTAATAAATTATTATTGAATTATCAAAATAATGACCTCTGGTATTAAGCACTTACATTTAAGGACATATGGTGTCATATCATTGAGTCCATTATACATTTGAAAGAGAAATCTATGCTACCCTCTCAGGCATTACACACTCAATAGTCCCTTTTAGTTTCTCTCAAGAAAACAGTCACCACTGTCTATAAATTATTATCTATTATGGAATATCAGAATAAGACCTCTGGTATTAAGCATTTACATTTAAGGACATATGGTGTCATATCATTGAGTCCATTATATGGGTGAGACAGGAACTTGTGCTACCCTCTCAGCACTACACACTCAACGGTCCCTTTCAGTTTCTCTGAAAAAAACCAGTCACCAGCATCTGAAAATTATCTTTTTTTTTAAATTATCAGAATAATGACATCTGGTACTTAGCATGTACATTTAATGACTTATGTTGTTCAGGTTTTGCTAAAGAAATAGTCTGCCCTGCCCTCACCCTTCAAGAATGTAGGTGAAAAGCTGTAGTGTATGTCAGGGTGTCAAACATAATGCCCATGGGCTAAATGCAGCCCCCAGAAGCAATTTATCTGGCCCCATTGTAAATGGGCTCTCCCAATGATAATTGGGCTCTCTCATATCTTGAAAATATGAACACGATTTGCACATTTTTCTGTTCTGTCATTTGCAGCTCATGAGTTTCTGTGTGAGAATGAAGTGCTTATTTCTGAACATCATCTGCTTAATGGTGTCACTTTCTACTTAACGATGTGCTGGCCCTCAGCAGGCACCATGAATGCTAACTTTGGCCTTTTCTATAAAACCTGTTTGACATTTCTGCTGTATGTGATGGATTTAAGAATATCTCAGTACAATCAAGAGAGTCAAATTGTTCAGGGAAAGGAGGCTGGTCAGAACAGGGTGAGGGAGAAAGGAGGACAGAAACAAATGCTTAATATTGTCTACAACAGCCATTTTCAACCACTGTGCCATGGCACACTAGTGTGCCATAGTTGGTCTGCAGGTGTGCTGCGGGAGTTTGTGGGAGGATCATTTGTTAGTAGAGCCACTGGGGTATATGAGCCCCTGCTGTCAGTGTGGTGTGCCTTGTTAATTGTCAAAAAAAACTGATGGTGTGCCTTGACAGTGTTATAGAGGTGATTTTGGAAGCTTTTTAAAAAAATACTTTTGGAAAGGGGTGTAGAATTCCTTTTTTAAATGTTACAATTAGGTTGTGGGGCTCTGCGATCTAGAAAAAAGGCGCCTGAGAGGGGACATGATTGAAACGTGCCAAATTATGCAGGGGAGGGATAGAGGGATGTTCTTCTCCCTCACACAACACCAGAAATGGCACATCCACTAAAACTGATTGTTGGGAGAGTTAGGACAGTCAAAAGAAAATATTTATTTACCCAGCTTGTAATTAGTCTGTGGAACTCCTTGCCACAGGATGTGGTGATGGCATCTGGCCTAGATATCAGAAACACTATTTGCTTGGTCTTTTAAATTTAGTCAGATTTTCAAGAGGTTTTAGCTAAACACATGGTAGATACTATTAAATGAACTTTATTTCAACAGCTGTTGGTAAAGAAAGCACCTAATTAGATTATCAGTGTACAGGATTTGGGATAAGAAGTTTCTAAACATTTCTTCTTAAAATGGTTCATAACCATTTCATAAACATTTAAATCTGACTCTATCAGTCAAATACCTATTTATATTGCAGAGTCATTCTTAGTTTAATATTTATATAGCTTATCCATGCTTAAGATGACTAGTCACTGTGGTTAAATATTAACAAGTTTAAATAATTGTTTTACACTGTGTCATTGATTACAGATACCTTCCAGAGGGGAGCACACATTTTATGTAACTAAATTCTGCTCCTGGGTCTTTCAAGCTGTTTTAGGTAAAAAAGAATTTTTTATTGTATTAACAAAAATTAATTTAAATGATTACCACATTTAATCTGAGGTTTTAAATCAGCGTTGCCAATGTAGTCTCAAGTTAGTATATTAATACCACTTTAGTCAGTATATCTGTAACATCAAACTGGGCTCTGTAGTCTCAAGGCTTTATTTAATAGTTGCTTTCACATACTTGCTGTATCCAGAAAGCTAACTGTACTGCACAGTTAGAATGAATTTTCTTTAAGTGTATATTTTCTGGAGAACAGAAAGCTACTAAAAATGTAGCTGCAATTTTACAAAAACTGGAAGGTTGGCTAGCTAATATTAAATTTGAAATCTTAAATTATTGTGTTACAACTAAACATTCCATTAATAAATAACTGGCACTGAATGGAATTACTAATATGAGAACCAGATTCTTATTTACAGATTATGTAACATTCTGTTGCTGCTTATGGGCCCACAAAAAGGTCTAATAAAGCAGTCGAGTGCAAAACTTAATACAAGGAGTTGGATTTAAAAAATTTTGAAGTTGTGTATAAAGTTCTGCTAGCTGATGTGGATTGGTAGTATCTACTGGTGGAATAGTCTTACTGCTTGGGGCAAGAACCATGTTATGATGGGTTACTGTTTTTCCTCCTTATTAAAAAAGGATCAAAATCTCTAAGCTTTTAAAAAGTCACAAAATATTTAGTGTATACAAACATTTAACTGGAATTAATAAAATCATGACATTCAGACATGTTGCTGTATAGTATACTGTACAACATTTTAAACAGACTTTAAAGAGGTATCTCTTTCTTGGAAACAAGAACTCTTCTTCTGGAACAAGAGCGCCTTTCTCTGGAGTAAGCAAGTTAGATGCTATCCTATAATTTAAATGTGAAATAAAAGGCAAGGGCTGGAATCCACTCCCTGGCAGAACTTTGGACTTGTTTGCCTTATAACAAAGGCTCCCTGGTTGCACAGAGATCTGCTTTTGAATATTTCAAAATAAGTTGGTAATAAGGCATGTGGCTAAAGCTAAGTAAGCCTAAAAGTCTCATTAGGCATGTGTAAGCCATTCAAATGACCTAAAGCAAAGACCTTTTTGAAATGTGAACATGATTGTTAGGAGCAGGCAAGATTTATATGGATTGAATTTGTTGGACCTTAAATATTCATTAATCAAACACCATTTTTAGCAATCTCTATTCTTTTTACCACCTCCTGCAAAAGATAAAGCTACCTTGAAGGTGGCTGAAGAAAGGAGTTCTAATCATTTTTTTAAAATTCAGTTTAAATTGTTTTTACATGTCTCATGTCTGTAATTTGAATGTAATACCTACATTGGTGAAAATATGCTTCTAATTTTAAAAAGACTTTCTTCTGCTTTCTATCCCACATTAACATTCTCATATGTGCACAAACAGCATACAAAAGAGACAGACAATTTTACAGAGCAATCCTATGCATGTTTACTCAGAAGTTATTTCAAGTGGGTGAAACTGGACTGACCTCTTGGTTAAGTGTGCATGGGATTGCATCTTCTTTTCAATATCTCAGTTGCCCATACCATGTACCTTAAAATCTGCATATGCTGTTTGCTTTTGCCATTTATTAACCAACATGCTTGGGAGACATCTGGTGGCCAAGTAATAGTTCTACAAAGAGACTAGACAGAACTGTGTTTGGTCCCTAAAAGGCTGTTATGTTTATTAATCTTTAAGATGCCACAGAACTAGTGTTATCATAATTCTGGAGATACTGGTGTACAATTAACTTGTAAAGGAGCTATAGATAGACTGAAATGCTAAGCACATAGCAGTGCTTTGAAGCAGTGACATTGTCAGGGGTTGGCCAGGCCAAACACTAGTTAAGGCAGCGATTTTCAACATTTTTCATCTCATGGCACACTGACAAGGCACTAAAACTGTCAAGACACACCATCAGGTTTTTGACAATTGACAAGGCACACCATGCTACCAGTGGGAGGCTCATATCTCCCTTTGACCCTACTAATAAATGACCTTCCCCCAAATTCCTGTGGCACACCTGTGGACCACTTGTGGCACACCAGTGTGCCATGGCACAGTGGTAGAAAATGACTGGGCTTTTAAAAAGGGCCCACATCCATCAGAGGGCTCTTGTCAGGACAACCCAAGAAACTTCAGTGTTACTGGCAGTGGTGGCATCCAAAATACCGTCAGAAGACAGGTGGGGGGCATCATGGAAGACCAGTGCAGGGCTCTGCACCTGTACTAGCCACCAGATATTTTCCAGCTAGAGCATCCCTTACTACATTATCAAAGACATACTTACGAGCAGAGAACCTTGCACCTATAAATCCCTCTACCCCATTCAGAACATGGGACCTAAAAGGTATTAGAATGTTGTCTAGAACAATTGAACCTAGTCTAATATAATACAAATTCCATACAATTCTTAATAATCAATTTTACTACTTATACATTTATTACTACTTAAAAGTAATTTAAAATTTAATTATATTTAAAATTATTAAAAATGTTATTTAAATAAAAGTTTTTAAAATTTCTCCTCAAACATTATGTATTTGTTTGATTTAAATCCTCACCTATCCAAAGGCTCAGGACATGCAATATATTAAAACCCTCCAAATACTATTTTATCAGAAAGCACCAAAACTGAACCAAAATAAGGTTGTACTTTGCTTCCAAAAAATGCTAGGCTCTTCCCTTTGACAAGTTTCCAGGGTAAGTGAATCTCACACTTGAGTGGCAAGCAGTAATCAAGAATACCGCTTGGGGCATTCTGCATCCTAAATTGACTCATGGATGGAAAACTTAAAGGACCTTTGCAGTCATTAGGACATGCTCTATTTCCATAGCATCTTGGCTTCTGGAGACTGCCCGTGGAACAGTTTGACCAATACTCTGTAGACATAGGGAGGGGGCTTCTTCAACACATAGAAGTGGGAAGCAATGCCACAGGATTTTTTAAAAGGAAAATTTTTAGAGAGAGAATGGAAGCACACACATTTAGTACCCCAGAGCTATGAGTCTGGTTGATATTGGAATTATCTTGCCAAAGTCCAAGAAGAAACACGTCTCACACATGCATACCCTTCCAGTCACTGACCCATCAACTACCTCTCAATATAGGAATTAAAATTGAACTCTTTTGTGTTCCCTGTTAGGATGAGGTATTTTCTAGTTTGGGGGGTGGAATAGCAGTGGCTCTGCTTAATGCCATGACATGCTATCTGCTCTATTTCTTCAATCAAAGCTTGAAAGTACAGCTTCAGTTCCCTGAAACTGTGCACCTGAGGAGGGAGAATTTTCTTCCCACCTATTAACACTCAAAATGGTTTTATATATTTGATAACTAGCACCTGAAGCTGGTATCAGAAGTCTGTAGAGTACAGAAAAGTCTGCACCAGTACAGATGCTTGATGCATTCCTAGTGTTGAATCAGTTTTCTACACCAGCTGAACTTCTTGAACAGTCATTCAGGATAATGATATGCAGACTGCAGTTTACAATACCCTAGCTTTGAAGATGAGACACAGATGATGAATCTGAGAGAAAATGCTGCAATCTTACCATGGAGTAGGTACAAAGCATCCCTGGCTAACTCCATAGACTGAGCAGTTAGGCACAGAAATAAATCTAGCGGCAAAATATCACCTAATAGAATGACAACGCGTCAATGTTTACCAGTTTGTGTTTTGTTGTGGATAAAAGCAAGAATTAGAACCTCCTTGAGTAGGAATATTTTTTTCAGCTCCAGTAACAAAAACTTCACAACACAAATGCTTGACATTCAGGTTATAATACTGCTGGAAGAAGAGATATGTGCAACACAAGATTTATTGTTATTGTAATTACCTACAGCAATAATACTGCTTAGATGCATAAAGGATCTGTATCTGTTGTAAAGATAACTGGTCTATTAATAACAATTAAGAGCACTAGTGATGAGTGTGTAAGGCTATAATCGCAGTCCTCCTGTGAAAATTTGTTCCCAGCATCCTCTTTTCCCAAGAGTGGCGCCTGTGTTCCTCCCCTTCTTCACAACACCAAGCAGCGTACTGAATCCGAATCATTATTTTCTGCTGCAGAACTAGCAAACACAACAAGAACCTCAAAATAAGTTGTGAGAACAACAAATTTAAAGTAAGGTAACTAATTGTTTTGATTTTATTAACCAAGAAAAAGGAGATGGTTTGGGTTAGAATATTAGAACTCTACTCTTCATTAGGGGGAAAATTTAGTATAGCATGTAGAGAAAATGATGAGACCAGGTTATAACAAGGGATTTGTTTTGTTTATACTGTTTTGCTTGTGGTAAGACAATATACAGTGAGCTCCTCTATCAATTTTCCTTATCATAATTCCAGTAGATGTTTTGTATATAAATTTCAAATAGTTGTCAAACATGTAACTGGATGTAATTACAGGTAATTTTTCATATGTTTCTGTTTATAATCTACTTTAACTAATCAGACTTGAGCTACTAAAATTCTTTACATACTATGTGGATGCTTTGATCTAGGGTTGGAAAAATTGTGACTATCTTATTGCTTAAAAGTTTGATGCTGGTACTTGGGAATTTTATTTTTCCCCCCTCCCAGATCTGTACAAGATGAACTCCTGTGCAGTTTTAAATGCTTTTCTCTCCTGTTTTTGTTTTAATGTGGGGTCTCAAGTTGTCCTTGTGTATGGGCAGTAAAACACAAAATTATTTGTCTAAACCAGTGGTTCTCATACATTTAGCACCAGGGCACACTTTTTAGAATGAGGATCTGTCAGGACCCACCAGAAGTGATGTCATGACTGGAAGTGACATCATCAAGCAGGAAAATTTTTAGCAATCCTAAGCTGCAATCCTACCCACACTTACCCAGAAGTTAGTCCCATTTACTATCATTGTTAAAAGCATCTTCATAGTGGCCTGTTAAAAGTATAGGACTGTAACATTTCCCCAAATACAGTCACATACCATGGGAGTATCAAGTATGATATATTAAAAATAAAATACTGAAATGAATAGGGAACCACCTGAAATTGGCTCACTAGGTGGGTCCCTATCCAGTTTGAGAAACACTGCTCTAACCTATATTTACTTACTGTTTTATTGCTTTTTACATAATTTTAGACTGCTTTTGCCACTGGACATTTTATACTTTATCATTTTATGCTCAGCATTGTAAAGTAGTTTGGATTTTATTCTATAGAAAAGTAGTACAAAAGTATTTAAAATAAAAGGCAATAAAATTGTCATGTCTATTCAGGTGAAAGCTTCAGAGTTTACTCCCAGGTATGTATGGGATTACAACTAAAGTAGCACTACTAATTTCAGCAGAACATTTATAAATGCCTACTGCTTAAGAATATAAAAGCATGAGAGCCCTGCTGTCACAGGCTTCCCACAAGCTTATTCCAGTTAGCTCTGAGTAGGCCACCAGCAGATGAACTAATATCTCTCCTCATGTTGTTTTCCTACAACTGATATTCAGAAACAATCTGTCTTTGAACATGGAATATCAGTCATCATGTCTTGTTCCCAGTGATAGCCTTGTCTTCCATTAATTTATCTACTCCCCTTTTAGTTACCTAAGCTAGCATCAATCACCAAATTTTGTAACAGAATTCAGAGTGCTGTGCATTTCTTTTTGCTCATGCTGAATCTCCTGCCAGTTTCCTCACTAACCCCCTGCTCCTGTGAAAGCAGAACTTCTCTCCCCCCAGCATACCTAATTTCTGTATTGGTTGTATGCTGCTTTGAGTTTTTAGAAAAGCAGTACAGAAATCTAAATGAAATTTTAAAAGCCTATATTGTGGCCCCTTTAACCACCTTTCCCCCTAAATGAAAAAGCCCCAAACACTGGAGCTTTTCCTCATAAGGAATGTGTTACAGCCTCTGATATTTTTGGCTGTCTCTTCTGCACATTTTCCAGCTCTATCTGTCTTGAGATATGGAACCAAATTGATGTGAACCACATTTAACCATATTTGATGCAACCCACTAGGTTTCTTGGTTTTTACTGGCTTTTTACGGTTTTTTAAAGGTTGTAAGCTACCTTGAGTAACCTCACCAGGAGAAATTTGGGATAAAAATTCATTAAACAAACAGATACGGCTGCTCTGTAGATTTGTATAAGGATATCAACATATTAGCAATTTTATTTTTCAGTCGCTTTCCTGGTGAACCCTAGAGTGGGGTTTGTGTTTTTCACAGCTGTCACAAACTGGGTCAATATGTTCAATGAAATATGCTTCAAGATCTCTTTTCTGATTAGCTTGAACCCCATCAGTCTATATGGAAAATTGGATTTGTTTTGCCCCAATGTCCATCACTTAATTTAAAAGATTTCTATCCCAGCTTTCCTATGCTGAAACAATTGCCCAAAGTAGCATTACACATATTGACACTGAGTAGCATTTACCACGTAATACATTAGTTCAGTAGAATCAGGTAAATAATTCAGGATTAAGTTTCAAATAGCCTGTCTTTGAATCACCAGCTTATTTCTCAGAAAACATTCCAAGAGGAGACTTCATTGAATTGATATCTGAAGCTGTAGCTATTGACATACTCTGCATTAAGTTTAATAAATGAAATGAAAACTACTTTTCCTGGGCAGATGGAGTACAATCCGAAGCAAGGCGATATTGGAATTTCTACTCTTCAAGTTCAAGTGGATGATGTGAAAAATGTTATGACCCAAAATATTGAGAAAGTTTTGGAAAGAGGAGAAAGACTGAATGTACTGGCTGACCGAAGTGATGACCTTGAATCAGCGGTAATTTTACAGTATCTTTCATTATATCCAGAATATTCCTTAGGCAAGTTTAAGCTGACTCCTCAAATTTAGGACAAAAGGAAAAAAGAGGCAATGCATCAAACAGATGCTCAGAACCACTGTATGTTCATTCTTGGTGCATTATATGCATAGATATGCCTGGTGCATTTCAATAAATTGTTCAGGAATTGCTTTACATAAATTCAGTGAAACAAAAAATTAGGTAAGACTTATTTTTTGTTATCTGAGGAGCTCAGGGTAATGTACGATGCTGGCAATCCCAACCTCTTCCCAGGCCCAATCTGCCTTCCTCCACCCTGTTACACCCCCTCCATCTGCACAGTACAGCATTGGACATACCTGCTCCAGTGGGCATCCACTGCTGTGCTTGCATGCATGAGAAGGCTTTGGCCTTCCTGCCAGCAGGCCTGGATGGTGCACTGTCACAATGTGCTTTATTTCACGTTTGTGAGTCTGCACTGGTGAAGCACATGCTTTGCCAGCTCAAAGGCCTGTTAAAATTGGGTCATTCATTTCATAAATTAACCTATATTTTTCTATGAATTTGTTTTCAGCTTATACTTATAAAGTACCAACTGATGGGTAGTAGTACCTTCCATATACCTAAAGGACCAATTTCACTGTATCTGTAGTGCCTAGTTCTAAGTTGTACATTTTCTCCATTTACTTCCAGGCTCATGGTTTCCAAAAGACTACTACAAAGGTTTCAAGGAAGATGTGGTGGAGAAATACTAAAATGGTTATAATTATTGTAGTAATTCTCCTTATTATTGTAACTTTTATTGTTCTTCTAGCCACAGGTGTTATTCCAACATAAGAAACAGAAGCAGCATCTTTTTAGACAATTATTGGCAAGTAGCAAACACTGATTTTCTGTTAAAAAACACACCTATATTCAAAAGCCCAAATATTTGTTATTTTTATACAATAAATATAATTCATAGCAACAACTGCTTGTGAGTGCAATTACATATGCTGTATAATACTTGCCTTCAGATGACATTAAAAAAAGAACCATTCCACTCCCCATACTATTAGAGAATGATCGGTTTCATGCAGTGACAATTTATATGATTAAAACTTTCAGAAATAAAACCCTGAGCAGAATTCCCAAATATTCCTATGCTCAAACCCAAAAGCACACATATTAATGGAACATTTGCTCTTTAGACTATGGTGAGAGTACTGTGATATTTTTAAGATTAAAAGCCAATATCCCCATAAATAATGAGTTTCTAATTTTTCGCTAGGAAATTTACCAGGGGAACTTCTTTCTATTAAAAGTTATTCTATGAAGGAGACATGGCACAAAAAATTCTCAATCTGAATCCATGAGCAATAAGCTCATAATGTGCTTATTTATGTAGAGCAGGGGTGCCCATACCCTGGTCCTGGCAGCCATTTGCGGCCCTCAGGGACCCCCAATGTGGCCCATGGGTAATCCCCAATGAGCCCTCAGACTTGCTGGAGCCTGCGCTAGCCCAACACAACTGGTCCGTGTGAAGACAACTGTTCAACTTCTCATGTGAGCTGCAGGCTGAGGGCTCCCTCCACTGCTTGCTGTTTCACTCTGTGATGCAGCAGTGGCAGTGAAGAAAAGGCCAGCCTGTGCAAGGCCTTTATAGGCTTTGAGCTATTGCAGAACCTTCATTCATTCATATAAGTTTCATCTCTAATATATCAATTTATGTAAATTTATTCAATTTTATATGTAAATTAATTTTTCCCCAACCCCCAAAACAGTGACAGAGATGATGTGGCCCTCCTGCCATAAAGTTTGGGCGCCCAGTATAAAGCATTTATACCTGCCTTTTGCAACAGCCTTGTGATGACACAGTGCTGACACAGCTGTAAATCACTCAAGAAACTCAATGTACAATACCCTTTTGTGGGCTGACTGATATTTACATCAGGGATTACACACACTTAAAATTAAAGTGCTGAGGATTTGAGGAAGTAGTACTATGTGAGCCTGGTTTGAGGCTTTTATCATAAGCTTTGCTGCTGGGTCAGGTGAAAAGGCCCATCTTGTCTAGGACCCCGTTTTCCAACAATGACCCACCAGCTGCTTCTGGAAAAGCCACAAACAAAACAAAACAAAACAGACTGCATACTTTTCTCCCAACATTGCTACCCTGCAACTGGCAATTCAGAGCCACATCACTGCTGAAACTGGAAATAGTGTATGCCATGACTAGCAGGAATTAATAAACCTGTCAATGAATTTGTCCAATCTTCCTTTAAAGCCATCAAAGCTGGTGGCCACAAACTAAATTACCTCCTTTTGTCTATCTTTATCTCCTGCCAATCAGTTTTGATGATTGACCCCTGGTTCTAGTATTGTGAGAGGGAGAAAAACTTCTCTATCCAATCTGCATATTATGCATCATTTTGTCTCAATCATGTTCCTTTCAATTGTGTTATCATACTGAACTAAAAAGCCCTAAACACTATAGCCGCACCATAGTTTTCTTATTCTCAGTCACTTTCCCAATGAGCCCTAGCACAGAATTTGCTTTCTTCACAGCTGCCAACCGATTAGGTGGTATTTTCATTGAGCTATCCAGCATGACCATGACAGCTCAGACCGCATCAGTGATTGTGTAATTGGAATATTCTGTCCTGACATGCATTACTTTGCACTTGATACTGAACTGCATTTGATGTTTAAGCCATACAATAAAAACAGAACAGACCATCACCATAAGAATACCAGATGTATTCATGCTATGTCATTAAATCTATTTAACAGTGTTTGCATGGAGTACCATATACATGGGTAGAGCACACACAACCATACTAGAATGGGACCAATGAAACAATGCAAGTACCACCTGAGCTATCCAGTATTTATCTACATCTACAAAAATGCTGAGTCCACAAGATACATACTGGTTCCATTCTGAAGATTTGTCTGGAAGTTGGGACATACGTAGATTGAAACAGCCTAGCACTATCATTCCTGCACAAAAGCACCACAACAGAGAGCACCTGTTGCTAAAGTGCTGACACAGCCGTAAATCACTCAGGAAACTCAATGTTCAAAACCCTTGTTGTGTGGGCTGCATCAGTAATCAAAACTGTTTTGGCAGATACTACTACAACCTGTCAAAATATAAGAATAAAGTTGTCCCTATTCCAAAATTTAAATTTTCTAAGTACTTTTAGACGTAAAGGATACAAAAAAACTAAAGATGTGATTGACCATCATTGTAGTATGCAATGTCAGTCTGCAACACTGAAATTGGCCTGTTTAGGAAAACCAACTCAAACACTGTACACCACAATTGGCTCACCAATATATTTCACCACTAAGAACTTCAAGAGTAAACTAAAAATCTAAGCAAAATCAAGACTGGGCATTTGGTGGGCCACTGAGATAAAGGAAGCTAGACTAGATCCAGTGGGGCCTACAGCCTGATCCAATGGGACTGTTCATTGAGGCATGATCTATTTTAGCAGAGTAACTTGTGGAAATGAAGAACATAGAAGCCTTTTAGTACAGAATCAAATTTCTCCTCTACATGATTGTGGTGCAGAATTTGTATACATATTATTTCTATTTAAGATTCAGTGTCCAGAAATCGCTTGTTGGTACCACTGCTGAATGACCTGCTTGCTTAAGCTTTCCTGCCACCAGAATCCAGGGGCAAATTCTTTTAGAAAGTTACAATTCGCTTTTTCCTTGTGTATTAATCTGGCTATCCACCTATGATATGTGCAGCAGCAAGAGTCCCAGTTTTCCGTAAGATTCATACCTGAAATCTTGATAGCAATCTTTATGCAAGTTCCAGTACTTTTAACAGCACCTCCATTCCCAAGATAAAGAAAGACAATCCATGTTTATACAAAAGATTTATTAAAAAACCAGTAAGACACTACTACATCATGACACTGTCACACTGGGCTTTAAACACAAGACTTGCTCTACAATACTGGGGAACAAAATGGGTGTGGGGCATAAATCAAATTGATTTTTAAGCATAGCAATTAAAAAAATAAGACAGTGAAAGCAATTCTGTTGTAATGAGAACGCAATCAAACTTCAGTGGGACCAACATCTTACTTCCAATTCAGGGACTTGATACAAAAATTTTAGTTTGAACTGCTATTAGCAGGCAGCATGAGCCACCTCAAAATGAATCTTCAAATGAGAATACTGCTTGTCCACCTAGAGAGAAAGAAAGAGAAGTCAATTTGTGAAGACGATGAATGCCAGCCAAAACTACAGAAAGTTTAGATACCCCTATGACCCACTATGTAAATACTGTAACCACATTAAATCAAGTATGCTTTTTATATTAAAGCTGAACAGGAGAGTCCATGAGCTGGAAATCCACATGTGCACCACTGTTTGAAAAAGGATCTTTCCACATGTCTGAAATTACTCAAGAAATATTTATTCACCAATGCTATAAAGCATTTCCCCAAACCTTTAATGCTCAACCACCACCAAATAGTTTAGTGAGTGGCTATTTTTGGCCCAAACACTTCTGTTAAAGACTTTACACTGGCCAGCTAAACAGAGCTACTTGTCCATTAAGAGAAATACAAGGAGAAAGGGTTAAAATATCTATTAGAAATAGGTATATATCAAAAAGTTAGAGGAGTTGACACAACAGGACTTCAGCTCAAGAACATCTTGCAATTACTGCTACAACGTCTATAAAAATGGGAAAAGCAAGCATTAAAATAGATTAATAAAATATAAAATTAAGACTGGAAAATCCAGAGACAAGCTGTATCCTTAGAAGAACAAACAGTTAAAATTATTCAGTAAGCTGACGTATTTAACCATTACTGGGCCTGTAAAAAATGCATTAAAATTACATTACAAAATAGTTTTAAAAGCAAAGAATAAGTGAAGGCAAAGCTTGAAGTATCCAATTTATTATAATGCTGATACAGGATGTTGGAAGAGACCATACCAAACGGCAGCATTCGAGAGCGTGAGCATCTCGTACCCTGTCCGCATTGAGCGGGCCTGTGAGAATCGGGAAGTCAGCGCGACACAGGGCCTGCAAGGAAGTTCCCGCTGGCGGGTACAAACAAGGTATAATATCAGAGTTAGTAGGCAATACTATTTCGCTGCAATTCCTTAATTTGTACCCATTAGCAGTACTTTACCTGTTAACTTTACTGACTTGTTAATTTATAGGGCAAAAGGCAAAAGCTTAGAGCACCTGTGTTACTAATCTTCAAAGTTATTATGTTACATTACGGTAAGCACTTCTGGGTGCTGTGAAATTCATTCATCATGACAATAACTTACACAATATATTGAAAAGAACTAGTATTAATTATCAAGCTAGAATGCAGCTTACAAATGCAGAACATACCTGCCTGGGATAGGCTGCAAATGGAATAATTTAGTACGGTTTGTAGCTATTTTGATGACCTCCTCGCCGAGATACTTTCCCATAACCACTCTGCTGATCTAAATACAGAAAAGAGGCATTCAGACTCAGAACTGCAGAAGCAACTGAGCTTTATCTACCTTGTAAAATAGGCTGGGATATCCAAGCAAGCTTTTCAGACCATGCTATTATCACTAATATATCTAAAACAGCAGAGCCTCCTTTCAGACCCACAAGTTTAAGATAGATCAATATGAGCCACCATTTTTCAGCAGCACATTATGAAATTTTCACAAGTCTAGCACGGTAACTCACTAAAACCATGGAAGTCTTCTGTACTTAGTCTCAAAAATAAAACCAACAGGTTGACAGCAGGTTAAAAGTGTCAGGCTGACAAGCTCAGCAGGCTGACCCCACTCAGAAGCTAGCAGCAATGACACGAAAAGGTAAATCTCACAATACAGTATGTAGGGACAAAGCATATTAAGCTTATGACTGATCATGTACAACAAGGGCAAAACTGCATTATAACATGAACTGTGTGTCACTGGAGTAAACTGCCGTTTCACAGGGAATTTCTTAGGCAATTTGAATTCAGTCCAACAATCTTGCCTTGTTGAGATGATTAAACTCTGATGATGATTAAATTCAAGAACAATGGCACTTTCCAACAAAGAAGTGACTGTACTACATTCCAGGTGGTGCACTTAATAAGCATTATCTCTCAGGAGAGCAGGGTGGTCATTAAAGACATCTTAATATTGATGGGACATAATAGGCTTCACTTAGTTTTTTGGCATTTAGAATATCAAGGCATGAAAGCAGGCCAAGAGGCTGGACTTACTGCTATAGTCTCCATATCCATAATAGTTGTTGTAGCCAGTGTAGTCATAACCTCCATAGCCACCATACCCTTGACTGTTGTAACCATAGTTGCCATACCCCTGATTCCAATAGTTACTGTATCCCTGGTTCCAACTTTGACTGGGGCCTGTAACAGAATTGAGAGAATCACAACACTGGAAGAAACATGCTTGAAACAGTATTAAGTACACTACACTGGAAGCAAGGTCCCTTGAAATCAGTGAGCAGTATTGCCAGTTAAATATATGTGTCAATACCAAGTACTTTAAATAGTTTTTAAGAGTTTCCTGGTTCAGCAGCAGCTAAGTCATAATGCACCAGATACTGACGTATGTTTTAAGCAGCTGAATAGTTTTCCATTGTGTTCAAGATGGCATAAAATTTTTCTCATCAGCCTGCAAGCAGGACTCTTGAATTCACAAGTTCTTCAAATGTCACTCAGCCTATTTCTAAAAATAGCACATAGATCAATTTTAACTTTACCAAGAAACAAATCCACAGTAAAGTTTAGTGAACTTTTGAAAAAGATGTGCACAGCTGAGAAACACATGCACCCATGCAATGAACCCTAATCCACAAAAGTTTGTGCTGAAATAAATTGGGCTTTTGTTGCTTGTTGCTGAGGTGCTGGTAGAGATTTCCTCTTCAGCATGTTTTTCAAACACTGCAGAAACTGATATGGCATGAAGCTCTATCAGCAGAAGGAAGAATTCAAAGATTCTACTGGGCATGCCCAAGCCCTTTGGCAAGCTAAAGCAGTTCTCTGAATCCAAGCCACATGTATTACAAGAGTGCTAGTTGTACAGAAGCTTACCTCCACCTCTACCACGAGCTCTTCCAGCAAATCCCCCTCGAGTCCCCCACTGCTGCTGCTGCTGATACTGTTCTTTTGACATGGCTACTTTTATTTCACACTGAAATAATGAAAAAATAATTGGTACAAGTAAATTGTAATTTCTGTGAAGTAATATTAAGCAACTATTCTACATTAAACACTTCAGAAGAGCAATGCAGCAGAAGGAATTAGTGAATTGATGCTGCAGGTTTAAAATACAGCACAAAAGTGTAACTAAATGAGACAAGCATTACAGGCAAATTTCCACACACAATGCAGTAAGTTACGCATCTTCATTGAAGAGGATATCTCACAGTTGTTAAGTATTAGCAATTTAATTCTATTAACCAGTAAAATTTTAGCTATAAACTCTAACTAGTCTCTTCTCCAGAAATTGCCCAATGTATTTATAGCTTAGCTCCAAAGAGACCTCATTATATCTACTTTAACTGTGCTGGAGGGGAAAAAGGAAGGAACTATCACTACTAGGAATCTAATGCCATTACCAGTCACAATTCCTACGCCACACAGTATAAGCTCTAATGGTCAAAGCAGAGGACCTTTAAAATGACCATCACCATTATCAACTTAAGCAAAGCCACAAGCAATTAATGGTCCACAGCCTCTTCTCGAGAAGCAACAGAATTAGCTCAATAAACAATACTCAGAAATGATTTGTTGCCAACAGAAGTCTTTAAATGCTTCTGTAATAGCTCCACCAATGTGTCCACACTCCATACATGTGTAATTTCATCCCTGGCATACACCAGTTTCATGCTGTTTGCATACTTTTCTGGCTGCTGCTCTTCATTCTCAACAGTCCTCACTTGTTACTCCTGGTTTTGCTCAAGAATTCCTTATCTAAAGAGATGATGTTCTAGAATCAAAGCTTGAAACATACTTTACTAAGACCAACGTTGTGGTATTTTTTCTCCATAATTTTCTTCACTGGTTCTTCATCTTTGAAAGTAATAAAACAAAAACCACGGCGTTTGTTGGTTTTGTTGTCCATAGGAAGCTCTATCGACTCCACCTGAATAAGGAATACATACATTAAACAAAGAACATGAACTTGCATTTCCAACAAGCAACTCACAGACTATAACACACCATTTGTTAAAATCAAGTCAGATTTGCAAGCCCACTTCATACCATAGTTTCAGATTCTGGTTTGCTGGCAAACTGCAAACTACAGCATGCAATCAATATCCCACACTAAACCATAGTCAGTATTACCAAACCATGAGCATGATGTCTAGATTGTGTCTGAGGTAGGTGCATGAAGAGTTACCCCATATAATCCAGATTACTAAATTATGGAAACCAAATTGTGCTAAACCCAAAAAAACTGAAGCCGTCAATTAAGATCTGACTTGACTTGAAACGTAATATTACCCACAGTTTTAATCTGTTTAAACTGCTACTTAAAATTTAAAAAGCAGTTATCCAGAGTTAGGATCTCCTGAGAAGGGATAGAAATTCACTAATATCTGAAGAGTTTATTAATTTGCCTTAAGGACATTAAGCCCCTAACTTTTAATATGACCTCTGCACCCTAGTCAATCTGACTAGAAGGTTCTTGTAGTGAAGCAGTAAGGACAGAAATCCACATCCCACTGAAGTTACAAGGTTCCCATTGATTTCAGCTGAGCTGGAAGTACCTAAGACTCTGAAAACTAATTACCATCACTGCAAGCATAGTATATACCAGGACACTGAGGAACTTAAAAAAAACTTCTGAAGAGAAACCAACATACATCTGCTTCAGTTAACTCACCCCTTTGGAATAACTATCAGGCAGGCCAATCCTAACCTATGCGGGTACAGTGGGGTCACATGACCTACACACTGTATCCAGTGCCAGTAAGGAGAAAGCTGGAGGTCTACTTGGAGTAAGTACTACTACTTAAGTACTGAACTACTTATGCTGAGTAAAACCCCAGCCTGCACAAAGGAGTTTCTCAGATCTGCACCAGATAATTGCTGGAGCAAATACAGGAAGCCTGATGCAAGACCAGCAGGCCCGGGAATGGGACTAGGATACGGTGAAAGCCTCCTCCACCAATCCCACCCCCAGGCCTGTCCCTGTCTGCTCTGCCCTTCCCGCACTCCTGTGCTGCTCAACACTTTCCTTACCTCTGTAAGCAAAGGTCACGCCTTTGGAAAAAAGAAAAAGTGGCCTTCACTTAATATTGTGGAGGGTCTAAGGTCTGCCTAGCAGTGCAAATATGGAATAGCAGCTTGAGAATGGCTGACACAACACCATCAAATTCAATAGAAAAATGGTTGGAAGTCTTCCTAACATATCTAACACAGTTACATTTAATTTCAAATGGGAACATTTCTCAAATATGAGAGAATCTGTTTACAAGGTGTTGAAAGGGCAAGTTAAGAAAGTAAAAGCTTCAGATATTTGAAGTTATAATACACACAGTCCAATAAGGAAGAAAGTTTATCAGATTAGAAAGGGTATGAGCACATCCAATTTGATACCAGTGTTATAACTACCTGGGAAGGAAACCATAAACTGCTTTCTTGACACTACTTTTTAATAAGTGAGTAAGTCTTGTACAAGAGAAAAATGAAAAGGTAATGCTCTGACAAAACAAAATTGCAAAGAAAAATATGAATTGCCAAGGACAAACACATCTTGAAATAAATCAAAACAAAACACCAGCCAGAGGGACCTCAAGAAACTCTTGTCTAAAAGGTGCATAAAGACTTCTGAAGAACTGTAAGGAGATTGCTGAATGAGATAAAAGATCAGTAGTTTTGCACTTGACAAAAATATGCATTTGCTAAAATCAGGTCTTTTTATCAGAGCATTTATATGGTCAATTTTAACACAAGGTTCCTAAAACCAATCAATGCGGGGAGAACTAATCCAGTCAGCCAAACTTTTGACCCAAATCAACTCATAGAAGTCATAGTAAAGTTAGAATTAAAAGCCTGTAGAACAGGGGTGTCCAAACTTTTTGGCAGGAGGCATCATCCTCCTGCCATCATCAATCTGACACTGTGTCATTTCAAATTTGAATAAATTGACATAAATGAATATATTAGAAATGGAACTTATATGAATGAATGCAGGTCTTGCAGTAGCTTCAAGGCCTATAAAAGGCCTTGCTCAAAGCAAGGCCAGCCTTTCCTTTCCTGCTGCAACAGCATCACAGATGTGAAACAGCAAGCAGTGGAGGGAGTCCTCGTCCCACAGCTCACGTTAGAGGTTGAACAGTTGGCTGTCACGCTGAGAGCAGTTGCATCCGGCCAGAGCAGGCTCCAGCAAGTCTCCAGAGGCTCATTGGAGACTGGGGGTTCCCTGAGGGCCGGATTGGGAGTCCTTGAGGGCCACATGTGGCCCCAGGGCCAGGGTTTGGGCAACCCTGCTGTAGAAGAATAAGACTTGCTGAGGACAAACTAACTCGGCTTCTGCAGGAGAATGACCTTCCTTACCCATCTTTAATCATCCAGAAGTATAATCTATTGTTCAGTGGAAGATCAAATACCAGATAGTAGTGAACTGTCTGGCACTTACCTTCATCTGAATTAGAGGTTGGAAAAAAAGTGGAAAATATTCAACACAAGAACAAGCAATTTAGAATGAATAGGAATGGAGTTATGAACTCCTAACCCTAGAAGTTAGTAAAATGTCAGATGAATATATTTTAACCCAGTTTCGTATTATTTACGGATACATCGGATCAATCTCTATTATATATTTTGCAAGGATTAACTACATACAGAATTCTTTGAGTCCAGAGGTGTATGGAGAGCTGCAATATTTTTTCAATATGCTCATCTCCTGACTCTCCCCCAAATTATTAAAAAGATAATTTACAAGACTTGTATCCATTTATAAACAAAGAATTGACTGACTAGTGCAAGCTCCTGTGAGTGCTAGGACCAGCTTCTCAAAGTTCAAAATATACTAACACACCCAGATACTTCAAGGGGGGGGGAGGAGTTGCTCAGGTAAAGAGGAAAGTGCCATGGGGTGTATTAGGCTCTAATATTAGGCTCTAATCCTTTGCTCAAACGTGGCCAAGTGTTGAGGAACAATGGCTAGATTTGAAACATGAAAAAAATTATGGTACACCTGAACACCAGCTATTTGGTATGGAGTCGACTCCTGCACAAGCATCCTTGCTGCTCAGCATTGCAGAAAAGGCAGGAAATTGTTACCAATCTGCTTCCTTCAATGCTCATACAATTTCTCCAACCAAAAAACACTGGCATACACTGCACCTTATCCCCATAAACTAGCTTAGAATGCTGTCCTAGACACGCATATGAGGCATGCTTGTGAGAACTGTTTAAAGCAGGGTGTCCAAACATTTTGGAAGGAGGACCACATCATCTCTCTGACACTGTCGGGGGACGGGGGGAAAAAGAATTAATTTACATTTAAAATTTGAATATATTTACATTAATGAACTTATTAGAGATGAAACTTATGTGAATGAATGAAGGTCTTGCAGTAGCTCACAAAGCAAGGCCAGCCTTTCCTTCACTGCCACTGCTGCATCACAGACGTAAAACAGTGAGTAGTGGAAGGAGCCCTCGTCCCACAGCTCAGGTGAGAGGTCGAACAGTCGTCCTCACACAGCAGTTGCATCAGGCAACATGAGCTCCAGCAAGTCTCTGGAGGGCCAGAGGCTCATTGGAGACTGGGGGCACCCCGCGGGCCAGACTGGGAGCCCCTGAGGGCCGCAAGTGGCCTCCGGGCCAGGGTTTAGGCACCCCTGGTTTAAAGTGTTCAAGCCAGAATATTTTAATGCCATAATAGAGCTATGATTGATTTAAAAGCCTTTCACCAACTAAAATCTTCTCCCAGTTGATAAGGGAGCAAATGTCTTTCAGAAGTTTCAGTGTAACAGCCCAATCCTATGGGCTTCAGCACCAGTGGTATGTTTGCACCGCTGGCACTAGGTGTCACAAATGTGCTGTAAAGCACAATTGTGTCACCCTCGGAGTAAGTGGTGCCAGCAGGGAGCCTGCACTACCCTGTCAACAATGCTGAAAAAGCCGTGACCACCTGCAGTGAAAAGGTGAGCACCAGGTGGAATGGGGAGGGTGGAGGGCGTAAACATTCTGGGGTGGGGGGAGGGTAGACTGGGAGGAGGAACCAGCAGAGGCCTCCTCCACTGGATCCTATGCTCCATATCAGTTTAGCAGGTGCAGACTTGAGAAGCCCCATTGTGGAGACTGGGGCTTTACTCAAGATAAAGGGACAAATGTCTCCTTCCCCTGATGAGGCCTTCAGTGGCTTCCCTGGTCCTACAAGATACAGTGGTGGCCATTTTGGGCCACTGTAGCCCACAGTGCCAGGAAGCATAGGATTGGGCTGTTAAGTATCCTATTCAGAAACAGTGGGTGGCAGCAGCAGGTACTCTTAAGAAGTGTTCTGCCTATTTTCTCAAACATAAGGAAATTCCCTCTTCCAAGATGGTACCAACTGCAATATACGTATTTCGGTATTATCTAAAAATAACTATTTTTTCCCTACATAAGTAATGTTTTATTCTATTCAAACCACTAGATTTAATGAACCACTGAGTAGAATTTGTTAGATGACAATCTTACATAACACATAGGGCAGTTTACTTACCTCACCAAAACCTCCAAAATATTCCCTTATTTTCTCTTCAGGTGTATCTGGAGATAAGCCACCAACAAAAATCTTTTTAACAGGCTCTTTTGTTTTCATTGCTTTAGCCCTTTTTGGATCAATCACTTTGCCATTCAATTTGTGCTCTTTCTGATCCATAACCTGCAAAAAAGCTATATCTTATAAAGAAGTCCTCAAAAACAAAGCATCTTTAAATGCCTTTTCATAGACTATGTGCAAGAATTAATGCTAGATTTTTTCCTAGATACCTTATTACTATAAAAACAAGCGTACCTTGTCCACACTCTCGGATTCCTTGAACAGAACGAAGCCAAATCCTCTTGACCGCCCTGTAATAGGGTCTAACTTCAGAGTACAGTCCACAACTTCACCAAATTTTGTGAAGTAGTCCTTCAGATCTTTCTTTGTAGTATCCCAACTAAGGCCTCCAATGAACATTTTCCTGCTGACACAAAGGAGCAGAGTCAAGATTTTTAAACACTTTATATTCAAATTGCAAAATGTACTATATACAGTATTAGACATTAGCAACATTTTACCTGCACACTTCAAGGTTACAAAAAAAATTTTTTAATTAAGAAACTAATGTTCCACGTTTACACCCTTGCCCCATGACCCACTCCAAAACTAAGCACAATGTACAACATTAATTCAATTCCACAACAGTTGAACATATTTAGAAATAATTTATTATGATGGCAATCACCAAATGCCTATTCATTATACAGTGGTGCCTCGCAAAACGAAAGCCTCGCACACCAAAAAACTCGCAAGACGAAAGCATTTTTGCGATTTTTCCTGGTGACTCGCAAGACAAATTTTCTATGGCCGTGCTTCGCAAGACGAATTTTTCTATGGCCGTGCTTCGCAAGACAAATTTTTAAAATTAAAAAGTTGAAGTTTTGTACTTGAAATTTTTGAAATCCTCTGTACAGTATGTATGCCTTTAAAGAGCACTTAATAAACACTTTGTAAACCAAATTTGACTTTGTTCTGACTTTTTTTGCCCATAGGAACGCATTAATTAAATTTCAATGCATTCCTATGGGAAACCGCGCTTCGCAAGACGAAATTTTCGCAATACAAAATGACTTGCGGAACGAATTAATTTCGTCTTGCGAGGCACCACTGTATAGTTAACAACTGGTGAAGGGAAGGTTAATGGTTTGTTAGGATAGTCTCAATAACAACAAGGGAAAAGCAGTTATTTCCACATCGACTCAAGCTGATCTTTGCAGTAGGTTCCAAGAATAACAGTACAGGTAATCAAAACCACAGAAGTCATTCCTTGAACACAAACTTTTGCTTGAATTCACACAAGATAGCATTAATAACACGACTGGCCTCTGCTACGTCAAACGTGAAACTCAGCAGCAACTTCCAAAACAAATACAGGTAGGGAGACACATGTTCAACCACACCCTACATAGCAGTTCCAGAAAGAAGCCCCTACGAAGTTGCACTATTTACCAGATTTCCCTTGAACGCACCGGAGTTTGGAGAAAATGTCAAGCTACATTGCCTTTCAAACTTAAAAGAGAAGAAACATGCCTGTCAATCAGCCTATGTTGTTACTCTATGCAAAAAGGGCACTCAATGTGAGCTCTGCTTAGCAACAGCTCCTGGGTTCTTTATCTGAAGACCACACCTTATAACTGTGGCTGTGCCTGCAGCACCATGCGATATAACACAAGCTGCTTCAAGTAATGCCCTGCTTTGGGGCATGAATCAACTCTCACAGGCAAAGCCAAACAGGATCCTGAGAGCCAACTAAGGGAAAACGGAGAGCGGCAGAACTGAGGAATCCATGTTGAGAAGCACTTCTTGTGGAAATAAGCTTGAGTAGATGTACACCTGAAGCGATCCCAAGGATAAAGTTACTAGCTTTTATCAACACTAAAGGCTGAAATAATGTTGTGCACTACAGAATGTATGATAAAAATATTCAGGTAGAAGCTGCTTGTTGTACCAACAACTTCTTGTAGCTTGTTAGAGCCTTACAATTCAGTTAGCAAATACTTGTGCGCCAACAGATCTATTACCAATGTTTGCCATTTGTGATACACTGAATTGGAAGATCGGATCTTCTCCTTTGGACTGTCAATAAATTATCTGTCTGGCTGCCTGTCAGCAATACTCACATGGTGCTTGTAGTGACCAAGCAGATATTTACAAGCCTGGTTTGTTATGCAATGTTTTAGTTATTATCAGTGTTATAATTAATTGAACACTTGTCTTTTCTTTACTGATATTAAAGGCTCGTGCCTCCTTTCTCCTTCCAGAAGTATTTTAGATAATTTTGCCAAACCCACACACTTCTAAAACTGTTACGTTTTCCATGCAAGGACTTGGAGAATTACACTTCCATGGGCCATAGACAGGTGACAATAATAATGTGTTTTGAACACCTTTGCAATAATTTTCCAGGGTTCTTCTTGGAAGTAATGATTACAAATACAGATTCAGAGTGTTTAGTAGAAAAGGAAACAGGAGAAGAATGCACCTGAATGGACTTTAATAGCATACTACTGCCTCTCTTCCCCCCAAACCATATTCTGGTCAAGAAAACTGGTACTTGTATTTGCTTTAAGCAATTTCAGCCAACTGCTGCTAATGTTTCTGAACCATTTATACACAAACAAACAATCTGCACCTCAGCTACTAGACAGCTGATCTACCACATACAGAAGTAGCCTCTATAAAATCACAAAAGCAAACCAAATAATACAGAAAGCACACCACAACTGTATTAGATATGGAACAGGTGCAGGTTCAGTATTAACAAGACATATCTAGTCTGTTGCATCTGCACCAACTTTTCCTGCTTTAAATTATTAGATTATCATAAACTGCCTCTTGTTCAGAAGACATTTGTAAAATAGGAGACAGGCTTTTGATAATACTTTTCATGCTTGCACTATTTCAGCCACAATACCACCTTCTCTGTTTGCAAATATAACTACCACCAATACTATTTTTAAGAAGAATCAGGGTGGAGGGAGAGGGAAGTCTTGGGGGAGGGGGTCCAACACCAGAAACTGTGGCCAACATATTCCCTAAGGAACAGACATTTTGGCCCAGAAAATCCTTCAATGGATTCAATTCTCTCCAAGAGCAAAAAAAAGGAACAGTCATCCAGGTGCACACAGGATGCCACTCCAAACACAACACCAAATTACCTGCAGTGAAGGCATGTCCTTAGACCACCTTATGCAGCAACTCCAGCACGTTATATTGCATTCTTTATCCATGATGCAAGGCAAGAATGAACAGCTCCTAGCAAGAGCACGATGCCACCTGCCAATTGCACATCATGCAAATGAAGTATTTTAGAACCATAAGGAAGAATGACTTCAATGGGCTGTAGGCACAAATCACCTTCTCTGGAAAATACTGCTTAGGCACTACCAAAACAAGACTAAATTATCCAACCACGAGCAGAACTCAGAAACATTCTAAATTCTTTGCCTACCTCCTGGTTATATAGAAGAGTCCATTCTGCATGAGAACTTCAAAAGGCAAAAAGCCTCCTAACATTAAACTTGAAGCTCAAAGCTCAGATATTGTGGCAGCCCATACTGCTTTTCAAATTGCAGCACTGAGTGTTGGATGGCTGGACAGACAAGACTTCTAAACTGGAACAGCTAGGAAAGGAAGAGTCTATAGAATAAATAAGAGCAAGTTACTAAATAGTAATAGTGCTTGAAAGATCCAACAAGATACACGCTCCTCTGGTGCAAAGGAAAATGTTTGCAGAAATGACTTCTCATGTCAAAAAAGGACTAGGGCAGGGGTGTCAAACATAAGACCGGGGGGGGGGGCGTGGATGCAGCCCGTGGAAGCTTTTTCTACGGCCCTCAGGTTTTCAGCTGCTGTGTGGTGCTGAGGTGTTACTGCTGAAAGGGGAGCCCACATGAAAATTGGGTTCTCCCATATCTTGAAGTATGATCAAGATTTGTATCTTTTCTCTTTTATCATTTGCAGCTAATGAGTTCTTAAGTGAGAAAAAAGTGTGTGTTTTTTTTGTTATGACTTATTTAATGACACCACTTCTTGTCTAATGACATCACTTCTGGTCCTCAGCAGGCATCATGGATGCTATGTAGCCCTCTGCATGAAATGAGTTTGACACCCCTGGACTAGGGTATATTCTTGGGAATTGATTCCCTACCCACTCTCTTTAGTAAGAAGAACAGAACACTATTTTTGTGGATAGAAAAGATCTACAAAAAGCTTCTCAGGCTAATTCCTAATAAGTTTGATTTGTAGCCTGCCCCTTCCCAATGATTTGTGGAGGTACCAACATTTTAACCTCCTAAAGCACAAGTATTACAATCACCCTCATCCCAAATGTTCCAAAGATTCATGATCATCAAAATGCAACTAACTGAAGTCACTCCCAAGACTGCTTTAATTGCAACAGCACAACTACCACTCATGAATTGGCTCCAACCAAGTAAGCACAAGTATCTTCTCACCAGAAATGAGAACTGTGCAACTATCACGGACTCTCTATTCAGTACAAGGGCTTGGGTGAGCCTGAAGAAGGATATTCCACAGTAGGAGAACAACCACTGACAATGTCTGTGTGTTCCTGCAGCCCTAAGATAGCAAAATGAAACTGAAATTCACGCCTGAACTTTGAGAACACCACAGAGTCTCTCACTCCATACTGGGTTCAAAGCTATAGGACTGTATAGATACTAACAATAGATGTGAATTGAACCCCGAATGAAATAGGGAGCCAAAGCAGACACACTAAAGCACTGACGTAAGTGATCCCAATGACCCAGCACAACTGCAGCATTTTGCCCAAGTCAAAGCTTCCAAACCATGGCACCTCCCCCATTCACATTACCAAACTGCAACACAATGGTCTGGTCTCACAGTCACACAGGGATGAATGACTGTGGTTACTTATGTGCAAGCTACGAAACAGCTATTGATAGTTACTTACTGCTCAGTGCTTTTCCGTGTCACCCTTGCAAAGGGTTTTTTTCCATGTATTATGTAACAGGTGCAACGTCTGCTATTTAATGAAAACACAGCATCATGCTTGCGCTCAACATACTGGGGTTCTTAACAAGGATCATTAAGTCTTAGAATTAAAAAGCAGCTTAGCTGAGTACCCCAACATAACTGAATGCCCTACCTACACCACCTCATGAGAAACGGCAATGTGCCAATGCTGCCTTCAACAAGACCTTCAATCCTGATGCTGAATACCATGTGCAACCAGTAATACAGAAGACATATATCAATACAGTGCAAACAGAGCAGGAAGGACAGGTAGTTTTTGTGACTGAAAAAAGAACTAGGCTGATGAAGGGAAAGTTTTACATCCATTTGAGAATTCAAAACAAATCTCCTTTCAAAAACCATAGCATAACAAACCATGAGATGCCTACATAAATGGAAAGGCTTGCATAACTGTCTTTGCACAGCATACGCAGTGAGAATTTATACCGACTGAACTGCACTTATACCATGAAGGCACAAAGGCAGCTTGGCTAGCAACCTTTTCCATCTGTTACAGACAGTCACAGTCATACAGCCAGACTATTACAGGTATATTGCTCACACAACGTTAATATGTCAAACTATGTTCCTTTAAAACTAAACATCTAATTTTATACTGCGGAAGTCACAACTACAAACATGGTAACTCCAGAATGACAATCACATATAGTAACTTACAAATTCTGTACAGATCTTTAAAACACTCCTAGCACAGATTCTGTCAGTACACCAACAACTTTGAACAGCCCTAGGGCCTTAACATCCAACCCCAAAGCACAAATCTGAGGCTGCAAATCTATCTATACTTACCTGGGCTTACCTGGGAGTAAGCCCCAATGACTATAATGGGGCTTACTTCTAAGCAGACAAGCACAAGATTGAGCTTTAAGAATGCTGTTACCCACTTACACTACCCAATATTTAGGAACTAAAAATATACGCAGTTCTCCATAACCCTGCCTAGCACATAGCCAAGATAAGTAACTTCAAAAGGGGTTTGGGAAATCCACACCCAAAGTTCTGATCAAGAGCAAGTTTAGAGAATGCCTTTTAGAAAACTACCTGCAGTATGTCTGCTGTAACTAGAGCAATGTTTACAGTGCTGAACCTACTCCTGTATTTACATAATTGCATCAGCGAACCAGACCCTTTACAGAGCAAAGACAAAGCCAGGTCCCCATCTAAGAGTCCTAAAAACAAAGCTTTTAATTCATTGTACTTCCACCTGTCTTTGGCAGAGATGTGGCAAAGCCTTTCATCCTGCACCACATACTAGTCTTGTTCATTTCACACAGACTGATTGTTCCTAAGTGACTCCTCTTCCAACCATCTAAAGAACACAAAGGGGCTGACCAGAAAGGCAATGGGTTGCAGCTTTACCACAGTGTGCATCAGTTAGCATGGGGATTAGAGCCTAATCCTATGCATGTCTCCTCAGAAGTAAGTACCATCATAGTCAATGGGGTTTGCTCCCAGGTAAGTAGGACTGCAGCCTCAGATCACAATCTCATGCACGCTTGCAGGGAAGAAAAGCCCATTTGAACACAGGGGGGCTTTGCCAGGATTGCGCTGCTAATCTGCTCTAGTGATGGAACCCGTGGGCAGGGATTACTCCAGGCTTGGATCAGAACCACCAAGTGCCTGATACCTGGACAATTGTAAAAGCCACTTCAACAGAAGCGCACTGCACATTCCTGCCGAAGCAGCTGCAGCTATTCCCATTCAGGTGCCCGTTTAGGTGGCAAGAGTTTGGTGCAGTTTTACTCCTTGCTTCAAGACTTGCGAGTAGAAGAGTTTTGTTTCCAGTGAGCAAGAAATAAGTCTCATTAGGCTCACTGGGATCTACTCCCAGGTAAGCGCGGGACTGCAGTCTCAAAGCATCACTGGTAGGGATGTTTGTTTCCTTAGTAGGACTAAGCCTGAGTAAACAAAAAGCTGTTTGCAAACACCTCTAACTGGAAGCCACACAATCAGATAGAGAGGGAAATAAAACCACCAATGCCCGCTTTCCAGGGAGAGCCTAAGGTCAGGAAACAGGAGAATGAAGCGGCCCTGGAGCAGCCCCAGCTACAGACAGCTCTCAGGGTTCGGAGGCTGCCATCCTACCCACACTTTCCCAAGAGTAAGCCCCACAGAACACAACAGGAACTGTTTCTGAGTAGACAAGCCTGGCATTGCGCTCTAGAGCTGCAATCCTATAACACTTTTGTGGGTGTAAACACCACTGAACGAAACGTGATTTGTTTCTGAGTAGACATGCCTAAGACTGTGCCCCGAGGCTGAAATCCTACCCACACATTCCTGGGAATAAGCTCCACTGACCACAATGAGACTTTCTTCTGAGTAGACCAGTCTAGGATTGTGCCCTCATCCTATAACACTTTGCTGGGAGTAAGGCCCCCCTGAGCGCAATGGGACTTACTTCTGAGTAGACCTACATACGATTGTGTCCCAGGGCTACAATCGCATCCGCGCTTTCCTGGACTAAACTCCACTGAACACAACGGGACTAACGCCGTCATCCCAGACCCACTTTCCTGTGAGTAAGCACCATGGACTGCAACAGGACTTGTTCCCGAGTAGACCTGCCTTGTGCGTGTCCCAGGGCTGCCGTCCTATCCACGCTTTCCTGGGAGGAAGCCCTACTGAACCCAACAGGACTTACTTCTGAGCAGATAAGCCTAGGATTATGTCCTGGGGCTGCAACGCCAACACTTTCCCAGGAGTAAGCCCCACTAGAGTAGACCAGCCAGACCAGAGTAGGTCTACCCCTGAGGAGAGCGGCCCTGGGGCTGCCAGCCTGTCACACTTTCCTAGGAGTAAGGCCCATTGAACACAGGGGGCTTACTGCCGAGTAGGCCTGCAGAGGAGGGTCCCTGGGGGCTTTCCCGGGAGGAAGCCCACTGCCGCAACGGGGCTCGGCTCCGAGGAGCCCGGCCTGGGAGCGCCACTCACCCCTCGTCCTCCTCGTTCTTGCTCGCGTCGATCTTGGCGCCCTCCGACTCCGCGGCGCCGCCCGCGCCCCCCTCGGCCGCGCCGCCGCCACCGTTGCCGCCGTCCGCGCCGCCCTCAGGCTGCTCGGGCTGCTCCGGAGCCTCCTCCGCCGCCGCCTCCCCGGCGAACTGCGGCTGCTGCTCCGACATGCTGGCCGCGAGGGAAGGACGCGGAGGGCTCCCCCGCGGGCGCTGCGACCGCCTCCCGGCCCCGAGCGCGGCCTCCGACGCTCCCCGCACTCGCTAATGGCGCCGCCTCGGCCAGCCCGCACCTAAAATGGCTGCCGGAAGGCGCGCGGCGCCCGGGGTCACGTGGCCGCCCGCGCGCCTCCTCGCCCTCCGCTCGCGGGCTGCCAGAGAGAGGAGCCGCAGAGGGCACCTCTCAACGCGCCCCTCTAGGGCGTCTCGACTCTATGGTGTCTCCCTCCCTGTCAACGCCACCCAGCGTGGCGCCCCTCTAGGCTCTCGCAGCTCTATGGTGTCTTCATCCAGTCCAACACCACCCCAGAAGCTTTGCGCCCCTCTAGGCTCTCTCAACTCTATGGTGTTCGTACTTTTTTGTCTTTCGTTCTCTATAGCGCCAGAACAGCCTTTCTATCCAGCCCGCGCCCTTCTCTATGGCGAAAACGACGCCATTACGTGCGTGCGCACTCGGCAGAGGCCTCTGAATCATAGACAAGGGACTATGAAGTGCCTAGAGCGGTTCTAGGAGGACTGGGGGAAAGGCTGGGAGACCTACTGTAGTGTAAGAGTGGCAGGTGGGATTTCTTTCTTTGACCACGCAGTGCAGGAAGCCAAAAGTTGTGGCTTGCAGTGTGCAGTTTTTGTACGTTTGCCAAAGTTTGCCACGTTTTGTGGCTTGCAAATTTCAGAGTTGCAAGATTGTAGTGTTTGCAAGCTAACCAACATTGTCCAAGGCACTGGCAAAAAGTGCATCACCCCCTCCCAACACAGTCCCACATTTATTAGGAAGCAAGTCCCTCTGAGATGCATGCCATTTACTTGCAAGGTTTAGGGTTGCTTGCTTATATATCTTACTTGCTTATAGATCTATATCCCTACCACCACAAAATTTCTCAGGTCAAATGTTTTGTATAGTTCTGCTTCCAGTTAGTATTTCTAGGTCCCAGATATCTTGCTGTTCTAAGTAGAGAAGGGTAAGGTTTTTAAAGAAAAATAGGATCTAAAACAAGGGTAGAGTTAGCCATGCTCATGCTCATGCTCATGCGACAAAAGCATACAAGTTCATGCTATTGCATTTATTAACTTTGGATTAGGAAGTTATTGAAAGTTTCCTATTCAAACCAGAACACGTTTAAACACAGGTAAGTTCAACCTGCAGGTCTTACACACTTTGCCAGGCGGTGAGGCTATAGCACCCTTGGTGTTACTGCCAAAAGTTCAGTCCAAGTTAAAGGTGACATTTTCAAAGACCATTTATTCCTTGGTGCAAGTTTTGCCACAGCACAGAATTAAATGCCTCCTCTATTTCCATAAATCCCATTACAAACTAGACTTATCAAGTCACCCACAGCCTGCCCTTGCTTTACTGGGTACCTAAAGAACTGAAATGCTTATTCAGTAGTCATTTAGAAGTGTTCCTTTTTATTTGACTGAAGATTGTCATTGACTACTTTCTACCTTTGCTCTATAAACCTGTTCATTGAAGTTAGCATTTGAAGGATTCAATGTTTCACATGCATTATTTAGCGATAAACTTGTCAACAAGCCTGTAAGGCAAGTATGTTCCCATACTGGAGTAGCTGAAGGAAGAAGAAACAGCTACCCTAAGGCCATATAGTGACCTTAACAATCCTATTCTTATGATGTCTTAACTACAACCAGATTTCGGTAACTTCAGAGCATATGCCTCAAATTTTGACTAGCAAGACTAAACTACTGCATCCCAGTTATGCAACTTACTGCTGGTAGATTGTACTGCTTCCAACAGCAGGCAGAAGAACCAAATACTCCCTTCTCCCCCCCAAAAAAAAACTCTTTGTCAAGTAAAAATTATAATTTCAGTCAAGAAATTTATCCTCCCAATTTACTAATTCCAGAGTTTTTAAAACAAAACCTCCAAGTATATTTGCCCTCACACCAATAGACTGCACCAGACCCATCATTTACCAACAGGGAGTTAGGCATCTTTAGTACTTGCTTTAATATTTTCTCTCCAACTGCATGCCCTCACCAGATCTCCAGAATTGGCCATACATCCAAGGTGATAAGTTTCATTTTACAGTATTTTAATATATGTAGAAGTTAGGCGATGGATCATTATTAGAAGACATGACCTTTATTTTTTTTTATAAGCAGAGTTGATTCTATGTCAGCAGTCCCTTTCATTCACAATCAAGGGGTTGTGCTGACTTCTTCCCAGAACAAACTCCCTTCAGATTATAAATTGTTTTAAAACTCATGGAGCTTATTCATGTTGCATGGGATACTGTCACTTAAAAACAAGCCATGTTGTACATGCAGATCTCCCTCTTGCACTTTAAGCTCAAGGTACATTCTACAACACACAAAACCTTGCCATTTTGACACACAACACTGCCTTGAAATCATTTGCCAAAGGCAGAATAAGTAGAGTTTTAACTCCTAAAGGAGGAACACAGGATTCCCAAAGTTCAGAAAGCAGCCATCACAGAAGTAAGCATTTTATTTTTGAGAGTCATTCAACATGAAAATTATACAAATAAAAATTGTATAAACACAAGAACCACATTGGTGTCATAACACAGATGACAAGACAAAAAAGTAAAAACCATAAAGAAAAACTAGTCGGCCACTATGTACAGTTGGACACTGCTGTGTCGTACACAAAGTCTTTTACAAAATAATCTCCTGTCACGAAGACCACCCTCCAGTCATTCCTGATGTTCTGCAAGATGGCTTTGCTGTAATCTCCACCTATGAAACCAAAACAAAAATCATTATGAGACCAGTGCAACATTTACAAGCATTTTTAAAAGGTCCATTTTCATGAACTGCTTTAAGTCCTCTATTTATTCCTTGCTTCACTGTTAAAGATCATATGCATGTGTCTGTCAACATGAAATATTGATGATCCAATTATACGCCCAGATGTACCAGTTCTGCTCAACAATGGAGCCGTTTCAAAGAACTGTAAGAACTCAGCAAACAAATCTTGGTTTACTAAAAAACCAAGCTGCGAAAAAGCCTTTCATGGCTTCAACTGCTAGTGGGAAAGAGAAAATGGCAACACACCAAGGAAAATGGGTTAGCCAGGCGAATCAAACACAAAACTGCCATCTGCATATGATCTTTAATGTTCCCAGATTTAAAAGTTCGTTTTGGTTTGTAGATTTCACTAATAGCTATAAAAGAAAAAAGCAAGCATTAAATCTTAAAGAACGAACACTTAAAATGAGGTTCCACAATTGATATACAACACTAAACAGAAGACCAAAAATGATTAAGCTGTAAAGGCATTTATGCACTTTAACTCCTGTAAAAAATTTTAAGTTAAGACACTTAAATCTTCAAAGAAGATTTTTAAAAAGAAGCCAAAGTCTGAAGTTTTCCACTTTAATCTTTACGCTGGTACATGAAGTTGGAAGAGACCATACCACAGGACAGCGTTTTCTGGTGTATGCCTTGCGCTCTGCCTGCAACGTGCGACCCCCAGAGATAGACGTGGTCAGGGTGACACACGGCCTGCAATGAAGTTCCCGCTGGCGGGTACAAACAAGGTATAATGTCAGAGTTAGAAGACAACAATCTTGTTTTGCTTAAGTTGTACCCATTTCAGTACTTTACCTGTTGGTTAACACTGCTATTAAGATTAATTATTCCTTTACGCCACCTGGCATACAATGTAAGCAGAAAAACTCTTATGTTTCTCTGAGGTACTAGGACGGCGAAATCACCTTTTACAGAGTTAAAGATCTATAGACACTTAAGGCAAAGAGTTTTAAAAAACACATATTTCAACACGTTTTAATTTTTAAAAATTCAGGCTATCCAAGAAAGTTGTTTTTACTCATTTGTCTATTGATCTTTAAATTAGATTAGATTTAGGGAAGGCAATGCTTTCAAATCAATACACACCTGTTTCTTCCTCAAGCGTTTCTTTAGTATGGCTGGTAGTTGTTTTGGTGATTACCGCCACCTCGGGATGCCTTTCCATATGTGCTTTGCTGTCCTGTTGAGAAAATTGACAAAATTCACAGCCTTAGGGTCCCACACAACACTTCTGTGAGTGGTGATCCAAAAGTCACATGGGATTCTACTAAAATATTCATTCTAGCTGTTTTATCATAAGATACAAAATAAACATTGGTACATCAAGCCAGCATCAGGATTGTTACAGAATTATCTGCACTCCAAAACTTTTACACCAGTCTAATAGCATTTCTGCCCCTTCCTCCATACACAACACTCCAAGAGGTAGAAGATACTGATGATTCTATTTATAGAGTTCACCCAGACACAGACCCCAGAAGGAGAAACAGTTAAAGCTATATACAACTATGGTACAGATATGCCCCTAGATCAGGGGTCGGCAACCCGCGGCTCTGGAACCACATGCAGCTCTTTCAGCTGCCTGCTGCGGCTCCTCCGGGTGAAAGTGGCAAAGGGGGTGACAGGAGGCACCTGTGTTGGGAGGGCAGGCTGCTTCCCTCTGCCCCAGCTCACTGCCCTCCTCTCCCTTCACCCCCACCTGCCCCGCATTGGTTTTCCTTTTCAATTTTGCCCGCTCTGCAGGCTTAAGCTCCCTGTTTTTCCCTTCCCCAACTCTCCAGCAGGATGTCCTCCTCAGCCATTGCGAGCCCGCCTTTCCCTGAACAGGTCCCCACTCAGTGCAAGGAGAGGCTTTTCCTCCACAGCAGAGGAGACATCCTGTGTGTCTACTCAGTAGTAAGCCCCATTACAGCAGATGAAGCTTACTCCCAGGAAAGGGTGCCTGGGATGGCAGCCTTGGAGCCTGCTCCTATGCGTGTCTACTCAGTTGCAAGCCCCATTACAGCAGATGAAGCTTACTCCCAGGAAAGTTGTAAACCCCATTACAGCGGGAGCCAGTGCCCTCTGGCAGGTCTGTTCAGGAGCAAACGCCGCTGTAGTCCCTGGGCTACTCCCAGGAAGGTGTGGAGGGCTGCAGCCTCAGCCCCCTCCTATGCAGGTCTACTCACAAGTAGTCAGTGAGGCTTCCTCCCAGGAAAGTGTGGAGAGGACTGCAACCTAAGAGCTCCAACCAACTTGTCTGCTCAGAAGTCCCATTGTAGCCAATGGGGCTTACTCCCAGGATAGTGTGGAGAGGGTTGCAGCCTGAGTGAGGGAGGGCAGGCAGGAGGGCAGGCAGGAGGGCAGGCAGGGCAGAAGCTGGCCTGTGGCTGCCCCCCCCCACCTTCCCCTCCAGCTCTGGCTTCTTCTCTTCCCCACCTCTGGAGTCTGTGTCCTTTTTTCCTTCCAGCAGGGTGCCTCTGGAAGGTGGGGGGAGTTCTTTAGTATCCATGTAAGATAAGCAGATGTCATAACCACCATATGTATTGGAATCCTGGAAGATCTGTTGAGGAGGTAGATGTGGTGTCAGCTGTGGCCCCTTTAAGGGTAAGGCTTGGGCATCCAGCAGAGTGTGCTGCACAGCTGCAGCCACTTGAAGGCAATAGGGCCCTCAGGGATATAACCTGAGGTTGTAGAATGAGTGCAGGTTGGATGCAGGAGAAGAGACTGACTTGGCTTATTGACTTTGACACTCTGATTTGACCGACTTATTTTGGAATCTGACCTTGGACTGTGGCTTATTGACTTTGGACTCTGCCCTGGATACTCTGACTGACTTTGTGACTAATGGACTGCTGGAGACACTGGAGTTTGAAGTGTGGCTGCTGTGCCCAAGACCTGCTGATGACCCAGGGTCTGCTGTAGTGGCAGGAGACTGCTGGCAGGAGAGAGGACCTCTGCAGGTTGAACAGGCGAGCTACCCTGGAGGTGGGGTCCAGCAGGACTGCAGGGCAGAACCAGGGTCATTTGTTGGGAGAAAGAATGGGAGCTAATTTGCTTAAAGTGGGCATAATTCTCCAGGCAGAGCTTGGCCTTGGAATCAGGCAAAACACAGGACAAGAATGTATGACAAAACTAACTAAAAGCTACAAGTGGGGGCTACATTATAAAAATGGGACCTATAAGAGCATATAGGTAAAAAAAACTATACATGCAGTGTTATCTTCATTTTAGTTGTCAAAAGGGTTTTGTGGCTCCCGAGGTTTTTTTCCTCCGGAAAACTGGTCCAAATGGCTCTTTGAGTGTTTAAGGTTGCCGACCCCTGCACTAGATGCTAAATTGAGTGAAAATATTCTTACCACTGTAGTCAGCATATCCCTGTCCATAGCCATAACTTGGGTAGTTGTACCCAGAATAATCATATCCACCATAGCTGCTGTAGCTCTGATCACTATAAGGACTGTTATAACTTCCATATCCTTGATCGTAGTAATTGTTATAGCCTTGATTCCAATTTTGTCCTTGACCTACAATGAGGCAACCATATATGAAAGCTTTAATCTTTTTCCTATGTTAAATGAAAGTTAGAATTTCAACATGAAATACAAAGACACCCACATTTTACAATTAGGTTTCCCAAATTGATTCTTATTTAGTCACTGCAGACTTCTGAGCTCTATTACTCAACATGTGCCTTTGCCAGGACAAGAGCTATGCAACAGAGAATATGGTCAGTCCCTTTCCCCTGCACCCAGCCCATTAGTTCATTTTGCTTATTATGGCAAGTAATTTCAATCACACCTTCCCTATTCCTGGTCATGCATTTTAGCAATTAAAAAGGAACTTCCCATCTCACACACTTACCCCTGCCACGTCCTCTGGAACCACCTCGCCCACCAGATGAAGCTCCTCTACCTCCCTTTTGCTGCTGCTGCTGCTGCTGCCTATATACATCTTTAGGCTGTGCTACTTTTATCTCACACTAAGAGAAAACAGATTGCATAATTTACTACCAGGTATATGAAGGACTTAATTTTAACACTAGCACATCAGAGACACATATCAAAGCTTTTTAGCCAAAGAGTAGTACCTTGCCAGAACCTATTTGATGGTATCTGCTTTCCAACAATTTCTTTACTGGTTCTTCATCTGTGTAGGTGATGAAACAGAAACCTCTCCGTTCATTTGTCTTTGTGTCCATGGGAAGCTCAATGTTTTCAATCTGAAATCCACATTAACAGCTATAAATATATACAGATTCAACACTAACTTCCTCTACCAGTACCACCACAGTATTTTGCCTTGCCCTTCCTGCTCTTATTTCCTGGTATGTACCATTTGTGACCTTCACTCCTGTACCACCTCTATTCTTTCCTACTGTCCAAATATTTAACTTATTACAGTACAGGCATGCCCTCGTACCCACACGGGTTCCGCTCCGGAACCCCCTACGGATACGTGAATCCACAGATATGGGAGGGAGTCCTCCACCCTCCAGAGGTAAACTCTGCTGGGCTCAGAATAACTAGGTATCAAAAAACGCAAGTTCTGGTTTTCCATGAAAACCGGGAGTGTTTTTAACACCTTTTAAGGCATTGATTACATTGCCCTTGCCTTCCCTCTTCTCCATATCTCCCTGCATTGATAAAATCTTTTAATTTCTTGAGGTATGGAATTAACTTTTAATTATGTTACTGTTAAAGCAACATGCACACTGAGTATGCAACCACTATTGATTAGCACTTGGGAAAGACATGAAAGATTAGAAACTTAACTGAATAGGATAAAAGTCTAATCCTATTCCTTTACACGTTTCCTTATTGCTCTCATTTATTCCTATGGTTTTCTTGTCTGTCCTTGTTCCTGTCCTACCATGTTCCAGGAACAGGATAGGAACAAGGACAGAAACAGGGAAAGGAACATCATCGTCAAGGGAAGTGGGGTTTACTTTACTCATTCAAAAAAACACATTCAGACCAGCTTTTTTATAGGTCAACACAAGCAACCTTCAACCATCTGTTATGTTATAGCAACCCAGCAAGCCCTTGAATTAATGCTAAGCAGACACCTCTATTAAACAATTGGACTACCTCTCCAAAGCCACCAAAGTATTCTTTTATTTGCTCCTCAGATGTATCTGGACTCAGTCCACCAACGAACACTTTTTTGGGTGGTTCTTTCCCCTTCAAAGCTTTTGCCCTTTTAGGATCTATTAATTTGCCATCCAACTTGTGTTCTTTCAACTCCAAGACCTAGAAGACATGCACGTAAATTTATCTTCAGAGGAGGAAAAGTTCCCATCAATATGCAGAAAGACTCTGTGGATATCTGCGCTATGTTTACATACCTTCTCAACACTCGCAGCATCTTTGAAAAGCACAAACCCAAAGCCTCTAGACCTCCCCGTGACAGGATCTGTTTTAATCGTGCAGTCCACCACTTCTCCAAAGCGAGACAAGTATTCTGTCAAGTCTTTCTTGCTTGTATCCCAGCTCAGGCCTCCAATGAACATTTTTCTGCAATGAAAGAACACAAACTCAGTGGAATTATACTTTGACACATACCCTGACTTTCTATTGGCATACTAAAAATGACTAGCAAAATTAAGAGTCCTATAAAGCAACTACAATAAATAAAAATTGTTAAGCAAGGTGCAGTTAAGCTATACTATTCCTGCTCACGAACCACAACCAAATTATTTGGTCACATATATTGGAAAAACTCATTGTATTTGTAATTCAGCCATAAGCAGCAATTTAAAAATTATACAATTTGTTTTACAGGGACAGCCTTCAGATTACCATTAAGGAAAACAAGATTATACAGCCTAATACAAATTTTGGTGCCTTAACACCAGAACAAAAAATGTTTGTGCTAGGCCTGTGTGTAATTATGTGCTGTATGTAATTATACCAAATGCTGCGGTTACTGTTTTATTAGTAGAGGTGTTTGAAAAATGGTGTTTATTCTACTCAGAATTGTGTTCAGAAAGACTTAGGCTGTAATCCTCCTATCAGAAATAAACACCTCTATTCATTAGATATCCCCCTCCCCAGGTTGTGTGTCTTGAAGCATTTTATGGTAAATTCTTGTCAATGCACTCCACAAGAACAATACAATCTCTGAAGTACAGAGATAGATGCACTATTAACCATTCTTATCTGGAAGCTTGGATGATTGCAGTAAAATCCCCTTTTCAAATGAACATGTCAGAATGGGTTTGTGCTCCCGAGTAAACACAAGTTGCCCTGAGATTGAGGGCAGTTTACCAAGAGAAGGAAACCTTTGTATGTTTCTCCACTGGCACAGTATGTCCTTTGGTGGGGCTTTCATGCAAGTGCAATAGGCTGGCAAGAACCAGCTGTTTTGAACTAGGTACAGACCTCCATAATCCAACCTGTATGTATGTAGGAGTGTTATTTGATTTAACCCCCAAGATTTTAGATCATATAATACAGAAGGAAAAATAGCTTTGCTTAAAAGTACACATTTTCTCAGAAAGAGGCACTTGTCTTGATGAAGAACAGTTCCTTTACATGGATGCTCTTGAAACAATCAACCACTATGAGAGAAATGCTGTACAGTGTATAGGAACTCGGGCAAGTTTGTAACAAACTGAAATCTTGCAGACCAACCACATCAAGCATGATGGCAATTTCATCACCTTCTAGGCCTCACTTCTGTATCTGTAAACTATGTACACACTAACATTGTAATAAAGTCAGTCCAGTGATAAGCACCATTCCACTATGCTTTATCATGCCATTTCATCTACTATACATTATCTTGGGAAGCCAGATAGTCCTAAGTGCTACTCCCATACTAAACACTGAGGACAAGCAATAGAAACTAACAAATTCATGAAAGATTTCAACAGAAGATTTCAGTTCACAGCTCCACCTTAAGCACCAACTTATAGCAGATCTAAAACCACCAGGAGATAAAACTGTCAAGTAAAACTAAAGACACTGTAACCTAACAAGCTAGGTACAGATCTGCTCCACCACCTCAAGCCAGGCTGACAACTCAAGAGAAAACCTCAAGGATGGGATAATGGAAGTTATCACAAACACACTGGCCTAAGAGTTCCTTGGAACCAGTTTCCTGCAACAGAAAACATCTTATAAAAATATACTGCTTCTGGTAAGCCATTTATTGTTCACTGGTAGGCTGCACACACTTGCAGCTACATGGTTTCTCGGTTGGTCTTCAAGTTGATGGAAAAACAAGGTCACTGTAGGGCAGCGTTTCTCAACCAGTGGTACAGGTAGCACTGGTGATACTTGACATGGTGTCTGGTGATATACACAGGACTCAGGCACCTGCCTACCAGTAACACAGCAGCAGGTTTTTGTGTGTTTGAAAAAACCCTTCTGTCTACCCTGAACCTCTTACTGGTGTTTGTTCATTGCCTCTAGCCTCTCAATCTGGAAGTTACTGACAATTACATCATCACCAGTTACTTCTGGTGGTACTTCCAATAGGTGGACCATACAAAGCAGTACAGCAGGGAAACGATGAGGAATGCTGCTGTAGAATAACTCAAAGACACCAGGTACAGCTCTTTTCAAAAAACTGTATTTTTGTCTTGCTTTTCTTCAAAGGACCTCAGGGAAACACCCGTAACCTCTTACCACCCCATTATAATTGCAGGAACCCCAGGTCAAGTTTACACAATGAGTTTCATGGGTAAGCAACATTTTGATTCAAAGTCTTCCCAACCACAACCCAGCATCAACCACTAAACCAGTGTTCTTCTATCTGTGGGTCATGACTCCAATACGGTCACAAAGCCTCATTGGGGGGATCATGGCAACTTTCCACACAGCTATATGCGAGAGGAGTGGATGGAAGCCTCGGCTGCGTTCCTTGGAACTGAGGTAGTACCACCACCTTATTATAATCCAGCAGTTCCCAAACATTTTCAGCTGGCAACTCCCGTGACCTACTGAGTCACTGGCCACAGCACCCCCATTAGGGCTACATCACTGTTTCTCAATGTTCATCCTCCACCGTACCACTTTACGTGAGCTGCCTATTTGAAGTACCCCTGGAAATAACTGGCAATGACATCAACAGTTACAACTGAGTTGGGAGGCCAGATACAAAGCATAAAAACACCAATAAGAAGCTCAGGGTGGACAGGAGGACTTTCTTTAGCATGAAAAGCATGCTTTGGAGCTCTACCTGCTGAGCCAAGTCTCCTACCGCAACTTATTTCTTCACCCAGCATGTAGTTAGTGTATGGAACTCCTTGCCACAGGATGTGGTGATGGCATCTGGCCCAGATACCTTTAAAAGGGGATTGGACAGATTTCTGGAGGGAAAGTCCATCACGGGTTACAAGCCATGATGGGTCTGTGCAACCTCCTGGTTTTAGAAGTGAGCTGCCTCGGGTGCAAGGGAGGGCACCAGGATGCAGGTCTCTTGTTGTCCTGCGTGCTCCCTGAGGCATCTGGTGGGCCACATGAGATACAGGAAGCTGGACTAGACAGGCCTTCGCTGGACCCAGTGGGGCTCTTCTGATGTTCTTCTGTGGTGCTCCCAGTCTCGCTGCTGGGTTCAGGGTCCAGTGAGCACCACCAGACACCACCTCAAGTACCACCAGTGGTGCCTGTGCCACTACTACGCTTTGTATAGGGTGGGGCTTTTCCATGAGGACTCCACTGCTGGGTCTCCCCACAGAGCCACGGCTCAGCGTCTGGGGAGCCTCTGCTACAACCCCAGCCCAGCAGAAGAGGGCAAGCCCCTCCCCCTCCTGCCCAGGGAGCTGCTAGCTCCCCCTCCCCGCCTCTAGATGGACTCAGGTGGCTCCGCCCACCACTGCGCTCGCGCCACCAGCAGCAGCCTTCATGATCCCAGCTGGCCACGCCCACCGGCCTCCGATAGGGTGTCGGTTACGTCATCGAAGAGAAAACTCCGGGCCCCGCCCACCCAGCCAGAGCGCGCGCGGGAAGGAGGAAAGGGGAGGGGGCACAAAGGGAATCCTGAGGGAACAGCCCGGTCACGTGACGCGCGTCGCGCCCCTCCCACCCGCTCCCACACAGGCCAAGATGGCGCCGGCGAGGCCGCCGCCCCTCCCCCTCACCCGTCGTCCTGCTGGTTCTTGCTGGCGTTGATCTTGGAGCCCTCGGCGAAATCCTCCTGGCCGCCACCGGAGCCCGCGTTATTGTTGCTGTTGTTGGCGGCGCCGTAGTCGGTGTTCTCCTCCATGGCGGGAAGGCGAGGCGGAGCGTACAGAGGGAGGGAGCCGAAAGAGGAAGGGACGCAGCACTGCGCGCAGAACACACTAAGATGGCGGCCGGCACAAGAGATCCGTGCAGAGCCTGCGCCGCCTTTATATACGGGGCCTGCCAGCCAATCAGCACGGCCTGGCGCCGCAGGCGCACTCGCGACCCCTGAGAGGGAGGGGGAAGGCGCCTCACAGCGGCGCAGGCGCACTAGCGACACCTGAGAGGAAGGGGAGAACTCCTCAGCAGCGCAGGCGCACTAGCGACACCTGTGGGGGCGAACTCAGCAGCGCAGGCGCAGTAGCGACACCTGAGGGGAAGGTGCATGAGGGGAAGGAGGGCTCAGCACTACGCACGCCTACTCAGAAGCAAGTCCTAGTGTGTCCACTGGGGCTTTCTCCCAGGAAAGTGTGGAGAGGACTGTGCTGTTAAGAACATAAGAACAGCCTCACTGGATCAGGCCATAGGCCCATCTAGTCCAGCTTCCTGTATCTCACAGCAGCCCACCAAATGCCCCAGGGAGCACACCAGATAACGAGACCTGCATCCTGGTGCCCTCCCTTGCATCTGGCATTCTGACATAGCCCATTTCTAAAATCAGGAGGCTGCACATGCACATCATGGCTTGTAACCAGTAATGGATTTTTCCTCCAGAAACTCGTCCAATCCCCTTTTAAAGGCGCCCAGGCCAGACGACATCACCACATCCTGTGGCAAGGAGTTCCACAGACCAATCATGTGTTGAGTAAAGAAATATTTTCTTTTGTCCTAATCCTCCCAACACTCAATTTGAGTGGATGTCTCCTGGTTCTGGTGTTATGTGAAAGTGTAAAGAGCATCTCTCTATCCACTTTATCCTTCCCATGCATAATTTTGTGTGTCTTAAACATGTCCCCGAGGCGCCTCTTTTCTAGGCTGAAGAGGCCCAAATGCCAAACATGAAGGTTTCTGGGGCTATGAAGCTTTATCTGGGGCACCAAAGCTTCTTTTGGGCTCCTTTGCAAAGGGAGAGTCCAGTGGCATACCTGGAGGGGGGAAATGCCCCGGGCGCCAACCCTCTGAGGGCGCCTCCTCAGCCTTCCCCCCCCCCCCCGCTGCCCATTTGCCTTTAAAGGGAGAGAAGCCGCACCCAGGCAAGAAGCTGTCTTGCAGGCAGCCACTAGACACCGGACTGCACCGCCCCCTGCCCTCCTCTATAGGAGGAGGGGAAAGGGGCGCCCTGTAGAGGAAGCCCAACTGTAAGACAGGTGAGCTTCCAGCAGCCCCAAACCACTCCAAAGGAGACCTCTAGCTGTTGGGACCCCTTTATGATCCTGGGCCCAGATAGAAGTTACTCACTTTACATTTTTCTTCTAGATCCCTAGTATCATCACAAACCATGGTTCCACCTTCAGGAAGCGAACTGTCAGAAGAAGTCTTAATCGCACAGTAGAAAGAATAACAAGCCGTAGAAATTCCCAATTCTCCAGGGAGGTTTCAGAAGAGTACCACTCCTCTTAGACTTTCCGCAACTCTGAGCATGTGGCTCCCATGAATCCCTGATTGCACCTGATGTATCAGATGTAAACAATACAACGTTTTGTATTGACACAACAGAGTCTTGTGGTGGCACCAGCACCAGTACTCTTGCGCACCAGCACTGACAGCTTAGCTTCAGCATCCGGTTGTTGGCATCCTTCAGTCTCGGAAGACTATGGTATCGCACTCTGAATGGTGGTTCTGGAACAGAGTGTCCTCTCCAGTGTGCGAAGCCTGGGTAAAGTAGGTATGGAGGATAGGCTGTTACCCATGCAGCAAATCCCCCCTCTCCACGTCGCGACTGTGTTCAGCCATGAACTGCCTCAGGGACTCCGGCTCTGGATTTTGCCTCGAGGTTGTCTCCTGAAGCCTTTTCCATAACTGGAGGTAGCCACAAGGCAGTGGAGGTTTGGGATCAGAGTTTTCCTTCTCTCAGATGAGCTGCCTTCCTAGCTAACGAGTCCCATCTACCCGGTGGCTGTTTAGTTGCCTCTTATGACTTCAGCATCCACATCCTGAGAATGTGGGGCCTGCCTTTTCTTCCATGGTAACTTTGTCTGGTTATTGTCTGCTGTGTCCTGCCCTCGCCAGACTTGGCTTATCACAGTTAAAATTTCTCTCTCTCTCTCTCTCTCTCTCTCTCTCTCTCTGTCTGTCTTTTCTGCCCTGGAGAAGTCTCTGACAAAGGCCTGGGGTGCACAGTGTCAGCGCAATCAAGGCCCATTTGCTGGCCCTCACTTGGAGACCCTTCCTTTCCTTTCAGAGGCCACATGGTCTCTCACAAGCCAGCAGTGCTCACCTCTCAAGTCACTTGCCATGCTTTAATCTAGGGGTCCTTTCTCTTTTGTCCAGCCTCTCTACCTATAGTCCCCCTACTGTGTCTTGCTTGCCCATTAAATAGAAGCGCAGGCCACTTCCTGCAGGCATCCCTGACAGCCTCAGCCTGCCAAGAACTTGCCATGGAAGGAAAGAGCAGGAGGACAGTTGAGACATGCAGCTGAACCCCTCCCCTGTGGCAGACGATGGAGCTGGCCTTTTCTTGGGCTGGCGGCAGCAATGGCTCTTTTTTCTACCTGGATCTGCTGGGCAGACTCCAAGGAGGAGACTGCAAAAGCTCTCTCTCTTTCTCTCTCTCCCGCACCTCCCCTGTTCCCACCCACACCATCTTCACCTAATTGCCTGTGGGCGGCCCAACCTCCATCCAATCACACATAAAACTCTTTGGGGGATCAGCCTCCCCCTCATTTGTTAGTTGGTTGGGGAGCAGAAATCACATCAGGGGTTGGCCAGGTCAGGCATTGACCAAGGGCTCACATCCATCAGACAGGCATGGGGAGCACACTGCTGAACTGTCACTGGGGGAGGGGCACTGGGGGAGGGGGGAAGACCAGGACTTGCTGCCTGTCTCCCCCCAACCCCCGCTTTGTCTTTCACTGAGACCTCAGGAGTTGTGTGGGGGAAAGCACAGACAGGTGTGGCTCCTCTGTGCAGAAAGAGGACTAACCCTCCTCTCACCTCCACTAAAACTTCCTCTCCCATAAGTATCACCAGTGATCTTGGTGGGTGTCACTCTCTGTGAAGGCTGCCAGACAGAAAGGCGGCCCATCAGTTCCAGGTGCTCAGACTGGACCCAGTGCCTTGCTCTCCATGGCCTCCGTGTGAAGGACTCACAACAGCAGCAGGGGATGGCTTGCACTCAGCTTCCCCTGAAGTCTCACTGTAAGTTGGGTTTTCCCTCCACTGTTCTAGCTGTGGCCTGGAGTTCTTGCTGGGCCCCTCTGCCTTGCTTGTTCAGGCATGAAGCCCCTGCATCTGGGGCTCTGCTTCTCATCATTGCTTGTCTTACTTTCTTGCTGCTGTGTTTCATATATCATTTTTTTCCCACATTTTTATACCGCCTTTCCTCCAAAGAGCTCAGGGCAGTGTACACACAGCTGCTCCCCTCCCTTTGTCCTCACAACAACCCTGTGAGGTAGGTGAGGCTGAGAGAAAGTGACTTGCCCAAGGTCACCCAGGATACTTCATGGCTGATCTTCCAGGTCTAAGTCCACCTCCCAAACCACTACACCACCCTGGCTCTTTAGGCACTCTGGGTGCCCCTTTTTCAAGGAGGGGCTAATGTATTTTAACCACATACGGGAAATGCCCCGACTTGGGAAGGAGGGTGCAGTACTATGCATGCCTACTCAGAAGCAAGTCCTATTGTGTCCAATGGGGCTTACTCCCAGGAAAGTGTGGACAGGACTACAGCCCCAGAGCCCCAGCATGTCTGCTCAGAAGTAAAGCCAATTGTAGTCAATGGGGCTTACTCCCCAGTAAATGAGGACAGCAGCCCAAATCGTACTGAGCTCAGCAAGACTCCTTTTCCCTTGTGTGGCCACGATCCTGGGCACGCTGCTCACAGTGCAAGCCTAACATGCTTACTCAAAAGTAAGTCCGTTGATTGCAATGGAACTGACTCTCAGGTAAGTGTGGATAGGATGGCAACCTTATGCAGCACGTCAGTGGGTCTTAGGCTGCCATCCTAACCACACTTACCTGGGAGTAAGCCCCATCGACTCTAATGGGACTTACTTCTGAGTAGACATGCCTAGGATGGGGCTCTGTGGCTGCCATCCTACCCACATATTCCTGGGAGTAAGCCCCATCTACTTTAATGGCACTTACTTCTTAGACATGCCTAGGATGGGGTTCTGAGGCTGCCATCCTATTCACACTTACTTGGAAGTAAGCCCCATCGACTCTAATGGCACTTACTTCTGAGTAGACATGCATAGGCTCGGGATCTTGTTAAGAGGCTGCATTGACCACTTAAGAGCTAATGGGTCCAGGGCAGCCAGATCCCTGCAAGTCGGTGGCACAGAGAGAGTGCCACCCGATGCATGCTTTCCTGGGAGTAAGCTCCACTGAAGTCAATGGGACTTAGTTCTGAGTAGACCCGGGCTGTGACCCCCCCGAGCAAGCGTGCACTGCAACTGACCTGGAAGAGAAGAGCCAACCCAGGGCTGCAGCTGGGCGCGCAACGCCCCTAGCGCTTCCCTCTGCAGCAGCCCCCTCCCCACAGCGCGCCTTCCCCTCCATCCCTGCGCACCAATCAGGCCGCCCCCATCCAGAGGTTGCGGAGCGCCGCCTTCCAGGCACGTGGGTCGCTGCGCTCCAGCCCTGCTGCCTGCGGGGCTTCCGCTTTGGAGAGCCACCAGGGCGTATCGCTGGCTGGCTGAGGCTGCGCGCATCCCTTGCTGATCGTGCCTTTGTGCGCGCCCCCAGCGCAGCAGCAGCCTCCAGGTGGGTCGTCGCTGCAGCCCACCCACTGCTGGCCATGGTGGGCTTCACCATCCCCGCCGAAGTCCGCGTGATCCTGCTGGACATAGAAGGCACCACCACCCCCATTGCATTTGTCCAGGTATGGCACTGGGGCGAGAGTATCTTTGCATGCTGTGGCTGGGCTGACTCTGTTCGTTTCTGCCCAACGTTGCATAGACGCAACAGGGATCAAATGTGTGGGCTGGGCAGAAATGGGTTCAACCAGTAGGGGGTAAGCCTCATGGCACACAAAGGTACCGACTTCTGAGTAGCCATACGTAGGGTTGGGCTGTCAACCAGTGGTGCGGGTACCACCGGTGGTACTTGAGGTGAAGCCTGGTGGCACATGGACCTTGCCACCCAGTAGCAAAAGAAGCAATGCACTGTGATAAACAGCAGCAGGAGGCTTGGCTTGCCAGGTAGAGTTCCAAAGCATGCTTTTTGTGTGCTCAAAAAAAGCCTGTCCACCCCTGAGCCTCTTACTGGTGTTTGTCATGTCACATCTGGCCTCTCAAACAAGAAGTAACTGGAGATTGCATCATCACCAGTTACGAACAGTGGTACTTCCAATATGTGAACCCTGTGAAGTGGTACCTGTGGGGACAGAGGTTGAGAAACACTGGGTCAAACAATCACACTGAATTAAGAACAACTGAACTGGCTCCCAAGATCACCGAAACTGGACATCACTGGTACAAGCCAATATTTCAGAGAATACATGAAATATATATTTATAATGGAGATCAATGATCACTTCCAATCATTTTTCAGAAGTGCATGTTGGATTGGATGCTGGAAAGACCGGGGCTGAAGTTCCCATATACCAGGGATAGCCAGACTTGCTTTAACATAAGAGCTGCATTCAATAAACTTCAGATGTTGGGGAGCTGCAATATTTAAGGAAGCATTTGGGTTCTTGCAGGGACATAGCTAGAAGGGGTGCAAAGCACTAGGTTTTGCAGGCACCGTGCTAGCACCCCCTCCCCTTCGGAGCCATGCCAGGCGGTGGGAGCAAAACAGGTGAATACTCCCACTGCCCAGAATGGCTCCAAAGGGGAGGGGTGGCTTGCATGGCACATTCAGGAGCCTGCAAAGCTTAGTGCTTTTCACCCCCATTAGCTACACCACTGAATTCTTTAATATATTTACTCACCATGAACATTAAATTTATGTTTTAAACCAGTGGACTCTTGAGTTTATACCTGGTAAATTACAGTGTAAAGCTTGAAAATTTCTTATTTTCCATTTATATTAATTGTGATGCAAAAAAAAAGGAGCTTTGGCCACCTCTGCAATATACTGTTGGCTGCAAAGAACAATAGTCCCCATTGAACTCAGTGCTGAGGATGTCACTTTCACCCACACATAGCCTCTCTTCAATTGCTGTTGGCTCTTGGAATGCAATCAGATGTTGTTGTTGTTTTCAAAGGCGACTGTGGCAAAATCCTGATTCCTATTACCCTCTACAATGAGGAGCTATGAATAACCTGATTGCATTTGTTGGGGGGGGGGAGATATGGTGAAGTGTTTATATACTATAAGAGGGCCTTGCTGAATCAGATGAAAGGTTCAGGATGCTGGGAAGCTCTGTGCTTGCAGAGCCTGTGCAACGCCGGGCAGAGCATTGTATGAAAGGCTCTACAATATCTGTGTTGTGAACATATACTAGGAATTCCAATAAGATCTGCAAAGCTGCTTACTGTGCAATCCTTGGGCCTGTCCTTACTCAACCCACTGTGTTCAGTGGGACTTATTCCTGGGAAACTGTGCATAGGATTAAAACAAACTTGCCTTTGCAAGTCCAGTGACTGAAATGCTGGCATGGGTGTCTTGTGAACTGCGTTGTCTGTTTTAAAGGGCCAATGGGTGTCACACTGTGGTTCCCAAACGGTGAGCTGTGGCTCCCCGAGGCGCCACAAAAACCAGCCAGGGCAACCATGGAATTCTCACAAAAAACCTGCCACCCTATACAAAGTATGGGATTGTAGCCCTAATGAGGAACTGCAGCCAATTGCGCAGTAGGTCAAGGGAGGCACCAGTTGAAAACATCCGTCGAGAGGCACGTGAGCAAATTGTATAGGACTAGGTTTTAATGAAGCAGAAAGTATCTATTGTTTCTGCAGTTCATTAAATTGAAGGTTTGTGGTATGTGTGTAGACACACACTTTTGCTAACTGAGGATAATAGTTTTTGCATCCAATGAAATGGACTCAGGAGCATTGATCACAATAAATCTGTTTTTTTCTTTTCAGGCTCTACAGGACTTTGTTGCTTTTTCAGTGTATTATTGCAATTTAAATGTCAGTAGAAGATGTTTGACAAGTCTTAAAAATTCAAGAAGGAACTGAAAGTTCCTTATAGTCTTATCATCTTAAAAAAAAAAAAGGTAGAATAAATGTTATATAACCTTAGCAGCAACTGGGAACTGTTACCCTCTCCTGCTTTCGTTTCCACAGTGAAAGTGTGAGTGAATTTGTTCAGGGTTTTCCATAGCCTGTCACATCAGATATTTGGGAAACCAGGTCACAGTTTGAGCCTCAAGCTTCCCGCGCCCTGCACTGTCCTCGTACTGTACTTTTTCTCTGGATATAGAGGAAAAGTGACTGGTATTTTGGAGCAAAATTCTTCTACACCCTGTATGCCTTTCAAGGCTTCTGCTTGCCTGTTTAAAAAATAGATTCTAGTCTTCCTTTTGATAGCTGGTCTGATAATATACCTTCTTATCTGCAGTTTCAGTTTTTCTAGTGTCATCACACCCATTTCAGCTTCAGCTCTGAAATGTCTTTTCAAGAGTTATGTTCTTATTTTCTTTACCCAGCATGTAATTAGTCTGTGGGACTCCTTGCCACAGGATGTGGTGGTATCATCACCATTGAACAGATGGTGGGATTGATCAGGTTTTGGTCTGATCCAGTGGGACTCTTCTGATGCTCTGATGAGTTCCCTCTGTAAAATTCCAGACCACTTTGCTGGGACCACCTGAGCAAATGGCAGGGGACAGCACATAAGTGTGAATCTTGTTAAAAAACAATGGTTGCTCAGAGTGTTGTCATGAATGACAGTTAACGTTGTCTCCAAGGACAGCTTGCTATCAAACTGTTATCACACCAGCAGTCCAAATACATACGTTTAAGTCAGAACTGTTAAGATCGTATGCTACAAGTGGAAAACCCTGTGGTTCAGATCTTAGCTCAGACACTTACTGGCTAACTTTAGGCAAGTCACATTCTGTCACCATCAACCTTCCCTATCTGTAAAATAGGTGTAATAATGCAACAACCCTATACATTTATACAGCATCGTCTCTTCTAAGTATTATTGGAAATCCAGTGAGAGTTACTCTCTCAGGTGTGCTGTACTGTAAAATGTCCCTTGTGTTTTCACAAAGAAATTCACCAGCAATTTTAGAACTGGGAAAGTAACACTGATGCCAGAATCATCTTACACTCATTAAGTTTAAGTTATTTTGTGGATTTCAAACCTCAGATTTATTTAATTGGTCATGTGTCCTGAAATGATGATTCCTGATCTGTTTACGTGATAAATCTGATGTTGAAATAAATTGATATGTTGGGGCATATGTTCTATGGGAAATTTTTTTGGGGGGGGGGGTCAATCCAAGTGATTGACAGGATTGCTTCAGGATGACTGAAGCAAATGACAGTCTAAAACCCAGCACCCTGACAACTTAGGCTCTGGAATCTGATTGTTTGCTATCCTCACTGGATCTGTCAGTGGTGGGCGACTCCGACATGCTCAGAAGTGGCATGCCAGTTACAGAGCCACTGCAACCTTTATGGTAACAGAATACAAGATTGGCTGTCGTAAAGACTCCATAGCATGGGTCTTCAAACCCCGGCCCGGGGGGCCAGATGCGGCCTGCGGCCAGCCCCTAAAAGCCTCTGGCCCACTTGGCCAAACATGACTAGAACTGTGCTCTGGTTGCATCTGGAGGGTGTTCTAAGGGCCAGAGAGTTTGAATGAATGGCTTATTCATTTATTCACTCATCTAAATTCCATCTCTAACTTATTTATATAAATTTATATATTTAAATTTTTTCCCGGCCCTCAACACCGTGCCAGTTATTTGATGCAGTCCTCTGGCCAAAATGTTTGGAAACCCCTGCTCCATAGAACTGGGCCATAACAGACTTCTTGTGACGTAGGCTTTTGTGGGTTGGAATGCTGGTCATCTAGTGCTTCTGCCATAAGAAATACATTATCCTTTAACTGTGCTGCTTTGAAATGATAAGGAACAGGACACTCTTTCGAGATTCCCCCCCCCCCTTCAACTTAAATCATGAGTGATCAGCCAGGAACTTCATTACCTCTATTTCTTGAAGGTCATATCATTTCTCATTTAGCATTGTCCCTGGACATGAGCTCAAGTGTCAGGCATGATAAAGTTTTTTGTTCTCTGTATAATTTGGCTGTTCCTGTTATAGATTATAACTAGTATTATAAGGCTAGTATTACAGTGCCGTTGTACAAATCTATGGTAAGGCCACACCTGGAGTATTGTGTCCAGTTCTGGTCGCCGCATCTCAAAAAAGACATAGTGGAAATGGAAAAGGTGCAAAAGAGAGCGACTAAGATGATTACGGGGCTGGGGCACTTTCCTTATGAGGAAAGGCTACGGTGTTTGGGCCTCTTCAGCCTAGAAAAGAGACGCTGAGGGGGGACATGATTGAGACATACAAAATTATGCAGGGGATGGACAGAGTGGATAGGGAGATGATCTTTACACTCTCACATAATACCAGAACCAGGGGACATCCACTAAAATTGAGTGTTGGGCGGGTTAGGACAGACAAAAGAAAATATTTCTTTACTCAGCGTGTGGTCGGTCTGTGGAACTCCTTGCCACAGGATGTGGTGCTGGCGTCTAGCCTAGACGCCTTTAAAAGGGGATTGGACAAGTTTCTGGAGGAAAAATCCATTATGGGGTACAAGCCATGATGTGTATGCGCAACCTCCTGATTTTAGAAATGGGTTATGTCAGAATGCCAGATGCAAGGGAGGGCACCAGGATGAGGTCTCTTGTTATCTGGTGTGCTCCCTGGGGCATTTGGTGGGCTGCTGTGAGATACAGGAAGCTGAACTAGATGGGCCTATGGCCTGATCCATTGGGGCTGTTCTTATGTTCTTAGATGTTCTTTAAACTAACACCTTTCCTGATTCTCTGTACTAGTGACCATGCAAACGTTCTTTGCTAGTTCTGCATTCAGTGGCCCATTTTATTAAAAAAAAACCAACTACTCAGAAGTCCTAGGCTGAAAGTGTTGCACCCACAATGCAACACTTATAAGCTATAAGTGGCAGCCCCAGAAATCTCAGCTAATGGGAAACAAAGATTGTGGATCTGTTCAGACAGTTAAACAACCATGGTTGCTTGGATCAAGAACATGACAGGAAGGAGCATGAATGGAAGCATCACCTCTGTATATCCAAAGGTAGTCATTTACCATGTTGTGTGTGTGTGTTTTTATGCATCAATAGGACACTTTATTTCCTTACATCAAAGACAACGTGAAGGACTATCTGCAAGCACACTGGGAAGAAGAGGAGTGCCAGCAAGACGTTGGTTTCTTGAGAAAACAGGTGGAGTACCTAAGGTCTCCTTTTCTTGTTGTCTGTTTTCTACTAATCTGCACATCGGCATAACTCTTAAGGCTATTCCCCCCTTCCAGACAAGTTAATACAAAGCTACTAGTCCACACAGTGTTCTGAGAGCCCAGCTGTCCCCAAACACCATTGGCTTATTTCTAAAATTTGTGGGCTGTTCTTCAGTAAAATGCCCCCAAAGCAGTACAGTCAGCCTAAAATACAATAAAACAACATCAGAGTTAAAAAAAAAAATCAAGAACAGCAGAAAACCAGAGCTGTAAAAAACATAGATCAGCATAGTCTAAAGGGGGGGGAAATCATTTCGGGAATAGTAAATGTGAGCTAAAGTGAAAGCCTCTTTGAACGTAGGTCTTTGCAAGCTTATTAAAGGCTGGCTGTGGGAAATATTAAACTTCAGAAACTTGGCAAAAGAGAAGAGTGTTCTCCAGGCATGGAATAGGAATGAGGAAACAGCCACCCTATTCTCTTGGGGCAAGAACTTCCATGCATCCATTGCCACCCACCCATTCTCTCATTGTGGCAAGGGTCTTCTGCAGCCCTGCCTGGTATTGCCAGGGACTGAATCTGGGACCTTCTGCATTTAAGGCAAATGCTCAGTCACTGAGCCACAGCCATCTTGCCTTAACTTCTGTAAGATTGCTGTAGCAATGAACTTGATTGCCTTCAGAGAATTCCCCAGGACTCTTAACATGTTTCTCATGATTCAAAGCTTTTCCTCTGAGCCGTCTCCATATTTCAGTCATACCTTAAAATAAATAGCCATGATATGGAATGTGCACCCTTACTTGCACCCTGTTTGTTTATATATACTGATTTATAATGCACCCCAGCCTTGTGTGTGCATGTGTTTTAATCCTTGCACAATAAAAGTCTTACCTCCTTATCATTTTCCGTCCCCATAATTGTTGTTGCCTCACCTTTTTCTCCTGAATTTCAAAGGCTGAAGAGGACTCTCACATGGACGGTGTCGTAGCTATCCCGCTGGAAACCAGGGACGGGGAGGAGGAGATCGAACGTGTTATCCAGGCCGTCGTAGATAACGTCCACTGGCAGATGTCTTTGGACAGAAAGACCACCGCTTTGAAACAGTTCCAGGGTCACATGTGGAGGGCGGCGTATGAAAATGGCCGTCTGAAAGGAGAGTGAGTAGCCAGCATCAAAATCCTGTATGTGACACTGGACCTACCTGTTTATTATTGCCCCCTTACACACTCTTAGGGCACCAACTTTCCAGCATTGACATAGCTGTGCCAATGTGGCATGCACTGCTTCCTGCAGTGGGGAGGCAGTCAAGGGGGCCTTCTCTAGGTAAGGGCATGTTTGTTACCTTGGGCTGCATTGTGGTTAGGTCAGTGCTGGAAAGTTGGTTAGGATTGCGCCCTTAGGTGGTTTCAGTCCAATGTTCAGGAATAACTGGAATGCAAACATAAAGAAGGCTCTTTTAAGCTATTTCTAGCCAACGTTGCAGATACGCAACAGGGATCAAATGTGCACGCCCGTGGGCTGGGCAGAAATGGGGTAAGAGAGAAGCGGAAGTGTGGGAGGAGGTCCTTAACCTGTTCCCCACCCCCTGTAGTCTCTCACCCATTTTGCCCCTAGCTGGGTTTATCTATGTGGATAAACATGATTTGACAAACATGTCTTGGATCCATGTGGTTGGAAAACCATAGGCAAAATGCAGGCAGGGAGAGCAGGAAGCGTCTGGACGCGTCTTGCTCCTTCTGCTGCTTCTCCCCTAAAAATGCCTCCCCCCCACCCCCGGTTGCAACTTCAAGATCTCTGGGAACTGCCTGTCTCAGGGCTTTGCTCTTGTCCTCAATTCCAGGTGTTTTGAGGATGTGGTTCCAGCAGTACGAAAGTGGAGAGAAGCTGGAATGAAGGTGTATATCTATTCTTCTGGGAGCGTGGAGGCACAGAAGCTCTTGTTTGGGAACTCAACAGAAGGTGATATTTCAGAGGTAGGCACAATGTGTTCATTCCTTTTCTTTCCAGCTTCTCCTTCTCTAAAATAAGAGCTGCATTCCCAATGAGGGTATGCTTCATGAGAAGAATGGGGGAAGGCATGGTTTCTTCATGGTGGCACCCTGTGGATGGCACGTTCTCCCCAGGAAGCCTCACCAGACACCGACTCTTATGTCCTTCTTGTACCAGGCAAAGATCTTTCTTAAAGGAGAGCAGCTGTAGGGAATGGGATGTGGGTTGATTTCAGCCCCACCCACACCCATTTATGTAATCTCTCTCTGGGTTTATTTTGTGGCTTGCCAGGACCTGTAAAGATCTCTCTAGCTCTGGTTTTAGTGCTAGCTTTGTGTTTCATTTTCTTCCACTGCTGACAGCCTTTTGTTTAATTGCACCCCACTTTGGGAATCCAGCAGGACTGAAAAGCAAGCTCCCAGTAATCTGCCTTAATACTTAATTCTTCCTGGGCCTTTTAGCTTCTGTTCTGTTTGAATGCTGCTTTTCCCACCTCCGATGTCAGGAAATTGCTGACATTTTGTGGTTCTAAGAGGGTGGTTTTAATTTTGATTTTGCACATTGCCCTGGAAGTACATGTATTGAAAGGCAGGGTATAAAAGTGCATGTAACTCACAGCACAATCGTATGCATGTCTACTCAGAAGTAAGTCTCGCTGTGTTTAGTGGGGCTTACTCCCAGGAAAGACTACAAAGGATTGCAGCCTCAGTTGCATAAGATGCAATTCCTAGCCTGTTCCTTCTGTTTCATGCCTCAGTGTGTGAGTAGAGGCAGCAAGGCTAGCAAGAGCAGGGTAGAAATGGAGTAAAGGGGATAAGGTTTGCAGCAGGAGGTAGAGTGCACTGTACCACTTTGGGCTGCAAGTGAGAGATCACAGCTTGTTTGATTGTTTTTCAATACAGAGGAACATTTAAAATGATCCACTCCCAGTGGACAGCAGAGAACAGTGTGGACTGGAGTTTTTCTCTGTGCTCAGCTCTTGACAGCTAGGATTTGCTGCTTTCTCCAACAAATCTCCCTTCTTTTTCTTATTTTCCTCCTCCAATCATTCAGCTCTTCGATGGCCATTTTGACACCAAAATAGGCCCCAAAGTTGACAGCGAGAGTTACCAGAGGATTGCCTCAAGCATTGGCTGTTCCACTAACAACATCCTGTTCCTGACAGATGTCACTCGAGGTAGGAGAGCTAGTTGCCCTGCTGGTAGCCGCAAGCCAGCAGTTGTGCTGTGAGGTTGTTAGCTGTGACCTGCAGAGTAAATAAGTGGCCCCGTGAAGAAGGCTGGCAGGCAATTGTGCAAGCCTCTTCTGCGGGCATCTCGTTTGTGCCACTGCTTGTGTCTGCTTCTGTCCATTCAGTCTTGTGTGTATATCTTTCTGAGCAGGAGAAAATGGGGCAAATCAGTCCAGATTGTCAGCTACTAAGCACCAAGCAGAGACCATTAAATCCAAATTCTGTGAGGGCTGAAGCGGAAAACTGGATGTTGTTTCTATGGAAAGACCCTGTATCCTCTAAAAATGAAAAAAAAAAATTTTCATCCAGATAATTCAGAATGTGCAACAGAAAACGACAGTATCCAAATGTGATGCAAAAAATCATTAATGATGATTAATGCGTGATTTTGCATAATTTAAACCAGGGCTCTCCAAACCCTGGTCTGTGGGCCGGATCCTGGGTTTGGAAAAAGCCCTCCCCCATGAGTGGTGCTTCCCGTTCTGCCGCATTACCGCTTATTTTCCAAGCCGATTGCTGCACAGGGACGCTCTGGGCGGTCACATCTGCCCAGACATCCTGCTGCACAGCTTGCTGGGATGCTGGGCAATAGATGCAACTGCCAGAATGGCCCTGTGCAGCAATCGGTTTGGAAAATAAGTGGCAACGTGGTGGAATGGTAAGCACCTGTCAGGACAGGGAGGGTTTTTCCTGGTCACACCAGTCTCTAGTTTGGAGACCATGAATAATGCTGAATAAAATATTCAGTTCTGATTCTGCTGAGCAAATAATGTAATGTACAACCCCAATCACTGTACTGTTTGAAACTGTAAGTGGGAAAGTTGCATGTTCTAATCAAAGAAGGTTTTGCTTGATAAAAACCTTGATAAAAACCACCAGTACCCTTGCATGTCAAGGAGAAGGCTAGGTTCAAGTGATTTGATTGATACACTAGTTTTCCATGTGCAAGGTGATGTTTATGGGGAAACAGAAATATGCAGTTTTTCTCCACATCTAAAGTCTGAAATGGTACAGTCCTAAGGACTCTGTACCATGTGACTCTGTGCCTGTAGATCAGCCCCAAGGTATCCTAAGGAAATGTTCAAAATTGGACCGCCTGGACAATACGTGTGGAACAGTGACAGTCCAGAAACAATAAGTTGGGGAATGTGAGGTCATTTAAACTGAGAGATGGCGACTATATCAAGATCACCCAAGGAACACCATAGAATTTGCACCAGAGTCTTCCTAGCTTGACAGTAAGCACTCACACTACAGTGGCTCTCCGCTTGACTGAATGGCTCTCTTTGTACCTGCAGAGGCTGACGCTGCAGAAGAAGTTGACGTCCATGTGGCTATAGTAGTCCGGCCAGGCAATGCGGGATTGACCGACGACGAGAAATCTTATTATAGACTTATAACATCTTTCAACGAACTGTTCCTGCCATCCTCCTCCACTTAAGAAGAAGACAACTTGCACAGGGTATTCCAAAAAACAAAACCAAAAGGCACCTGATGAAATTCTCCTTGTATAATTTATGGTTATTTTTAAGTGGTCACAACAGAGAAGACTGGACCTGTTGGCTTTCTGATGACAGGGATTGCGCAATTACCACAGCCACTGGTGTTGTGAACCAGCATTTCAACACAGCACCCATGAAAGTCCCCTACTTGTTGGCCCTTTACTTTGGAATTGCACGTAGAGGCGTTGGAAGGCACAATCCATAAGGAGGTCCTCTTGTGGCACGGCTCTTGGTCAGCTCATCTCAAAGGGGCTTGTGCAGGAGAACCTTCCAGTGGATTGTACCCAGTGTTTTAGCCCCAGCACACTGTCCCTTAGTATTGAAAATCTCCTGCAAATAAAGATATTCTAAGATCTTCCTGTTCTCCATTATTTATCCAGTTGGTAGTAGGTAGCATAATATTTATTGGCCAGGTTCTTTTAAAAGTATTACAAGCGATGGCTCGCAGGCTGGATATTCTGCTCCGAGAAGCCAAGGAAGGGAGTGTGTATGAGTTCACTGAGCTGCAGACTGCAGTTGTGATACAATAGAGGCCTTTCTAGGCAATGTTGGTGTGTCTACGCAGGGAAGATGCAATTGGCTTTTTGTATAGCAAGGCGGGAAGAGCCATGTGCTGTTTCTCAAGCTCACATGTTCAGTTGAGAAAGTTGCATTTTGAATTTTCTCTAGAGTTTTCCCAGTGCCAGTGAGGGAAAAGCCAGTCTAGTGTTTGTGCAAGGCCTTTTACAGGTCTTTTAGGCATTGAGCTAATGTGAGACCTGAAGGTCTTGCGGTAGCTCAAGGCCTATAAAAGGCCTTGCACAAATTCAGCCTGCAGCTTCCGTCCGACAGTCACAGGCCAGCATGGGCTCCAATAGTCTCAACTGGCCAGAGGCTGGTTGGAGACTGTGGGCTCCCTGTGGGATGGATTGGGGGTCCCTGAGGGTCGCAAATGTTCCATGAGCCGGGATGTGGGCACTCCTGCTCTAGACTGTTGGGAAAATGTCATCTTTTCCCTGCAACAACAGCACTGAATGTGATGAATGCTAAAAGATGGAAGTGATATTTCTAGTACACATACCACTTGGAAATGGGTTTCCTTGTAACAACTGAGCCAGGACATAGACTGAAGCAACATCCTGAAACTAAGCATGGTGGGATCCGGTCAGTGCCTAGATCAAAGATAAAGAACGCTATTCAAGCTACCTTGGACTGTTGCCCCAAACTATTTTGATACCTATTATTCATTTTATGAAAAAGGTTTATAAATATCTGTCTGATATTTCATACTCATATCGCACGTTGGGAGCCCAGGACTGATCAAAAGCATACACAAAAGCTCCCAAACCAAAGAACTTCAAGATACAAACATGCCTGGTCCTATGTCCATAGATGGCTAGTTCCCATTTCCAAGTGTTCCCTATTTATGCCAGCTTCAGCCAGCCCTGTTAGCTTGCCTTTCAAGCTCACACAATATAGAGTACTGTACTGTAAAGACTTTTTTTCCATATGTTTGCTTCCAAGAATAATGGTGGTGGACAAGAACAAAACAACTTACAAACAGACCTCTGGAACCAGATCTGTTCCTAAGTAATTTCTGCCCAATGTTGCACCAAATATGTACACCTATAGGCCAGGCAGAAATGCGTTAAATTGTGCAGCGTCTGTACTTGTCAAATTTCTCTCCAGGCATGTAAATAAGCAGTCAACTTAGGGCCAAATCCTATTCAATTTTCAAGTGCCAGTGTAGCTGTGCCAATGGGGTGTGCACTGCTTCCTGTGGTGGTGAGGCAGGCACAGAGGCCTCCTCAAGGTATGGGGACATTTGTTCCCTGACCCTAGGGTTGCATTGCAGCTGCACCACTGCTGGAAAGTTGGATAGGATTGGGCCCAGCCAGTGGTTAAACACTGAGGGGTTTGAACACTGCCACTTAGAAGCAATAATGGTTTCTGCCATTCCCAAGAGATTGCTTACAAGATTCTTATAGTCAGCAAAAATGCTCCCCTTCGAATAGTTCAATTAAAAAATTTTTTAAAGATACAGTTGGGAGACTATAATCAATTGTTTCATTAATCACACTGAAAACTTCATCCCAATATTTAATTGCCACACACTCCTACCAGCAATGTACAAAATTCCACAATCATTATCAAGATTATAAGTCTTAGCTAGAGCTGATAGAAAACCATGCAGTGGTTTTCCTTCAAACTACGACATGGGGAAGTAGCAAGACCTTCAGAAAGAATATCTTGCCAGGTCAGTTCAACTACATTATGGGTAAAATACTCTCTGCCACTTGTTCCTGATAAACTAAGCTGTGTTGTTTACTACCACCGAAATCAAATGGCTATAGATCTTAGATAGCACACTGAGTTGTTTTTAGATTAACAACTCAAAATTAGATAACAGAAGGACTAAGGAGCCACACTTCATTTTTTGCTGATGTAAAATTAGCTATTTGATGGTGCTGAAACCAAAGAGGGGCTAGACTGCCAATTTAGTCTTTATTTTTTTGATAAGTCCACTTTCTATCATTCATTACATCAATGAGGCCCAAATCCTAACCAACTTTCGAGCACTGGCATAGCTGTGCCAATGGGTCGTGTACTGCATCCTGCAGTTGGGTGGCACTCATGGAGGCCTCCTCAAAGTAAGGGAATGTTTGTTACTTTATCTCAGAGCTGCATTTTCCTTATGTCGGTGCTGGAATGTGAGTTAGGATTGCGCTCTAAATCTTATAACATCAATTCTCTGTACTGCAATAGTCTGAAACATATTGAATGCTCAACAGTGGAAAAAATGTTAAAGCTGATACTTGAGGGTTGGTAAATGTAATACTCTTGCCTTGAGGTCAGGAGAAAAGGTGATGGTGGGAAAAAGCCAGGATTGGCAATAATGCCCCATGATTGTCTTGTGCCCCCCAAATGCCCCCCCCCAAAAGCTTAGTGTGCCAATTTCTTCAGGAACAAAGAAGCATATAAATTGGAATGGAGGTTTTTTTGGTTTTTTTAAGTTGGTCTTTAGTTGAGTAGTTTTAACATTTCTGTAAGATGCACAGAGGACACAAAAATTGTATATTACAGAAATTTTAACTACTATCTAAGACCTTTTTCAATCGCACCCTTGCCATGTGTGCTTCCAAAGGATGACTGCTAGACTGTTGAGTGTTCAATGTAGCTCATTTTTACGACACATGTTTTGTACTCACAATCCCTGGCATCTCCCAGTAGGGGAGAAAGTGCCCCCACCTGGAACCCTTTCTACTTTTCCAATACAAAGACCCCTACCTGGAACCCTGAAATGCTACTGCCACTCAGTGTAGATACATTAATATGGAGCTGGAAGGAGCAAGGGTCTGGCTCAGGATATGACAGCTTCATGCGTTCTATAGAAAAGAGCTACAATTCCCAGTGATGATGATGAGGAAGAGGGTAGTCCTTTCCTTAGGGACATGGCAGGGGGACATGACAGAAAATGGCATCAGGATGCTAGCAGTTGGGCGAAGAATGCTTTATCCCTCTGGCTAGCAACCAGTGTTCCTGGAGAGCCACTTCAAGAAGTGACTGAGAGTGCTTGAACTCCCTACTCTTAAGCCATTTCTTCCCAAATTTGCCTATACTCAAGAAATCAAATGTGTATACCTGTGGGCTGGGCAGAAATGGGTTAAAGTGTACTGCAAACATTTTCTCTTTTGCCTCCAAGTTGGCCACACCGGGGTTATGTATACCATATATACAGTATTAAATATATATCCTATGTTTCTTCCATGGAGTTCAGGACAACCTTTGATGGACCACTGAGGTTGCAATGGGACTTAGTTGAGGAGGGTTTCTTGGGGGTATATTTGGCCTAAGCTCTTAATGCTGCATACATTAAAGGCAGAAGCAATGTTGAGAAACCCTGTTCAGCAGGGAAGCAGGACAGGTCTCCTTCAGAGCCAATGGTTCTTTCATAGAGTGAATGGGTTGGGGATATCCCTATATGCTGTTCTGAGCTCTCTGGAAGTAGGGCAGGATTAAAATGTTATGAAATATAACTTCTCATACTGCAGGCTCAGCAAAGGCCAAGTCTGAGCATATTTGGAAAACAGTGCAAGAACTAACTGGTTCAGACTAGCTCTCAGGACTCAAGAATTTCACACTGAACCAAAATGAAAAATTGTCAACCAACGTGCTGGTTGCTTTGCTATTGTAAACCACGCCAGGTTCTGTAAATTGGTAAATTGGTAGGTAGGTCTAACAAAGTTAGACAGGCATCTTGCATCCCCACTAAGGAGAATGCCATGGATCTAGACCCATTTCTCTGTGCCACCCCCCCCTCACTGTTTCTCTGTGCACAAGTGCAATAATATACCTACTCTCCATAAAAGAAATTTATTTGGTGATCGTGTTTCAGTGTACAGTTCATTAGCCATTGCTTGGCTGTATTGCAATGTGCCATAAGAAACATTTTTAAGAAATGTACAATATATCACCAAAAAGCTTGAACATCAGCTTGAGTTGCATATTAGGAAAAAGAAACTTTTCACAAACGCTGTGATTTTTTTTTCCTCCAATAAAATTTCAAAATATAAAATGATAGAACATAAACATTTTTTTAAAAATATCACAGTGGACTATTTACAGTAAAACACATTTGAACAGAAACCTATATTTAGCTATGTGTGTGTGTGTGTCTGAATTTCTGCATACAGCTTCTATGTTCACCTTTCTTTAGCTGTGCATAAGATACATTTGGCTTGAGTTCACTTTGGATCCCTCTCTTGCAAGAGGAATCCTCATACCTACCTACTTCTATTTACTGAAACATTGGTGTACTTAGAAAGTTCCAGGTGTGTGCGTGTGCATTTGTTTGGTTCAAATACAAAGTATTTCATATCCAAAAGCAGACTTTGGAACAAAGTAAACATGTTATACTGTCCATTTTGACAAGTCTCGTTTCTTCTCACTTGAACTGAGGCCATTAACCGAACTTCATACATATCAGTAACAGGAGAAAAGAGTTCAACCCATCTCTACCTGTTATTTCTCAACTCTTTAATGTTTTGGATGCAGCATCCTGAAATTAAGAATAAGGCGTCTGGATGTTTTTGTTCCAAAGACCTATGCCCACACAGCAACAATTACTAATCCATAGTGCTAAGGTAGCCATCTTTTCAGTTGACTACCGTGGTTGTGTCTTTAACAGTAGATGACTTGTAGCAATTACAAGGTGGGTAGGTTTCTCTCCATGCTGTGAAGAGCTCCACCTGGTACTTTCTGCACATCGAGCTGCTGTTAAAAAAGAGGCTGGACTGTTTTTTTTCACCTGGTCAGTTGACAACCCTGCCCTGAGCATTAAAGTACTTGACATGCAGATGTTAGCCAATAAAGCTTTTTGCAGACTGGAGACATATGTTAAGGTCTGCAGATCAAGGGCCTGTAAAAAAAGAAAAAATGGCAATCCTAACCTGTAACTAGTTTTAGGATGGGTGGAATCCTGCAACTGCTCTAGAGGCACATTCTATTTGCATTTGAAGCAAGTGAGAATCTTAGAATAAGAGGTATGGACTCCCTCTGTGCAAGCGAGGTAGGGCTCCTTGGGCCCTTTAAGTGACAAGAACTGCCTACCCTCAGCTCAAAGGGGCTCCTGTGTTTAAAAGCTGTGTAAGCAGAAGTAGCCTGTGGTACCACCTGCCAAACTTCTCCTTGCCATGCATTTATTAAAGGCACAAGAACCCACTTTATCTTTGGAAAACCAAGAATGGCCATCATTTTTTTTTTTACTAGCCCTTCTCTTTTTAACAAAGTAAACAAATCTAATTAGTTTTCTTTGGAATGGAGATTAAATGAGACCAAAGGCTTTACCTGCAGGTCAAGCTGTTCTTAAAGAGCCCAGGCCAGTTAAAAAAACTAGCAAGTAGCAACAGTAAACCCAAAGTGAAGGCCCCAGTGATGGGCTGCTGTGGTATTTTTCATATTCCAGAGACTCATCAAAATGACAATTATAGTTTTCCATGGCACCTCCAATTTCAGAAATAAGAGTAGGGTAATAAGGATGGGGGGAAATCAACTGTTTTGCAGTAAGCACAAAGATGGAGCATGCATCTGTTGTAGAATCATAGATATGGTTTTGTAGGATATTCACAAGCCCCTGGTTCACTCACTCAAACTTTTGCTCTAACTTCATTCTCTGGAGACTAAGGGAACTATACTGAGGTTTAGTGGCCATTAGATCATCTGCTTTGGCTGGCTGGCTGGCAACAGCAATACTGTTATAGTATACAACCAATACCCACCTGAATTGCATTTAAATTTTAGATCACACCCAACGTACTGCTGTGACTCAGTGTTTCCCTGAGTCTACCAGGCTTGCCAAAATAGGTAGTTTTTAAAATATTAGGCAGTACAATGGAAACACTAAATACATGTTTTTGGGTTTTTTTAATGTATATATTTTGCCTTGATTCCTAAACTATAGTTCATATTTCAGAACAGTGCTCTAGTTAAGTGATAGAGTAGACACAGGTTCATCTCCAGATGGGGCAATAGTTCCTGCCGGGTCTTATCTGGATAGCAAATGTCTAAACACACAAGTTGGGTTCTGTAACCAGACTTGCCTTTGTTTAAAGGATATGGGCTTTGTGCCTTTAATAATTTTTTTTTTAAATAATAAAAAATAAAGGCTTTGTGCCTTTAATAGCGGCACAGAAGGCAGAAATCCAACAGGTAAAGTATGGCAAGGAAAACTTTGCCTGTTGATATCCGCCTGTCACAAAGGCACAGAGCCTCTGCTGAGAGTGCTCAAGACAGAGCATGATAAACATCTTGGGAAAAAGCAGCTGTCTAGAGCCTGCTTGCCCAGGAGGAGTCAATGCAGAAAATCTGTCTTGACTGTGGCTCACACTGGTCCTGACCAGCGAGGGCATAACCCTCCATGCCTTGCTGCGTGAATCAAAAGTCCGGGTTCTTTTTGCTCTTTGTATAGGGTCACCAACTTTTTCCCCCCAGCACACTGCTTACTGTTGGGAGATACCTGACATGCAGAAATCTAGCAGGTGAACCTTTTTCTATAACTCCATAACAGAAAAATGTGCTGCATGGCAGGCATCTTGTATGGACATCAGAGTTCTCCCAGAAAACAGCTGGCAATTCTAAGCCTGAACTTAGGAGAAGAACGAAAGGGGTACTCCCTTTTGCGCTGTTGTTCTAGAAGTGGACCAGACTGCTCAGGGGTTGACAACTTTTCAGGAAAGCTCCTGCCTGACAGGCAGACATTTAATTTGCACACATATATCAGGGATTGGGGGTGGAATTACAGTAGGGTTCCCAGATTGCAGCCCAGAGATTACTTTTAAATCTGCTGCTAAATCAGGAGACACGGCTTCTCCTTACCCAGTCCTTGTATCAGCAACCTCATCTGTGGCACATCCTGAGATCTGTTTGCTTCAGCAAAGGGGGTGAGAGAGATGACAAATGGACCAGAGGATAGTCACAATTGGACAAATCACAGTTGTCAAGTCTCCCAGTAGCAGGTTTCAAAGTAAACTCTGGGTTTCAGCCTGGAATCTCTTGACTGCAGGGAACAATGCAGGCTGCATGGTCAGATTTCACTTCCTTTGCAGGGGTGTTCTGTAGAGAAAAGGCACCAGCCTTTGCTAAGAGCACTTCCTGCATTTCAAAGTCTGGACTTGGCAATTCAGAAAACCGATGTGTAAACAGGCCCAGAAAGGGAGCTGCCAGCGCCATCTTGCTCTGAAACTCATTACAAGTTCACAAGGGAATTTACGAGGAATGTATACCCATCTTTCATAGCTAACCTCAGGGTAGCACTGGATCTTACACAAGAGCCACTGAGTTGCCACTATTCTGTATCTCTTTGCAGCTTCCTCTATCCAACGTCTATGACAATACAATGCACGACACAATTTCAGTGGGCTGTACCTTTCTCCAATGATAAGACACAACGGGAAGGAGAAATACACAGCCCAATGAAGCCACCTTGTATGCCGTGTTGTTGTATATGTTGCAAGGAAGTTGGAGCAAAGAGACATAGAGTGGTGATAGCTCTGTCATCTCTCACAGCATCTAGTTCCGCCCTCCAAAGAACCTTTCAGTAACTTGCCTGGAATGGCACGCATGGGGAATGAACAGGTATTTTAAAAAATAAGTTGGAAATGGGCCATGGATTCCATTATGTGACTGCAGATGCCCAAAAGGAAGAGGAGGCTGGCTGGGCTACACCTGATCCGTTTGGTACTCAGATGCTTCAGAGAGGCTTTCAGAAAAGCTGAGGAAATTCTCCTGGTACTCGGAGCAAATGATCTCGAACCGGTAGTGTCTGAACTCCACAGCGAAGGTGCCGAAGTAGGAAAGGAAGCACATCACCATGCCCCACTGGATTCGCGCCGCATGCATGTGGAACGTTTGGGACATCAGGATGAAATCTGAAGAGGGATCAAGGAAAATGAGCAGAGCAGGCACAAGCATACAATGCAAGCAGGTTCTGATGTTGCCTTATAGCCTGGGTGGTGGTGCTAAGAATACGAAGCAAATTCTGAACCAAAGAAAGCTGAGCTTTTCAATCTGTTCGTGCAAATTGGGCTAATTAATGTGTACCACTTGTGCTGCAATTCTGGTTACACTGCAGAATTTTTTTAAAAATTTTGCTCCTCGTGGGAGGCGGAATGTGGACACTGAAGCCTTGCCCCTGATCACTGAATCCACTTGGCTTCTGAGATTTCAGCAGACGTTGACAATACATTTTCAAACATGTCTTCATAACCATAAGGACTAGAGCAGTGTTTCTCAAGTATGGGTACCACCTGTGGTACTTGAGGTGGTGTCTGGTGGTACTTGTGGGACACCTTGCACCTGGCAGTGAGACCAAGAATGCAATAAAACAGTGGTAGGAAGCTCAGGGCCCAATCCTATCCAATTTTCCAGGACTGGTGTAGCTGTGCCAATGGGGTGTGCACTGCATCCTGTGGTGGGGAGGCAGTCACAGATGCCTCCTCAAGGTATGGGAACATTTGCTCCCTTATCTTGGGGCTGCATTTTGGTAGCAGCAGTACTGGAAAGTTGGATAGGATTGGGCCCTCAGTGGGCAGAGCTCCAAAGTATGCTTTTCTGTGCTCAAAAAAGCCCTCCTGTCCATCCTGAGCCTCATTTGGCCTCCCAACCCGGAAATAACTGGAGTTGAAGTCATCGCCAATTACTTCTGGTAGTACTTCAAATAGTCCGGGCAGAGGAGATGAGAACAGGACAACCCTGCTAGTCAGCCTCCCCTTTAAGGGGAGGCAATTCACATCATGCAGTCTGGAAAAAAACAGTTGTGCGGCCATGCCTCTTTCTGACATGTGGTCTATGCAGCCATGTAGAAACTTAACCAAGTGAAGGACCTCTAGAAAGATATAACTGTGATCCTTTTGCAATAGTATTTTGAATTCTTCAGTTCCTCCTTGGAAGATGTCAAAAACCTCTTGACATGGTTTGGAATGTCAACTTCTTGTCTTTCTTCATGAACACTCAGAGGCTTGCTCTGAGACCTTTCACCTTGAAGAAAGAAGACCCACAAGTGCCCTATTCCAACAATGCAGTGAGAAAAGCTTTCCCTGTAAATCCTTGATTCTGTCTAACCACTGAAGCCACAGGAGCCGTGTCTGAGCTGCCCCAGCTGGTCATCCTAAAATATGAGTTTCTGAAGAGCCTTTAACAGCAACTACTCCTATCAAGCGACAGTTCATTGCAGTCTGCAGAGCTTGTGTAAGTACATTTCAAATGACGCTGTTTACCAGACTAAACTTGCTGTGCTGTTTTATTAGATCCTCACCTCTGTCCGGAAGGCATCTTTTAGGAACTGAATTAGCTAGAAGAAAAGCATGCAAAAGGTATCAGCTTGGCAAATTTCCAATGTTATGTAAGCAAAACCTAAATAAAACTAAGGGCCCAATCCTATCCAACTTTCCAGCACCAGTGCAGCCTCAATGCAGCTCTGAAGTAAAGGAACAAGTGTTCCCATACCTTGAGGAGGCCTCTGTGACTTTCTCCCCACCACAGGATGCAGTGCATGCCCCATTGGCATGCTTGTACCGGCACTGGAAAATTGGATAGGATTTGGGTCTATGTCTGCATGTGAACATGAAGGTACAGTCATAAAAACTGCACCACCTCAATACAGATTAAATAATCCAAAATAACCACCACTCTTTGGTTTGTATCTGCAATAATTAGATCAAAAAAATCTGCACTTGACACCAGAAAGATCTGCCACCAGAAGGATACTGTTAAAGGGCCCTAATGTATTTCTGTTACACAGTTTTGTCTATAAAAACCATCTTGACATTAGTAACTAATTTGGGATTCAACAGACAAATATAAAAATACCAAAATTAAATTTGAAAGTTATAATTTTAGAGTATGTTTCCAAAATACGTTTCAGGGTGAACGTTCTTTTTTAAGGACAGGTTTAAGGTATGGACCCATGGTAGTTGGCAACCTTCAGTCTCAAAAGACTCTGGTATCGCGCTCTGAATGGTGGTTATGGAACAGCGTCTAGTGTGGCTGAAAAGGCCGATTCGGGAGTGACAATCCCTTCCACACCGGGAGCAAGTGCAGTCTGTCCCTGGTCTGTCTCCCTGGCAGTGGGCCTTCCTTCTTTGCCTCTTTGCCTCAGTCTGTTGGCCAAGTGTCTCTTCAAACTGGGAAAGGTCATGCTGCACAGCCTGCCTCCAAGCGGGATGCTCAGAGGCCAGGATTTCCCAATTGTTGAGGTCCACTCCTAAGGCCTTCAGATCCCTCTTGCAGATGTCCTTCTATCGCAGCTGTGGTCTACCTGTAGGGCGCTTTCCTTGCAAGAGTTCTCCATAGAGGAGATCCTTTGGGATCCGGCCATCATCCATTCTCACGACATGACTGAGCCCTGTCAATAATGCAATTTCTCTATCATCTTACACTTTCACTCAAACAGCTTATTTTTTGGACACCAAAATATCAAAATATGTAAGGCAAATTTTCCACTTCTGAGACTGGAAGTTCCAAATTGTGGAATTAAAGGATACAAAGGACGACGCAGAGGGTTATTGCTGCTGACAAGACAACTCGTGGGATTCCGGCTTTTCTTCCTTCATTCTTCAAGTTTATTTTGAGTGTAAGTGCAGCCTGGATCCAGCAGGCCAGGGTGCCAAAACCAAAGGTCAGAGATGTGCCAACATTATGGATTTCTTCATCGTTGGAAAGCTACAAAGGAAACAGGACGTGACCTGTTTAGATGCAAGGACTTCCTTAATAAAACCAAAGAATCACTGACTTGCCCTACACTTCCTGATAATTCTACTTTCTGTTGTTCTACCTGGTCACTTGATCGGTATTCAACCCCATATGCAAGGGAGGGGGATAGGAGGGACAGAAGGCCTTGCTTTCCCAGTAATTTTCCTTCTCATCCTTTCCTGAATCTAAGCTGGATTGTTCTTAAGATACTCAGAACAAGGAGTAATGCAAGGGCACAAAAGGCACCTGAAACAATTCTGCCCTTTCTGAAACAGATCAGAAGAGACAGCTAAGGCATTCCACCTTCACATCCGCTCTTATAATCTGGCCCTGGTGGAGCACTGGTAATACACTGCAAGCCTGATACTATCTATGGGTTACCAGTTTTTGTGCTGCTGCCCCTCCACAGACTTTACATTTACCTGCTTACCACAGTAACTGGATTTGGGGTTTTGAAGAAAGAAGAATTCTTTCCCAGGAGCCAAGAAGTCCTACATGCCACAGCACTGATGTGCTAGTTTCTTGTAAATTTACAGGTCCTCAGAGACCCTTATTCCCTTTTAGGGAGGCATCACTAGTCCACATCTGCCAATAAACTATCTCATCCGCCTGCAGCAGCAGACCTCTGACGTTAAATGGCATCTAAACTGGGCTTTTATGGCATCAGGATAGTCAAAGTCTGGCTCACGCAAGTGCTGCTTTTGCTTATTTGATGGCCTGAAGGCATAATCCAGAGAACTTTGCAACTAGTTGTGTGCACTTCACCAATCTTGTACTTCTCAGTCCCTGCTTATGACAATTGGAAGAGTTTCAAAAGCAATTTGTAACGTGGCACAGAAAAGAAAAGGTAAAAAAGGAGCCCAAAAGGCACACACACGCCTCTCTGAGTTCTCTCCTACTTATGGCATGACAAGGACAAGAGAAAATCTGCTAGAAAAGATCCCTAAATGGTTTCCACTGAATTCAGAATTACTTGGTGTTCTCCATCTTTACATATATTCCACCTGGCTGTATTTTAGATAGAGGTGACACAGCATCTCTGTCATCTCAGTTGACCTGACTGCCATTTGGCTTCTTCCTACCCACAACTGCTTCCATTAGGCCAGGGGTCTCCAAACTTTTTGGCCAGAGGGCCACATCAAATGTCTGGCACGGTTTTGAGGGCCGAAAAAACATTTAAATATAAAATGTATATAAATAAATTAGAGATGGAAATTAGATGTATGAATAAATGAATGAATGGGCTCATTCATTCAATCTCTCTGGCCCTTAGAACACCCTCCACAGAGCATAGTTCCAGTAATGTTTGGCAAAGTGGGCCAGGGGCTTTCAGGGAACAAGAGGCTGGCCGTGGGCCAGATAGAGGCTCGCCGTGGGCTGCATCTGGCCCCCGGGCCGGGGTTTGGAGACCCCTGCATTAGGCAGCCATTCCACTGTCATTATATACCTTCATTATGCTGTGGTGTAGAAGAACTAGAACCAGAAGATGCTTATCTTCCTCTTCCCTATCCATAACTCCTAGCTTTGGATCATGTCTCTTAGACTGTAAGCCATTATTACAAAATGTAAACCATCTTGAATCCTTAGTAGAAAGCAATGTATAAATGAAGTGGAATATTGGACACGAGGGGTCTTATCTCCAGGAAAAGGGTTTGCTCTGACTATGGAAGCTAACGAAAAGTAGCTTCTTTGAGGCTTGAGCCTGTATCAGTTGATAACAGGTGGAGCCTGTTTATCTGTGGATTTTTCATCCGAGGATCTGGCTCAACATGGATCCCCCGGACTCGCACTGAATTAGACATGGCTCAGCCTGGATCCTCTGGAGGCAAGGTGAGCTGTGATGTGCTTTCCTTGCCTCTGGAGGGTGTTCGGAGTGCCAGGGAGGCTGCACACAGCCTCCTCAAATAGGAGAAAGTCAGTTCTGGTTTTTCGGAAAAACTGGAAGTGATGTTTTAAGGCCTGAAAAGGCCTTCAGAGAGCCAGGGCCCTCCAAAGTCTTTTTTAGGTCCTTAGAAGAGCCCAGAGGCCTTATAAGTGCTTCGGAGAGTTGGGGAAGCTGTGAGCGGCCTTCCTGGTGCTCACAACACCCTCCAGAGGTTAGGGGAGCACAGTTTCCTTCACCTCTGGAAGGTTAAATGTGCCTTAAACTGTACTCACAGTTTTCAGTATTCACAGGGGCTCTGGGATCAGAACCCCTGCAGATAACATGGGTCCACCTGTATTCCTACTTTTCCAAGCATTCATTTAAATCTGTCTGAATCTACTACTTAGCCTTAGATCTTAGATTATTTATGACAACAAACAATATCTCAAGGAAGAGAGTATGCTGTACAAAAATTTTCCCCAGTTTTTTACATGGCAAGAAAAGCAGAAATCAGCATGCTTTATGCAAATGCATAAAGCATACACAAATTTGCATACACAATTTATTTGGCTGCTTGCCAGCAGGGAAGCACTGTGGTGGTCACTAATGCCTGGCTTCTGACCATAGAAAATCCTGTTCAGCTCCATCTCTGGCTTTTGAGTTTTCTTTGTCCAGGAACGGTAATCTTTGAGAAATCTGCTTTTTATAAAAATGAAAGATGCTGTTTTCAGGATGCCAAATTCTGCAACTAATACTAAATTTCATGCTTACTTGGTGAGATTAGGCGGCACGCCCACAAGTGTGGGGTTCCATAGGTAACATTGAGGAGAACAGCAACCCCCATATCTACATGTAAGCTTTCTTTTAAAAAGAATAAAAACCCCTTTGTAGGTGACCACTTATCATGCTCCCTTTTGTGGTTTGTTACATTTTTGTTACGTTCTTCTTTCAAGAGCTCAGCATGGCATAAATATAGTCAGGCTCCACAATGTGGTTGCACTAAAACTGAATACATTTTTTTTCCATGGGTCCAGAAAAACCTATAGGAATCACTGGCTTTACACAGCCTGGTCACAGAAGAGAGCAACCAAAATTATTACTGGGCTGGGGCACTTCCCTTATGTGGAAAAGCTACAGCGTTTGGGACTCTTCAGTCTAGAAAAAAAGGCTGAAAAATACATACAAAATTATGTAGGGGATAGATGGATCTTTTCCCTCTATACAATACCAGAATCAGAGGACATCCACTAAAATTGAGTGTTGGGAGAGTGAGGATAGACAAAAGAAAATATTTCTTCACTCAGCTTGTGGTTAATCTGTGGAACTCCTTGCCACTGGATGTGGTGATGGCATCTGGCCTAGATGCTTTTAAAAGGGGATGGACACAATTTCTGGAGGAAAAGTCCATAACCTATGTGCAACCTCCTGGTTTTAGAAGCAGACTACCTCGGAATGCTAGGTGCAAGGGAGGACACCAGGATGCAGGTCTCTTGTGTGCTCCCTGAGGCAACTGGTGGGCCATTGTGGGATACAGGAAGTTGTACTAGATGGGCCTTTGGCCTGATCCAGTGGGGCTCTACTTATGTTGTAAAGCCAGGTCTCAGTGAAGCCCAAAACATTCTTCTGCTTGATTTCGGATATTAACCCAGTTAGATACTGTACTACAAACCATTTCCTCAGTTGATTCAGGAGTTCAGTCAAAACTTCTTTTGATTTTAAGCTATTGACTTTAGCAGTGCAACCTGCATAAGGGGAAAATATATCCTGTCTGATCAGCAGTTTCCAAGTCATACCTTCCCTCAGTAAGTCCTATTTGTGCTTGGAGCCTACAAAATGAGAAGATTGTGAGTCCTGTTGGATCTATCTCCCCTTGAGCCCACTTGCAATGGCTCAGAAGAGGCAACCTGCTTGCAAGAATAATACAAGCACATCCAACCAGGTTGTATGTGAAATCAGTGAATGAACCCATTTTGCTATCAGGAAACTGCCCTCTCATGGCCAGAAAAGAAAAGGCAGAAGATTATTTTAAAATGATGAAACAAAAAATTCATAGTTCAGTCTCCCCACTGATGGCACACATAATGCCCTAGCTCCGTTGGAATGCTAGTCAGGTCAGGGGCTAAAAGATCCTTGCCTACTTTCTCTCATGCTTTGTCAGAGACTGAACAGTATGTGTCCACTGCCTGGGTTGTGAGGTGGCAACCCTAAGACATTATGGAACAGAAAACGACTGCAGGCTCTAATCCTGCTTGGCAATATGACTGCCATGTCTTCTGGAAGAAATAGGTAGGACAGAGTGGATACTGCAGATCCAATTCTCATTTATCCATAAGACCTTCTGGAGCCCTGAGATCAGCATATGAGACCTTTCTTCAGGTGTCCTCTGAAGAGGAAAATTATAGGAACTGCCAGAGCACGTTTTTTCTCTGTAATGGTGACACATTTGTGAAATGGCCTTTCCAATTACGCTTACCAGGTTTCCTCACTGTGTTAAGGTAGTGTTAAGTGGCAGATAAAAAACATTTCTATTTACCTCAGAGCTCTAGCCCTTAAATATTTTTAACAATAAATATCACTGCCTTGTCATGCTGATGGGGCTTGAGTAACTCAATGAGGCTATGAGCTTTGCTGTGTAGGGACACCCAAGATGGACAGGTCATAGCAGAAAGCTGTGATCCACCAGTGATCCACTGGAAATGGCAACCCAGTATCCTTGCCAAGAAAACCCTATGGACTTGAGTATCAAAAGGCTAAAAGACATGATGCCAGAAGATGAGCCCCTCAGGTAAGAAGGTGTCCAATATGCTCGTCACCTAGGCAATGAACAAACTCTGGAAGTTAGTGGTAGACAGGGAGGCCTGGCGTGCTGTGGTCCATGGGGTCACGAAGAGTCAGGCACGACTTAGGGCACAATCCTAACCAAGTCTACTTAGAAGTAAGTCCTATTTTGTTCAATGGGGCTTACTCTCAGGAAAGTGTGGTTAGGATTGCAGCCTAAATGACTGAATAATAACATCAAAAATAAATATATGCTGCTCGGAGCTTTTCTTGCTGAATCTTTGTTGTTATTTTAAAGCTGTTCTGTATTAATTTACAGTATTCTATAGAAGACTAGTTGACCAAGTTTTGATCAGAAGTTTGGTGACACGAATAAAGACACAAATCTGTATATATGCTATAAGATGGACCACTGTGATTATGCTTTGACTACGGATAACCCCAGTTTCTACTCTTGGTATCTCCACTTCATTCAAAGATCAAGTAGCAGAACTAGGAGCAGATACCTTGGAGAGCTACAGCCAATCAGAATGGACAGCGTTCCGACCAGTGATCTGACTCAGTAAGGCAGTTTACTACAGTGTATAAGTAGATTGAACTTTCATTAAGTAGGAGGGGAATGAGAGAGAGAGAGAGAGAGAGAGAGAGAGAGAGAGAGAGAGAGCATGAAAGGTACCTGGAAGTTGCCCAAGAGGGTCATTCCAAAGGAAGCCAAGCACAATGCTACCAGGCCACTCACATTGAGCCAGGGGTTCAGGACCTTTGGCTTTAGCTGAATAAAACGCAGGACAGCCACAATAAGTGCTGAAAGAGGAAAGAGAAAGTGATACAAACACTTGCAATTAGAGATCCAAATAATAAATATAATTATACACTCTAACTGAAGTGTACTTGTCAGGTTTTTCGGGAGTGCCCACGACAGCCTACAACCAGGCAAATCTCTACAGAACCCAAGCATTCAAATAGTTTGCATTCTGTTTCAACTATATTGTCACTGGCTGAACCATTAGCAACCTGGATCAGCCCCTATTCCCATGTAAGGATCATGCAGCCTGACCTTAGATATCCAATTTGCAGCACGTGTAGACAAGATGCAAAGGAAGTGAGGCTTCTGATACTTTAATAGCTGTGCAGAAAAGGCTGGTCTGTCATGCCTGTCATTATTCCTTCTTCTACACATGAGAATCCTCCTATATTACAAAGTGTAAATTTTTATGGGCACAGTCAGTGTCTCCTATCCTTACATTATAGTACCCTAGAGTGGCTTGCATGAATCGACCAGCTGGGAGACCTCAAGCTGCCTCACCCTCAGATCTAGATTCCAAATTTTCTTTAGATTCTTGTGAGGCTGTTACATCATAGGGCCTCAGAAGCCCTCTCACCCAGCAGTTAGCCTGGGGGCGGGGGACTGCAATCTCTGTGTCTCTCAACCTCCTTAGGAAAGGAAGCTGCATCTTCTGTTCCCCTTCTGTCAAGTAGCACCATGGAGAAAAACCATGGAGAAAAACCATGCACATAATGGAGGAGGGCTGTCTTTGAGTTGAAGTGAATGCCAAAACGCCCCCTTAGTCAGAACTCCAAGTGCCTGCTAAAGCACCCATAGGAGCCAGTTACGGTTATGGAACGCAGGTCTTTGACCATTCTGATTCATAAGAAGAGCCCGGCTGGATCTCACTGAGTGTCCATTCAGGCATCCATTTAGACATCATGTTTCCATCAGCAGCCAGCCCGATAGTGTTTGAGCAGGGCAAGAAGGCAAGAGTGCTCCTCCATTGCTTGCCTCCAGCATCTAGTATTCAGAGGTATACCACCTCTAGTAGCATAAGGTTCAACTGAAAGTCGCTTTTAGACTATTCATCAATTCCCAGATGATCACCCAGTGTCTAGTGCTTGCTGGGATTCTTGAGGAGAATGCAGGACTTGGGTGGATCTTTGTCTGATCCCATCAGGCACTTCTAAGCAAGACCTACATACTCAGGATCATTTCATGCATGTGCCAGCTGTTAAGAGATCCCACTTATGTACTCTTACTGAGTACATTTCAAATGCACTAGATGCCCATGGGGTTCGAGTCATGCTTTTACAGGCACTAAAGTCAGCCTAGCCTAGCCTAGAGGCACATTTGCTTGTTACAAGCAACTAGGTAGTTGAATATTTACAAGCCAGCTGAATGGCTCTTATGTCCAATTCCTTTCTATAAATGGAATGATATTGTAACGTCTGTAACAAATAAATGGTGCACTCACCATCTGTATATGCGTAATCATTTTCTTGTGATGTTCGTGCACATGCAGGATTTTAAAGCAATAGGAACTGGTAAAAATGTCACGCAAGTCAAAAATGATTGCTAAGATGAGATGACTTTAAAAATCAAGCAAATAAGGAAAAAAATGATGCTCCAATGTTTCAATATTTTATAAATATTCTCCATAATGTTTATTTCATAGGCCTCACTGAGGCAGTAAATCTGTGTCCTGGCTATACCACTCCAGACTGCTGACAGGAGCTCACATGGTTGTCTGATCGCCATATAAAAAAAAATGTCCTGCCCATAGAAAAGTAGCATGTCAAGGAGATGGGTTTTAGCCTAGTGCTTTCCTTCACATGCTTTCTGTGTACAAGGTATATTTTTGAGCCTCCACCTGCAATCTCAAACAGGACAGCTCGGACACAAGTATGCCACCTCCATGAGGACTAGGACTATAAATAACCAATAAAAGTTGGTTATTTATTACAGCTCACAGGAATTCCAGCATTTCACCTAGACAACATTTACTGGGCTGCATGTGGTGATTCCCTAACATGAATTAGAAGTGACAAAACGAATTGAGATATTCTTCATGCAGTGCCTACCTAGGAATGCTGCCATGTTCATGACTTGGCTAAACACACAGCTTGCAGGAGGCGCATCACCTGCAATACTTCAAAAAATATAAGGCGTATCATTGTAACTCTACTAAGCCTGCAACAAAGATAAATAAATCAATAAAAGTTGATTGATAAGAAGGGGCCCTGTTGGAGAAAAAATAATAGAAAGCAACCTCATTACCTTATATAAGGTGGTCTTTGAGAACCCGATTTCCTAAGGGGTATAAAAAGAAACCAACACACAAGTCAGTATTACAGAACTCATTTTCTGTGCTAGAACTTGTTAGCTTAGGTTCAGTCCTTGTTAGCCATCCTGCCCTGGTTCTCGGGCTGTACCTGGGCCTCCCCCCACACTGCATTCCCCTAGATCAGGGGTGTCCAAAGTTTTTGGCAGGAAGGCCACATCATCTCTCTGACACTGTGTGGGGGGCCGCGGAAAAAAAAGAATTAATTTACATTTAAAATTTGAATACATTTACATAAATGAATATATTAAAGATTAACTTATATGAATGAAAGAAGGTCTTGCAATAGCTCATGGCCTATAAAAGGCCTTGCACAGAGCAAGGCTGGCCTTTCCTTTGCTGCTGCCACTGCATCACAGACGTGAAACAACAAGCAGTGGAGGGAGCCCTCATCCCACAGCTCACGCAAGAGGTCAAAAAGTCGCCCTCACGCTGAGAGCAGTTGCGTTGGGCCAGTGCGGGCTCCAGCAAATCTCCAGAGGGCCAGAGGCTCATTGGAGACTGGGGGCTCCCTGAGGGCCACATTTAGAGGCCTCAAGGGCCACATGTGGCCCCAGGGCCGGGGTTTGGGCACCCCTGCCCTACATGTAGAGCCCACTGCTATGGCAATTAGTCTTTCTCTCCACTGTGCTGCAGCCACTCATCAATAACACCTCCTCCCAGGATGGTGCATGTGCAGACATATGAGTAGTACACAAAATTTGAAAGGGTGACTATATTCCCTTACCCCTCTGCAAGCCCCTCAACCACCAACGGGTCTCCTTGAACCTGCACCAGGTCCGTGGTCCTTGGCGCAAATCCAAGGCGACGAAGGGGCATGTCAGTTCATTCCAGAGAGGATGCCAACTCCCCTGCCTTCAACACACCCCAGGTCCTCTGCCATTCCGCCCCACTGCTTCATTGTGCCCATCATTGTGCAGGTGGCCCACCTATCTTACTAAGCTAGATGGGCCGCCTACATCACCGGCAGTGGTCTAGAGGCATGCAGCTACACACTTCTGGATTGCCATTTGAGATGCCACAAAGCATGTTCCACTGCTTCCAGTGGTGGCCACACCACATAGGACTGGGCTGTCACTTTATTAAGGCTGTAATCCTATACACAAGTGCATGGGAGTGAATCCCACTGAAATTCATCAGACTTATTTCTGAGCAGACAGAGAACCTGTGCTTTTACAGGCACCTGGTACATGGTTCACAACCAACTGAGACTGGTGCCATCACCTGCAGCAGGCCCTGCCCCTATGCCACCCATATATATCCAGCTTCCGCTAGTAGCCTATGAAGCTCTGCTCTCTCTTCCCCAGTAGTTCAAGCCTAAAATCTGCCTACCTCTGCATTAGCAGGGCTATTAGCAGACTTAAAAATCAAGCAGGTTATCACAAGAGTAATTTTCAATAAATGAGTGCGGAATCCTATACAGTGCGCGCCGGCTCACCGCCAGCACGCACTGTCACAAATATGCCATAAGGCACACTTGCAGGCTCTAGTACCAGTGGTCTGCCAGTGCTAGCTCAGCACTGGCTGGAGCTGGATTAGTGCCGGCGGAGCACCAGAGCTCCACCACTCAGCAGTTGCATGGATTGCCAGGCAGTGGAGAGGTAGGTGGGGGCGTGGGGGGAGGCAGCATTCTGGGGCGGGGGGAGGCAGGCAGAGGGCGGGAAGAGGGCAGGGAGGAGGCGTGCCAGGGAGAGAGAGAGGGGCGGTAGGGAGGCGGGACCTGTGGACCTTTGCTTCACCTGATCCTGAGCCTCTGTTTCAGGCCGCCAGCCCATTAAGGAAGCTCAAAATTCTACACTGACCCTTGGGTCGACGTAGAATCGAGTAGCTGCATTGCAGGGCTACTTGGCTTACCCGGCAGAAGGGAACGAACTTCCCCTTCTCCCAAGGAGCCGTCAGCATTGCCTGTGGAGCACGCAGGATGCAGTAGCAGCCATTTTGGCACCACTACAGCCCGAGGCGCTGAGAGCCCAGGATTGGGCTCTCACTCTGTGCTGTTTTTTCTCTGTGTTCTCTTGCTGTTTAAATTTGTGTTGTTTAGCTTGCACAATCCAGAACTATGAGTAGAGAGCACTAACTGGATCGGACAGTTAACAAAACATATTATTATACTGTGTTGCAGTACAATCAGTTGAGACAAGCTACCAAGAGTCTTGATAGAGTAAGGTCCTCCATACTGCTTTGTACCCATGCATCCACATATAGCCTGCCATCCCTGATGCTGGAAAATTTACAGATACTGAACAACAAGGGCATTGGGATTAGAAAATAAATATTTTACCTGTCTGCATTTAGTGGCATGATTTTGTCGTCTTCTACGGCTATAAAATATCTGCCAAAACAAGAACAAAGACAATTAGAAAAAGTTAGTGGGAAAACTGTCCACTTTCTCTACATCAGGCATAATTTTATAAACTTCCATCATATACCCCCTTGGTCTCTTTTTGTCTAAAAAAACCCACTCAAACTCGTTCCTTATAGAGAAGGGGCTCTAGGACCTTCCTCTATAAAAAGGGAAATTTTGATTTCCCCTTTCTAGCTCTATAAATACCCTTTCTGAAACACAGTGACCAAAATGGTACAGTGGTTACCACAGAGGTAACCAAATAAAATTTCCAGTGGTCAGGAACAGGTCTTCACTGACCTGTCTAGCACTGCGCCCCTCCCTCGGATTAGCCAAAACAGAACAATATAGTCCAAGGGACAAAAATTGCAAACTGAATAATGCAAATTATGAGAAATTTGTTCAATTGGCATAATTTATTATTATTATTTTATTAACGTATACCCCGCCTTTTTGCCCAACGGGCACACAAGGCGGCTCACAACACTTTAAAAATACAACTTTAAAAACAATCATTAAAAACAATTTACAATAATTAAAAAATCTAAAAACAAAAACAAACAAACTTATTTACACAGGCCATTTGCATTTGGATTGCCTGGGTCCAGAGTTTCAATTCTTTTTTTAAGAAGTAGGGCGCGCGCGCGCACACACACACACACACACATTTAGCAGCATACATATAATAATTATTAAGAATGTTTATATAGTGCTTTTCAACACAAAAGTTTACAAAGCTGTTTAAATAAATGTATCTGATTTTAAAGAGCTGAAACCCCTATCGAAACAATAGAAAGCATTCAAGTCAAGAAGGACAGTAATGTTTTTCTCTGATGAAGAGTTATTTCAGCTTGAGACACACTGAGACTCACTGAATTGGTTTGAAGAGTTAACGCCATTCCCCCTGCACAGAGGTCACTTACACAATCCATAGTCCTGCTGATGTAAACAGTGTCAACACAAGAGGTAGGAACATCCATACACTGCACTTCTTCCCACCCATGCCTGGGGAAAAAGAAAAGAGGGAATAAAATAAAGCAAAAGAGAAAGATATATGAAATTTGGTGAGGATTAGTGACTGAGAGCCCAATCCTATGCATGTCTACTCAGAAGTAAGTCCCATTAGAGTCAATGGGGCTTACTCCCAGGAAAGTGTGGAGAGGATTGGGCTGTTATTTATTAGAGACCTTAACTCAAAAAAAGAGCTTGTGCACAGTGTCCTCTACGTCTACAAGATGGTGACACGCAACGATATGGTGTACAATTACAATTGTTTATCTCATTTGTATCCCACCCTGTCACCAAAGAGATCCTAAGGGATATGCTCAGTGGCGTAGCTGGGGGGGGCTCCGTTTTGCTCCCCCCGCTGGGAATGGCTCCGAAGGGAGGGGCCACTTGCCCGCCCTGCTGAGGGTCCCCGCCAAGCTGGGCGCTCCTCCCCCTTCCAGCTATGCCACCGGATATGCTACCTGTGCAAATAAATAAAATAATCACAATCACAACTTAAATTGTTGGAAATGTAAAACAGTACAAGTTTGTCTTGACCACATTTAGTGGTGGTACATGCAGACAAAAAGCTACTGGAAAAAGATAAAAACTTTACACCAGTTATTACGGCCAACCATAATTTGACACTGACAGGGTTTGACATATTATGGGATGATACACAGCTCTATACTCCAATCCATATGACAGCAAGGCGGCTGTGGCTATTCTGAACTGCTGTCTGAAGTCAGCACCAGCCTGGATGAGGGTACACATGTTGAAATTAAGGGCGCAATCCTAACCCCTTTTGTCAGTGCTTTCCAGCACTGGCATGGCGGTGCCAATGGGACGTGTGCTGCATCCTGCAGTTGGGTGTCACTCACAGAGGTCTCCTCAAAGTAAGGGAATGTTTGTTCCCTTACCTCAGAGCTGCATTGCCCTTATGTCAGTGCTGGAAAGCACTGACATAAGGGGTTAGGATTGCGCCCTAAATCTGGTCAAGAGGTACAATGAGTTAGGAGGTCTATGACCCACGTTGTGAATTGTCAGCTGCACTGGATGAGGCTGAACTCCGAATGAAGGAGCAGGTTGACAGTTTGAGAAGCTTCTGGATTCAGTCTTTCACCTGGATGCCCAGGTGTCAGTTGTGACCTTAGGGTGCTTTTGTCCAGCTTGCATTGATACACAAACTACATCCTTTCTTGAGTCAGTCAAGGATGGTTGTCCACACACTTGTTGGCAACCTTCAGTCTTGAAAGACTATGGTATCGCGCTCTGAATGGTGGTTCAGAACCTGGTCCACATACTGGTTACATCGTATTTGGATTAATGTAATGCACTGTACATGGAGCTACTCTCCATTCAGAAACTTCAATTACAGCCCAATCCAACTGGGCTCTATTGCTGCCAGATCCAGTATTCCAGCAGTGGGAGACGCTTTATGGCCATCATAAATGGCACTCCAGAAGTGTGTGGAGCAGTGGAGAGACTGGTGCAGCTTCATGAACAACAGGGGGGAAAGGAAGCCCGCTGATGAAGGTGAGTCAGTGGGGAGGGTGGAAAGGGATGGGGAGAGAGTGAAAGGGGAGAAGGTGGGAAGCACTTTAGAGATGGGAGGGGGTGGCACCTGCTGCAGGTGATTTGAACTGGATGCTGTCCCTTCCAGTATAAGCCAACATATCAGCTTTGTCTCCTAGACTTGCGCCACTTAAGGGGCTGGTGTAGGTCTGAGGAGACCTATTGATGATTAGGAAGCTTACAGAAGGGTAGTAGTAGTAGTAGTAGTAGTAGTAGTAGTAGACTTTATTCAAGGCGGTTTACATAGGCAGGCTATTTAAATCCCGGTAGGGATTTTTACAATTGAAAGAAGGTTCTATCTTTCAAGAACCACAACATTTCGGATGTTTCTTTCTGATCTGGTTTCACATTCTGGCCTCCATCCTCCCACGCTCAGAGCAGATGGAATAGCTCGGCTCAGCTTGTCAGCTGCTTCAAGGTCTCACAGTGCCGGTGGCCTCGAACTGGCGACCTGTGGATGTTATCTTCAGGCGAATGGAGGCTCTACCCTCTAGACCAGACCTCCTGCAAAGGAAAAATATCTTCCTCCTTTCCTCCTCCCAAGGATAAATATTTTTCCTTTCTCCTCCCATGTCTCCTGATCCCCCTCCCCCCAGCATACACTGCCTGTTTAGGAACAGCTGCATGCTATGGCACAGAAAAGGACAAGATTGGGCTCTTAATGCAGAACGTGGCCCCATGATTGTCAGCCAATATGAGGCATGGTGAGCACATCAGCTTTATCAGCTGCATGGGGTGCCTGTCTGTTTCTGGGTCCAATCCAAGAAGCCGGTTTTGACCTTTAAAGCTCTGCTTGGCTTGGAACCCAAAAACCAGAAGGATCACCTCTCCAGGGTATGAAACTGCAAGCCCTTTGACACCAACCAAGAGGACTTCCTTGCATGTCTCACCACTGGCAGAGGTGGTGAGACATGAGGGGGCAGTGACATATGAGAGGGCTTTCTCCACAGTGGCACCCAGGAACTCCTTATGCAACTCCTTTGTTGCACAACAAAGTACAATAAAAATGAAATCAATAATTAGCAACAACAACATATTAAAGCTGTAACAGGATGGGGGGGGAAATGTAACTAAGAGATGAAGCAGATCAACATAAAATGTTGATCTGCTTCATCTCTTAGTTACATTCCCCCCCCATCCTGTTACAGCTTTAATATGTTGTTGTTGCTAATTATTGATTTCATTTTTATTGTACTTTGTTGTGTTTATATGTTGTTAGCCACCTTGATCACCTCTGTTGTGGGAGGGACGGGTGAGATTAAAATATGGTAAAAATCACCAGTTACATACATACATACATACATACATACATACATACATACATACATACAGAGAGAGAGAGCGAGCACGCAATAACAAAGAAAACACATGAATAAGAGAACTGAACTTTATTTATAAATCTCTGTAATATTGTAACTTGATGTATAAATCTGTTTTGAAAATGGGATTATGGAATTTCTGTATTGTTAATTTGTAAGTATTTGTAAACACACACACACACACACATACACACTCTTTATTAAGTTTCTCAGGATGCTTAGGGGAGCAGACAGGAAAAGTACAGACAAACCCACTGTTTCAGGCCTTACAAAGGTACTCAAGGGACTGTGAGTGCATCCTCACTTCCCCTCCCCCCCAGCCAAATTGCATACGAGGCCCATAAAATCGTATTGGGTAATCCCAGATTAAGGATTGTTTAAAAAATGCACTAACCAAACCCAAAGCACATACGGTACAGCCTATATTTTTGCCTGCCCCAATCCTTTTTTCATGGTTTCTAGCTATAATCCCTCTTCTCCTTACTCAACACCTTTGCTTCTATCCCTATACAGCTTCCTGCCAGAAAATGTCAGCATTCCTCAGAACTAACAGAAAAGTAGGGATTATTTATTCCTCCAGTTTAAGTGCACATGCTTTTGTTGATTGGCATACTTTAATGATGAGCCGAGTCTGAGATTCCTCACTGCAATCTCCATGCATGATGTCAAATAAGCAAGATGCAGGTCATCCTGGGAAACAATTCTACAGCTTCCTCTACCCCAGTCCCCTCAAAGCTACTATGCCTACAAAATCCTACAAAATCATTAATGCCTACAAAATCATTAATGTCTACAAAATCATTAATGAAGCCTACAAAATCATTAATGAAGTTAATAGACGCTGTCACTTGGATACCTAGAGATATGCCAGCAGGGACACAAATCAATTTCCCTACGCTTCTAGTTCCCTCATAAGAAATTTCTGCCGGTGCTGGATTTTATTTAGCTCAGCATCATGCAGCAAAGGCTAAACCCTATCTCTCAAGGCTGCAGCAGTTTACCACTTTTCCTGATTTGAGATATGCACCACTTTCCATTCCTTTCTTCACCAAGATAATAATCAGTGGAAAAAAGTGCAAATCGAGATGTTTTGAACTGGTTTCAAAGAATCCTTAAGTGACATTCTGGCTAAACTAATAGTTACAGAATCTGTCCAAGACACGCTGTCGCTCATTTTCTTCCCAGAAACACAGGCACAGAAGGAGAAACGAGGTATCAAATGATTCTAAAATTGAGGGCAAGTTCACACATGCCATTTCGGGGCTTGATGACTGCTACACATTGATTATTACACCTATTCAAAGATCAGCTTTAAATATTGTGGTGCAAAGGCACCTTTCCCCATCATATAAATACTGCTAACAGCAAAAGGGTCTTCCCTGTGGTGTCATCTTGCACATGGAGCTTCCTACTGACAGAGGTCAAGATGGCTCCCTCTCTTCCATAATTTCATTATGCATATTCAGTCTGCAACCATTATATCTATAAAAAAATGAGGGATCCTGTTTTTGTACCCTTCTTTGATGATTTAGGTTTCTTATATTGCCTTTTGTTTATTTAAATTGACTGTAAGGTGCTTTCCATTGGACCATTTCAGCAACGTGGAGAGGGGGGATTTGCTGCATGGGTAACAGTCTATCCTCCATATCTACTTTACCCAGGCTTCGCGCACTGGAGAGGACACTGTTCCAGAACCACTATTCAGAGCGCAATACCATAGTCTTCCGAGACTGAAGGATGCCAACAAGATGCTTTGGGTGCTTCCTAATTGGAGGGGAAAGGTGGGATAAAAATACTTTAAATAAAGTAAAAATAAAGAGAATCATGACCCATGTGCTCCATGCAGAGACACATGAAGACTTGATTTATGCCAACCAAAATATATGGAATGTCCAATGCAACATCTTCTTTGACCTGAGTATTCTTAAACAGGATGAACAGTACCAAAGAGTAGCAAACAGCCTATCCTTTCAGTGCATAACCATGGGTGAACTATATGGGGAGCTATTTTTATTATGAAATACAAGGAAAAGACCTTAGGAATGTATGTCAACTATGCAACTTACATAATAGTACATTCAGGATTCCATGGGAAAATTTAGGGCGCAGTCCTAAAGACATGCTCATAAAGCATGTGAAGGCTATAAAGCAGAGGTTCTCATACATTTAGGCCGAGACCCACTTTTTAGAATGAGAATCTAACAGGATGCACTAGAAGTGATGTCATGATGAGAAGTGACATCATCAAGCAGGAAAATTTTTAACCATCTCAGGGCCCAATCCTATCCAAGTTTCCAGCACCGGTGCTGCTATGCCTATGGGGTATTCACTGCTTTCTGTGTTGGGGTAGCAGTCACAGAGACCTCCTTAAGGTATGGGAACATTTGTATCCATACCTTGGGGCTGTATTGCAGCTGCACCGGTGCTGGAAAGTTGGTTAGGATTGGGCCCTCAGGCGGCAATCCTACCCACATTTACCTGGGGGTAAGTTCCATTTACTATCATTGTTAAAAGAATATACATAGTAGCTTATACACAGGTATACATACATAGGTATGTATACATATACATACAGGTCTGTAATATTTCACCAAATGCAGTCACATACCATGGTAGCATCAGGTCTAATAGATTAAAAATAAAATAATTGAAACGAATGGGAACCACCTGAAATTGGCCTGTGATCCACCTAGTGGGCCCCAACCCACAGTTTGAGAAACACTGCTGTAAACCACATTCATGACTACTCTTGAGCCAGCTAGGCCAGTGTGAGGATGTGCACCAGCTTGTCAGCACTGGACCCTGCCAGGAAAGGGTATGTTCATGTTGGCCAAGGGAAGCTGGCGCAAGGGACAGGAGAAGGTGGCAAGAGGGCGGATCGGAGTCGGAGAGGAGGTGTTTTGGGTGGGGAGAGGGTGGAACACTAGATAGATCAGGCCCAGGAGGGGGTGGGGCCAGCCGCAGGACCACAAGCCATATTCTAACATCCTCCCGGCTAGCCCAATGGTACACTGGGCTGCTTGAATTTGTGCCAGAGGTTTTGCTGGTACAGATCCGTGGCCTATGGGTGGTTGGTGCACGACAAGGGGTAAAGGGATAAATATCCCCTTGCTCCAATTTGCCCTCCAACCACCTCCTAATCTGCACTGGATATAGCACAGGTCACTTGGCCTGCCTGTTCCAGCACAGTTTGGGATTGGGCTGTTACTCTCCCAGAATCTGGGAAGATCCTGCATTCAAATAACTGTCAAATCAGGCAGAGAGCAGAGGCAGGAAGCATGTAAACCTGCAGGAGACCACGGTTTTTCTCCAGGAGAAACATGAGATAAGTATCCAAAGAAGCTCCAGAACAAGATGGGCAAATGGTGTTGATGGGCAACAGAAAGGAATTATGTCATGAGGGGAATGTTCCCAAGAAAGCAGTATCAACATGAGATACCATACTGAGGAAAGAATGTATTCATACAGAAAAGCAAAATGGCCTTTGCCCTGTTATCGATTTCTCTACCCTTTCCGGGCCCCTTCCAACAAACTTCTCACATTCTCTGTTGTCGAACTCCAAGTAAACAGATGATGACAAAACTTGCCAAGCCTGGTTTTCTGGTAAAAAATGTTGCTCAGGGCGTGACAAAACTTGACTTTCTCCATCAAAAACCACCTAAAGAAACCAAACATTCACAGCAAATACCTTTTGATACCTTTCCTCAAGTCTAAAGTTTAAAAAAAGGCAGCTAGTTCTTCCCCAAATATCCCCACGTTACAAATTTGATCTGTTCTTCCATGCCGGTTACTGTTCAAGTCATAGATCATTTTTCATACATTAGAGCAGCTGTTTGGGAGCCGCTCTGCCAGGCTTCATCCCACTGCATCGCTGCCATTTTCAACAGCCCTAAACGACATGGCTGTCTTCCTCCTCCAATCGCAGCCTGGTGCAGGGGCAGATCCAGTGTTTGGAGGGGTGTGTGTGTGTGTGTGTGTGTGTGTGTGTGTGTCATGAGCACTACCTTAACTACAGAGCCCAGGTCAACCAGATAGGTAGACCTAGGCTCCAGCCCAGACTTGGAACCCAGATCTACCTGCTGGGAAGACCTGGGTTCCTGGTTGAGTTTATGGCCTCTGTGGCTGTTTGCTGGGCAGGCTGACCTGGGCTCACGTGGAGCTCCGAAGGTAGATGTGAGCTCACGCTCAGAGCCCAGATCTACCTGCAGGGTAGACCTGAGCTCCTGGTTGAGCTTATGGCCTCCATGGCCATTTGATGGGCAGGGTAGATCTGGGCTCCTATTCAGACTTGGAACCCAGATTTAACTCCACTCCTTTGGCCACCAATGCCCCATCCCAGTGGGCATTTCCCTGGCTCCCTGCTGCTGCAGCAGTTTGGGGGGGGGGGCATGCATCCATGGATCTGCCCATGGCCTGGTGACATTTTTGTGGAAAGGTCCTATGATACTAACCTACCCATTCAGTGTCAGCATTTAACCCATTTCTGCCCAGCCCACAGTTGTACACATTTGATCCCTGTTGCATATAAGCAATGTTGGGTAGAAATGGCTTAAACACTACAGCAGCATGATGGGATGAAGCGATGGAGAAGCATTTCCCATATGGCTGCTGTAAACATAGAAAAGCCACTTTCATACCATTCTCTTGACATCTCTTGGGACAAGAGTGTGGATGTGTGTAGTCACCTGGCGGACAGTAACCTACAGTGGGGTAAATCACAACAGGACAAAAGCCCCAATTCGGCAGACTCACATATTTGCCACAGGTTCAGCCACCGGCTTGACTGAAACTCTGGTGTTGCCACGGAGTCCTTCGGTGCCTCGGTGGCTGCTCCATGAACCTGCAAGAAGAATCTCTGCTGTCCAGAGACCTCTGCCATCTGTACGTATTCAGTCTGGGAGGCCTTACAAGTTGGCAGACCCTGGCTTTCCTCTGGGCTACGTAGAAGGGATGTTCAGCCCAAATCAGTAGACCTCACACATGGAGATGGAGCCAGTTTCAAATGAGAACAAGCCAGTTTCAATTTACTGCCTCCTTTAGGCCAGGCAGGTGACTGAGACACACTGACTACCTGGCCGCAGCCTCTTTCATAGGTGACTGATGCTGCTGAACAAGCTCTTTCCCATGGCCTGGTTCCACGTTGCCATGGCGACAAGCTCAGGTTGTTCTACTCCCACAGTAGTTCTCAGGTTGTTCTACTCCCACAGGCCTCATTCTCACACAGCAGCAAATTGGTGTCTGGACTGTGCCCCTTCACATGGCAGGTTAGGGTTGGCGTGCAAGAATTTTCTGCCATTTAAAAACAAAAAAATCACCATCCACAAATAAGATGCAGTCTTGTTTGCTTCCCACCAGTGGGGTCACTAGGGGGGTGCAGGGGGTGCAGACCACACCGGGTGACATGCACAGGGGGTGACGCGCACGGGGGTGTGTGTGACGCGCACTGGGGGGGTGAAATGCTAAAATCATAGTGGCTAGAAGTAATACCATCATGTTATATACCGTTGGATGCAGAATTTCAAGAGGAATGCAATGCAAAAAAACCATAGTGAAATATCTCCTTTCTTTCAAAGGTTATGGCCAACAAACCAGAGAACAAAAAATGCATGGATCCTTATGGAAAGTGAAAGTGAGCCATATCGTGAATTTACTCATGAGTAGGTGAATGTGCCTTAGACCATTGGAAAGGGCAGGCTGAGAGGAATCCAACACCAGAATGGTCCTGATTCAAAGAATGCAGCCCCCAAAAACACCTGAGAAGGAAGTCCCTTCCTCCAAGCAGATGAATGTATTGAGCCTTATGGAAAGTGAAACTAAGCCTCACAGTCAAGTTTAGTCGACTCACGGTCAAGTAAGCAAATGTGCCTTGGTTGGTGTGGAAGATCAGGTGAATGCAAGGCTACCAGAATGGTCCTGATCCTATGCACCTGGAGCTAAACAAGTGCTCCAGTAGGGCTGCCCCCCCCCCCACTAAAAAGAATCAAAACAGAGGCTGCAGCTGATAAGGTGAAAAATTTTGAGACTTGCAAAGCCAGGTGGATCCTGACAGTGATCTGGTTTAAACAGAAGTTCTTAAATTGAACTGGGCACTGGGTAGGGCTAACAACCTTACTGGTTTTGGAGGGGGGTATTATTGCAGGCAGGCTACAGAGGAAATTCACTTGGTGGAACAGGGCTGGCTTCTGCTTATTTAATTATTTGTTTTACTTTAATTATTTATACTTATTTATTTATTTTAATTTGCCTGATGATGTTACTTCCACCATGACATCACTTCTGGTGGGTCTTGGACACATTGTCATTCTAAAAAGTGGGTCCCAGTGCAAAAAGTTACAATAAGGTGTTAGTAAGTTGACACCCTTGGGGGTGGGTGTGACACCACTAGTGACTAAAATCACTAACATCATAATTTGGAAGAATAATACCATCGTGTTATACATCAGTTAATGCGTAATTTCATGCAGAATGTGTTCTATCTTTGTCCTATCAAAAGGTGCAGCCAAAAAACCAGTGGGGGCGGAGCGATGGTACATCACCACGCCCACCACCTGGGGTACTGCCCCGCCCACTGCATGGGGGGGTGATGAGCTGGCATCCCGCACCGGGTGACATGAACTCTAGTGGCGCCACTGCTTCCCACAACACTCCCCAGCACTGATGAACATGGGAAAAAATAGTTTGATAAAGGCTTCTGTTAAACATGGTAACCTTCATTTTCTCTCTCTGATTTTTAATGCTCCCTTGGTCAATGTCCCTCAAAGCAGCTAACAGTCTGCACAGATCAAAATAGGGACACCCTTGGGTACAGGGTGCCCAGATGTCCTCTTTTTCAATATATATAAATTTATTAATTACAAGAAGGCTATACGCTGCCTGCTCAAAGGGAAAAGGAAGATATTTAAGTTCTTTTCCATGAGGTTAAAAAAGAGGGCATGTCCTGGAAAAAGAGGACATCTGGTCACCCTTTAGCCAAGGGTGTCCCTATTTTAATCTGTGCAGGCAGCACATAGCCTTCTTGTAATTAATAAATTATACGTAATATAGTTTTCAATTTTATAATAACATAGCATTTAAATTAAGCACAAGAAATCAATATATAAGTGCTTTTAGCTTTTATTTGGTCAGGTCCTATATTTTTCTTGGATGTCCTACATTTTGGAGTGCCTGGGCCTCTTTTGCGGTTATGACATCTGGTCACCCTGCTTGGGTATCTGATGAATGGACAGACATCTTCAGATGTCCATGGATAAAACTGTGTCAGGCCTGTTGCCATAGGGAATCTCAGGGACCCATCTTCTAATTCTTTGTAAGGCACCATGTGCCATCATCACCATCATCATCTACAACAAATACAGCTGGTTGCAGAAAGACAATGGCTAGATAGCACTAAAAGGCCTTGGTGCAGAAGCAATCAATGTTTAATCTAACAGCGCAATCCTCTCCTGCACAGGCAGGCCGCAGTGGCCTGCACTGTATCCAGCACAGGTTAGGAGACGGCTGGAGGTCACCTCGGGGTAAGGGGATATTTCCCCTTACCTCATGTCAAGCCCCAGCCACCCCAATGGGGCTACTCAGGTCTGTGCCAGCTATTTAGCTAATCTGAGCAGCCCATGTAAAGCTGCAAGGCACAGCAAGCTATACTGGGTCAAATGGACGTCGGATTGCACTCTTAATGGGTTTAGTTATATGTCTCTTGCATTTACATCCCAGCCTTCTTTTAACCAGCAGAGGGTGCAGAACATGGGGCTTATCTCATTGTATCAATCTCACACTGTGAGGAGGGTTAAGCTGAAAGACAGAAACATCTGAACTGGAACTGGGTCAATATTTCAATCATAAAATTGTAAGGCAGAAGAGGCAGAATTATAAACCTCTTCTTAAAAACCCATAAATATTTATTTGGAAGCAAATTCCACTGACGTCACTGAGACTCACTTGATGCCTTAATGATTAAACATGGTTTGTGTGTTTATCACATCTGCATCCTTACAGCTGATGGGCACTAGAGGGCACAAATGCTGCTCAGATTTCATATCAAAGATTCAAGTAGTTTTTGTACCAAACCCCAGATTAACAACCCTTAGGGACCTTAGTTCCCAAGAAGGGGGTGGATGAACAATTCCCTAACAAAGATTTCAAGAATACCCTTTTATTTCCTGCTCTCCTAAAAGTGATAATTGCAATGCATCTTATATCAGAAGCAGCGATCCAGTTCCATGCCACAGGACACACTGAAAAGATAGCATGAGCTGGGGCCAAGTCCCGCGTTCATAAAGCCTCAAGATGAGGGCATCGGCATCGGTCTCCCCTCTAGAAGCCAGGCATATTAGTGACAACCATGGAACCCATGCTAGGAGTTATACAGTGGTTGACCAGCACTAAAGAGTTATAGCAGATGCTTTATAGCTGCTTTGCTCTTCCCATCATTCCAGCACTGGATAGTAGGAGATGGAATAGATGGCAGTAAGGCAGTGGTTCTCACACATTGAGCACCATGACCCACCGGGACAGAATGAGAATCTGTCGGGACCCACCAGAAGTGATGTCATGACCAGAAGTGACCTCATCAAGCAGGAAAATTTTTTAACTACCCTAGGCTGCAATCATACTCACACTTACCCTGGAGTAAGTTTCCTTTACTATCATTGTTAAAAGAATATACATAGTAGTTTGTTAAAAGTACAGGTCTATAACATTTCCCCAAATGCAGTCACATATCATGGTAGCATCAAGTCTAATATATTAAAAATAAAATATTGAAATGAATGGGGACCTGCCTGAAATTGTCTCACCACCCACCTAGTGGGTCCCAACCCACAGTTTGAGAAACAGTGCAGTAAGGAACATTGGTACCAGCAACCTGGAAACCAGGGAGAACTAGCTGGTCACAAAGGAATAAATTTCCTTTGGCTTGGAAGTGACCTCCCTTGAGTGCCTGCCTTTCCACCCTTATGAAGGCATGACAAACCATCCAGCACACACTGGGGGGGTGGGAGAGGCAAATAGGGCAACTTTCTCCAAATTGGAGTTTTCTTACTGGAAGTTTCAGTCTCAGGCTGACTCCTCCTCCATGGGCATGGACTGTTGCCTGGCAAAGTGTCCTGAGCAGGTGGAGATGCATTTCAAAGTGTAGGTGGAAAGCATTTGAATTCCCCCCTCAAAAAAAAGAAAGAAATGACCTTCATGCATTTAGACAACTATCACAAAATTTCCTTCTCCCTGACATGCTGGTTTTCTATGGATAGGGAGCTTAATTTGTGGGAGAGTATTCAAGAATGTGATTCCCTCCGACTGCAGGAAATGATTCACCACTCAATGCTACTGAATGAACAAACTGGTTTCATCATGTACTGCCACAAGTGCAGAATGACTGCCTTAGCTATGACGGACTAAAGTGAGCATTCTGCTAAGGTGTTCCACCAATATCTGCCTTAGGAACAGTTGTCACTTGTTTTCACTTGCAGCAAGCCAAGAGTCATTCCTTGTTGCTACACTGCAGCTCCGGAAGGCAGAAGCAAGAAGCAATGCTCTGGGGTAAACCCACTGCTGCAGAGAGAAGAGAATGCACACAACGGTGCATCTTTGGTTCCATTCTTAGCCACAGGACTGCCTTGCCTGCATTAGCAAATGCATCATGCTGGATAAACTGTCAGATATTCAGGGCAGCACATCAGTCAGCTCTTAACGCCAGGATTACATGGATTGGGATGGATGGCAGCTCATTTTGCAGCTCCAAGTCAGAGATCAAGCTTTCAAGCTTAAGCTCACTCTGTAAACTAAGAAGCCAAAATATTGAGTTTGACAAACAAGCTCCATGACTGCACATGCGGATGGTACTAACTTTGAAAGTGCTTGAGGCAGGAGCCTGGTGCGAGGCAGGGTGATTTTGTAGACCACTTGGCTGCAAGTGGGTCAGTGACCCACTTTGTGTACATTAACCTCGGGATGCTTAGTCCTTGGATGGGATGTTTAGCAGAAACCAGAATGGACTGGTTCCACTTTGGCAAAACGCTGAAGCAGACTGTGGAATCCATAATAGACTCTGGAATCCTTTCCATGAGTAGATAAAGCTAGTAGATAAAAATTCAGGAAGGGAGCCAATGCCTCACTAGAACAAGCCAAAATGTGGAGTGAACCAGGCAGACCAGAAATCATGCTGCACACTTCACACCTTGGGCCTCCAGTCTGAAGTTCTTCTTGCGTTGATTTTGTTTCAACCCCTTGTTCTTTGCACAATCAGGCCTACCACGGCATGCTAGCCAGGTATAACCACATGATACAGCAACCTTGCTGGAACTAAGCAGGGTTAAAGGCCCAATCCTATCCAACTTTCCAGCACTGATGCAGCCATGCCAACAGGGCTTGCGCTGCATCCTGCAGTGGAAGGGCAGTCGCAGAGGCCTCCTCGAGGTAGGGTATCATTTATTCCCTTACCTGGGGTGACACTGCAGCTGCATCAGCACTGGAAAGTTGGATAGGATTGGGCCCTTCGTCTGATCAGTGCCTGAGTGGGTGACTGCTGGGGAATCCTGCATATAGACCTTCAGTTTCATGAAGGAAGAAAGGCAGAATAGAAAAGCAATTAAATAAAGACACAAAACAGTATGAATGGAATACTTGCCAGTTCCAACCTGCAGTTGTTGGCATGGTGCAGTCTCAATGTACCACTTCAGAATGACATGGGGACACGACTTCTTTGAAAGTGGTCCCCTACCTACCAGCCAGTGATGCTTCTGATTTGGGAAACCAGCAATGTGTTTATCCTACAAACAGCGCTTGTACATCATTCTGTTTACAGGATGGACCATTGATTCTTGCAAGCTTCTAGACTAGACTCCTGCTACTCATCTGACCTCATATCCATGACAACAGGCACCCCTCCCACTCTGCATTTTAAAGGACATGGGGCTATTGAAGACAGGCTCAGTCAGGCAGAAAGCAACCAGTCCTCAGTATAATGAAGATATTGGCTGGAAGCTCTTTTTAACTGACAACATGCTGTACATCCAGTAGGTTCAAATGGATGTAGGGCTCCTGTAACTTCAGTGATGCTTTATCCTTTCCTTCTGAACTATTTCTACATTATTGTGCAGTGCCTAAATTATAAGAAAAAGAAATACTGTATATGCCAGGGTTTCACTCTGCTTGGAAACTCCATCTAACTGGGAAGTCCTTCCTCCTAATTCCCAATGCGTAGTTCTTTGTACTGTGTTCTCCACTTTCTCAGGGACACTCTTACTTCATATGTTCTAAGAATGGGCCCTAACATAAATTAAGCTGTGTAACTGAGTATTTTCTTAACCTACAGTAGATTACAATACGAGACTCAGCAGCGAAGTGGGTTGTGTTTCACTGCATTTGCCTGTAAACGGATGGATCAAATAGCTGTGTTATGCGGTATTACAGATGAACAAATTAGTGTGATTCAGCTTCAGGACTCTTGTAATCCAAGAGTGATTTCTGAAGCCTTACTCACCCATTTCTGTGATGGCAAAAACAAGTCTAGCAATTTTAGTATCTTATAACATGAAGACCTCCATGGTGACAGGACCATTGCATCCTAGACAACTATGTCCTAGTCAAATGTGTTCCAATAGCAGACACTTGTGTCATTCTTTTTGCATCCTGGACACTTGTGTACCAAATATATGCATAGGTATATTAGATGTACTTTTTTATTTTTAAAAGGCAAAGGTAGAGATAGGTTAGGGCTGGAATAAGAAGCTGAGGGTGTATAAAATGGGTTTGTTGCCCAGTTATATTTTGCTTGTTGCCCAGTTACAGTGAGATGCAAATGAGCAGGCTGCAAAAAACCAGGGATGTCTGTTACCCTGCACATGCCCGATCTCCTCTGATCTCGGAAGCTAAGCAGGGTCAGGCCTGGTAGTACTTGGATGGGAGACCGCCTGAGAATACCGGGTGCTGCAGGCTTATACCATGATCTTGGAAGCTAAGCAGGGTCAGGCCTGGTTAGTACTTGGATGGGAGACCGCCTGGGAATACCGGGTGCAGTAGGCTTATACCATGATCTCGGAAGCTAAGCAGGGTCAGGCCTGGTTAGTACTTGGATGGGAGACCGCCTGGGAATACCGGGTGCTGTAGGCTTACGCCATAGTCTTTCGAGACTGAAGGTTGCCAACCGAATGTCCAGGGATGCCAATGACCAGGACACAATAGCCCAGGATGCAAATGCCCCCCTAGTACCAAACCCCATGCCTTACTTGGACATCACAGAGAATAACAATGCAGGAGAAGCAGGTAAGCTTCACAATCAATGGTACCTGAGTGTGACTTTGTGTGCAAATAATCACTAGGAGGTCAATGACATTGAAAAACCAAGTATTGTTTTAAAGAATCCTACAAAAGGGAGGAGCTTAGTTCAGCTACATGTTCATGTCAAACCAATCAAAGACATTAAAGCCAATCAAGAATGTGGGTCCCTCTTCTTTTCCTTAACCTTTTTGCAGAAATAGACTTTTGAGTTGCCTGGAAATTTTGCCTCTGCTATTTTATCTATGACACTCAGGGCCTTCCAGAACTGACTGGATGTTGATCTCCCCCCCCCCCTCCTGTGAGGAGGAGGGGGAAATAGCACATCTTAAAAAGCCTACCATTGATGATGCCATGGGTCCAAACAACTGGATACTTTATGGACACCTGGGATAGTTTATGGACACCTATCTGCCCACTCACCTGGTCAGGTAGGGCCTGGATGCCCAATCAGTTGTTGTATGCCAGTCCCAGCAAGGAAGACTAGCTAGGGCCTATTGTTCTGGGGATAAGCATGACATTAAGGGTTTACCATCCTGTCCCCACCACCTGCGCCATGGACGATGGGCAGGGGGCATAGCATATTGGTAGCACTGCTACTGCCAGTAACTGCCCCTTGCCTGCTCCCCTGGGGGTCCCAATCCCTGTCCTGTTTCTTCCGCCTCTCCACCACTCCATCTGCAGTGCCAACAGAGTTGGTCTTCGTCTTGTTCCATCAGCAGAAGGCCTGCATAGGATTGAGCCCTAAAACCAGTGGTTTATAATATGACCTGTTGGACATTGAATCCTGTAATGGCATGAATTCAAAAGTGTCTCAGGAAGAATTTCAGGACAATGTCTACAGCACCAGGATTTCTCAACAGCTTTTTAAGATGCTACCGCATGACAGAAACCTCTGGGGGCTGTTAGAAGGGTCCAAAAATAAGAGAAATGGGGAAAAAGCAGGGATGTTTGCCACTATCCCCTTCTGGTTCCAGAGGCTTTAGCAGTTAATTATTCAAGCATTTTTAAAATAGTCATCCAACTGCTAAACCATGATGGCAAGAGAGCAGGCTCCAGAGGAAAGAAAAAGAGCCTCTGAATTTGACCTAACAAGAGTTGGCTTTGCTGAAGGCCTAAATAACTGGAATGGAACTGAGTTTCCCAAGGTCAAGAGAGACACAAATGAAGAGCATCTTAGCTGAATCAACAAATAGTCTTTCCAGTTCCAGTACTTTTCCACAGATCAACACGTCCTCCCTTTCTAAAGTCTTGTAAGACTAGAAAATGGTATCAAATTTAAACAACCAACTTTGATCTTTTTGTTTCCCCTTCCAAACACAACCTCTATGATCCCCATTCCCTTTTTCTATTAGGAAGCCAATTAATTGGGGGGAGTGGGTGGGGGGTGATTCAGTTCAAATTCTGCTATCCCCTTAGGACCTCCCTGCAATCCTTAGGAAAAATGTTGCATCAGCAAAGGATATAACTCATTTGTTAACATAATAAGCTCTTCTGGGTTGAGAAATAATTGTCTTCTACCTCTTCTAATGTTGTTGTTTCTTAAACTGGACCAAAGTAAGAGGGGGAAAAAAAGAATAGTTGTAATTTTCGTACATGAGAATTCCAGGAACAAACCCCACATTCCATGCTATAATGCCCACTTCTCGTGGCCATACATATTTCTATATATGGCCCTACCACTGCTTTCCTTTCCAAGTCAGTCTAAAACAGTTATTTTCAACCAGTGTGCCGTGGCACATTGGTGTGCCACAAATGATCCAGAGATGTACTGCAAGAGTTTGGAGGAAGGTAATTCATTAGTAGGGCCACTGAAGGATGTGATCCTGCACCAGCAGCAAGGTGTGCCTTGTCATTTATCCAAAAACTGATGGTATGCCTTGACAATTTTAGTGCCATGAGATGAAACAGGTCAAAAATTGCTGTTGTATTGCATTCTAGAAGACCCACTCTGCCAAAGACCTCCAGCAGCTCATGGATCGTTTTAGCAAGGCCTGCCAAGATTTTGGGCTGACGATCAGCCTTAAGAAAACACAGGTCATGGTTCAGGATGTGGACTCACCTCCCTGCATTACAATCTCTGCGCATGAACTGGAGGTTGTCCATGACTTTGTGTACCTTGGCTCAATGATCTCCGACACTTTCTCTCAATACCGAGCTAAACAAACACATCGGTAAAGCAGCTACCACGTTTTCCAGACTCACAAAGAGAGTCTAGTCCAACGAGAAGCTGACGGAACATACCAAGATTCAGGTCTACAGAGCTTGCGTCCTGAGTACACTTCTGTACTGCAGTGAGTCGTGGACTCTTCAATCACAACAGGAGAGGAAACGGAACGCTTTCCACATGCGCTGCCTCCGATGCATTCTCGGCATCAACTGGCAGGACAAAGTTCCAAACAACACAATCCTGGAACGTGCTGGAATCCCTAGCATGTATGCACTGCTGAAACAGAGATGCCTGCGTTGGCTCGGTCATGTCGTGAGAATGGATGATGGCCGGATCCCAAAGGATCTCCTCTATGGAGAACTCGTGCAAGGAAAGCGCCCTACTGGTAGACCACAGCTGCGATACAAGGACATCTGCAAGAGGGATCTGAAGGCCTTAGGAGTGGACCTCAACAAGTGGGAAACCCTGGCCTCTGAGCGGCCCGCTTGGAGGCAGGCTGTGCACCATGGCCTTTCCCAGGTTGAAGAGACACTTGGCCAACAGACTGAGGCAAAGAGGCAAAGAAGGAAGGCCCATAGCCAGGGAGACAGAGCAGGGAGAGACTGCACTTGCTCCCAGTGTGGATGGGATTGTCACTCCCGAATTGGCCTTTTCAGCCACACTAGACGCTGTTCCAGAACCACCATTCAGAGCACGATACCAGAGTCTTTCGAGACTGAAGGTTGCCAACTACTGAGAAGAACGCAAATGTTGAGAAAAGATTCTTACTCTTCCATCCAGTACATGAAGGGATTTTGCCAGGTACTACTGAGCTTGAACTGAGAACCCTGGGTCTAAGACTTGGACTTTGCAAAGTGAGCGACAGAGCACTGTTTGTTCGGGTGAAGAAAAGAGTGAGCAGCAGTGGTCTCTATGGCTGACAGGCAAGTTGACGCTCTGAATTGGCCAAACTAGATATAAATGCTAGGAAGATCCTGGCCTTCTGTCTTCATCTGGTCAACTGAATCTCCTGTTGGCTGCCCTTTCAGCTTCCTAAGCCAGAGAACACACCTTCCAGGTCTCAATTTGGGAACGGCTATCCACTGTTCCAGTCTTACCCAGTTAGCTTTCTTCACTAAAATTCCAGGGAGCCCAGTGGCATCGCTGGGAGGGGTGCGGGGGGTACGGGCCGCACCAGGTGATGCGTGACACCACTACTAGCCAAAAATTTTTTAAATCTTGGTACTTTCAAATAATATTATCATGTTATATCATTCAATACACAATCTCATGCAGAAGGCAATGAAACAAACCACGCTGAAATATCTCTATTCTATCAAAACGTATAGCAAAATGCAATGGTGCATCATCATGCCCAGTGCCAGGGGGTGTTGCCCCGCCCCCCCCACAGCATGGGAGGAGGTTCATCATGGGGGTGATGTGCTAGCCTCTCATATTGGATGATGCAAACTTTAGTGATGCCACTGGGACAGCCTCAAACCCAGGGAATCACACTCATCAGCAGTTCGTTTATCAGATAGCTGGTTTCCTTCGGGAAACTGAAAGTGAGGATTTTATGCCTTTTAAGGCATTCTGAGGCCCAGGGAAGTCCCTGGAGGGACTATGCCTATATGGCATAAAAACATCACTTCCAGTTCCCTGAGAGAAACTGGAAGTCAGGTTTTTTCAGCTCTAGCAGCCATACTTAAAGCCTGTAGAGGCAGCGGGAGGACCTCTGCGGGCTTCAGAAAGCCTGCCAAAGGGGTCAGAGCACAGCTCTGGTTCCCTTCAGAGAGCTTAAGGGGCCAAAAATCACGGGTTTGCTTATCCGCGATTTTCGTTATCCACGGAGGAGTCCAAGAACAGATTCCCCGTGGAAACCGAGGACCCACCTGTACTTTTAACAGGCTACTATGTATATACTTTTAACAATGATAGTCAACGGGGCTTTTCCCAAGTAAGAATGGATAGGATTGCAGCCATTGGGATGTTTGGGGAATTTTTGTTAAACAGATCAGAAATTGCTTGGGAGGGTTAGGAGGGTTCTTTATTTTAAATAAATGTTTAAACTTATACGTATTATAAAATTTTAATTTACAGTACTTACTTAATTTGATTTGATTTTGTTGTATGGGGGGGTATTAAAAATCTCCCTGCTTGATGATGTCACTTTTGACCGTGACATCACTTCCAGGTTAATGACATCACTTTCGATGGGTCCCAACATCACTTCTGATGGGCCCCTTGTCATTCTAAAAAGGTGGGTCCTGGTGCTATGACGTTTGAGAACCACTGATGTAGGGAATTGTCAAAGGACTGAAACACAACACCTAAAATCCTGAAACCCCTAGGAGCAAAGATGCGAACGCTCCACTAAAGCACAGACATTGAAGACTAAAACACAAATTTCTCCAGCTAGAAGTTCACTAAGCCTGGGTAAATTCAAGTTAAAATCTGGCTCCTATCTCAATTCACAACATATTGAGTAGGAAGCAAAAGGGAAACATGGCACAAGCCACATCATGAGCTAAGGTTGGTCAGTAGCAACAGTGCCACAGATGGAAAGAGCATAGTCGTGCATGCTTCCAGAGTTCTCAAGGGCTGGCCCATCCATGAGGTTGACTGAGGAGGCTATGCCAGACAACAGATTGGTGGGGGAACCCACTTCTGCCCACCTACTTGTCTCCAATGCTTTTCCAGTTACCTAGATTGGAAAACAAAGACAGGGATGGATGTTCTGAATATGTACATGTTAGGCCTTGGTTAGCATGTGGAGCCTGAACCGAACTAAGTCAGTAACGGAGAAGTTGCTAGCAGTTCCTAGCTGCAAGAATGTGAGTAAACAAACACAAAGATTGTTGTCTCTCCTCTGCTGGCCAGAAAAGACAGACAACAAGAATTACAACCCATTGGAATGTAGCACCTTTGCAGACAGAACAGCGCCTTATCAAGCTGATGAAATGCAGCTGTGGATCTCCAGTTGGGAGGGGTAAGAACTAGGAGGGCTGGCAACCAGACCCACTCCAAGAAGGTTCTGTCCTCAAAAGTTTCTGATTGGACAGTCTAAATAAGTATGAAGTCACCTCAGTACTATTAGCATAAGAAGTATAATAATGAGGGCGCAAGAGCCCTTCTTGGACAGAGTTTTGGGTACACCATCCTGCACGCTGGGAGCTCCGTTGTCCAACATGGGCATCTGGCCTCGCAGGTAGCCTGGAGCTAAAAGATCTACAAGAAGCTGACCCAGGTGAGAGATAGGGATTAATAGAGATAGCCAGCTAGCTTTATTATTTTATGCTGATACGTTTCCTAGATGTTTATGCCCCTAGCATTTGCTACCTTATGTAACTTATGTAACCTTATGTACTTAATAAACTAAAATCTATTTTACTAAGTTGTTTCATTGTCTGTTGGGGACAAAGCTTCAGAATCCTGCCTAGCCGTTCAGCAAGCTACCAAGTGCTCACTGAGGTCTAGTAACTTGAGGACTGAAGCTTTAATTGGAGAAAGCACTCATGCCTGCAAGGGATAGAATTAAGCCTAGAGGGTCTCAGTGTCCCTGAACTGAGACACTGGCATGTACAGGGTGGTGGCAGTACTACTGAACAGGGGGCCTTGAGGGCTTTAGGGTTCGAGAACCAAGAACTCTGAGCACCCCAAACCTCCCCCCCCCCCCAAGTTTGTGACAATGGAGTAAAAAAGGTTGAGTGGAGGGGAGGAGATGGGTGGGTTAGAAGAAGAAGCAAAGGCTGGCACATCACCTGGCAACAGATGGCAGCATTTGACATGCTGCATTATGTGCCAGGAAGCCTTCGGCTGGCCCTGGGATTCAATCCTACATACTTACTTGAGAATAAGCCCCAAATGGAACATAATACTTTTGAGTAGGTTTTCTGTAGAATTGGATCATAAGGAATAACAAATGTGCAAAACCCAGAGCTGAAATTAGGAGAGGAAGAGAAGCTGCATGGGGAGGATTCACTATTCAAACCCAACCTTCTCCAACAGTTTTTATTTTTTCTTCAAAAGGTACAAACCCAAACCAGAGAAAATATGTCCAATTCAACCCCCTTCACCCAAGACTGTGGCTCTATAATCCAACCACCCCTCAGAGCTGCTAGGGCAAATGTTCCTTAAATACAGACCACTTCTGATGAAATGACATTGATGTTCTGGAACTGAGGCTGCGACTTGGGAAGGGTCAAATCTCAAGAAAGGAGACAGATCTGTCAGGAGTCTTAACCCATTTTCAGAAGACAAAGGAAAAGAGAGGAATACACAGGATTTCAAAAGGGTGGGAATTGTTGTAAGAAGGAAACGATTTCTCTTTCATCAGAGCAAATAAGTCAGATTGGTACAGACCCATAATTTGATTTGGCTCACACACAGATAATTTCTGCATACTTAATTAACATACACTAAAGGTTTGTTCTCACATATACGTTTATCGGTTAATACTATAGCATCCAGTGATGACTTGCATATGTGAATTGATCATCACAGATGCAATATCCCAGAAAGAAATGTCCCACATGCAATGCTTTTTAGTGACACTAATTTAAACATTCAGCTACTACCTGTAGTCACCAAGTGTACAGAAAGCATGCGATATCTGTGCATGTGTGAACCTGAGGACTGCCAGCTGCATGTGTGAACTGACTTGCCTGAAAAGCATTGTGGATAGAATGGAAGTTTTGTGGGTGAAAGTTTTGCATGTGTTGTTGCATCAGTGACAGTTCTAAAGCGCTGAACATGCATGTGAAACAATTATAAGTGTCATTCAGAGTGTGAGACTTTGGGATAAAGAAACATTTTCATATTGCTTAATAATATCATCCAGCTTGCTCTCTTGGATAGAATGGGATGTACCAGCTGTATAGTGACAACCTTTTAAAATAGAGAACATCTAATAATCCAAGTCATACCATTACTAGAAAGAAACATTGATTTCAAACACTACCATTTATCACAGGTGATAATGTCCTAAATATTTATTTGATCAGAGGATAAGAACATAAGAACAGCCCAACTGGATCAGGCCATAGACCCATCTAGTCCAGCTTCCTGTATTTCACAGCGGCCCCACCAAATGCCCTAGGGAGCACATCAGTTAACAAGAGACCTCATCCTGGTGCCCTCCCTTGCATCTGGCATTCTGACATAGCCCATTTCTAAAATCAGGAGGTTGCACATGGCTTGTAACCTGTAATGGATTTTTCCTCCAGAAACTTGTCCAATCCCCTTTTAAAGGCATCCAGGCCAGACGCCATCATCACATCCTGTGGCAAGGAGTTCCACAGACCAACCACACACTGAGTAAAGAAATATTTTCTTTTGTCTGTCCTAACTCTCCCAACACTCAATTTTAGTGGATGTCCCCTGGTTCTGGTGTTATTTGAGAGTGTAAAGAGCATCTCTCTATCCATTCTGTCCACCCCCTGCATAATTTTGTAAGTCTCAATCATGTCCCCCCTCAGGCGCCTCTTTTCTAGGCTGAAGAGGCCCAAACACTGTAGCCTTTCCTCATAAGGAAGGTGCCCCAGCCCAGTAATCATCTTAGTCACTCTTTTTTGCACCTTTTCCATTTCCACTATGTCTTTTTTGAGATGCGGCAACCAGAACTGGACACAATACCCCAGGTGTGGCCTTACCATCGATTTGTACAACGGCATTACAATATTAGCTGTTTTGTTCTCAATACCTTTTCTAATGATCCCAAGCATAGAACTAGCCTTCTCCTCTTGAAATTACCTTTTCAAATGGGGTGGGCTTAGGGTGTTCAGTTGCACCCTACAGCAGCCATTTTCAGCCACTCTACCATGGCACATTGGTGTGCTGTGAATGGTCCCCAGGTGTGCCATGGAAATTTGGGAGAAAGTCATTTATTAGTAGGGTCTTTGGGGGTGTGAGCCTCCCATTGGCAGCACAGTGTGCTTTGTCACTTGTCAAAAAACCAATGGTGTGCCTTGACCATTCTAGTACCTTGCCAGTGTACTATGAGATGAAAACGGCTGACAATCTCTGCCCTAGAGTTACATAATGCATACACAGTACACAACACATATGGACAGAGAAACAAACCATATTTCCAATCCGAGCTTAAACAGTGGCTGGCGCAAATGCATTACATAAAAAAAGTTGCCATATTCAGGGAACAAACAATGGGTGTGGGGAAGGGAAATTGTTTCTTTTGTCAAACGTTGTAACCTGGCAACTCATTCACAACCTAAGTGGCCTGTAGCGAGCACTAGATTTAAAAGAGGAAGATTTCTCTATAGGAGTATAAAAGTAATCCCCAACATTCCATCATACTCTAGTGCAGTCTTTCCCAAACTTTTTAACACCAGGACCCACTTTTTAAAATGACACACTATCAGGACCCACCTAGGTTTACCACACTTTTAAAAAAGGAGATCCAGAAAGAAATATTTTATTTATAACCAGAAAAAAGACCCTCAAACATTTATCTCCCTCTGTTTACACATGCTTGCAGACTGCAGGAGCTAAGCTATTTGCAGGATAACTAGCAGCTACAGTATCTTATTTCTGAATAGCCTCAGGGCTTGAAGCAATGAGTTATCTGATCTCTCCATCACCCTTTAGCAACCCACCAAAAATCACCAGCGGGTCCTGACCTACAGTTTGGGAACCATGCCTAGTATGACCAAGAAACCAAAACGTAGATAGAAAGTTAGATCTTGGATCCCAGGACTCCCTAGATCAGTGGTTCTCACATTTTTAGCACTGGGACCCACTTTTTAGAATGAGAATCTGTCAGGACCCACCAGAAGTGATGTCACACCGGAAGTGACATCATTAAGCAGGAAGAGTTTTAACAAACCTAGGCTGCAATCCTACCCAGGAGTAAGTTCCATTTACTATCATACACTCAACAGCCTGTTAGAAGAGCAGATCTGTAACATTTCCCCAAATGCAATCACATGCCATGGTAGCATCAAGTATAATATAGTAAAAATAAAATATTGAAATGAATGGGGACCCACCTGAAATTGGCTTGTGACCCACCCGACCCACAGTTTGAGAAACACTGCCCTAGATCAACAATGGTGCAGAGTTAACTGTAGCACTGTTGAGGGGTTTCCTTTTCCTTTCCTTATCTTGGATCCCTGAAAAATGCTTGACCTTCTGCAACTGAATCTCAAATGTGATAATGCTTAATGGCCAGGGGCCGGGAGCAGATGCAGTCCCAAAGTGACTGCGGGCACAATCCTAACCCCTTATGTCAGTGCTTTCCAGCACTGGCATAGCGGTGCCCATGGGACGTGTGCTGCATCCTGCAGTTGGGTGTCACTCACGGAGGCCTCCTCAAAGTAAGGGAATGTTTGTCCCCTTACCTCGGAGCTGCATTGCCCTGATGTCAGTGCTTTCCAACACTGACATAAGGGGTTAGGATTGCGCCCTGAATGATTAACGTACACTCTCAGAAGTGAAGCCTGGCATCCGGAGGCACTGTACCAGGAAGGGAAACACTTGCCCTCCACTCCTGACACTGGGTGGTCAGGGATGGGGAGGGCAGATGTCTGTGTGCCCAAGCGGAATATGTCTCCTTGCAGTATAATCCCGCCATCCATCTCCACTCCTACACACGTGCACCCCAGCTATCATGAGTACAGGCATCTAGACAGTGACACAATAAAGGCCTCGTGGCTAAATCTCCATCACTAACCTCCCTGCACATTAATGATGATGATGATGATGAATAAATAAAATCGCTGGATCATTACAACAGCGCCTCTAAAATTATGTCAGATGCAAACTCTCAAAAGAGGTAGCTGCAGTTTATTGGGGGGTGGGATGTGGTAGTCAAAGGGACATTGCTCATGCTCCTTGGAGCTGAAATAGTAGGGGGTCATGTCTTCGCCTCCCTTCATGGGAATCTGGCAGCCGTATTGTCACAGAAAGAGCTGGCAAATCCAGGCTGCGGAGACTCCCCCCAGACAGGGCACATGGCTGAACGAGCCTGGCTAAGCAGCATTGCCTGGTGTGATGATGATGGAGATGCTGGAGCAGGAAAGAAGGCCAGGCAGGCTTGGGGGAGGGGTGGTGGAGGAGGGAGGCACTAAATATACCTCCCAGCCACATGCCCGTTTCTGGATTGCAGAGAAGGGACTGCTGCACCAGTGTGGCTCCGGGAGGGGCGGCGGGTTTGAGTGGGACCTCCAGGAAGGAGGAAGGCTGGGAGCCTTCCTCCTCCTCCTCCTCCTTTTTCTCTTTCAAAGAAAAGCAGGGGAAGGGAAGCCCCCTTGCAAAGCATCCTTCAGCTCCACTCTCCAGGGTGGGGACCCTGCAGTGTGACCCGCACAGCACACGCCTCGCTGCAAGCCCGTGGCTGCCGCTGCAGCCAGCCGCTCCGGAGGGGGCTCAGACGGGGCTGGGGGGGGGAGGGAGGTTTCCCCAGGAGGAGGACGCGATCGGTCACCCACCTACCGGCTGCCGTGGCGGGAGGGTCCGGCCGCCTGATCCCCGCGCTGTCGCACCTGCGGGAGGGGGAGGGGAGGCAGGGCTTCCCCGGAGCAGGGGGTGGGGTTTGCTCCTGCACCGCACCTGCCCCGGGCGAGAGACAAAGAAAGAGCTCCAGGATGCTGGCCGGCCTGCCTGCTGCTCCCTCTCTGCTCAAGGGGGAAAGCACAACCCCGGGGTGGGTGGGTGGCTGGCTGGCTGGGAGGGACGGAGGGATCTGGATGGGAAGCGGTGGGTGGGGACATCCTTGCAACACAGGCAGAGCCTGGTGGGGGGCGGGGGGGCAGAGAGGATGCCCGGCAGCTCCTTCTCATCACCCTCCCCTGCCCTGGAGCTCTTGGCTGGGGAGCTGCCAGCCCTCTTCCCGGAGGCCCCCCCCCCGCCTGCTAAGAGAGTGGCTTGCATTTTTCCAGCTCACAGGGCTGGGGATCCGATCTGCGCTCCCCCACCCACCCATCTGTCTATCCACCCACCCACTCATCCCTGGGTAGATAGTGGCTGAGCCTACTGCTGGTGGAGGACTGCTGTGCCTTTAAATGGCTGGGCCCTTCTCAGTTCTGTGTTGACAAAAAGGGAGGCAATGATGCCGACCCACAATTTATGGTCGTAAAGGGTTGAGGATCTAGGTCAGAGAGGAGTGGCAGGAAGTGCGTCCCTGTTGGTTCTGCTGGACCTCTCAGCAGCTCTTCCTGACACCATCCACCTGGTGTCAGTGCTTCCCAATCAGTGGTCCTTGAGGTCGTGCCTGATGGTATGCACCGAACCCCCAGATCCAGTGGCGTAGCTATAGGGGGTGCAAAGCATTAGTTTTGCAGGCACCTGAACGCACCGTGCAAGCAGGCCCTCCCCTTTGGAGCCATTGGGGGGGGGGAGCAAAACGGAGGCAAAGGACACATGGAAATGAGAGCGGACTCATATCAACACCTTATTGGTTCCATGCTGTATCATAATATGTGTTTACAAATACTGTATACAAAGTCTATTGGAAGCAAGCAGAAAAACCACTGATCTTTGTCAGATTCCCGGAGGACCACTGTTTCATGCCCCCCCCACCCCGCACTCGGGCTTTAACTAACTTCATCTAAAACATCTAGGATTAGGCTGTGAGGCTGCAATCCTAGCCACACTTACCTGGGAGTAAGCCCCATTGAGTACAATGGGCCTTACTCCCGGCGTTTCCTCTCAGAGGCACCTGAAGGGGGGGGTCGGCACTCCGCGATCTACTCATTTTGCCTCACGATCTACCGGTAGATCGCGATCCACCTATTGAGCACCCCTGATCTAAAACATCTCACTCTTTTCCTGCTTCTCTGAAAATCCAAACTTCAAAACTGGCCCCAAAATGGCCCTCCCTCTAGCAGGAGAGCGATGTCCAGATCTCCACCTTTTTGAGGCCAAGAGACTCAATTTTGGAATTTAAATAATTCCTGGTCGGACCAGGATCTGGCCAGAAGGCCAAGGTTTGTTTTCAGTAAAGCAGGAGCCAAGGTCACATGGAAAGGAGCTATTGCGAGCCTTATGGCAATACCTTGCATCTCTCTGGTGTACAGAAGAGTCAGACAAAGGCTAGGGAATCTCTTGTTCAGTTGTGCAGGCAAATTGTCACCTTAGCAGCCGAATCAGCAGCCTTTACAAAACCCCTTTCAGCCTTCATGTGCCAGCTCTTCAGTCATTCAGCTGTGATCGTTCTGTCTTGTGTCTCAATTGAGTCTTTTTTTTTTTTTGGCAGCACAGGTTAAAACAAGTCTTGTCTTGGTGGTGCCTGCATGAAACTTGGTGCCAAGTTTTATCTTGATGCCCTTGTATGCTGTCACCTCTTACCTTCCCAGACCTATCAGAAGCTGCCTCAGCTGTCCTATAATGACCTTGATGTTCACAGCCAGAGTGTGAGAATCCACTCTCTTCTGTATTCTTCATGAACCACCCTCCTCTCTGTGCCTGTGTCAAGGCACCCTAAGACGAAGATTGCCTCGGAGCTGAATAAATAAGCCATCACAGAACTGAAATCACTAGTTCTGTGCCCAAAACCCTTTCCACCAAAATCACCTTTTTTTCAAACCAACCCTGCCCCTTTTCTCTCCTTGGACTAACAACAGCTGTATGAGCCCAGTGAGAACCATAGGCCCCTGGAAAGTATACACAGAGGTAAGTAGAAATTATTTTTGTCAGCTTCTGGCAGGCCTCCTGATCCCCACCCACCCACATGCCCAGTTGGCATGGCTGCCTCATCGTAGTTGGTGGGGGATAGGATTGGGTGCTGAGATGCCACATTTACTATGGATGGTTGACTAATGAATAGCCATTTCCCTTCATGAAAGAATACTAAAGTTCCATGATAGCTGTGGATCCCTCTCCAGTTTTTGTAATGTTCACCAGAGACAGGGAAGGTAGTACTAGTAGGTGAGAATGAGGAAGAGGCAAAGTTGTTAGGTCATAAGAACATAAGAAGAGCCTCGCAGGATCAGGGCAAAGGCCCATCTCGTCCAGCTTCCTGTATCTCACAGTGGCCCACCAAATGCTCCAGGGAACACACTAGACGACAGACACAACCTGCGTCCTGGTGCCCTCCCCTGCATCTGGTAATCAGAGGTAGCCTACCTCTACCTTGCACATACCTACCATGACTTGTAACCCGTGATGAACTTTTCCTCCAGAAATTTGTCCAATCCCTGGTTGGGTCCAATCCCCAGTCGGTTTTGCCGCTTGAACGTAAAGGGGTGAAGAGCGGAAAGCTTAGCTGGAGTTAGGTAAAACTGGGATGCTGAAGGCTGGAAAATGGGCTTTCAGGGAATCTGATGCAGGGTCTGTTGCTATTTGTGTGGGTTTGCTTGCATCCAGTCAGCACCACTTGTATATTTGTAAATGAAACTAAAGTTACAAAGGCACCCTCAGTCTTCATTGCTCTGTCATTTAAAGGAAGCACTAATAAAAGGCAATTCTGCTCAGGGAAGTAGGGAGCATGTAATGCTGTTTAGAAAGTAAAAAGGAAAACAAAAGAAAAAAGAAGAAAGGGCTCCATCTGATTACCAGTTCCTATTTTTCTTCAGGAATCTCCCTTCTTGCATCCTTCAGTTGCATGATCAGCTTTTATAACGAACCAAAAAAAGTTCCGCAGAGTTCACTCATCTGTTTTTCCCCTGATTGGGCTTCAGTCAGAACAAACAAATAACCCCTGCTAATTGGGTAAGAGGCACTTTTTCAAGTAGGTGCTCCTTTTTTTAGCAGGGGGAGAGTAACTGGGCCAGCACCCCAGCACTGTCTGTTCTAGTGGCTGTCTGCTGGGATTCCTTTGCATCTTTTAGACGGTGAGCCCTTTTGGGACAGGGAGCCATTTAGTTATTCGATTTTTCTCTGTAAACTGCTTTGTGAACTTTTAGTTGAAAAGCGGTATATAAATACTGTTAAAAAAAAACAAAAAAAACAACAAATGATCTTGCTGGATCAGGCCAATGATTCTTCTTTAGCACCCTGAACAGGCTCAGCCAAAGCCCAGAGGGTGTCCAAAGCAGCGCCCAAGTTCTGCCCTCTTTTTGTTTTGGTGTGCATGAGCCCACAAGTACACATGCTGCCACCTTTACCTCTTCCTCACCTTCTCTACTGCATCATCAGAACTACCTTGGCAGGGAAGATCTTGGGAGTTCCACTCCCTTCCCATTTGACCAGTGAAGACACAGGAGGAGGAGAAGTGACAGTGATCCTCCTCTTGACTGAAGAGGATTACAATGGCCATCCCTACTTCCTCCAGCCCTACCCCTGTGTTCTTTGGCAGGCAACCTCTTCTTGTTCGCAAGCAGAATGAGCAAGAAGAGGATGAGGAAGTGGCCAGGTGAAAGAAGAGGCAGAAAGGTGAGGGGTGTGGGGCTCCCCCACCCAGCAGTTTGCCATCTCCCTTTGCCCACTGCTTGAAGCAGGTCATTCAGTCCGCCTTATGAGTTGGTCACCCTTGACCCTGACTCAGGGCCCGATCCTATCCAACTTTCCAGTACTGATGCAGTCTCAATGCAGCCCCGAGGTAAGCAAACAAACATTCCCTTACCTTGAGGAGGTCTCCCCCCCACAGCAGATTGCAGCACCCACCTCACTGACACAGCTACATCAGTGCTGGAAAGTTGAATAGGATATGGCCCTCAGCCAGGTGCTACTGGGAAGCTCACAAGACACATGATAAGCAGCAGTTACTGGTTCCTCGCAGTATCTAGTAATCATTGTTTATTGCTTTGGAATATGGAGATTCAATTTTTGGTTTTCAGGTTAACAGAGATTGATAGGCTTGAGCTCCTTGAACATATTTAATTTTCCTTCAAAGCAAAGTGAGCTGCAAACCAGCATCTGTAGCATTCTGGCTACAAATTTTGCAAATTATTATTTGAATTCAAGATTACCTACAAGGTTCTCTCCCTACTCCCACATTTGCCTTCACAATTCTTTGGCCTCAGGCAATATAGACTTTGATGGGAAATTGACTGCTTCGGATTGTTTCCCCATGAGACCATGCTGACAGAATCGAAAAGGGTGGCCATAAGGACACACAAGTCCAAAGCTACCTATGGCTTTCCATGTGCTTTTATGCCTCACGGAGCCTTTTGTGGGACTGAAACCACAACCGTCAAGCAGTAGCATAGCTATGTGGGGGGGTGACAGTAGGACTGTGTAAGCAGTTGCTCTCACACGCTGTTGGGGCCATGCTGGGCAGCGATGTCAACTCCAATACTTACCAAGCTGCTCCCCCTATAGCTACACTACTGCCTTCAAGTTTGGTATTTCAGCTGAGCCCAACTGTTCTGCTGTCGTTAAAGGTCCCTGGGTGTTCTTTATTTTTATTTTTTTGTAATGGTTTTCAGTTCAACCTAATATCAGCCTTTTCAGCTGAACTAGCAAAAAGAAAAAGAAAAAGGAGGAAGGGTAAACCCTGAGAGAATGCATCATGCTTGATGCTGGGTGTAGCTGCCATGACTCCACGGATCTTTGCAACATGGAGATTTGAAGTGTGGAAATGTTTTGTTTTTTAAACTGGTAAAATTTCGTTGTTTGCATTTCTGGTAAACAGCGAAAACAAAAAAACAACAACACACAAAAGTATGTCAAACAATCAGCCCACTTCAGTTACATCACAGAGAAGGCATATGGGGTACATATTTCCTGTGGCCCTTCCTGCACACATGTGGTCACCTTTTGAAGGCATGCACAGATGTTATTGAAATTTAAGACTGGTCATCCACTTTTGCTGAAAATGGTGGTTTTGGCAGCTTGCCTCTAAAATGTTAAGGAACTCAAAGTAAGAACAAAACAGGCTTCTGCCTTGATATTTTCTTAACTAGTGGGTTGATCTACTGTGATTTTGCAGAGGTCTGGGCATTAGATGGATGAGACACCCTCCTTCCCCATCATTGGCTGCAGTGCTGTGACCTCATAGAATGTTTCTGAACACAAACCAGATAGTTCATGCATATCTGATGTTGGATACACAATTTGTATCATACAACTGACAGCTGCCTTGGGACTACAGGATGATATTCAAGCGTTGTAGGTTTTATACATTGAAGTATATATAGATTAGAGCTCATTAAAATGTATGTCCGCTTTTGAGACACCCTATGTATTGCAAAAAAGATCCGTAACAATTCAAAGCAATAACCAACTGAAAATTAACCAAAGTGCAGTCCAAAGACTTGCCTGGAAAAAAAAGGTTCACAAGGTTGCAAAATGCTATGAGAGAAAGTACAGAATGGCTCTCCTGTGGCAGGGAGTTCCACAGTTCCGCATGTTAATAATTAGAAGGGGTTTAGAAGAAGCTGTGCTTCCTGCAGTGTACACACTCATTTCTTTTGTCACACTGCCATTCCCTTCTTCAGAAAGCTCTTCTGACGAAAAAGGCTATCATCTGTCACCAGTCTGTCAGATCCAAAATCAAGTTGCAAGCAGAAACAAGCAGAATTTTTGTTAAGGAATCATTTAAAATTACATCCTTTCTGAAGAAGAGCCACAAGGCCACAGTGTTGTTTGTGCTTTCAGTAATCACATAATTCATCATCATAAACTTTCCTTCTTGCTGCTTTCTTTATTCTGTAAATCTTGTATATCAAGCCCACATCTTCTCCAGGGGAAAACACACAAACAAGATGTCAAAGAAAAACTTAACTAGCTGATCGCCCTTAAAATAAGTATGGAGAGAAAAGAAGCAGCTGTCCCAAGTGACGGTCTATAAGCAGACTTCTAACCTCTGCAGTAACAAGAACATAAGAGTGTCAGTGAATGCAAAAGCTATAGAGAATGATAACACAACATTTTCCTTCCCCAGATTCTAAACCCATTCACACTTTATTAAACCAATACTCGTCGTCAGCCATCTGCTCATCTGAGGTTTAAAAATATCTTGAGATATCAAATGCTTTTTAAAAAATGCCCTGCCCTGCACACATTTTCTATTTAGTGCTATGTTCACCCTGGCCCAGTGAATTTTAAGTGTGTCTAGGTAGCTGTTCATATGAACCATGACTGACAGCTAATGCCTTGCAAGTAGAAAGACCCAGATCTACCTCCTGGCATCTCTATCAAACGGATGTCAAACATGGCGTGCTGTTTTTGACTTCTTTCTTTCAAAAAGCAGCTGCCAGGGTGTAATGAGACTGTGGCATGGGGAGTGGGGGTGTTAACCCCTGCATAGTCCTTATAAAATTTGCCCTTCCCTGGAATTGCTTTTTACCCTAGGCTAGGAGGTGGCAAGCTGGGAAAGAACTTTGAGAGGGGTCACCCAGTCAGTATGACCTCTGCTGTATCCAGCACAGCTTTGAAGCAGGCTGAAGTCTCCTTGGGGTAAGGGGATATCCTTCCCCTTACACCAGGTTAAACCCCCCCAGCAGCCTGCCTTATGTGTAGTGGTTTTTTCAGTGGAAACAAAATAAAAACTCTGCTTTCTGCACTTCTCATTTTTGTAAAAAAGACCACACACACACACACACACACACACACACACACACACACACACACACACACACACACACACACACCAAATTGCAAATAATTAAAATCATTTTCTAACACCCCTATGCATTGGTCAGTATAGGCTGGTGGGACTGGACGGGGGGTGCCTGGGTAATGACTGTGGTTGCATCTGCTGACACGATACCACCTATATCACCGACCTAGTACACTTTTAAAGTGATTATAATTTATAAACATGCACCCTTGGAATAAAAACACATAACACCACTTTTTGCACTTCTTATTTTTGCCAAAAAAAAAAAAAAATCTGCAAAACAATAAAAATGTTTAAGAACACCTCTACCTGTGGTGCTAAGTGAATCTGCACCTGCTAAATAGCTGCCACAAGTCTGAGCAGGCCTGTGTAGGGTGTTCAGGCTAGGAAGAGAGAATAGGATAAAGCGGATGCCTGCTTTGTGAATCCTACCCCCAACCCGGGCCTAATCCTCTCTCCTCTGTCCAGAAACACCCCCTTCCTGCCTCTGATCCATCCTCCTGCCGCCCCTCCACTGCCCGGCGCAATGTTACTTCTGCCATCGGCTATCCACCTGGATGAAGCATCAGTGGGGTGACACAGGCCTTCCTGCCACCACTGCTTACTCTCTGGGTGCCACAAATGTGCCTTATTGCTCATTTGCTACACCCTTGGCCGGCCCAGCAGTCACTGCAAAGGTGGAGAGCCTAGTCTGCACTGCCCTGTAACTCACTGTAAGTACCATTTCTTACTGCTGAAAGTCTTCTGGTAATAATAACCGATCAGCTATTCAAATCCAGGGATAGATCAATTTCTTTCTCGGTAGCAATTTCCAAATGCAAAACAGTCAGTGAATTATTTTTTAGAAGACCAGCATGTCAAATTAAAAGCCTCGCCGTTTGTTCTCCCATTTGAAAAGGGAAACACTTGAAACCTGTGGCCAGTGGCATAGCTAGAAGGGGGTGCAAAGCACTAAGTTTTGCAGGGAGCCTCACCGCGGCATGGAAGCGGCCCTTCCCCCTCCCCTTTGGAGCCACTCCAGCGGGTGGGAGCAAAACAAGAAGTGAATGCTCCAAAAACTCTAGAAGATTTCAGCTTCCTTTGGAAGAGGGATCACTAGAGATGTAGATCCATGGTGTCTGGAATATTTTGGTTTAATTACAAGTATCAGTGTTGTTGGCTATCAGACAGAGTCAAGCAACATGTGCACTCCCACCAAGAAGCAAGTGCCCTACTTTATTTCAGATCCTGAGATTGGACTCTGCTCTCCATAAGGCACGGCTGGGCTCTTAACTCACAACCCAATCCTCTTGCTGGTGGCGCCAGAGCTCCAGTGGTGCCAAAATGGTGACCGCTGCATTCTTTGGGTGCCGGGATTGCGCCAGAAGTCTCCTAGGGGCAAGGGAGTGTTTGCTCCCTTAATCCAGGAAATGTAACCAAAGTGCCAACGGGTCTCCTTGGATCAGCGCTCACTTTGTGTTAGGCTGCCCAGGCCGAGGAGGTTAGAATACGGCAGCAGTCTGCCACAGTCTCTGCCCCCCTCTCCAGCCCAATCCTTCCTTCCCTCTGCCCCATTCCTCCCACTTCCCACCTCCCCCCTTCCTGAAAATACTTACCGCCGGCCAGAGCTGGAGGAGCACCAGTCAGCCGTCCATGCATTGCTGAAGTTGAGCTCTGGCAGCCCTTCCTCTCTGGGTGCTGTATACATGTCTTACAGCATGTTTGTGACATCCAGTGCCAGCACTAGGCCCAGTTAAGATCAGGCCTTCAGTCTTATTCAGTCTGCCTTTATTACACTCACTGTAAAATATGCACCCAGCACCGTCTCTTTACACCCAGCACCTTACATTAGTCTGTCTCCTCTGCTTGATGGCTTTCCTATCAGGAATGTTTCTTGTTAACCCGTTTTTGCCCAGCCCACAGGTGTACACATTTGGTCCCTGTTGCGTATATGCAGCGTTGGGCAGAAATGGCTTTAAGGAGGCATCAGTGGGACCATTAAGGGACTTTATTAGCTCTTTTGTCAAAGCCCAGATTCTGACCAGGCATTGTCTTTGATTTACGGTGTTCTCTGTGATATCTGTTTACTTGCAGATGTACAAGCTGAGCATTGGGGAGAAGGCTAGTGCGCAGAGAGGTGGTCTCTAATGTGGAATCAGTTTTGTTTCATGAAACAGCACAGTGCTTGGAGCACCCCCCTGCCCAAGCTGCACAAACTCCAAAGACTTGGATGTCCATCGTGAGTTACATTTCCAATGCCAAGCTGCATCTCTTTCAAAAAGACAGAAGGCTGCTTCGTGTTATTAGTGCCCATGAAGAAGAGGAGCCCCTTGAAATGTGTTGAGCCTAAGAATTGAAAAAAAAACAAACACCAAAGCATTTCTAGTGCACCTTGGTGAGCTCCTCTCCTGTTGCTTCTGCATTGGTCCCCTCCCTTTTTTCCTTTGCCACTTGAACAGCTGCCCAAATTCCAGACTTCTGTCTTCATCACTGGAGACATTTCAATTATCCCTCTTCACCCCAGCATCATATCTTTTCTGCAGTAACTGTTATCCTGCATATGCCCGATCTCGTCTGATCTCGGAAGCTAAGCAGGGTCAGGCCTGGTTAGTACTTGGATGGGAGACCGCCTGGGACTACTGGGTGCTGTAGGCTTATACCATAGTCTTTCGAGACTGAAGGTTGCCCACCTCCATATCTGTTGCTGGGATCACTTCTGCCTTTTTTTTTTTTTTTACACTGCAAGCCCTTTGGGGACAGGGAACCATTTACTGATTTATTTTGCTAGATAAACCACTTTGTGAACTATTTTTTGTTGAAAGGCAGTACATAAACATTCATCATCATCATCTCCTCCAAACTGTTTGCTTTAACCACACAGGCAGCATACTGGCCTCAGCAGCCCCTACCTTGGCTGATAGCTGTGTCCTGTAACTCACTGTGGGTCAGGACCCCAGTGGGGTTGCACAGCCTCATTTGGGTGGGACACAGCAACCTTTCAAAGCCTGTGCAGGGGAAGGCTTGTATCCAATCCAATAATGGTACTGCCTTATCAAAACTGAGTTCTTGATATAAACCTGCACAGCTTCTTTTCACTGTCTTGCCCCACAGCTCCTAAATCCGGCCCTGAACAGGCTGCTAACTCACAGGATTGTTGAGAAGGCACAAGAGGTAGAGGAAAATGGAGAGGGTGGTTGCAGGGATGGGCAGATTTGATCCTGGAAGGGGGCAGGATTAGTGGTGGGTCCCCAGTCTCATACCTTATTTCTTTATTTTGGAGGGTCACCAAATTAAACAGTTTGAAATACCCACCAGCACCCCAAAGCCCTTGAACAAGCATCTTCTAGTAATGAGTGCTCCTTGAGGACACATCTTTAGCTATTGCTTAACAAAAGCCTAAACTCAAGGTCATTTTTTTTTCCATTTGAGAATCATTTGTACATGTTTAGGCAAAGGCAGGATTTTATTGTGCAACTGTGGTTTTCACAATCTGAGCCCTGATCTCACCCAGCAGTCTGTTTTCTCTTTGCCTTTCTTTTCTCCCTAGTGATTTCCTTTCTTCCCAAATTCAGGAGGGGAAAAACCCCAATGGCTTGACACAGAAGAACAATCTGGCAATCTCTCTGCATTTACTTGGACTTGGCTCAGGATTCCACATGAATCAGTTCCTTCGTAGCATGTTTTGCAACCCGTTTATTAAGTGTTGGAGGGAATTGGAGGGTGGCCACTGTCGGTTATTGGAGGAGAGGGCATGAGAGATTTGTCTTGGGGGGGGGGAAGTCTGCTTATTTATACATGTACAGCTTGGCCCCCAGGGCAGAAGGACTGTCAACTCCCCAGCAATGTGTGACATGGTAATTACTCATTCTTACACAGAGCCTGCACTCCCCTTCTTTTTCAAGAAATTCAGAGGCACTTTGATCGGTGCAGTGATAGAACTGCATCATGTGCTTCCAATCATTTATATGAGTTTTTGCACCAGATGTTACATGTGTTGTGCAAAAGCTGGGAAACAAGAACCATGATCTTTGGACAAATTGCGTGTTAATGTAACAACCCAATCCAATCTCCCCTGCCAGTCCATAGCATGTAGCTCAGCCAAACAGAGGGTGTACTGCATGCTTTGGGGTGGTGGTGGGGGGCAACCAGACAGCCTGGGAGAGGAAAGTAAAAATATTGCATACTTACCTCTCCATAGGCTGTCAACGGGTCTCCTTGGACACATGCCAGCTCTTTTGCTGGAATATGTCCGATGAGAGTAAGAGGGCAGGAATGGGCTAAAAAAGAGGGGTTGGATCCAGTATGAGGTGCTGCTGCTGCAACCCCCCACCTCCCACCCCTGAACTGCCCCCAGTCCCTCCCTGATCAGCCCATGACCCACCACCACCTTATCTGCTCTGGGGTGGCCTAGGGACACACACAGAGCCTCAGGCTATTTGAGCTGGCAACTCCAGAGTACCTAACATCAGCATGCCGGGACTCACATCAGTAGATCACAAGGTCCACTTCCATAGGCCCAGTACAAGATTGGGCCTTTAGTCTATGACTGGAGATCAGGTGCTAGTGTTTTACAACTTAAAGCAGCTGGGGGGGGGGGTGCATGTGGGTGAGAAAGAGATCAGAAACTGTGGCATGGGGGGTGGCTTTAACCCTTTACCCCTGCCAAAAACCCACTGTGGATCACTCTCCCTGTAGCTACTACTGTATTTCCTCCATCAGGAAAGCTTTCATTGGTGCCAATGGGAACTTTCATCTTGAGGGAAAGAGCAGCTGTGGAAGCCTTTGGAACATGGCAGAGGCAAAGGGTTAACATCCCCTCCACCCATCTTAATCCTGATCAAAAACCCCTGATGTCACAAGTGATTTGGCCCTAAAATAAGAATTTCCCCCCACTAGTTTTGTTCTGAACTTGCATTAAAACATACCTCAGCTCTGAAAAGAAGGGCACAAGCCTAACCAGGTCTACTCAGAAGTAAGTCCCATTTTGTTCAATGGGGCTTACTCTCAGGAAAGTGTGGTTGGGATCACAGCCAAAGCTTATAATGTTGTAAAACAAAAAAGGTTTTGAGAACAAGTAGAGACAATTTTATTGCCTCAAGTTTTTAATGGATGTTTGATTTTATTCTTGCAACTTCTCTGCCATTATCCTTTCTTTTGCGGCTCTTTTATTGTTCTGTGAATGTTAATATTTTACTACTTTAGCTTAAAGTTAATTGTCAAACTTTAGGTCTTTATTGTTGCCTGCTTTGCAAGCTTTTGCTGAAAGAGGGGATCAAACCTTTTCAATATAGAAAACATTGTATGTTTTCTTATGCTACCTTCAGTATCTAAAAAGCCTGTATAGCTGTATCGTGATTCTCCATCTCCTTGACTCAACTTGCACCCAAGTCACAATGGGCAGCTGTTGCGACTCATTCTGGGCCTTTTTAGAGTCATTTTGACTTGAGTTCAAGTCTTTATGAGAAGCAAGTCAAGCCATAAGTTAGGTGCGGCTCAGTAGGAAAAACGGATACTGGTGAGGATGTGTGTGTTGGATTCTCATTGAACACTGCCCTGATGTTCCCATCCCATCTGTAGTCAGCAATGTGTTAAAGTGCTTCACTTTAAAGCCCTTCAACCACCACTTTCATTTCATTTATGTAAACAAAGCTGTGCTCTTATTTGAGTGACTGCAGCAGTGCAGAAAAATGATTGGTTCCTTACGACTCCCAGTGACAAAACCCACATCACAATTCTGATTCCACCTTCAGAAGGCGCACCAAGCAGCACTCATGGACCCACGGGGAGGTGTCTAAGCTTGGCAAGGCTGGAGGGGATGGCAGTGTGAGGGGACAGAAGTAGCAGATGGGAGAGATGGTCACCCACAGCAGCCAGGAAGCTTAAGTTACAACCCCCAGTCCTTTGCAGCTCTACTCAGAAGTCCCATTGCAGTCAGTCAATGAAGCTTCCTCCCAGGTAACTGTGGAGGAGGATAGTAGGACTACACATTCCCTGCTTCCTCCTGCCTTCTTCTGATCCCCCCCCCAGCCTTGTTAAGCCCTCCTCCTCTCCTCCAACCCCCAGCCCCTGCCTCCTGGAACCAACAGACCCTTCTTGCACCATGTCTGCTGTTTGCGCCAGTTCGAATGCCAGCTTCCAAATCTCCCCATGAGGCTCTTTGCGTGGCGCAGAAGCCGCAAAAAAAAAAAAAAGGTTAGCAAGCACACACGGCCACAAAACTGAGTCGGGGGCACAAAAAGTCATGAGTCTTCATGACTATACAAGTCACTGCCCCGAGTCGTGAGTCACGGTCTGAATCAAAGACACGCAAGACGCGAGTTCCCGCAAGTTGCGGAAAATGTGTTTTTGCAACACGAGTTGAATCTTCACAAGTCAAGTTCCTATCCCTGGTGATTAGTCAACTCACAATTCTTTAATAATTTGATAGCCTTTCTAAATTAATTGGATACTTTGAATTTGTAGAAATGCGAGGTGGAAATCTCTTAACAGGAGAGAGAGAGAGAGGAGAGAGCGCTCAGACTAGCCAGAGCACAGGATCTAGGAGAGAGAAAAAGGAAGTGGGGGTGGGACAGTTAGAATCTGAGCCAAGAACAACTGCGCCATTCTCAGCAAGCACAAACAGGATCACAGAGACTTTGCAGAAGAACAGCTGTTGCTCTGAATGGTCCCCTGCTGATAAGGAGAGCCTGAAGATTAGTTATCTGGTATTAGGAAGTGAGAGCAGAAGCAAGCCAAGCTCCTGACTGCCTCCCAGGTCAGGCAAGCGGGCTGGGCAAAGTCCAGCCAAAGAGCTTTCAACTCCCCGCAAAGCTTGGCTTGCTCAAGAAGGTTTGTGTGCCAGGCAAGACGCAGGGGAGTTTTCTTTCTGGTTCACATCCTGCCTGGCCACTCGGAATCGGAATTGCAGACATCCAGTTCTAATAAACTGATACTAAATGATTCCGGGAATATGATTAATCCGGGAGGAGGGGGACAGAAACCCCCTCGCTCAGTTTGCTGATGACTTTCTGTGGTAGTAGCCACGATGAAAAAATGCAGGGTGAGTGAGTGGGTGGGCTGTAATCCATTTCATGTGGTCGTCCATCCAGGATGGCTAATCAACCCAAATGGCTGCTAGTCACTGAAAGAGCCGTTCTAGAACAGGGGTGTCAAACGCGTTTCATACAGCAGGCCAAAGAGCATTCATGATACCTTCCGCAGGCCAGCGGAGATCTCATAAAGCAGGCAGTGATGTCATTAAGCTGGTCATGAACAGAAATAAGCACTAGTTTTTTTTTTCTCACTTAGGAACTCATTAGCTGCAAATGCCAGAAGAGAAAACAAGCAAATCTTGATCACATTTTCAAGATATGGAGAGCCCTATTTATCAGGCAGGTTGCCCTTTCAACAGTGAGACCTCTGCAAAGCTCACCAGCTGCGAGTGGCTGAGGCTGGTGCTGGGAGAGACCAAGGGCCAAATAAAGAGCTTCCGGGGAACACACCCACCCTGTAGGCCTTATGTTTGACACCCCTAGAAGTTCTAAGCAGTGGCATAGCTAGACAGGGTGCAAAGCACTAAGTTTTGCAGGGAGCCTCAATGCAGCCTGTAAGTGACCCCTCCCCCTCGGAGCCAGGCGTTCCACCTCTGTTTTGCTTCTACCCCCTGAAATGACTCGGAGGGGGTGGAGCCCCTTGCATGCTGCAGTGAGGCTCCCTGCAAAACTTAGTGCTTTGCACCCCTTCTAGCTATGCCACTGGTTCCGAGGAGACAATCTCCAAGTCATGTTGCAGCCCACTCCTAACCTCTACGCCCCCCCCACCAATGTTGCCATGCCAAAAAGGTGTGCTGCATACAGCAGTGGGAAGGGCAGATCAGGAGGCTTGGGAGAGGTAAAGGAACATATTTCCCCTTACGTCCCCAAAAGCCTCCCATTCCCAGTGGGTCTCCTCGGACCTGGGCCAGCTCTTTGCCCGCAGAGAATTGGGCTGTTGGTCTATCAAGCTCAGTATTGTCTGTACAGAAAGACAGTGGTGCTATAGTGTGTTCCAGGCATGGATCATTCTGGGCCCTGCCTAGAGAAGCCAGGGATTGAACCTAGGACCTTCTGGAATGCAAAGCATGTGCTCTACCACCAATGGCCCCCTCCCCAAGCAAACTATGTCATTATGTGGCTCAAAAAATGTTCCCTGGTCCATAACTAACAGAGTTAGGAGCCTGGGCGAATGCTGTGGGCTCATGTACTCTTCCTCTTCCTTCTTGTGGCTGAATCCCTCTACTGTGCATGGCTTGGTTTAACCATGGCAGAGTATTGCATCAGCATTGGCCCTACCCATAGGAGCCAAGATCACCCTCATATATGTATGTATCAAATTTATATCCTGCCTTTCCTCCAAGAAGCTCACTGTGGCACACATGTTTTGTCGTCCCCGTCCCTTTCATTTTTATTCTCACAGCAACCCTGTGAAGTTGTGGCGGCTGAGAGATAGCTATTAGCCAATGTCATTCATGACGAAGCTTCAGGGCCAAGCAGGGATTTGAACCTGGGTCTTCCTGGTTCAAGCCTGAAAGTCTAGGGCTTTTTTACATGTCTGTACCTGGGTGCACATCTTCACATGAATATCTGTCTCAGGATACAACAGACCTACAATTAGCGTACATTGCACACAAATTCTTCCTGAATGGAAGATATGAATACTGTACCCAGGTACAAACTTAGAAACAACTTCGTTATGGATGTGAATGGCCGTTCTGCAACTACAACACACTGGGTTCAGCGTGTGGTTGGTCTGTGGAACTCTTTGCCACAGGATGTGGTGATGGCGACTGGCCTGGACGCCTTTAAAAGAGGATTGGACTAGTTTCTGGAGGAAAAATCCATTACGGGGTACAAGCCATGATGTGTATGCCCAACCTCCTGATTTTAGAAATGGGTTATGTCAGAATGCCAGATGTAGGGGAGGGCACCAGGATGAGGTCTCTTGTTATCTGGTGTGCTCCCTGGGGCATTTGGTGGGCCGCTGTGAGATACAGGAAGCTGGACTAGATGGGCCTATGGCCTGATCCAGTGTGGCTGTTCTTATGGGTCTCTTCAGCCACTGTTAATGTTGATGCAAACCTACACTTGTTTAAAGCAAACTAAGGGATTTCAGGACAGAATTCACACCACAGAGAGGGGGAAGTAAGTGATCCCTTAGTGAATGAAAGGAGATTAGGCAATACAAAACAAAGAACAAGAGTTGTACCCTTAAGAAAAAAATGCTTCGAGCACACAACTGTACTGAACACACCTGAATACAGACACTGCTGAACGGTGGTGTAGCTAGAGGGGGTGCAAAGCACTGGTCTGCAGGCACGTGAATGCACCATGCAAGCGGCCCCTCCCCCCTTTGAAACCATCCTGGGCAGTGGGAGCAAAATGGGTGGTGGGAGCAAAATGGAGGCATTCGCCTTGCTCCCGCCACCTGGAATGGCTCCAAAGGGGAGGGGCCACTTGCACGGCACGTTCAGGCACCTGCAAAACTTAGTGCTTTGCTCCCCCTTTAGTTACACCACTGCTGCTGACTATAAACCAACCTTATTTTATATATCAAGGCTGGTACCCAGTTTCTCTTCCTCCAGAACAAGGTCTCCTTACTACAGATGAAGAGTCGCTTCAGAAGAAGGGAAACTGTGGATGCTACCCATAGAGTATCAAAATTGTAATAATGCGTATCAACACTGTATAAGATATGAAATCATTCCAAATAAAATACACAACACGAGACTTGTCGCGCACAGGGCGGGTCAAGCCTTCTGACACCTGAGGCAGCCTGCCAAGTGCTGTCCCTCTTGCCGATGATGAGGCAACCTCTGTGCCTCCCATCCTCCTGTGTTCTAGCTCAGCACTGTCTTCCACATTTCATCGCCACCCTTCCTTTTCTAATCCTGGAAGGAGAAGTAGGGGCAGTTGAGGCAAGTAGGTGGACAGATATGGGTGCCTCCCCACTTATTGGTTGCCTGAGGCAACAACTCCAGTTGGCCTAATGGATGGGCCGGCCCTGGTCCATACATGCCCAATGATTATCCACAGTAATAAAGACACATTAACAGGGCAAACGTATATTAATGTTTAACAATTGTGAATGCAGGAAAAAATTTAAGAAAGAATCTGGGTATTTGGTAATCATCTCATTTCGATATTGTATTTCTCACATTTTTAAAGTACAGGCTTGTAATGTCCATAGTGGGAGGAGGCCCCTTCCCTGGGGCTGCAAGCGAGCACGAGGGGCTTACCCGCTCCTTGAACGATGGTCGGCGGCAGATTAACGGACAGGAGGCGGGTATAGTTGCTTGACATAGGTGGTTTAATAGCATCAGCCATTTTACATTCATGTGGACTGTTACATCACAGACCTACATACATCATGCTGACTTGTGTCGCCATCATTTGGTGGGCTCTGGACCTGACCCTACCTGTTCCTGGGTGTTGTCAGCACCAGCTTTCCGCTCCGAATCCCTTGGTTAGGGCTCTTGGAGGATGCAACCCTGCCGGTCAGGGTCAGGCTGTCTGGCCTTAGGAGGGCCCCTGATATCTCCATGCTAGCTTCCCAGCCAGCTGGCCCCCGTGGGGTATAGTTGGCTCCATTCCCCCGTCTCCACGACCCATCTCTCTAGGGGTCGCCCTCTGTGTCCAGGCAGGTCCTGGCTCAGGGAAGTCTCCCCCCCAGTCTCCTCTCTCCAGGGTGGACGTCTGTCCCCTCCCTCTGGAGGCCTCTCTCTTTTCCCTTAGGCAGGGATGATGCTTCCCCCCTGGCTTTCCTCCAGCCTTACTCCCCTCTGGAGAGGCGCAACCTCCCTCTTCCCTCTCCAGGCACCTTACGAGGCCTCTTCCCTCTTGGGCCGGCCCCAACCCTTCTAACCACATGCCTGCTTGGTGTTCCCAGCTGGTCCTTGTTCCTCTTCCCAGGTAGGTGTCTTCCCAGTCCTGGGAGTACTCGGGTCTTACTCCCAAGGAGGCCTCTACCCTAGAGGAAATCCCTGCTCCTGGGGAACTCCTGGCCACCTGGGCTGGACCCAGGTGACAAGGTTTCATAACTGAATAACAAACCTTTTTTTGTTCAAGGAAAAGTACATTTTTTTTGGCCTATCTACGTTGTCTACTATAAGTCTCTATTCTGTAAGGAAGAGACAAACTCCCACTAAATTCTAATTTGAAACACTGTACTTTAAATACATTCAATATGTAAAATGTTGGTTTACACGCTGCAGCATCTATATTCCTGTGTGTGTGTTGTGTGTGTGTGTGTGTGTGTGTGTGCGTGTGTTCAGAACAGTTGAATTGCAGAAATATTTTTAATTTTAGGAGAATGTTGCATCTGCACCTACCTCTGAGTTACAAAACAAAAAAAATTTGCAAGGTCCTCAGACTTGCAAACAAACCTTCCACTATATTTATTGAATTGAGCTGCCCATCTGAAAAACCAGGTATTATTTACCCTAAAAAATTATTTTAGCCTGTAATAAAGCACAGGCTGCAATCCTGTCCACACTTTCCTGGGAGTAAGTTCCATTGACTATTATGGAACTTACTTCTGAGTAGACAACCATAGGCTTGGGCGCACACACACCCAAGCTGCACAGAATTTGAATAATCATTTAATGACGCTTAGGCTTTATCCTATGCACATTCACTTGGGTATATATCTCACTAAACTCGAATACAGCTTACATCTGAGTAAGCACGGATAACGTAGAACAGGCTGTGAATCTGGTGCCCATTTCCCTTCCATTTTAATCTAATTAGAACAATTTGGTGGGACGTAACCAATCATGCCAACTCTTTTTATGCTACTGTCTTTTGAGGTCAAGTTCCAAGGGAACAGTTGTCAAGGAAACCTGCAATACATGACTTTTCTAATTAGTAACTCATTCTGTCCATTTTCCCACTCTGGACCTTTCTTCCCACCCCCCACTTTCTATAGAAGACAAGGAAATAGGGGCATATTCCCCAAGAAAGGCATTCATCGTAAAATGCATTTTAGCTCTCTAAGGAAATGCCTGCAAAACAGCTGACTGTGCTAACGGTTTGGAGCACTGATTTTATTCCAGCGCATTCATCTGTATTGCTCTTTTCTGGTTAAATGCTAGTATTGAAGTGTGAGTCTAGGAAGCTGCTGAAATCAGGTATTGAAGGCAACAGATAGAAATACAGGAATGGTATTAAGAAAACATTTGTTCAGTATCCAGCGAGCACTTTCATGTTGCCATCACCATCCCAGTGGCTCCAACAGGAAGTGGGAGGAGCTCACATGCTTGCTGTACTTACCACATTGCCCCCCCCCGACTATGCTACTCATGCTGGGTGCCTGCTAGGGAAGCCTGATCCAGGCCAGTCTCATAGCATTTGATTGGAAATGGTCTCCAGGAAGTTCACAGCTTGGTATATCAAGGCAAGCATCCCCCACCCTCCTTGAGCTAGCTGGTTGAAGAGAAGCCTGGCCTTCCTTTCGTTCTCTGGAACATTCCGTGACTGACCAGTTTGCTTGCACAGCACATTTGTAAACAAAAGCCACATCCTGGGAGTTTCTTGACTTGGAAACCAAGTCGTTTGGGACACAAATGAAGAGTCCCCAACCCAGCTGCACTCACCAACTCCATTGCAAAATCCTATCAAGGGGTATATGTTCCTTGAGGCCCTGTCCTCCACACTTGGCAGGGTGCAAAACAACAGAGGCACCCATCTGGAGATGGGGGTGTGCTACTGAGGCGAAACAGAAAGGGCTCATCCTACAAAAGGCCCCATGCTTTCCTATGAGATTTTAGGGTAGACAAAGTTGGGTCACAGACCCCCTCATGTTCTTTGTCTGTCTGTCTACCTTGCTGTTGGTACTGATGTTTGTGGACCCACTGATACTGCATTAAGTGCCCCCATTCCTTCCACTACCAAAGGACCACTGTGGACTTGCACCCAGTTTGCACGTAGGACAGTATCAGACTTTCTTCCCTCCCAGCCTTTCTTCCTTTTTCTCTGCTTCCCTGACAGCACCCAAGAAGGCACTGAGCCAGGGCCCGCTGCTTGTCTCTTGGAACTAGGCTCCAGCTAAGGCCTGACCCCCCAGGTTTCCTTTCAAGCCCTCATCTTCATTTTTGTCCCACTTTGAATCAGGAGTTTGCTTGGTATCCTAGCCCTGTGATTCCTGCAATACTTCAAACTCAAATCAGCAATAGGTAATCTCTGTCTTTGGCAAGCCTGGCCTTTGACCCACAAAACCCCCTCCTTCTTGTCTCATGTGCAGTCAGAGCAACAATGCACTCGGTGCATCTGTCATTTCCTCAATTCTTTGAGTGCTGTGTGTGTGCATAGACACTTGGTCTATTTTTAATTGCTTTAGGGGGAGTACCATTTCCCCCACGTGATCCATCAAGAACTCTGAGAACAAGGGAGATCCCTAGATCGAAGGAGGGTTTCTCCTTTTCTGAGATGATCCAATCCAATAGAGTCTCTAGAGCTGGCAAGTTCTGACAGTGACCAACTTTGATCTGGGATTTAACATTCTCTCTGTGATGCCTAATGAAGGGTGCTGTGAAGATGCCTGATGAAGTGTGCACACTTCCTTCAGAAGAAGCTAGCCCAATAAAAGATAGCCGTTTCTCTGTGTTGCATTTCACAAGCCCATGGAGACGATATTAATTCGGCCTAAGTAAGAAAGATTACTTCCCTTCCTTTTCAGCCAACACTTAATGGGTCAAAACTGATTCCTTCAAACACATCGTCAATTAATTTCATGAGGCAAGAGATGCTTCTCAGTAGCTAAAACTATTCCTGGGGTTGATAGATTTGCAGGCCGGCTTTTCTTTGATACGTGCCTAGCAGTGCGAACTTGTGCTGTAAATGAAATTGAAGCCCTGCATTTCTGGGTTTCATGGCAGCATACAAGGAGCATGGTGAGGGTTTGGGGTTTGTTTTTGTAGCACAGAGACAGTGGAATAGATATGGCAATCAAGTGGCATTCCAGGTTGTGCCACCCCTGGGTGCAGTCCCCCCTCTGAGGATCTGAAACTGTCTTGCAAGAGGGCTTGCTGTTTGCCTGCACTTTGCATGGATATTTGCAAATAAAGCAGATAGTAACCCCCTCACCCCCCCCCCAAATTAAGGCTCTGGTGCCCTCTCATCCAAAGGAAACCCAAACCCAAGTACTGCTAACCCTTGAACATATCACTGCTCAGAGCAGTGCTGAGTGCGCAACAACAAAAGGACTGGCCTTCTTTAAAGGGTTGTTGTAAGAATGCGGGTTACAAGCCATGATGTGTATGTGGAACTTCCTGATTTTAGAAATGGGCTATGTCAGATGCAAGGGAGGGCACCAGGATGAGGTCTCTTGTTATCTGGTGTGCTCCCTGGGGCATTTGGTGAGCCGCTGTGAGATACAGGAAGCTGGACTAGATGGGCCTATGGCCTGATCCAGAGGGACTGTTCTTATGTTCTTAATATTTGATACATAATGTATATGAGGCCTTTTGAGTGCTGAAATGTTCTAGAAAGGTGACAAGGGGTGCAGTCCTAACCAACTTTCCAATGGGTTGGCAACCTTCAGTCTCGAAAGACTATGGTATAAGCCTACAGCACTCAGTATTCCCAGGCGGTCTCCCATCCAAGTACTAACCAGGCCTGACCCTGCTTAGTTTCCGAGATCAGACGAGATAACCAACTTTCCAGCACTGGCATAACTGTGCCAGTGGGGCATGTGCTGCATCCTGTAGTTGGGGGGGGCAGTCAAGGAGGCCTCCTTGAGAAAAGGCAATATTTCCCTTTCCTCAGAGTTGCATTGCCCTTACAATGGTGCTGGAAAGTCGGTTAGGATTGTGACCAAGTATTATTTGAGGATATGGTACCCGCGAGACCAAGAGCTGGGTTTCAACCCAACCCAGCTACAACCACCACTCCATCTGTGTGGTGCTCTTTATCTTGCCACTCAGAGAGATTCAGAATGAAGAGCACCACCTAGTGATTTTTTTTTGAAAGCAATTTTCTGTTCTATTTATTTTTCACATTTTATACCACCCTTCCTCCTAGGAGCTCAGGGTGGTTTACATGGTTCCTTCCCTCCTTTCTTGTCCTCACAACCACCAGGTGAGGTAGGTGAGGCTAAGTGATAGTGAGTGGCCCAAGGTCCCCCAGGAAGCTTCATGGCTGAGCGGGGGATTTGAGCTTAAATCTTCAGATCCTGAACCACTGCACCATCCTGGTTCTCTACTTTGTTGCAGGAAGTTGTTGTGCAAGTGTTATCAGTATATATTCCATTGCCTCCTGTCAGAGCTCATATTCTTTGGCAGACCTCATCTTAAGGTAGCAACTCTTGGGAGACCTATAGATTTATAAGCCTTGAGCATGATAGATTTATAAGCCAAGAAGACATAGTGAAAGCATAGTGAAAGTCAAGAAAGAGCAGGCTTCCCAGCCCACCCTACTGACTGAGTGTACTTGAGTCAGGCCTCTTCTTCTGGCATCTGAGAGAGCCAGTTCCAGTAACGCTATCTTTTCCTCTCCAGGCTTAAGGCTGTGGACCCTATTGTGATTTTCAGGAAATCCTGTGCATTCCAGGAGGTTGCCCAGCCAAAACAGACATGTAAAAAACAGTCATACTAAAATGAGTTCAACACATGAGCTCTTGTGCTGTTGATTTGTGCCTCTTGAGCAGGGGTGCCCAAACCCCGGCCCTGGGGCCACTTGCAGCCCTCGAGGACTCTCAATGCAGCCCTCAGGGAGTTTCCAGTCTCCAATGAGCCTCTGGCCCTCCAGAGATTCGTTGGAGCCTGCACCGGCCTGACGAAATTGCTCTTAGCGTGACAGCAACTGTTTGAGCTGTGGGATGAGGGCTCCCTCCACTGCTTGCTGTTTCACGTCTGTGATGCAGCAGAGGCAGCAAAGGAAAGGTCAGCCTTGCTTTGTGCAAGGCCTTTTATAGACCTTGAGCTATTGCAAGCCTTTTCATTCATATAAGTTCATCTTTAATATATTCATTTATGTAAACTTATGTAAATCTATTCAAATTTTAAATGTGAATTAATTCTTCTTCCCCCAGCCCCCGACACAGTGTCAGAGAGATGATGTGGCCCTCCTGCCAAAAACCTTGGACACCCCTGCTCTTGAGGATCAAGTAATGGCCAAAATAGTTAATCATTAATCCCTTTGAGCTGGATAAAGAACAACATATTTCAAGCCAAAATGACTCAGGCAAGCAGAACAAGAAGGTGTCAGGCAAAGCGCTGAGCATCCCAATCATGTACTGAACATCAGGCTGTTGGAATGGAGAGTTTTATTCAATAAACTTATGGCAGGAATGTAAGTTCTGTAAGAAGCAAGGAGCTCAGAACGAGCAGATGTAGGCAAGGGTGCTCTTTTACCTCTCATAGATGAAAGTGCCTGCCAGCATTCCCTCTTCTAAATAACTCTTAGGCTGCAATCTTATACTGTACTGTACATGCTTTCCTGGGAGTAAGTACTATTCAACATAATAAGACTTGCTTCTTAGTAAATATGTATTGAATTGTGCTGTTAGAGGTTTTAGGGCCTTGGGTTTCCTGGATTTTAAAAGGGCAATATGGGATTTTATTTTATTTATTCATTAAAGCATATTTCCTGCGCTTACAATAGAAGGACATAAAAAAAGAGACAGAAATTCAGTAAAACTACCAACTAAGACACAAATGCAAACATCAGGAAAAACCAGATCTCCCTTAACAGAAAGCAGCACATAACAATCATAATTAAGCCACCCATCAATCTATCAATTGAATGAGAACAAGCGCAAAGGATCACTCAGTCTTGAAAGTCTTTAGAAGCAGCTAGGTTTTCATTTGGCACCTGAAGGTAAGGGGTGGAGTGGAGGATCATATGAGCCTCCAACAAAAGGAACTCTCAACGTGTCAGGGCCATTTAGGCAAGGCCTTGCTCCTAGTATCGGAATGCCTCTCTTCATTCGATAATGGTGCCTACAATGGCATTAGGTAACTGACTGTACGCCTCCATCCAGCTCTGATCTACAGATGGAAAGCAAGGAGATTAGCCACCCTCGTAAGGAAACCTCTTTATGCCAAAAGGCTTCTGTGGCTAACAGATCTGAGCAACTGAGAGTGTCCTTGCTGCTAAGGAATTGTCTTTATTCCACTCCTCCCTCAACTGAACAGGAACTTTGCTTGACAGGTCCTCCACCTGGACTGGACTGGTCATCTGACCTACTAGCCAAAGAATTCAATTTAAGCATATTTATCGCCCATGGAAGGCAGGAATGGCGTGATGGGACTTTTGGGAAGCCTAGAACAGCACGCAATGTCCATAGTGGGTGTAGACCCCACCCCCTTGGGTACAACCAGACATGGGGGGCTTACCTAGGTGATGACGTGCGGTTGTCGGCAGCAAGAAGACGGGAGACAGAAACGGTCACTTTGCAAAGTCGATTTACTTGCATAAGACACTTAACATTCATGGGGCCTGTTATGTCACAGGCCCTTTTGATTACAAAGGGTTGTGCCATTGGTGCCCACTAGGATCACTCCCCGACACTTCCCAGCCCCCCAAAGTACCAGGGAGAGCTCTCTGGCAGGTGCCTGTTGCCCTGGGAGATGGGTTCCAATGGGGTTGGTCGACTGCTGCGCTTCAGTCCAGATGTCCACGGGAGGGCCCCAGGCCCTGATCAACTGGCCAGCATTGGCCAAGGGGACGGCCAGCATTGGCCTGTGGCCTTGCTTCCCAGGGGGTCACCCTGGGGTCCCAGGAAGCCCAGACAGGCCCCAGTCCTGGGGGCTCCCGGTTCCGGTTCCGGTTCCCTCCCTCCTGGGCTGGGGCCATGAAGACCCCTTTCAGGAGATGGGCTGGGGCTGCCCTGTCTGGCCATCCTTCCAGTGGCGGAGCTGCTGCCGCCTAGAGAGGAGTGACCTCCCTCTATGCCTCCCAGGCTCCTTATGAAGCCTGCAGCTGACTTGGCCAGTCTGGCTGTCTGGGGATCCCAGGAGTCCTTGGGCCCTACTCCCTGGGAGAGGCTCTGCCTGGGGGCCCAGTCCTGGCAGCACTTGTGACTTACTCCCAAGGAGGCCCCTGTACCTGAAGAGACCCCGGCCACCAGGGCTGGACCCAGATGACACAGCTGTATAGGAGAACCTGACCACAGAAAAGCTCTTCATTATAAAGGATAAATAAATAAAGGGATAAATAAATCCCTTAACACACACACTTACAGGAGGCTGTAGTCAGGCCCCCTCACCTCACTTCATAAATCTCTTTAAGCAAAGCAGGAGGAGTGGCTTGAGCAAGAGACATGATAGGATGAAAAGAAGGCCAGGAGGAGATGTCCAAGACCTAGTTCTTATTATAGTGGAAAATGTGTCTCCCCAAACTTTCACATTGCTGTTTGAGTTCTCATATGACATTGAGTTCTCCTTATGAAACCCCTTCCTGTTGGAAATTAGGGAGAGAGTTCTAATTCAGCCTTCTTCCCAATATATCTGTGGAAGGAGCATTGAAGCATGTAGACCAGGAGTGTCCAAACTTTTGGGCAAGAGGGCCACATCATCTCTCTCTGACACTGTGCCAGAGGCCAGGAAAACAAACAAGTCATTTACATTTAAATGAATAGGCAGCAACTGTTACCCTAATCTTGTCTGATCTCGGAAGCTAAGCAGAGTCAGGCCTGCTTAGTACTTGGATGGGAGACCTCCTGAGAATACTGGGTGCTGTAGGCTTATATACCATAGTCTTTCAAGACTGAAGGTTGCCAACCATTAGAGATGGAATTTATATGAATGAATGAATGAATGATGGTCTCACAATAGCTCAAAGCCTATAAAAGGTTTTGCGCAAAGCAAGGCCAGCCTTTCCTTCACTGTCACTGCCGCTTCACAGATGTGAAACAGCAAGCAGTGGAGGGAGCCCTTGGCCCACAGCTTGCACAAGAGTTTGAACAGTTGCCCTCACAGTCACAGAAATTGTATCAGGCTGGCATGGGCTCCAGCAAGTGGTGGGCCAGAAGCTCATTTGAGACTGGGGGTTCCCCACGGGTTGGATTGGGGTTCCCCAAGGGCTGCAAATGGCCCCTGGCCTGGGCTTTTGGCACCCCTGGTGTAGCCTAAGCAGATATTCAGAATCTGAATGGAAGGTAGACCTGAGAAGAGAAGATTAAACTGAGAGAGAGAATGGCCAAGAAGGAGAGATTCATATGGCCAGGAACTGTAATGAGTTTAATTTAAAATAAGAAGCCAAATATTTAACTGCAGTTGCCTCGTATAGATTCTTTCTAATACACAAGATTTGTTTCAGTATCGCCTTTTCCGGGAACTGATTTTCTACAGCGGTGCTGAAACAGCCGTCTTGCATCATATTGCTCTGAAAAAGCAACCCATTGTAAACTGCTAGTTGCGGGTCATGAAATGCAATCAATATGTCAGAAAATGAAGATAAGGATTTTTTTTTTTTCCTGTGAGTTGCTCTGAGTAATTACCATAGTAAGAAGAATCATTCATATTACCCACTGGAATGCCTGGGCCGTTCAAAGGGATGAGATGTCCTCTGCAGCACATTGTAGCCATTTTCCTTCGTAGTTTGCTCCTTCGTTTCATTGCTCCTGCAATTTGGCTCATTACTGTAACCACCAGACTGTGCAGATATTTTTAATCACAGTCAACATTTGGTTCTGTATTCACGTCACACGCATAACTCCCGCCGGAGCCAAGACACACTTTCTGCTGTGAATGAAATAATAATAAATACACAGACCATTCCATTCCGACTGGCCAAAAATTGTACTTTAGCAAAGTATTCTGCTGACCAATTTTGCCTCCGCTTCGGCCTTAACCCTAACCTACCCAGTGGGAACTGGGAAGTGAGTCATTACTATTGGTTCACCGTGCAGCGCAATCCTATCTTGTGTTGGAACAGTCAAGCCAGGAGGCTTGTGCTGTATCCAGCGCAAGATAGGGCTGCAAAGTGGCTCAGCCAAAGGTAAGGGGAACTTTTCCCCTTACCCCCGGGTAAGCCACTGCAGCCCCTATGAGTCTCTTATATTACTCAGGAGGTGGCACAAGTTCGAGGAGAGCGGAGCGGCTTGAGTCTCCGCACTACTCGAGTATGGGGGCTAGGATCCTGCATAACAGCTTGAAGACCTGCAGTGAGGGAGAGCTGGGGTCAATGATGGTGTGGGGGAGGAGCTGCAGAGCAGACTCCTCCCACATTGCATCAAAACCCGAGGCAGATAGTAGTGGCACTGCCCACAGCATAACCCAAGTCAGAGGCCAAAGTGGGGATGCAGTATAAAAGTTAATGGGGCAGATTTAAACATAACATCATCACTTACAAATCTATCAACAAGACTTAAGGTTCGCTGTCTTTTTTTTTAAGGCCATTTCGGCCCAGCGCTGCATATATGCAGCAGGGATCAAAAGTGCACACCTGTGGGCTGGGTAGAAATGGGTTAAATCAACCCTCAAAGTTGAATTTGAAAATTAATTTTTTTAATTTTTTTTCCCATAAAGTTGAACACTGAACATGTGCTCTAAGTCAAATGTGACTTCACAAAACTGGGGAGCTGGAAAGTAAAATCACATGTTTTCCAGTTTTTACTTGTTTGTTTCATGAAAGAAAAATCAGGGCAAGGCAAACTCATTAGTACCTGTTTATTAGAAATCACCCAAGCATTTTACATGTCATTCATAACATAGTAACACTGATATATACCTGCTGGATGAAAAACAGAAAGAGGATTAATATTTTTGTATACAGTCATTTCCAACAAACCAGTAAGAAGACATTAACAAACCAAACTGCTTTTTTCTTTTAAATTCAACATCCATTTGAGGAAATCTGACCTTGATTCCCATTTACACTACAAAATAAGTCTTCAAGCCAACTCAGACAGTGTCAACAGGCCCTTAAAACAGGCATACACATTCTACTGAACCCAGATACATTGACACAAACTCGTTTTGTTCATGATAAAATGCAGGTGCTGGCCCCGATCCACTCAGAGGTTATCCACATGCAGTAAGCAAGGATGGCTCCTGTTGCATACACTCAGGGCTGTGGTGGGTGAGCATGCGGGCACACATGTTTGGATTAGCCACATTCAGCAGCCTAGTGGGCAAGCTGCTCTCTGACTGATGCAGAGCCCTTCCAGGCTGTGTGTCTGCTACCAAGCTTGTAGAAGCCCCGATTCCCTCTTGGGGTGGAGGACACAGTGGAAATACACCCCCAACTTGCTGTTGACCAAATTTTCAGCATATGAGAGGATGGGAGATCCACTGTTCTCATAGATATATGGATCACAGAGGATGCAGGCAGTAGACTTAGACTGAACACCTGCATGTAAGTCCTGTACGTAAGTCCTGACTTACATACTGGGCTTCTGATGCCTTCTGAATCAATCAATACACAAACCCCAGCTCATAATTCCAGCTTGCCTCTTATGTATTAAGATTGGTGATGTTTCAAGTGCCATCTTGAACAGCGGCATAGCTAGAGGGGGTGCAAAGCACTAAGCTTTGCAGGCTCCTGAACATACCATGCAAGCAACCCATTCCCTTTGGAGTCATTACGGATGGTGGGAGCAAAACGGGTGAATGCCTCCGTTTTGTTCCCACCGCCCAGAATGGCTCCAAAGGAGAGGGGGAGTAGGAGGGGGAGGGGTCGCTTGCTTGGCACGTTCAGGTGCCTGCAAAACTTAGTGCTTTGCGCCCCCTCTAGCTACGCCACTGATCTTGAGTCCTGCGCATCATGTACACCCAATGAATTTGTTAATGCATTGTAGCACAACCAATGTGCCTGCACAGAATAATTCAAGGTGGTTGAGTCTACGCTAGAGGCCCCAGCAAGCCCATGGCCAAAATCAGCCTGTTAAGCCAGGATTCAGACATGGGGCAATCAGGAGAAGATGTGTTTATGCTCATGTTGACATCACTGATAATATTATGAAGCCCTTTGGCTGCTACCTGTCTTTAAGTGGAGCACCCTCTATGAAATGCAAGTTTGTACTTGATACCCTTCACAAGATCTCTGGTTTAAATGGTTGGGAAAAGACTTTAAGGCAGTGGCTCCCAAACTTACCATGGTAGTGGCATTCTTCCTCCATGGTGCCCTGACAAGAGAGTCATGCACTTGTGCACAAGAGTCATGCAAGATCCTGGCTCAGCCAAGATGATGGTACCTGGGAGAGCCAGTAAGGAGAGGCAGCTGTGGACATCCTGCAGCACTCCTGTGAGTTCACCACAGCGCCCTGACATGTCAGAGTGCACAATTTGGGAACCATTGCTTTAAGAGGGTGATACACAGCCAATCCTACTTCAGTCTCTGCATGGCAATGCAATGGTGCCAGTGCACCTTCCACTGCAGTCCACTGCAGGGGAGTTTTGGCTTTTGGAGGTCTCCCCAGAGTAAGGAGACATTTTTCCTCTTGCTTTGTGGTAAGCCCCAGAAGCTGGGATGGGGTTGTGCCAGCTCAGTCACTGGCACAAGTCTGTGTTATTCCTTGAAAGCAGGTCAGGTCCAGGAAAGGGCTTGGGATTTGGCATATACCACCACCACACCTAGTCCCACCTGGGTGTCATCCTCTCTGCCCATGTCATTGCCCCATTCCACCCACCCCTCCTTTGTTCTCTGCTTCCCCATCTTCCTCCAGCCCCTTGTGCCAGCTCACCTGCTCCAGTGGGCATCTGGCCTCCATTAGCATGCAGAACTGGCTGCTTACTGCTTGTACTGGTGGCCAGTCCACATGCACTTGGTCGTGTTTGTGATGGCCATAAAGGAGGTTACACTGGGTGGAACACATGTTCCACTGGGATAATCCTTCAGTAGCGTTGGACCAATAGTCGCCTGCATGGTAGAAGGATTTCCTAAGAAGACCTAAGCAGTTTCTCACTTAGAAATCTCCAGTGAAGGAGATTCTGCTGTATCCCTCAGGGCACAGTTATAAGAACTTTTACCTAAAGCTGAAATAAATTTTGATGGTAGGGAAAAAAAAAATCTCAAATTTAAATATTTGGTAATTGAGTTTGTGTTGTAGTGACCAGCTTTCAGATTTACTCCTTGCTCCATTATTTCTGAAATCCACAGTCAATCTTCCCACTTTGAAACATCAAGGCCAGGCTGCAAATAGCCGTTTTAAATCCACCTAAGTGGCACCCAATCAAGTGTTTAATTTTTCTTCTTAACAAATGGCCTTTATACCACTCTCCAAATTGCTTTTGAAACCCCCTTCTGTTTCAAATGCAGTTTGCTGTGTCTGGAGCAGGTGATGGGAAAAGGTGCTTGAGAAAACCTCCTTGGGCTTGTGGAACAAGCTGCGCTGTTCTTTAGATTCTGGCTCATACATTCCCAGGGAGCAGACATGCAATATATTCTATTTTGGGCTCTCCTTCCTGTTGAGAATAAAAGACTTCTTTCTGTGATTTCCGTAGATACTCTACGGAAATCACAGAGTACTCTATGGAATACCCTACTCCAATCAGAGTGGAAATGAACTTGGTGGATGGAAATTCTTGCTCAGGATTAGAAACTGTACACTGTTGCACTCTCCATTTCACAAAAATTTGGAAATTTGCAGGAGTTCAATTCCATTTATCCCTCTGTGGCTAACAATGGATGCGAAGGGCTCCAGGTCCCTTTAAGGAAACATGCTTTTTACAAGGCATCTATTAAGTCCCAAAATTACATAAACTATCATTTAAAACATATTTTACTTGGGCAGTCAATGGATGCTGCATGCAGCTGAAGCTTTAGTACAGCTTATAATCAGCTCTTATGTCCCAATGATCAAAAGTTGAGATGGGGGGGGTGGGGTTAAGATAACCTACTGAATACATGTGCATGCCTGAGTAGCTTTGGCCAGTCAGAACAGAAATTAGGTATCCAAACATTTAAAATGGAGCTTTATTTGGTTTAAGACATTGTTTAGCTGTACACTTTTACAAATGACAACGTATACGTGACAATAAAATTAGTCATCTAAACATACCAATTTCAGTTTTTTTGGCCCACAAAGCATATAGATGTTAATACAAGTACCTGCTCTTCAATAAATTAATTACATATTTAACAAGAAAACTAAGCAAAAGTTTGAAAAAAATAAAATAAAATCAGAGAGCATTGGTCTTGCAGCAGAGGGTTAGCAAAAGTCTCTCTTTTTCTTTCAACAATGAGAGTGTTTCAGTTCAGTTTCAGAATTAATGTCTTTTTTTTTTGTCTGTGAGGTGGGCACCATTGTTAATTATATGGCAATCATATGGTGGGGAGAGGAAGCAGAGGAGGAGGGGTGAAACTTCAGGTGTAGACAAAAAGGACATAGCACCAGGGAGGGAGAAAGAGCTGGCAGCCCCTCTTTATCCACCAGATTCCCCGGATCTGTAATGCTGTGAAAGCAACTACAGAGGAAGCCCCTCTTCTTGCCAGAACATTGAACCACAAGACTTCCATTTCACTTCTAATCAGTGCCCACAGCTTAGAACTTGGGACAAAGCAGAATTTACAGTAGTTAACTCCAGTGATCAAGGGAGTTTTCACTTTCCGAGCTACTATCTATCCTGGGAATTTGGGAACAAACTCCAGCTGTGTCCCTCAAGGCAAGTTACAGCATTGAGTCTGCCCTCCACATGGTCTTTGGGTGCACATCTCCCCTTAGATTTTAGTAATCCTTACATGTTCCAGTCCTCACAGAAGAACAGACACTGGGACAGACTTCAGACACCATCTGAGGATGCCCAGGCATTGAGAGATTCAAGAGGGAGTAGGCATACAAGAGGTTTGGAGGGCTGACTGAGGGACCAATTCTATCCAACATTCCAGTGCTGATGCAGCTGTACCAACAGGATGTGTGCTGCATCCTGAGATGGGGGGACAGTCACAGAGGCCACTTCAAGGCAAGGGAACAAATGTTCCCTTACCTTAGATTGAGCTGCGGCTGCATCTGTGCTGGAAATTTGGATAGGATTGGGCCCTTAATTGGTCCAAAGAACTGGGGAAACAGTAACTTATGTTTAACATATCTCTTCATGATTGATTTGTATGACTGTATGTTAGGTCCCAATGCCTCACTTTTTCCACCTGAAACACAGGTGGAATTCTGTTTTAGAATAGGTGCTTTCTCCAGAAATCTGTCTAGTTCTGGCCATAGCAGCCTTCCCTATTTTCTCCTGTAGAGGGACAGTTCCACAACCACAAGTTTTTGTATGTGCAAAGCTATCCCTTTATTGAAATGGTTAGGAAAGTCCTTCTCAATGGGAGTGCTACATGTACATCTGACCACCCACAGCAGCAAAGATCTACTGGATTGGGAGACAGAAAAATTTGGAATCGGCTTCTTTAATGAAACCATTCACTTGCTTCAACAACGCAAGAGCAGGTGGTTCTTTCATTCTGTCACAGTTTACATAGTGCGTTCATTGGGCGGCATCATAATGACTCGACCAAGTCAGAAGACCTGCTACATTGAACTCTAATATTAAATTAAATGTAAACTTATCAAACATGAAATTAGGCTATAATGATCCATGATTTAATTCCACTAAAGCCGTGGTTTTCAAGCAGTGTCCTGGGGCGCCAAGGGAGCTTATCAAGGGCTTCTCCATGAGAAGATTAGTAATGATGTACAAGACGCCATAAAGGTAAGCTTGTCCACCGCAGTTGAACTTCTGAAATGTGCAGTATTTTAGGGTGCCCATTCAATCCACACAGAGCCAGAGAGAGACCACAAGCCTGGCCAATGACCTGCATAAAATGAATGCGGACTAGAACGTATTGCAGAATCTTCTGTAACATGCAATCAGAGATGTAATTAGGCTGGAGCCTGAGGGGCAACTGCCCCAGGTGCTATGCCACCATCACCTCCTCCTCTAGGAGTAACCTGGAAGTTACTGCCTTGCACCACTTACTGGTCTCCCGGAGGAGGGGGGCGTTCACTGGAGTGGCTTTGTGCCCCATGTTCTTTCTTCTGTGGAGATTTCCCCATGAAAGGGGTGCCCATTCAAAGGGGAGAAGGAATGGGAGCACAAAGGAGGTGCTGGGAATGGGAGCTCCCAGCACCTCCTTCTCTGGGGAGAACCCAGTAGTGACATCACAATGTCATGTAACATCATGACATCACCGCCCTGGGCACTGGGTCTTCCAGCTATGGCTCCACATGCAACTCATCTTTGGAAGAGGAGTTGATGTAGAAAATGTTCCCTACAGAAAGAAAATTTGAAAACCAGTGCACGAAAACAAAATGGAATTAATTTGGCCTACGTTCGATGAAAAGTACTACTTCCATCCTAAGGGGTGGGGCAGTTGGGGGCTTAAGAAGAACCCCAATGAAGAGACATACAAACAACACATACCGCAGCATCAATGTTCAGAGACTCAGGTTGTCTTTCAAGAACTGCCATCTCCAGTCCTCTCTTTGCGGGCTTGGATAATCTCCATGGGAGCCTGCTTCCGGTCAGTGACCAAACCCAGCCAAAACATGAAATCAATGAACCAGGTGGTGGGGTTGAATTTCAAGCCGAGCTCACTAGCCGAATAATCAAATGGAAAGGTGTGGTGGTAATTGTGAAAACCTTCACCTGGAAAACAAAACCCCAAAGAAGGTAGATTACCTTTGGCAGTCAAAGGTAGAGAGGACAGCACCAATTCGTAAAAGAAACCAGAAAAGAAAGGATCTCAACATGTGGAAGGAAACGTGTTTGCATACCAAGGGCACATTTTTATAACTTAAAATTATAAATTATAATGTGTTACCCTGCAGATGCCTGAGCTTGTCTGATCTTGGAAGCTAAGCAGGGTCAGGCCTGGTTAGTACTTGGATGGGAGACCGCCTGGGAACACCGGGTGCTGTAGGCTTATACCATAGTTTTTCGAGACTGAAGGTTGCCAACCATATATATGTGTTTTTGACATCACCAAAAAAACCCACCTCTACTCATAGATCAGCACCTTACAGTATTTTCCTGGAAAATATTTTGGCAATCCTTGCCACTGATTTCACTGAGCTGATTTGGTTAGCGCTCTCACTCAATCAAGGAAACCGTAGCTAATTAACAGTCCAATCCTGTTAGGCTGCTGGGTCACCGAAATGCAGTGCATTTTACGGCCATCATACATGCAACTCCATAGAATTCAGCCTGGCTGCTGCCACAAGAGGAGAGCAACCATGCCCATGTGATGGCAGCCACTGTGTGAGCTCCGGCACTGGTAATTCAGCGTGGGGAATGGATGGGGGATGGGAGGAAATAGGAGGAAGAAGAATGATTAGTGTGGGGAGGGATGAGGGCAGGAAGAGGGCAACATCAGTGGCACAACTATCCCCTATTCCCATTCCTGGCCTCAGTCCACCTACCTAGGTCCACTCAGACTTGCACCAGTAAAGTAGCTGGTATAGGTCCAAATTGACCCATCTGTGCAGTGAAGGCTTACCCTGCGGCAAGGGAACAATTGTTTCCTTACCTGAAGGAGATCTCCAGGTCCTGAAACTCCCCCGCGGGATGCAGCACTCACCCCGTTGGCACGGCTGCATTAGCGCGTGGGGAATTATATGTTATTGGGCTGTTATTCTCCTAATGGTTTGGCCTACTTGGCCTGCATAAATCTCAGCGGGGACTGTTCCTCGATGGACTGCAGTCTCTGTGCAAAGACCATTTGGGGGAACATATCAATTTCATCCATCTTCTGCAATATTCCTGAAGCCGCTGGTAATAATAGTATTTATTGTCCTTTGATTGCTTCTTCTTCCCAAGCCACTGCAGTCAGTTTCATATGTTTTTGTCAGAGTGCCTCCAGAGATCTAGATGCCAGACTTGCCAATTTTATCTTTCTGTTTCATGGCTTTTGGGATGAAATTGGCAAGTCTGGAATCTAGATCTCTGGAGGAACTTGGACAAAAACATGTGAAACTGACAGCAGTGACTTGGGAAAAAGAAACACTGGTTTAAGACAGTGTTTTTCAACATTTGTCCTCCGCTGTACCACTTTGCACGGTCCACCTATTGGAATTACCACCAGGAGTTACCATCGATGATGTCATTGCAAGTTACTCTTCCAGATGGAGAGGCCGGATGCAACAAACACAAGTCAGAGGTTCAGGGCAGATTGGAGGACTTTTTCAAGCTCGTGAAAATTACACGCTGGATGGAGCTTTGCCCACTGAACCTGGTCTCGCTGCCAGTTGGTGGAGGTCTAGGGGTCCTGCATTTACCACTAGACACCAACTCAAGTACCACTGGTGGTAAAAGTACCACTGGTTGAGAAACATTGATCTAAGAAGACAGATGGAGGTATGAAGCAATTCAACAGTCAGCCAACATTTATTTACATCATTTGCATTATGTTACACTAATTCTATTGTGCTTTGAATCTCTTTGAGAAAAACAGGGTAAAAATGTTTGAATTTTTTTTTTTTTTAAATTGAGTAAACATGTTAACTGAGAATAACTTTACAGTAGTGGTTCCCAAACTGTGGTTCGGGACCCACTGGTAGGTCGCGACCTGGTTTTTGGTGGGTCCCATAACAGCTGGGCAGAACCTCCAATGGTGATGAAAAGATCAAATGACTAATTGCCCCAAGCCCTGAGGCTATTCAAAAATCAGAGAGCAGTTAATTGCCCCACAAAGAGCTCCGCTCTTGCAGTTTGCAAGCTTGTGTAAATATAGGGAGATAAATGTTTGAGTGTCTTTTGGGCAGTTATTATTACTTGTAAATAAATAAGTGCTTTCCTTCTAGATAACTTTTTTTATGTCTCGTAAAGCTAGATGGGCCCCAATAGAGTGTCATTTTAAAAAGTGGGTCCCAGTGCTAAAAAGTTTGGGAACTACTGCTTTAGAGCAAGCACAGAGTTCTACAGGTGGAAAAAAAATCCAAAGCCACAATTGTAAATTTTATGGACATGATATTCTTGGTACTCACCAATGGCTCCTATAGTGACGAGTGCATTCTGCCTAGGGTTTATGTTCTTGTCATATGGCCGATTGCCGTACATGTGAGCAGCACTGTTGACCAGCCAGGCCACATTGAGCGAGATGGTGTAACGGAGGATGGACGCAAGGAAGTAGGAGTTCCACAGGGTCTCTCCCCAGAAGTACCAAGGCACAAGAGTAGGAATGACAAAGCACATCAGCACCACTGAACTCTTATAGTACCTGTGAAGAAAGAGAACGGGTGACTGGTCTGCATCATCCAAGGCACCGTTTCCTAGACTGTTGAAAACCAAGTTAGTGAAGGATAATTAAAGCTAACAGAACCCAGCCTGCCTATTGGAACACTCAACCACCTGTCTCTAGTGCATTGCAAAATAATGGACAGGTGTGTCATGAGAGAACTACCAGTAACTTATTCAAAAACCCAGTGGTGGATCACCCATTATACTTGATGGGGCAAATGCCCCAGGTGTGAGCCTTTAGGACCCCACAGAAGCCTCTCTGGGCCTCCTGACAGGGTTGGAAACTGTGCTTTCGTTTTACTGGAAGCACAGTTTAAAGCCTCCCTAATAAATATCTTCAGAATTGCAGCCACTTTGCTTCCTGCTGTATTCAAAGCTATGTTCAAGATTGGTCCTGGTTCCCCCTGGTCCATATTCAACACTGTGACCCTTTTCACAAAATTTTGAAATTTTTTTAATGACCATCTGTAAACTTTTGATGATGTCACCACCACTCTACCTAGCAACAGAGAGACTTCTTCAACTGAGATGCCACCACACTGCTCCCCTTCTCGTGTAGGCAAAGCTCCATGGCAACAATGTACTTCAGACAGAGCATTTCTGATATAAACTGAAATATAAGTTTAGATCCATCTTCCTGTATGGTTCTCAATTCGTTTCAAAACTGGATTATTGCATTCTCAAAATATTTTATTATTCACATTTTTATATTGCTCTTCTTCCAAAGAGCTCAGGTGGTATAAACAGCTGCTCCCCTCCTTTTGTCCTCACAACAACCCTGTGATTGTAGGTGAGGCTGAGAGAAAGTGACTGGCCCAAAATCACCCAGGAAACTTCATAGCTGAGGGGGGATTCAAACCCGGATCTTACAGGTTTAAGCCCACCTCCCAAACTACTGCACCACCCTGGCTCTTGGCTACAAACAGCTGGCTATTTGGCTACAAATCACATTTGTGGTTATTCACATGTGCAAAAAGGGTGGACAAAAGAAAAATTGTGCTTTTACTGTCATTTGTGAAACCCTAAATGCGCTTCTTTGGACCATATTAGCCCTTTCTTGGCTGACTCATGTCATATGTCATTTGGGAACAGCCAACATGCACTTCCCACTCTGGGTCCCCAATGGAAAAATGCTACAAAACAGCATTTCTCTAAGTTGCCATTAGCTGCACCCAGCCATTAATGTGTTGTTGCACAAGAATGTCTTTTGGTTTGTTCAAAGCAATATCATTTGGAATAATTGTAATTTGCCCAAATTGTGTCATCAAATGCTGATTTCGACTTCATTAATGCATATGCTTAGAGAGCATTGCCCATTAATCTGCAGGAGAAAACTATCAAATGTTTCTCTCTTATTCCTTTTTAGCCCTCTCAGTGTAGATATCAAAGAAAACTGGCTGCCATGACAGCAACTCTTTCCTAGGAAGAACTGGGGAAGATGGAAGGTTGATGGCTTGTGAGCATTAAGGTCAATACTCAGTTACTCTGGAAACACAGGTTCCATCTGCTATAGAGGGACAAAGTAGAAGGGGCTGTAAGCAAGTGATAGAGTGTCTGCTTTGAAAGCAGGATGTCCTGGAGTCATTCCCTGGCATCTCCAGCTAGAGGTGAGGAAGACCCCCTGCCTGAAACTCTGAATATGACTTACTGAAGAAACATGCACAGGATTGCTGGGTTTGGTCCTCTACCCAATATGCGAGAGAGAAGATGAAATGATATCTTATTTTCCTTTCTTCTTTCGGGGGGGGGGGGAATTTTTGAGCTGGCTGACAAGAAGCAGCCTTAGGGGTCCTGGAAAGGGTCTTGTGGTTGCTCTTGGGTACAGATGCAGTTTTGGGTCCAGTAGTGACTGCCTGTGAAAGCCTGCTTGCTTCCCACCTGCTCAACCTATTTCGCAAAGAGCTTTGTGCATTTCCAGCTCTTTCTTCCTCATAAGGGAAACAGATCCTATAACAGGCTCCCATGGAACATCATAGTGTAGCTTAGCTGAAAGACAGGAGCCACCTGGAACTACGAGCTCCTCTCTGCAGTGCAACCCCTCCCTGCTCATCATGAGACACGGTGGTCTAGATTGCAGGAGCTGATCTATGAGGCGCTAGTGGGCGGCCCTGCCTGCTTTCTGGAAGGTAATACAGTCTGTTTCTCTGCCTCTCTCTCTCAGTTGCACAGCTCTTACTGCTTTCTTGTCCTCTGCCATGGCGGTTTCTGAAATGGTTGGCAACCTTCAGTCTCGAAAGACTATGCTATAAGCCTACAGCACCCAGTATTCCCAAGTGGTCTCCCATCCAAGTACTAACCAGGCCTGACCCTGCTTCGCTTCTGAGATCAGATGAGATCAGGCATGTGCAGGGTAACAGTTGAAGCTAAGCAGGGTCAGGCCTGGTTAGTACTTGGATGGGAGACCGCCTGGGAATACTGGGTGCTGTAGGCTTATACCATAGTCTTTTAAGACTGAAGGTTGCCAACCACCACCATTCTGAAATGCTGTATTCATATTTTAAAACGTTTCCTAACAGACACAGGGTTGGTTCACACAATCCCGCGTTGACCATCCTGCTTTATTTAGGTCATCCCAATCCTGAATTATGCAGTCGCCCATCAAGAGCTTTTGAGTACACTGGTCTGTAATGCAAGTTCTCACGTGGTTGTGCTGCCAAGGCTTCCAGCCATCATCTCAATGCAAAACCCACAGTCAGGGAAGGCCAAATGATGTGGGAACCTAAAAGTGGCACAGGCCTTGTTTATAAACAGGAGCCAGGGCCCCCATATGTATTAAGACCATAGCAGGGGGTAGAGGTTTTTTAAAAACACTATCCCTTCCCTGCCATGGGCCCAATCCAAATCCCCCTATCACTGCTACTTGCCAAAGGAAAAAAGTTCCCAATTGTTCCCAAGTGGCTGCAGGACGGGTGGAAGGCTGACCCCCCCACACCTGATCCAGGGGCCCCTGATCTAGTTGCTATTTACCAAGGAAAACTAGAAGACCTCAAAGTCAGGGACACATTGAACATCATGCATAGTTTGGCCCTAATACACCATGATAATCACATAAATAGTATTTGCTGATTTAGCTCAGAATTCCTTATCTCTATGCATCAGAGGTACTGGAAAGTAGTCTTTGTGGCGCTGTAAGCTCCTAAGCTGAAGAATACCAAATGTGATCAGTGCCAGTGGTGTAGCTAGAGGGGGTGCACTAAGTTTTACAGGTGCCTGAATGCGCTGTGCAAGCATCCCCTCCCCTTCAGAGCCATTCCAGGTGGTGGGAGCAATTCGGAGGCGAAACACCTCCATTTTGCTCCCATCACTCGGAGTGGCTCTGAAGAGGAGGGGGACGAGCCTCTTGCATGGGGTGTTCAAGTGCTTTGCCAGTCCTCTCCACACCACTGGCCAGTGTTTGCTTTCTCACCGCCTAAAGTGTTCCCCATTTCACTCACTTTCTTTGCATCCAAACCACAGGGTCATCCAGCAGGTCACTAAAATCCAACTTCCGTCCTTTCTCGATGACATCCCGATGCTTTCGGACGAAGAGCCAGCCGATGTGGGCAAAAAAGAAGCCACGCTGCGCGTTGTGGGGGTCGGCATCTGTCTCCGAGTATTTGTGATGCACTCGATGGTCTCGGGCCCATTCAAAAATATCATTCTGCGTGGAGAGCAGCAAGAGAGTTTAGTTTTGCATTACGGTGTGGACTCTGAAGTCTCGCTTCATCGCCCAGAGAGTGTGTACTGTAACATGTGAAGCAGCCTATAGTTATGGTTGCAACTCTTTGAAATGTTCCTCTCAGGCTGATCCACCAGACCCCAAATCCCTCCCACCCTCCTCTTTGTAAGCCTTGTAAAGTCTATTTAAGGAAGAACGCTCGGGCTGTGATCCTATACATATTCTCCTGGCAGTACGTCTCATCAAATTCAGTGGGACTGACTTCTGTGCAGATTACTTAGAGCAAAACTCCTTCTAGTTTGGATAAATCTTTTATAGTTTACTGGTAAGCTCTTATGTACTCGGTGTTATGTAGTTGTTACACTGTTGGACTAGGAGTAGGGAGCCCCAGATTCCGATCCCCACCTAACCATGAAGATCACTAGGTGATCTTGGGCCAATCATTTTCTCTCTGCCTAACAGTCCAATCCTAACTAACTCTCCATGCAGCAATGCAGTGACACCAATATGGTGCCTTCTGTGTCCCACAGGGGAGTTTGGTCTCCGAAGGCCTCTTTGGGACAAGGGAACATTTGTGTCCATGTGCCAGGATAAACCTATGCTCAGCCACTAGATCTACTCTGACGTGCGCCAGCTCTATAGCTGTGGACTCAGGTCAGGGGATCGAGGTTGGGAAGGGAGTTTAGATTCTTTGGATACCACCAAACCTGTCCCTTCCCAGGCCTGGGCAAGTCACTGCTGATCAGATACCCCAGGCAGAGCTTTAACGCCACTTCGGACACAAGGCTTTTTCAGGGGAAGTCACTGCATCCATTCAGCTGCCAGTCAACAAGGGTACAGCAAAGAAATCAAGCGAGTTTCATGCACATGTACCAACCTGAAATGCCATAGAATTGGCCAAGGCCAGGAATATCCGCAAAGGCAGCTTGGCTTTGTAGGATCTGTGACTCCACAGGCGATGGGCACCTGCTGTCACCCCCAAGGCTGTCACTAGGAAGCACAAGTAGGCTGAAAGACATGAAGCAGAAACAGAGGGGGAAAGGTCAAATTTTAATTGCATCCATCACCTGTCCTTAGTCCAGCTCGCCCTATCACAGCTGTCCATGTCGTTGGAGGGGGGTGAGCCAGAGAGAGCATATAGTATTTGTGCTGAAAGAGCTGTCCTGGCTCCCTGTTTACTTGCAGAAACAATTCTGAGTTCTGATGGGATTCTCAATCCTTTAAATGCTATAGGTCTATGGTGCCTTTTCCCATATAAGTCCCTCGGAGATGGAGCTTCACTCTGGGTGCAGCCTTGCCTGAAGTAGGTGGAATGGCATGAGCTGTGGGTCCTTTTCAGCTACAGTGCCCATATTTTACTATAAGGTTCATGGCAAATGCCATGATGAAACCTCCATTAGATATTGTCGCAGGCACGCGTGGCAGAGTTCAGGACCAATGGGAACCATGGCAAATGCCCATCCCGTGAATCTTGACACCGCATCTCATGTTTCCATACAATGCTCACAGCAGTGTCTAGATATTCTGAGAGCTGCTTCTCCCACAGGTCCTGATGGCCCTGAACGTGGCTATTTATGCTCACGGCTGTGTCTCTAGGACTTAATGGATGTTAAATTGATTGGTTGGCAACCTTCAGTGTCGAAAGACTATGGTATAAGCCTACAGCACCCAGTATTCCCAGGCGGTCTCCCATCCAAGTACTAACCAGGCCTGACCCTGCTTAGCTTCTGAGATCAGACAAGATCGGGCATGTGCAGGGTAACAGTTTGTGGCTTCCATTATGAGCCTGCCACACTATCTCATTGAGACCCAGGTGCGCAGGTGAATGGGAGCAACAGAGAAAACTCACACTGGGGCATTGCAGTGGGAGCCTGATTCACACTGGACTCCATTTGCGGCCCTGATAATATTGCCAAACCCTTGGAAGTAGTCAGTAATGCAATCCAAATTATTTCTGGTGCACACTGGAAGTGGGTCCTGCTCATCACTGTTGGCCCCTAGCTAAAAGGTACAGTTGCATGTTATAGTGAGTGAATCAATATGAGAAAAGAGTGAATATTCTTTAATTTGTTTTTCCTTTCTTATTACAGTAGCACACGAGAACTTGTTAAATAAACTGGGTTTTTAACTCACAATCTCATGGATTAAATTTGCTCTCAACAATTCAGTTTGGCTTCCGTCAAGTCAACTAAGGCCATAGCCCACTTCATTCTTTACATACAACACCATAAATGTACGTGGTATTTTTGTTATTTATTCAATTGTTAAACCTCTTCTTTGGCCTGAGAGGGCTCTAGATGTGGTTGTTTGTCATACACAGACAATGGCGGCCCCAGCAGCAGAGTTTTCTAATAGTACATGATTTTAGTAATGTTACTTGCCAGGGTAACAAGAAAAAAGACAGGTCTCTGCCCAGAGGAACTTACAATCCAAAAGGGGGAGAAGTAACAATGAGAAGGGAGAACGGTATGGGAAACAATTACATGCATTTGGGGATAGGGATTAAGGGATTAATCCAAAAGATGTGCTTTAAGGAGCAATATGAGAGAGAGAGAGAGAGAGAGAGAGAGAGAGAGAGAGAGATGTACTCCAAAAATGTTCTTTGTTCTTGGAGGCAGGTGACTGGGAACAATGGCAGGGAAAGTGCAGAGGGTTTCACTATATAAACTTTGAGTGGTCCAGAATTTAGAACTTGGCAATAAAATTTCACTCTCTGTTGAAATTTAAGCATTCAAGGTCACTTAGGTCAAGAGTGTTCTTTTCCTCTCCACTTAGATACTGTCAGAAAATGCTCTTTAACTGATTCTTTACATCTAACCTAGGCAGAAATAAAGGCAAGGATTCTTAGGTGATCCAATTGTATACATGGATCTTTAAAATCTGTATTTGTTCATGTCAGATGTAAGCAAATAAATGTTTCCTCATGTCTCACAGCTGCGGCTTCTTAGTTTTGGACAGAACTGAAATGCCCCCTCCCCAAGTCTGGCATCCCACACAGTTGCCTGAATCACCAGCTACTGAACCTGGCTCTGAGTCCAAATTTCTGCTCATCAGGGTCCTCCAGGCAGCTCACGGGACCAAATGTAAAGATAGCATTGCATAATAGCAGAAAAAATGCATATAAATCATCATGGAATCCCATTAAAATTGTGAATTACATTTTAATCTCACCCTTCTGTCAAAGAGCCCCAGCCCTTATGGCTAGGAAAGTATTTGAATCCGGGTCACCCAATCAGGCTCAGCAGGGCCCATGGCTTCGAGAGGGCCATAGAGGGGCATACCTGGAGGACAAAGCACATCTCCACATGTAGCAGGCCCTAAGTTCGATGCCTAGCATCTCAGGAAGCAGGGCTGACCATGGAGAGCGCCAATCAGTCAGAAAGAGTACTGGGCTAGATGGGACAGTGGTTGGGGTGGTGTTAAAGCCGGGTCAGAACAGGCCATTAATAAATGAAATGGATGCCAAAAAAGAAAAAGCAGAGTGCGTTAGATGTATGAGAGAACTATATTTTAGACTGTTCCAGTAACATGTTTTTATTAACCCTTTCTCAACCAAAACTCATCCTGAACAGGGCAGAACAAGCAGCAACTGACATTTTGCAACTCAGTATCATGCAAATCACAGCAGGATATATAGAAAGGTTCCAAATGCTTTCATTTTCTCTGACGTGGTTCTGGTTTGGCTACATCCTTCTTAAAGTATGGGGCCCAGGATTGCGCACAGTAGTCTAGATGAGGTTTGCCCAGCCCAGAGTAAAGTAGAATCACTACTTCTTGCGAATGGGAAACTAATGCAGCCTTAAAGCGCATGAGGGTGCAATCCGCAGACAGTCTTTGGCCAGCGCAAGGCAGCCCAGGAGTGTTGCGAACATGCCGTAAAACATGTTCATGCCTCCTTGTGAGCAGGTTAGGCTGGCATGAGGACATGCACTGGCCTCCCTATGCCAGATCCAGATGGGGAAGGGGTATAAGGAAAGAGGCTGGCGTGGGGAGTGATAGAGGGTGGCAGGAGTGGAATGGAGGCAGGGAGGGAGTGTTTTTGGGTAGGGGTAGGCAGACTGGGAGGCAGATTAGGCCTGGGGGGCCATGGCATCTTAGACCACATACTAACCCTCACTTCTGGCCCAATTGGCCTTACATGGTCCAGCGGATTCGCATCAGTGAATTCGTGGGGGCAAATCCAAGTAACCCCATAGGGGTGGCTGGCGCACAACACTGGGTAAGGGGAAAAATATTCCCTTACTGTGAGTTGCACACCAGCCAACACCTAACTTGCACTGGATACAGTGCAGGCCACTTGGTCTGCCTGTCCCAGTGCAAGTTAGAATTGAGATGCCCATCTTCTTTGTGGGCACATCACGCCCCTGACTCATATTCAGCTTGTGATCCTTAACAACACCAAGGCCTGTTTGGGCTTGTTCTGCCCTGTTCTGGATGGGCTTCGGCTGGGAAGAGGTTAATAAAAGCTCACTCTTGGAATGGTTTCAGGTCTAAAATATTCTTCTGAAATGTCCTGCTATATTTTAGGAACCATTTCGTTTTTTAGTGGTTCATTCCAGCCCATCCGGGCCTGTTCTGTTCCAGTTTGACATTGTCCCCTAATGGTCTGGCTCACTTCCCATTGGCTTTGCCGTAGCAATCCCCTTTTAAGTTTCCCAAAGCAGTGTGGTGTTGCTTGGCATGACACAAGGGACTGCTTATTCAATGGGAAGAAAAAGCCAAAAATCCAACTGCACATTCTGAGCGCAACCTCTGAGCGCACCCAAAATACCTCCTTGGAATCCAGCCATATTTTGGTATTTATTCGCTATCTTCTCCACATGGCTGCACAGGATATTCAGGAATTTTCTCTCTTGCGTTGCTTCCTCTGAATGGGAATTGGTCTTTGAAAACCCAGCGGGCTTAAGCCAGATGGATGGGGAAAGAACTCCATGGATGGGGAAAGAACTCCTTGATAGACTGCGTGGAAAAAGTGCCTCCACTACAAAGGCTCTGAGTCTTTCTGTGATCTCAGAGTCCATTAGGGCTTTTGCTTCCAAGCCTCTGGTTCAATTTTGTGTACAATTTCACTTGAAAGGAAGCTGGTATAAAAAGAATGTACAGTACTCCCTACTCAGTGGGAGTATTGATTTTCTACATCAGGGGTGTCCAAAGTTTTTGGCAGGAGGGCCACGTCAGCTCTCTGACACTGTGTCGGGGGCCGGGGAAAAAAAAGAATTAATTTACATTTAAAATTTGAATAAATTTGCATAAGTTTACATAAATGAATATATTAAAGATGAACTTATATGAATGAATGAGGGTCTTGCAATAGCTTAATGCCTATAAAAGGCCTTGCACAAAGCAAGGCTGGCCTTTCCTTTGCTGCCACTGCTGCATCACAGATGTGAAAGAGCAAGCAGTGGAGGGGGCTCTCATCCCACAGCTCACACGAGAGGTCAAACAGTCGCCCTCACGCTGAGAGCAGTTGCGTTGGGCCAGTGCGGGCTTCAACAAATCTCCGGAGGGCCAGAGGCTCATTGAAGACTGGGGGCTCCCTGAGGGCCACATTGAGAGGCCTCGAGGGCCGCAAGTGGCCCCCGGGTTGGGGTTTGGGCACCCCTGGTCTACATCATTCATTATTCAGTTACTTTTGTTTTCATAAGGTTAAGCTTAAAAAAAAATGATAACAAGTTAGAACAGGGGTGCTCACACTTTTTTGGCTCGAGAGCTACTTTGAAACCCAGCAAGGCCCAGAGATCTACCAGAGTTTTTTTTACAATAATAGCATTTGCCATAACAGAATTATCCGAGATGAAATCAGTTTCTCTCCCCCCCCCCCCCCCAATCCTGTAGGAAAACAAGTGAGCAAATTGAAAGAATGGGGGCTTTGCTTTTGGATCTCCAGGGAAAATATTTGTTAAGGGGTGGGGAAAAGAACATTACTCTTTAGTTCTGTATGTGCGCAGGCATGTATGAGGAGGAAACTGGGGGCCCAATCCTATCCACATTTTCCTGGGAGTAAGTCCCATTGACTCTAATGAGACTTACTTCTGAGTAGGCATGCTTAGGATTAGGCTGCCAATTGAAATATTTTTTAAATGTAAAAAAATGGGGCTGACTCCCAGGTAAGTGTGGACAGGACGGTAGCCTTAAACTCTTGAGAAGGTCCACTGGGGAGGAAGGGAGCCTGTGGAGCAGATTCAGAGGAAGGGTCTGATTCGAAAGACGTGTTCATCTAAAGATGTAACAGTGGAAATAAATCCCAATGAACCCACACATCTATAACATCTTCTACTGACATCATCTAGCTTAGAACTGGTTCATCTAGTTCAGTATTGTCTGTGCAGTCCAGCAGGTCTACATGGAGATCAGACTTGGGATTTTCTACATACAAAGCACACGCTTGGCTGTTGAGCTTTGATAGGGACCCTTTTCTTCCGGGTACATGGGCTTCTCAGGGCAATGAATCCAGGACCTTTCTCACCCAAAGTGAAAATCATGGCCCTAAACCAACAAGCCAGTAATTGTTCAACCAGCCTTTCCCAGTAAAAGTGTTCATTGTCGATAGCCCATGTTTTGACAACAGGTTTCATTCATTCAGCACAGCGTATGAAAAGCTACCAAACCAGAACAGTCAGTTATGATAAGACAAACTGTGAAAACACATACACACAAATCATTAACACTAAGCAACCGCATGTCTTCCAAATATCTTCCAAACAGCAGACCTGAGACCATTAAAGCCTGTTTAATGGAAGAAACCATCACTTTGGTTGAATTTTCTTTAAATTTTGTTTTTTAAAGATGTGCATTTTAAAGCAGTCCCCCCCCCCCACACACACAAGCTGGCTAAAAGCAGGAATAGAGAAGGCCCAACAGATCTCTGTAGGAAGGGTAGTTTGACATTTTGGCACCACAAATGACAAGACCCTGTCAAGCAGATCTATCTCAGTGTTTCTCAACCAGTGGTACTTGTACCACTGGTGGTATTTGAGGTGGTGTCCAGTGGTACTTGTGAGACCCCCAGACTCCCACCACCTGGCAGCGAGACCAGCAATGCAATGTGACCAGCAGCAGTAGGAGGTTGGCAGGCAGAGCTCCAGTGTGCACTTTCTGCATGCCCTCCACTCTGCCCTGAGCCTCTTACCAGTATTTGTCACATTGTGTCTGGCCTCCCAGTCTGGTAGTAACTGGCAATGACATCTTGGGTGGTACTTCCAGTAGGTAGACCATGCAAGGTGGTTACAGAGGGGGACGAACACTGAGAACCGCTATCTGAAACTTTAGACTAGAAATAAATATAGCAGAAGGAGAAATTATTAAGAAATTCAATTCAATTCTCCAGAATTGTGGATACACCCACACAGAAGTGGATCTTCTCATTAAGCCTAGGGGGCCCTCAAATACAGTACTTTTAATTGTCTTAGGCCGCAATCCTAACCAATTTTCCAGCACTGACACAAGGGCAATGCAGCTCCAAGATAAGGGAACAAACATTGCCTTACCTTGAAGAGGCCTCCATGATTGCCCCCCCCCCAACTGCAGGATGCAGCACATGCCCCACTGGCACAGCTATGCCAGTGCTGGAAAGTTGGTTAGGATTGCGCCCTTAACCACCTAGTTCAAAAACATGCTGAGCATCCAGAAATGCTTAGGGCTTGTGATTGTGCAACATGCATTACCACCGCCGTCGTACAACACATGACACCTACACGACAATGATGTCACAGTGGAACAGCAAGCAACGGCACCAAAACAAGCTCTGGGGTTATGCGCCTGGATGCATTCAGCCCTATCCAGCAGTGGGGCTGTGAGTATGAAGCCCCACCATTTTTAATAACAATAAATAAAAAACAGTAAAAGTTGAAATCCTGTTAATCAGCAGTTTGGGGAGGGAGGTGGAACTTTAGTTCTCGCTTCCCCCTTACTCACCAGGCTGTACAGCACAAATTCACAGTTTTGTTTCTGTTTAAATGGTAATTTGTAGGCAGCTCCAGCTGTTCTATGTACCCAGTGCTGGATTAGAGCCAAAGTGTTTAAGATTTTATCAGGGAGGTTGTGAATCATATGTAATTGAAGAGGCAATGCTGCAAGAGAAGGGAAGGCCATCCAGCATTTCCCCAGGGTTTCAATTCTCAACACTTAACTGGGTAGTTTCCAGCTCCCCAGGTGTGAAGAAGGCAGTGATTCACATGTTCAAGGCCACTTTTAGAATTTACATTTAGTCTGCTGCAGATATCTTAGGAGGAAGAATGGTGGCAGTTAAGAACATAAGAAGAGCCCTGCAGGATCAGGCCAAAGGCCCATCTAGTCCAGTTTCCTGTATCTCACAGTGGCCCACCAAATGCTTCAGGGAACACACTAGATTACAGACACAACCTGCATCCTGGTGCCCTCCCCTGCATCTGGCAATCAGAGGCAGCCTACCTCTATCTTGCACATACTTACCATGACTTGTAACCCGTGATCAACTTTTCCTCTAGCAGTTTCCTCCAGCAATCCCCTCTTAAAGGCATCTAGGCAAGATGCCATCACTACTTCCTGTGACAAGGAGTTCCACAGTTCTGCTAGCAAGCAAAAGTGACCAAACTGTTGTGCTTAGAGTGGAAAAACCGAACATCCAACCTCAGCTGCAGTGACTTCAGAACCAATGGGGATGTTAAAATGCCAGACTAGTGACCCTTAAGGACAGGAGTAGCTGCAGAAGGAAATATGCAGTTAAGAGCCATTGTTGCCTCACTCTAGCTCTTTTGCAGTTAGTCTGTCCCAAGGGATTAGGTTTACTGCAACCAAAGCCTGCAGCAAATCTTGAAAATTTTTATCTGGATTTGTAACAGGAAAAGATCCCTGAAAACATATTGGAAAGCATGTATCCCAATTGCACTGTGCTCCACAGAGCACTTCTCATGTATTATTTTGGTGTAATCCTTACGCAACCCTTTAGGGCACGATCCTAACCCCTTAATGCTTTCCAGCACTGACATCAGGGCAATGCAGCTCCGAGGTAAGGGAACAAACATTTCCTTACTTTGAGGAGGCCTCCATGAATGACACCCAGCTACAGGGTGCAGCACATGCCCCATTGGCACCACTATGCCAGTGATGGAAAGTACTGACATAAGGGGTTAGGATTGCGCCCTTAGTGTAAGTGCAGGTTGAGTGTCTCTTATCCAGACTGCTTGGGATGGGAAGGTGTCTGAATTTCAAATTTGTCTGGATTTGGGAATAATTGCATAAATATCATGAGAAATGCTTCCTCTCTCTCTTTTCACTGTTACTACTGTGGGCGTCTCCTGGGTGCTTTGACATTCTCCAACAATATCTGCACAGGTACACACAGGCAGAGAATAGAACTTGGACTCTGTACCTGCACTATTAGGGGGAATGAATGAGCACAGGACCTTCTAGAGTTCACACTACAGAAAACCCTAGTATTCATGCTGTGTTCACACTTCCTCTGTTCACTCTTCACAAGTGCTTCTTCCGCAACCTGCAACGCGCTGCTTGCTCGGTTCTGCACTTTGCCACTTTCTGCACTCCCAAGAGTCACAGCGTAGCCCTTTTCCTCTACTGCAAGCCATACAAAAAACCCTGCAGGCTTACTGTGCTGAGCCCACACAAAATTTAAACAGCAATGTGCTGCCTGTTCAGTTCTACTCTTTGTTCCTTTCTGCACTCCCCGGAGTCAGGGCATCATAGAAGTCAGAGTCACAGAAAAAAATCCCTGCAGGCTTGCTAGGCTGAGCTCCACAAAATTTAAACAGCCTGTTTAGCGGTGAATTATGCCCCATAATGCATTGCTATACGGCCTCTGCGGCTGAAAAAAATACCTGTGGGCTTCCTCTCTGGGTCGTGCAAAATGTGCAAAAACTGCCTGAAACAAAAAACATTGCTGCTCGTGAGTAGCACCAGCCAGGTGTTGGGGGGGGGGGAGTTTAAAAAAAGCATTGGACAAAAATGTCTGGATTTTGGAACATACGAGTCATTATTGTCTCGTATTATTGTCTAAAATGTCTATTATTTTGGACAATAGAGCTGCTCCACTCCAACACAGAACCCCCCATTGTTTTATATTACTTTTGAGCGCAGCAGAGCACCAGTCTGGCTGCAAGTCTGGATTTTGGATGTCTGGATAAGGGGTCTAGTACATCTACCTGTGTAACCCCCATATTACAGGTGGAAGGACTGAAGCAGAAAGGTTTGCCTAACACCATTTTTTGAGTTCATGACCAAGGTAAGATTTGAACCAGGGAAGCCCTAGCTGGGCAGCCCCATCTCTTAACCACTACACTAGTTCAGCTAGCTCCAGCCACATAGTGCGAGTTCTCCATAGAGGAGATCCTGTGGGATCCGGCCATCATCCATTTATTAGTACACATTAGTACACATGTTATGTACTAATGTGTATAACATGTGTACTAATGAATGGATGATGGCCGGATCCCAAAGGATCTCCTCTATGGAGAACTCGTGCAAGGAAAGCGCCCTACAGGTAGACCACAGCTGCGATACAAGGACATCTGCAAGAGGGATCTGAAGGCCTTAGAAGTGGACCTCAACAGGTAGGAAACCCTGGCCTCTGAGCGGCCTGCTTGGAGGCAGGCTGTGCAGCATGGCCTTTCCCGGTTTGAAGAGACACTTGGCCAACAGTCTGAGGCAAAGAGGCAAAGAAGGAAGGCCCATAGCCAGGGAGACAGACCAGGGACAGACTGCACTTGCTCCCGGTGTGGAAGGGATTGTCACTCCCGAATCGGCCTTTTCCGCCACACTAGACACTGTTCCAGAACCACCATTCAGAGCGCGATACAAGAGTCTTTCGAGACTGAAGGTTGCCAACAATGTACTAATGTAACATGTATTGGCAACCTTCAGTCTCGAAAGACTATGGTATCGCGCTCTGAAAGGTGGTTCTGGCACAGCGTCTAGTGTGGCTGAAAAGGCCAATTCGGGAGTGACAATCCCTTCCACACCGGGAGCAAGCGCAGTCTGTCCCTGGTCTGTCTCCCTGGCTATGGGCCTTCCTTCTTTGCCTCTTAGCCTCAGACTGTTGGCTAAGTGTCTCTTCAAACTGGGAAAGGCCATGCTGCACAGCCTGCCTCCAAGCGGGCCGCTCAGAGGCCAGGGTTTCCCACTTGTTGAGGTCCATCCCTAAGGCCTTCAGATCCCTCTTGCAGATGTCCTTGTATCGCAGCTGTGGTCTACCTGTAGGGCGCTTTCCTTGCACGAGTTCTCCATAGAGGAGATCCTTTGGGATCCGGCCATCATCCATTCTCACGACATGACCAAGCCAACGCAGGCGTCTCTGTTTCAACAGTGAATACATGCTAGGGATTCCAGCACGTTCCAGGACTGTGTTGTTTGGAACTTTGTCCTGCCAGGTGATGCCGAGGATGCGTCGGAGGCAGCGCATGTGGAAAGCGCTCAGTTTCCTCTCCTGTTGTGAGCGAAGAGTCCATGACTCGCTGCAGTACAGAAGTGTACTCAGGACGCAAGCTCTGTAGACCTGGATCTTGGTATGTTCCGTCAGCTTCTTGTTGGACCAGACTCTCTTTGTGAGTCTGGAAAACGTGGTAGCTGCTTTACCGATGCGCTTGTTTAGCTCGGTATCGAGAGAATGAGTGTCGGAGATCGTTGAGCCAAGGTACACAAAGTCATGGACAACCTCCAGTTCATGCTCAGAGATTGTAATGCAGGGAGGTGAGTCCACATCCTGAACCATGACCTGTGTTTTCTTCAGGCTGATTGTCAGTCCAAAATCTTGGCAGGCCTTGCTAAAACGATCCATGAGCTGCTGGAGATCTTTGGCAGAGTGGGTAGTGACAGCTGCATCGTCGGCAAAGAGGAAGTCGCGCAGACATTTCAGCTGGACTTTGGATTTTGCTCTCAGTCTGGAGAGGTTGAAGAGCTTTCCGTCTGATCTGGTCCGGAGATAGATGCCTTCTGTTGCAGTTCCAAAGGCCTGCTTCAGCAGGACAGCGAAGAAAATTCCAAACAAGGTTGGTGCAAGAACACAGCCCTGCTTCACTCCGCTTCGGATGTCAAAAGGGTCTGATGTGGAGCCATCGAAGACAACAGTGCCCTTCATGTCCTTGTGGAAAGATCTGATGATGCTGAGGAGCCTGGGTGGACATCCAATCTTGGGGAGAATCTTGAAGAGGCCGTCTCTGCTGACCAGGTCGAAAGCCTTTGTGAGATCTATGAAGGCTATAAAGAGTGGCTGTCGTTGTTCCCTGCATTTCTCCTGCAGTTGTCTAAGGGAGAATACCATATCAGTGGTGGACCTGTTGGCTCGGAATCCACACTGCGATTCTGGATAGACGCTCTCTGCAAGTACCTGGAGCCTCTTTAGTACAACTCGGGCAAACAGCTTTCCTACAACGCTAAGGAGAGAGATGCCGCGGTAGTTGTTGCAGTCACCCCTGTCACCTTTGTTCTTGTACAGCGTGATGATGTTTGCATCCCTCATGTCTTGAGGTACTCCACCTTCTCTCCAGCAGAGACAGAGGATTTCATGCAGCTCAGTGACGATGATCTCTTTGCAGCATTTTAGGACTTCAGCAGGGATGCTGTCTTTTCCAGGTGCCTTGCCAAAGGCAAGGGAGTCCAGGGCCACGTGAAGTTCTTCTAGGGTTGGTTCACTGTCAAGCTCTTCCAGCACAGGCAGGCACTCAATGTTGTTCAGTGCTTCTTGACAGTGCTTCTTGACAATGTAACATGATATTGATATATATATGTATTGAGTTACAAGCAGGTCTAAAAGGAAATTTCATACATCCAGTATATGCGATTTGGCAATATACCAGAATCTGACTGAGTTTCAAACCCGACTACAAGTCATTTTTGTAATTCAAATTTGAAAAGTGACACAATTATTAATTGCTTTAAAATGAATGTTAAGCTTTTCAAATTCAATTCGGACTTATGCTGCGTTTTACCCTAGAAAGCAGCAGCAGATCTAGAATCAGAGTGGCAGACACAAAGATCCTGTGCTGCTTGTAACATGTGACTGCTCCAAACTTTTCACCCAACATTCCAGCACAGGTTTGGGCTCCCAAGCTGTTTGTGGGGCACACCACTGAACCATCGGGTGCTATGCTGAGCATGCTGGATTTCACAACCCAGTCCATAGTTTGGTTTGAACGGTGTAGCAGAACCATTCCTGCTTACTCCAAAATTTGGGGGAGTGGAGAGGACATTCATGAATCTCCTGCCTAGCAAGGAGGTAGCCATGCCCAGGTGTTTTCCTGGAGACCAAGGAGAGCTGGTGGAAAGGAGCAAATAAATTCTATTTGCCATTTTTTGTCATAGTAGACTCTGCACGGATTACAGGAGAACAATCTTGCAAGGCACTCCTCCCAGAGATCCCCTCTGCCTTTGACAGAGCATCACCTCTCCTCTCCACATTCCACCTGACTGGAATATACAAGGAACAGTTTCCATTTCCCCCCCCCCCCCAGCATCCAGAGAGAATCTTTTGAATATGTCAGCCTCTTTTGAAGATCAAGCTGTTCACATCCTCCTATTTCCTTTTCTACTTCCAAAGCTTCATCCTCTCCACCCACTGCTCCACTCCACCACAAAACCCCCTTCCCCATTGTTTTTATATTACTTTTGAGCGCAATAGAGCACCAATCCGGCTGCAAGGAAACCAGCTGGGCTGTAGCATCTTGTGCGTCAGCAAAGGGACGTTCATCTGTGCATCGGTTTGGCCAGATGTGTCAATTTTGTTGACGATGGAAATGAAAACAAGGTCACATCAAACACAAATTCTAAATCCTTGCAGAATCTGTCTTGTATTGTAGTAGAACAGCGGTTCTCAAACTTGTCAGTCTCTGGAGCCCTTGACACTCCGAAAAGGAGTCTCGGAAAACCTCGCCGGCACATGCACAGAGAACCTGGGAGCCCCAGAGTTTGGGTGCTAACCAAGCAGGGGACAGGGGGCAGCCACTTATGGTGTGTTTGTGGAGCCCCTGAAGGGGTCTGAGGGAGCCCCCAGGTTCCTAGGAGCACTCTTTGAGAAACATTGCAGTGGAAAGGCAGCCTTTGCAACAGTTGCGCAAAATCCTTCTTTAATAAGAGTCTCATCTTCCCAGCCAGTTCAGTAGAGCATCAGCCCACGGTGGTTCACACAGGGCAAAGTGTAGATTGTGCCCTTCCTTGCACAAGTGCAGCGGCTCACGTGAAAACCTGCTGGAGTGGATGTAGCCACAGTTAAAACCAATTTGCATTTTTGGATGTTTGAACTTGAGTCTGGCAGGTTGCACATTGACCCTGGTATGCTTGGGTATTTATTTTGCAGATAGCAGCCATGAAGGGAAGGAGTGACCAAATCAGGACAACATAGTGGGGAGGAAGGAGGACCTCTTGCTACAATCTCAAAACAAATAACCCCCCAGCTATTATTTGTCCCAGAAGGAAAGCTTCTATTGCACCAAGGTTAATTTTCCTCAAAGGGCAAATAGCCATGTGGGGGGCTTTTAGATCAGAAGCATGGTTAAAGCTCCCCCCACCTGCAGTCTTTCTTTCTTTCTTTCTTTCTTTCTTTCTTTCTTTCTTTCTTTCTTTCTTTCGTACTGTGGCTCTCAGAAATGACCTGTGTTAATCTATGCACAGTGTCTAGAAAATGTGAGGTATTTCATAACTAATAAGTACTGTATATGTAAACCAATATATTTGAACACTTGAACTGTGTAATATTCATGCTGATTGTTATTATTGCTAATGAAACACTCATTGTTATGACTGGCAGGGTATGTACATGCATACATATAAAGAGAGGACTTGTACATTGCTAAGATCAGCGGGGAGGGAGGGCAGAGCATCTTTGTGTGCTCCACACAAAGAGACACCTTGCATCTCTGTGTGGGATGCAGAAATACACCTGCGTGGGATCCTTGTCAGTGGAAGCCAGACTAGGTCATGTGGGATGCACAGAAGGTACGTTTAGTAGTAATAGTAGTAACTTTATTGTCATTGTGCTACAGCACAACGAAATTTATGCACCTTTGAGATATAAGCATAAATATACACAACAATTCCAACACTCACAACTCTACACACTCACCCACACATTCTATACAACATGCATCATAATATAAAAACAGTATAACAGACCATAATGCCCAGGAGCAGGGTAACAACTATATCGCCTTATTCAACGTAATTATGGCTGTGGGATAAAAACTGTTCAGGAGTCGTGTGGTGCTGCTCTAATAGTTCTGTATCATCTACCCGAAGGCAACAGTTCAAAGAACTTATGAGCCGGATGGAAGGGGTCTCTCAGAATACTATGTGACTTCTGCAGATAGCGAGATGTATAGATGTCCTCCAAAGCTGGTAGATGAAGGTTGATGATGTGCTGCGTGATCTTAATAATTCTCTGCAGAGCTTTTTTGTCCCCTGCAGAGCAATTTCCGTACCACACCAAGATATCATAGGTTAGGACACTCTCAATGGTGCAACGATAGCAAGACACAAGCAGCTGCTGTGACAAATTTAACCTCCCAAGCTTCCTCAGAAAATATAACCGCTTTTGTGCCTTTTTAATCAACATGCTGGTGTTAATAGTCTATGAAAGTTCCTCTGTGATGTAAATACCTCGGAATTTGAAACTAGCAACCCTCTCCACCTCCTCACCATTTATGTATAATGGTGTGTGTACATCCCTCTTTTTCCGGAAGTCAATTATAAGTTCTTTAGTTTTTTTAGTTTTGCTTTCATCCCAACAGTGGACCCCAGAGTAGTGCTTTTTTTTTTTTCACAAGGGATGAAAAAAACAACAGATTTGTTGGAGGGGAAGAGGGTCCTTGAGGTAAGTGGGTGTGGGAGAAATGCCGAAAACCTCAATACAAACCAGATTGCGGTGAGGAAGGTCTGACAAGCTTTATTGATGGCACATGAACAGAGCTTCTGTGACACCTGCAATACTTACAGCACACACACCCCCTTTGTAGGATACTGCTGTCCCTGTCATCGCTAATAGGTGGTGTGTGTTTTAAGTGAGGATTCTCTGCAGAGGCGAAGGGTTAAACCCCCTCCCCACCCACAGATCTGATCAAAACTGAGTTAACCCCCCTCCTGCAACTGTTTGGGCCTGGCATATGATAGAATGTTGAGAAGTGGCCTTTCTAGAGAGAGATTATCCTGCAACCACACTGTGCACACACACAAAGAAAGAGAGCGAGAGCGAGCAGCACATAGGCCATCCCAATCACCTAGGGAAGGAAGCACAGGAAGCATAAAATCGCATCTGAGACGATGAAGCAGCTCTCAGTGTGACTTTGTGAAGCACTCCAGGGTGTTGCTGCCACTTAACTCGGTGTCTGATGAGCTACATTATAGGCAGCGGGGGGTTGGGATGATAACTTCCTTTTCCGCAATCAATACCATCTGAGATCTCGCCATGGAACATAAAAAACCTTTTACGCCCCACCTCTCTGCCTGCAGGCAGCTCCCCCATGAGTGGTACAAATTAGGAAGGCTTTGGACTCGATGCGCAGGTTTGCAGAGATTAGCCTGACTGCAGAAAAGCACAGAACCCAACAGAAGCATCAGTATCTTTCCATGATTGGGAGGTCACGGCTTCAGCTCAATATACATCGGCTGATTTTCTGCCTCCTCTCCTTCCTTGCCTGTAACTGCAGAGCTTGTCAATGACAGTTTTTTTTTTTTCCCCAAATCTAAAAGGACTAAATCTTAAGTGGCTTCTACAGAATAATTCATGGTGCTGAAAAGCATAGAGGACCAGTTTGGAATCAGGTCCCTGAACAGACAATAAAATCAATTCGGCCCCAAGGCAGGTCATCAGCCCCTGCTGATTGCAAGTGCACACTGAACTGCACAGAGGAAATGAGTGTTGTTTCCTCATTTGTTGTACATACTGTCTGCCCTTTCCCCCCTCAAATTTGCTTTTACGTTGCCCAGTTGATCACATTTTCCCTGCACTCAGAGCATAAGATCTAGCAACTGGGGAAAATGCAATCCTTTTCCCCAGACAAAGGCCATGGGAAATGCAGTAAAATATTTATCTTGGCGGGTGGGAGGGGGGTAAAATATGCTATTAACTTGATCAAAAATTGTAACACCTCCCCCTTTAGATACCCCAGGTTTTTCAGAAGGATGGTAAAAGAAAAGAACATTGTAGGTGGATTTAAACAGCAAAGATTTTGGCATCCTCTAACATAGTACCACAAAGGGGGACAAAGTGCCTATACCTTTAACCATTGTATAGAAGGCGGGTGCCATTTTTTAAACCCTTCCATGTTGAGCTGCACCAGTCAAAATTCCCTCTTCTATACAATGGTTAAAGATATAGGCACCCTGTCTCCCTTTGACCCTGGTAACCTTATCTAAATGGCATTACACCTATCAGTTCTAGGTTTAAAGACTGGTTTTGAATGGGTCAAATGAGGTATGGTAAGAAACATATAACTAGACTTCTGCCTTTTTATTTTTCTTAAAAACCAAACAGCTATGTGTGCTCCAATCCTGATCAGGATGTGGTATGATGGATGGTCTTGATTCAGATTTGGGGCAAATACCCTCAATGCTTTAAAAAGCATGGTCTCTCCTTTTGCTAAGTTTTGCAAAGAGAGCACAGATACGCTAGGATTCTAGGCACAGGAGTCCATCTTTAAATGCCTTGTAACAAGAGGGAAAAAGCACCAAAATCCCATTTCCAATCTTCGTGCTGTTAAAATAATTATAATTTTATTCCATTAGATTCCATCATTCACCCCAACTAGTGACTGAATGCAGTTTAGGGTCTATACTAGTGCATTCTGGGGCAACAATGGAGGAGCAAGAAACCTGAAAGTGGGTCTTTAAAGCTATTTTTTCCACTGATTTGGTATCCACTGGTTTTTTTTTTAATCCACTAGGGGTTCCGGAAAGGAACCCCAGTGGATAACTAGGCATGACCTGTAGGGCATTACAATCCTTAAGCTTCCATTTTGTTGGGTTAGGTGTGGAAAGAGTTAATATTATTAATTGGTTAGGTAGTATTGAACATAGCAGGGCTGGTTGACGCATGCAGCTGAATGTGGTGGGAGAATCCAGGATGAGGAATAGGACTGTACCACTGCTGGCTTCAGGGGGAGGTGAGCTCCCTGAACTAAGCTCTCTGAATGTAAAAAAAGTAGCAGAGAAAAAGAAAGAATTCTAGCCTTGTCCTCTCCTTGATCTGCTAGTTTTCTAAGCTCAGGAAAATGTGATCTTCCACCTGTAGTCTGAGGTGGTATAGCCCATCCTACCACCATGGGATTCTGCGCCTCAGGACCTCCTTGCACTGAATACGTAACAGACCAAGCTTTCAAAGTCGCAGGCACTGTGCATGATATTGTATACAGTTGACGTTAATTCTTGACAGCGCCACCGAACGATCGTGCATTTTTCATATGCGCAGATGTCGAGGCAATGCTGAGAATGCATAATTGATTTGCTTCACAGATGAACTATTTTTAACACTTTTCTTTTGCTCCATGGAGATCATTGCAGTTTGATCATTGGTTAACTACGTTAAGTTTAATCTTTGGGAATCCCTGGAGAGTTAACAGATACAGCTTTTTGCAACCCTCTGCTAAGAAGCTTCTCTGTGTTTTGTTTTTGGAAAACCTCTTTTAGGAACTATTTAAATTGCATTTGGCATATCTGTGAATATATCAATACTTTTCTGTCCATTCTTCGTTGGACTTGGGTAGTTCAGTTGTTGGTATCATCCTGCAAACTAGTAAAGAGAATTCTTGCATCACTTTACACTACCCACAAAATCAGTCACAGACGCCTGGTAAAATACATGATAAAATAGTACAGTGTGGTTTATAACCCCCCAGGGCAGCCAGTTTATGTGCCAAGTGCCAGTGGTGTAGCTAATGATAATGTAATCCTGTGCCAAGCTCAAAATGATGCCCCGGAAGTGACGTCATGTCTAGGCTTTTTAAAAAGTGAAAATGGCTGAAAATCTGCCTATTCCCCCTGGCAGCTTGCCACCCACTTGCTCTGCCGTCTTCCCCCAGCCAGTGGTGCTGCTATGGCATCTGCTACCGGGGTCAAAGATTTTGTAGACCCCCTCTATGTTGAAATCAAATTTAATTAATTAAGTAAATAAATAAAAAGTGTGCCCCATATTGGTTAGAGAAACTGTGCTGGGGTGAAGGGAGACAGTTATTCTTCCCCTGCTAAATATAAGAGGAGCACATTTAAAAAAGAGCCTCTTTTTCCAATTAGCAGGGGTAATTGTATTATGATACTATACATGGAAATGAGAGATGACTCTTATTAACACCTTACTGGTTCCATGCTGTATCATAACAACACCTAATTGGCTTGGAACAATCAGTCTCATTGGTCAGCTCTGAATTAAGAAAATCCACTTTTTGTTACATAAGGCAGTTTTGTTTATATTTTCTGGTTATTTGGCTATAACTTTTGATAGAATAGAGATATTTTGACAAGGCGTGTTTCATTCTGCTTCATTGTTTCATTGATTCTGCATTCAATTCCGCATCGAATGGTATGTAACATGATGGTATTATTTGTACATAGCAAGGTTTTCACAATTTTGGCCACTAGAATTTAGCTCAGGTCGTTGCCCTCCTAAAATATGTTGCCCAGTGTGATTGCTACTCCCTGCACCTCCTTAGCTATGCCACAGCCATGTGCACTTTCTAGTACATCCCACACTGAAGGTTGGCAGCCCAGTTATCAGATGCACCATGCAACCTACATAATTTATGGTGCTCTTCAAATGTTCTTCCACCTCTACAGGAGCCACTTATCTGTGAACAGCACCTACATGGCCAAGGAGAATGTCAAAGGCTGCAATCCTATACACACCATTGAACACAGTGGGAGTTACTCCCGAATAAACATGTTGGATTGTGCTGTAAGTAACCCAAATGAGGGTAGTAGCAGTCCTTGCCCTGGTGCTGCCCGGGGCCAAGACTGCCCACCTATCGGCCTCAGAAGGCCATAGAAGGCTTTCTGAGGGCTGAGGAAGCCTCCCCAGCCCTCTGAAGGCCTAAAAATGTCACTTCAGTGACCGAAAAACCAAAAATGATGTTTTTAGGCCCTCCAAAGGGCTTACAAAGTCTTACAAGGTCAATTAGAGAAGACCAAACAGTCATCAGCCCCATGTTGGGTTGATGGCAAGATATGACCTTCTTCTCCTAATGCCACATCAGATCAGGCTCAAAAAAGCAAGAGATCAGTAGGAACTCAATGGCCTCCTGAACAACAAAAGTTACTGCTTGAAGCTCAGAGCTTGCAAGGGCTGGGGAGTTACCCAGAGAAGTTAAGCTTCTCCTTGGTTGGAGGGCTGGCTGTTAGAAGGGATGGTGGCTCCTGCTGTAGGGCAGCTTGCCTTGAAGACTTGTATGCCCACCTGTTTGGGACACTTGGTCAGTCATGTGGGTGTGTGCAAGAACTTGTACTCAATGTTTGGCTTATTTGCCTGGGAATTGTACCCTGCGCTGTCATGGAGTGCAAAGTCGTTTGAGTTTGTTGGATACACAAGAACGAAAAAGGGAACAGGCATTTCTGACTCACTGGGAGTGTGGGCCATGAACCAGAAGTGCATATGATTGGTTTGGGAGTCACAGTGACAAACCCCTTTAAACCTTATTTCCCATCCTGGTGGTCACTTGTGTACAGATACTAAGCAATCAGTCCAAAGGAACATATACCCCAGGGGCACAGAATATTTTTAACCATGGAATCCACAGTGCTGACCTATATTTCTGATAGTGCTGATGTTAAAAGGGGGGGGGATCATCAGCTGGTGTCAATTAGTAGCTAAGAGCAAAATTTGTGACCTGGAAATCTTCAGTTCAAATCTTGCTGTTGCTGAAAATTCACTGAGTGGTTTTAGAATTCTTTCCCACATTACATCGTGCAAGAATGTTCCTCTGATGGGGAACTACAGCCAATCTTCAACCAGTATTGGGTGCCATTACTGTAAAACACAGTGTGCCATGCACACACATCATGCGTGGAGGCATGCACATAACTGTAAATTGTGTTACGGGTATGCCTGAAAACACAACATGTGATGCATCACAATATGAGAATAATAAGAGAAGATAACCGTATCAGGTTTTTGTAAAGATTACTGTGATGAATGCCCCATTTTGTGTCTCCCCCTCCCATTTTTCCTTATTTTTTGGACACTTCTAATCCCCCAGAAGCTTCTGTGCTGATTCAGCAGCCTAAAAGCTGCTGGGACATCCTCTTGCAATAAGTAGTCTTTCTCTGAAAATGCCATTCCCAGCAACTGTTACCCTGCACATGCCCGATCTCGTCTGATCTCCGAAGCTAAGCACGGTCAGGCCTGGTTAGTACTTGGATGGGAGACCGCCTGGGAATACCGGGTGCTGTAGGCTTATAGTCTTTTGAGACTGAAGGTTGCCAACCAACAAAAAGCCATGTGCTGGATGTACACAGCATTTTGTCCTTCCCTGTGACTGCCATAGCCCAGCCCAGTTAGGGATCTGGCTCCTATGCCACCCCAGGGCACAGGTCTGCATCATGCCAGCTTTTGTTTACCAATGGGATGGGTGGGGACATGCAGGGAGTGTTTAATGAGAACTCCGACACACACACACACACACACACACACACACACACACACCTCCAGCAGCTCAGTTTTTTTCCATGGAGCTGTGTCAGTTTATGGGGGAAAAAACTTAGGACTGGAGTCAAATAGAGTCCCAAAAATGATCTGGACAAGTTCCCACAGCCACCCATTACGACTCGTGCGCAGGTCAAGTCAAAGGGGGCAGGGACTCAGGACTCAACTCGAGTCTCTCTGCAGTGGATTTGCACATCCCTGGGATCTAACAATGTTTGCGGAAGACACACCCACTCACTCTCCAGTAAGTGCAGGAACCAGGATTCCTGGGGCAATGTAAGTGGCTAACAGTAGGGACTGAATTTCTACCTTGATGCATTTAGGAAATGTGTTTGCTCTTTTCACTCCAAGCCAGGGGTGTCCAAAGTTTTTGGCAGGAGGGCCACATCATCTCTCTGACACTGTGTCGGGGGCCGGGGGAAGAAGAATTAATTTACATTTCAAATTTGAATAAATTTACATAAATTAATATACTAGAGGTGGAACTTATATGAATGAATGAAGGTCTTGCAATAGCTCAAGGCCTATAAAAGGCCTTGAACAAAGTAAGGCCAGCCTTTCCTTTGTTGCCGCTGCTGCATCACAGATGTGAAACAGCAAGCAGTGGAGGGAGCCATCGTCCCACAGCTCATGCGAGCAGTCGAACAGTTGGCCATCACGCTGAGAGCAGTTACGTCGTGCCAGTGTGGGCTCCAGCAAGTTTCTGGAGGGCCAGAGGCTCATTGGGGACTGGGGTCTCCCTGAGGGCCGCATTGGGAGTCCTCGAGGGCCACAAGTGGCCCCAGGGCTGGGGTTTGGGCACCCCTGCTCCAAGCCAACCTGCAAAGGTGTGGCTTTAATCTTGAACAATATTGCAGCTCCCTCTGCTGGTAGTTACTGCATACAATTGCTCTAGCAGCTATTTCTTGAAGTTAGTATTTCTCAAACTGTGGGTCAGAACCCACTAGGCGGGTCATGAGCCAATTTCAGGTGGGTTCCCATTCATTTCAATATTTTAATATATTAGGCTTGATGCTCCCATGGTCTGTGACTGCATTTGGGGAAATGTTACAGATCTGTACTTTTAACAAGCTGCTATGTATATTCTTTTAACAATGATCGTCAATGGGACTTACTCCTGGGTAGGATTGCATCCTAGGATTGTTAAAAATTTTCTTGCTTGAGGATTTCACTTCCAGTCATGACATCACTTTCATTCATGACATCACTTCCGGTGAGTCCTGACAGATTCTCATTCTAAAAAGTGGGTCCCTTTGCTAAATGTGTGAGAGCCACTGCTTTAAGTCCATCCAGCTGTGTTCAGGCACCTTTCATCTCTTCTAATCAGCCATCTGAGGCATCTGTCATTGATGAGCCAGCTCGCTTTGAAGTCAATAGCCCAACTCCTGCTGATGTTCCCCCGCAACTAGGATTCAGTAGCATTCGCCTCAAAGAACCTGGAGGTTCCTTTAATCATTAATAGAACTTTCCTCCACAAATGTTCCAAGCTATGGCCATCACCCCTCTCTCTCCCCACTTTTTATTCTCCATCTATACATTGGGAATAAGACAGAGAGAATGCAGGGAGACAAATGTAAGGATTGCTAGTTTGCTGTATGCATAAGTTGCAGTTTTGCTTGCTGTTTTCATGTATACTTCATTGGTGGTACATGTGCTATGTCTTTTTTTTCTCAAAGAGAAAGGTGACAGCTGCAGATCAGCTTTTTTCCCTCAGGGACAGATAGATGCATTAGATTTTCATGTTGGAGTACATCACTCACTTGTCTGACTGCAAACACAGACCACAAATGTCTTCTGCGTCCTTGCGTCTTGCTGCAGAACACACTCGTTCCTCTTTCAAAACTTCCTTCTGTGCGGAATCAGTGATCCGGTTCCTGCTTGCACGGATGTTTCCTTACAGTTTTCTGACAAGGTAGAAAATTTGGAACAGAGATGCGATTTTTCATGGTCTGCAGAACCAAACTGAAGAGCTTTCATGGATCCCGTCTGGCTCCTGATGATGTGATGACTAAGCAACCCAGGGATGTAATCAATTCATTCAGGATAGGTGCTCAGAGGTGTACAGATTGTCAGCTTGGTATCAAGTATGTTTGCAGTCGCACACGGAAATGTCCTTTTGTGGTGACTGTGGAGGATGAAGCCCTGATGTTGGTGCCTCCCTCCATCCCCCAAATCTACCCCTAAATCAAGACTAAAATGGGTAGATGTCACTGTCACCTTGAGCACAAAGCCAGGCAGAAATGTATCCAATGGCAAGAAGCCAGGAGTAGGAGGAGGACTAGAGCGTGGCTCTGTCTGAGGACAAAGTCAGGCAGAGATAGGGACCATCCTTGAAAACCTCCTTCCTGGTTACATGGATAATTCCCCCAAAATGTATCCAATAGCAAGAAACCAGGTGTAGGAGGAGAACGAGGCTCTGAGTTCAGCCAACCACAGGTGGGTAAAAGGTTAAGAGATAAAGAAAGTTTTCTTAACAATACAAGGGGGGAAGTTTTGGAAAGTATAAAAAAAGAATAAAACAGGCAGGGTTGGGAAATTTCTTGAAGGTTGGCAGCACCTGGGTACTGATCTTGGCAAAAATACAGGCAGGCGAGTACAGGCAAAAGCAAAATAATTCTTGAATGGTTCTAATTCTCAGTGTTTTCTAACTATACGTAATTCCAGTATCAGCATGGGGGGGGCACAGGGACTGCTCTTGTTCAGGGGTGTGGGTGAGAACTTGGCCACACACAGATGCATTCTCTGAAGCAGCCAAACCAAAAGATACCCAAGTATCCTTGGACTTGACCTTAAGAAACCTAGGTTTGATGATAACATTGTCCGGCTCTACTGAATGGTTTGCGACCATGTGGGCATCCCTAGATGACCTCTAACCTGGTCTGGTGGGCTGGTGAGGATCTACTGTTCTTGGACAAACCAGACAAGGAAGACATGGAGTTCACCAAACTGCCTGCCTGCCTGCCTTGCTGTGCGGCCTTTCTCCAATGGTGCTGATCTCAAAGTGTCCCAGAGAAGCCTTTGAACTGAAGCTTTCCTTATGCCAGGGGGAAAAGGCAAGAGCAAGTGGATCTCAGCCATAGCATCTTCTCATATCCCAGAATGCATTGCATCAACATTTGAATTATGGTGAAGTGCAAGTTCCATAGGTTTGGAGAAGGGGCCATTTGCCACTTCCAGTGCTGGCCAGGCTGCACTCCGGCATGTCGTGTTTGTGACAGCTGGAAAGTGTGTTATGCTGCCGGAATGTGTATTCCGACAGCATGATCGGGTGATAAGATTCGGCCGTAAGCCTAGATCTGTGTAACTGCAGTTATTACATATTCTTCTCCTGTTTCTCTCTACGTCTGATTCCCACCTTTCCTCTGTTGTGTCCATTTCTAGATTGTAACCCTCTTGTAGTTCAAAAGAGTCATATACATTATTGGCATGATGTTAATAACAAAGGCTAGTACATGGTTTCCCAGAAGTCAGTCTCACTATAAGTGGGGTTCGCTCCCAGGTAAGGGTGTATAGGATTGCAGACTGAGAGGTCACTCCATTTTGGAATCAACATTGCAATATGTTGCCACTCTTCCCTCCTCAAAACAACATCTTTTTGCATCAATCATGTACACCCAACTTTGGGTAGGGCATAATAGATTTTTTCTCACTCAAACTTTCCCAGAATGATCAGATGCAAAAATGGGGGTGGAGGGGTGGAGGAAAAGGAAGAAAGATCAGGAAGAATAGCTCCGAATTCTCATAGCAAATGCAGGATACAATTACCGGTGCTGGAATAGATCCCAGGGAGCTTAACCAAGCTACTGTTACAAGGAAAACAACAGATCTTTAATCAAGATACTTGACTAAGGTCAAGTCCTTGGCTTTGTCTCTTGCACTGAAGATACCAGTCTTGATTAATCACTGACACAATGCAGGATCTGGCCATCTGTATTTGGAGAGGAAGGGCCCCTCATGGCGCAAGAGGGTGGCCAACTCCAGCAATCACACAATGGCTCACAGCCAAGGAGGGGCCTTTGTAACCAACATTCCATTGACACTTAATAATTCACCTTTTCATAGATGAAAATGCCCATCTTCAGCATGACATGGGTTGTGTATTTAAGATCACCTAACATAGCTGAGGCTCACCACACTCCCCTTTTCCTCTTTCCACTAAATCCTCCTCTTAGAGGAAAAAATAATCTCCAATATTTACTTTTTACTTGAGCCTCAGTGGAATGCGCACTTAACATGATCACCAGACATATTAGCTTGGCAGCACCCAACCTAAAATGCATCATACATTTCGGATCACCTATGCAACTCCTCTTTATCTCAAAGACTTCTAACTGCTTCTTGTATGTGCTCCGTCACCCCTCTGTTTGTTTCAAATCATTGGGGCTGCCCTAGACAATGCCTTAATATCATCCCTTTTCCCATGCCAGACAAGTCTTAGATTTTTTTTTTTTTTTACCAGATTCAAAGCTAATTTTTAAAAATGTTGATAGAGCGTAGCAATTTCAAAGCCCCCTGGAAGATATCAAAGATATCTTATTCACCACATTTAGTTGGCAAGACTTCACCACACCTGGGTTGAAAGAAAAGAAAAGAAATTATCGCCCAAACACATTCGATCTGAACATGGAACTTGCAGGTGACACTCTGAAAACTCCATGAGAAAACAGGAGCAGGAATAAAATGCTCTCGAACCGTCATCACGCAGCTTTCTTAATTTCTCAAACTACATGCCATGTCCTTCTCGGTCTGTTTTGATTTCAGTGTTCTACGTGAATTATTTTTTTTTAAATGCCCTGCACAGGATTTGATGAACATCAAAGCAAAGTGTCTAAACAAACAGAGCTTTATCACTTCCAGACTTTCCTGCTTCACCAGCCAAAAAATAAAAATGGCAGAGAATTAGATCACATCCAGTACAAATGGCAGCTGCAGACTTTCTTACGGAGCTCAAGAGCAGCAATCTAAGACAAATTGCACCATGTTGGTGAAACAGAATAATCACCTGGGAGGGGATCAAAGAATAGGAGCAGATCCTATTTTTCACAGAAAAAGACCCCAGATGAGCAGGGACCCAGCAAAGCACCAGAGCACTTGAAAATTTCCACATCTCTGTGATCTACCATACATATCAAAATGGACTTTTTTTTTCTGGATTAACCATAATTATGTCCAACCCCTACCCCACCCCACTTTATGAAAAATTGTGCTTTGGTAACTTGTTCCAAAGAGTTCGCCCACGGGAAGTCTTGGGGACAAACCAAATATGACATTAAGAAATCCAGGATCAGATGGCCTATTTTTTGTTTGTCTGTTTTTGGTTGGTTGGTTGGCAACCTTCAGTGTCGAAAGACTATGGTATAAGCTTACAGCACCCGGTATTCCCAGGTGGTCTCCCATCCAAGTACTAACCAGGCCTGACCCTGCTTAGCTTCTGAGATCAGACGAGATCGGGCATGTGCAGGGTAACAGTTGCTAATCAGGACCCAAATCAGACTAGGTGCTGGGGTGGGAGGAAGGAGGAATTAACCCTTTCCCCTGTGTTTCTCTCCCCCCAGTTTAAATCAACCCCTCTGAAGGGAGAGGTTATCCTGCATAGGAAATATAAAGGTACCATTTGGTACTACCTATGTATTTCCCGCTATCCCTGAAATGGAATTCCAAGCAAGCAGAAGGCTGTGATTAGCTCTCCCTGTGAAAAGAACAGAAGAGTTAAGCGCATCAGCTATAGTGATGTGCTCCATGTAACATGCACATAATCTGGCCCCTTGTGTCAGCAGATATAGTTCGCTGGAACCGTACCAGTTACCTCAGCAGTGATGGGGAAGGTTGGCTTCCAGCTGAAGTGCTCTGGGACGTTTTGCTATTAGTTCAGCCCTTAACTGTTAAGATAGTTATGTAGGCACAAATCAGTCCAGTTTGCAAGTAATGAATGTACCCTTGTTATAGATTACAAGAACATGGCAGCATTTTTCCTCTGCACTGTTTATTGCAGACAAATCAGCTGTGTTTTTTGACCTTCCAGCAGTAGAAAACTAGCACCTTAAAACTGAAATTGGATGTTTTTGTCCATTGGGCATGAAAAAGTATGACATAATGGATGATAAGCCCTCATTGTACTTCCAAGAAACAAAAGAACTGCCATTTTCCTTTGGATACATCTGAGATCAAGTTCACATTCAGTCACCCAGTTTTCTGAGTCCTTCATGTGCTTTCACTGCTGTGCTGTTTTCATGGAGGTGAAAACGACGGTGAAATTGGGTGATTTCCACAGTCACTGTGTTCACTGTGGGTGAACTCCACAGTCAGGGAATTAGAGGGCAGGTCCTCTCCTGGACTGAGACCTGGTTGAAGACCAGGAAACAAAGAGTGGGTGTCAATGGGCAATTTTCACAATGGAGAAAGGTGAAAAGCGGTGTGCCCCAAGGATCTGTCCTGGGACCGGTGCTCTTCAACCTCTTCATAAATGACCTGGAGACAGGGTTGAGCAGTGAGGTGGCTAAGTTTGCAGATGACACCAAACTTTTCCAAGTGATGAAGACCAGAAGTGATTGTGAGGAGCTCCTGAAGGATCTCTCCAAAGTGGCAGAATGGGCAGCAAAATGGCAGATGCGTTTCAATGTAAGTAAGTGTAAAGTCATGCACATTGGGGCTAAAAAACAAAACTTCACATATAGGCTAATGGGTTCTGAGCTGTCTGTGACAGATCAGGAGAGAGATCTTGGGGTGGTGGTGGACAGGTCGATGAAAGTGTCTACCCAATGTGCGGCGGCAGTAAAGAAGGCCAATTCTATGCTTGGGATCATTAGAAAAGGTATTGAGAACAAAATGGCTAATATTATAATGCCGTTGTACAAATCGATGGTAAGGCCACACCTGGAGTATTGTGTCCAGTTCTGGCCACCACATCTCAAAAAGGATATAGTAGAAATGGAAAAGGTGCAAAAGAGGGCAACTAAGATGATTGCTGGGCTGGGGCACCTTCCTTATGAGGAAAGGCTATGGCGTTTGGGCCTCTTCAGCCTAGAAAAGAGGCGCCTGAGGGGGGACATGATTGAGACATACAAAATTATGCATGGGAAGGATAAAGCAGATAGAGAGATGCTCTTTACAGTCTCACATATCACCAGAACTAGGGGACATCCACTAAAATTGAATGTTGGGAGAGTTAGGACAGACAAAAGAAAATATTTCTTTATTCAGCATGTGGTTAGTCTGTGGAACTCCTTGCCACAGGATGTGGTGATGGCATCTGGCCTGGATGCCTTTAAAAGGGGATTGGACAAATTTCTGGAGGAAAAATCCATTATGGGTTACAAGCCATGATGCGTATGTCGTATATATCATTGACTGGAACTATCACATGTCAAGACTAGGGCTGGGAAGGAAGGGGAGGAAGAGGGTGAGCTGGCTTGTCTATCCTGCATTTCATGCATGCATGTATGGCTAAAAATGGCAGGCTGGGTGATGTGAGTTTAGAGAGGGCATAGAACAGACTAGATGTTCTCTCAGAGCATCACAGAGGCAATATCCATAAAGGGGAGTAAATTATATGGCGTCATATAGCCAAATGTCAGAGGAAAGTTTAGCTCTTAAGTTGAGGTAGGTGAAAGTGGTGATAGCAAAATAAAAACACATGACACCACTTCCTGCATTTCTCATTTTTGTAAAACACCACAACCACAAAAAATAAAAATAAAAAACCCTGAAATCTGCAAAAAAATAAAACCCATTTCTTTGGTTTTTATTTATTATTTAATGGGGGATGCATGAGTAATGACTGTGGCTGTATCTGCTGACCCTGTATCACCTATATCACCTACCTTGATGTTCGTCCATCGTTTTCGAATAAAACCTACCTAGTACACTTTTAAAGTGTAATTTATACTAGTAATGTAAATTTTTGAATAAAAATACATAACAACACTTTCTGTACTTCTAACTTTGGAAGATACCAAAATCTGTGAAAAAATAAAACCGTTTTCACCCACCTCTAGCTACACATTTATATATAGACACCTTCCTTTTGAAGCCCCCAATTGCTGATGGAGGGGGTCCCCTGATTTATTTTAATCCAATGAATAATTCACCAAATTATGAGAGTCAACCCTCCATGGCTGCTCAGAAAGTTTTTCGAAATTGAATTTGGTGGTTGTTGGAGAAGACCTATGTCCAAAGCCTATGTATAGTTACGCTCTACGGACTGAAAATTGTTCAACAGTCACTTCCTCTTGCTAGGAAACCTGAGAACGATAGCTCTGTGGAAGTTATCAAAGAACTCTGAGCACCTGTTCAAAATTATAACCCCCGGGTTTCTTGGGGGAAGTCATGACAGGTACATTGGTACAAAATCAATACAATTTTGTAGTGTAACTGAGTCTGTAGGAGAGGAGAACAAGCTTCTTGCCCAAGGAGAAGATGTGGAATGGTACATGCCTGAGGAACTGAAATCTAGAACCAGGTAGGTTCCCACCTTTACTCCAATCAATAGCCAGTGGCAAGACGGGAAACACCAGGGGTTGGGGAACAGGGAAGAATTCCTCAGGCCTCTTTCTGGGGGCTCCTTGCTACCTCTTCACTTAGTGCAGCTATCAGCCCCAACCCACAGCCTACAATCCCCTCCACAGTGAGCAATACAGATTAAAAAATACCTTGTTGTAAACCTATAAAATCTCTGTTTTATTGCTACCAACCTATGTGCAGCATGCATTTTAAAACGGCCCTTGGAATTCCCCTGTTAGAATGTGAGCCATTGTCCTGGTGCTGGGTAATCTTGTTTGAGCACTCATAAAAGATAGAGAAGTCCTATCTGTTCTGGAATACAGAAATTGAACTGGGATTAACAACAGTCTCACAGGAAGAAACAGTAGACTGCCTTCTGCGACAGGCAGAAATTTATCAGATGACATTACTCCATCTCCACACTGAGGAAGCCATGGCCTGTGGAGGTTCTACTGGACATATAGCAGTTGTTAAACGCACAAGAATCGTCCTGTGAAAAAAGGTGGTAACATCTTTTATGTACTTATGGCTTGCTCCATGGACTCCTCATTTAGTCCCATTGTCAACAACAGATACATCACCGTTTTTCAGCTGCAAGAGAAGAGGGCTCTGCATTCCACCCCCACATATATACTGTGCCAGCCCACTCCACCAAGTACTTGCCATTCTTATCTAGCCACTCTTTTATAGATAAAAATGCGTCAGCCTTCCCAGGAGAAAAATATTCCCAAAATAAAAAGTGTAGGTGTCTTCCCAGCAGAAAGAGACTGAGAGTCGTGGAGAATTAACTAACCATTCCTGCAGAGTAACTGATTGTTTTGTAACTGATTGTTTTGTTTTTCAAATAATACATGTTTGTATGTAAAATGTATTGTACGTTTGTATCTGTGTGTACACGTAGGTGTGCACATATACATATATTTGTGTACTACTTAGGTTTATATTCTCTCTACGGTTTCCGTACAGTCTTCACCTACCAAATGTTTATGCCTAATAAAGGTTGACTTGACTTGACTTGACATTCCTGTTTCAGGGAGGGGAGGCTGGGGAAATATCTTGACCATATTAAATACGACCCTCTCTTAACCCAGAACCTCCATCCGCATGGAGCTCTGTTGGATGTTCATGATTTTGGAAGGCTGAAACTATAAATACCGTCAAAGGAATAGGGGTAGTAGTTGAGGGGAAGCTGGGGTAGTGGTGCTCCAGGACTTCTCCCCAAGGATCAGTGTCAGTAGGAGAGCTCAGGTGCTTCCTCTGAAGCTATTTCCAAAGGTAATGTTACAGAAGAAGCTTAGTGGGAGGGAAACTGAGACATTTGTCTAGGACCTTAAAGTATTGGCCATTGTCTTTCCCAAGGGCTACCTGAGAGAGAGAGAGAGAGTACGCAGCCCATGTTACCTTAAGGCTATAGTCCTTTGCAAATTTATTCAGGAAAAAGATCTACTGAAATAAATGTGCATAGGCTATCTCTCTAGTATACTTTTCATATTGATCTGGAATATATATTTATATTTTTGTGCATTTGTTTTAAACTATTTCAACCCAAATGTTTGGGATGAAAGGAGTTTCTTTAAATGCAGCATCATAAGTTTCAAAGTAGGAATAAGCAGCAGAAAAAGAAGACATTCCAAGAAAAGAATTTAATGTCAATTTTTTGGTTGTACAATCTTAGGGAGACATGACTCGGGAGGTATGGCTATGGGGGTGTGAGGGCGAACTCCTGCACTTCAAAATTTAGCAGTGCAAGACTCCATAGGACACATGATCTACGTGGATCTTAGCATAGCAATATCAGGTATTCATCCAGGGGACCAATAGGAGATATTTATGTCTCACCTTTAGGCAGCTGTCAGAGATGAAATGACTACACAGTAAGATTTTTATCCCCACCAATTATCTTTTTTTGGGGGGAGGGGGGTCATATACATGTGGATCATGCCTAACCAGTGGCATAGCTAGAGGGGGTACAAAGCGCTAAGTTTTGCAGGGAGCCTCACCGCAGTGTGCAAGCAGCTCCTCCCCCTCCCCTTTGGAGCCATTCCAGGTGGGGGGGCCGACACAAAATGGAAGCATACACTTGGTTCCGAAGGGGAGGGGCCGCTTGCACACTGTGGTGAGGTTCCCTGCACAGCTTAGTGCTTTGCACCCCCTCTAGCTACACCACTGTGCCTAACCTAGTTATTTTGACAAAGTAATTCTTTGTAATTTGGTGTAAGCTCCATTATAACTCATTAAATCCTCTTTGATTTTAGAAGTTTGGTGTTCCTTTTGTGCTGTTCTTTATTTGATGTTGTTTACTTATCCTAGTGTTTGTAATTTTTAAAAATCAACAATCAATTAAAAAATCAACAAACCGATTAAAGGTTTTTAAAGAATATGGCTCTCTCTTACACCTGAAGTAATAGCAGGAATTAGGTATTTCATTCTAAAGAGTAACTACTTCTAAATAATAATAATGTCTTTAAAGATCATTTTTTTCTCCCTCTTTCACAATATTTGGACTTAGGGCTATTCATTGATGAAGCTGATTCAGTTCTGGACTAACAAAAGAAAGTATCTCATTACACAGTGCATAATTAACTTGCAGAATTCAATGGGAAACCTGACCAGGGTGGGCAAACGAGGATATTTGAAACATCCTGAACCCTCAGTCATACTATAAACAGTATTTAATATTTTTAAGTCACAAAAATTGTAGTTGCCACTGCCACCATCCCAAATGGACACAATAAGTCCAATAATTAACCCTTTCCTATCTGTCATATTAGTCATTTGGAGTGTTCCTTCAACTTCTCCTGCCAAACCAAAATAACCATTTAGCAGTAACGTAAGGCATAGGGAAGCATTTCAGCCTTTGAAGGTGTGAAACAATTTAAGGTGGATTGGGGTAATTGATTTTTTTTTTTTAAACTGAGTTAGGTTGCAATTCCATGCATACTTATCTGGGAGTAAACCCCATTGAACATAGTTGGATTTACTTCTGAGTAAACATGTATAGAATTGCACTGTTGTTATTAGGAAATCAGATCAATTCGAGTTCAGAACATGAAAAGAAAGCATGTAAGATAACACTAAATCTGGTGCAAAAAAAAGCACATTTGCTCAGCCTCATGATAGGATAAAGGAACAAGCCACATACATGCTTCAGAATGCAATCCTAATCATGTGTTCCTGGGAGTAGGTCCATTGAACTTAATGGAACTTCTGAGTAGACATGATAACCTTAGGTTGTCAGTTACCCAGTTTTTAAAAGCCCTTTAGAAGCAATCACATTGCCTTTGGGTTTAGGAGATCATCTCGAGAAATGCATTATTTTTCCAGGTTTCTAGGAGAATGAATGAAAAAAGGCAAGGAAGATACAGACTCCTGGGCTGGCCTCTTTTTGAAAACCTACACAGTGGTTCCCAAACTTGTTCAGCAGGTGGCTCCCTTGACCTACTGGGCCATTGACCACAGTTCCCCATTGAGGTTACAATCCTATATATTGTATAGGGCCGCAGGGTTTTTGAGAGGGTTTCTGTGGCTCCCCAGGGAGCCGTGGCTCTCAGATTGGAAACCACTGACCCTACAACCTTCAGTACTGAATAACAGACATCTATTCAGTCTTCCCCTGGGGGCTGGGGATAAGAATAGGCCCTCAGTTTGGCTGTACTTGTCGTAAGAGGCGACTAAACAGCCACCGGGTAGATGGGACTCGTCAGCCTGGGAAGGCAGCTCATATGAGAAAAGGAAAACTCTGATCCCAAACCTCCACTGCCTTGTGGCTACATCCAGTTATGGAAAAGGCTTCAGGAATCAACCTCGAGGCAAAATCCGGAGCCGGAGTCCCTGAGGCAGTTCATGGCTGAACACAGTCACGTTCTGGCAACTCCTGCGACGCCGCTGGAACCAACCGTATTGGCCTCTGCCTTTCCATTGGACCATTTCAGCAACGTGGAGAGGGGGGATTTGCTGCATGGGTAACAGCCTATCCTCCATACCTACTTTACCCAGGCTTCGCGCACTGGAGAGGACACTCTGTTCCAGAGCCACCATTCAGAGCGTGACGCCATAGTCTTCTGAGACTGAAGGATGCCAACAACAAATTCAGTGCTGATCAATATCTTACAAGTCTGAGAGAGACGTTGGGGCAGAACTTGTGCAAAGTAGAGGAGCTTGTCTTAATATGAGTTTTCTATCCCTCATTTAATTAAGGTTGATTTGAATTATCAGGAAGGGTAGAATTTCTGACACCCCTCTACATGGCAACAAGGCTGTTTAGCCCTTGGGGGGGTTTTAAGAGGGCAGATTTTGGTTGTCTGACTGACAGATGCAACAATACACATAACCAAGAGAAACAGACTAGATTTGCTAACTTCCAAAATGGAGTTGGGGCATTTTAAATATGGCAGCCAGTAGTGGCAATGGCAAGCAAACCAATGTAAGTTGGACTCAATGGCCACAAGATATGGTAACGATTACAAGTTCAGATGGTTTTAAAAGGTCAGTTAATGGAAAATGCATACATCAATGGCAATTCTTCTTGATAGCTACAAAAAACCTCTGTGCTGAATACCAGACTTTGAGCAGTAGGGGATAATAATGACTGTTACCTTTTTACACTACTTGTGAGTGCCCAGAGGTGTTTGACTGACTAGGAAACAAAAGGGTGGATGAGATGGACTCTGGTCTCACCTAGCACGGCTATACTTATTCTTTGTTAGCCAATCAAAATATCTTAGACTATGAGAACAAATACTTGGTGACTTCCCTGTTTTTCTGTACTCTGCAGAGAAAAATCGGATTTCTCAATTTTGGTAGTGATATTTGCTAAGGTAGTGGCAGTTAGTAAGTGGCATGTGGGACCTGAGTTCAAATCCCTGTTAAACCAAAACTTCAGTGGGCATCTTTGGAAAACTGACCTAACACTTGATGGCAGTTTCCTATCATTTGTAAAATGGAAATATTAGGGTTATCCTGATAATCAATGAATTCACCCCTCCCCAGTCATTCAACATCTTTCCCTTTTGCATGTCAATTTCCCTCTTCCCACAACTCAAAGACAAGACCATTAAATGCAATCCACACTTAATGGTTGGGGATGGGGGACGGTTGTGCTGTAAAGGGACCGATTCACGACTGTTTTTCTCCTGTGAATGCAGAAGGACTTGAGATTACACTGCAGGGTCTCTCAGGCTGCAGTTTCAGAGTTATTTGCGCCAAAGGAAAGCTCACAGGTGCATGCTTTATAGGAGAACAATTAGCTTGGGTTGCAGAGAGCATCAGATTCCTCAGACGGCTCACAATGTCCGTGCACTGGCTTGGTAAGGTGAACAGTTTGCAGTCACAAGAAAGTGACATTGGCGCCTGCCTCTTTTGTCGATTGCAAATATTTATTTTTTTTTGCAGCCCTGCTTTGGCTTTAAAATATTTCCACTGACCTGGAAGTTCTCTCTCCTAATCTTCCTCACTACAAATCCCACAGACGAAACCCACCATGAAGCCTTTAGTTTAACCTCTTAGTCCTCGAACAACTGCATTCCTCCTCTTTATCCCTTTACTCTCAATTTCCCTATTGAGATTCAGATTGTAAACTCCTTGTCACAAGGATCTGTCCATTATGTGCATGCTAGCCTGTAAAACACTACAGAGATAAGAAAAAAATATATAGTAATTTTAGATGCATGAGGACTAGGTATAGTTTTATCTAATAATATATAATTAATTATAATAATTAGTATTATATATTTATTAAGAAAAGACACTTTGAATATGCTCCGAGGTATTCTTCTCTCAATTCAGCTTGCAGATGTGGGAGGGGGGAAGCCACCTCTAAGAATAGGAGACCTGGTATTGAGGATGGCTTCCAAAGTTATCCCTTGTAAAAATTCTAACCTTAAGCACAATTAAAAGCAGGCAATTTTTATTCTCTGTGCAATGGGTGTAGTGAAGTGCAAGCAAGAAGTATTCATGAATTGGAGAGGAAACATACAGCAGCCCCAGGATATGAATGAAATGCTTTTTTAGGACTGGAGTGGCCTAAATTTGCAAGATGCTAAACCTAACGATGGTTTCCAAAGCAGCAGTCATCCAGCACCTTCATGAGATACCACATCTCCTTTTCTCCATTCCTACCCTTGATTATTTCATTGAGAGGCTCGCTCACTCTTCCATTCAGACATGAACGAAACCTCCTGGACGAGTGGCAGGTAAAAACAAGAATTCTCTTCTAGAAACAGCCTGCTGATTGCCAGTAATTAAACACTCTGACCATAAACATGAATTATTAAATCAATATGACCCCCCCCCCCCAGTGAATGAATTTTGAATCAGGGAAATGGTTTCTCTATTGAGCTCCCCCTCCACACACACACAAAGCTCCACATTGAGCTTGACACCCTCAGCACATACACACACAGACACACACAATATTTTTCCTTGATTTTGCAAGAAAGGTTGTGGGTGTTTCATCATCCTTTTATCCTGTGACTAGCAACATGTAAATAGCTGGCACATCACCAGGCGGTGGGCGTTCACAAGATCAGCTCATGCCAATTGCTTACCTTTGAACCGTTCTTTTGTCCAACACAATCAAGGTGATTAATGGGTGGGTTGCCCTTCATTCCATCATCATGCCCCATGTATGACCAAAATGGTGATTTCAGCTGGGATGAGGAAAGGGCACGAGCAGAGTGTGGTCATTCATTGCGGGCAAATCGATAAAGAGAGTTTGATCTTGTGAACGTCCCCAAAGACTGAATGAAACCATTTGAGCAGGAATTGAACTTTTGAACTACGGAACCAAACCAGAAACCTCAGAATTAATATCTTAATTTTCTTTTCCCCCAAGAAACAAAATCAAAAAGTCCATCAAAGAAACAGATGGACAAAACCTTGGTCCCATATTATGAATTAATTCCCTGGGGAACAGATAGAGCGACAAAAAGCAACCCTGGGTATTGGAAAAAGCTTGTCCCTATGTAGTCATAACACCACCTCTGGTTGTGAAGAAGAATTTTAAAAGCACCCACAAAACTTACCCCAAATCAGAGTAAAGAGATGGGCCTTGGGAATGAGGTACAGGGAATATACGGCCCCGACATGGAGTAGGGTCATGAGGATGACATTCCTCCAGACAATTTCTTCCCGGCGTCCAACTTTCCCTTCGCTTCTCTCTGCTACTGATCCTGATGAGCTTTCTTCTGTGCCATCACAGGAGGGTATCTTCCCCTCTCCATTCATCAGGCTCTTGGCTCCTTTATTTGACATGGCTGAAGAGAAATGCGCACCGGCGGAAAATTGGAGACGGCGATCGCCAGCAGAAGGGCTGCTAACGAAGAGCAATTCTTGGTTTTCTCTTTGGGGTCTGGTTTCTTTTCTGGGTTTTCCTCTCTTTCCCTCCCCCCTTCGTCCCCTTCTTCTGAGCTTCTCCTTTCTTGGGACCGCTTTTGGGATGCGGTCTATGGGTGCGAGACCTGGAGTGCAGCATCTGTTGCTAGCTTCCTATCCATGCTACTGCTGCTGATGTGGCAGAGCTGAACTCCGCACAGCAACAGAGGATGAAAAGGGGGGGGGGAGAGAGAGAGAATGAGAGAAAAGACCTGCATAGCTACAGCCAATCAGAATTACATGCGGCGCTCTGAAAGGCAGGGTGGGGGGGGAGAGACAGAGGCACAGCATCTCGTCCACTATTGCCACATATTGGCCAGACTGAAAATACAGATTCACCATCCAACAAAGAACACAGACGAGATTCAGCGTTCAAAGGCCTGGAATCAAGGCCTGGAGGCCTTTGTGAGGTAGCCGGGTCTCCTTTTATGTGAAGTCACTGAATGCGACAAAAAATTCTCCCCAGCGTCCGCCACAGCCAGCTGTCCTCGCCTGGGCTCCTTGCTCCAATATCTGATTTTAATCCTCCAACGCTTGCAGAAAGCACTTCACTAATCAGATGCCGGGGTCTGATTTAGTTGCAGTTAAACGAACTAGATGCATTTGGCGAGGGCTCCAAATTAATGCTGGAACTATGAAATCACGTACAGGATTATTGTTTCTAGTACACGGTACTAGAGAGCAGCATTTCTCATTGGTGTCAAGACCCACTAGGTGGGTCACATAGCAGCTAGCTCAGCCGCTATTGAAAATGTGGTTGGTTGGTAACCTTCAGTCTCGAAAGACTGTGGTATAAGCCTACAGCACCCAGTATTCCCAGGCGGTCTCCCATCCAAGTACTAACCAGGCCTGACCCTGCTTAGCTTCCGAGATCAGATGATATTGATACAGAGCTGAAAATACAAAGATGCCGGACAGGGCAGGCTCCCGGTGGGAGAGAGGCATGGCATTTTGCATTGATTAGGAGGGAAGATGGGATGCTGGAAAGGGGGGAGGGCTGTATGGTTGGAGAAGGATCCAAGTCTGCTTTGACTTCCGAGCTGGAACGTTTGGATTCCGAGCTATGCAAAATAACAACACAAGCACACTGTGTAATGGGACCTTTTAAGTTCAAGAAACCTTTTTAGGTTTAAGCCCAAATTGGTTACGTCACTTCTGGCCATGACATCATTTCCAGGTTAATGACATCACTTCTGGTGGGTTCCAACAGATTGTCATTCTGCAAAGCAGGTCCAGTGCTAAAAAGTTTAAGAACCACTGCTGTAGAGGATCCAGGAATGGTAAATTGGTAGCTAGAATTCCAACAAATGTGAATGCCTACAGGGTCTGCCTGATACCTTACGCCTGCACTTTTCCTTTCATTTTGAAATCTCTAGGAGATATGAATGGCGAACACTTTATCCTACCAACCTAAAGCAGCTCCTAAAGCAGAAGTTGATCAGATGCCTCACTAACTTGTGCATACCATGTTTCATTTTCCTCTATATGCATCAGCTAGAGTCCAATGGATCCCAATGCCATTTCAATGAAACCTTCAAATTAAAACACACACACAATAGGCAGGAGTGGAAGACCAGAGAACGGTTTAGGGGCTGTGGCTGTAGGCCAACCTAGAACATTCTTGTGCATGAGCCAACTATAAACAATGAATGTTATGGTGGGTGAAGGAATAGTGTTCACTCACTCTCTCTTCAAATATATGTATGGGACACCAGTGATTTCCAAGGAAGACCCACCAATGAGGTGCATCTCAGTGGTTTTGGGGTGGGTGAATATGGGCATGCAGGTGCCTATCTACCCACCATGGGGCTGTCTAGCTGCCCACCCGCCACTGTCACCATTCAGCGAGGTGGCTGGTCATGCTTGCAGGGTGCTCCCCCTAATGTGGTCATGTGCCATTCCTTCCCATCCTGTTCCATGCTGGATCTGTAAAGAAGGACGGGGAGGTTGCAGAAGATGAAGGAAAGGAGAGGATCACAGTGGGGCAGTTGTAGAACTGCCAGAGATTTTACATACAACTGCAATTGTCTTTGTTCTTAAACAGGCTTTCATTCTTAACACGGATGGTGTCAAAAAATGAGGTGGGTGAAGCAGTGCTGTAGGTGGACTGGTCTTCCCAGCGCCTCTTAGTCCACTAACTTGCAGTTCAAGTCTATGAGATCAGTTCAGAGTGCTGGTGATTCCCTTCGAAGCCCTGCGTAACACACAGGGCCTTTAATACCTTGGGGAGCATCCCTCTCAATAGGTATCTATAGCCTTGTTAAATCCAGCAAGGGGGGAAACTGCTCTGTATCCTTGACAGGTACTGGAGAGCTGCAAGGACACCACAACATGCTTTTATACTTAATTTCGTTTCATTTTTAGAGGTGCCAGAGCTGGATCCAGTTTTGAGGAAGCGCTGGGCAAATTTCCTTGGTTCCTGGGGACCTGTCTGGCAGACTGACCAGGTGGTGAGAACAGCAGCTGGAAGCCGTAGCACCAGTCTGGCTCCATGCACTGGTAGCTGGAGCTGCCATTTCGATTCCCCCATAATGCCCCCACCACAGCAATGGCACACTATAGGAGAATTAAAATTGTAACTCCGGCTGACTGGCACTGGCTGCAGGAAGCAGAGAAGAAAACCCACTACTGTGGGTGTGTTTAATAAGAACTCCTGGGGTTCAATGTGCTTCTGGGTGGGTTGTATTCCGAAATATGGAACTTTTCTGAGAGCCAACATGACTTTTAAAAATTCTTTAGCCTAAATAAAAATGCAAAGTGTGTTTCGTGCACAAGCCTTGTTTCATGCAGGAAATTATTTAAAATATTGTATAAAATTACCTTCAGGCTTTGTGTATAAGGGGTATATGAAACACACATGAACTTTGTGCATAGACTTGGGCTCCATCCCCAAGTTCTCTCCTAATGTGTATACAAATCTTCCAAAATACAGAAAAAACAGATCTCCAAAATGCTTCTGGTCCCAAGTACTTTGGATAAGGGATGCCCAACCTGTAATACTAGCCATCACCAGAGCATGCTGCTGAATTGCTTGAGGTCAGCAGGATTCACATGCTCAGAGGTGATGGGCTACATTTCCATCTAGCTCATCTCCCCCTTCGACAAAATGATGCCATTCACACATTGCTCACTTGTTTGGCCTTATTTTGTCCGTGGCATTATGGAACTACCATCAAAAAAAGACAGCTCCTCTCTTGTTCTGCATTCGATGGCAGGATTTGCTAAAACAGGAGTCTGAGTGTAAGAGGGATGACCCAGATTCACAGAAGAGAAAAAAATAGTTCGCTAGAACTTCATCCGTGGCAGGCCAAGAGCATGACAGCGAAGGGCAGAACATTTCATGGACAATGCATGGGCATTATAAAATGTGAAAAATAAAGGAAAGCCGTAGCAATTTCACTTGGAAGTGTAAACTACGTAGTACCTTTGGATATACACTGAATAGAGTAGCCATTTCCCTTTTTCATAAATCCCACAGCAGTGTGGAGGGAACCAAACCAACCTGTGTGATCTGCGATCCAGCCGATCTCTTACAGTTGTAAGACCCAGACTTGGGCTGGGGATGGATGGGGTGCAGAGCACTTTTCAGAACTACTGTTAACATAAAGGCAAGACCCAGCAGGAAGCCAGAAGTTTCTGGGTTCAAGTGTTACACCTGCCATGTACTTGCTAGTTGACCTTAGGGATCAGCCTTGGCTTTTGAAATACAAAGAGATAAGTGTACTGACCTTACAGAGTCATGATAAAAGTTATTGAGGTGTCATTTGTGACACATCTGTACACAAAATGAGCCAGATGAGACCCGAAGGCTGGTTGTTGACCATCCTTGATTTTATCGTGCATTATTACAACTGCAAATGCTCTTAATTTATTCAAATGAGGATTTACTTTGATTTATCACTGAGGTAGTGGGGCAGAAGTAGAGGGAGGGTAAGCTCATCAGAATTGGGACAAGGAGCCTGCAGGGATCACTGGAGATTAAAACTATAAATAGCTTCACTGTTTGAGAATGCATGGTGCATCTACCTCATTGACACCAAGAAGTCCTGGGTCTGAATGGGAACCCAGTGGGGATCCCATGGGACCCCCCCCCCAATTGTAGACCCAGTCATATACCGCTAACCTCAGCTCCAAATGTACATCACTTTGGTTGAACCACAGAAGATGGGATGCAAGGGCAATAAAAATGCTCTTTATTGTACTTTTACTTTTGTTGTACTTGAAACAGCAGGGAGTTGGGGGCAGGCACATCAAGTCAGATCTGGGATCCTATAGGGATTGGTTTTGCCCATCCAAATCTACCTAAGCCCAAAGATCAGCCTGGAAGTGCTGCTCTCTGGCCCATCTTCTCTGGACATACACAGTTGGCAAGTTAGTAATAATAATAAAAGCTAAATATTATTATTATTATTAACAACAACAACAATAAAAGGGGGATAATAAAAGCTTCTTCAAATACGTTAGAAGCAGGAAACCCGCCAGAGAAGCGGTTGACTCTCTGGATGGTGAGGGAGGGAAAGGGGAGATAAAAGGAGACTTAGAGATGGCAGAGAAATTAAATGAGTTCTTTGCATCTGTCCTCACAGCAGAAGACCTCGGGCAGATACCGCTGCCCGAACGGCCCCTCCTGATCAAGGAATTAAGTCAGTTAGAGGTTAAAAGAGAAGATGTTTCAGACCTCATTGATAAATTAAAGATCAATAAGTCACCAGGCCCTGATGGCATCCACCCAAGAGTTATTAAGGAATTGAAGAATGAAGTTGCAGATCTCTTGACTAAAATATGCAAATTTGTCCCTCAAAACGGCCACGGTGCCAGAAGATTGGAGGATAGCAAATGTCACACCAATCTTTAAAAAGGGAAAGGGGGGAACCCGGGAAACTATAGGCCAGTCAGCCTAACATCTATACCAGGTAAGATGGTGGAATGCCTAATCAAAGATAGAATCTCAAAACACAGACAAACAGGCCTTGCTGAGGGAGAATCAGCATGGCTTCTGTAAGGGTAAGTCTTGCCTCAAACCTTTTAGAATTCTTTGAAAAGGTCAACAGGCATGTGGATGCGGGAGAACCCGTGGACATTATATATCTGGACTTTCAAAAGGCGTTTGACACGATTCCTCACCAAAGGCTACTGAAAAAACTCCAGTCAGGGAATTAGAGGACAGGTCCTCTCCTGGGTTGAGACCTGGTTGAAGACCAGGAAACAGAGAGTGGGTGTCAATGGGCAATTTTCACAATGGAGAGAGGTGAAAAGCGGTGTGCCCCAAGGATCTGTCCTGGGACCGGTGCTTTTCAACCTCTTCATAAATGACCTGGAGACAGGGTTGAGCAGTGAGGTAGCTAAGGTTGCAGATGACACCAAACTTTTCCAAGTGGTGAAGACCAGACGTGACTGTGAAGAGCTCCAGAAGGATCTCTTCAAACTGGCAGAATGGGCAGCAGAATGGCAGATGCGCTTCAATGTCAGTAAGTGTAAAGTCATGTACATTGGGGCAAAAAATCAAAACTTCACATACAGGCTAATGGGTTCTGAGCTGTCTGTGATAGATCAAGAGAGAGATCTTGGGGTGGTGGTGGACAGGTCGATGAAAGTGTCGACCCAATGTGCGGTGGCAGTGAAGAAGGCCAATTCTATGCTGGGGATCATTAGAAAAGGTATTGAGAACAAAACGGCTAATATTACAATGCCGTTGTACAAATCGATGGTAAGGCCACACCTGGAGTATTGTGTCCAGTTCTGGTCGCCGCATCTCAAAAAAGACATAGCGGAAATGGAAAAAGTGCAAAAGAGAGTGACTAAGATGATTACGGGGCTGGGGCACCTTCCTTATGAGGAAAGGGTATGGTGTTTGGGCCTCTTCAGCCTAGAAAAGAGGCGCCTCAGGGGGACATGATTGAGACATACAAAATTATGCATGGGAAGGAAAAAGTGGATAGGGAGATGCCCAGAACCAGGGGACATCCACTAAAATTGAGTGTTGGGAGGGTTAGGATAGATAAAAGAAAATGTTTCTTTACTCAGCATGTGGTCAGACAGTGGAACTCCTTGCCACAGGATGTGGTGATGGCATCTGGCCTGGATGCCTTTAAAAGGGGATGGGACAAGTTTCTGGAGGAAAAATCCATTATGGGTTACAAGCCATGATGTGTATGTGCAACCTCCTGATTTTAGAAATGGGCTATGTCACACACAAGGGAGGGTACCAGGATGCAGGACTCTTGTTATCTGGTGTGCTCCCTGGGGCATTTGGTGGGCTGCTGTGAGATACAGGAAGCTGGACTAGATGGGCGTATGGCCTGATCCAGTGGGGCTGTTCTTATGTTTTTAGTACCAAAGATAGAGTTTTTTGGCAACGGCTTCTGAACTGCAAAATAGCCTTACTGGGTAGACCAGCAAGGGGAGAGAAGCTCTCTCTTAGTTCTCCTTTCAGGCAGTCTATGAAGACTTAAAAAAATTTAAACTGGCATTTAATACTCAATTTTTGTGCTGCTGTTTTAATTGCTTGATGATGCTGATTTACTGCCACACTGTTGGCTACGGTTGCTTTATACTGATTGTTAAGCTTTTAATATTTGCAATATTTTTGCCTATTTTCTCAAATAAAATATCTTACTCCTGTACCTAACCAATCTGTAGAGCTGTGGACCTGCAATCTTTAAAAATGAGAGAAAATGTTTTCAAGTCAGTAATGGAAATGGAGTGGGAGGTAAAAATCAAGATTTCATTTCCCCTTAGAATGTGCAATGGGCCACTTATTGTCCCGTTAACGTACAATGTTAAGCAGTAAGCCAGTAAGGAGCAATTTTTTTTTAAGCGTACCAAGGAAAAGCACATTATATGAATGAGCTAATTATGAGGTAGATCTCTAGAGGCAACTGCAGGAGTGGAGTGCATACAACTGAAATCAAAAAGACACAAAAAATACATCCAGAACATTCTTGGTGGGAAATGGGGGGGGGGGCAAGATGTCTCTTTCCTAGCCCTACCTAAAGGTACCAGTGGTTGAATGTAGAACTTTATGAATGCAAATGAATGTATTCTACTCACTAAGCAGAGGCCCCTCCCTAAAGGCTGCAGGAACAGAGACTATTCATTATACCCAAATCCAATCATATGTAAGCTCTGTGTTGTGTTCTCACAATAGGTGAAGGGATGGGATTTTGGGGGGCAGTTTCCTCCTTTTTCCTCTCCAGCTCCCTGCCCCACAAATTTCTGCTCTGGAGGGTTAGGGAGACTCTCAGGAACAACAAGGTGTGTGAGATGGCGAGGGCTAAAGAGGAACAGAATGCTGAAACTGCTCCCCTCCCTTTCATTTCACAAAGCACTTGTGCAAGATCAAGTTTGGATCCAACCCCATGTGTGTTTCTGCAGAAGCACAGGATGTAGTATTATCAGTATGATAGGGTCAGCCTGTCCATAAGGCTAGCCAAGGTGGTTAACTCAGGTAGCAGATGGGGGTGCATCCACCTACACCAGCCCATGTCACCTCCATGGCTCTTCCTCCCACTCCCTGGATTGGAAGGGGAAAGGAGCAGAAGAGGGCAGGAGGTCTGGTCTAGAAGGTAGAGCCTCCATTTGCCTGAAGATAACATCCGCAGGTCGCCAGTTCGAGGCCAACGGCACTATGCGACCTTGAAGCAGCTGACAAGCTGAGCTGAGTTATTCCATCTGCTCTGAGCGTGGGAGGATGGAGGCCAGAATGTTGCGACCAGATCAGAAAGGATCATCTGAATGTTGTGGTTTCTTGAACGATAGAACCTTCTTTCAAATTGTAAAAATCCCTAGGGGATTTAATTAGCCTGCCTACGTAAACTGCCTTGAATAAAGTCCGAGGAGAAATCTGAGGACCAAGAAAGGCGGTATAGAAATAACTGTATTATTATTATTATGAAGATGATGCAGGGAGGCGACAAGAGTGGTGGGCTAGAGTGTCTTTCACACATCCCTTTCTACTCCAGCCCCCCTTTTCCAGTCCAGAGTAGGAGGAACAGAGGCTGGCACATCACCAGGTAAGGAGGGGCACATTTAGCACACCACTTCAGGCACCAGAACTGTGGTTTAATTGATTTGTGATTTCACCTGCCTAGAATTTTCCTCACCAAGTAGGACTAAGTGCATCAGTAGCAGATGAAGTAGGTGGTGGTGCACTGGGCTCCAGGGGGGTGTTGGAGGGGCTGGTAGTGTGCGGGGGATGGCTGGGGTGGTATGCGCCCAACTCCGCAGTGCTCTGGTGCTTCTTGGGCTAGTTGTCGGGGGGGGGGGGGACTAGCCTCCCTGGTTTTGAAATGGAGCCATTCCAGAAAGGTGGGGGGGGGGGAAGAGAACAGTCCAGTGCAGGTGATGCAATGACATAGAGGGTGATGTTTCTGTGTCACTTGGCCCTGGTGGCCAGGTGGCTCCAGTTTGCAGCTGGAGTGCATGGAACCCATTTATTAACCACAGTAAAGTTAAAGGCAACTCCCCGCAGCGGAGTACAGAGTTTGTCATGGGCACATTTTCATCTCATGCTGGGCAGTAGTGAGGCCCCAGGTGAACCAAGTACACACTCTGAACACAGAATTCGTTTAATATCTAAGCTACTTTTATACTGTTACAGGTTGAGGCCTCGCAAAGCAGCTCTCATATAGCTGGAACTCAAGGATCACCCAAGATCTCCAGGTTTGTCAGCCAAGCCAACGTGCCATGCCCCTAAGGGTAGAAAATTCAAAAGCCACTGTTGTGGAAGTCCAGACCACTCTAATTTAGAAGACATAAATTAGTCCAGCATTAATCATATCGGTGTGCAATGGATTTTTGTGTATCTGTGTTTGATCTACCAAGACCAACTTTAGTGTATTTTCATTAGGTTCTTTGATTCATCTGATGTAGAGAGGAATCAGGCATGTTGGGAACTATACTTCTAAAGCTTAATATCACACATACATACATAAATCGTATTTATAAATATTCTTATTAAATGTATATATATCCATATAGCCCAATGAAAACACCAAGCTACCAAATTACTAAGCCAACTGAATGTTAAGCTAGTCATAAACAGCACAGCTACAGGAAATTTAAAGGAATAACTTGGTACACATATAAAATAGAATCTGAAATTTTTAATTTTTTGATGCTAAAGAATGTATAAGGAATCACTTTTGAGGTCAGCCTTACACACAAACTCCCCTTTTCTCGTATTTAAAAACCCACTTTCAAGGCAGTCAGAAACATGCATTTAAAATGGACAGAAGGGGGGTGGCATAATTAAATATACTATCTGTAGACAGGAATCAGAAAAGATGGAGAGACGAAGAAAAGCACCAGGGCTTTTGGCCCTTCTAAACTGAAGCTCAGCAGCGAGGGGATCGTAGTGATCAGCTTTCTATCACATCATGCTGTGTAAGGGCTGAAGTGTGGCTCCGTTCCACGCGCACCTCCAGAGCAATGTGCTTCTCCGCAGAAGCCCACTTCACACACCCAGCTTGTTGGCCTGGGTGAGGACCACTTTCAGAACTGGCATGAAGGCCGAGGTCTCGCTGAAGTTGCTAGTGCTGACTATGTGAGTATGGATGTTCAGCCCCTCTGTGTAGTTCCGGGTTTCAATGCTCCTGGCAATGTTGTGCAAGCCATTGATTATTGTTGGGGACAGCTGGAAGGGAAGAAAAACAATGGGAAGGAGAAGACCAAAAAGGTGAACTCTGCACATTTATGTGTTTTCCCAGCTGGAAGCCACCTGTCCATTTTTTTGTGGCACCATGTAATCCATGTACAGATGCAGTCACAATAGAAACCTGGCCTCCACAACAACTGCAGGTTTTTTTGCTCCAACTGCAACTATCTTGCCTGAGTAGACAAAAGCAACAGCTACTGGAGTAAAGAAACCACTTCTTCAAAAGATAGCTGCAAATGCTGAGTGAACAGGTTATCATGAGATGGTGGGAGCAGTTTCTTCTCCTTATCCAAGACACTGCAGGAACGGAAGCCAGCCATAAGAAGAGTCCTGCTGGATCAGGCCCAGGGACCATCTAGTCTAGCTTCCTGTATCTCACAGTGGCCCACCAGATGCCCCAGGGAGTATACAATACCACAAGATACTTGAATCTCGCTACCACTCCCCAAGCATCTGCTGCCCTGGGAATCCTGCACCAGGCTCTTCCCTAACTGTGTTATGGAAGGAATGGAGGAACCCAGCTGCTGAACATAGCTCAGGAGAGCTCCTCTGACATTAAATGAAGAGCCATCATGACAACTTGGGTTCCACACCCTTGGTTTTGGATGGCTGCCCGATGCCTTTTTGCATTACCTGTTCTTGAGCCACGACATCAGCTGCATGTGCACAGTGCATCACTTACAGTGTTTTTAGTAATTATAGGAAGATCAGATTCATAAAGAAGAGGAGGGTTAATGGCTATTAGCCGTAACAGCTATGCTGGCAACAAGCTATGAATTTCTCCGTGTTACTCTCAAGGGAATCAGTGCTAGATGAGATGAGCTCAGAAAGTTCTTACATTTCTAAAACGGGTCTTACACTTTAAAGCATTGATGTGGGACTCACAAGAGCTGAAAGTGATGGGAGCCCCATCTCATCACATCCACTTTGTCAGGCATTTAAACACATAGCTGCTGCTGCAAAAAAGAAACTGTCTCATGGTGCTAGGATGTCCCAATGGATGCTCTCATCCACTCTAGGAGAGGACCACGACAGAACCTGCCCCATGGCACTGTGATCATTTCCCAGCAAATGCACAATCATTTTAAAAACCTGAAGTCGCACATAAATAAAACTAAAATAAATTGAAATGCTGAGCGAATAAAGCAAGTATGCCTGCTTTGGAAGACTGACTGGATAGGAAACCTCCTGGAACTGTGAGAAAGCTGCTCCGAGTTCTCTGGAACAGGTGCCAAGTACAAGGGTTACAGGTGATAATAAACAACAAAGCTTACCATCTGATCTCTAAGTTTATCATATAGAAACTCCAGGCGTTTGTTGGCATCATCTAGTTTCCTCTTGGTTTGCTGCAGGAGGGAATGGAGAACAAAAAAGTACTGAAAATGTTTACCTGAATGATGCTGCTGTCACACCAGAGCCTTCTTCAAATGCAACACCTTCAAGTGTGGTGAAGGGAACATGATCACACCAGGCAGTGCTGCCCCAGTTGTGTATCACATTCATATATTTAAAACATTTAATGGAGACTACGCCTGTCAAGTTCAATGCACACAGGCCTGATCCTTACCCCTCAAACTCTGTATTAAAATCAGACAGGCTTGACTTAAATGCTTGATTAAATAGGCTTGACTTAAATGCTCTGTCCGACATGTGAATGTAAGACAGACCAAGGATGAGGCAAGCACTCCTGCCATGTGCATTGAATTACATGCGAGAAAAGGGAAAAGCTCACAGTTGAAGAAACAGATAAAAGAGAACCTTATGTTCTCTGCTGCTACTAGTTTAAGGACAAGCATTTTTATTCTGGTGTGATACTTTGCGGAAACCACCTTCTCCCCTCCTGCAGGTGGCACTGTGTCTACTTCTTTCAACACATCACTGCCTCTCCTCCTCCACTACAGGACCTCGCCTTCTCCATGGTACAACTCATGGGGCTTCCATCCTTCCACGCAAATTAGGGGGAGTAACATACTGGGAGGGAAGTAAGATATTTCAAGTTCCAGTTTCATTTCAGGCCAAAGCCACAGTCTGCATGGTGGGAAACAGACGTGAAAGGAAATTGGGGCAGGTGTTTGTGGAAGAGACCAGCGAGAGTGGCAGGCCTCACTTTCTTTCTCCAATATACTCAGTCACACAAACTAGCCCAAGGCTCTTTTGTTTGTTTTGCAAGTAGCACCCACTGCCTGGGTTGGCAGCTTCGCAGAGAAGCTTTGCACCCTCTTTTCCAAAATCAAACCTCGCTCTCCCCACCAGACTAAGCAGCTGTACACAGCCACATCTTGTTCACCAGTGAAACCACTGACCTATCTCCACCTCCCCTGGGGTGGGGCCGGGTGAGGCAGCGCAGTCAAGTCCTGCTGCTAGCATGCCAGTGAAAAGCACCGATACATCCCCGCTCTCGGGGCTCGCACAAAGCAGCCCAAGAAGAGAACACTGCAATTTTATTCTCACAGGAATATTTATTCACTTTCTGGGGCGAGTAAATATTCAATATTTTCCAACTTTTTCTCATTTTCTCTACACAGAGTCCCAGCAGCATTCAACGCCATCTACAAGAAAAGGGCTCTCTGAATAAACTACTAATTATGTATGTTTTCTTCTCTTGCGGGGGCAGAATTGAAACTGGTTTGCTCACAGAGGGGAGAAAACAGGAGAAAGCTCCTGCTGCTGCTTCTTGCAACAGAACTTGGAGGGGAAGTGCTCATTTTGCACCCCCCCAAACTGGGGCAGAGAGGCGTGTCTCCAGCTGGGGGGAGCATCAGAGCACTCAACTAGAACTCTAGAAGGCTCCAAGTGGTGGCTTGGGCAGGTATTAATAACCTGACCACATAAAGCACCTGGTGGTGGTAGAAAGCAATTTCTGGCGACTTGCCCCAGGATGACGGATGCCACCAGCTTCAAATGCGATTATGCATGGGAAACTATTTAAGAAAAACACAGAAAGCCAACACAGGGTAGTCTGAACATACTGGATCTGTAGCAGAAGAGAGACATCTCTGAATCAGAGCTTCAAACGTGGTCTTTAGGATAAGGTGCTCCTCAGGAATGGGCTTTTTTGTTATCTTCTCCGTTGGCAAGGACTGCACATGCTAGGGGAGAGAAGAGTGACTTGGAATGTTTTTCTGCCTGTGTCCAATATCCACTGTAGGTATCTAGCAGTAGTGGCCACCACTCCGTTTGCTCAGTGGGAGGTCTGTATGGTGGCCCACGATGTTCTGGTGCCCTAACTCCAAAGTGGTAAACATTTGCTGCCCTTCAACAGTTACCCCCGAAGCCGCCACCTAAACGACAGGACCAGCCCAGCCAACAGCGCTTACACACCGACTTTGCCTCATGTCATCACAGGAGACCAGTATGCAAGAACAGAGACACGACTCCTGATCTCTGAATACTCTGGGACAATGTTCATTCTCCGTTAGGCAGAAAGAAAAATGCCAGCCTCAAGTGCCAAGACATGTTAGTTAAATCAACAGGCTGCAAGTTCAGATTGCCTTTCAGGGTGGCCCAAATGTGCCAGAGGCCCCAGCACACAGCAACCCACCCACAGGGCTCTCACGACCCCTTGTGAATTACTTTATCTCAATGGCACCCTACGCAGCCAAGGATTTTTATTTCTTTAGATACAGCTCTGCTGACATCTCACTGGGAGGGTGGAGGTGTGGGGGAAGAGGCATCACCCATTCAAACGATCAGCAGATGCCTGTAAAGGCAGTCCTGCAAGCCGCTGAGGTATCCAGGGGTCCAGTAAGATAGTGATTCCCCTGTTTCTGAGGGAAGCGGACATGAGCAAATTGTTAAGAGCCTTGAGGCACAGATGACTGAGCTTCAGAGGCTGGTTGCTGCGTGCAGCGCCTCAGACAGCAGCAACCAAGAGGTCTGAGCTGACTAGGAAAGCCTTGGAGGGCTGAGAACACAACTCCACCCTTCCTCCCTCTGTAGAACTACAGGGTTTAGAGCAGCAGCTGCATCCCATCCCTTCCCCATCTCCCATCACTCCACTGTAAAACTCACTGAAGGCACTCATCATATTAACTTACATGGAGCAGAGAAAACAAGCTGCAATGTTCCTTTTTGTGGGGGAAGCAAAGAAAAAAACAAAACTCTTCTCTTATTCCAGTGGTCCCCAAACAAACATGGGTCACGATAATCCTGCTGCCTCTTCTTCCCAGCTCAGCTGGTTGCCGCTATCTTGGATTTTGCAAAATCTTGTGAAAACCAAGATGGTGGTGTGGGAATCTCATGCGATCCACAAGATGGTGATGCCCAAATCTCACAAGAATTCACAAGACCTAAGATGGCAGCACCTGGGAGAACAGGTAGAGGGACCACCAGGGTCATCCTGCAGCACCCGTGAGTGCACTGTGATGCCCTAAGGCAACACAATGTACACTCTTGGGAACCCCTGCCTTATTCCATCCATGTATGAAGGAGAGAACCCACCCCACCTATTGAGCAAGATGTGAAGAAGGAGCCAGGGTCAATTTTTACCTAGGGGAGCAAAAAGTCATAAGCTATAGGACAGCACACCACTGAGAGGGCATCTGGACTATGCTCTTCTGGTGACCAAACTGGGACAGAATGGTAGATGAGATAAATGCTCATTGTCTGCTACCTTTACTGGCAGGATTTACTCGGAGGCTATTCACATATGGCTGGCAGCAAACTTACTTCTCCCACCCAGCGCCTGATAGGAACTTAACTTTATTTAAGGTATTTTTCACCAGCTTTTCAATCCTGTTGCTTCCCTGAACAGGATGCAACTAAGATTTGCAATACAGATAAAATCATTGCAAGTACAGGAGGATGCAATAAGCTCACTCAATTTCAATGGACCCCAAGCCTTAATGGATGGGTGCTTATGCTCTGTCCCCAGCAAGGGATGCTCAGGAGGACAGTTCTACACACAGGGCAAAGACCACTGATCTGAGCTTCTATTTTCTATTGGCTTCTCCCCCTCACCTCACCATGGTAGCAACAGAGGATTATAGGCTAGATTACATAAAGCCTTCTTCAGCTGCCATGAAATGGTTCTGCTGTCTGCTGGAAGGTGGGGTGGGGAAGGGACTTGGCAAGAAAGGCCTCTATCACCCAGCCCTGGAAATGGATGCTTACCAGAGTTATTCAAAATAATCAGGAATTTAATGTGGGAAGCTTGCACAAGCAAGGGGACCACAATACACCACAAAGCACACCCCTACAGATAGATGGCTAAGTCCAGGACTTCTAGCTCCAGTTCTTTACCTGTATGGTGTTGCCGATTGGAGCACCTGGAGCTCCCTCCATATTAGTGGTGGACACAGTAGGCGTCATGATGGTCTGACCTACAGGCTGAGGAACATTCTGGAAAGGATTCTGTAAAACAGGCTGGCCTGGAGGAAGATGTGAGGGCTGAAACGGCACCTGGGTCGGAGGTGGCGCTGAAGTTGGAGGCTGCTGCAGCTGGGTTTGTGGGTCTGCCAATGGATTCATTATGGGGGCTGTGATGGGAACAGGGGGCATGAAGTTGTCCGGTACCTAGAAAGAGAGATGGAGAAGTAAGAAAAAGATTCACTTTTAACTACATAGTAAGTATATAAAGCATAACACATGGAGGTTAATTTGACAAATACATTTTTAGGGCCAAAGGCCAACTAAAGATTATTTCAGTTGATCAATAATCTGGCTTTAACACAATTAACCAACTGACTAAATTTAAATCCTTTTTCTTCACTACCGTTAACATCACCAGGCCAGAGCCAAACTTGCTTCAAAGACCAGTGTTCCCTTCAGATGCAGCCTCACTGATTAAAAGCTCCTTCACAAACAACTAACAAACCAACTCTACTGAGTAAATCACCTAAAAAGTTTGCATCTGTTATATTCTAAGCAGGACTAGCTGCTTGGATAGGAGATAGAGAGGCCGCTGGCTTGTCTGTGCAGGGGACTGGAGAGTGGAGGAGTCAGCTGGCCAAACAAACAAAAAAGGATAACATCCTTGAGAAGCTGGCCTGAAGCTTGGTTGCAGCTGCCTGTGAAAGCTTGGAAAGTGCAAGAGCCAGGATGACAATTGCTCTGTGAAGGGAAACACCTGGAGACATGAAGGTTCCATGAGATTATCTCATGGAATAACGCTTGCAAAAATTTCATTGAAAAATGGATTTATGTTCCGTCAGAGCAGGCTTCTATATACATTGCAGGACTATTCAGCAAGCACACACCATTACTACAATCCATCACAGCCCTCTGAGAGCCAGTCTTGAGGCTGGGGCTTTCCACAGCAGCAGCAGAACGCGCTCTAAGGCGACAATCCAAAATATGTTGGCTTACTCTCTTGCTTTATTATTTACTGACAAATCAAGGGTGATTGGTATAAACAACATAAATTTAAAAAAATACAAATCCACAATAATTAAACAGTCTGCTGAAAGTTAACTCTGGTTAGTATTTGGCCTGGTATAAAACTGAAACCCAACTGGCATGGAACAGTAAGGGTTCCTTTCGCCACATGCAAAGATTTGATCTTTTGCAAGTACCTTCTTTTTCTTTGTAACTCTGTTCAAAGCAGGAGGGTCATTCCAGCCATTCTGAGGTCCTGCAACGAGAACATAAAAGTCTGTAAGAATTCCAGAAAATGGGGTGAAGAGAAATTTGCTGCATTCTGCTTGCAGATAACCTTTTTCATCACAGTCTAGAACTGGCAAAGGACAGCACGCCTTGCTTTCGCAACATCCATGCTAACAGTTCATACCCACCTCTTCCGAGAAGCCCTCAGCGTAACCCCTGGTCCTCTTCCCCAACTAATAAATAACATTTGCACACATTCTGATTTTGTTACACTTGCCTCTCTTTCATCCCAGCTACAGCCAAAATGTGTAACTCAAGCTGCTTCAGTAAGGAACCCAATTTCTGCTTATATTTGTCTATATAACTTATTTAGCACCATGTACATTGATAATGCTACGTCCATTATCACTAAAATTAAAAATTTTTTAGTCATGCATGAGCTAATTTCTGCCAAATTGGTCCTTTAACAAATAAATGTATGAGCACACTGGGTTCTTTAACATTTTTTATGTTATGAAATACTTATGACTTGCTCGATTTGTCCTGACCATTCTCACATTTGTTATGATGGACAATACCTTGCAAGTTTTTTTAAAACCAGGAATTGCTCATTGTGTGGATGGAGTGCTTTGACCCCCTCTATGATCCTACCATTTGAGCTGGACAATAGCCCAGAATGCTGGGTGATTGTTTCAAGGTATAAGTTGAATTGGTATAAGTTGAAACCCACTAGGTTTCAAGCGGGTGCTCCTCTTTTATTTAGCAGGGGGAGAGTAACTGGCCCACCTCACCCCAGCAGTGTCTTTTCTAGTGGCTGTCTGCTGGTGTTGCATCTTTTTAGATTGTGAGCCCATTTTGGGACAGGGAGCCATTAGATATTTGATTTTCTCTGTAAACCGCTTTGTGAACTTTTTGTTGAAAAGCGGTATATAAATACTGTTGTTGTTGTTGTTATAATGGCACAACTTTTGTGTCTTGGAAGACTAAGTGGGCATGGTGCTCTCTCAATGCTGATGTGGCACTGAATACCAATATGGGAAAATAAGACAGAAAAAGCCCCAAATTAATCTGGGAACACCCCTGCAGTTTGCATTAATGTACATCTAAGAACACACATTCAGATAACTAAATTAGGTAATATAAAAAGGCAAAATCATTTGTAGATTACAATGGTACTGTACCTGGCAAGATCATCAGGGATTTGTGTTTTTAATGAAGCCAAAATTAGGTGTTGTTGCAGCATTACTTTTGGAATAACATTGTTTACATTAACAGATCTGATTAAAACGGAATCAGAAGTAGGTAGGCCTCATTGGGAGAAAGCAGGTCGTTTATACAAGCTACTGAACACATTCTGAATTTTATTGCCTATCATTCTTTCAAACGCATTCAATCTGAAAAGGCAATTAGATTTTGCTGCATTAAATACAAAAAGAGAATGTACTTGAAAACCATGCCAGCAGCAGCATTAAAAACACAATCCAGATTAAGCCAGTAAGTTCAGATACAAAGCTGTAAACACATTTATTTTAGCTGCCTTAAGATTTACAGCTGTTTTGCACAAAGTTTATAGCATCCAGAGTGTACGCTAGGAAGTCTTGCTGCCTGAATTCATAAGTATCTGCACTAGAAACAAGCAAAGAGAAACAGGGCTGCATTCTGCCTTTCTTCTGTGTACTTGAAAGCTTCCACATTCTACATTATTCACTCTAGTGGAGGAAACAGCTCCTTGCAAGCAAGAGCTTTGCCATCCAGTGGACTGAATGGAAACAAAAATATGTGCAGGAGTTAAAATATACATGTCACAATCCACACAGGACTCAAAAATCAGAATATTAGAGGGCCAGGAAGTCAGCTTGGTGTAGCGGAGCGTTCATAGTCTTGGCCAGGACCCAAAAGCAGTGGCAAAGCTAGAGGGAGTACAAAGCACCAAGTTTTACAGGGAGCCTCACTGCACTGTGCACGTAGCCCCTTCCCCTTGGAGCCATTTGCCTCAGTTTTGCTCCCACCACCTGGAATGCCTCCAAGGGGGAAGGGCCACAAGCACAATGCGGTGAAGCTCCCTGCAAAACTTAGTGCTTTGCATCCCTTCTAGCTACGCCACTGCCCAAAGGGATGTGTGAGCAAAAAGCTCTCCATTTCCTAAGCTACAGGTTCCATGGTTAGCCCTGTCTCCCAAAATGCTGGGATGATGAATGGCATCCCATCCCAAGCGTGAATGGTTGATAAATTACAAAACTGGTTGAAACTGAGAGAAAGCCATTTGGCAGTTGGAGGGGAGGGCACACTGTCTATAAAAACGACACTGAAGAGAATGAGGGCCATGTTCTAGTCCAGGGGTCTCCAAAGTTTTTGGCAGGAGGGCCACATCGTCTCTCTGACACTGTGTTGCGGGGGGGGGGGGAAGAATTAATTTACATTTAAAATTTGAATAAATTTACATAAGTTTACATAAATGAATATATTAAAGATGAACTTATATGAATGTATGACGGTCTTGCAATAGCTCAAGGCCTATAAAAGGCCTTGCACAAAGCAAGGCTGGCCTTTCCTTTGCTGCTGCTACTGCATCACAGATGTGAAACAACAAGCAGTGGAGGGAGCCCTCATCCCACAGCTCACGCGAGAGGTCAAACAGTTGCCCTCATGCTGAGAGCAGTTGCGTCAGGCCAGTGTGGGCTCCAACAAATCTCCCGAGGGCCAGAGGCTCATTGGAGACTGGGGGCTCCCTGACAGCCGCATTGAGAGGCCTCGAGGGCCGCAAGTGGCCCCAGGGCCAGGGATTGGGCACCCCTGCTCTAGTCCAAGCAAAGATAGCAAATGAGTTTTAGATGACATCTGGAAAAAAAAAGCCACTGTTTTCTTTTTTTCAAGCTTTCACTGAAGTAAAATGTCTTTCGAGATAACTTCTCCAGGCACAATTGCACCTGAAGCTAAAAGATCACATGGAAACGACTTTTGAGAAATGGGGAACCCATAAACTGGGCAATTAAAAAAAACCAAATCAAACCAGGCTGCTTAACTCATGTTAGCCTTTTCACATAATCCTGTCTGTGGGGTGACACTATAAAACCAATGGACTCAGGAATGCCATTGACTGCCACTTGTACCAGTTTCTAGAGATCAGAGACTACGAGCCAATGTGCTATGCAAAATGTACCAGCTGAAGGTAAACGTAATTTTGTCTATTCCAATATAATACTGATTTGGGCATTGTATCTGAGCACATTTGGGGTACGATGCACCAGGAACAGCTGATGAGCAAGCCCTATTGAAAGTGAATGGGAGTTGCAAAGCATAAATATCAGAGTGATCTATGCAGGAGACTTTCCCAGCAGACTTTGCTCTAGGTTCAGGAGTCTGCAAGACTTCCTTACAGGTTCATTTAGGATGATAGCTTTAACTGGATCCTACTGTATTAAGTTTAACACAGAGGGTGCTAAAATTAAAAGGAAAAGCAAGGTTAGACAACATTGCTAATTGAGGGAAAATCATCACAGCTGGAGTTTATAACCACATCATGCAAACTGAAAACATGTCAAAGTCTAATATTCACTTTACTTTCTTGAGAAAATTGATGTGTTGCAGGGCTGTTAAGCTCAACTGCAAATAAACATAGGGCTGTGTGTATACTGCTATTACACAAAGGTACAGAAGTAGTATAGGAATGAAAACTGGGCACAGAATTTAACTTCTTGAGAATTCCAGCTTTCTTCTCTCTGTCTTAAAAACCAAATTTCTAGCCCTTGTGACTGCAGAAATTGTGCTGAAAGTGTATGGCCAATGCCTGCTGCTTAATTTCTAGTGGTAAAGGGCCTTTTGTCCCTGTGCAGGACTATAAACACCAGAATTATTCCAAGCTATAAAAACTGCAGAGCTATGCCAAGAAAGACACAAGTGGACACTCAGAAGGAACTTGCAGGGGCAAGATAGGGAGGTCAGAGAGGAGAGACATTTTACCACCTCCCCTCAGTTCTTTAGCTGAACTGAGGTTCTTCAGAACTCAGTTCTTCAGCCCACCTTCAATTCTTCAGCTGAGAGAACTGTGGGGAGGCAGAGGCCTGAAGTTGCTGTCATGATGGAGGGTCAGTCCCTATCAGAGTTAGCTTCCTTGGGACCTAGGCTGTGTTTACGGTTAAAGCAGCTCTGGAATCCCAAAAAGTTGCTGCGAGTCAGTGTCAACAATGCTGAGACAGAAAGTCCAGGGGGTCTGACTCAATGAAAGGCAACTTCTTATGCTCTGTGCCTGAACATCACTCTCTGCACAAGCATGGCTCACTTGCACAAATGGCATGGGACGGGGGGACGGGGGTTTGTTGGGCAGCAGGGGTCATTCCAGTCCTCTTTTTTTTGGCAAGGGCAGAATGCTTTTTACTGGACCTAGAAAGCCTCGCATTTATGCAACCCACTCCCCCTGTTCAAATCCTGCACAAGCAGTTCTATAAAGAGATTATGCAATTCTGTTCAATTTGCACAATGCCTGCAAGCTGCAGAATTTGGACTGCCTGACTGCAGAACTTAGCGCAGAATACACAGAGCCTTGATGAAAAAAACTACTGCAACTATTTTGAAGGTTGGATGACTATTTTGATAATTACAGATAAATTATAGTGCAGACCATAGAAAAAAATTGAATGTTACTCTAGTTCCAGGAAGGTTATAAACATCTGTGGTTATAAATTCCAGGTTTGCCATTTGTCTTCACTAAAATTGCTACCAAAAACTTAAATTTCACTGAGTGCAACAAACAATGTGCTGAATTTGTGGCACACACACATTGCCAGCATACGATTTGTTAAATTTCCATGCTTTGCCTTAATGATTTCCATTTTATGCTATAGCTAATTCACCTTGCAGGATACCGGCCTGGTCTTGTACGAACTGATATTCTGCAGACAAAATGCAAAAATGACTCATGAGGTGTTTTTCAGAAAGCTCTACTCTGCTCTATTATTAGCTTTCCACCAGAACATACTTTCTAAGAGGCAATGAAAGGACCAAAAGTGACAATTTTCATTTCTACCACCCACTTGGCCATGCAGCTCTAACAACTCACCAAACAGGCTTGCCTTAATAGACAAGGACTTAAGACAGTTATTAAAAACACTATTGTCTCTCTACTGAACCAGTGAATTTAGTCGCTTAGTGCAGGGGTGGGCAAACTTTCAACTTTGGGGAATCCTGGATCCTTAACAATTGCAAATTTCAGCAGGTGCAGCTCGCCATCTCACAAGCTGCACCTGCTGAAATTCTCTCTCCTACACAATCATTAAAGGTACAAGATCCCTAAAGTTGAATGTTTGCCCATTCTTGACTTAGAGGGTTGGGGGCTATTAAAAGTAGTATTTTAAAATGTCTTCCTGGGATCTGTGGGGTGTAATGTAGAGCTCTGATTGGGTTGACATAGATCTAGGCTGTTCCACTGCAGTGTGTCATTTGATTCTCCTAGTCAAGTCCTTCAGAACTATCGCTCTACAAGCACCTGCAGTTTCCCTGTCCTCCATTTAGGGCAGGGGTGCTCACACTTTTTTGGCTCGAGAGCTACTTTGAAACCCAGCAAGGCCCGGAGATCTACCAGGGGGGAAGGAAGCGTCTGACAGACACCCCCTTTAATGTATGGAGCCCCTGCTGGAGTCTAGTCAGTTTCGTCAGTTTTGTTGCTACATGCCTGAAGAGCAGCTAAAGTGTCAGTTTCAGTTTAGTGTCAGCTAAATATGTCAGTTTCGTCTAGTCACTAGACGAAACTGACATATTAACAGTTTGGAGAGACAGGGCTCGGTGATCTACTCATTTTGCCTCGTGATCTACCGGTAGATCGCGATCCACCTATTGAGCACCCCTGATTTAGGGCATGCTATTTGCAAAGGGGGCATCATTCATCAACATGGCAATGCTGGAGACAAATGCAAGCTTGGACGAAACTTTTGGTGGCAATGGCCGTGTTTTGTTTTTAAATACATTTCAGATATCCTTCTACTTAGTCCATTCTTTTAATGGATCAATTTTAAATTGAATAGAGAGAGCTGTACCCATTATTACTGTAAACCAGAGCCATCAGAAATCCATGTAAGAGCATCGAGCAGCTCTAAATTCAAAGACTGAATTTCCCAAGTACTCTAATCTATTTTTCAAGCAGAAAAAGGGCAATTGTCTTAAAAGTCTGTGTAATGTCATTTCAGTCAAGACTAAGATCTGCAGTTTTGCTCCTTTCACCTCCTGGTAAAGAAAAGATATACAAAACTTGTTATCCCTAACAAAATACAGAATACACATCTTTCTGTCCTAGCGTAATCAATTGTAATTTAAATGAAAAAGAGGGGGAGGGGAGAAAGAGTCGAATAGCACTGAAAGAGACAGGTTCGTTACTACACATTAACACTGCCCAAGCCAAGCACATTACCCAGTAGGCTCACAACAATTCTTTCATCCTGGGTCCCCCACTTTTCATGCTTTCCACATATAATCAAAAGTTACAGTCATGCACACATGCTTCTGTTTGGTTAACGTAGAGGAAAACATAGCCATTAAAGGTGTTTCTGAATAGTTGCATCAATATTTTTTTTTTTTTTTACAGTTGGTTACAAGCAGCCAGGGACAAATATATTGGATCACCAGTCGCACTATTCTGCTTAGGTTAGAACCAGGACACAATGTTTACACAGTATACATTTTGACTAGAACCTTGACTAGCTATTGTGTCGACCGGTTTTAACAATTAAGGGAGCAAGTCCTTGATGCTAAACAGCAGGCAAAGGGTGAGGACACTTTTAGAAACACTAAAGCAGAACCAAAATGTTCGCAATGTTCATAAAACCAAATCAGTGTGCACATGCCAAGTATTCACATATAACCACTTCATTCCAAAATACAAAATTACAGTCCTGTCAAGCAGAGGTCTTTGGGATGCAGGGAGCTCACTGGCTGAAGACGGAGTACCTGTTAGTCCAGAAGACAGCGAATATGGCACAGAAGATGCTGGGACTCCTGGCCTGCCATGCTGGAAGGAGGCACCAGAAGAAGGAGGAGGAGGAAGGGAAGGACTTGGATGCAAGGTTGTTGGAGAGGCTTGGGGCTGTGTTGGATATAATGGAGAAGGCATGGAACTGGGAGGATTAGGGGTCATATAAGGAGGATTTGGGTTAGTGTAAGAGGTTGAAGTAGGAGGAGCAAGAGGTTGTTGTTGAGGCTGATAAAGTGATGGTCCCCCCGTTCCAAAAGAATACTGTTGTGCTGGCTGACAAGCTACACAGGAGGGGAAAAAGGAGAATTTTAGTTAGTGGCAATATTTCTGAGTTGTATTCAGAAAGAGCAGCCCCCAAAATAAAAATCATAGTTGTAAACTTAAAAAAACAAAAACGAAACAAAAGCCATAGAACCACCAAAATTTACATAACTAGACATTTCTAATTTAGAAGACATCATCTGGTTGCCATTTCTTCCTTTGAAATTAGAGCCATTAACCTTGGGATTGAGAGTTCTATGGTCCAAAGTCAAAAAGCTTTGCTCACTCCCCCCCCCCCAAATATAAATTGCCTTGATGTTAAATACTTATTCATTACATACTTATTATTATATTACTTATTCACCAGTATGAAGGGAGTGAGGGAATCAAATGAAGAGTAGAAAACTGCAATTATTCCACTGCAAAATCAATTGTTCATTTATCAAATTCATCTAAGATAACCCAAAAAGTCACCTGTCAGTCCTACCCATCACCAGCATAATACAGTGAACCAGAGAACTGAGTTTGAATGGAAAAGATTCAGAGGTTTAAATCCTTATTCCACCATGAATCTCATGAAGGCAACCTTGAAAGTTGCTATCTTTTGATCCTTCAATATTGCTAGGAGGATGAAGACACCTTGTAAGACATTCTTGAAGTAAGATGAGGAGAAACAATCCAGACTTTGGATACTGACTGATATTCTCAGTCAGACTCCATAATGAAATGCCCTCAAACATATAGGGTTTCTCAGTTTCAGAGTACATCACTTAAGACATAGCACAATACACAAAAGCCACCACACTCTTGTTTTTCATCATTTGCTTGCAATATCTTTTTTTATAAATTGAAAACATTTTTCCCCTTGAGAAGTAATTTGTACATTCATCTTTTACTATACTTTGATTATCATTTGATAGTGCCTCGGGACAGATAATGTTGCCCAGGGGGATGGTAGATTTGCCGCAGAGCTTACCTTTGCCCCAGGCTATTTTTGCTTTACGACAGGTTAAGATATTTTTAAGAGTCCGTTGCTCCACATTTGACTAGTTGCTCAAACACATTTGTAGAACCTACTGTCATTTAAAAAAAAAAAGAGGGGAAAGATGGGTGCTGCTTACGTTGTGGGTATGGCTGCCGTATCCCCATCTGTGAATACATATTGTAACCAGGTGTTGGCTGATGTGGTGGTACATTTGGATTAACTGCCCCTTGCATGATAAATCCTGGAGGAGGAGCAGCAGCTGGATTTTCACCCTAGAAACAAATGAGAGAATAAATAAATGTTAGGTTTGGTTTAAGGCAGCAAAACAATGTTTGCCTCGGGATTATGGTTTTTCAGAGCAAAACGTTCTGAACTCACACCAGCCACTAGCCCACAAGTAATTCATTCCTGCTTTCCAACTTTAGGAGAAAGGGATTTTGAATTCATGTGTGGACCATAATCTAAACAAAGATGCAACATGTAACAAGAAGCTGACAATCTCAACCTGCAAAGTCTTTAGCAAAATCGATGGAGCTAAGCAAAATACACTCTACAGCAGCAGGGATAGGGAAATTATCTTTCAGCTAAGATGCTTTTAAAGGGCTAAACTGTTTAATTCAATTGGTCAGGAAGCGAACTGGGGTGAGTTGGGGAGGAAGGTTAGATGTCATTGAGCCCATCTGTTCCCCAGTGGAAGCTATGAAGATTACAGCTTGCACTAAAATTGGGTTCAGGTCAGCTGATATTTCCTTCAGGCTTCTGTAACTACCTTAAAATATAGGTAAAACTGAATTGAAAATCTGTTCTGCTTCCCAGGTGGCTGGAATGCACACTGAGGACATCAAGGTGTATAAAAGGGCAGAGGGGCTGTGAAGGTATAGGCAAAATGTGTGCAGGTGTCTATAATTGAAGGTATACGCAAGGGGGGCAGTTGCTGCCCAAAGAGGAATAATTAAGGTTATACCTGTGTCTCAGAGGGAGAGGCTGCAGAAGGATGGCTGGGAAGGGCAGTGGGGTTTTTGTTACTCCAGGTAGTGACAGTAGGGGCAATTCTAACCTGAATTGAACAGAGAGATACCAATCATGGGAAAATTTAAAAATAAGTATTTAAAAAAACTGACGGATTTCAAACAGCCAGAATGCAAAATCAAAACAATGCTCTAGAACATGCATCAGGTGATTCGGATGGTTTAAGATCTCAATTGCTGTACGCTGAGAATCAAGCAGTGAGGGTGAGAAAGCAAGAAGAAAGCGCAAGACAGCGTGACGGGCGACAGCAAAACAATGGCATTAAGTATTTGTACATGTTATGAGTGTTAGTGGTTATCATGCTGGATTTTTAAAAAAAATCAGATTTTGCACAACTTGCCACAGACAACATTCACTAGAGTTGCAGAACTAAAGTTACAATCTCAACGCCAAACGCCAAAACCTTTTTTAGGCAGCGCTTGGGATAGGAACATTGATTACAGCACTTTAATACAGGAGCCCATGTGTAGCAAAGAGAGAAAAACAAAGAAGAGGGTGGTGGGAACACCTGTTCATGCAAAGCTCAGCATGGACTTTAGTGTCTGCCCACCAGAGCTGATGGACTGGGATAACATTAAAAGGTGGACAAATGGATCAGACACATCCTCTCTTTAAAAAAAATAAAATCTATGCACAGTGTTATACATCAGACCACATGAAGGATAAAGTATATTTTTGGATTTGCCCCAAGTTTCTTCCATTGAAACAATGTCATGATTATATTGCCTAGTCATCGATTTCTTCTGGCCTGCTGGAGGCCACAAGATGTACCTTAGAGAACTGCAGAAATATTTTTACTATATTGGCCACAATCTGAATTCTCTTCTGCCCGTTTCTGGTTTACACATCAGAAATTGGAGTTCGCAAACAAAGAGTAGTCGGGTCATATTTCACAGGCCAATGCCCCTCCGGCCCAGCTCTTTTGTGGAGTTATTTAAATAATTTTTTAATGACAAAAAAAAAAAAACTGTGCCAAGAATAAATTATGGTTCACTAGCAGTTCTACAAAGTATTTCTGCTATTCAAAACTAGCCTTACTACAGATAGCCTGTCATTCTTTCATCACAGAACACAAAACAGGATATGGGTAATTCTCAGGACTTCTCCCATCTAGGCCCTGACCAGGTCCAAGAGTGCTGGTGTTCAGCATTGCTGCTGAGGCTTGTGCCTTCAGATCATGCCGAGATTAGAAAATGAACACCATTTTCTGGCCTTCAGCTAGACTCCCATCCCAGCCTCTTCACTACTTAAGTTGTATTGATTTATGCATAATCCTTTTTTCCAGAACCTAACACTTTCTCCACACCCAAATAACCAACTCACTCTCATCAACAGCAGTCTGTCCACACAGCCTTGCTTTTCACCCGCTGCCACACCTAACACTGTTTACCTGATTTAGATTTATTTGGCATGTTCTTCCAGTGCACTGGGTGCATAAACACCGCCCCCCCCCAAAAACCCTCTGGCTTTTAGCTGAATGTGCTCTACGTGAGATGCATTTATAGCACTGGAACAACTGTAAGCTCTGAAAACTCTTCACTGCTGCTTCCAAATCAAAGAGCGCAAGTCACCAAGGCACAGGTGGTACCTCAGTATCCGTGGGGGCTCCATACCTGGAACCCCTGAAGATGCTGAAACCCAGTAACATCTGGAGGGTGTTCTGAAGCCCGGGAAGACTGTGCGTGGCCTCTATGGGCCTTAGAAAGGCTTCCAGGAGTGTTTAAAGGGCATTTCCAGATTTCACTGAAAACCAGAGGTGCCCTTTAAACTCTGCCCAGGGCCTTTCTGAGGTGTGTAGAGGCTGTAGGCAGCCTTTGCCTACAAGGTTCCATTCACATCCAGGTTCCATTCACATCCAATAGAACAAGGTTCCACTCACATCCAGGAGACTCAGTGGGTTCTCAGTTGCAGGCTTGGGACCAAAAGTGGGTCAAATTCATGGGTCCCGAATCCACAGATAAAAGGACCCACCTGTAATTGCAAATCTTGTGCACACTGTGCTTCCAACTTGGTAGGGTCTGCTTCACATTCCAGCACAAACAGAGGTGTGATTGGTGGGGACATGAAGCAGGGCCTTCTCCATTGGTGGCTCCCCAACTATGGAACTCCCTCACCTGGTTGGCTTCAACTACCCATTAAAATAAAGGTAAGATTTTTCTGTTCCACTTAGTTTTCTCTTCAGCATCTCTGAGTTCTCTGTGTTTTTGCAGTGCAGTGAGTTTTTGCAATGCAGTGCAGTGCAATGCAGTGAGTTCAACAGTGCCTCTGTTGTGATTTAGTGGGACCAAAAGGTAGCCTAATGTTAAGGAAACAAACAGGTGTTGTGGAAAGAAACAAAGATGAGGACTGCACTTAACTCTGCTTCTGCATGTGTAAGGGGATGGGTGAGAAGATAAGAGCATAAGCTTCCAAAAATTCACTGCCAGAGAACTCATAACCACTGGTGTTTGCTTGACTTACTATGGGACCCAGAACAACGAGGCACAAGTTTCACTCCCTTAATCTATAAATCAGCCTTACAAACAGGCCTGCAGATGTTAATAGCCTATAAAAACAGCCAGCAGTCCACCTGCCCACAAATATCTATGCTAGTCATTTGTGGCAAAAAGATCTGAAAGGAATGACCCTCTTATTGTCCAATTTGGGGATCAGCCAAGACAACTGGTTATTCACCAATTGTAAATAGGCTGTAAAAGAGCTGAAGTAACTGAATGACAAGACTGGCATCTTGTCCTTCGGGCAACTACACTGCAACAGTAATATACTCTCGAGGGAAAATAGCTTATACTGAACTGAAGGGATGGTGACATTCAGGGTTGAAATTCAAACATGATTAGGAAAAAAGTTAAAATCAGTCCTCCAGAAACCCAGACACAAATCTGCTAAATGGTATTTGAGACAGAACAAAAGTGCATTTGGTATGAATAAAGCTGCCTGACTGATACAGGTTCTGAGAGCACTCTCAAGAAACACAGTACAAGAAAAATTTGTACAAAGCGCAAAAAGCACACAGAAATTGCTGTTCAAGAGGTTTGGTAGCATCACTTCATTTGCACACCCAGATGGGCAGAAAACTAAAACAGTTCAACCACAAAGTTCAGGCAGGCATAAACTTGAGCTTGGTTGCTGGGTCACTTACCTGCTGATAATATTGCTGTGTTGGAGCCTGTGGCACCTGCATTGGCCCAGGTGCAGGCCCGACTCTTCCCTTGGCTGCTGCCTGCCTCTCGTAAGGCGTCTTTGGTGCCTCCTGGCCCATGGAAAGCTCTCCTTGTGCTCTGCAAATTCTCTCCCGTAACAGCACAATATTTGGCTGCAGACCATAAGACAAGAAATTCTATGCAAATGCCAAGCAAGCCTGGCTCTGTCAAAACTAAGATCACAGAGGGCAGGTGTGGAGGTGAGGAGGCGCAAGGGTTCCTGTCCCACTAACAGAAACCCATCTAGCATTGGCGGAAGAAAAGATGCAATACAACTTTCACTTGGGTCTAGTTTTGCGAAAGGAGGGCCTGTCCTTAGTTGAAATGACTCAACACATGCCATGATTGGCAGATATGTTCAGGAATGGCAACACTTCTCCTCAACTCCTGTTCCCAAGCCATAGAAAACACAGTGCAAATAAGGACGTCCTGCTCGATTGTTCTTGACCAGCCCAACGGAGCTACACAACATTCAACCTACCTACTTTCCCACGTCATCCCTGTACCCCACATCTCTTATACCTGTTTCCTGTTCTGCCCCCATCTCCTATCATCACTTCAACCCCAGGTCCTGTGTGTCTAAATTCTACCATTTTTCATGCAGGCTGCATACAGTCTGCACACTTCACTCACAAAAGGCAACATCTTTTCTCCCAACAGACTTTCAGCACCATGGCCTCAAGATATTTTCTTTAAGTTTCTCCAGCTAGACAGGAGGGAAGAAATTCCCTTGCAAAAAAGGTCATCAATACCCACCACTTTAGAGCAGGACTAGGCAGCAATACCACCAGTTACTGTAGCGTAATCATGGGGACAGGAAGCACTCGGCAGTATTGGAAGAAATCACTGAAAAGGAACTAGAGCAGTTTCCACAGTTGTAGTCAAGTCTGCCTTTCAGACTTTTCTGAAATGCAATGATGCTTTTAATATGCAGGAAAACATTTACCATGTGGGCAGCAATATGCAATGTAGGAGGCAGAAGCAGACCTTCACCTGTTCTGATAATATGTATACTGCAAGAGAAAACTTTCTGTCCCCTTGAGCTCTGCTCATCTAGCATAAGGCGAAATAAAAAAACTAAACACATTTACCTGATTGGTATTTGCAGGGAGGAAAGCTAAAGCAGCAGCAACGTTGCCCTGCGAAGCCAAGAGGTTGGCATACTGACTCATCTTTTCAGCCAGGAGAACCCCTACAGCGTTGGCATCCCCCACCTGGGTCTGCTGTACTGCCTTTCGCAGGATCACCACCTTCTCAATGAGATCCTGGAGGGTTAAGATGGAGGGGAGAAAAGGCGAGAGTAAGTCGGAAGAACACCACAACCTAAGAACTCCAGTTGGAGCTTTATTAATACATGCTAACTTGCGCCAACCTGCAAGTGGCTGTGGCGGGTAGAAACATTCCCTTGTGAATGGGAGTTGTGCAAAAGCGCATAGATTGCACTCAGTGAAGTTCTATAATTCCCCAGCAAACTTCTTTTCCTGAGCCCAGGTAAAAGAATTACAAACTATAACTTCGCAGCTGAGCAACATCTTATACCACACAAGGCGCACACTTCACAGTAAAACAATTCAGCACAACTGGAAGGAGTGAGGATCCTGAGATCAGGTGGAGGGATTTTTTTTGTCTTTACTAGCTTTACCCCTCCCTCCCAAAAGGCTTCAATACTCTAGTACAAAAATTAAAACTGAGCGCATTTTTAATTCATCTTGCACTTGCCTCTTCCTCCTAAGAACTCCGAGTGGCATCTATGAGTTTCTCAGGGGCCTTCCAATGCAGCCAGCTGACACAGCCATGCCTACTTCATTTCAACCACAGAACTGTCACAGAACTGTCTTTAGACCACTCTACAGATCAAACAAAGTAGGGGCTGCATCTGTCCGGCAATGATGCCAACTGAAAAGTTCATGTTGATTGATGACTTGGGGGCAAGTATGAAGAGGATCGGGCGAATGGCAGCTCATCTATTTCTCCAGTGCTGCTGCAGGGGAGGGGAAAAATGACCACCACATTCTCACCCATACCTGCCTGCTTAGGAAAGCATCCAGGTGTGGGCAAGGTGAGGGAGGTGTAAAATGTAAAACACCCCCCCCTTACCTGGAGTTCTGGTGCTGCCTCTTTTCTCTACATCCATCCTATTTCAAATAGACAAGATGAGCAAAGCACACTGGGAATGCTCAAAGCATGCTTTGCTCCTTGATGCTCCACTTGTTTTAAACAGAAGAGGTGCAAAGGCAATGATCCAGAGCTCCACACAAGAGGCCAGACTGCTGTGCCTCCTTCTCCTTGGCTGCACCCAGCTGCTTTCCTAAACATCCAGATGTGGGTGAAGAGGTAGTGACACAGCAGTGTAAACAACATTTATTTTTTGGAGGGGTGGCAGCAAAATTGGGCTGCCACAGGCCTTGGGAATTTTAATGACAAGTGTCATGCTCTGGATGCTTCTTTACCTGTAGCTACCAATCATTGGTTAGTTTCAGTGGGTTACTAGGCATAGCAAACTGTGAAATGGGTTAAATCCAAACTCATACTGAAAAGCTACCCAACTCTCTTCATTAATGAAGAAACTAACCTGAAGAGACAATGGATTGTTTCCATCCTGAGCTTTAGTCCAGCAGGCCACCAGTTTCTCTACATTCCCAGCACAAATGTAACACAGGCAAGCCTGGGTCTGCAGAAGGCCATCATCTTCGCTTTCAAGTCTGGTGCCCAACAAATCTAAGAATAAGGAATGAGAGCTAATTTAAAATATATAAATCAACAAAACAGAAATCTAAATCATTTCAGCAATCAAACAGGAACTTCCTGGCTTCTTCCACCCACTGTCTGCCATAACAACTGAACTAGGCAAACTAGGGCTAGTGATAATCTCCAAACCATTACTTCAAACCATGACTTGACATGGGTCTGCAAACCATGGTATGGAAATTAATGCTAACCATGGTTGCCCAGTTCAGATCTCACAGCCAATTATGTTGACTCAGAATGGAAAAAATGAACATCATATTTCCAATCCTCCAAAACTACAAAAAGAGCTGAAGTCGCTGTGAAGAATAGTGTATCAGCTCCACTTAATCCACTGCAGCTCCTTGAGGGGCCTTGCATAGGTAACCAAAATTATTCCTGGGCTATTCAAGTGCAAGTCTGTAAGAAATTTTGAAAAATGCAAGAGGCTTTGTTTACCTTCCAATAGTTGATGCCTCAATTCACTGATATTAAACTATAAGTGGTTCAGGACCTAGGAAGTGCATACACCAAGTAAGCTTCCCAAAGAAGATTCCCAGTCTTGTTCTGATCTACAATTCCCTAAAAGGGTAATACAGAGGTGGCATCATTTGATCCAATGTAACAGACTACTTGCAGTAGCAAGCTTTGGAAGGCCTCCCTCCAATATCAATATGTAATCCTGTCATAGACCAACCCCACAGGTAGCAATCGGAGCAGGGTGGCACTTGATGAAGTAATATACGACAAATAGATTGCTCTATTAGGCTTTAGGAATGGAATCTTGAGCATCTAAATTAATCAAATTACTTAATAAATGAAACATGTTGATATTTCAGAGAAGGAAAACACGCAGTTAAAAAATGCAGCATTTCCAATTAAGCAGAATAATCCAACAATCCATCTGTCTCTGTTTTCTTTACCGCAGAGAGCTGCAAACTCATCTGGCCGAGCGTAAGTCAACACAGCAGCTAGAGCCTCTCTCCAGTTTTGCAGGTTGCAAGACTGGACAATCTCCTTCCAATTCTTGGTCACAACTGCAGTGATGAGCTGGAAAAGAAAAAACATTCAGGGCATTCAGAATGCCTTCTGTTATGCATTCAGAATGCCTTCTGTTGCACACTTCATCAAGGGATCCAAACAGAGCTATAAATTTGAGATGCACAGCATCTTTTTAAAAATGGTTATGTAAATTTTGCTTTCACATAGGATCTAATGACATTTGAATTTGTTTACAGCGCCATCCATGCACAATGTAAGCATCACAATATGGTCCTCACGTTTCTATCATGGCTGAATCTACACACAGCAGACCGAAGTGAGAGAGGGGGCAAAATCAAACTTGGAGATATTTTTGTATGTTCGCCTATGAGTTCACACCCAACCCTCCAAACAGGAAACTAACACACAAGAGAGGGTCCCTTGGCTGTACTAGTTTTCCACTTACAGAGCTTCTTGTTCAGAAAGTATTCAAAAACATGATTTCCCATCTAGGATCAGTCTAATCTACTACCTCAGATCACTACCACTGCATTCTGCTCCATGTGTGGATCCAAGAGACTAAGGGCGCAATCCTAACCAACTTGCCAGCACTGATCTAGCAGCAATGCAGTGTTGCAAACTTAGGGGGGGTCTGGGGTGCTCAGATTTCTTGGACCCTAAAGCCCTCAAGGCCCCCCGTCCAGTAGTACTACCACCACCCTGTATGTGCCAGTGCCTCGGTCCAGGGACACTGAGACCTTCTAGGCTTAATTCTATCTCTTGCAGGCACTGAGCACTTTCTCCAATTAAAGCTTTAGTCCTCAAGTTACTAGACCTCAATGAGCACTTGGTAGCTTGCTGAATGGCTAGGCAGAATTCTGAACCTTTGTTCCCAACAGGCAATGAAACAACTTGGTAAAAGAGATTTTAGTTTATTAAGTACATATGGTTACATAAAGTTACTGTAAGGCAGCAAATGCTAGAGGAATAAACATCTAGGAAACATATCAATAATAAGATGATATTTTATTATTATTTTAATAAGAGGTCTATTAGGAGGGCAGGAGGTCTGGTCTAGAGGGTTGAGCCTCCGTTTGCCTGAAGATAACATCCGAAGGTCGCCAGTTCAAGGCCACCAGCACCGAACGAGACCCTGAAGCAGCTGACAAGCCCAGTCGAGTTATTCCACCTGCTCTAGGAGAGATGAAGGAGCTGCTTGTCAGCCTGCGTGGGAGGAATCTGGAGGCCTGAAAGTGATAACAGACCATAAAAGATCCATCTGAAATGTTGTGCGGTTCTTGAAAGATAGAACCTTTCTTCAATTGTAAAAATCCCTACGAGGATTTAGAACAGCCTGCCTATGTAAACGCCTTGAATTAAAGTCTGAGGAGAAATCTGATGACCAAAAAAGGTGGTATATAAATGCCTGTATTATTATTATTAATAATAATAATAATAATAATAAAGCTAGCTGGCTATCTCTATTAATACCTATCTCTCACCTGGGTCAATTACTGTTGTAGATCTTTTAGCTCCAGGTTACCTGTGAGGCCAGATGCCCATGGTAGACAATGGAGCTCACAGCGTGCAGGATATTGCACCCAAAAACTCTGCCCAAGAAGAACCAGACTCACCCCTTTGGACACTCATTATTATACTTCTTATGCTAATAGTACTGAGGTGACTTCATACTTATTTAGACTGTCCAATCAGAAACTTTTGATGACAGAACCTTCTCAGAGTGGGTCTGGTTGCTAGCCCTCCTAGTTCTTACCCCTCCCAACTGGAGATCCATAGCTACATTCCATTCCAGATGATCAGGCGCCCCTCAGTCTACTGGGTTGTAATTCTTGTTGTCTGTCCTTTCTGGACAGCAAAGGAGAGACAACAATCTTTTTGTTTGTTTACTCACATTCTTGCAGCTAGGAACTGCTAGCCACTTCTCCGTTACTGACTTAGTTTGGTTCAGGCTTCACATGCTAACCTAGGCCTAAACTGTACATATTCATGACATGCAGCCCCAAGGTAAGGTAACAAACATGCCCTTACCTTGAGGAGGCTGCCCCCCTCCACTGCAGGATGCAGTGCACACCACATTGGCACAACTATGTCAGTACTGGAAAGTTGGTTGGGATTGCCCCCAAAGTTGGTAACTTTTTTTTTTAATGCTCTCTGTCATTCCCCTAGATCAGGGGTGTCCAAAGTTTTTGACAGGAGGGCCACATTGTCTCTCTGACACTGTGTCGGGGGCCGGGGGAAAAAAGAATTAAGTTACATTTCAAATTTGAGTAAATTTACATACGTCTACATAAATGAATATATTAAAGATGAACTTATATGAATGAATGAAGGTCTTGCAATAGCTCAAGGCCTATAAAAGGCCTTGCACAAAGCAAGGCTGGCCTTTCCTTTGCTGCTGCTACTGCATCACAGACATGAAACAGCAAGCAGTGGAGAGAGCCTTCATCCCACAGCTCACTGAGAGGTCAAACAGTTGCCCTCACACTGAGAGCAGTTGCATCGGGCCAGTGTGGGCTCCAACAAATCTCCGGAGGGCCAAAGTCTCACTGGAGACTGGGAGCTCCCTGAGGGCCGCATTGAGAGGCCTCGAGGGCCGCAAGTGGCCCCAGGGCCGGGGTTTGGGCACCCCTGCCCTAGATTCACCCCACTTAAGCAACTTGCTCCTTACAGCATTTCCAAGACCTGCTTTTCTCTTTGACACAATCCTCAAGAAACTGCAGGTGGGGGGGGGGGAGAATGCCTGGGCCGTATCACTCCTGACTGCAGGTGATCAACAGGCCATCTAGTTCACCATCCAGTTCCCGAAAGTGGACAGCGAGATAATTTCAGGAAAACCCACACCTGCTGATTGCCCCCTTCCAACAGATCAGAGGCACACTACCTCTGAGAACAGAGATTTGATTTAGGTATCGTAACTAATAGTTATCGTCAGACTTTACTGTCTATTAGGACTCTCTGAGAGCCATTTAAAGCCAGAGGCCTTCACATCCTGTGGCAGTGAATTCCAACTTGTTCCTCAAACTCTCTCATCTCCACTAAGCATATGCAGGTACCTGATCACTCCTTTCCTGGAAAGTCTATTGTAAGTTGTAAGCCCTCTGGGAAAGGACTGTGAAACTAGCTTTATAAAGCATGCTCAATCGAATCAGATCATGGAATGGATGGAGTGACTTTTACCAAAAGAAAAGGCAAGTTCATTGATTTCAGAGAAGCCCCAATGATTTTAACTTGGCTTTCTGAGTTATGGACAACATTTTTTTAAAAAGGACTGTCTGTTCACCATTCCCTTTTTAAAAAATGTATAATTACTGTGCAAATGTTAAGATTTTACAGTGTTAAATTTTTAAAACCAAGAGGTGCAGACTAAACAAAAAGATCCCCCCAAAAGTAGGACAGAAGACAGGATGGAAGTAGGATGGAAGACAGAAGTAGTCTAGATCAGGAAAATGTCGAGAAGAAAAACAAAACATATGAAAAGCAATTCAGTAGTATTAGAGCCGGTAAGAAAGAAAGGCAACCTGGCAATACCATTTACTATCCTTGCTTGCAGGTAATTCTACTTCCATTAACCTCTGCCTATCTGATATTCCTAATATTTTATTCAACAAGTTCTATACCTCCAGAAACAGTAGAGCATACACAGACTCTCTCTGTCAACAGCCCCATTTGTCTTATTGCTAGAGCTTCCAGGATCTTGGTAATCTAATTCAGGAACTTGATTGCCTATAGCCATGCACAACAAAGACTTCAATGCTGAGGAGGTGTGAACCTCTGTCAAGAAGTACAGATTGCTAGGAAAGCAAACAAAGCAACTGAAATGAAAGCTTACTCAGAAGAAGGGTTGACACTATCCAGGCAAAGCTGGATGTGTGTTTGAGGAAACCTCACTTCACACAGTATTTAAGATTACACGTAGCCTAATGTCAGCCTTTATCAGGAAACTCTCAGTGCAGCTGCTTCTTTGGACCAATTTACTAAACCTGTATTTTGCCTTTCAAACTGGCACCAAAAGTCTGTTGACAACAACAGCAAAAGCAGGTCAAGCACAAGTTATGTTATAGCTCCAAGCTAAAAACATACATACTCTGGTAATTTTGCCCCGGGTCCTGGCAAAGTATTTCTTCTGTGTCCTAGACAGCAGCTCCTGGCCACCAGCTATAGCCAATATAATGGCATCAGCCATGCGATTGTCATGGAGGCAGAGGTCAACAGCACTTTCAAAGTTACCAGTAAGCAAAGCCTGGGTGATCAAACCATCAATGTCTGTAGCAAAGAAAAATAACAGGAAGACACATGCTTAAGATCATCACTATAAACTCACAAAGAAATGAAAAATGTGCAAATTTAACTAAGTCTGCACGAGCTGTACAAAACGCATTTTTTTTTACCTCCGGTGACAGAAATGTTAAATGTCTCACTTGCAGATGGCAGAGTCTCTGTCTCCTCTTTTGTATGCTAATAGAGAGAAAGAACACTTTTTAGTGTGGTTCTGAGAACCTATTTAAATAACTCCAAATAAGAACGCACACAGCTCTTGCTGGGAAAATGAGATTTTTCCTAAGAGGCTAACACCTAAACACACCAGTATTATTATTGCCACTTACCTATTACCAAGTACCACACCAGAGTAATGCCCACACTGCCTTGACAGCATTAAAAAAAATCGCTGAACATGGTGACAGCACTGAGCACATCTAAGTCAGATGTGGGAGGGAGGTCAGTCAGTCTAAGACTAAGTCAGCCTTAGACCAAGTCAGCCTTAGACTAAGTCAGTCTAAGGGAGGGCACCAGGATGAGGTCTCCTGTTATCTGGTGTGCTCCCTGGGGCATTTGGTGGGCCGCTGTGAGATACAGGAAGCTGGACTAGATGGGCCTATGGCCTGATCCAATGGGGCTGTTCTTATGTTCTTATAAGTCATCAACTAAAATATCCAGCTCTCATATTGAGAGCTGCTTGGTCTGTCGCCCATCTAAATTGCTGCCCATTTTTAATGTAAGCAGCAAGCAGTGGGCACACACTGAAATATCTGTCTGACTTCCAAAGAAGGTCTCTCAAAGCATATTATGTACAAATAAGCAACAACACTTGGTAGTAATAAAGTGGGAATACACTGCAGAAAATTTCAAAGTCAAAACGACTAACTGAAAAAGACAGCATAGTCCATGGCATTTTAACTGTTCCCCCCCCCAAGTGCCACTTTTCCCAAGCAAGTATAATTCTAAGTGCCACCAGTGAGGGAAGCTGTGCACAGTAGTGGGCAGTACGTTTGGACTTTGATCTGTACCCTCTTTCTCTGACCTATGCCTCTTTTGAAGGGCCAGGCAGCTCCATAGCCATGTGTTACTGGCACATCCACCATCAAAAGACCCCCACCCCGCCACCCCCCCATTTCCACTTCTAGCAGGGTTGGACAAAGAAGGGCAATGCCACATCATCTGATACGGGGTGAAGTACCACTGGCTGGAACACTCTGGTATAGTTATCCCACCCACTTTACTCAGTCTGACATTTAGCAATTGTTAATACAAATGTACGAACACACACATTTCACAGCAAAGCAGCTGGGGCAAGTGAAGTGGCAGCCACTTCTCTCACATGGTTAGCACAGAAGAGAACAAATACCTCTCCCAAGAGCTGATCCAGAGCAGCCACACCCTCTTCGCCATCACTCTGTGCAGGCTGGTCAGATTCCTCAAGAGACTTTCTCGCAAAAGAGAAATGAAGATCTTGAAGATTTTTAGCAGAGAGAACATCACCAAAGCAGAAAGCCAGCCCAGTCACCACTCTCCCCCAAAGACACAATGCCTGTAAGCCATTCCAGCAACAACCACAGAGTGCCACTTTCGCTTCCTCTGCTCCCCTTTCCCAAAAGACATATGCAAGTGACTAATGGTTAGCAAAATAGACACTAGTAAGATGGTGCTTTCAACACTGGCAAAGAAGTGAATGGGAGGCACCAACCAGAGAAAGGAGGACTTCATTACCTTGGATCCTAAAAGGACTTCTGCAGGCAGACCAGATTCATTCAAGAGGACAAAATTTGGTTTAGTTACAGAGTATTTGCATTCTTGAACAGACTGGACCTGGTGTTTGCCATTATTATTGCAGAAATTAGAAGAGATGCCACAGGGGCCAAAAAAAAAAAAAGAGACAGACGACTATACGGGAATGGGAAAGTGAGGAAAATGAAAGCCCAGGGAGTAAATAGACCCAAGAAAGTGAGGAGAGGAAAGACCACGATGACAGTGGCCGCAAAAGCATAGTGCACATACACAGCTCTGTGTTCAGTTTGATACTATGCTTTAAAGGGCATGGAAAAACACCACCACCAGGTTTAGAGAAGGCATTTCAAATATACAAAGCCGTTCACAAACTTTGAACGTGAATGTACAAAGCAGCTTCGTGCCTAGTCAGACCATTTGTCCATCCAGCTCAACAACTGTCATGGTGAGCAGGGACCCTTCACTTTAATAGAAACCTCACTTTTTTTCTGAGCAACACAGAACCAGCTACAACTGCACATATCTGCCATTCTGACTTTTTTCCCCACTTGCATTTCCTCAGCAGTAACTGAGCTGAGATGGGGAGTGAGAACACCAGTTTGACTGACACCTGTCCCCCACCGAAGAAAGATGACAGCAAGTAAACAACAACACTTCACCAAGTTTGGCAACCATCTTGCCTTTGGTCAAGTTGATCAACTGAACCCACACAGAGGGGAGGTACAGGGTGTTGGCATGAGGTTTCCTGCCCTTCAATCACTAATCAGAAAAGCAGAGGCTGGACCAACCGGAACTCCATAAAAGGAGCCAACTCATTTGAATCTGTGGCACCTTTGCGCAAGCACCAGCAAAGGTTTCCTGTCCATTGCGGGGTCCCCTCCATGATCCTGGAGGCAAATGAGGATGATGCATCTGAGTTCCTTTTCTAGGCAGAACTACGTCTAACTGGTCATGTCAGATTATTGTCTTTAGTTTGCCTCTAACTCAGAAACCCATTTTATCTGACTACATGTATCTAACAATAGGTCATTTCCCCTTAAAAAGAAAACCCTAAACAGGTCAATCTTTGCAAGTTGCATGCCCATTCTTTCCACCCAGACCAAAGGGCTATTTTGCTGTTTCAAACAGCCTCTCAGGGCTAGAGTGGCCTTTATAGTATATACAGTTTGCTCTTATAGTAACCAGCTTCCATGCTGAGAAAACCTTTTAAATGAAGAGCACTGGTTCTGTGTAGTGCAGTAAATCTTCCCAGAGAAATTGGGAAAGTTATAGTGATGTATTACATTGTCAGACAAACAGCAGCAACATAAAATGCTACTGCAAATAAGACTAGTGTGAGATTGTAAAAACCACATGACTTCTTAAAAAGCAAATTTTTATATAGTTTAGTGATTGAAGGGCTTTTTCCCTTCCATTGCCGATATGAACTGAGATTGTGAGATATGGAATTTGAAAATTGCAAGTGAACATAAGTGCTAATTTGTTCATATATGTGCAGGTATTGTGACACAACAGAAACAAGGTGGATGCTAATTCCCCAAATTTACTCACATTGCATGGCAAAACAGTTGCATTTGCTTTCTTACCTTATCTAATTCTTGATCATGAAGGCTCTCTTTACTGAGCGTTGAGGTAACCTAGAAAGGGGAGGAAAGAATTATGCACCAATCACCTCAGCGAATGAGGCAAAATTTCAACTTCCTCAGTTTGCCAAAAGGCTACCAGAGATATAGCTAAACCTGAATGTGGCATTCAAAAATATGGCACTTGAAAGTCCTTACATGTTAGTCTCATATGGAAACTGCAGTCTACCGCAGACACCCGCCTATAAGTCGACCCCACAGATAAGTCGAGGGCGGGTTTTGAGCCAACAATCATGGAATTTTCCATGACCCTCGGATAAGTCGGGGGTTAAACTTAGGGGGGTGTCTGACTATAGTTTTGTCTGATTTTACTCAAGGCCAGATCCTGAAAAATAACCCACCACTAATTGTTACCTAAGAACTGTAGTCTAATTTATTAAAAACATAGTAAAAGATCATAAGATGCGTTTTTATTCTTTTTAAATTCTGGTTTTCATCACCTTTTTGTAAGCACACTGTAAACAACATACCAGTAAAACAGTGGTTCCCAACCTGGTATTCATGTACTCCCAGGGACACTCAACAAGACCTTTAGGGATACTTGAAAAAGAATGGAATAATGGTAGAAAAAGGCAGGTATGCTCCAGAATGCCTTGCAAGACAGGAATGCCTTGCTAGGAGCAGCAAAGCAGGAAGGGAGGTAGCTAGTTGGCTGTGAAAGCCCCACCAATAGCTAGTTTTTGGTCATCAACTCATGTATGAACCAGTGATAGCAAACCAGCACAGTAAAAATGCTGAAACATAATATGGAAAGTGATAAATCACCCAGAATTTCTCAGCACACTTCTGGTGCAAAACAGTGCAAAGGCAGAGTCTTCTGTTCTTCAAACAGATGAAAAGAAAAACACTGTGATAAATACATGAAGTCTGGGCTTTCATAGAGAGGAGATGAGGGCTTGTATCATCAATTACAAACATTTTGCTAATATGAAGGGTACAATTTATGGAAATGGGCTGCCAAGGGATATGCAAGTGAAAAGGGTTGGGAACCACTGCAGAAACCAGGAATCAAATCCACCTTTAAGGTGTCTGGTGTGTTAAGCCAGAAGCTCTACGTAGAACATACAACCCATAACACATAACTGGGAGTGTGCAATTCAATTCACAGCAGAGAGATGCAGCTGCATATATTTGTGCAACCCTTTTTACTCAGAAGTAGACCCACTGCTTTCCATGGGTGTTATTCTTAAGTAAGGGTGCACTGAACTGTAGCCTGGGAAGGAGGATTCCCATCCTGGTGTTTCAAAAAACAGACCTGCTTTGCTAGCATTTGCAAAGCAGAACCAGGCTGCAGCAGAAGGAAGAAGAATAAAAGGTTAACAAATTGCTTCTAAGGAGCTGTGCCTGCCTGCTGCTTGAGAAACTTGGCGCCTGTCTGCCGCTTGAGAAATGAAACTTTTCAGAGTTGAAAGGCTTTGCCCTCTGATTGACCCGGAGATAAAGCGAAGTGATAACTGGAGCTTGATTACTTGGCAAAAATTTCATGTACTATAAGCGAGTATCTTCAGTAGTTGTTTGGCAGGTATTCATAAAAACTATTTTCATGTCTCCCAGAGGCAGTACAACAAATTCACCAATTCAATGAAGGTCAGGTGACATGAGGAGCCAATAAAATCCTGGATGGTCTTAGTACTGCTGGCTCCTTAGACTGAGCAACATGTTATTCAGGTACGGACTAGCTGCTCTCAGAGTGTTCTGTTCTTGCTTACCTGTTTGACCGCTTCCTAGTTTGACTACCAGTTCCAGACCACTGATCGAGCAGGCCTGGCACTGCTCTGGCAGCAAGAGAAAGCAGGTAGCAGTAGTATAGGGGAGCTAGTGTGGGGATATGCGAATTTAGCAACTAACCCTGGACAAGCAGCCAGGTGGCTACATGCCCCAAGAGAGCTATAAATTTATTCCAGTTACCTTCTATGGATCAGTGCATTTTTTCCAAGAATCTAATGGGAGCCAAGCTTATAAAATGAAAAACAAATGGCCTCACTACAGTTACTAGAGGAAATCTGTGCATTTAATCAACAGTGAGTAGCCTTATTTACTGTAACTGCACAAAATTACCCTCTAGTCTTTCAACAATTCTATCCCTGTTCTCTCAAATCTCTACCCAAAGCCAAACACCCATTACCTTCCCAGTAACAGACCTGATACAGCAATGAATATTATGAGTGGCTTCCTTGTATCCTTCAAAAAAAATTTGTAGCATGTCCAGTTTCCATGGACATTTACCTTTTGCCCCAGATCATCTTTCCTGTACCCCAAGAGTTCCAGATATTTCCCACGCGAATCCTCTTCAAAATGCACCTACAGGGGTGATATTTTAAAAAGAAATTTCATTCTCTTCCCCCAGTCACTCCCATCCTATATCCCCTCTTAAGTAAGAATAACTGCAAATTAAACTACTCCAGAACAGAAACAGTGGTTGGGGTGAAAGCAGTGACTATGGGTGGCAGGCATCTTGCCTTATGGAGGAAGCTAGTTTTTAGTGATTCCTGCTATCTTCAGAATCCTCAAGGAGGTTTGTGAACATTCCCAGAAAAAGGGTTAGCAGAGTTAACCTAACAGGTCAAACTTCATTGTTTATTATTAGATGTCCGTGCTCTCTTTCAGGAAAAAAAATATCTCCCAAAGCAGCAAAATAAATGTTCAGGATGGGAGATAGAGGCTATGTTTTCAGCTCCTTAATGTGATAGGCTTTTGTTTGTTGTCTCACAGCAATACCTTCCATTCCAAGTGGGTGAAAATGTCTTACACCAGCTATTTCCCACTTGTGTTTTACACTGACAATACCCATTCTTTTCTGTGTCCAATACCTTGTTTATAATAATGGACCCTTTAAACAGTGCCCTAACTTTGCGGGAAACCAGTTTTCTGCAATTGGTTCCCCTGAGGCTGAAATTAATGGCTGACTGGTTAAAATGACCCACGGGTCAATCCTACAGGCATTTCCTGCAGAAATAGCACCCACCCACCAATGGGATGGCAATTCCTTAAGAACTGAGTCACATGATCTACCTGCACCCATGTGCCTGAGGGCACAACCCTAACCAGGTCTACTCAGAAGTAAGTCCTATTCTTTTCAACGGGGCTTACTCTCAAGAAAGTATGGTTAGGATTGCAGCCTGAGCCATATAATGTTTTTCAGGAGCCACTCATGCAAAAATGGCATCTGGGGTTCTGTTTAAGAGGCTCCAATTCCTTGTGATACCCTTTGGAACGCTTTAAAGGGATTAAGAGCTTCAGAACATGAAGTGAAATTACCTTTAAGAAAGACCACACATTCCTCTCAAAGTCATTCTTGGCAGCATCAATCTTCTTCTGGCAATAGGTGATGAAAGCTGCTGCCTGCACAGCCTCCTGTAGCTGATCTGAACGGGTCAAGAATTCCTTCTCGGTGACAACCTGACTGACGTAGACATGGTAGCGATGCTGTGGCTGCTCTCCTGATTGCTGGGGCTTGCTGTTCTCAAACGTAACTAGTTTCCCTCCAAACTAGAATTGAAATATACCATAAAGGTTTAGGCACCAACCTTGACACTTCAGTAGTCCGTTGGCAGATTTGCTCAAGAGAGAGAGAGAATGTGCATTTGCAAGGCTACAGTTAGCTGCGAACCTGAGCTTGTTTTGATCTTGTAAACTGCCTTGAGTTCTTTCTATTGGTGGAGACAAGCAATGTATACATATCTTTATAAAAATCAACTCCTGAAAGTAGGAGAATACTACATTTGCGAAACAGGCCATCCTGCTCTCAACATTCACTAAGGCTTGGTAACTACTTTTAAAGCTAAAACAGGCAGCCGCATTCCACCTCTCAGCAAGGTTCTTATCACCCAGAGCTGAAACAAAGATGTTTGTTAAAAGTATCTTATAAAAGATATAAAGCAGAAAGAGGACTTTGTGCAATTTTAAACTGGAAAGCAATAGAGAATATAAGTTTGGGGCCGCTGGTCGAAGGAGCTAAATTGACTCAGAAGGTTGTGGGGGTTAAATGCATTTGGACAACTTATACATTTACACACACAATAATAACCAGTATAGCAACCACCAGCAATGCAAGCACATCATAAAGAACAGTCTATACAGCTGTATAAGCAATTAGTATTCATTTCTAAATTATGGTTTGCTGTTTTAGGTCTGGCCTGGATAACCAAACCAAACCATAGCGTGGGTTCTTAAATTACGGTTAGTAGAAACCATGAGTTCATGTTGCTTCTGAGCTCAGCCATTGTTATTAACTTTCCCTTTTAGGCTGCAGAAAGAGGCCATTCCTCTAAATAGAAGTTCTTTCCAATTTGGTTATTGAAAATAACTGAAAGATGCCAGCGATTGGAGACACTGACACTACAAAGCTCATGGTCTACCAGGGAGCTAAGAGCTGGACTGGAATGTGAGGGCATCCCAAGTACAAACAATCTTTACCCTTGTAAAGCTTTTAGTAGGTTATAGGCACACATGAGAAAGAATAAAAGAACGATCAATTTATACTTGGCCATTAATCCAAATAGCTTGAATGACTTCACCAGTAATTGTGGTAGTCCAAATTATATACCATGACAAAAAACACACTACAGTAAACCTTCCAAATATGGGCTGAGCCAAGTCATACAAAATAACTATTTCAGCTTGTGGTGGTTGATTCTGTACAAAGCATTACTTAATCCAGGGGTGTGTGTGGGGAGGGGGTGACATAGATGATTGGGATGGATCAGATCCAGGAGGGACTTTTAACCGTAATTGGAACACAAAGGCTGAACCAGACTGACTCCATGTTTGTCTTCGCAAATGCTTGGTTAAGATGTATGAAAGGTTTGGCTAAGGTGCTTGAAATGTTTGATAAAATAAAGCTGCGAGAAGCAGAAATGAAACTAGAAATTGGAAACGGTTCACACACATGAGCGATCCTGGCAGCCAGGCAAAGGATCAGAAGTTACACTCGGTGAAACCAGACCCTTTCCTGTGTCTCTCTCAGCATAACTTTCCATTGTATGACACCTGCGCATATGTCTGACGTATACAAGTGACCGTCATATCTATGGGGGACAGCAGCTGCTATCTGAAGGGCGTGTCACAATGGGGAGTTCTCTCAAGCACAGAGTTTTTGTATTAACTGATTTCCAAGTGGCAGCATCTCAATTCCTTATCTGTAAAATGAGAACTGTAGAGACTGAGCTACAAGTTTATTGTGAGGGAAAACAGATTAGAAAAAATGTAAATAATAGTTTATCAAAACCCATGTGCAATCCACGCTGTTGTCCTTTTATTCCAAAGAAGGGCAGAAACATTAACAAGGGACAAACTGAAAGCCCCTTCGCTGCAGATGTTCTACAAAAAGAACAAATGAAGCTCCTAAATAAATGAAGGAGTCATGGAGGGTACAAGTATTGGGCTACAGTTCTTAGCTCCCCCTCCAAATGAGGCAATGTAACCTGCTTTCCTTCTTTCTTCCTGCTCAGGATGATAAAGAACCTGGTTCTTCCTAGGGCTCCTGGCTGAGCTATAAATCTGTATTTGTCCACAGTAGGGTCAGGACAAAGACTGGCTTAGAGGGGAAGTAGGAGATGCCTCCTACCCCATCTCCATTTTACCTTTCTTCAAAAGAATCTGCCTCCTAGTGGACGTATCAGAGAGTAGCCTCAGGATTGGATCTCTGGAGGGCAATAACGTAGGACTAACATACACATTCCTGCCATGCAAACTTTGTAGATAAGTGTTCAGAAGCTTCAATAATTTTCTAACACAGCAGAGTGCAAAAGAAGCTTCCACTTACCGAAAAAGATGCACCCACAGGTCGGCGAATCCACCTGGGTGGCTTCTTCAAAGGCATGACTGTGCTCTGTGGGGTTGTCTGCTGTGGAAGCTGTAACGGAGGGAGGGCTTGGCCTGTTCCAAATGGATCAAGAGTCCCAAAGGATGATGAAAGCTTTGGGGAAAAAAGGAAAAAGTGACTCCACAACTCAATCCAATGTACATCCCAAACTGATTTTTAGCTTCTGATATTCTATATATGGAAAGGACAAATTAAAAATTGAAATGAACTGAAGAACAAAGTGGATTTTAACTGCTATTTTTTAGTTTATTTATTAGCTCTGGGAAAAGGAAGGATTGCAGCAGCATTGCCAATCGTTTGACAGTGCATTCATCATCATCATCATCATTAAGCTTAGTTCCAGGATAATGTGCAATTAAAGAATAAGGCAATACATTAACCAATCAAAATTATCATCCGTTTCATGCAAAACAAGGAGCTCATCATGGAGAACGTCTGTTAATGGCTCCTAGTTATGATGGCTCTATAACACCTTCAGATTGAGAGGAGGCACGCAACTGAGCGTCAGGTGCTGAAAAGCAACAGCACAAAAGGGCTATCTGTATCCACATCCCACTTCTGGGTTTCCCAGAAGCAGCTGGTGGGCCACTGTGGGAAGCACAACATTGCACTGGATGGGCCTTTGGTCTGATTCAAAAGGGGTCTTCTAATGCTCTCTTCCACTTAAGAACATAAGAACAGCCCCACTGGATCAGGCTATAGGCCCATCTAGTCCAGCTTCCTGTATCTCACAGCGGCCCACCAAATGCCCCAGGGAGCACACCAGATAACAAGAGACCTCATCCTGGTGCCCTCCCTTGCATCTGGCATTCTGACATAACCCTTTTCTAAAATCAGGAGGTTGTGCACACACATCATGGCTTGTACCCCATAATGGATTTTTCTTCCAGAAACTTGTCCAATCCCCTTTTAAAGGCGTCTAGGCTAGATGCCAGCACCACATACTGTGGCAAGGAGTTCCACAGACCGACCACACGCTGAGTACTTGTAGATTTACAGGTTTACAGAGCAACACCATGATTTGTGAGGGATCCATAATACTTACTGAAACATTCAAAGAACATAGATTGTTGTCACTGGATAACAGCTTCCGTTTATCAACCGTGCAAACAAACTCTAAGAAACTACAACACAGGTGGACCCTTTTTATCCACAGCACTTCTGGTTATGTCCGGGGGTCAGGTGAGGATCCACACCTGCAGATTTGGGCATCTGTGGGGGTTCAGGGAATGGGGACCCCCATGGATGACGAGGGCCAAATGTAATTATCAGTTAAAGTTGCCTTTAAGCACTTCATAACATGTTACAAAAACCTGCCTTCCTCCAACCTGATATTTACAGCTGTTTTGTGTTCTTAATACCTTGTCCGCCTGTTTCTGCCGCAGACTGTCTATGCTTCCTCCCATGATTGAGTAAATACTGATCCGTCCATCAAAAGAAGCTGCAGAAAGGAGAGCAGGGTTTCTGGGACACCACTGTACATCAAAGCACCACTGGGTGTTGGTAGGAAGTTCATATAAAACCTGTGCCCAAAACCAAACACATTAGGAAAATAACAAGGTGACAAGCCAATAGCACAGCTCTAAGCAAGATGCTTGAAGTGTAGATGTATCTTAATGCATGGATCTCAGAGAACTTTGATACCACAACTACTTCTTCTGGTGATGCATTTTAAAATATGGGGTGACAATAAACTACATGTCAAGAATGCTATGCATTCAGTTTGGAATGGCATCCCCTTTCAAGGTTCTCCTTATCAATCTTCCCCTTTCCTAGCTTGAGTGGATTCCAATGGATATTAGACTTTTATGCTGTGATACACTTTATGGATGGCTAGATGAGACTGGAGACAAGTCCAGACAAGCACACTGCAGCAGGGAAGGGAAGCTCCTGATGCATCCTCATTTATGAATCTTTGTACAATGCTGCCAGCTATGCACATTTAGGAAAGGTCTTCATCCATATAGATCAGGAATGACACGCTGTGCTGGGAGCAGTTCTTTAAGGGAGTATGACCTAGTAAGAATGGAACAGGCCAATAGAGCATTCTTAGCAGAGATATGCATTCTGTGGAAGAACCGCTCCAGAACATTATCTTGGTTCTTGCTGGAAGATCCACAGGATCTACAAAAGCCATTCTAGTCTAGCTCTTAAATTGGGATCTCTTTTTTTCTGAATTCTTTATATCTAAATCTTAAAATGATTTTATGAACTCTTAATATCCTTGGTTGTTTTACATTTGACTGTAAAATGACTGCACCCCTAAGTATTTTATGGAAAAGACACTTTGTAAATATTATTTATTACAGCATTTATATACCGCCTCTCTCAGACTCAAAGAGGTTGATGTAGGCAGGATGTCCAAGTGAGGTTTTTATAAGTACTATATTGTGTACATGAGAGAGCTCATAAAACTCTCCATTTTTCCAGGTATTTCCTTTCAAAGTGCAATCATCATCCTGGCTGCATAGCATCAAATACTTTAACAAACAGTATTTATAAGGGTGACTTATTTAACTTTTCATTGGGGACCTGTAAATGTTGAATGCTTAAAGCCAGTTTGGACAAAATCAACACAAGGTTTGTAGCATCTAGTTGGGATGAACAAAGCACATCATCCATGCTATTCAGACAAGAAGTGCCTTTCCATTCCAAATGTGTGAAGTATATTTGCTGTACCTCTCCTGTGTTTGGATTGGAGCAAAGAATCTTAGAATCCTTTCCACAGCTCAGCAAAAGTTCAGGATCTGCCATACTCCAAGCAATGGTCAGAATACCCCTAATGTGAAAAGACAGAACAAAGTGATATAGAACAAATATAGAACAAAGAAATATAGAACAAAGAGCAAAGTTCAGACATGCTGTTATTAAGTAGCATCGAAAAAATCACTTAATTCAAGCGATTAAGTGGAGCTTCGCTTTCAACAGCAGCAAAAGCCACAGGAACAGGTTTGAAAAAGCAGCCATGTTTTACAACACATATAACAACTGCAATTAGTAGCCTGAAAAAGGATAACCCTGCAAAGATGCAAACATGCACAAGCTAATTAGATCTGATGTAGACATAAAATCATCATACTAGTCAACAAAACAATCAATGTGCTACAGGACTATTGGAAGTAATACTTGCTACACATAATACAGTAATAGTAAAATCATTGCCATATAATCCAGATATGATGTAGCGGCATGGTATACGTATAAGGGGGGATCAATGCCTGATATGGTAGACCAGCAATTCTCAACCTTTTTCATCTCACGGCACACTGACAAGGCACTGAAATGGTCAAGGCACACCACCAGGTTTTTGACAATCAACAAGGCACACCATGCTGCCAGTGGGGGGCTCACACCCCATTGGCCCTACAAATAAATGACCTTCCCCCAAATTCCTGTGGCACACCTGTGAACCACTTGCGGCACACCAAAATGCCACACAGCACAGTGATTGAAAGTGGCTGCTGTAGATCAACGTACAGTTGGGCTGCCCTTATCTGGTATCCGTGGATCTGCCCCCACCACACTCCCATTAATGTTATTTCAATGCTTACCAGAGTGAAAATGTTCTACCTGTATAGGTCACTATAAGCACACAAACTTATAGCCTCCCAGCAGCCTGAACGCTTGAAAAAACTAGACTGAGGTTAACAGGAAGCGGAAGTTAACTACTACTATACCCCCTCACCCTGGCCCAAAGAATGCATATATCCATACCTTGCGTGGTTTTCTAGAACACGAAGCGGAGAAGATGCAAATCGAAGATCCCACATCTGGATTACTGGTAGTCTGTCGTCCTCTGAAGCCAGAACCATTTGCGTAGCAACATCAGGATGCCAAGCCAGCCCTGAGCAGTGCATCTGCAATTAAAATAACCAATGGTCAGCTCTAACAGCATTAAGTAATCTCAGAAATGAACAAACCCATTCACCCCAATTGTTTATATCCAAGACCACTTTCACAGATTTCCCTAAATGTGCACTTATCACCACCTCTGAGATGGTTCCCATGCAGGCCTGGGAACGTGTAAAGGCTCTTGCCCACATGAATACTCCCAGCATCATGGTGACGCCATGCAAAGGAAGCATGTACACGCTCCTGGTCTAGCACACAGTCCTGGTCTAGCACAGAAGCAACAGCAGACAGGAATGTCTACCACACTGGAAAAGGGAAGATGCAAAAGAGTATATGTGTTAAGCACTTAAGTTTTACCTCCTGTGTTTGGCTTCAAGATGGCTTATAATAGAAGCTAAATGTGTACATAAAAAGATACAAAAACAAGACCATAAAAGCATAACAAACTGGCGGAATCTTTACCCTGTTACTGTGGTCACTGACTTTGATGATAGGTTCATTTTTCCTGAGATCCCACACTGTGGCACGGCCACTGGGGCTTGCAGAAGCCAAGATATGCTGAACTTGTCTGTTCCAAGCAATACAGCTGATGTCTTCAGGAGGCTGTTGGAAACAGAATGTACTCTCAGTGTATCTGGTTCTCCCCCTCCTCCCATGAGGTGCAATTCTAAACAAAGAATCACAATCACCACCACAGCTCTAACAAAAAACTAATGTTCTCAGCGTGCTCCAGCCAAGTATTTTACATTAGACTGACAGATCTTCTGTACTTCATAACACTCTCTCTCTCATCTACTGCCTACCCACAGCTCTACCACCCAGGAGTCCAGTCCTTTAAAACCACAAGAGACAGTCTAGAAAGCCCCTGGACTGATTCTTGCTGCTTCTGGCTGGGAAAACACACTGAAACTCTATGGCAGCTAAGCATGCACTTTTCTGTCACTCTCTCTCTCTCTCTCTCTCTCTCTCTCTCTCTGTACACCCTAAAAGGCATAACCTGGGAGATGCAAGGGATGGAATGTCAAGTAGCAGGTAGGAAGTGCTGGTGACAGGGGAAGCAGAGATGAAGTGCAGCTGCAACACCATTTTGCATTACAAGCCACTCTGAATATAACAGCAAAAAAATAGAAAAATCTACACTGCACACCAATTGGGGGGCCACTTCTCAGCCTCCTCCTCCTGGCAGTAATTCCTCCAGTTCCTGAAACACTGAAGGACCTGCCAGAGAAGTATTCCATGATGTCTGGAAGGCTTTCAGCAGAAGGCGAAGATGGCAATCTCCCCACTTGCAATAAAACTCTTTGACCCTAGCCTAAGTTGTTATAAGGGCAATGCAACCTGCCCATGGGGCTTTTATAAAACTTACTGCCACTAATGAGTAGCACTAGTGGTTGTAACAATTCTTTTCCAGTTTACTACTGATAAAGAAATGAACATAAGGCTACTTATTACCCAGACAAAGAAGACTGGCTAATTTATCAGGATAATCTTTCTGAGCAAAAGATGGCTGCATTTTTAAAGTTCCTTTAATCTTCAGTGTTTTAGTCTGAACAGTGAGAATTCTCACTGTTAACTTGAGTTTGTCTTTCAGTGTATCTCAACTCATTAGGAATTAACATACACTTCTTAGCCTACCACTGGACAAAGCAGGCAGCTGTGCTCCAGAAAGCTTCTTGGTAAATGCAACTCTATAGTGTCCCCAAACACTTGTCACCACACAGCTTTCGCAAACCAATATAGCTACTACTCTGAAATTTCTTCTACTAAAAATCTCAATGCTCATTTTGAAAGAAGCATTGCCAGACAATTGGGTATTTACCAAAGAGCTTGACAAGATTCTAAGTTGCCCCTGCACAACAATAATAATAATAACTTTTATTTTTACCCCGCCTTTCTCCCCGAAGGGACTCAAGGCGGCTTACAACAGATGAAAAACATAATTTAAAAACAAATAAAAACATATTAACACATCATAAAAAACAACAGTCAGAATAAAAAATAGGTAAAAAGTGCATAGAGCAGCAGCAAGTCATAAAAGAATCAGGCCTGTAAAAAATATTAAAAGATGTTAAAAAGATGTTAAAAAGGCCGAGAACTCAGAAGGCTTGTTTAAACAGAAGGGTCTTCAGGCCTCGCCGAAAGGTCTCAAGAGAGGGAGCCATTCTTAAGTCAAGGGGAAGGGAGTTCCATAGCGTTGGTGCCACTACTGAGAAGGCCCTATTTCTTGCCGCCGCCCCACGTACCTCCCTAGGCGGTGGCACTTGTAAAAAGGCCTTCTCTGATGACCTAAGAGGACGAGCCGGATTGTACGGGAGTAGGCGATCTCTAAGATACCCTGGTCCAGAGCAGTATAGGGCTTTAAAGGTCAATACCAGCACCTTGAATTGGGCACAGAAACAAGAGTCCCCAAACACCACAAATGTATGCCAGCTGAGATTGTATAAACTTTTTGTTCTCTTATCCACTACTAGATGGCTTTCTTCACACTGTTGGGCAAAATATACATATACACATACCTGTGTCTTAGCTCCTGGTGTCATTGGTGTTGCAAAGTTGTTCAAATCCCAGATGTAGATTTCAGACTCATTTGCACCCGAGGCTACGAGGTTTGTCTGTAACACACACACACACACACACACACACGCAATAAGAATCAAGAGTACTCTTATAATGTTGGTACTGTATAACTAGCATAACCAAAAGCAACTCTGACCTGGAATAGATTGACGTCCAGAGCTCTTACAGGCCCCGTGTGCTTGTCTTTCTGTGCAATCACAACTTCACTGTCGCCTGCTATTATTTTTGCGGGGTCATACAAAATGATGTTTCCATTTTCGCCACCAGCAATAAGTACCCCTGAAAGATTCCCATCGGATGCCATTTTGTGAGGACCCCATATTAATTTATGATACCTGCAAGATCATTTCAAGAAGGGTGCAGGGAGGGGTAAAGGGAGACAGAGACAAAAATATATAAAAGATACATTCTTTGTGTCAGTCCTATTGTTCTGTTAATGAGTTTCATTTGTCTTTATGAGATGACCAGTGGGGTGCAGGGACTGCACTGTTAGAAGCAAGTGATCCTGCTCCATTTCCAGATGAGCTACACAACCTGGCTTACACCCCTTGGATGTCGTACGGGGGTCCCTTACAAGTTGGAGACAAGGAACAGAAAGCTTAAACATAGCAAAATGACTTACAAAGGGGAATTTTCTTCCATAAGGAATCATGTAAATAGGGGTTAATGGACACCATACACACAACCCGAACCTGTATAGACGAGAACCTCTCCTTAAGGGACAGCACATCCACAAGACAAGTTGAGAACTTAATGGCAGGCAGTGAATTAGAGGAGGCAGCAAATTGGGCAGGGGTACCCTGTGCCAATCTGTCACCTGTCCACTTAAGAGCTTGGAGGATGCAGGGAGGAGAAAGAAGAACATGCAGAACCAGCAATGGAAAAAACTAAATAGCAGGGATGCTCCTTTAAGAGGGTGAAGAAGATATGCAGGCTGGGCTATGGCACTAAAGGAAGTGCAGGGAATTTTACGTCTAGTTCCTCAAAACGTTGAGACTTAAATGCAAAGACATGAACAACAAGGAGGCTTATGAAGGGGACCCCTTGCTGGGCCATTTACACTACAAGCCAATAGCCCTTATGAAAACTTAAATCTTTAAAAACAGAGGTGACATACACCTATTATATTTAGATGAGGACCTAGGGAGGGGAAAAGTTTGATCTACTTATGTACAATACAATATAGTCTGAACAAGGCAGGCACCGCCAATGGCAACATAAGCAGTCAATGGAAGCACATGGTCTACTGCTGACATTGTATCTGCTATGAAAAATGCATGGCCTCTGTCCAAACTCAATGGAAAGTTTTCAACTCGGTCCCCCGTCTAGGAGCATCTTTCACATTCATTAACACTGACAATATTGCTCTGTCAAGAAAAGCAGCTGCTGTTAGCTCATTGCAAGTACCGTGACAGAGGACAAACATAATTCTCCCTGGTCGGAAATATATATATGAATAGCTAGGGTGATTCTAGCTTTAGTTAAAGGTAAACAATAAAAACGTGGAAAGGATTCAGAATCGCCCTTCCAAATAAAGGACACAATCCAATGTTTTTAAGCTGGGACAACAGCACAGACACAGGCCTTCATGCTGGCCTGTACACTGGACTATTGGGAGAGGGGGACACCCAAACAACATGAGATTCCCCCAGAGGGTTGGGACTCACTAAGTGGGTCGCAAGCCAATTTCAGGTGGGTGCCCATTCATTTCAGTATTTTATTTTCAATATATTAGACTTGGTCCTGCCATGGTAAGTGATTGCATTTACAGTCACAGGGGAATGTTACAGATCTGTACCTTTAACAGGTTACTATGTATATGCTTTTAACAATGATAGCCAATGGGGCTTACTCTTGGGAAAGCATGGATAGGATTGCAGCCTAGGATTGTTAAAAATTTTCCTACCTGATGATGTCACTTTTGGGCATGTCATCATTTCCAGGGTAATGACCGCTTCCGATGGGTCCAGACAGATTGTCATTCTAAAAAGTAGGTCCCAGTGCTAAAAAGTTTGAGAACTATTGCCCTACATCCAAGTCCCCTGTGCTTATGAGACTAGGGGTCCAATCCTAACCAACTTTCCAGGCCCGATACCACCTCATTGCAGCCACAGGGTTAATGGAACAAACCTTGCCTTTAGGAGGCCTCCGAGATTCCCACCACCACTACCACGGGATGTAGCACATGCCCTGCTGGCAAGACTACATCAGGACTGGAAAGTTAGTTAGGACTTGTCTGTGGGAAGCAGGAGGAGGAGGAAGTTGGTAAGGACAAAACAAGCCGACTACCCTGGATCCAGCCATCATAGACCCCAGGGCACACAAGCAAGTTGACTGTGCCAACGCCTTCATTCTCCCTCATGCTCAGTAAGAAGAGTGAATACAGTAGGGATTCCCTCTGGGGACAGCCCCAAATGACCCTTCCCCTCAGCCACTGCTAACTTTGGAAGAACTCTTTGCATTGTCTAGGAAAAGACAACCTGCATATCTGAGCCAGCATGAAAGCACTATTGAGTTGTGCTAGGCACATCTGGCCTAGTGGGGCAAGTGGAGTTTCACGTTATCTCACACACGGGACCTTGGAATTGGACACAGGCAACAAACTTTTGGCCCTCGGGCACAACGCATGGACTGGATTGTGCCTAAGTCATTACAGTGAAATCCTAATCATATTTGGCGGCATAATCATCTTCGAAAAAGTGTCTCCAAATCTAGATCGCTTAACATGCACACACTGCAATTCCCGTAAGCGACAGTTACCTGTGAGCAGAGGAGAAGGTGGCGCAGGACTTCATATCCAGTGATGGGTCTGTCAGGTCAAGTTCAAATATTTCTAGAGAGGCATTGGTACTGAAGGTGGCATCCAGCTGCTGAGCAGACGTACCTAAACAGAAATATGCCACTGCTTACCACTAAGGCACTGCAAAAATTTCACTTTCCACTTCCATGATAATTCAGCATATTTAAAAAGGGAACAAATGTACTGATCTTGTTTCAAGCAAATTTTTAAAATCATAAATCATAAGATCCCCTGGTCGGTGGTGACTTTACTTTTATTGCGCATGAATTTTTTTCTTTACTCTTACTGATGTTGGTAATCATAAAGGAAAAGGGTGTGTTTTCTGTATTGTAGTAGTGTGGTGGTTGAAGAGCTAAGCGAGACAATGGTCTGCTTTGGTAAGGACTAAATAAACCCATTAGTCATATCAAACAAAATTCTCACTCTGGATAATGTTTAGGTGACATACAACTTAGAGAAGTTGTTGAATAAAAGTAACAATTGTGGCTGTACGTTCTTAGAGGTGGTTTGAACAGAAATTGATGGAGGATATTCATGGCTATTGGCCATAAAAGCTGTATGAAACATCCATTAACAGAGACATTTATTTTTTCACATTTTTATACTGCTCTTCCTCGAAAGAGCTCAGGGCAGTGTACATAGCTTCTCCCCTCCTTTTGTCCTCACAACAACCCTGTGAGGTGGGTGAGGCTGAGAGAATGTGACTGGCCCAAATTCACCCAGGAAGCTACATAGCTGAGGGGGGATTTGAACCTCGATCTTCCAGGTTTAAGTCCACCTCTCAAATCTAGATGCTGGAGACAAGCAACAAACTACCTTCTTTATGGCATCCAAGGCATCTGGGCTAGTTGGTGCTGAACCAGATAGACACTGGTCTGGTTCACTATGGCAATTATGCCTTTATTAAGGGCAAAAATCGGCCTCAGCACAAAAAGCAATCAACCAGACCAAAAACATACACTTAGAGAAGTTTGGACTTGCTGGGAAAATTCTCCATTTTGGGGGCTGTGATCTTATGCAGGTTTTAAGCTATACTTATGGGCCTGGTGTATTTGAACATATAAACCATGACTTAGATCAGTGTGGTCCAACATGCGGCCCACAAGGCCCCTTTGATGCCCCTCTGAAGCCCTCCACATCCTCCAGCTTCAGCAACTTTTTGGTCTCCTTGCTGCACCATTCTGACACTTTTGGAGAAGAAACTGTGGCAGGGAGACTGAAAAGCCCCGCCAAATCTACCACTGCCTCCACCTCTTTCTAACTGAGCCTGCTGAGTGATTTGGGCAGCTCAGAACTTGGAAGTAATTGGTGGTGACATCATCAAGTCACTACCAATTACTTCCGTGTCGGCACAGACAGGGTTCATGCCATGGTCATGGAACCCCCTGGCTACCAGAAGTTTACAACCTGATTTAGGTTAACATGAACATACCATGGTGAGCCTTTGGACTTCTCTTAATTTTCAAACAACTGCAGTTTCCTGTAACTTATGAGCTTGGGAAACTGTGGTTTACTCAAGTTCATTAAAACTAATCCTACTTTGCCTGCTAACCAGAATAAGAATAATTCACAAATCTGAGTTCATATGGGGAACTGTGATTTGGTCAAAAGTGACAGTAGACACTTTCAACTCTTCCCTTCATCCTTTCCAGACGGAGAAAGAAGAGGGGGAACAGGCAAACTCCAAAAATGAACAGAAGAACTCCAAACATGCCTTCATAGTGCTAAGCAGCATGCAGAGTTATAACTAAAACAGGGCCACAGTACAACAACTTTCAGGACAGTGCTAACCATTCTGAAGTGCTAGGCCTGCAAATGTCTTGATACTCATAAATGCTGCATCAAATCTCTGGGTAATCAGATGCCTGGGACTTTCCTAACACACTTCTGTTACAAGCTTCAACTTTAATAAGTATAAATACTTATACACTTGGACAAAACAAGGATTTATTAAAATTACCAGTAGCCAAATAAATGGGATGATGGTGGGCTGGACTCCATGCCTGGATGGCAGTGCGGTCTATCTCTTTTAGCTTCATCCTGCTGAGAAATTTTTAAGAGAATTCAAGAGAATGTCTAACAACACAGGTCTAAGAATTTTTAATACAAATACACTTGGTCTGCTTTAGCTGTTTGACTTATGCTAGAATCATATTCTTCTGCAATACCACAGTACAGGATATGGTGCGTGCCCTTGGATGATAGCACAACAGTTGCACCACAATAACTCCAGGGGTGCTGACTGATGTACTACAAATGCTGGAACAATACTGTATCCATGGACCTCCAACAAGTTTTAAAAATAAGTATTTACTATGTTAATCCACATGATTAAAGAAAACATCTTATAAATGTGATAATTTCAAAGCACTGGCATGAACTTTAAAAGTCCACCACACAAAACGTATGTAGATTCTATTACTTTAAATCATATTTAATACTATGGACCTGTGGAGTAGGGCAAAACATAGGCAATGCAGCGGCAGGCTGACAGTCACCATCTGTTCTTCCTTATGCCCTTGGGTTAGCTACGCAATACAATAATACTAACTGTGTTAGTGCGTGAAACTGCCATCACACTTTTAACTATGTTCTTCAGAGGCAGGGCTTTTTTTCTAATGGAATGTGGGGGGACGGAGTTCCGGCACCTTTTTGCAGGGGCCCCTCCCCTTCGGAGGCATTCCAGGAGGGGGGGAGCAAAACAGAGGCATTTGCTGGGTGGGTGCTAGGGGGTGCACGGTGGGCGGGCGGGCACCTGGCCCCTGCCTGACCACACAACGACCCCCTCCTGCCCCATCTCCAAGCTCTCGCCTGAGCCCAGCCCGCCTCCCCTCCCCCCGCTCTCTGCTTCCCTGCGCAGCTTCCAAGCCGGTGGAGGGCGTGGGGGACATGCGCCAACGCCGAGGAGGAGGACGGGAGACGGGCTGTGGGAGACAGGAGACGGGCTGTGGCACCCACGGAACACGCAGGTACTGGCTTGGTGGAGGAGGAGGGGAAGGAAGCTGGCTGGTAATAGCCCCGTGCCAATCTGCAGCACGAGCCTAGGCGTGTCTACTCAGAAGTAAGTTCCATTGTGTTCAATGGGGCTTACTCCCAGGAAAGTATCATAGCCTTGCAGCCTGAGTAGACAGGCAGAGGAAGGGCTCTGAGGCTGCAGTCCTTTCCACACCTTCCTGGAAGTGAGCCCCACTGCCTCTACTGGGACTGACTTCTGAGTAGACAGGTACAGGATTGGGCCCTGAGGCTGCCATCCTATCCACAGTAAGCCCCATTCACTAAAGTGGAACTTACTTCTGAGTAGACAGGCATAGGATTGGGCTCTTAGGCTGCAATCCTAGGCACTTTCTTGGGAGTAAGCTCCATTGACTAGAATGAGACTTACTTCAGAGTAGACATACCTAGGATTGGGCTCTTAATTCTGGCAGAGATATATATCTGCACCCATTTTCACCTGCTAAGGGCAGGTGAAAAGGGATTCTATGTGTGTACAACGTGCTGTCCAGCCTTGCCCGAGAGCCTCCTCATCCTTCCCCCACAAGTATGCCCTCCGCCAGCCAGAGTTTGCAGCTCCTCTCCAGCAATGCACAGCAGCTGCTCAGGGCAGCAGAGAACATACAATTGCATGCCAAGCACCTTCCCAAAGACACAGAGTATTCTGATACCTGAATTAAACCATATTTAATCACTTATTTGCAAATGTAGCTGTTTCTATGTGCACCTAAGGACCCCTCTTGTCTAAGAATTCCTTTTTTGGTCTTACTCCCACAGTTGCTTAGAGTAATTTTACTACATGGAACTCATGTAAGCCATTTTTCGGAATCCATTCACTGCTTCCTCTCCTCGAAGTAGTGCCACACTACATACTACACGCTACAAGTGCACCTGTACAGTATTTTTCCCCATGTGTAGAAAAAGTAGCTAGGGGGAAGGGGATGTGGAGATTGACAGCCCAATCCTATGCATGTCTACTCAGAAGTAAGTTCATCTTTAGGGGGGAAGCACATAAAAAAATATTTTATTTCTCCAATAAAAATGGTTTATAAATAAATAAATAAATAAAAGATTAACAAGTTGTGAGTTCCTGCACCTTTTATTTTACAAAAAAAGCACTGTTCACAGGTATCGCTAAAACAATCAGTTTCAAACCTTTTCAGACTGGGAACCCTCTCTCCATACCCTTCTCATCTTTTGGTTTTACCTCTTTCCCCATATCCTTGTAAAAAAAAAGTGTGCTTAAGATTTTTTTATTTTTTTGCTCCAATTACAATCCACTACTGACTATGGATGTGTTGGCAAATCTGGGTATCTTGGTGCATCCTGAGCAAAACCACCCTTAATGACCTTGAGAACCACTAGGGCCAGAAGGTGGTCTACAAATGCAACAAATGCATAAAATAATCAATAACCAGTACAAGAGCCTGTTTTTCCTGTTCACCAATCAATCAGGTGGCATTTGCAACAAGTCAGACAGGCATCCCACTAACCGCCTACCAAAAGGATAATGTGCACTCCTCCTGATGGCCCAATGCCAAGAATCTTATTCTAACCACAGCTTCCTCTTCACCATTTTAGTTAAAATCTTGAGTTTGAACTGTTCCACAATAACTTTCATCAAACATGAAACGAGATAAAGAAAACGTAAACAGAAAAGCCTCTCTTTATATGAGGCTGTGCACCAACTGAGATCTGGACAGCTGGCACTGCTTGAGGCTCCATCTTTACAACAAAGATAGTGGTGAGCAGCTAGAAACAGGCTTTTCCTGCAGTCATTCCTAAGCTTCAGAACAGGGGTTGGCAACCTTTCTGGGCAAAGGAGCCAGACATTTGGTGATGAAGTGATTGCCAAAATTTTGGGTTGCTAAGCTCCTAGAAGTGGCTGCACAGAGCTCGGCTTGGAAGGTGAAGCCTTCCATCCTATTTGCTCTGCACCACACAGGGAATAGCAGAGCCACCTGCCCAGGTTTGTGGAGTCCCTGTGATGTTGGGTGGAAGGCCAGATAGTGCCCATGGGCCATAGGTTGCTGACCCCTGCTTTGGAACCTCCTGCCTGAGGAAGTTTAAAAATCCTCATCTTTACTGGGATTGTGGAAAGGATTAAAACTTTCCTTTTCAGCAGGCCACAGGCTGATGTAGGTTCTGTGACTTGTTCTGTAGTGATGTTCTTTGTTCTTTTTTCATTGTATGATTGTTTGGTTTTATGATTTTTACTACTGTGAACTTATAGGATGGCAGTTACATTATTAATTAATATTTGTGCTATCATCACATATGGTATTTTGGTGTCTGTTCGTAATAACATAGCTTCCAAGTTCATTCACTCTGAACTGGAGAAGGGGAAAAAAGATGGCTAAATACTTAAGAACTGTTGCATTAAATGAACCTCTCTTCATGTTAAGGACACAAAAGAGGAAGAGTCATCTCTCCAGGTTCCCAATTTCAGGTACTGCAAGAATTGATCTTCCAATCACGCTGAATTCATCAAATTGTCATTTATATTCTACCTTTACTCCTATAATGGGGAAACCCAAGGCAGTTCACAACAAATGCACTAAAATACACCTGATGCACTAAAATAAACACAATAAAAGTAAAATGAAGCAGCAAATAAAAACACCAACAGCAATAGAAACAGCAGTACAGCACAAATCAGCTCTTTAACAGCAGCTAGAAAAACTACATCTAGAAAAAATAAGCAGGAACTAAATCCAATGAAAATGTAAAATGGGAAGGCTATACAGAAAAGGAAGTCTAAGCCCCACTGAAAGGACAACAGAGAGGGAATTACAAAGTTGTGGCACTGAGACAAAGAAGGCGATATGCCTTGTGGCAACCAACCTGGCCTCAGCCAAGTAGATGCCCCCCCAACCTTTAGATATAGGCCCACCAATGAAAAAGCAACCCTTTTAAGTACATCAGGCCCAAACCTTAGTCTTCTTATACTAAGAAAAGTGGGCCAAAAAGAGTGTCATGTCTATATTGCACTGTATATTCTCTGAGGCCAATCCAAAAATACTATTACTTTATTTAATACACAACCACCATATAAGTCACAGTACTTGAGATATGGATGCACAACAGATTTCAGAATCTAGAATTACCATAGTTGTATGCCTACAACACACACAAAATTGTACAGTTAAGTTACTCCAATCTCATCTTCAAGTAAACCTATGTAATGTAACGCGTACGTAACAGGTAACAAAAGCTTACTGACTCATTATTCTTTAACAGGAATCATTCCTTATTCCCATTCCAAATCTATTTTCCTTTCCTGGTTAAACACCCTAGTGCAAGACAAATTTCAAGTCCTCCAAAGAGGTGGACTAAGAAATAGTTAAAGGCACTTGCACACCACCGAAGCCTTGTGACTCTTGCTACTCCTAAGGATACCAAAGGAGAGCTCATAAACTTCCATGTCACCAAACTGCACGGAGAACAGATCATTGTTCAACAGACAGCTTGGAAACCTTTGATACAGACACAGCACCAAAGAAAGCCTGGCCTCTCATTCAGAACTATTAACAGGAACAGAAGGCTCCATGATCAAAAGTATTTCATGCTGACTGACTTTGCCTTCAACCCACCTTTTTCGATGGATCACTTATAGGGGAGTGATTTTCCCCACACATCTCTGCATTACTAAATCCTATCAGCAGCTATGAGTACAGAACAAGCACCACATAAACACAAAGGCATGACCTTATTTGCTTACCTAAAAATGACTAACAAACTCCCAGTTTGTGTTACTGGGATCCCCATTTACACCTACAACTTTGCAATGAAGGAATGTGTGTGGGGGAGGGGAGAGACATTTTATATGTTACCCAACCCAATCACAACCCCCTCCCCCCCCCAAGGTTAGTTAATGGATAAAGAATCCACTCTCTGGTCTTTGATGGCATGGTGGTTACTCTTAATTAACACTGAGCAAAGATGCAGTTTGGTGCATAAAAAACAAACAAGAGTGTGTGTTACAGCAAAACACAATCTAAGATCTCCAAGTGGTTTTAATATACAAATCACCTGCCTTGATAACATGCAGTATTTTTACAGCAAGAGGGGAAGGGGATAAAACTTACTCACAAGTGTTAGGAGTCAGTAACATACATTGGTTATGCCTGAATTCTCCCACTGGACTCACAATCACTTCTCCAAGGATGCACTTATCAAGCTCTCAATGTATGCATTAATTAAAGGGCTTTAACATGGGGATTTGAATCCACTGTTGTATACTTGCAAGTATACGACTAGATGGGGAGTAAAAACTGTCTAGATTTAGCAATACAGAGTGTGCATGTGTGTGATAAAGATCTATCTATATGGCATTATTAACACACAAGTCCCCCCCCCCAAAAATTGCCAGCTCACAGGCTTGCAAGCCCCCACAATTGCCAGCTCACCGACTGGCAACCCCCCCAACTGCCAGCTCACCAGCTGGCAACCCCCCCCCCCCAATTGCCAGTTCACAGGCTGGCAAACCCCCCACCCACCCAATTGCCAAACTCACAGGCTGGCAACCACCCCCCCCCAAACTGCCAGCTCACAGGCTTGCAGACACACACTATGGACTGGATTGAGCTAAGGGGCTTGGCAACTGCCACCCCAGGGCTCCTTCCAAGGCCAGACCCCAGCCCCATGTAACAAAAGAGCTGCAAGGGGCTACCAGACCCCAAAGTGGGGGTGGGGTGGGGGTGCTCCCTGAACCCAGTCCCCTTGCGAGGGAGGAAAGGAACAGGTCAAAACACAGCCTGAGAGCCCAATGCCCTGCATGCCTACTCAGAAGGAAGCCCCATTACAGTCAGTGGGGCTTACTCCAAGGTAAGGGTGGACAGGACTGTAGCCTCACAGCCCACTCCTAGCCACACTTTCCTGGGAGTAAGCCCCATTGACTGCAATGGGGCTTGCTTCTGAGTAGACATGCAGAGGGCTAGAGCCTCCTCAGAAGGAAGTCCCATTCTAGTCAGTGGGGCCTACTCCCAGGGAAGCGTGGTCAGGATCCACGCCTACTCAGGAGCGAGTCCCACTGTGCTGAGTGGGGCTTACTCCCGGGTAAGGGGCCGGGATGCCTCCTCAGAAGGGAGTCCCGCTCCCAGGCGAGCGGGCAGGAGGTGGGGCAGCCCCCCGGGGGACCGCCGTCCTCGCCCGCAGCGGCTCGGGAGCAGGCCCCGGAGGGGGAGGGCGTCCAGGGGGAGCGCCGCGGCCTCACCTCTCCCTGCGCCGCCGCCGCGGCCTCCTCCTCCCGAGCCGGCGGCTCCCGAGCGCTCCCTGCCAGGCCGAGGCTCCCCCTCGGCCGCTTCAACGTGGCAGCCGGAGCGCCGCCCTCACCCTCCGGCTTCCGGGGCAAACCGACCCCGCCCGGGCTGGGAGGAGAGCGGCGGAGGCGGGCCAAGCAGCCTCCCAGGCGGCCGCCCTTCTGAGCTCGGCCAGCCTCCCCGTGGCCGGGAGGGCGGCGTGCCCCCGAGCATGTGCAGAGTGCCTCCCCCCCACACCAACAAGGGAAGGCGGCAGTGCCCCTCAGGATGTGCAGTGCAGTGCCTTCCCCCTTGCAGTGGCAAAGGAAGACGGTGGTGTCCTGAGCATGTGCAGAGTGCCCTCTCCCCCTCACTGCGACAAGTGCCCCTGAGCAAGCCCGAGCCTTTCCTCTCTCACACCGGCAAGTGCCCAAGTATGTGCAGAGTGCCTTCCTCCTCACACTGGCAAGAGAAAACAGCGCCCCTCAGCATGTGCAGAATACCTTCCCCCCTCACAGTGGCAAGGGAAGGTGGGGGTGCCCCTGAGCATATGCAGAGTGCCTTCCCCCCTCACAATAGCAAGGGAAGGTGGCAGTGCTCCTGAGCATGTAGTGTCTTCTCCCTTACAGCAGCAAGGGGAGGCAGCAGTGGCCATGAGTGTGTACAGAGTGCCTTCCCCCCCCTCACACCAGCAAGGGAAGGAGACAGTGCCACTCAACATGTGCAGAGAGCTTCCCCCCCTTGCTGTGACTAGATGCCACCAGTTCCCAGTTTAGTGGCCTTGTCAGTGTGCCATGAGATGAAAAAGGTTGAAAACCGCTGGTCTAGATTATAAGCCATTTAGGGCAGGGATTTGTCCCTCTATATAAAAAATAATGAATGGCTTTTTCATTCCACTGTTCTGGAAATGACTGGTGTATTACTAAATTAGTTCCAAAGTTCTGGAAAACAAACACATATAATGGCTTCTATATTAAGTTTCCCTTACCTTGAGGAGACCTCCAAGACTGGCCCCATTGGCTCACATCCCCATTGGCCCTATTAATAAATGACCTTCCCCCAAATTCCACTGGCACACCTGAGGACCACTCGTGGCACACCAGTGTACCACGGCACAGTGGTTGAAAATGGCTGATCTAGACACAAGGGAGACACTGCAGCTTGGGCTAAGCAAGGGGAATAATATGGAGTTCTGCAGTTGAAGCATACTCAAGCTTAAGCACAACAGAGGGAGTGTAGTCTAAGGTGCAATGCCAAAGGCTTTGTGGAAAAAGGTGGGTCTGAAGAAGGGATATGAAGGAAGTAAGGGAAGAGGCACTGTACAGGTGTTCCAGGCATAAGGTGTTGCAAGGAAGAATAGATGGACAAGTGTGAGGAAACAGGCAATTTTTGGCTGGCTAAGGATGGTGGAGCTAGAGAAGCAAGATCACAGGCAGGAGTGTAGAGGGAGATGCCAGCTGACAGGTAGCTACAAGACAAGGCCATGGCTGGCTTTGAAAGACAAGGGACTAGAGTTGGATTCAAGAGCAGAAAGGAAGCCAGTGCAGGGACTTGAGAAGAGAGACAGAACAATGACAGAGGAATTGAATGACAGCAGAGTGCTAGATGGAGGAGAGGGGGCTGAGATGAGCCAGTGGGAGACAGGGAGAAGGTGGCAGTACTCAAGACAAGATGACCAGGGGCATGAATGAGTTTGCTGAGGAGGCAGAAGAAATGCTGTCTTCTTGCATAATTGTTCAGGTTGAACCAGTATGATTTGGCAGCAGACTAAATGAGGGGGGGGGGGTGTTTAAAAAGATGTCAGAAGATAAAGCCAAAGCTTCAGTATGGTGCCTAATGATAATTTGTACATGGATAAAACTGAATGATCCTGCAACTGGGACAGGAGTCTGAAACATTTTAGAATGAAAAGCATCAGACCCAGCACACTGTTCTACTCCAGCTTCTTCTGATGCACTTTGGATAAATGATTTCTCAGCCAGTTTCACAACCAGGCTACAGTTTGATAAAATGTATTTAATGAAGCTCCATTCTAAACTCTGCATCTCTTACATGTCTGAAATAAAAATAAAGTCAGAAGACACAGAATTTCATGAAAAACCATAGTTTATTAATAAACATACTATAACAAATTTATTGACATGACTTAATATAAACAAGTAAAGGAAGACATTTTGGATGCTTAATCTGCAAGAATTTTATGTATGTTCTTGCCAAAACAAGTACTGTACTAAGCAAGCAATTAATAATTCCTTTTTGCCTAGAAACCTGTCTGCCAAATTGTCCAAGAAGTTAAAAACGGCAAAAGACAACACACCTTCAGGCAATTTTAGAGATAAATGCCTTATGGGTTTTCCAACTTGCTTCAGGTACCTGAAAAATACAAAAGTGAGGGAGATTAAAAATAAAAATGGCTCATTACTTCATTTCTAATTACTGTGTTCATGATTAACTTTTTTGATCCTCTATCAACACACTTAAGAGTTGTTTTGAATATTGTGGGCACATTCCTTGTTTTAAATTATGGGAGGGGGGAACTAAACCCAGGGAACAGCCTAAACACACTTTACTCAGTAATACAACTAGAACTAGGCAGGTTTGAACCCTCTAACTTGGGATCTCCAAACCCCACTGCAGGACACATCCAGCCCTCTGGGGGCTTTTATCCAGCCCCCATTATTCCCCAGCTACTCAGGGCTAAATATAGCAAAAAAAAAGGCACACTTCTGAGTTTCCCAGCATAGGTACGTAACATGTTCAGTCAATAGATGTGCTGAATATAATGTAATGGGAAAAAAATTATTCCACCTCTAGTGGTTGAATGAGATAGATACTGATGCTGGGTGACCTGGAATATAAATTTAAATTACTGTCTACATTAAACTTATATGGAGTAGAAATCGAGATAAAAAATGTTTGTGATTTGCATCATAGGTTGCTTGATGCTTTTTCAAAATCCATTCCTCCCAAGTTCCTCAAAGGAGAAGGGTGTACAGGTAATATATGTAATACATATAACCAGCTCCTTTGCCATTTCCACAAATGTATTCTAAAAGTTACCTTGCAATCTTGGAGAGAGACTTCTTTATTCCTGAAAGCAGAAAAATGATTAGTTGGAGTGTTAACAACACAATATTCTTTATATCTCATATAGCCACTTTGAATGCTCTTTGGGGAAATAATGTGCAGTATAAATTTGTAAATAAGTGGGATTAATTACACAATGCTCAGGGGTTCTACCTAGAATTTTAAAATGGGTGTCCTCATCCATGCAAACAATAATCACAGCAAATCATGATGTGAACAGCAGAAAAGTTTTAATCATTGGACACCAGGGGACAACAAATAAAAAAAATCAGCTACACTGTTGGTTAGATCCTTACACAAAAGCTTTCAAATCAAAGACTGTGCTGTGTATCGTGACCACATTTTGCCATAAAACAGCATTTATACTATTTAGGTATGTCACATAAACAGCTTATATGCTGCGAAATATGGGATCTTATCCCAAGACACTTGTTTTTAAAGGCAAGTTTCTGTCCCTCATGGCTGACTGTGAAAAGGGCAATGGTATTATGCAAATTGCTTTGATAATTTTTTTGAGTAGTATATATTGTAAAAAGCTCTCTTGAAATGAGGGCACAATATTCTGCAGAAAAGGCAACCAGTAAGAGTACTCTTTCAAGAAAGCCAAGTAAAAGAAAATATCTATTTTCATTTTTATGAGATTAATGAATGTGGTAAGTCTGCAAAAGACACACACACACACAAAGGGCAGATATAAATTATGTTACAGTGGGTTCAGACCAGCCTCACCTCAACAAATCCAGGATCCCAGGTTCTGAGCCTTCCATGCTAAACCATTCCTGAGGAAGCAAGAACAAACTTAATAATTTGCTTTTCCTTCCCCCCACCCAGTAATATATACTACTTGCACAGAACAGCTATTCTTTTGAAGCATATGTCCTCAAATAAAATACTAATCACATGAAATCATGATGTGAACAGCAGAGAAAAGGTTTTCTTCATTGGACATACTGCTAAGTCTTAGAGATAAAATACTCAAACGCAGCCACTACTCCATGATGCAGCCGAAGACTTTACACAGTACCTGTTAGAGACATTACGTACTTATTGCATTTCAGCTCCAACATTTAGCTAACAATCAAACTGATTTTACAAAGCATTCCTTTTGTCCTTGGAGCAGCGTTACAAGTACTGGAGAAGAATTAACTGCTATATTTCAAGGGTTAAAAATGAATGAGGGAAAGGAGATCCCATATTTCGCAGCATATAAGCTGTTTATGTGACATACCTAAATGGTATGGGAAATATGGGATACTGTGGAGGGAAAGGAGACCCACTAATCCGTTTACGCTTTGCAGAAGACCACAACTATACTACTTCCTTACAGAGGGATACTTCCTGTATCTCACAGTGGCCCACCAGATGCCTCAGGGAGCACATAAGACAACAAGGGACCTGCATCCTGGCACCCTCCCTTGCATCTGGCATTCTGAGGTAGCCTACTTCTGAAATCAGTAGGTTGCACATACCCATCGTGGCTTGTAACTTTTCCTCCAGGAATTTGTGTAATCCCCTTTTAAAGACATCAAGACCAGGCGCAATCACCACATCCTGTGGCAAGAAGTTCCACAGACCAACTACATGCTGGGTAAAGAAACATCTTCTTTTATCTGTTCCTCCTGTAATCTTTTACTCCATAAACCTGTCCAATCCCCTTCTGGAAGGCATCTAGGCCAGAAGCCATCACCACATCCTGTGGCAAGGAGTTCCACAGACCAATTACCATGCTGGGTGAATAAATAATCTTTTATCAGTTCTTTCTGTTATCTTTTCCTCCATAAATCTGTCCAGTAACCTGTGAAAGGGCATCTAGGCCAGGTGCCATCACATCATGTGGCAGGGAGTTCCACAGGTTAATCACACCCTGTTCCCTCTCCCAAAACAGAACCTATACAGTTCCATTAAACAAGATTGGGGTGAGGAAGAACTATGACCAACCCCACAAACTGAGAAGGTGGCTCTTCCTGCTAAGCAAACCTTAGGCCTGCCCCCGCCTCTTCAGCCTAGCCAAAAGGCCCCCCCCCCGCCTACAAGCCCCGCCACTGAAAAACTCTTCACTCCACGCAGCCAGCGAGGCCAAAAGAAAGACGAGGCTGCAGCCCAGCCTTATATAGGATCACATGACCGCATGTCTACTAGACCCACTCTCCCATTGGTCCGCCCATTTATGGATTCTTATTGGTTGAAACTGCCCGTTTCTTTTCCCGCTTGCAGAGGTAGAGCAAGAAAAAAAAACTAGAGTCACGATCCATCTCTCTGTCCTTATTGAGACCTTACCTTCAGGTTTCCCAATCTGATTTCAAAAGGCTGTCGTCACCCAGTGGTCTAGGGAGCCAGCGACGCCGCTGTTACGCGCAAAAAGAGTCTTCCTCACAGGGCATTAATGTCAGTCTAGCAATTTCCTAGCTCTATGTTCGCTTTCTACAGGGAAGGACCTATGAAAGGAAAAGCGGGAATCGGAACCACCATAGAGCTCCAGACACAAGGCTTAGAGCAGCCTAGAGTCCCTCTGCATGCAGAGGGGGGAGACTCCTTGCAGCAGGGAGCGAGGCTGGGGAGAGCAGCGCCCTCTCCAGGTGGCAGCTCAGCGGTGCTGGTCACAAGGGCAGCTGCCAGCCATAGAGGCGCTTCCTTCCTGCCCCATGAAGGGCTGCAGGTTCTGAAAGGACCTTCAGAGTAGCTCACAACACAAGGCAGCCAACACCCCCTGCCTTTTGCTGCCTTAAAAGTCAGACCTATTCCTGGGTATATTTGGGGTGCCGATGCCAAAAATGGCATCGGTTTGGCCCCAGCACGGCTAGTTTTGGCGATACGGCATAGCCACATTGGTGAACGGTTTGAGCAGCTTCCTCGTGATGTCATCAACCTGGGAGTGATGTCATAGTTGCAACATCATCAGGTGGCTAAAAATTTCAGCACCCCCCTACAACAAAATCAAATCAATTAATTCCTTAAGGGAGAAAATTAAAAGTTTACAATAAGCTAAAAAATTATTTAAAACAATGGACTCTCCTAACCCCTCCCAAGCCATAGCTAAGCTGTTTAACCCATTTCTGCCCAGCCCACAGGTGTACACAGTTTATTTCTGTTGCGTTTATGCAACACTGGGCAGAAATGGCTTTAAAAAATTCCCCAGACATCCCAAAGGCTGCAATCCTACCTGCTCTTACCTGGGAGTAAGCGCCATTGACTGCCAATGTTAAAAGCAGTTGTTCAAAGTGCAGATCTGTAACATTTCCACCCAATGAAGTCACGTACCATGGTAGCACTAAGTCTAATATATTGAAAATACAAATTGAGATGAATGGGGGCTCACCAGAAATTGACTCGGGACCCACTGTTTGAGAAACATCGGCTTACAACATAACACAGGCTAACACACATTTTGCTGTCTTAAAAAGTTAGGCCAATTACTGGGTATATTTGGGGCACCAATTCAAAAAGTTGCATGTTTTGCCCAATCACATCTCGTTTCAGAGATCCTACACGGCCTAAGCCGTGGCATCCTCAAGAGGAAGCTGCTTGAACCATTCACTAACAAGGCTGTGTAGGATCTCTGAAACTAGACATGATGGGGCAAAACTGCTGTCATTTTCAGAATCAGCACTCCAGTCATATAAAACGACCATAAATTATGGGGGGGGGGAGTTTTTCTGACAATTTCCTATGCTTTGGAAAGAAATACTTGATGGTAATGGCAGATGGGCTGTGGTACTGACTTACCAAGGGAAGTGATAGATTCTGTCTCACTGGAGATCTTTTGATTGCAATGGCCATCTGCAAGACTCTGTAGGGCAGTGAAATGTCCAGATATTCTTACTCAAGGAAGGGGGTACTTTCGCCGATTACTCTGCTCTTCCCCCTCCCTTCCAACAGGTTACAGGCCCAGACACCAAAGTAAATGGCCTTGGTAGTTCTGCTTTTTGATTTTTTCTTTCACCTGTTTTTATAAGGCTGGATTTGCTTTGCTATCCACTCTCCAAACTATGCCAGTAACAAAAGCAAAGACTTGGGAAGTGAGTAATAGAGGCACCTGGCTTCAGCCAGTAACTAGATTAGACCCCAAGTCTTTTGAGAGCTGGAAATTATTTAAGTGTTTCTCAATGTTTGTTCTCCACTACACCACTTTACACAGTCCACATACTCAAAGTACCACTGGAAGTAACCGGTGATGACATCCTCACCAGTTACTTCTTGGGAAGCCAAATGCAATGTAACAAACACCAGTAAGAGGGCTCAGGGTGGATGGGAGGTCTTTGTTGAGCATGGAAAAGCATGCTTTGAAACTCTGCCCATCGAGCCAAGCCTCCTACCACTATTTGTTATGTCATGTTCCTGGTCTTGCTGCTGGGTGGCAGGGTTTAGGAGTCTTGTGAATACCACCAGACACCACCTCAAGTACCACTGGTGGTACCTGTACCACTGGTTGAGAAACTCTGCTCTGTTTAGAGGAAGGTGTTTTAGATCTGCTTGCTGAAAATTGCCCTGACTCACAGCCCAATCCTATCCACACTTTCCTGGAAGTAAGCCCCATTGAATCTAAAGGGACTTACTTCTGAGTAGACAAGCATAGGATTGAGCTGTCAGACAGCAACCAAGCCTCTCCATGGGACAAATCTGATATAATTTGTCTTATGTGATTCTATGCCTTAAGGGTACACCATGCCTCCAACAAGCCCAACTGCAATTTCAGTGAGACATGTCAAAATACAGCTAACTGTGCTGTAGGCACACCTAGCCATGGTTAAGACTGGTGGGAGAAAAGGGTTGGTGAGAGAACAAAAGATCCTAGAGCTGGAAAGCTATCGTCTGACCTAAAAATCCATGGGTGGGCAGAAATAACTTTGATGTAAATCAATTCCAAATTTTTTTTTGGGGGGGGGATTTTGGGAGGATCTGAATGGTCAACCTGTGGTCACTAGAACATTATACTTCATGCCTTTTGCTACTGGATAACAAATATTATAGAAAAAGGTTCAAGAACAAGTATCCAAGGGTTTGGGCAAAAAAGTTCTTCCTCTACCCACCTCACCCCCATTTTCTTGTGATCATGCAGTGGTCACTTCCTCAACATAGCTAGAGTCTGTGCAAAACATATTTCCAGTACACTGTGCATCTGATCTGTGCCAGTCACTGGAAAGAATATTTCTGTGGGGAAATGTGATGAGTTTTTTCACCAATTCGATATTTCAGCCAACTGGGTTAGCCAAGACTGATAACAATGCATAATCAACCTCATGCATGTCCATCCAAATTCAAAAGATTGGCTTAGAAATCAATGAGGCCCATGCCAAAGCAAGTTTGTCTAGGACTGCAATCCTATGCACACTTACCTGAGAGTACATCCAACAGGAATTAGTTACATTTATCATGTAATAAATGGTGGAGTAGCAGTAAATGTTAGAGTAGATCGTACAGATAGGATCTACTCCAAGTGAAATGTCAAGTTATGGCTGTCATAATGCAAATAAAATCTGGTGCTCCAATTTAAAAATATTACTAATTTTTAAAAAAAGGCAAAGTCAATTAGTACAGAATAGTATAAATGTTTTATTTTTTTTCCTTTGCGATTTATCTGACGGTTTTTACAATATAGAAAAGTGTAATTCTTTGAATAGGTCTAGTAAATATAAATTTAAATCTATTTTTAGATGTAAACCAGAACTAGAAAAGTAACCCCAGACACACACTCCTCTCAAAATCTGCTGACAGTGGGTATACAATCCAGAAGCACTCTGCCGGGGCAATCGCTGATCATTTTTGGAGGGTTTTTATAGAAATGCCACAGAAACTCCACTGAAATGGCTATGCAGCACAAGTGCCTCAAATTGTTCCCAGCATTTTGATATTATTTTTGCTAATTTGTTCAGCAATTTCATGCAAGTAGCCAAATTCAAACACGCCAGGGAAGGAGGAAGAACCAAGCTAAGTACCAGAAAGCTTGTTCTGAGAGAGACAGAAAACTAGATCTTTGATTGCACCTTCTTCAACTCTTTACACACCATTCCATCATACATAATCTACAACCGGGATCCAAACTCCACAAAGTTTTCTGCACACTCATAAATACACATCACAAAACAAGGTGCAAATTAGAATAAGACACAAGTTATGTACAGAATTAGCACAGGTTTAGTTCTAGACAAAAAGATGAATGTTGCAATTTGTTTGAAAAATAACTTGATCAAGTATTATTTTCTCCACTTACACTAATTTACATTTATACAATTCTTATTGTATGGACACTTACAGAATCAGAAAAAGGTAGCCTTCATCTACTCCGAAAGGCAACACTTTCTGAATCTTCTACATATAAAATCAGCTAAAATGAAAACAGCTTCTCTTTCAGGATTGTGTGTACATATACACAAGTTTGCTATGTGTACAGATACACAGTTACATGGCAGAATATATACAACTAAATGGAGAAAATATGCCTTTCAACAAAAGTAGTAGTATTAATTACAGAAAAGGTATCTAACCAATGCTTGCCCATTCAAATATGAGGTTCATGTCCATCCATTCATGAAATTTAGAACTGTGGAACAATTTGCTGCACTAGAGAAGCATGCAATTCTGTTTAGCGTTTTAATAGTAATTTACAAAAGTTCCAAGTGCTGAGGCTCTCCATCCAAGCGATATTACTTCACTTTTTTCTTCTCCATCACAGGATCACTATGTTTTGCTTTGCATTAGCACTGCTAAAATATACTTTTTAAAATATAAGCTAATTAGTTTAGTTAAAAAAAAAAAAAAAAGTACACACCGCTTCAATTCAGATACAGTCAGTTTGAATAACTCCCTGAAATATCCACTAGGACTTAGTTTACTCTCTGCTGAATGAATAGGCCTGGTTTGTCTCCCCCACCCTATTGATTATGGTGAAATCTGCACCATGTCCAAAGTCTGTCTGGAATAGTTCTTATCTCCACATTTAGATACTTCATAGGTATGCACAGCAGAAGCAGCTCATTTAGCTCATACATTTTAAAAGTCCCTTCCATTTCAAATATGTCTTACAATGTGGCATGGAGTGGTAGAGGCTGCTGTACTGAGAAAACTGAAGTGGCACATAACTAGCTGTGCGGTTTTTGGATCCTAGACAGTACCTATGGAGATCTAGGACAATGTTTGGAGTTATTCAGCAAGCAAACATATCTGGCATTTTAACAAACTAAGACTATGCTTGCCTCTCATGCATTAATTTAAAGCAAATCTTATTGCAAAGTGTTCTTTAGATGATACATAACACCACCAAGCTCTGCATGATTTAAGTTAGAGAAGGTATCAACCAGTATATGGTGGAAGTATGAAAAGCAAAAATTTGGGAGAACGTTAAGGTAGGATGAATGTAATGTATTATTCCATCAAATAATCACCTGGCAATTCTGATGGGATCCCTCAGTGTATCCTGAACATGATCAGGAATTTACCGGAAATGTTGGGTACTGCCTGGATGACAGCTAGATGATCAGAACATATAGATAGTAAGATTTGCCTGGGAAATAGCTCAACTGTTAAAATCTCTAACTGCATCAGTTTGTCAAAACAGATCTTTGAAACCAATGGTGTATTAAAATTTGGAATGTGTATAACGGTGATAGATTTCTTAAAATGTACTAAAAAGATTGTTGCACAATATTTAAAGCTAAATTACAAATTTTGACCTTGATTTTATATATCAGTGTTCTACATTTCTGCACCTTGCTCTGGTAACGCATTATTCCCAATATAAACCAACAGTAAGATCAAAAGAAGAAGTGTTTCCACTCAGATCAGGACTGTTGCGAACAAGACAATCCACAGATTTGCATTTTCTTTTCAAATTGGTTTTAGGCAAGTAGCTCTTTTTACTGACTTCCTTTCAGCATTTACTCCTCCACCAATGTACTGCTCTATGCTGGTGCAAACATAAAGCTGCACTGTAATGCTGATCAAATGTACTGGGCACATCTGTTCAGAATACTGTTCTAGTAAGAACACCCAGTGATTTCAACTGTGTTTGCACAAGAGATGTTCTCAATAAGCTGTGTCTTGTTTTTTTCCTCCATACAAAAACCAAACACTGTACATTACAAATAATAATAATTTAAAAGAATTGCCTGAAGAACATTTTCTAAGAAACAATGGGAAGGACTTTGCATAGCCCCATGTAGTTTAGAGGTTGAGGAGAAAACACACACTTCTATGCATCAACCTAAGTAAAAGAAAGTTCAGCTAAAAATGTACTCATTATTTTTTGCTTCCGTATTAACATAAGCTAATGGAAACTAAGCAGCACCAAATTAAGAATGAATGACTATCACTACATCTGCTACTGTGAACCAAAAAGTGTCCATGTGCCTTTTAGTGTCCCATTTAGACCATGGCTCATTTTCAAGAGTCAACAGTTCATGGCACAAGGGTCACTTTTAGACTTTCCTGCCGAGTTTATGATTCTCATCAGACAACGTCCAAACTCCTCCAGGATCATCCGTTCTGCCACTGCCTTTGACTTGCCTGCCTTCTCGGCCTGCTCAGTTTGGGCAAGTAAGCAGTCGCATGTCGCTTCGGCAACTTCCTTTGTCACAAATGTAAATGGCAACCTGGAAAGTAAAAAATGAACATGCATAATACAGTAGCAACAAGACTCTTCCCCTGTGCTGCCCCCTCCCCATTAAGGTATCTCTAATAATAGCAAAAGGCAGATTTAAAGAGGCCATCCTCTGCAGTGCTCCAGTGTTCTTCCCCAACAAACCACAGTGCACGAGTTGCAGTGTACTTGTCCTACCTCTATGAAATCTCTATCCAAATAGTTTCAACAGCTCCCTCTCTAGAGTCAAGGGTTATTGCCCTTTAAAACCTGGAACAGGAAAGCAAAGACCTGCACAGGTTGACACTAGTCTCTTGCACAGAGTTCTGTATCTTTGACTAGGAGTGGCAGTAGGGATGGAGGAAACTAAGAGGGTTCAAGTTGCAGAGGTGATGGGTGGTGTATGAGGAGAGACAACAGACAGGCACCGCAGACACTCGCCTATAAGTCGATCTCACACAGAAGTCAAGGGCAGGTTTTGAGCCCCAAATCATGGAATTTTCTATGACACTCGGATAAGTCAGGGGTTGAACTTAGGGGGGTCTGACTATAATTTTGTCTGATTTTACCTGATGCCAGATCTTGAAAAATAACCTTCCAGTAATTGTTACCTAAAAACAGTTTCTAATTTATTAAAAATACAATAAAAGATCATAAGATGCATTTATGTTCATTAACTTTTAAAATTCTGGTCTTCACAACATTTGTGTAAACACTGTCAGAATAAGTGCCTGTAAACAACATACCAGCAGAACCTTAGTCAAATCCTTCTTTAAGGTGCCTGGTGTGTTAAGCCAGAGGCTCTACATATAACATGCAACATAAAACATGCAATTGGGGGTGTGCAGTTCAGTTCACAGCATGGAGACAAGCAACAAGGACTAAGCTGTGCACAGTTGCAACCCTCTTTACTCAGAAGCAAACTCAGTGCTTTCCATGGGCATTATTCTTAAGCAATGGTGCACTGCAGTCTGGGACCTTGTTTCAGATGGAAATGAGGATCACATCCTGGGGTCTTAAAAACCAGACCCCTAAACTGGGGTGTGTGTGTGAAATTCTTTGCAAATGACTTGCCAGGAATGTTCAGAGGCTGCAGCAAAAGAAGGAGGCATTTCCCTTCTTCTCCAAACTGGAACGGAGACTAAGAGGCTTCTGGGAATTGTGGGGAGGCTTTGTGGGAGTATGTGCTGCATTCCATAGCAGCAGCCCATACAGACTACAGTTCCCAGAAGCGCCTTCACTTCTCTTCCTGTATGGAGAAGAGGCTGCCTCTGAAAACCATAATTACTGGTAAAAATTCTCCTTTTCCTCCACCTGCTTCCTGCTTCTCAGCCCATTTCCATGCCCCCCCACTTCACCAGACAGCTGCTGAGGCTCCATAAGCTTCCCAGAAACCCCCAGAGGATCCTGCTTCAGTCACTGCATTGACCCTGGTATAAGTTCGATCCTGGATCTCAGGCTCCATTTTTAGGCATAAATTTTTGACCTATAGGTGAGCATATACAGTAATTCGGGGGTGGAAAGCAGATGCAAGATGGGAGGATAAAAGCCTATCAAGTGGAGCAGGGATAGGCGATCATCTCCTTAGATATTATTCATGTCTCCTTTATTCTTTGACCAGCACTTAATCCCGTTTCTTTGGATGTCAAACACACACACACACACACACACACACTGAACATACCTCCCGCCTCCACTGGTCAGCACTGGTGCCGGCCTGGTCAGCAGGTCTGAAATCTGCGAGGACAACTTCGTCTTTGCAGCTGTTTGTTGCTGGACTCGCACTTCAGCAGCATCTGCCAAGTGCATTAGTGTCTTTCGCTCTGGACTTTCTTCAAAGTTCTTGCAGCCAATACATTTGCAAATTGAAGAGCACATGATCTTTGCCTGCAGAGTTCAGAGATAAACAAAAGCAAAAGAAATAATGTTCCACCAAATTAAGTGTTCAGTAAAGTGTTGAGAATAACTGCCTGCCTTTCAGCAAATGCCTTCAGTGCAACACTGACCAGAATAGGAAAACATGACTTGACAATTTATGGTGGTGCAACACTGTAGTCAGTTTCCTTCTGACAGATTAAGACTGTAATCCCAGATGCACTTTTCTGGGAGTGAGCCCTACTGATCATAGTGGAACTTACTTCTGTGTAAACAAGCACAGGAGTGTGCTCACAAAGGATGTTATAGCTTAGTTCAAATGTTGTAGATTTTCACAACCCCTCCACTATCTCTCCATATAGGATCAAATTCAGTCTCTACAGGACTACTGATGAAGACATATGAATGCAAACACCCAAATTCACTGCAGGTAGCTCTGTTCTGTAGGCACTTGTGCCTTGTCCCATGGCAATGGGTATAACTACATTCTTCTAGGTTTGCACTGCACATTTAATACTTTTGACAAGAACTATTGTGATGAATGCCTTGGATTTTTTGTTTTATGCCTATTTTCTGTTCTTTGACATTTGACTCCCAGAAGCTCCAGTGCAGGTTCAGCAGCCTGAAAAGCTACTGAGTCATCCTTTGCGAACAGCATTCATCCTTTATTTGGAAACTCCATTATTCCCCAAACATTTGTTGGATGTGGATTTATCTTATTTTCCCATCTGGAATTACAAATCTCCCTTCTTCAGGATTGGCATGCCCTTAGCAACTGGGCAGCCAAATCTGCCTTATCTAGGTCAAGGTAGTGACCAGGTGGGTTCCACTTCTCCAGTCAGATAACAATGACATCAAAGAAAGCTAAATGTTTCCCAGCCTACAGGAAGCATTGGTTGTTCTTTTGCAGTCAGCTGAGCCACCCACTTTTGGGGAGCTCAGAGAAGAGCACCCAGTTGCTCACCTAAGAGTGTAAGGCCTGGGGATTCCTTGAGCAATGTTAGTAGCTTAAGCTAGGGATTGTCTAGCTCAGTGGTTCTCAAACATTTAGCACTTTTTAGAATGAGAATCTGTCAAGACCCACCGGAAGTGATGTCATGACAAGAAGTGACAACAGCAGGCAGGAAAATTTTTAACAATCCTAGGCTGCAATCCTACCCACACTTACCCAGGACTAAGTCCCATTTACTATCATTGTTAAAAAATTTTTACATAGTAGCTTGTTACAAGTATAGGTCTGTAACATTTCCCCAAATGCAGTCACATACCATGGTTTCCCCAGAATCACTAAGTGATAGCTTCTGATAGCCTAAAATATTCAGGCATTCATCTAAGAACATTTCTAGGTGGGGATATCATTTTGCTCTTTTCTCAGGTATCTGCAACAAGGTGACATTTGTCAGAATTATTTTGGGAATACTGGAAATGTTGCCAGCCAGCAATTCTCAGAAGAAGAATCTTGCACGGAGCTCACTCTCTTGGTGTCCAATACACAGGCGAGACTAAATAAGAAATCATTCCCATTGAGTTCTACCAAAATCAGAGCCTGGCCTTTTCCAGAGGCATCAAAAATATTTTTCTATTTGAGCAGACTTTCAATGGGTGGAGAACTTTGTAATTAGGGGACAGGGCCAGAGATCTTTTAGAACAGGGGTGCCCAAACCCCGGCCCTGGGGCCAATTGGGGTCCTCGAAGCCTCTCAATGCGGCCCTCAGGGAGCCCCCAGTCTCCAATGAACCTCTGGCCCTCCGGAGATTTGTTGGAGCCCAAACTACCTGACATATCAGCTCTCAGCATGTGGGTGACTGTTTGACCTCTCACGTGAGCTGTGAGATGTGGGCTCCCTTCACTGCCTGCTGTTTCACATCAGTGATGCAGTAGCAACAGCAAAGGAAAGGCCAGCCATGCTTCGTGCAAGGCTTTAGCTATTGCAAGACCTTCATTCGTTCATACAAGTTCATCTTTAATATATTCATTTATGTAAACTTATGTAAATTTATTCAAATTTTAAATGTAAATTAATTCTTTTTTTCCCCGGCCCCCGACACAGTGTCAGAGAGACAATGTGGCCCTCCTGCCAAAAACTTTGGACACCCCTTTTAGAACATTAGACATGAAGAACCTAAAAATAGTGCAGGTTTGGTTTTATCCTTTTAATTTGAGACTGCTGTGGAGCTGCTGCAAGGGCAAAGAGAAAGACAGACTCCAAGAAGAGTGAGGTGCAAACTCTTTTGAGTCTTACCTCATAGCATTCACAGTAGTTTTTGAGACATCCAGACCGCTTGCAGTTGCAACCCTTGCTGTGCCGCCTGTCCGACTCACCTTCTTTTCCCTTCCCGATTTTGGGCTTGAAAGCTTCAGGGTTTCTGTCAAGGCAGGCCTAGAAAGGCAGATGCAAAGAAGCCTTATCACTATAACATGCAAAAAGATCAAGGGCTGGAGATTCAGACTCAAACTTTGTCTTCTAGAAGTGGTGCTGCCAAACACTTTCATCCAGTCCAGACAAGACAACAGTCATTAAGATGCTTCCCCCTCTCCCCAAAGAAAATGATAAAGTAAAAAGGGATAGACTCCTGTGCTAATCAGGTTAGCAAAATAGGACTGTGTATGATTCATCCCCTCTAAAGTAGGGAGTTTTTGTTTTTTAAAGAACATTTCACCTTGATCGCTTTTTGTCTATCATTTTCATGTTCAAGGTTGTTGTAGCAATTTGTACAGTTGCAGTTGTTGCAGAATTCACCATTAGCAAAGCAGTCACAATACCTGAAAAGGGAAAATCATAGATGGTGCTTAAACACAAAATGCACATATAAAATGAATTGTAGGGGCCATCTCAGCTCATCCAGTTAGGTTCATGACAGAGGCAGTTAAAGTCTCCCAAGAGGCTTTAACAGGAACTCTCACCAGTATAAAAATGCATCTTATTAAGCAAAGGTGTTGAAACCTCTTCCCACAGCACAACAATTCCCAATCCAGAACTATGCGATGTCTATGGCTATCAAGAGGAAGAAGAGCTTCCAACACTTCCCTGACACAATAGGGAAATTGATTTCCTTCAGAGCCGAGCCACACAGTCAAGCAGTTCTTTTCTTTAGCCATAGATTGGAACTGGGGATAATCTGTGGCTGACAGAAAGAAATCTTTTTCATGCACGTCTTACTCAGTCAGCTATGATGTACTGGCCAGCAACAGAATTTTAATAGAAGTATCGGTGCTTCTCAAAATATGCATCATATCATCAAGTAGCTTGATACTATCCTGCACATGGCATTAGTGCAGAGATCTAAAATGAAAATGCATGAAGATACCACCACACAGTGCAATGTATTTTTGACATGCACTAGCAGCATTAAAACTGAAATCTCTGCAACTGTCTGCTCTTCCTTCAAACATGGGCTTTGTTCTAATGCAGACGTTTTGTTGCCTATGGAAAATCAGGGATTTTAACATTTGAGAGAGAAAACACATACAGACTATACTTACAGCTTCAGACACAGTGATTTTGTACAATTGCATGGCTTTCTGGGACGATTTGCAGATTCAGAAGGAATTATTCTGGAAAACAAACGATTTTAAATGATGACTTCCACTTCCTTCTTCAAGGTAGCAATTTACACTAATTAATATTGTCCATTTGAGATGCATCAACCGCCCACCTTCTCAGTCTTAGTCTTTCGCAGGTCTGCCTACCCATTGCAGTGCCAACAAGCGATACACAGCAATGTCAGACAGGGGCCTCCAGCACAAATGGCATAGAGCAGCAGCTCCTGACCTATCTTGTCAAGGCACTTTAGCTTGCCACAAGAAATAAATAATCCAAGTCACCTGTAAGCCCCAAGTACTTGCTACTTCTCTGCATTACTCACTGCTCCAAATCATACCTCCTTCTCACTGGCCTCACCTGTATGTGTACATTTGATTACTCATTCACTCTCCATGCAGAAATGTATTAGGGGCTGGCTTCCTGTTGTATTTCTACATGGGTCACTGCTCTGGGATTGCCTCCTTTCCTTCAACATATATGTCATACACTCAAAGTCAGACCAAAAATCCTCCAGTGTCACTGGAGCTAACTGTGGAAGGCAATTCTTTTTTGCCCTTAAACAGTATTAAGATCATAGTAGTTACTTCCCTGGTTGTTGAACTCCAAAATAAGAATTCCCTATAGCTGCAGTTTTCAAACTCTCCGTTGGTTTGAAACCCACAGTAAGTCTTTGCGGGGCGGGGGGGAGACAGCAGGAGCAGGGGGAAGGCAGCGACGCGGTCCCCAGGATCGCGTCGCTCAGGGGGCTGCAGGGACTGGGATGCACTCACCAGTCCCTGCAGCAGCCGTCCCTGTGTGCAGGGAGCCGTGCACGAGCACCTGCAGGGCGCCCCAGGTCAAGGAAAGGGAGAGTGGAGCGATCCACTCTGCCTCCGCAAAAGCGGAAGCGGAGCGCGATCACCCCACTCTCCCTTTCCCTGACCTGGGCAGCCCTGCAGGTGCTCGCGCAGAGCTCCCTGCACACAGGGACGGCTGCTGCAGGGACTGGAGGGTGCACCCCAGTCCCTGCAGCCCCGTCAGAAGGGAAAGCAGAGCAGTCGTGCTCCACTTCCGGTTTTGCGGAGGAGGGCGCAATCGCTCCGCTTTCACTTTTCCTGACCTGGGGAGCCCTGCCGAAGGCTGCACAGGGCTCCCCGCACCCCCGGGAGGCTGCAGGAGACTTGGGCAACTGCACCCAAGCCCCTGCAGCCCCCCTCTCCTGGTTGCCCCTGCCCCTTAAGGGGGCAGAGGCCAGGACCTACAGGCTGGGGCGTCGCAACACCCCAGTTTGAATACCACTGCCCTATAGTCTTTCAAGCCCTTCCATTTCTATCTGGAAACTTGTTGCAAAGCATTTTATCTACATAATACACACCCATTGAATGGTAGTCGAGCTTGGGTCTGGATACTAGACGTACCACTAAGACTGGTGTTGCTTGCTATGGATACATATGAGGACTGCTGTAGCTAAAAAAACAAAACAAGACATTAGTACATCATATACTTTTTGCAGATTAACAATTCACAAATGGCAAAGTTAATAACATACTTCTCATTTTGTGTTTAGAAGCCAAATGAATTGTTCACTAGTATTTTTAGCTCAGATGGCTTTTGTCATCTTTAAAAATGTTGTCCTGGATTACATTAAAGTGATCCTTATATTCAATACAGTGACATTCTGATAGTACTATGGCAATCCTGATAGATCCAGCATCAAAATGAACATGGAAGTGATTGAACTTCCACAAAAAATGAGTCACAAGGCAGAAGTGGAAGCAGTTGAACCACAGACATGACTGGATCAGTTTGCCACTGGCTTTGTATGACACTGACAATGGTTGTGTTTTCTGCTGCTGTTTCAATCCTATGACTAAATGTACGCATTAAGGCAGGTACCTTCCTTAAGGTTCAATACCACACAGGTCCTAACAATGCTGCATAATTGGAATTTTATTGTACATACATAATCTTCTGGAGACAAAGGAAGTCCACACACCTTTTACTATAGTTTGTTGAAGAGGGCACTGGAACTAGACAAGTACTTGTTTTTCTAGTATAAAAATGGAAATGCCTCACAATTATTCCACAAGCACGCAAGGTGTTTTCTTATTTATCAACCACGTAGAATTTTGTCATAGCTATGCTACCTGGATTGAGTTGTCTTAAAAACTGATATGATATTTCCACAGGCCAGGACCAATTTCACTGAAGGGTTGTGGTCCCCAACCTGTGAGCTGTAGCTCCCCAGGGAGCCAGGGAAACCAAACAGGGGAGCAGTGGAGTCCTCACAAAAAACCCACCACTCTATACAATGTATAGGATTGTAGCCCTAATGGAGAGATACATTCAATGGCCCAGCAGGTCAAGGGAGCCACCAATCAAAAAGTTTGGGAACCACAGCTATGGGGAATCCTGGTATTTATCTGTGATAAAGCAAGATATCAAAGGATAACAATAGTCCAATTAAAAATACATCACTATAGCTTGTAATTTTTATTAGTCATGATGAATAAGTTAGTAACAAACAACTAAACTTAAGGTACAAACCCTTAGGACGCAATCCTAACCCCTTATGTCAGTGCTTTCCAGCAATGACATAAGGGCAATGCAACTCCAAGGTAAGGGAACAAACATTCACTTACTTTAAGGAGGCCTCTGTGAGTGACATCCAACTGCAGGATGCAGCACATGCCCCTTTGGCACCGCTATGCCAGTGCTGGAAAGCACTGGCATAAGGGGTTAGGATTGTGCCCTTAGCTACCTATTCTGAGCCTCTCACTTTGATCCAGAATATGTGGGTAATGCCACCAGAGCTGAACCTGTAAAACCTGTAAAAGTGTGAGGGTGGGAGCGGAAGACTATTACCAAATTTGTGGAAATATTTGTTTTCCTTTCCATCCCTTGGGCTTATGTTAGGCTGCTAACATCATTTTCCCCAGTACCTTTTTTACAACAAATTAACACAGCAAATTTATCCAGTTTGTCTGCTTTTCCAGTTTTAATGCAAGCTACTTCCCTTTCAATGGTATCACCTTGGTTTTCAGGTTGAGAATCTTGAGTCACCCTGTCTCTATATCACAGTAGAATCCTCCCTGCACTCTCTTTTGAAACTGATTATTTGAGTTATTTTTATGTAGTCCATAATCTTCTCTCTCATCTACTTTTTAGAACACACTTGAACCTTACACACCAGAGAAAAGTCTGTGTTTCTTTTGCTCATGATCTTCCAGCAGGCAGATCCCACTTTCCATTTTCAGTTTTGATTTGGAAGCAGATGGAATTAAATTTGATTTCATAGTATCCTTTCAAGCTGGCTGGAACAAGATCCTTGCACAGGTATTAAGAAACAAAATTTTGCAGCAATTTTTACTCAGCAGTGGAGCTGGTTACTGATGGTTCTTTCTCTGTCTCTACTTGTGCTTATTTTAGGGACATATACTGAAGGGCCCTTCTTTTCTATAACTAGTTGATTTCCTCCCTATTTCTTTTTATGCAGGAGATATACCTGCTGCTTGAGCACACCAAACAAAGTTCCACCTGGTAACCTACTCCATGAAGTTAGTCAAGTTGCAGCTCTGCAAGTTCTTTTTTCTGGTCATAGTGTCATTGTTTTTCCAGAAAAAACTACTTATAATAGCTTGGATTCCATTCAGAGTTCACATAGGTGTCTACACAGACACAATCAAAGGATGAAAAGGTGTAAGCCACTTTAAATCTAACCCAGGTATACATACCTTCCCAAGAACACGCAGCCTCTTGCCTATACTGTTTCAGTATCCACAGGTTTCTTCAGGGATTAGGCCAGAGTTTTCTAAATTTTGTGGGAATACAAGTGTGCTGCAAGAAGGGCAGTTGCGTGCTTTAAAAAATTATACTACCATCCACCACTTTTTGTCTGCTAAAAGAGGGATACCTCATGTAACATTGATTCAATGCTTTTGTTGCCAATATTTGCAGTTATAGTATTCCAGGAGTAAGGCTGTATTGGGATTCTGCAATTGCAGGAAAATCTCATGGAAATCACGAAGGAGCTTTTTGAGCCCCCCATAATAGTCTCTACTATTATACCTCTGCTGTATAATAGTGAAACTAACTTTAATGGGGGGGGGGAGACTTGTGTGTAAGGTATCAGCTCTAACAAATGCTCTAACAAAATGTTTACAGTCATAGGATTCTGAAACCAGGACATTCTTCTTCCATCCAAAGCACTTCATGTTTGCTAAACTGGTAACAAAGTTATGCAAGCAGAAAGATATGCCTGGGTATATGAATCCATATTCCTCAAACTATGGAGTGAACAAGCCTACTTCCCACTCTCTACCAAGAGTATTAACTTTATGCATTTCACTCCCTTCACAAATTACAATGGTTAATTTCATCTCCACACTAACACCATACCTGTGTGACATATTGAGCTGGGAGAACTGCATATCCCACGTTACCAGCGCCAGGGGCTGGGGCAAGTACAGTACCCGGAGGAAGATTGGTGAGATTTGGTTGGATCTGTGGCAGTGGTGTGGCAGGCATAATAAGTCTTTGCTGCGGCTGGCTTGTGGTGACTATCTGCGAAGTTGTGTTCACAGGTTTTGGTGCCACCTGTAAGAAAGGAAATTGTAATGGTATCTTAACTGCAGACAAGATCTTGCTCTTCTGAAGAAAGTTACTATGTAAATATCTACAGAGATTCCAGATAAACTAAAGCATCTGTGAAATACCAGGAATTCCTATTACAATTATTTTGATACTAGACTAAATGAAAAAGAGAACAGAAGGCACACTCAGAACTCACTTGTTTGACAGTCTGTGCTGCTGGAACAATTGGGACAGACATCCGCACTGGGGTTGCATTCATTACCATTGGCTTAGCTGTTAAAGAAGACACATAACATGCAACTTTCTGGTTTAAACTGAACAAGCAGTTTCACAGAATTTTGAGTAAAGAGCAAACATCAATCTTTGTTGTTTCCTATCTATCCAAACCTTATGGAAGTTACAGCAAAATAGCACAATTCAAGACTGAACTTCTAAAGCACCATCTGCAGATTTTGAAAGTACTCAATGAAGTTAAGAAGGTGGTAAAACAGACCATGTTCCTAGTTTCAAGCTTTTAATTAAAAGGCACGAAGAAGTAACATACAATGAGGTTTGGAACGAGCCATACAGTGCGCTCTCACTGAAAAAAGGTGTTGGCCATACAACTAGAAAAGCATCAACAAATGCTCATAGCTAAACCATTAGTCAAGGAACTATCAAGAAATACATACTCTTTTCTAACTCAGGAGCTGGCATTTAGTCTGCATGAAACTATGCTAACAATAATCAGTGTTTCCCTAATCTTCTGTTCCTGTTAAGCCATTTCTGCCCAATGTTGCATATACACAACAAGGATCAAATGTATACCTGTGGGCTGGGCAGAAATGGGTTACTATTTGTATTTCTCTTAAACATATGCAAATTTCTATAAAAACATTCAATTAAGGACTAACCTTGCTGAAGGGGTGCTGTGCTGGTGCTGGGATTTTGAGTGGCTGGCTGTGCTGAGCTGTTGGCTGTTGTGGCAGTTACCAGCCGGACATAATGAAACTTGCTTCCAGGTACCTGAATCTGTTGAACATTGGGTGCTGTTGCCAAGGGAATTATGGTCTTAAACTGGGATGTACTCACTCCCCCCATAGTAAGGGTCTGCACTGCAGATTTCACAGCCTGTTAAACAGTTATACAATTATTTATGTGGTGTTGATATAACAAATCATTATTTCTAATGACGGTCAGTACTATTCTTTGTCAAGTTTGGAATTAAAGCACAGATTGGGACCTATTTGAAATGCACTACATATATTTATCATTACTTCTCAGTCAGATGCTATCTGCAAGCTGTAATAAAACCAGTGCTCATTTGCCTAGAGACTTAAGAGAAGAGTCAGGTTAGCACATACCTGAGCAGTTGTGTTGTTTGCAACAGCCTTTCCTGGGGAAGAGGGTGTTGAATGTTGCACTGTGAGAATCTGCTGTCCCAAGGCTACATTTAGAGGAACACCAACTGTTTTCTGTGGGGAGCTTGGAGGCTGCGAGGCGACTGACACCACTGTTAGCTGCTTAATAAATTGGAGATCTCAGTTAGAATTTAGGAGACAAATCCACAGTTACAGTTCCTTCAGTTTCCAATAGTTCAAGACTTTTTCATGCTGTCAATCTTGAGGCATTTTCTCAGTGAGAACATACAATGTGCCAATCTAATAGTAATGACATAAGACAGAGAACTACCACAAAGAATAGGTAATGCCAGGATAGCTAAAAGAAACAAGAGCATCTTTAAGTGTTCAAGTTTACAGTTCAATCTGGGTCATTCTAGAATTTCTATCCAAACAGCTTCTTCCAACTAATGGAAATGCAGATACAGTATTAACAGCACATCTGCACTTTCAGAATCCCTAAACTAAAGGAAAAAGAAAAAAGAGGCATTGATAAAAGAGGGCACACATTTGGTATAGAAGTCCTCCATGAGCATGCTCAGCTAGATGTATCAGACTTGTACACAATTACTCCATCTGATAGCATGTGCTTAAAAGTTGCCCTTAGGCGATCAGTTAGGGAAGTTACAAAAGCTTTTGTAAATTGGAGGAGTTGGCCCTCCTCTCTGCCCACACACAAGAGTATTGATATACCATGAGTAGCACAGGTGGGTGAACGGCAACACCATCTTTTGCAGAACAGGAAGTTTTGTGGACTTGTGTGCATGGCTGATTTAAGTTAAATATATTCAGCCGCCTTGACATTAATTCAAAACTAATCTAATTTCAGACCACAAATTTCTCTCTGAAAACTATTCTAATCTTGTTGATAATGTGTAAGATTGTACTAGAAAACCATAGGCTAGGTCAAGGGTGTCAAACATAAGGCCCAAGTGCCGAATGTGGTCCCCAGATGTAATTTATCTGGTTCCCATTATAACTGGGTTCTCCCATTGTGATAATTGGGCTCTCTCATATCCTGAAAATATGAACAAGATTTGCACATTTTCTCTTTTGTCATTTGCAACTAATGAGTTTCTATGAGAAAACAAAGTGCTGCTTAATGATGTCACTTTTTTGCTTAACAATGTCACTTCCGGTCCTCAGCAGGCACCATGAATGCTAACTTTGGCCCTCTGTATGAAACAAGTCTGACACCTCTGGTCTAGATGATATAAACATAGGACCAGCATACAACGAAATATACTATTGTATGCTCTTGACAGATTGCCCTGCATTTTAATTCAAAAATAAAGCAACCTACAGTTTGCCACGGATGACAATGCATGTGGATACTGCAAGTACCATCCAGGTATTCAGTGGATCACCAGTATCCATGGGGGATCTGTTCCAGGACTGCACCACCACCCCACTGATACCAAAATCCACAGAAGCTGGAGTCATGGTCATGGTACCACAACTACTCAGGTTAGGGCCACGCCAGGCTCGCGACCCACTCCACAGGCCTCCCTACCTCCTCAAAAAGCTTCCAGGATGTGACTGGAAGCCACTTTCTATTGATAATATTCTATTTATGTTTATAATAAAATAGAAGTAAAATTATTTAAATAGTTTTTTTACCTTGTTAGGAGACTTCAGGGGAGATATGGCTATTTTATTTGGTGTCTGCTGTATAGAAGAACTTAAAGAAGTCCCAATAACTCCACTATCTGAGAGAGTTACTGTCTTTGGAGGTGTTCCTGGAGTAGTCTGTGAAAGGACTCTACCTGTTGGAAAAGCAGCACAATGGCAAAACAGGATTATAGTAGCTACAGTCTTTCCAGACCTGGTTGTGTATCAGATGGGAAATACACTATCCCACAAAATATACTACAGTAATTTTATCCCCTCCCCATGCAACAAAATAGTTTTCAACTTTCTGACAAACATACAGTGCTTTTTAATATACAGTGGATCTTCAGTACCCATGGGAGATCCATTCCAGGACCACACAAGGATATCAAATTCCGCAGATAATGAAATCTATGGCTGGAGGAATTCACTTGAAATGCCTTCCAGACACATCCAGAAGGTGTTCTGAGGCGCAGGGAGACTGTGCACAACCTCCCACACCTCAGAACTTCAGACATGACCAGAATTTACCAGTATAAAATGGAAGTGACTTCCAGTCATGTCCAGGAGACCTTCTGAGGCTCTCTAGACGTGGGCTCACCATTTGTGGATTATTTGCCATATTTATTTAACACAGAATATTTTTAATCTCTTAATAATACTTTTGAGGATAATTAAAATCTAGCTGAGCTTAAAATAAACCATAGGTCTGCTAACCAAAAAGTTAGGCACATTGAACACTGCTCTGGAGGATCACCTGATCTTCAGGAGTGACTTTTTTGGATGCTAAGGCAATAAGAAGGACTAATATGCAGCCCTTTGGATCCTGACCCATATCTCCAACACAATTGACATTTCACCCACTTGAAATACAGAACCACATAAGAAGGCACCAATATTTATACATAACCTGCAATGACTGGTGATACTTGAGTTGTTTGCCCTGTAACTGCTTTACTATTAATTGGTTTTGTGAAGATCAACTTAGTGATCACAGGAGCCGAGGTTGGTGTCCTTGTTTTCTTAGCAATCTGAAAGAGAAGAAAGAATTCCAATAACCACCACATTCACTTTAAGCATTAATTCTTGCTTGTTAACATAACCTTTTTTTAGATCAAGATTAACCAGCTTTTGCACTCTGGGAGGTTGGCTGTTCCTCAGGCAAGTTGCTTGGGAGGAGTAGAACTTAGACCAGACCCTAGTCAAAAAATCTGGAAGGCAAGAAGTGAGTAAATGCCCCAGAAGCAAATTCAAAAACATATTCACCGCTCAAGGCATTCTTTAACTGAACACTGGCAGGGGAGCCAGTCAGGGAGAAGAATACCTACACCGCCTTTGGTCTCTCCTGCTGATCCTTAGACTTGCTCAATGTACATAGTATTTTACAGCGTAATTTAAGTAAGAGAGCCTCCTGGCCAAGGCACTTGCACTCCAAATTTAGACTGTGTGCACATGTCCTGGGTGGGCAGAGACAGAGAAGAGATGCAAAGACCATAACGAGCCAACATTATAATACATTATAATAAGAAAATGTGGTGTTCCCGTCAGCTAAAAGTTCATGGTTGATCACAAGATCTTAAACAGTGCTATAGCTGTCTCACATTTCAGGTGCATGGGACATATATATCCACAGTAATACATGCTCAAATGTGAAGAGTCAAGCACTACTGGGCGGCCAACCTTCATATCAAACCACGATCAGTAAAATTAACACTAACCAACAAGTTTCTGGAGACTCATTACACGTTCTCATGCATTCGTCTTTTAAAAAATGTCTTGATAAAAGAAATCCACAGTGAAAGCATTTTTACGTGCTTCTTAATAGTTAGTCAACAAGGGAAAATGCTTTGAAACTAGATCCAGAAAGAAGAACTCCGCAAGAAGGAACCAGCACCAAATAATGAAGGGATGACTATTTAGGACTTCTACAGATAATGTAAAATTAACAGGTATTAACAGCACTTCTGTGTCTCCTTCCCCTGCAAGTTCTCTCATTTTTTGGTAGCAGAGTGATTAAGCTATAATAGGGTCATGAACCCAGGAGTATCCTCTATCATGAATTCACTTGGGTAAGCTATTCTGTCTTGGTCTCAAACACCATCACCCCTTCAACACAGGGATAACAATACTACAGGTCCAGCCTATTTATACACAGATTATTTATACACGGATTTGATTTGATTCAACAGGCATGGCCACTGCAAATGAGAACGAATGTGCTGATCCCTGGAGAAGGGGAAAAATGTATCCCTTTAAAAACAATTTAAAAAACTAAACAGTCCTTTAACAATAGCCTCCTTAATGAGAAAGAGAGGGCAGCTGGGTGACAATCCATCAATCCTCTCTCCAGCGGACCCCTCCCTTCCCCCTGAGCACATGAAGAAAGGGGATCACTTTGCATTGGTGAAGGGAGGCAGTGAGTGAAATGCTTGGAGGAGGACTGATTGATGGATTGCCTTCTTAATGACTCTTATCTTACATCACAAAGGCCAGCAAGGCTGTTTTTAAATCACCAGAGCAAAGAAATTGTTTTGCTATAGTTTGTTTTTTGCCATCCACGTGAATGAGTGCTTGGAAGGGAACCCACGCAAATGAGACTCAACCTGTATTGACCTGCTTTACAAGGCTGTTGTAAGGATAAGATAACATGCGAATGCATTTAAACCACCATATAAATGATGCTAAATATTTTTAATCATCAACCCAGTTAGCTTCAGTATCACAAGTAACTGCTACCAATCCAACTCCGAAAACCCAGGTTCCAAAAGTGGGTATAGGAGCATCCCTGGGTTCAGGCTAGTAGCAGTCACAATGCTGAACTTGCAAAGGAGGGAAATAAAAAGGAATTTATAGTTGAGAAAGTGTGCTCTGTCTGTGAATTACACAAATCCCAGTCAGTTGTATCTTGGTGCTAACAAACTTCAACATATCCTGAATGTATGGCTCCCCTTCCATGTTTCATCTCACCCACTGCCACAGGTCATATTTCTTACCTTGGGGCAGAGCTGGCCTCCTACAAAGTCCTGGAGGCTTGCAGCCCACTCTGATGTCTTCTTAGGCTTCTGTAAACAATCCTTATCTCCAATCAGCAGCTGCTGAACAGAGATTACAGAAACCTAGGAGGTCATCACAAAGGGCTACAGGCCTCCAGGACTTTGTAGGTCAGTTCTGCCCCCCCCCCGCCCCAAGAAAGAAATAAGCCGCTTGACAGCAGCAGTGCTGCAGAGCCATTGCTGCCCCTCTCTCCGCCTCCCTCCCCTCCCATACAAATACTTACCTGGTTCCCAACTCTCCTGTAGGAGTTTGGGAACCACTACACTAGACACCTCTCAAAAGGAATTTTGAATTTTATATTTTCATATGCTCCAAGAACTCTTTCAAATGCAAGAACAAAAATCTATTAATGTCAGCAATGCTATAAAAATAGTAAATCAAATCCAAAACTATTACTTTTGTTTCCGGTGATATAATTCTTTGCTAGTTTTGGCTATAGCAAGTGAACGGTCTTGCAAACTATATCATTTTTAACATTTAAGGAAAAGAGGTTTTAAAATCAAGTCCAGTCACCCCAAGTTTACACTAGGTTCACACTTTATACTTACAACTGCAAGGCACTTTCCTCACCCCATTCCTCTTTACTGCAGCTCCTCTTAGGCTCTCTTGCATAGGTCTTAATGAAATCCCCACCCCCAAAGCCACTGCTAGGTTGTGCCCATTGATAAATAAAAAATCCATCATACTATACATTTTCTCAGCCTGCATGTGGGAATATAGAATGCTTGTATGGAAGGGGAAAAATTGCTCTTCCCAAGGAGTTTCAGTTCTTATATGTCTCTGTATACATGTACATGTGAAGCTTCCACTTACTGTCACCTCCACCTTATGTAAAGCTGTTACTCTTCTGTTCTCCACATCACTGAAACAAATGGGTCTGAAGGACATCATATGATGACAGAAAGCTGTCTTATACTGAGTCAGACCACTGGTCCATCTAACCATACTATTATCTATTGAACAACAGTAGCTCTTCAAGGTTTTGGACAGGGGTCTTTCCCAGAATTAATTGGAGGTGCTGGTATTGAACATGAGACCTACATGCAATGCATAATCTCTACCACTGAGCTACGGGCCCCTCTCCAAGTGCCGTTTCCTGCTTTTATACAGTACGCTCATCATGATCCCCTAGAAGCAGTCTCTAACAGTCTCTGCTGCTACACATCTCTTCAGGGAACCACTTCACTATTTATTACCATCCATAATTTCCATCGAATTTACACACCACAAAGTGCTTTAACAATGTTCATCTTGCTTATCTTATTAATCTGATAAGCTCCCTAAGTCCAGCTCTGCCCCATATACACTGTTGTTAACAAAAGAGAACCTCAAATAAGAATTTCTTTTCCATGGAGAATTACCACAATCCCAACTTACCTGCACTGCTTTTAATTGCTGAGTCTGCAATACAGAGGACTGGCTGGCTGTATTTACCAGCTGGTTTGCTGGAGTCAAGGCTGACATACCAATGACAGGTTTCACCTCTGACCTCCCTCCAATAGTCACCACTTTGAACTGCTGAGTAGAAACCTTGGAGTCACTTGCTTGTGTCTGTGATACAGCCTTTGAAGATTGTGGCAGCTGGTTGTGGGGCAGTGCCAGGACAAATGGTTGCCCAGGCTTTCCAAGAGTTGTGACAATTAGCTTTTGCCCTTCCTGTTTTATAGTCTGATTGCCAATTTTCAAATCGGTTGCCTTGTTTAGAATGATCTGATTGGCCGATATAGTGACAGGAGTCTGAGCACCTAGTTTCTGCAGGCTACTTTGAAAGGAAGATTGTGCAGTCACACCAGTCTCAGATTTTACAGTGGCCGTATTTCCTGTGGCATGGCTCATGCAATTGCTAGGCACCGTGGCAGTCTCTGTGTTCACTGACAGTGTTGTTGTGGCTGTGGAATCAGTGACTGAGCTCATGCTTGCCATTTCTTCCAGTTCTGTTTCCATAGGAATGGAGTCACCCACAATTACAGCCTCAATGTTCTCATCTTCCTCCAGAGTTATACCAGTGTCCATGATCTCTTCAGGGAGTAAACTGTTCATCTCTGCTGATACCACTTCCATACTGCAAATATAACAGTAGCCCAAGGATGAGAAACTGCAATATTTCTGCAGAGAAAATTCACTCTCTTAGCTCCATAACAATATACAATTTGAAATGTGTTAGTGTAGGATATCACATAATTGTGGAACCAGCAGTTACAAGTGTTCAACTGCCGCTAAAAAATGGCCAAGAATTGAACAGGTCAACCCCCATTATGGGTAACAAGAATGCCTAGACAAGTAGCCCAATCGAATCCCCTACTGCACGGCAGCATGCAACCACGCCAACAGTGGGGAGGGGGAAATCAGACAACTAGTGAGAAGTATAAATGCTATCACATAACTCCTGGTAGGATGTCTAACTGCTTATTGGCTTCCTCAGAACCATGCCAGTTATTTTGCTGGTATAAGCCACCTTACCTGAGCCAGCAGAGCACCTGAGTCAGTCTGGCACATGCATGGAGCTGCTGGCCATTTCTGGACGTGACGATAGCATACCTTCTATGCTGCCACGATGGGGCCTACAGCAGTGGATTGCAAGATCTGCTACCAAAAGCCTTTGACAGGACTGGGCTGTACGTTAACCACAGCAAGATCATGGGAAGACATTTAAGGAGTTCATTTCTCACCATCTAACAACTTAGAGCCCAATCCTATCCACACTTTCCTGGGAGTAAGCCCCATTGACTCTAATGGAACTTACTTCTGAGTAGGCATGCATAGGATCGGGTTGTAAGTCTACATACAGTTGGGAAAAACTTCCAAGGTGGATTCCAGACACCACATTATTCTCGATTTCCTTAACCATGATAAAAAGAATATCAGTTGCCAAACCGCTCAAAGACTGAATATTGTCTGGCCTTCTGACATGGATTGAATGAAATACCGGAATATTAAAAAAAAAAGCTGTTTCATTAAATTTAATTACCTGAAATTCTTTTAAGTTCTGCTCTGCATCAGACCACGTATCGTAGCATAACACAGCAGCATCTGGTGGGGCCAAAGATGATAAAAATAGTCAGAAATCACAGAAACTGCTTTTTATAAAACCAGTCCTCAACTTACAAAATGTTAGAATGAAATGTCTATTTTACACTCCGCTCATCTTCCTTCTATCAAGCACACACTTATATCATGCACAAAAATCTCTCACCATCAGAATTCCAATAGTCACATACACTGACATCCCTTATTGAAATATTTTCAGGAACAGAGAAATGTGCAAAGCAAAAAAAAGTGTCGCTAGCACTGTTATAAATAAGAACCACATTACCACCAACAGTATTTCAAGATTATTGGAACAAAGTGCAAATTTCAGCAACCATCTTAGTTAATGATTTAAAATTTTTGATGGACTATTTGAAAATCAACACAGAAGGAACATTTCAAGCACCTGATAATTTCACTTCTCTCTTGTTGAAAACACTACAATCAGAGTAGTTTAAAGAACAGTTTACTTCTTCAATATGGGTCAACAGAGACTTTCAGATCTAGTGTGACTAACTGGACATGTAGGTGACAGACTCTCCTACATGGAATATACTTCTGTAGGAAATCTATTCTATATGAGAAGCCAGGATGATGTAGTGCGTAGATAGACAACCAGTAGCTTGCATGCCTGTTGTGGATAGCTTGTGGCAGGGCATTTCAGACACCACTCTTTAATTGGGTATCACTTTGGTCCCTATTGCTGAAATACAATAATGCTGTTGCCAGGGCAGCACACTGGCCACCAACCCTAATCTGGAACAGAATTAGGCCCTTAATGCCTACAAGACCACACTCCTTACTTTGTTAGTTGATTGTTACAGAAGTGCTTTGTATCTCTTTTGTTTCATTATGAGCGATTGCCCAAACAAACCACTGATTAAAGAGAGTTTAGTCATCCATGAAGCACAAGAAGGGGGAGCTAAATTCTCCACAGCTAGTAAACAGATGAGGTGAAAACTACAGCAACCTACAGCTTTCCAAAGATACTGTTTAACGTCAAATAAAAAATCTATAAAACAACGTAAAGTTTATTAAATCCCCCCCCCAAATGATCCTAAGCTATGGCAGTGCCAGCGCCCAGTGTGCTGTCCCGGCAACTGCCGCCATGCAAGTGTCATAAGGCACATCACTGCTGGCGATAAAATAGTGGGCACAGATTCAAGGAGGTTGATTGACAATTGCAGAGCGTGACACAGGGTAAGGGAACAACCATTACCCCAAGGAGACTCCAGAGGCTGCCCCAGCCCCACAGGATACAGTAGTGGCTATTGCAGTGCCGCTGTACCACAGGATGCTGGGAGCATAGGATTAGGCTGCCCATGTCTTTAAACCGGTCACAGAACCAGGGGCTCAGCTAATTAAGGCAGCTCACTTCCAGCTCTCAGAACCAGCTGTAACATGACTTGAAAGACTGAGACCAAGTCAAGTTGCATACTGGTCTTACTAGAATAGCTACCACCAACCTATTGCATATTTATGTGGTGGTGGTGAGGGAAGATAAGCCAGCAAGGCACAGAGTCACCATCACTGTGTCTGCTGGTGCTTTTTACTCTGAACTCCTTTCCCCTTACAGAGGCTACAGAACCATCAACTGCTTTGTGAGGTGGAGGAAAAAAAATCAGTAATGTATAACGCTCTACTTCATCTTTTCTGTTGTAATGATTCCCACTGTTTGATTTTAGGTAAGTTGCTCTGGGAGCCATGATGGCTAAAGAGCAGGATACAGATGCCTTAAGACATATATCCATGTAGATAAGAGGTACTAGATTAAAAAAACAAACAAGGGAGTACCTAGAGCTGTCATATAGTCTATGTGCAACTTTTCCCATTTCAAACAGGAGACTTTGCAGCCCCTCCATTCCCTTCCTCAGAATATGAATTTCAAACACAGGGCCTAGCAACAATAAGAACACTTGTAGACAAATGCTTTATAGTGATTCCCAAACTTTTTAGCATTGGGATCTACCAAAAAAAGTTTCACTTTACCAGCCACTCAAGCTTCTTTAGTTATAATGGTGATTAGACAGCAGTGCTACCCTGCAAGTAGCAGGTTGTTTAACCCTTGATGCATATAGTCTAATCTGCCGTGTCTGTTTCACAACCAACCAAAAATTGGGTCGTGACCCACTGGTGGGTCCCAGATTCACAGTTTGGGAACTGCTGTTTTAGAATACCCAAAGGTATTCTTCAGTGATAGGGAAAAATTGCTCAATTATCCTTAATAAACAAAATATAACCCATAAGTTATTGAGTTTGATTACTTACAGCACTATCCTATGCATATTTACTCAGAAGTAATTGCCATTTTATTTAGTAAAGCTAACTTTGAGGTAAGGGGATTTAGTGTCCTAATTAAAGTATGGATACCTACTTTTTCATGGGAAAATATTCAAGGTAGCTTGTAATATTACAATAACCTAATCTGCATCTAGTAAGTGAATAAATTACAATGGTCAAATTCGATTTCTCCAAGATGCAGATCAAGTTGAGAAAGAAAAACATTTTTAGAAGGTCGAGATTCCGTTCACTCATGATTCAGGTCTTTCCTGGTATCACAATACAGAGTAATTACCTTTACAATAAGATAAAAATTTAAAATCAATTCATCATGAGAGAAATTAATTAACACTTAACCAATAGGATATGTAAAAGATATTTACCCTCACAACAAACCTGTAAAGTAGGTTAGGTTGAGACAATGACTGGTCCATGGTCTCAGCTTTATGGCTGAAAAGGAATTTGAACCCGCATCATCTTGGTTCAAGTGGCACTACATTGAGTCTAGCCACTCAACTGTCCACTACATTCACACTGTTAGATATTTACTTAATAAAACTGAATGTTTATAAAAGCTAAGTAGCAGAAAGGACAAAAGATGCCAGGTCTGGCGGGATGAGAGCTTTATGTCTCTCATAGGCCTGATGCTGTGAAAAACGAATGTCAAGAAAAACACCAAATCTAATGTCAAAAACAGCATATGTTTTAAGTCTCTCATAAACACACGTTGAAATGCTTAGAGCTATCCTGCTCAGCAAAATCATCACTAAAATTCTTGCTGTAGAATCTTGTAGAATATGATATAAGAATTCAAACACAGACCTAATTTCCGAACAGTTTCAAGGCAATTTTCTTTTTCTCAAGCAGCCTCCATTGATAAACTACTCGCTACCTTTATATTATCCTACACATAAATGGTTAATGCGCAACTGATTTAAAGAGCTAAATGTAGCTACAAACATATATATAGCAGATTAATCTCTCAGCGTAATTGTAATTCCTGAAACTACTAAAATTCTGTTGCACGCAGAAGACTTGCTGCTCTTTCAGTTACAACTGGCACAAGACTGGCACAACAGCTGGTGGACCCTTGGTACTAAAAAAGCCCATTTCAATTCAGTGTGTCTTATACAAAAACTGTACAACTGTCTGGAAAGAGGGAAACATACTGGTGCATTAAGAATGGCACTAGGGGAGGCTTTGTAGAACCATGGGCTTAAATTCTTCTTGATAAGATTTCTTTTCTTGACAAGATTTCTTGGCAAGATTTTTTCTTAGATGGAGCATAGTGATAATACAGGATATCTCCAAAGCCTATATGCCAGGTTTGCTTCTCGCAACTGTGTGTGTCTCCTTACTCCTCCTCTAGGAAATCTATGGTGTCTAATATACTTTTAGTCTCAGATCTAGAGATGACACGTTTACTTGATTTGGGGACTTCTTTCCATTGCTGGAACAAAAGCAGCCCTCTTAGCTCTGCCATTCATTTTTATCTATTCTCAGTCAGGTTTCAGTGTGTTTTTTCATGTTCTTACAGATAACAAAAGAGGAGATCTTTACAAGATGTTAGAATTCCATAATGCTAGACTGCAAGAGATAATATTGAATGTGTCATCGTTTCAAGTTATCAGGTAGTTTATATTAGAAACACAGTGGTCTGGATCTAAATATCTCCTTTAGCTCAGATGAGCAATATGCTGAATCCCTTTCTGTATACAGGGTTTTCACATAATTGTATGTGTCCCTATTTTCAGTTCTGGGTTCCTTCAGAGCAGTGTTTCTCAATGTCTGTCCTCCGCTGTACCACTTCACATAGGCCACCTATTTGAAATATCACTGGACATAACTGGCAATGACATAATCGCCAGTTCCTTCTGGGTTGGGAGGCCAGATGCGATGAAACAAACACCAGTAAGAGGCTCACGGTGGACAGGAAGGTTTTCCTGAGCGCAGAAAAGTATGCTTTGGAGCTGTGCCTGCTTAGACAAGGCTTTTACCACTGTTTGTTGTGTCATGTTCCTGGTCTCGCTGCTGGGTAGCAGGTGTCTAGGGATTCCGTGAGTACCATCAGACACCACCTCAAGTACCACTGGTGGAACCCATACCACTGGCTGAGAAACACTGCTTCAGAGCATTTCTGCTTCATAGGAATACATAACAAAGTTAACACCCTAAAAGCACACATTGGATACTTTATAGCTTAGCATACAATGAGATAGTTAGAGTCCACTGTTGCTACACCTGGTAGAGGGACAAACAGATGCCTTTTAATCTTTACCTAAACAAGTGTCTGAGGACCCAAATCAAAATCTCGTAGCTGTGAAGAAGATATTTACATTAAATATCTAGCCTTGGATTAATATTTGCTTCTCCTTTTCAGTCAGTTGTGACCCATCTGCCAGGAAACACATAGGCCCAGTGCAAATGTAATTTTCCCATTTTCTTAACTATGGTCTAAAGCAGGGGTCTCCAAACCCTGGCCTGGGGGCCAGATGCAGCAAGCCTCTATCTGGCCCACGGCCAGCCTCTTGTCCCCTGAAAGCCTCTGGCCTACTCGACTGAACATGACCAGAGCTGTGCTATGGTTGCATCTGGAGAGTGTTCTGAGGGCTGGACAAGTTGAATGAACTTCATTCATTTATTCACTCATCTAAGTTCCATCTCTAATTTATTTATTTAAATTTTATATTTAAATTTTTTTCCGGCCCTCAGCGCTGCGTCAGATATTTCATGCAGCCCTCTGGCCAAAATGTTTGGAGACCCCTGGTCTAAAGAACAGGAGTATACCTTATGTTCCCCTCCCTGGTCCTTTCTTGCATAAAGATTCTGCCAACCACAATTAACTTTAGTTAATATTTGCAAACTGGTTTCATAGTTAAAAGGCCAGGCACCCCCGGCAGACAAAGAGACAATTTTAAAGTGGTAATTCTCTTATATTTAACAGGGGGACAGCAACTGTCCCTATTCAACTGACACAGTGGCTATTGCTGGCATTTCTCACATTTGTGGACTTGGAGCTCTTTCAGGAGAGGGAACAATCCGAGAATCTAGTAAATTACTAGGAGATATTTTTGTTGAAAAGCAGTATAGGTTCAGCCTATTTAGAACTCGTGCAAGGAAAGCGCCCTACAGGTAGACCACAGCTGCGATACAAGGACATCTGCAAGAGGGATCTGAAGGCCTTAGGAGTGGACCTCAACAAGAGGGAAACCCTGGCCTCTGAGTGGCCCGCTTGGAGGCAGGCTGTGCAACATGGCCTTTCCCAGTTTGAAGAGACACTTGGCCAACAGTCTGAGGCTAAGAGGCAAAGAAGGAAGGCCCATAGCCAGGGAGACAGGCCAGGGACAGACTGCACTTGCTCCCAGTGTGGAAGGGATTGTCACTCCCGAATCGGCCTTTTCAGCCACACTAGATGCTGTTCCAGAACCACCTTTCAGAGCGCGATACCATAGTCTTTCGAGACTGAAGGTTGCCAACTAATTTACACATGGAATTTTTATACACGGATTTGACTCAACACGAATGGCCCCTGCAAATGAGAAGAAATGTGCTGATCCATGGAGAAGAGGAAAAATGCATCCCTTTAAAATCAGTTTAAAAAACTGAACAGCCTTTTAACAATAGCCTCCTTAATGAGAGAGAGAAGGGGGCAGCTGGCTGACAATCCATCAATCCTCTCTCCAGCAGATCCATCCCTTCCCCCTGAGCACATGAAAGAAAGGTAATCATTTCGCATTGGTGAAGGGAGGGGCTGAGTGAAGCTCCTTTCTAAGCTCTTGGAGGAGGACTAATTGATGGATTGTCTTCTTAATGACTCTTATCTTACATCACAAAGGTCAGCAAGGTTGTTTTTAAATCACTGGAGCAAAGAAACCTTGTTCTTTAAATTGATTTGCTATAGTGCATTTTTTGCCATCCACAGGAGTGCTTGGAATGGAACCCACGCGAATAATGAGTCTCAACCTGTATTAAATATAAATAGCAATTAATATCTATTAGATATTTGTTTCTTTAACAATTACCCAATTCAAGACCCTTATCAAATAACTAAGAGACCAAGGACTTCAGTGTCCCTTTGACCAGGTTCTACAATAGTGATATTATAAGGAAGTGGATGATAAGGTAACATAGCACACACATCCTAACTTGACTAATGCATATTTTCCTTGGAAAAAGATGTCTAGGTTCTGCCACAAAGGACACTGCTTAGAACAGGGGCAAGTGGTAGCATAACCTCAGTGTTTTAATAGTAATCTGCATGCCAAACATAGAAGTAACATGACATTCCCTCCAGCTCCTCTCCCCCACAGTGTAGGAAGAACAAGACCTTGTAGAGACCAAGGACTGCTTATATGCAGTTCTTCAACAAGGATCTTGGTGGGGCAGTCCTTGTAAACCTCACTATCTCCAGCTTGGGGGAGGGGAAGAGGAGTATGCAGGATGAAAATTGTCATACGATGAACAACTATTTTTTAACAAGAGCTGATATTACCACAAATCTAAATTCTACACCATGCCTACTATTTACCCAACTCAATCAGCCAAAGTAATGCTTAGAGAGAAAGACCTTTTCCAAGTACATAGGTTACAGCTACACAGAGAGATCAAGTTGACGTCCCAGATAGGAATATTGGCTGGTTTGAATGTGTGGTGTAAACATTCTAGTTATTCTATTTTCTTTCAATAATTAAGTATTATTCACATTCTGAGTATAAAGAATGTGATCTGTGGTTTGTTTATGAGATAAATGAAAAACAGTGTCAGATTACATGTGATGGAGCCAAGCTGTAGATTACCAACAAATAATATTCACATTGAGAATCTGCTGGCTATTCTAGTGCTACTTTGTATTCAGACTTAAAGTGAACCAGTTCCTCCATTATATGTATCTCTGTTCTGATATTTGTCTGGATTAGTTAATCAAGAGAACATCCCATCAGCACTTTCTCAAGTCTAAGCTTTAAAAAAGTACGAATATATTTTATTTCCAGACTAACAGTGAAACTACTATAAGGAATAAAATGATTGAGGGCATAATACCAAAGTACATACTATTCCATTAGCACACTTACTAAAAGATGTTAGTGGCATCTGGGAAATGGCTCTACATGTTTCTCAGGAAGGAAGATGAAATCATTGATATTTAGCCCATTTGAGAAGGTAATAATACTGTTTAAAAGCTAAATGTAAAGTTGCTCGTTAACTACAACTATCTTTGGCTACTACACTTTGAATCTTATGACCAGTTTCTTGAATGACAGAAATGAAATGCCAGTGCAGGGACATAGCTGGAAGGTGTGCTGTCCTGGGGCACACCTTCCAAGGGTGACCCCTGACCTGGGTCACCCCTGTGCCCCCTCCAAACATGACCAGAGCTGCACTCCGGTTGTGTCTGGAGGGTGTTCTCAGGCCTCTGGAAGACCTGATGATGCTGAAATGATGTTCACTTAAATTCAATTCTAAGCACACTTGCTTACAAACCATTTCACCAGAACCTGCCTTCGCATACATTTATTTAGGCCTGAAATGCAGCAGACTCTTTGACACTGAGCAGCCAGTTCTTACAAGATCTATTCTACCTTCATGGATATATCCATCCTTTCTAAACTTCTTTGGACAACTGGTGTACCCACCTGGAGTCCACAGGATAGTAGGATGGTAAATGTTTTGTACTTAACTGCAAGGTTAACTTACATACAGAATGAACAGTTCGTTGAACACTGAAAATGACAAAAGCTAGAAAGTTGCAGACTATCCATATACTCTGTTACATGTCTTTAAAACAGAAGTTGGGCTCTTCATTGTATTAAGAACACCACCAAGATTACAGAGATGGATTCAAAACCTCCATAGAACCTGAAGACTGAATTGACTTCTACTTTATAGCTTGCACAGTAAGATAAATATAGATGTTGGCTCGTTTTCTCTCAAATAATGTTTTTGCAAAAAGAAAAAAATGAAAAGGAAGTTTAACTTAAGTCAGATAATTCAGAATTCAAAACCAAATCAGGGTAACTAGCTTCCCATTTATACAAATATGCTTCACAATGCCAAAGGTATACAATATTTAAAATATATATTACAGTTAAACATATAGTGTTTAACTATTTCCTAATCTAAAACTATGCCACACCAAAATTAAAATGCACATGCAAGGCAATTCATACTAATATTCTCTCAGACAGCTGAAACATCTGGAAATATCCTACCATATTTAATGTATGAAACTCATAATGTGGAATCTATTAAAAAAAGGTATAGTATCATTTTAAACACTGAACATCTTTACATGGCATCTACTCAACACAACCATAATCTGCAATGCAACTGACAAGAAAAAAAGATATACAGTTTCCTAGATGGGGAAGAAGGAAACTAGACTGCATACAGTGCTGAAATGCCACAGTTAAAGGGAAGCCGATTATTTGTTGCATTTTACGGTTTTGATTGAGAAAACCTAGGAAAGATAGAGTTTCAGACAGAATTTTATAATTTTAAAAATCTTCCTGAGAAATGACACCACACTAATAACACAGGTCTGCAAAAAAAAATGTTTGGACAGCTATTTTGGTTTTGTTGACTGATTTTTACGTTTTTTGGTGCGCTGAATCCAAAAACGATAGCAGTTTTGTCCTGGGAGGTCAGGTTTTCGAACAAATGGGTGGTCATCATTTTAAAAAATCTCTTAACACAAATATTTTATTTACATGAAAAATATTAACTCATTTGCACAGGTGACAACAAAATTAACACCACACTCAAGTAGATTGCTTGTGAAATCGTCTCTTTTTAAACTCTAAACTTCTTTTTGAGCTTTTCCTCTTGTAGGTGGCTTCTGGAAGATCCCTATACAACATCCAGCAGTAGTCAGCCATCATCGTTACACTCCATTTCCCTTGATACCTTCTTTCCATTTCTTTTATATCTTGATGGAAACGTTCTCCCTGCTCTTCACTCACTGCTCCCAAATTTTCAGGAAAATAGTCAAGGTGTGAGTTGAGAAAATGGACTTTTAAGCTCATGGAGCAACCAAGCTTGTGGAACGCTTTCAACATTGTTTCCACCATTTCCTTGTAATTTGGGTCCTTTTGGTTTCCCAAAAAGTTATTTATGACCACAGTAAAGGCAACCCACGCTTCTTTTTGAGTTGGAGTCATTGAACTGATGAAGTCTTTGTCGGATATGAGTTTTCTAATATCCGGGCCAACAAAAAACCCCTCTTTCAGTTTTGTCTCCGTTAAACCTGGAAACTTGGATCCCAAGTACTTGAAGCATTCGCTATCTTTGGGAAGTGCCTTAACAAATTGCTTCATTAATCCTAATTTTATATGGAGTGGTGGTAATAAAACCTTCTCAGGGGGTACCAATGTATCTCTGAGAACATTCTTTTCACCAACAACTAGACTTCTTGGTGGCCAATTTTTTTGCTTCCAGTGATTTTGTCGGTCTCTACTGTCCCATAAACATAGAAAACAAGGGTATTTGGTGTACCCAGCCTGTTGTCCCAGCAGCATACACAATACTTTTAAATCCCCACATACCAACCAGTTTTAGTTTTGATAACCCACTTTTTTGAGTACCAACTCCAAGTTCTCATAAGTCTCCTTCAAGTACACTGAATGAGCAACAGGAATGGACGCATAACGGCCACCATTGTGAAGTAAAACTGCTTTTAAGCTTCTTTTGGAAGAGTCAATGAAAAGCCTCCATTCAGAAGAATCATACTGAATGTGGAACTGAGCCATCAACCCCTCTAAATCAGCAAAACACCAAATTGCCCTCATGAAAAAAGTAAGACAAAGTCTTCCCCCCCCCCCCGATGTCTGTACCATGCAAAAGATGTACCTTCAATCAACAAATTTTTGCTTTTACATGTATTTTCATGTTTTTGGGAGCACTGGCAGTGAGAATAAATTTGTTTTTCCATGTTCAGTTTTTTTTCCCCCAAGTATGATGAATTTGAAATTTAGCGATTTCCAGCTACCTGTTTGACCAAGGTACATTTCGATTGAGAAAAAACCTGACGTCCCAGGAAAAAACGGTGGTCATTTTCGAATTCAGCACACCAAAAAACATAAGAATCAGATAAAATTATGAAAACAGCTTTTTGGTTGCATACCTGTGTAATCATTTATCCAACTTTTGCTAGACATTCCACTTATTCAAGACTGCATCAATTTACACACTGCATGTTACTCACAAGAAATGTTCCTTTACGACTTCTATCAACAAAGCAGAACAAAACAATTTGGGTTTAAAAAACCACACACCTTTATTTCTGCTAAAGAAGAGATTATAGTGAGTTTTTCCACTTCTTAAGACACATTTACAAACTCCTGACTTTCTATAACAACATGCTGCAAAGCTGTTTGATGTACATTGCAACACTGTTTTAATTACAGTGCACTTTAAAGAGTTAACTAAAACACACCCATGATGAACGTGACTAGGCTCTTATGAAGGTAATTATTTTTAAACAATTCATTAGTCTTCCACAAGAAGTTTCCATACTAACAATATTCTTCATTGTACATGCCATCTGCTCTTCCACATATAAGAAAAAGCAAAACTATTCAATCATTTGTTTTCCTGAGATTTCTTTCTGCTGTTAGTATGAAACACTAGTTACACCATCCAAACCGATAAGCAACAAATACTAGACAGAAACTCTGGCAAGGTTCAATAACAGCCTGAGCCAGACCTTGAAACGTGATGGGCCTCAACAGCTTCAAATGCTCGTTGCTCCTCCAAACTCATTAACTATCACTTGATAGATCCCAAAACAACTGAAATAAAGCAGAACACTTTTCCAGGTCATGAACTTCTGAGTCCCCATCTCCTTTTGCCCAGGCCTTGGTGCATCTCTCACCCTCTTACTTGGGCGCAGGCATCGAGTCCTTCCAGGCTGTTAAGTTCCAGCCAGAGAGGGAGGGGGCTTCCCCCTGAACTGTCTGAATAGCTCGAATGCTGGTCAGGAGAAGGAAGAGACAGGGAGAGGGAGGTTTCTGGCAGCAGGGGGCAGAGGAGGGGGGAGCCTCTTAAGGCTGTTTAGCTGCAGCCTCTGGTATGTCAGGGGCCGGGATAGTATTTCGAAAGATCCGCCATTTTCACTTCGTCATCACCATCACATCCAAGCTCAGCAACAACCTCACTCTCCTCCTCCCACGCTTGCCTCCACCCCAGTCTATGTCTGAGCACCTCCTACAGGAGGGAAGTCCTCTTTACCTTCAATACACTCACAAGCCAATAAAAAAGGAACGCTAGAGCCAAGCCACAAGGGGACAAAACAAGCATGTAAGTTGCATCTCTCTTCCCCACTCCGATGATGATAGAATGGTCAAACATTGTAAATAAATACACACTGATCTGCCTCTTCCCATGGAATAAATGGTGCAAGGTTCAGCACCAGAGATGAAAGACAGATTTAATTTCAGAACAGACTGACTGCTGCAGCAGAAGGATTTGATTCCTCTGGCACCTTAAACACTAACTAATGTATTGAGAAATAAGGTTTTGCAGGCAGAGAATGTGACAGTTATGTACAGACTGAGCAAGAAATAAGAGTTCATTTTGTGTGTAGGAATACTGGCAAGGATTAACTGAATAGAAGTGTTTATCTATGCAAATACATCTGTATATATGCACGTGCGCAGTCTCTAAAAAGCAAAAGCCAATGAGTTCTGACCATGAATCATTTGCAGTTACTAGTTGGAAAGTATTTCTGATGTTGCCAAAAAGGCTTCCAACCATTCACATTGGAAAAACACAAAACGAAACAAATTTGCCTCATTTAGCAAAGCCAACACAGTTAAAATGAGATTGTTTTTACAAGTGAACTATGTCATGAGTTACTGTACTACAGCATACAGGACGAAGGGGGGGAAGCTGTTTCTTCACTATGCAAACATACAAAGTAATTTAACAATCCAAACACATTTAACATAGGACACCCCATTTATTTCAACTGAACTTATTCCAAGCAATAATGACAAATAGAACTGCATCCTAAGATTCCCATTTTAGACAGTTCCCATAATTATCATTCAGTATGTTTACCACAATGTCTAACCACAGGATTTCTAAGAAATATTCGAAACAAGTGTCAAAATACAACAAGAAATCAAATCTTACAAGTACCAAAATAAAATTCCTAAAGTGTTCTTTTATTAATGTCTTACACCACAATCCTATGCAACCATTGCTGGGAGTTAGCCCACTGGACACAATGGAACTACGTAACTTCCACACAAACACACACAGGCTTGCGTGGCTAATCCTGCACCCCACTTGATTGCAGGATGGGCACTCAAGTCATTACAGAACAAAACATTAACAACATACTTCCATACCAATAACAGTACAGCTATCTCTAAAACTACTCTAACTAAAGACAGTTAAATTAGACTTTCTCAGGCACTAAAGTTTAAATGATTCCTTGACAAAAGAAGCAAAAGCCCTTTTTAACTGAATGAACAATACAATGATGGGAGAAATTGCTGCACATACTGCATAAATAGAGGTGCAATTTTTTTTCAGTGATAACACTACTTTCTGCACTTCTCGTTTTTATAAAAAACCAAAAACAACCACCACCCCCCAAAAAAATCTGCAAAAAAACCTGTCTTCTAACATCTCTACATATTGGTCACTGTAGGCTGGTTGGGCTGGACTGGGGGGGAGGGGTGCATGGATAATGACTGCATCTGTGGACACTATGCCACCTATAAACGCTTAACCAGTACATCTTAAAAGTGATCATCATTTATAAAAATGCACTCTTGGCATAATAACACATCACACCACTTTCTGAACTTCTCATTTTTGAGAAACAACTAAGGGCCCAATCCTATCCAACTTTCCTGCATTGGTGCAGTAGCAATGCAGCCCTGAGGTAGGAGAACAATGTTCCCATACCTTGAGGAGGACTCTATGACTGCCTCCTCACCACAGAATGAAGTGCACACCCCATTGGCACTGCTGCACCAGCACTAGAAAATTGGATAGGATTTGGCCCTCAATCTGCAAAAAAAAAAACACAAAAAAAATCCACACCTCTACACATAAAGATTTACATGGTTATTTGAAATTATACAGAAGCTGAAAAGTCCTGAAAATCTTACTATTAACATGGCCTTGCATTCTATCCCTCAGAACCATTTCATATTGTGGCCATCATCTTCTCAGTGCTGTGCCACTCCATTCATGCACTAGTGCTCTGAGACACCCCAAGACTCTATGTATGTGCCAATGGGGTCCCTGAGAGTCCACAAGGAGTATAAAGGGCTATGGAGACCAAAAGGTTTCAGAACCGCTGGTGTAGGTATTAACCACTGCACGTGAGCAAGTTTCTCAGTTTGCTTCCTGCTGAGCCCGATGTTTCTTTGCTAATGTCATTTGGAAAAAGTTTCAGAGACAGCACTTGAGTGAAAAATAGTTTCAGAGTTTCTCTCTTTCTATCAACCATTCCCACTTGACTTCACCCTTGGTCATATGCAGTGATCTTCCCTCTGGAAAACTGGCCATAATGAATTGCCAATTTCAAAATTATAATCTGTGAGTCAATACTTGACTCATAAGAATGTCATAGAATCATAAAACTGCCTATACAAAATGCTTTAAGACAGAACAGATGCATTTTAATATTAAAATCTACTGATTTTTGCAAAGAAACACAGACTTGAGTTTTCCTATACAAGTACAGCAGTGTTTCTTGAACTGTGGGTCAGGACCCACTAGATGGGTCGTAAACCAATTTCAGGTGGGTCCCCATTCATTTCAATATTTTGTTTTTCATATATTAGTCTTGATGCTACCATGGAATGTGACTGCATTTGGGGAAATGTGACAGACCTGTACTTTTAACAAGCTACTATGTATATTCTTTTAACAATGACAGTAAATGGGATTTACTTCTGGGTAAATGAGGGTAGGATTGCAGTCTAGGATTGTTAACATTTCCGGTTTGATGACATCACTTCCAGTGGGTACTAACAAATTCTCATTCTAAAAAGTGGGTCCCAGTGATAAATGTGTGAGAACCACTGCAGTACTGTATTTTGAGTGTAAAAAATATAAAGACAGAATTTACATGAAATCTATTTCTCTAATACAGATTTTAGATTGTGAGCCCTTTTGGGACAGGGAGCCATTTAGTTATTTGATTTTTCTCTGTAAACCACTTTGTGAACTTTTAGTTGGAAAGTGGTATATAAATACTGTTAATGTTAATACAGATGTTCCAAAAATGGGGTGTTGCAATGACCCACCCAGGGAAGTTCTGTTGCTGCCCCCTTAAGGGGTGGGGTGACAGTGCCGGCTGTGATGCAATTGCCACGATCATGATGGAAACCAGAAGTAGTCTCTTTTTTGCTGTTTACAGAAGTTTGGAAGCATGGAGAGGTCTGCAGGCTCCCCAGATCCTCGGGAGAGCCATAGCAACCTCCAATTAAGTTTTTAAAAATCCTTTCCTCCCTGGCAGTGGTGCAATCATGGCAATTGCATCCCTGAGAGTTTGGGAACCGCTGCTATAATAGTTTTCATGCTCATGTGGCTGAGCAACTTGTCTTATGAGATTTATCAGGTCTTTCATGATGTGTTTCTTACCAGATGCTGGCATACATAGAGAGTCAGTGTTCCTCTAATATGAGGAACCCTTCTATCTACCAAACACCATGGCACTGAAGATGGGACTTACAGATAGAGGTGGTGACAGTTGTTTGGACTGTGTATCCTTATATGTGCTCCTTCTGAAGGTTAGTTTGTCTAACAATGGTTCTGCAATGATGGTTCTGCAGTTTGCCTTGATGTTTTTCTGCTTGGCCTTCAAGTCCTTTTTTGGGTTTAGATTACATTTCTTGGTAGCTGTTTAACACTTCCTTCTTTTGTTAGGTTGATGTCCAGATGCCTCTGTGCAAGCTATAATCTGTAGACACTCCACCATTTTTTGGGTCATCGCAAACTGGATAAGAGTGAAGTACTCAGTTGGGGCTTGGAGGCTTCACCAACATCCGCTGAGTTCGGAGACATGGCATGTGTTGGGGGCAGCTGTTCCCTGTGACAGAAGAACTCCAGGCCAGTAAGGATTTCGCTATTATTCAGACTGGGGTCTCTAGTGCTGGCATCCTATGATCTGATCCTCCAAACCCTATGCTTCACAAGATTTCTGGGGAGTATCAATAGGATTACACAAAAAGTTAACCACATATGGGGGAGAATGGCAACTCAGTGGAGTGGGGCTTTTATTGCACATCCTGATATTGGTTTCACACAGCGCTTGTTATTCAGCGGTAATAGTATGAATTTTCAGCTTTGGAGACAGATCTGTTTTTAGAGGATCTGCAAAATTCCACTGATAGCAAGCGGGGTGGATGGGGGTTAAGCCTGGGCTATCACCCTGTGGTAAATTCAGTGAGCATATGGAGTTCAGAATAAGGATTAAGAATAAGAGTTCAGAATAAGGCTAGCCAATTGGTTGAAGAGGCTCCAAGGTCGATTCCAGAGGCCTATGCGACTCAGGGTACTGGTTAGGACCCTTTTGAACAAGAACTGCAGAAACAGCAGCAGAGGCTGCCTGGTTTGGGGTGGCATCTACAGTTTGCAGCATCCTTAACACACACACCCCCGTTGCCTATTCTGGGTGTTAGACAGTGAGAAGCTGGGAATTGTCAGTTTGAGATCCTTGATTATGAGTATCAATAATATGAACTGGGGATGAACTGAAAACTGCTATTGTCTCCTCCAGTTTAGGAAACCACACCAATAGAGGAGGAGTTGAGTTTAGGAAGTTAGTAAAATGTGGCCCATTCAACCCACACCACCTTGTTAGTGTTTTATACGCAGCAAAAAATCCTATCTGTTTAGACAAGCAGAAACCAAGCTAGTACAACACAGCGATCTATTTTTTTTTACAAGACAAGACTGACAAATCATTTTAACACCACACAAAAACAGTGAAGTCACACCCCAGCAGTCCACAAACATTTGCCAATAGCAATGTACTATTTTTACCATTGAACTTCCAGGTCCGACAAAATTATAACATCCTCCCAGCAATTTCCCCTACTCTAAACACAAGGAACTTGACCAGTAATGTAGAAGGTTAGAGCCCTTATTAACCTACACAATAAATAAAAATTTAAGAAGGAGATAAATGGAAAATGATTCTATTAAGGACCATACGTAGCAAATGTAACAAAAAGAAAGGAAACCCCCTTCCTACAGGAGATATAGGGAAAACGACTGTTATTGACTACAGATGGACAGTTTACAATTTTAACACTTTTTAATGATGGTAAGCAGATAAATATATTTAAGCAGCGTACATAGGACTTTGTAGGGAGATTAGTCTCAATTCTCTGAAGATACTTAAAAATGAGATCCTATTTCCCCTTCTAACTGACACCTGCTCATTACACGTCCACAGCATCCGAGTCATAACTTCCGTTTACCACCCGGATGGAACTTCAGCCCAAAGAACAAGAGGATCAGAAAAGGATTTCTAAATGTTTGTCCTCCGCCGTATCACTTCACATGGTCCACCTACTCAAAAAACCAGCAGAAGCGACAGGCATCGCTGCTAGTCACTTCAGGGCCGGGAAGCCAGATGTGGTTTGAAAAACACCAATAAGATGCTCAGGGTAGAAAGAGGGCTTTTTTGAGGATGGAAAAGCATACTTGGGAGCTCCATCCGCCAGGCCTCCTGCTGCTGTTTGCTGCGTTGCATTCCTGGTCTCGCTGCCAGGCAGCAGGTGTCCAAGAGGGTCCTGTGAGCGCCGTCAGACACCACCTCAAGCGCACAGGTGTCACCTGCGCCGCTGGTTGAGCAGCACCAATTTAAGTGTGGGCAGGACTTCCCAGCCAGATGAACCAGTTCTCCCAAAGCACTTAGAAGCGGCCCTGCTCCTCGCCTGGCCCGGCACCTGCTCGTGAGGCGCAGAGATGCTCAGGGTGGCCGGGACCACTCTTTGGAGACCTGCTCTGAGCTCCACCTGCCAAGCGCAGCCTCCCACTGCTGTTCACTGTGCTGCTGCTGTTCCCGGGCGCCACCACTGCCAGAGGAACAACAGTGCCCGCAGGACACTCAGATGCGCCCCTCCTTGATCTGCCTGACACTGCTCAGTCCGTAACCGCAGCGCCAGAGGCCTGCGCGTGTCACAGCGGGCGGGGGCAGCCTCAGCACCTCCAGGGCGCCAGCCAGTCCTCTGCCTGTCCACTCGGAAGGAAGCCCGTTCCAGGCAGCGGGCTGCTCCCGGAGCGAGTCCCACTGAGCGGGGAGAGGAGGACAGCCCGTTCCAGGTTTCCCAGGCGGGTGCAGAGGGCTGTGCCCGCCGGGGAGGAAGCCCACTCCTTCGGAGGGCGGCTCCAAGGGAGTCGCTCTGCCCCCCCCAGCCGGAGGCGGCGCAGCCGGTTACTCCTCTGGGCCGCAGGAGCATCAGCCAGGCCCGCCGGGGGAAAACACGGCGAGGGGCCCGAACCCAGCGAGAGGGCGCCCCGGAGGCGCCTGACACTTGCGGCAGGAGCTGCCCAAGCGAGGGCGGGCAGGACGGCCCGGCCCGCCACGGAGCGCAGGGACTGGACTGCGGCCGCCCCCTCGGCCAGCATCGCGCCTCACCTGCGCCGGCCGTGTGGCCGGCCGTTCCTCGGCCTCTCGCTCCCGCGGGGCTCCCCGGCACGCGCGGCGCCTCCTCAGGCAGCCCGGCGGCGACGGTTCAAAATCACGCGCCCAACGCCCTGCCGCCGCCGCCGCAGCCCATAATACTCAGGAGGAGCAGCAGCGCCGCCCTAGCAACCGGCGCCGCGTCAGGAGGCGCCTCTCGCTCCCTCGGCGCTCCATTCTCCCGCCTTCTCCCCTCAAAGCTTCCAGGCGCCCTCCTCCAACGCCGCGTCTGGCGTCATCGCGCACGCAGCGCAACTCCCCCGGCGCTCCCCGCCCCTCCTCATGGCGTCTGGCGTCATCTCGCGCGCGCAGCACCTTCTCCCTCGGAGCTCCCCCACGGCGTCTGGCGTCATCGCGCGCGCAACGCCTTCTCCCCTCAGAGCACCCCTCCGCCCCCCCCACGGCGTCTGACGTCATCACGCACGCAACGCCTCCTCCCTTCAGAGCTTCCCTCCCTACTTCTCTGGCGTCATCACGAACCCAACCGCCTTCTCCCTCGAAGGTTCCCTCCGCCCCTCCCTCCCCACGGCGTATTACGTCATCACGCACACAATCCCCTCCTCCATCAAAGCTTCCCTCCTCCGCCACAGCGTCCCCGTCACCACGCACGCAACTGCCTTCTCCCGTCAAAGCTTTCGAGGCTCCCCCTCCCCCCGTGACAGCACCGAGCGTCTTGCGTCATCACGCACACAACTGCCTTCTACGCTTAAAGGTTCCCAGTCTCTCTCGCTTAGGAAGAGTTCCAAAGCGTCTTGTGTCATCACGTACACAACCGCTCTAGCCGCCCGCCGCTCCATGGTTACGTCGCGACGGCGACCGTAGAGAGGAGGCTCTTCTGTGTGCAGTGGTGTGGTGTGAAGGGGAGGGCGGGAGGCGGACCCCCGGGAAGATGGCGGCCGCCGTGCGGCAGGAGCTGACCCAGCTCATGAGCTCCAGCGGCTCCCACAAGGACCTCGCGGGGAAGTGAGTGGCTCCCCCTCCGTTGCCCGTGGAAACGAGTGCGGGGGACAGGAGTAGGGCTCCACCCTGGAGGGGGGACAGGAGTAGGGCTCCACTCCTGGAGACAGGAGGGCTCGCGCGGGGGGGGGTGTCGGGTGGCCCCTCAGGGCGCAGGGAGGGCGTGGGCAGCCCCCTCAGAGCCCAGGCATCTACCTGCTCAGAAGCAAGTCCCGTTGTAGGCAAGGGCCTTACTCCCAGGTAGGTGTGGATGGGACTGTAGCCTTAGCCCAGCCCTGGGCCTGCCTACTCAGAAGTAGGCCCCTTCATAGCCAGTGGAATTTACTCCCAGGGAAGTATGGGCAGCACTGCAGCCTCTGGTGGGCTGCTGCAAGACACAGGAGGCCGGACTGGGTGGGCCTCCTCTGGCCTCTTCCTAGGTTCTTGTGGGCCTTGTATCAGTATTTCTTTACCAGGAGCATAGTTAGTCTGTGGAACTCCCTGCCACAGGACGTGGGGTGGCCTCTGGCCTGGGTGCCTTTGGAAGGGGATTGGACAGGTTTCTGGAGGAAAAGACCGTCACGGGTTGCAGGCTGTGATGGGTCTGTGCAGCCTCCTGGTTTGAGAAGTGGGCTGCCTCAGCTGCGAGGGAGGGGCCAGGATGCAGCTCTCCTGTTTTTTTGTGCTCCCTGAGGCATGTGGTGAATCCCTGTGAAGTATAGGAAGCTGCACTAGATGGGCCCTCAGCCTGATCCAGCAAGGCTCTTCTTACATTCTGTGACCTCCTCACAGTGGTGTGATCTGCAGCCAAGAGAGCCTTTTGTAGCCTGGAGCAGTATTTTTCAACCAGTGGTACTTGGTGGCATCAGGTGGTACTTGTGGGACCCCACCGGACACCTGCCACCCGGCAGCAAGACCAGGATCGTGACACAACAAACAGCAGGAGATGACTTCAGCTCAGCACACAGAGCTCCCAGCATGCTTTTCCACAGTCATAAAGCCTTTCTGCCCACCCTGAGCCTCTTACTGGTGTTTATCATATCACATTTGGCTTCCCATCCCAGAAGTAACTGGCAATGCACATCACATCACACAACCTTTATTGGTATATAAACTGGCAATGCTGTCATAACCAGTTATAGGGGTCCCCTGTATCCATGGATCCACCCGACGTGGACTCCTTCCAGAGCCAAAGGGAGCTTCGCTCACCTTGTCTCCAGAGTGGCCTCTGCTGGCTCAGACTGAGCCCTAGAGGTAGAAACACATGACATACGGTTTCTTAGTGGAACTGGATGTGATGTTTATAATGCCTTATAAGGCATTGGGAGGCCTAGGGTAACCCTCCGAATGGGCATCCACGGCCTCTGGTGGGCTCAGAGGACACTCTGGAGGCAAAAGGAGCAGAGCTCCTCTTCGTTTTGGAGGGTGGGCAGGGGTTTGCCTGAATCTGCAGTTTCATGTAACTACAGGAAGTTCTGGAACAGAACCCCTGCAGATGCAGAGGCATCCCTGCACTTCCAGGGGTACTTCAAATAGGTGGACTATGAGGTGGTACAGCAGAGGACAAACGTTGAGAAACAATGGCCTGCAGATCAAACTGACATTAAAAGATGGTATTCAAAAATTGTTGGGGGAAGGGTCGTGCACTTGTGTCCCTCTCGGCCCATCTGGGCATAGGTCTTTTGCAGAGTGCAGAATTCGCAGCTATGCTATTTGTCTTGGCTGCTGGAGCACAGACCTTGCTTGCCACATGAAGCATGAACTGACTGTTAAAATTATAAATGCACGTCATGTTCTGCAGCTCAGTCCTTATCTGCACATTCAGCAATATGAGGAAGTAGAGAGTCAGTCCAGGCTTCAGAAATTTTTGTTTTTGAATCTTGTTTTTGAATGTAACAATTTCTCTATGTATAAAAAAACTATCACAGCAGGATTAGATTCTAGTCATTAGAGAACCTTGCTGCACATGCATGACCTGCTTCAACAAGACTTCCAATTATTTTCTTCTAATTGGAAAAAAGATTCACATATGTAGTAGCATCTGTTGTTTTTAATGGAATCTTAACCTTTAATCAAGACTTTAAGACAAAACGTACATATACATCTTACTGAAATAGCTATTACTTGTTCTAAGTAAATATGATTAGGATTAAGCTAAGGATTCATTTGTTAAGGTTTAGCATGAAAGGCAGAGGTCCTTTCCTCAGAATCTACTTTACTTACCCCAATTTTTCATTACCACCACAGATGGTAGTGGGGGTAGAGAGTAAGAGTTTTGTTGGTATCGGTGGAGGAAGATGATCAGAGGCTAAGGAAGAATAGATACTTTTGGCCATCATCAGCTCCCTCAGCAAATTTAAACCAGAGAGTGTGGTTCAATTTAAAGTTACTGAAGGTTTGAAGATAGGAGTATTCTACTGAGATAACCAAAGGATACTTATTGTAGTTGAAAAACCAGGGAGATGTGGAATGCTAGTCAAATTGTTTGGACAAAAATGGAGTAGGACTGGGACGAAATGTCAGTTTCAGTATGTTCTCTTTAATGTGGGCTGGTAGGCTGTTTTACTGAATCGCAAATGGATAGTGTGGATACATACTGAATTTTGGAATACTCGGTGTCTTTAAATGTATGCCAATGAATAGCCTAACTTTTACTGCATCAGATCAAAGCTAACATTGATGGTGGTTTCTCCTTTTCACAAGAGATATTGCTTCATTATTCCAAAGAGACAGAACTGTGGCTCAGTGGTAAAGAATATATTTTGCACATTGGAGATCTCAACTCTCTGGAGATGCAAGAAAGTGAGACAGACATCTGCCTGAAAATCTGGAAAACTGCTCTCAATCAGGATAAACTGAGTGAGATGGGCCAAGGATCTGAGTAAATCAAAAGCAGTTTCCTATGTTAGTGATACTGGTCTGGGTGGACCGTAATTCATATGCATTGCATGGAGAAGATCCCAGGTTGAATCCCCAGCAGCATCCAGATAGGGCTGGAAGACTGGGGAACAGTCCCGTTCTGTTTAGTGGCTCTTGGGTTAGGTCAGTGCGTATAGGATTGCACTCTTGATTCAGTAGAAGATAACTTTCCATGTACTTATTGTCATACCTGGCTACTTCATTGCAATAGGAAAAGATGCATGAAGTGTTATGTGTACCCCAGGGTTTCTTTTCAAATAAGAAGTATAGAATTGATACATTTTAAACCAGCATTTCTCAACATTTTTCCCCCACTTCACATGACCCACCTATTAGAAATACTTCTGGAAGTAACTGGTGATTATGCCATCACCAATTACTTCTGAATTGGGAGACAATAAAATAAACACTGATCAGAGGATCAGGGCGAACAGGAGGGCTTTTTTGAGCTTGCAAAAAGTGCACACTGGAGCTCTGCCCACTTTCCCTGCTTGTTGCGTTGCATTTCTGATCTTGCTGCTGGGTAGTATGGGGATGCCAGGTGTACCACCAGACACCGCTTCAAGTATGAGTACCTCTGGTTGAGAAACACTGTTCTAAACCAGTTTAGATCTGGTTGTCTTGAATGTTTTGGCAACACCCAGCATACACCAGATAATGTGCCTGTTACATCCTGTGCAAATAATGTAAAACTTATTTTTGTTTTATTTTAACCATTCTAAATATCCTTTGTAGACTTAACTCTAATGTATTAATGTAGATTTATTTTTATAAATTTCTGACAGGTATCGTCAGATATTGGAAAAAGCAATTCAGCTGTCAGGAGCAGAACAACTAGAAGCTTTAAAAGCCTTTGTAGAAGCAAGTGAGTTTGAATTTTGTTTTATCAGGGATTGTTGAATGACATCCTTAAGTTTTGAATTGCACTAAAAAAAAATGAAAGCATTTGAGTGGATTCACATTCATTGTATGTTGAAACAGACACTTGCAGAGCATTTGGGTTTTTAAATGTTTTGAAGCCTCAATCTGCATATTTTGGAATGAAGTCAGTGGGATTTATTTCTGAGTAAAGATTGCTAGGGATGGACTATAAGAGGCTTGTAACCTCATAATCCTTTAACTTCGCAGCCTTTAAAATATCACATAGTGGGCCTTGTACAAAACCTGAAACAGCCAAAGAAATCTACCATTTCACCATGGAAAAGATTCAGCCTCATGAAAGCTTTTACAGTCAGGACTGTAGATTATAATTCTGTGGCTAATTATTTAGAAGTAGGTTCCACTGAATTTACTTCTAAATAAAACAGTTGGGTTGTGACTGTGTGGGAACTGAATAAGCAAACAAATGAAGAGCAGGTGTGACAGATCATAGCACCAAGGGTTCCTCTGTCTGCAGAATGTTAATACTAGGATAGATATTTAGGCCTGTTCTGGTGGTGTCTTGAGTGCCACGTGCTAATGCTGGTACAGCGGTTCCCTGTCTGCCCATGTCTGTGACATGTGACTGCTCTGTGCAATGCTGGTATTCCACATCTAGTGATGGTGGCTCAGCAACTGAGGCATCAACTTGACATCCTGAATGGTAATGACGCTATAGCAGTGTTTCTCAGACAGTGGGTTGGGACCCACTAGGTGGGTTGTGAGCCAATTTCAGGTGGGTCCCCATTCATTTCAATATTTTATTTTTCATATATTAGACTTGATGCTCCCATGGTACATGACTGCATTTGGGGAAGTGTTACAGACCTGTACTTTTAACAAGCTGCTACATATATTCTTTTAACGATAGTAAATGGGACTTATTCCTGGGTAAATGTGGGTAGGATTGCGGCCTCGGATTGTTAAAAATTTTCCTGCTTGATGACTTCACTTCCCGTGGGTCCTGACAGATTCTCATTCTAAAAATGAGAGCACTGGGTCCCAGTGCTAAATGTGTGAGAACCACTGCGCAACACCATTGCTAAGCTGTGATGTAATGCTTGTTCAGTGGTATTACCTCAGAGTCTTGAATTGGAAACCCTGGGATTTAATCTGTGTTTAGTCTTAATAGTAATAATGATGATTGATTGTGGTTAAAATGACCAGCCTCTCATACTTGTTTACCCCAATTTTCTTTCTCATGTCTTTTAATCTAGTGGTGAATGAAAATGTCAGTTTAGTGATTTCACGGCAGTTGCTGACAGACTTTTGTACCCATCTTCCAAGTCTTCCTGATAGCACAGCCAAAGAAATCTACCATTTCACTTTGGAAAAGATTCAGCCTCGTGTAATTTCATTTGAGGAGCAGGTAAAAGTAAAACAAGACATATTTCAAAACATATTATTTAGGCATGTCTAGTCTTCATAAGTTTAGTACTTCAGCTGAATATAGTAGTGTATTTTGTTATTTTTCCTTTATTGCTTATACTTTGCTTTTTGGGTTTTTTATATATTATCCTTGCTGTGTTTTTAATTAGCTCTCTTAAAAAGTATGTAATTGAAATGTGATTTATAAATCTGTAAAATACATAACATCATTAGCATAATTAGCTTACACACTTCACTATAAAAAAAGAGAAAAGGATGCACTTAATGATTGCAGATTAGTTATTCCAATATTGAATAATGGTTCAGTTTTACAGAAATTTACTTCCTGTTATTGCCAGTTAATTATTCTAACATAGTTAAGGGTGCAGTCCATCTACTCCAGCGTCCTGTTTCCCCACAGTGGGCCACCAGATGTCTCTGGGAAGCCCACAAGCAGGAGGTGTAGGCACCCAAGTCATTCATACTGTAATACATTGGTTTACCAATGCAGAAATATTTCATTTTCAAAGAATTGAGAAGAAAATACTCAAGACTTCTGCAAGTCCTGCATGACTACATTTGTAAAGCTTTTTTGTCTGGTGTACACAAGAATATTTTGTGCATCATATAAAATCTGGATAGAGGTGATCAGATGGGCAGAACACTATTGGTGGAGAATGGCAGGAAATGGAAAAAACAAAAGATATTATAAAATAGACCTGTGCTATATACCTGTGCTTTATTTATATCGTTGACCTGGTTGCATTCTGTTTTATACTGTGTCCTTTTTTTCCTGAGGTTGCTTCTATAAGACAACATCTTGCATCAATTTATGAGAAAGAAGAAGACTGGCGTAATGCTGCTCAAGTGTTGGTGGGGATTCCTTTGGAAACAGGACAAAAGTAAATACTGTCCTTTAAAAGATTGCTTTTTTCTTAGTCATTTTAATACATTGCCTCTTCTACTGAAGTAGAAATACTTTACTTCGGTGTAGTTTGGGCCTATCTTATTGACTGTTTATTAGTTTTGGCTTGTGCTGCAGCAGAGATCACTGCTCTGTCAAAACAGTGTGTAACCTCTCCTATATCATGTGAACTCTTAAAAATAATCCTTTAGTGCAATTCTTCACTTTGCAGTCCTAGCTTTATTTTTGCCACTCTGTAGAGGCTTTTACTTGTCAGCTGCCCTTTAGTAGTATACAGTGTTTGTGTTTGATGATTACGCAGTAATTCTATTTTTTGAAACTCTGCAGGGCTCCTTAAATTCTACATCCTGCCTTTTCACCAAAGTGTGTCTATTTTTTATTATTCTTATTTTAATTGCAAGATTCCTTCAGGTATTTTCCCCTTTGTTTTTCTTCTTGTTCCTGTTTATGGCCATTACTTTATCCAAATCATGTTCTGATAGGCAGAATTATGGGAAAGATCATTTGCATAGAGATGAGATGAACTTGTCTTACATTTAGAGTACAATTCAACTGCCTTGCAAAATTTGCATTAAGTTAGGAAGTTATGTTTGTTCTGACTCTAATATCAGTTCTTCTCTAATGTTGAAGAGTTGCATTAACCCCGACCTGCACTGCTGGCCTTACTCTTCACTCCCCATTGATTTCAAAGCAAAATAGCAGTCCTGAGCTCAATCATGCAGCTCAGACAGCAGTATGCTTCCTTTTTGACTGCTGAGAACAAAAGGGATCCTTCTTTGACAGAGACTTATTTCTTCTGGACTAGACACCAGGGCTTGAAAGGAGAGGAGGACCCCTACTGGCAGGCTTAAATGGAAATGGTACTTTATGGTACTAAATGGTACTTTAGCTTGAGTGCAGTTGCCATAATGGTACTAAATGGTACTTTAGCTTAAGTGCAGTTGCCATAATCTAACACAGAATTGGGCCTTTTGAAGGCCATTAATTTCAGTGAGTAAGTGTGCCCCCCTGTGGTGAATTAGGCCAGTGGGTAAGACATGTTGCTTCTTGATTTCTGAGGATACCATTCTTTCTTTTGTCCAGAATTAGCCAATAGTAAACATCGCACTTCTGACTATTGTAAATTCATGCTATATATTAAGAATAATCATGTGCTGTAAACAGGGATAGACTGAGTTGAAATATTGCACATTTTCTCCTGTCCCATTTAAGGCAATACAATGTGGACTATAAATTGGAGACCTATCTGAAAATTGCTCGACTATACCTGGAAGATGACGATCCAGTTCAGGCTGAGGCTTATATCAACAGAGCATCTCTTCTTCAGAATGAGTCAACCAATGAGCAGTTACAAATCCACTATAAGGTAAAATCACGCGTGTCAGTTCTTGTTTTGGGTTGACAGAATTAACACATTGCTGAAGGAGTTAGTAGAAGTATGCAAAGTGATTGATTTTGTTGAAAAGCAGTATATAAATACTCATGCCAATGACTAGTTCTCCTGAGTCCTGCCTCATCTGCACCCTCAGTTATCTGCTGAACAGTTCCTCATGTACTCTTTTTTTACATAGTATCTGAACAGTGATGTGCACAAGACTCAGTCCATTTGTGACTTATCTAAGATTCAGTTTTCCAGTGTTCTGTACTCCCCTCAGTCAACAGCTAACTTACTCAATACCACTTTGAAAAGATGATGGTGAAGCAGACAGGCCAGGACACAACTCTTCAAAGTGTCCTGCTGGCAAGTCCCTTTGTTGCAGTCTCTGTTCCTTGAGCAAGGTGTTGGGGATAAAGCCTCCAGCAAACCCCCCCCCCCAACCAGTTTGACCCAGGACGTTCCAGTTGCTTACCCCTAACTACAGGGTATTCTGCAATATGTCAGATGGTAGGATAGAGTAATTAAAATAAATAAAAGCCATGGCAGATGAAGAGAGTATTATTATTGGCTTTAAAAATACAGATCGCAATGTGTGATATGTATGTATTCTTTGATGCATATGGCCCTTGTATAATACTGTTTGAATGTTTCTTGTTATGCTACGTTTTCTTGTTTCAGGTGTGCTATGCTCGTGTTCTTGACTACAGGAGGAAGTTCATTGAAGCTGCTCAGAGGTATAATGAGCTCTCTTACAAGAGTATAGTCCATGAAACTGAGAGACTTGAAGCACTGAAGCATGCCTTGCATTGCACAATTTTAGCATCAGCAGGTAAAACAGCAATCAGAGATGTTTCTGTAACCCTCAAGTTACATGTGTATCATGGCATCCAAAGTGGTGCTTCTGTGAGTGGACACTCCCTCTGAGAGTGGAAGGAGCATTTTGCTTCTGCAACTGGCATTGTCCTTCTGTTCACAGAAGCATTACCCTAGAGCTACCCGTAATATGCTGTTCCTTTGCTTTTTGCATTTTTTAGAAAAGCAATATGTATTTCCCGTGGAATATTTGGTCTACAATAAGCTGTCTGCTGTTTAAAATAAAATATTTCACATTCAGAGCCACATTAACCATTATGATTATTGAAGCTAAATCAGTCCAGTGATACAAAAAATTGCATAAATAAGTAGAAAGTGTTATTTGTTTCCTTAGAAAGGCTTTGGCTGCCTCAGCAGTCTGCATCAGCAAGATGTACTTCAAAAACTCATGGAATATGAGCAATGTGTGGTTCAATTTGCTCATGGACCATAGAATAAATTCTTAGGATACATTTCCAGATAATCCCTCTAGCCCTTTAACTGCACTGTCCCTGTCAAGGAAGGTAGGTAGACCAAGGGAAGTAGTGCCTAGTGGTTAGTGTTCACATATCCCTTCCTGCTCTCTTCTTTCACTCTCTCCTGGGTCTGCAACTGAATGGGGTAGGAACTTGAATGGAGTGAGTCTATCTACTGCCACTATCCCAGACAAGAGGCCTGGGGGGGGGGGGCTGTCTGAAAAAACCCGCTCAAGAGAGCACAGAACCCCAGATATACTTATTAAAAATTGAATTGCAAGGGCTCCTGCAAGCAATCAGTTGTGGCACTGCTCATGAATGTGGCCTAGGCAAGAAAGAGTCAAAAAAAACTAGTTTATTAAAAGTTCAAAAGAAAAGAAACCCATTTGAACAAAATGGTAAAAAGAGAGGTGGACAAGAGTACAAGCAGGCTGATGGAAACTGGTGATTTGGATCGTATTGATTGTGATAGAGGTGAATAACACTAAGCCAAGATGGGCTGTTTACAGTGTTGTTGTTATTCTCTAGGTCAGCAGCGTTCTCGTATGTTAGCCACCCTCTTCAAGGATGAGCGATGCCAGCAGCTTGCAGCATACGGGATCCTGGAGAAAATGTATCTGGACAGGATTATCAGAGGGAACCAGTTGCAAGAGTTTGCTGCAATGCTCATGCCACACCAGAAAGCAACAACAGCTGATGGTACTTGCAACTCTTGCAGTGTGGGTGTACACGGTTCTAAGCTTTAGAGTACTCTGCCATAGTATCCTTGCACAAAAGCGATCATTTCTTGTGTTGTCATACACGTGTGTTATACTGCATTCTGTCAGTATCTCTAACTAGTGCCAATGGAAACCCTCCCTGTCATGCAGTATCATGTGTGACTCTTATTCTGCTATCATATGCTAGCTTTATATCACTATTTTATTTAAGCAAAAAATGCTCCACTCTACTTGACTGTACCTCAGTTTGCTTCTATAAGTTGAACCAAGATAAGAAAAAAGGATATTGTATTAATTTTTGTATATGCTTTTCTTTCTTATGGAGCGCTGTTGCTGGGACAAAAGAGTGTGTTTGCTGCTTTAAAACATTTTCATTGCATGTTTGACTTGTAGCCACTATGTGTTGGATTTCCTGAAACTCTTGGTTTCTTTTCTCAGGTTCCAGTATCTTGGACAGAGCTGTAATTGAGCATAATTTGTTATCTGCGAGCAAACTATATAACAACATTACCTTTGAAGAACTTGGAGCATTATTAGAAATTCCTGCAGCCAAGGTATACAGATTGGGGCTGTAGCCTCTTTTTGCTGTTAAGTTCTTCAGCATTCCAGTATATTTGTGTTGTTCAAGTGACTTGGTTCATACGCTGTGGTAGAACAGTTGTTTACACAGCGCTCTAAAAGTGTTACAGTGTTCACAGTTTCAAAATTGACAGATACCGGATCTGTTCAGGTTACATTTGTTTTAATAACAGCTAGTTTGAGTTTCAGGTCTATGGCTGAACAGACATATTAAAAAAAAGATGGACTGGCAAAACCTCTGGTTAAGCCATTTCTGCCCACCTTTGCATATACGTAACAGGGATCAATTGTGTACACCTATGGGCTGGGCAGAAATGGGTTAAAGATGTTTTTAAGCACTTATTGCTACATTTGTTTGGGATGGAATTAAAATGGGAATTCCAAGTTGCTGTGCCAACTGCCCTCTTAAAGAACTAAGCTTCGGTATTTGCAGATGTCCAGGTTTTGATGACAGAAGCAAGTGTGAATGTTTTTATATAACAGCATTTCGCAAACTGTTTAAATGTTGCCCCATTCAAAGCTTACTCTGGTGTTCAGTGGGGTGGGCTCAGAAAGTAGAGAGCCTTGCTGGCATTCCTATGCATGCTGGTTGCTGCTAGTAAGAAATTGTGAATTGAGGTCCTAATCTTGACACTGTCATTAGGAGAGAAACTGAGCAGTATCTTTTTTTAGCCCAGCCTAATATCTTGTAAGTATGAAGAACAAAGCAGTAGTTTTCTTTAAGTCATGATGGGTAGGGAGTATGCAGTAAACCCCAAATGTCTAATGCAGTTCAGTGATGGTCATCCGCAAGGGGAAAACCGCCTACCCAGGCCTTGGGGATGGAGTAGTCAGCTACTGCTTCATTCTACTCCTTTCTAGAACTGTACCCATTCATTTATTTATAATTATCTCGCCCTTCCCCCACTACCGTGGACGCTTAAGGCCGTTGATATGAAATATTCATAATATAGAACAGTAAAGCTACCCATAAAGCAACCAAACAAGCAGCAGCAGGCAGTATTAAAACGATATATAAATATAGGAACCAAGAAAGAACATGGCTTCAGTAAAAATAGCAGCAATAAAAGTGGCAATAAAACCTATAAAACATCCCACTTTTGAAGGTAAGAGCATCTTTTGTGACATCTTTTGTTTTTCAGGCAGAAAAGATAGCCTCCCAGATGATAACAGAGGGTCGTATGAATGGATTTATTGATCAAATAGATGGAATCGTTCACTTTGAGAGTAAGTTTAACTCTTATTTTCTTTTCCTTCACTTCTTGATGCATGTATTAAAGGTACACAATGCATTTTAGCCTGCTATGCACTGCAGTCAAAAACAAAGAAACGAGTCGGTGGTTCAGTGGCAATGTCTGTGTCATTGACCATGCAGTTACCTGTATAAATTTTGTATTCCAAAATACCTGTAACCAAAGGCCTCATAACATAATGAATTTGTTTTTGATTGTCATATATGGTGGCATATAAATCTAGCAGAGATAAATTTTAATTGCAGGGGGAAAAATTAATATTGAATGTTTTTCATTTTGTCTTTCAGCTCGTGAAGCCTTGCCAACATGGGACAAACAGATTCAGTCACTTTGCTTTCAAGTTAACAATCTTTTGGAGAAGATTAGTCAGACCGCCCCTGAATGGACAGCACAGGCTATGGAAGCTCAGATGGCTCAGTAAACTTTCTCTTCCCTAGAGAGGAAATAACTTTTCTAAAAATGCAAAACAAATGTAAGAAATTCAACTTTCTGCTTTGATCCAACATCTGCTAGATCCCTAACTAGACAAAAGTTTAGGTGGGTATACATTGGGTTAAAACACCTCAGAATTTCTCTTAAAGGCACTGTAACACAACATAAGAAATATTTTTTTTTAGTTATAGTTTAGAAAAAACAGGATGGAGTACAAAAGTGTGTTTCAGTCATTTGGTGTTGAATATTTCTGTGTTGTAGAAATTGAAGTGCCATATTCTCTTTAACTGTAGTTCCAATAAAGACAGGGTAGGAGTTGATCAGATACACAATCTGAATTCTTAAGATTTCATTTAAGCTTTCTTTTGCTGCGTTTTGTCCTTCCTGCCATCTTTTCCATAAACTACAGCAGATTCGTAGGTTTCATATGTTAAATTTACAATCCTTGAAGTGTTCATTGTTGGAATCAAGAAGGTTGAAATATGCTATATTTATGGGGGCTGTCTGTATGAAGATCAGAAAGAAAACAAGGAGGTTGCCTACAATTCTAGCCAGAGTAGTGTGAATCCTGTAAATGCACCACAATAGTGCAAAAATATTTTCTGTATTGATTCTGTAACTCAGCAGGTAGAGAATCTAAGCTTTCAGTGATATGTATGTAAATAGCTTTTTCCATTATGTCAGCAAAAGTAGGCTTGCAGCTGTACGAGCAATGCCTGATGAAACCCCAGAAATAGGGGACTGAAGGTAAGATTTCAGTAGGTAATGTATAGGCGTCTGCCCTGCTTACTTCTGCTTACTTCTCTGCTCACCTCCATGTCTTTGCAGAAGCAGAATAAATTATTGAGAATTATTACATCACCTTTCTTAACCAGAATGATTCATATGACTTTTAGAACTGGGCACAGTTCTGAAAGTTTTAGAACTTAGTGCAGTTTTGACATTTCTAACAGTGTGTGTATTCATCCCTGACTGTAGTCTGGTTGTCTGTTCACTCTTTTCCTAGCAAACACCACACCCTTCAGTGCTCATGCCTGTTACGTAGATGATTTTTACAAAAAGGAGGAGCTTAGTCAACTGATACTCTCTTTCCTCCTGTCCCCGTTTTATCATGGTGGGCTTTACATTCCAGATTCATTGCAGCCAGAGACAGGAAGTACAGGTGGGGAATCCTCTTTCAGAAGTCACTCAATTCCAGCATGTGTTGCTGGGCTTATATGGTAGGAGAAGGTTGTCTTTTGACTGAGCTGTTGCAAAAATGTGTGCATGTGAGGCATAGAAGGAAAGAGGTAAAACACATATTTGTTGAGTTCTTTTGTGTTGATAATGAGGACACAGCATATTAATAATCAAACCCTCTGCAGAAATTCCAAACCAGTTGTTTTCCCACATATACAGAAGACATGGTTATCTAAGTCCAAACTATAGCACCGAGGAAACATTTACACACTGTAGTCATTCATGGATTGTTACCCCAGTCTGTCATTGACCCAAATGGGAGCCAAGCTGTCAAATGATAAAGAGCAAGGGTGCTCAAACTTTCAACTTTAGGGATGCTGGACCTTTAACAAGTGTATAGAAGAGAGAATTTCAGCAGGTGCAGCTTGTCATCTGTGGGATGACAAGTTGCACCTGTTGCAATTCTCTCTTCTATACACTTGTTAAAGGTCCAGCATCCCTAAAGTTGAAAGTTTGAGCACCCCTGATAAAGAGGCTTTCATTCATGATGACTTGCAAGGTGAGTCAGGTTCTGTCACTCAGTTGTAGAGCACAGGGCCTGCATTTGGAAGGCCCCAGATTCAATCCCTGACACCTCCAGGTAACATTGGAAAAGATCCTTATCTCACATCCTGGAGAGCCACTGCCAGACTTGTTAGTAGCTGTATTCTTAATTAATTTGCATTTAAATATCAGTTGATGGGGGAAAATGTTAATTCACTTTGATCTCCCACTTCTTTTCGCCTCCTAAAGGTGTAGTCATACACATGTTTATGCAGACCTAGTTCCCAGTGTGTTGAAAGGATCTTACTCTGGGAAAGTTAACACAAGATTAAAATTGCAATTTCAGTAGTAGAATTTTTGTCAGTGTTGAAGAGAATTAATAAACAGTACACAGCAAGTAGTGTTGGTTGTCATTTATTGTCAGCTATTTTTTTCACTAGACTTCTCAGCCATCATGGCAACAGCAGCTAGAAACACATAATGAGAAAGGTCTTGTAACAAAATATTGCATTTCCCCACCCTAATGCTAAGTTGTTTGAATTAACTGGCTCTTGCTGTTCAGTGCTACCGCACCTGTTTAAAAGCACCATCAAAGGACATGTTGCATTTTTGTGACAGTACTAATGCAACCATCTAAAACTTGGGGAGCCAGCACACAGTCACGCTCTATATATCACTTTGGATTATGTGGAAATTTAACTGTCCTATCAGTTCACTTAATGTAACACGTATTCGTTCCACTGTTAAACACCATTTAATGGCAAAATTATAAAAATGGTTTCCATGTTACAGGTTAGGAATCCAGATTTTGGCTTATTTCACTGCCTTCAGCGTTGTCCTTAGCCTTGTGTTCTCTACCATGCTTTGATTTTCTTTTGGATTAAAAACTTCTGGCCTCCTTGTTTCCCAGAATGTGTTTTTGATTAAGTCCTTCAGAAAACCTTGCATGTATATGTTTATACTTTTGATTTAATGTATAAAATGTAGTTGCACTGAAGTAGTTTAGTTAGACTGTAATCCTGTATACCTGACAGTATGACCCACTGAACAAAGTTCTACTTCTAAGAAAACATATACAGGATTTTGCTGTACATACTCTTGATTGCTTCATTGTTCTTATGACTCCACTAGACTGTATAAGGACTATCTCTGTTGACCTGATATCCTATATTAGTTGTTACCAGGAGAGTCATAAGCACATGGAATACCTGTAGTTATGTACCTTATGCTAGCTTTTGTTGTGGGCTCTGTCCCTGACTTATTTGGCTTTGCCCCTTGATGCATGGGCTCCACTGCTTAAGTGCTGGGATCTGCCTATGCATGCATGGGCTCTTGGAAGTAGACTGCATGTTCTAGGTCGGGGTTCAAAATGGGTTTAACTCTTGACAAGTTGAAGATTCTAGACCTGCGATTTTCAGCCTTTTTCACCTAACGCACTGACAGGGTGCTAGAACTGTCAAGGCACACCATTGGTTTTTTGACAATTGACAAGGCACATGGACAGCAGGGGCTCACATATCCTAATAAGTGATCCAAACTTTCGTGGCACACCTGCAGACTATCCATGGCACACCAGTGTGTCACTATACACTGACTGAAAATGGCTGTTCTAGACCAAAGTAGTATGTGGTTCAAAACTTCAAAAAGCTATATTGAATGTTATTTTCCAGTTAAAAACGTTCTCTATATCAGTTGATGAGGCATATACTTATGAATTATTAATCAAAAGTCAATGTCTAGCTTATGATGATTAAGAAGGATGTAAAACCTTAGGCCACAGTATTTGCTGATCACAGGCAAATCTGAAAGAGAGAGAACAAACATTCAGAAGAGAGAACATTTATGGTACTATCTATGAAGCTGTTGAATTTACTGTGGATGGTTTACTATGTGGTGGTTCTGCTGTAATCTGCTTTGACTGCCCCTGTGCTAGGAGGATATGGCTTGTATTCTAAACTGGATTTGCATGAATGAAAGGCACTTGAATGAATGTTTTCAATGAATGCATCGATGAAAGGCCTCTGGGGCCTAAGTCATGGGTGTGTGTGCAAGGAGCTCAAGGGACTCAGGGAACGCATCTGCTTCCTTAAAGCCTTGGTGGCCAACCTGGAGAAGCAGAGGCAGGCAGAGAAGGACCATGGGGAGACTTCTGGGGACGATCAGGCTTCATCCCAACCTCAGGCGTGCAGCTCCTCAGCTGCCCGGGTGGGAAGTCTCGGGTCTGGAGGACATCATCCTGGAGAGGAGGGAAACAATCCCCATGGGGGGACCCCTTCTCCAGGGGACGGGCCCATATCCGAACACACTCAGGATACTCCTTGGCGGGAGGTAGGTCGGGGGCTTCTTGTAGTGGGGGATTCAATTATTAGAAACATAGAGAGAGGGGTTTGCAACAGGTGTGAGAACTGCATGGCGACTTGCCTGCCTGGTGCAAAGGTTGCAGACATCACTTCTCATCTAGACAGGCTGGTAGACAGTGCTGGGGAGGAGGTAGCAGTTGTGGTGCATGTTGGCACCAACTATGTGGGCAAGTGTAGCGGGGAGGTGCTGGAGGCCAAATTTAGGCTATTAGGAAATTGAAAGCCAGGACCTCAAAGGTAGCGTTCGCGGAAGTGCTGCCTGTTCCACGTGCAGGGCCAGCTAGGCAGGTGGAGATCAGGGTTCTCAACGCGTGGATGAGTCGGTGGGGTAGGGAGGAGGGGTTTAGATTTGTTAGGAACTGGGGAACGTTCTGGGACAAGCGGGGCCTGTACAAGAGGGACGGGCTTCACTTGAACCAGAATGGAACCAGACTGCTGGCGCATAACACTAAAAAGGTGGCAGAGCAGCTTTTAAACTGATCCCTGGGGGAAAGCCGACAGGAGCCGAGGGGCATCCGGTTCGGAATTCCTCATCCCTATGGGACGAGGATGGGGAGGTTAGAGAACAACAAGGCAAAGACAAATTGGGAAAGGTAGCATGATGGGATGTGATAGGCAGTTTGGCACAGTGAGAGGATGCAGGGGTAAAGCAGCTAATAAGCAGCCCATCCTGGGGCATTCCATGTACAAATGCTTTTATGCAAATGCCCGAAGTCTCTGAGCAAAGGTGGAAGAACTGGAATGTCTGGTGACAAGGGAAGACTGGTGGAATGCAGAGAATCAGTGGGATACTGCAATCCCAGGCTATAAACTCTACAGGAGGGACAGGGAGGGGCGTGTTGGAGGTGGGGTGGCCGTTTATGTTAAGGAAGGAATTGAATCCAGCAAAGTAGAGATTGAGGGTGAGTCTGACTCCACCATAGAATCTCTGTGGGTTAAATTACCAGGCCTGAGGTGTGATGTAATACTGGGGGTGTTCTCCAGACCAGAAACTGGAAGGGGACCTTGAAATGAGGAAACAGATCAGGGAGGTGACAAGGAGGGACAGGGTTGTAATCATTGGGGACTTCAATTATCCTCATATTGACTGGGTCAATTTGTGTTCTGGTCACGAAAAGGAGACTGGATTCCTTGACATGCTAAATGACTGTGCCTTAGAGCAGCTAGTCATGAAGCCCACCAGAGGACAGGTGACTCTGGATTTAATATTGTGCGGTACTCAGGACCTGGTCAGAGATGTCAGTGTTACTGAGCCGTTGGGGAACAGTGATCATGCTGCAATCTGTTTCGACATGCATGTTGGGGGAAGAATACTGGGCAAATCTCTCACAAAAACCCTTGACTTCCAACAAGCAGACTTCCCTCAAATGAGGAGGCTGGTTAGAAGGAGGTTGAAAGGGAGGGTAAAAAGAGTCCAGTCTCTCCAGATTGCATGGAGGCTGCTTAAAACCAAAGTAACAGAGGCCCAATGGAAGTGTATACCGCAAAGGAAGAAGGGTTCGACTAAGTCCAGGAGGGTCCCCGCATTGCTAGCGAGCTAAGTTAGAGAGACCGTAAATGGCAAGGAAGCTTCCTTCCGTAAATGGAAGTCTTGCCGTAATGAGGAGAATAAAAAGGAACATAAACTGTGGCAAAAGAAATGTAAGAAGGTGATACGGGAGGCCAAGAGAGACTATGAGGAACACATGGCCAGCAGCATTAAGGGGAATAATAAAAGCTTCAAATATGTTAGAAGTAGGAAACCTGCCAGAGAAGCGGTTGGCCCTCTGGATGGTGAGGGAGGGAAAGGGGAGATAAAAGGAGACTTAGAGATGGCAGAGAAATTGAATGAGTTCTTTGCATCTGTCTTCACGGCAGAAGACCTCGGGCAGATACCGCTTCCCGAATGGCCCCTCCTCACCAAGGAATTAAGTCAGATAGAGGTTAAAAGAGAAGATGTTTTCGACCTCGTTGATAAATTAAAGATCAATAAGAGGCCCTGATGGCATCCACCCAAGAGTTACTAAGGAATTGAAGAATGAAGTTGCTGATCTCTTGACTAAAATATGCAACTTGTCCCTCAAAACGGCCACGGTGCCAGAAGATTGGAGGATAGCGTCACATGATTTTTAAAAAAAGGAAGGAGGGGGGACCCGGGAAACTATAGGCCGGTCAGCCTAACATCTATACCGGGTAAGATGGTGGAATGTCTCATCAAAGATAGAATCTCAAAACACATAGATGAACAGGCCTTGCTGAGGGAGAATCAGCATGGCTTCTGTAAGGGTAAGTCTTGCCTCACGAACCTTGTAGAATTCTTTGAAAAGGTCAACAGACACGTGGATGCGGGAGAACCCGTGGACATTATATATCTGGACTTTCAGAAGGCGTTCGACACGGTCCCTCACCAAAGGCTACTAAAAAAAACTCCACAGTCAGGGAATTAGAGGACAGGTCCTCTCCTGGGTTGAGACCTGGTCATTGAACCAGGAAACAGAGTGGGTGTCAATGGGCAATTTTCACAATGGAGAGAGGTGAAAAGCAGTGTGCCCCAAGGATCTGTCCTGGGACTGGTGCTCTTCAACCTCTTCATAAATGACCTGGAGACAGGGTTGAGCAGTGAGATAGCTAAGTTTGTGGACGACATCAAACTTTTCTGAGTGGTGAAGGCCTGAAGTGATTGTGAGGAGCTCCAGAAGGATCTCTCCAGACTGGCAGAATGGGCAGCAAAATGGCAGATACATTTCAATGTAAGTAAGCATAAAGTCATGCACATTGGGGCAAAAAATCAAAACTCCACATATAAGCTAATGGGTTCTGAGCTGTCTGTGGCAGATAAGGAGAGAGATTTGGGGGGGGGGGTTGGACAGGTCGATGAAAATGTTGACCCGATGTGCGGCAGCAGTGAAGAAGGCCAATTCTACTCTTGGGGTCATTAGAAAAGGTATTGAGAACAAAACAGCTAATATTGTAATGCCATTGTACAAATTGATGGTAAGGCCACACCTGGAGTATTGCGCCCAGTTCTGGTCACCACATCTCAAAAAGGACATAGTGGAAATGGAAAAGGTGCAAAAGAGAGCGACTAAGATGATTGCTGGGCTGGGGCACCTTCCTTATGAGGAAAGGCTACGGCGTTTGGGCCTCTTCAGCCTAGAAAAGAGATGTTCTTTCCTCTGTGGGTGGGGTATGGCAACCATTTTAGCTGATTTTCCCCTTTCTCAGGAGTGGGGGGGGGGATGCTGTATCCCATCTTACACCATAAGCAGACAAACATCATCTGAAATGCTGTTGGTTTATATGCATGGTGCTGCTGTTTTTCCATGTAATTGATTGGTTTTCTAAAGTCCCACTGCATAAAATAGGATTTGTTTCACTGTAAGAACGTTCAGGATTAAATGCCAAGGGCTGTTAGGCCACTGAAGAAGTCTTAATTTGATCAGTTTTAATAAAACTCACTGTGAATAAACCCAATAATTCTGAAGCAAAATGTGTGCAACACATCATACTGAAGGCTTTTCCTCCTGGGTTCCCGCAGAAGGAGAATGCTCCTCTTAAGCTTGTGTTTGCCATTTTCAGACCTCCTGTCCAGTTAATTGGGGGCCACCTTTTCAGGCTGCTCAAGTTTTTTAAAACTGACTGAGCAGTTAAATGGTGTAGCCCTCATCTTAACTAGTAGAATACAGCAGGCAGGGCATGGGGTGAAGATGGGGTTTGCATACTGCAATGACCTCGCATGTCTGCCTGAAATGCCCACAGATGCAGTGCACATTTTCTCCTGTGGAATGCATTTCACTGAAGACTAGACCAAGTGGAGCCAGTTTTGTCTTCTCAGTAGTCCCAGTGCAGCACTTCACCTTTCTTCTGAACAGGTGTGAATGGCAAACAATCAGATCAGAGAAAGGAAGGTGCCACTTCTCCCTCGTAATAAGCAAAACTACAGTACCAACCTTCCTAGAAGATTCTGAGTTCTTTCCTTTTGTTGATGTCTCTCTTGAGCTGGCACAGGGAACAAGAAGAGCAGCACCAGATAATACAGAAGTCATCCAAGAGGGATCCCTGTTAAATAAGCAGAAAATAGCTTGAACATGTAATTTTATTACTAAATTATATTCCAACGCAATCTCATGAGGAAATGTGTTCTCGCTAATTGGGCGGGCTCACCCCCTTGAATAGTCCTGAAAGAAGGAAGTTGCAGCCTGAGGAAATGGTTCTAAACAGGGCTGCGCCATCAAACCATTTTGGGACCAAAAAATACCAACTCTGGAATATTCTGCACAGCTTTAGGCAGGCTGCTAATCCACTTCTGAGTATGGTTTTTTTCCCATTAAGCATTAACCATGATTCACAATTGTAGCGTTAAAAGGTGCTCAAATGTATCCTGCAACTATTGACGTAGACTGCATTTTTTAAATGCAGAAGTGTAGTTGTAGCTAGTCACTAAAAACAGCCCTGTGCATCTCCTGTTACAATAAAGGGTTACTCTTAATAGATTTGCAGATACAGTGGTGCCTCGCATAACGAAATTAATCCGTTCCGCGAATCCTTTCGTTATGCGAAATTTTCGTTGCGCGAATCACGTTTCCCATAGGAATGCATTGAAATCTAATTAATGCGTTCCTATGGGCAAAAAAGGTCAAAACGAAGTCAAATTTGGTTTACAAAGTGTTTATTACGTGCTCTTTAAAGGCATACATACTGTACAGAGGATTTCTAAAATTTGAAGCATACACAAAATTTTTAATTTTTAAAAAATTCGTTATGCGAAGCACGGACCTAAAAAGTTTTCGTTATGCGAAGCAAGGCCAGAAATTTTCGTTATGCGAGTTACCAAACTCAATCGAAAAACTCTTTCGTTATGCGAGTTTTTCGCTGCGCGAGGCATTCGTTATGCGAGGCACCACTGTACATGCAAGGCCTATATTTAGGTGGAAGCTGCTTCTCCCCCCTTACCCAGGCCTCAGCAGAGGGTTGGTTCATACTTAAAAGTTGGTTTAATAGTCATTCACTATCCCAAGGGGGGGGTGTCTCTATAATAAAGAATTTTCAGCACCCTCATTCAGCTACACTCTCTTGAACTCTTTGGGGGAGACTTTTACTTGTTTCATACCTATGAGAGTTTTACTTGTTTTATACCAGTTCAGGTGCATGATGTGGATATGTCGAGAACAGGGGCCAAAGCTTTTAGAAACTTCTTATGTTAGGAATTGGTAAGCTTCATTTGCCCTCCTAGAGGCACACAAATAGGAACATGAGCATTCAGATACGCACTTGTTTAAAATAAGCCGTATTACAGGATTCAAGAAGCAAGAAAGGGCAGTAAGAGCTAAACAATACACTTACTGGGATCCCATATTTTGTCCGGTAGACAGACCTCATTGCCATGCTTGGGCCACAGAGGCAGCATTCACCCATATCTGCAGCAACCTGGCATCCCAGACATTGGAAGCAGAATGTTCCACAGAGACCTAGATTGAACCAGAGCATAAGAATCCTCCACAGGCAGTCCCATAACAGAATGAAGAGGACACAAGGCAAAATTTTCTACAAGTACTTTGAAGCACTGTGGGTGAGAGAGGAAGTCTCAGATGCCATTTCTCTGCGATATCTGCAGGAGATGCATGCCCTCGTAATCCCATTCCACCACTGCATTCTTCGTTCCTGCTCTGGCCAAAGGCACTTCAGTTGACCCTTTGCTCCTTAGTATTGTCAAGCACACTCTTCCCCACAAAAGGTGAGGAATCTGAGCATTGATGGCAGCAGGAGAAGTTTTCCCATTCTTCCTAAAATCCAGTCTTCAGTGTGAAGGCTGGACGATGACTGTACTGTTTTCCCACACATGCAGGATAAAGAATAAATTGGCAGATGGTGTGTTTTTTTCATGAAGGACAATAATTTTTCTGAAGGATTCCATGATCACACCCATCTGTGGTGCAAGTGAGCTTGTGCACAGGAGTTGGGGGGAAGTGTGTATAGATTTTTCAGTACACCTAAGTCATGCAGCCATTGCATACAACTACTAATGCAAACACTGCCCTGGTTGGACATAAGAGCATACCTGGCTGAGCAAAAACTGGGCCTTTACAGCTTTGATAAACTAGAATTTGTTTATAATAAAAAGAGGTCATTGATATGCACAGTGCATATACGTCTTGCCCAGCGAGCCCTTCCCTTAGTAAACAAATACTGTGTGAAGATGAAAGGAAATGTACTATCATGAGAACCTGCTGGTCTGGAAGTGCATTTGATCCAAAACTAATACAAAAGCTATGATAAATATTGTATGGCCGCTACTCACATACTCCACAGTCAGCACAGCAGTCGCATAAGCCCGTCTGCCAGTGGTTCATCTGAGGCTGGACAATCACAACCTGTGGCTGAGTCACAACTACGAACTGAGGAAGAGGAGGGGTCGTCACAGTGGCCACTGGATAAAACATAAAGAGAACAAGAACAGCAACCGCTTTTGTTAATGAACACCTTGTACCCTAAAATTATAATACAAGGAATGTATTCCAGCACCCTTTGAAGGGCCTTCCCACGCATTACACAGACAGCAACCTCAATATTTGGAACGGATGCAAACAGAGAGATGCAATCAGTCTTGGCTCAGATGAATTAAGAGTCACACATTTCATTTTTAGATGTTCCCATAAGCATAACGTGCAAATCAGCCCTGAGAAGTGGGCTTTTGTCATGGGCAAGATAACATAAGCACATGGAGATCCCCAGCTGGCCCTGTTCAATTTAATTGAAGGAGAAGGTTGACATTCCCATTTCACATGGCAGCAGTAGGGTTGTCAACTTGCCTGGCTGTGGAGATCACATGGTGAGGCAGGCAGGCAGGTAACATCCCTGGAGGCAGCTGAAGCTCCCTGACAGCCTCGGGGTTGGGGGCTGGAGGAGGAGGAGGAGGAGGAGGAGGGAGGATCCGAGGAGGTCTGCCTCCGTGGCTCTGGGTGACACACAGCCCAATCCTATGCATGTCCACCTTGAAGTAAATATCCCATTATAGGCAATGGGGCTTACTCCCAGGTATGTGTGGATAGGATTGCAGCCACAGGCAGGGCTACAAGGCACACTGCTAGCCCTCCTTGCACTGCATCACACAGGGAGGGGATTGTGTGTCTCCCCCCCAAGCCTTCCAGTGGGAGCCTCTCACTCCAGAGACAGGGGATCACTTTGGTGAGGGGCTGAGAGCTCAGCAAGACAGCCACGCAGTGCCCTGCAAGCCTCCTTGGAAGTCGGCCCCATTCTGTAGAATGACTCCCAGCAGCTGAGTGTATAGCATAGGATGGCAGCCTTTACGTCTGAGGCTGCCATCCTAGACACACCTATTTACCTGGGAGTAAGGCTCAGCGAACTCTGTCAGACTTACTTCCAAGTAGATGTGCTCAGGATGCTGCTACTCATTCCCTTGCTAGGAAAAAGCTCCATCACCAAACATCATGTTATATATCATTTGATGCATAATTTCAAGCAGAATGCAATGAAACAAACCACATCAAAATATCTCTATTATATCAAAAGTTATAGCCAAAAAAACTATTGGGGTGGGGTGATGGTGCAACATCATGCCCACTGCCCTGGGTGTAAATATAGGGAGATCAATTAGGGTCTTTTTTCTGGTTATTGTTACTTCCAAATAAATAAATATTTCTTTCTAGATCTCCTTTTCTTAAAAGTCTGGTAAATTTAGGTGGGTCCTGACAGAGTATAGTTTTAAAAAGTGGGTCCCCATGGGAATCACTGCATTGTGGCGGTTCTCATCAATCCCATCTCATTCTCTTGATGTCTGCAACTGTTACCTTGCACATGCCCGATTTTGTCTGATCTTGGAAGCTAAGCAGGGTCAGGCCTGGTTAGTACTTGGATGGGAGACCGTCAGGGAATACTGGGTGCTGTAGGCTTATACCATAGTCTTTTGAGACTGAAGGTTGCCAACCATTTTTGCCTCTTGGGTGGTCTACTACCTGGCTCTGGAACTGCAAGCATTTTCATTGCTGAGGGGCAGAGAGGGAATCGTTGGGTGCAGCAGAGCCATGATAGCTGGGTGCTCTGTTCCCTGGCTGTGCATTCATTATAGTTTTCCCCCTAGGACTGCAGGTCTTTTCACCATCCAGGAGCAAAGAAGGAAGTGAAAAGTGCAGCACATGCTCTTCAAATAATGATACACATGGCATTTTTGGGGCAGGGGTGGTGTATGCCCAGTTTTTATTAGATCATTCTGAAGATGACTGAAGACGTTGGGCAGATGATCCATATTGGGGGGGGAGAGTCCCTCCAGTATCCTAACCACAAACTAATAATGACTTTATTTAAACTGAGTCCAGAAACAAACATGCAAACAAGGTCTGTAAGCAGCAGTGTGGCAGGCACTATATACAAAAAGAGAAAATACTGTACAGTCCAACCACCATGTTTAAGGCACTATAGGCAGCTAGCAAGCCAATGTGTGTAGACTTCTGTCCAAGAAGAGAGGCTAAGAAAATGGAATCCTCCATGTTGTCAGCTCTGAGATGCCTGGACTCAGTACTTTCCCTGAGTACTGAAGGCTTAACCTCTCTGCATGAACCAGTGCAGGAGGCAGAGAGGTGAAGAGGATGTTCTACAGTCCTGGTGGTTTCTGAGTCATTTCCAGGGCTGGTGCCAGATTATTCTGTACCCTAGGCAAGACTAACGACCTGTAGCCCACTTCCCCCACCCCAAACAGCCAACTTCAATTTTCAAAAACAGATGTCTTGTAGAAAAAAAATGAAAAACACAACACTTGAAACGGCTGCTACATTTATTTTAAGTCTCAAGATCAGGTATAAAACTGTGCACATCAAAGGTCAGTATTGGACCCCTCTGATGTCTGTACCCTAGGCGGATGTCAAGTTGTCCGAATCTTAGCACCTGCCTTGCTCATATCCACAGTGTAACCAATGCGGACAGAGATTTTTCCAGGGAGCAAGAGGAGAGAAACTAGCATCTTGGAGATATTGGGGGAATCTCAGCAACCACAGGCTGTAAACTTTATTATCAATTCAGGCTAAGGCTCAGAATGGGTCTCCCTACCTCCACATTTGGGGGAAGCACGCAGGCTAATACCTTGTAAAGAAACAGACACAAAGGAAGCAAAAAAAAAAAAAATTCCCTTAGCTCAAAGGTCATGCATATGCAGTGTCCAAAACAATTAAAAGACTGTGCCAATGGAAAGGGAACTGAAAAGTTTGCCCTGAGTACTGGAAAGAGAAGACCAAAAAAAAAAAAAAGATTTTTTTTGAAGTCAAGGGGATCCTTCCTTCCCCTAACTCAGCCATTTTTAACCACTGTGCTGTGGCACATGGCATGCAACGGATAGTCTTCAGGTGTGCTGTGGGATTTTGGGGGAAGGTAATTTATTAGTAGGGACATTGTGGGATGTGAGGCCCCCCCACCAACAGCATGGTGTGCCTTGTCAGTTGTCCAAAAACCGATGGTGTGCCTTGCCAATTTTGGTACCTTGTCAGTGTGTCGTGAAATGAAAAAGGTTGAAAAATCACTGCCCTGACTGGTACCTCAGGACCCATGAAGAACCACCACCTTGCCCTGTGGGACATACAGAAGATAGAAGGTACGTTGGACAACCTGACTGAGGGTGGCAGCATGAAGAGCTCAGGTGAAAGACTTTCCATAAACCATTGATTTATGTGCGACGAGCATGGAAGGCAGCTATGAGGATGGTTCTGATGATGCTTTGAAGTTCAAACAGACCCCTCATAAATAAGAACATGTACAATACACTGTATGTGCCACGAGTCTGAAGCTTCATCTGAACTTCAGGTGAACTAGGAGAACTGCCTCTCTCTTTCTCATTATAGTGTGGAGAAGAGGTCTCCAAAATGCAGTCTGGGGGCCACATCCAACCTGCCACAAGATTTTATCTGGCCCACAGCAACTTGTTTTTATTATCAGAGCATTTGCCAATGTTTGACATTTTTACCTATTATATATGATTTCTCAGTTTAAACTTGGCATTGTTTGTAATGGTCACATTTCTCTTTGTTCTCAGTCGTATCCTGCTGAAAAAAAGCTCTATAAAATTCATTCATTTAAATTTCATTCAATAGTTTACAAAATAGTTGTGTTTTTTTTGGCCCGTGAAAATGTGCAAAATGTAAAATGTGGCCCTTGTACTGAAAAGTTTGGAGATCCCTGCTGTGGAGGGTTCGCTCCCAAGTATCTCTCCCAAGTAGCCACAGCACTGATGCTTTCGGAGTTTGGGCTTATAGGAGTACATTCTACACCCATAGTACCCAGGTGTCCATTATGGATCAGAAAGGAAGGCACAAAAGAAGCTAGAGCCTGTGGGGGGGGGGGGGAGGCATGGAAATGGCAAAATTGAATGTCATCAAAATTAAACTTGAGAAGACTTCTAGTGCGAGATTGCCAGAAAGACAAGTACACCAGATAGTTATAAAGGGGTGGAGACAAGAACCAAAGAAAGAAGTTGAATATTATCCATGTAGAGATGATTCAAAAACCAATTGAAGAGAAATATAGTGGGGTGGGGTGGGGTTGTGGTTCTTGGGAAAGCCCAACAGAAGGCGTGGAGGATATTTCAAAATCACTTTGGAGGAGATGCTGCACAAAGGATTCAAAAGACAGAAGTGAATACAAGCAAGCACAGATCCACCAACAACCACTCTTCCCCCCCCCCCCCATTATGAAGGTATACAATGGGACATGCCTGTTAAACAAATGCAGAATGTTTGAGAATAAGAAGGACAAACCAGAGATTAAGTTTTGGCAAAAGCAAAAAAAAAAAAAAAAATTCAAATTTTTTTTTTGGGGGGGGGGGGAGAATTAATAAGAAGATAAATACTGAATTATAGATTTAGTGCTCTCAATCTTAAGGTTTTAGATTCAAGAGAGTTGAGAAATGAGATGATACTTACTCAGGAGGATCTGGTGAGGAGTTTCTAAGGGAAATGAAACAAGCCTGAACTTCAATCGTGGAAAATAAAGGAACTGAAAGCGAGAGCTTAACGAATGAAAGCTATAAACAAATAGGCGGAAGGAAACCCAGGTGTAATTGAAGGCAGAGCCTCTGTACTTTTCATGGCTGTGCACCAGGGGAATTTGGGAGGTGCAGCTCATCACACAGGGGTGAAAACACCTGCATCTGGCAAGACTCCCTCTTGCACACAAGTATTAAATTTACAAGAGGCCTGTCTTCTCTTGCATATGGTCACAGCTGATGTACAGGCTGCTTGTTCAGCTAAGGAAATGGAGAATCGCCACGGCAATGTTTTAAAACAGCAACGTTTTTAAGGAGGGGGGACGGAGACAGCAGCAGGCCCTGCCATCATATCCTAACCCTCCTCCTCCTGGGCCAGGAAAGCCAACATGGGTCTCTGAATAGCAGGTGCACATTTGAGGAGACTCATTGGGGCCACCTGGCCACTACACGGGGTAAGGAAATGTTCCCTTATCCCAAGGAGACCTGGCAGTGCTACCCTGGCCCCATTGGATGCAGCGGTTACCATTTCGGCACTGCTGCATCCCTGGGTGCTAGGGTAGCTTAGGATTGGGCTGTACAGCAGATTTTCATGAAGTCGCTGCCCGATCCACAAATCCACTTTCCCTGTGCAGATGGAGACACCCCATCCATGATGCATTCACTTTAGGCAGCAGCTCGGCAGGGAACACCATAACAGGGGGGCATCTTGGCGGGGGTCTACTTCCTCACTTCCGCTGCTTCATTCCATTGACCCACTTTCAGGCTTGAAAAAGGAAGAGGCAAATTGAGTGAAAGATGAAATGTGGAAGAGAGTAGAGCAGTGGGCTAGAGCTTCTCTGCTAAAGAGCATCTCTCTTAATATGGAGATCTCACCCATAGACACATCCCTGGACCGCAGACTCATTTGAATACAGTAATGACTTTTATTAGTATCAACAAAGGTGACAAAATCCAATAAACATATTATTAGATGATGGCTTTTGAATAATTAGCACATGCAAAGTGGATAAGCAAGGTGACTTATATAACTTTTGTCTGCCACTGGTGCGCACTGGCACACAGTTATCATGCGTCAACATCCCATCTGAACTGGACTCTCTTTTTGAAATAAATGTGGCATGATTGTTTATTGTTTCGGGCAGTAAAAGACAGTCTATCTTAGGACAGCAGAAGGTCACATGAATGGATTTTGTGATCAGATAAATGGCAGAGCTTACTCTGGAACTAGGTTTGACTTTAGTTTGTTTTTCTGGGCACAGTTGAAATGTGTTAAAGATAAGCCCAATATTTCAGTCGGATGGACAATCAGCAAGAAAGACATGTTGAGGTTCCTGCTTTTGCCACAAGGTGGCAGTAGTTTTGTATAATTGTTTGCTGTGCAAGTATCTGTGTGAAATGTACTCTTACTGAATTTATATACCACTTTTTCCACAAAGAGTCATGAATATGTATATATATTCCATCATTACTTATGGTTCTTTGCTCCTCTCCATGTTTTGAAGAAGCACAATAAATTTTTTAGTTAGTAAGTTGAAGCATTTGTACCCAGCTCTTCAGCCAACAAGCCACTCAAATGACTTACAGAACACCAATCAGTGTAAGAATCATCAGAAACAGTGGCATAGCTGGGGGGGAGTGCAAATCACTAAGTTTTGCAGGGCGCCTCAATGCGACATGCAAGTAGCCCCTTCCGCTCTGCTTCAGAGCCATTCTGGGCATATGCCTCTGTTTTGCTCCCACCTGGGAATGGCTCTGAAGGGGAGGGGCCCCTTGCATGCTGCAGTGAGGCTCCCTGCAAAACTTAGTGCTTTGCACCCCCCCTCTAGCTATGCCACTGATTGTAATACTGTGCAGAAGCATTATAACCAAGCAGCTCACATTGTCTTACATCTCAGCCCTGCACAGTATAACCCACCAAAGAATTGTACAGCTTGTTCAATTGTACAATTATATGAAGTGTGCTAGGGGCTGGGGGCTGGGGATAAGAATAGGCCCTCAGTTTGGCTGTACTTGTCGTAAGAAGCGACTAAACAGCCACCGGGTAGATGGGGCTCGTCAGCCTGGGAAGGCAGCTCATCTGAGAGAAGGAAAACTCTGATCCCAAACCTCCACTGCCTTGTGGTGACATCCAGTTATGGAAAAGGCTTCAGGAGTCAACCTCGAGGCAAAATCCGGAGCCGGAGTCCCTGAGGCAGTTCATGGCTGAACACAGTCACGTTCTGGCAACTCCTGCGACGCCGCTGGGACCAACCATATTGGCCTCTGTCTTTCCATTGGACCATTTCAGCAACGTGGAGAGGGGGGATTTGCTGCAAGGGTAACAGCCTATCCTCCATACCTACTTTACCCAGGCTTCATGCACTGGAGAGGACACTCTGTTCCAGAACCACCATTCAGAGCGTGACACCATAGTCTTCCGAGACTGAAGGATGCCAACAAGATGAAGTGTGCAGTTTAAATTCAAGCCACATTATGTAAAAACCATATAGTTACTTTTATTAAATTATAAACAAATTTTCAGTACCAAAGAGCACAATCCTATACAGTATGTGTCTGCTCAGGAGTAAGCCCCGTTGAGTTCAGTGGGACTTACTCCCAGGTAAGAACATATAGGATTGCAGCCAAAATTGTAGATTAAAAAAAAAACTGAATTCTTTTCCAAGTAATAATTTCAGCTCCTAGATAATATATGGCCCAGGGTGATTATGGACTTGATTATGGTCAATGCCAAAGTAACAGGGCAAAAGAAGACACCCTAGAAAACATGGTTGCTGAATCCAAGCAAATCTGAAAGAAAGAGACAAGAAAACATTTGCAGAACTTTTGGGGACAGTTTGTTTTTTTAAGGCACGTTTGCAGGCCCTACCACCGGACGAGCACTGGTGGTTGACCAGCACTGACTGGCGCTGGGCTAGCGCCAGGCGGCCACCAGAGCTCCACCGCTTGGCGGTCGCACATATCGCTGAGCAGTGGAGAGGTAAGAGAAGCATGGGAGGAAGCGGGGCGGAGGCATTCTGGGGAAGGGGAGGCAGGTGGAAGGTGGGGAGGGGGCATGCCAGGGGGAGGGAGTGGGGCTCCACCAGATCCAGAGCCTCCGTGTTGGGCTCGCCACCCTACACGGAGGCTCTTGATTCACCGCTAACATTTTGGTTGGTGGTGAATCGCGTAGCCCCAGTTTACCCGGGGGAAGGGGACGAGGAAGTGGCGGCAACCTGGAGTGCACAGGATGCGGTGGCAGCCATTTTCAGCACTGCCGCAGCCCTGTGTGCCGGGCAGCTCAGGATTGGGCTGTTAGGGCCCAATGCTATCCAATTTTCCAGGGCCGGTGGAGTGGGGTCAGTGGGATGTGAGCTGCATCCTTTGGTGGGGGGGCAAGTCAAAGAGGGCCTCCTCAAGGTAAGGGAACGTTTGTTCCCTCATCTCTGGGCTGCATTGCTGCTGCACCAGTGCTGGAAAGTTGGATAGAATTGGGCCCTTAGAGGGGAGAATGGAAAGAGATACCATCAGGGGCTCCTTAGTAACTTCATTCATACTGAGCTTACCAGCTTAGATCTATCTATAAATCTTAGGTCCATCCTAGGCTCTCATTTTTGTTCATACCTGGTGTGTGTGTGTGTGTGTGTGTGTGTGTGTGTGTGTGTGTGTTAAAAACACATAAAAACACAAACACCATCTTTTTGTGTTAAAATATCTGAACAAAAACATAAAACGCCGCATTTTGGCGTTTCATATATTTTCAGAAATTAAAATAGATTACTTTTCCAGTTAGAAGTAACACTGTGGCTGCATCTGCTGACACCATATGATTGACATCACCTACCTAGTACATTTTAAAAGTGGTTATAATTTATCATTACAATTTATTAAAATGCACCCCTGGAATAAAAACACATACTGCCACAATTTGCTCTTTTAATCAAGAAATTTTGGGAAAAAATATCACCAAATAACACACCCCTAGTCATACCACAGACTGACGCAGTTTAGAAAAGCAGTGTTCATCATTTTAATATTCTGCACTTCGGGGTTTTGCCACTGAATTATAATGATTGAGTCGTAACTGGGCAATTCCACACCAGTGCCTCCCAGTCATTAAGCTGTGCAAGCAATGCTACCAACCTTCCTAAAAGATCCCCAGTTCTCGCCGTCTATTGATATCTCTCTTGAGTTGGCAAAGGGACAAATGAGGGCAAAGAAAAACGATCATGAAGTCGTTCAGGAGAGATCCCTGTTTAAAACAAGAACAGTCAGATGATGATATTTTGGAACAAAAAAATATACATATATAAATTCCTGAGGCGATTCTGGGCCCAGTCGTAAAGTCCCTTAGTGTCAGTGCTGGGTGTTGCAAATGTGCCATAAGGCATGTCCGCAGCACCCTGGGGGAGGGGCTGCCAGCAATGGGCCCATGGCAGTTGGCGATGGGTCTCAGCACCAAGTGGAGACGCTGCAGGAGCACTTGTGGGTATGTTGCACCATCAGGCAGTGGTGCAGGTTTTCAGGGCAGAAGGTAGGCATTCCAGGGCAAGGGGAGGGCGGGGAGTGAATAACCTGGGAGGGTGTGGAACCAGCAAGCAGGGCTCTGCCAGATCCTATTCTCTGTGTTGGACTGCAAAGCCCAATACAGAGGTCCTCCAGTCTGCGCCACAAAACAGCCAGTACAGACCCATTGCGGGGCCTGCGCCCTTACTCCAGAGACGGGGGTGAATGTCCCCTTCTCCCAAGGAGATCTCCAGTACTAAAGAACAGGAAGTAAGTGCAATGCAGAAATTAAGTCCATGTTGTATAATCACCCAAGGTTCCAGTAGCAAGAAAGTCCAGTAGAAATTACTTACTGGGATTCCGTATTTTGTCCGGTAGACAGACCTCATTGCCATGCTTGGGCCACAGAGGCAGCATTCGCCCATATCTGCAGCAACCTGGCATCCCAGACATTGGAAGCAGAATGCTCCACAGAGACCTAGATAGAATCAGAGCAGAGCCTCTGTGGGAAGGCACTGAGCTGGGAGCTGATGCAGCTGGAATGTATTCTACCAGTCTTATATCACAGATCCTGAGTTATAGTACAGGTTCTTGGGAGGCCCACCACTTCCTTCCATTGTGAAAATTTACTTTCCGTTTCTTTCCTGGCCAGTTACCAGTCCACCTTTTGTCAAATTTTGGGATAAGTAAATGGCAAAATGTATTTCTAGAATTCATCACTACAGGACGTAGGAGGAGTGCTTTTAAAGAGATGCAATGAATTCATGGAGGATTATTTCCAACTAGACATAAAGAACCTCTATGGAGGAGGCAATTCAGATCTAGTCACCAGGGCACACATCTCTGTGAGGCTGACTACCATGGACAGCGATTGGTGGGGGGCAGAGCCCATATGAGAGGGGTAAAGGGGGTAATTTGATCTGGACCCAGGGTCAAAAAGAGGACCCAGGAGCCAAAGGAAGAGGCCCAGAAATTTCCTGGGATCTTTCATTTTTTTTTTTATCTCACCCAGACTCACTGCCTGCACAGGATGCTGGTGGCTTTACCGTAGGCACACAGCTGTGGCCCTATGAACCAAGGAATGCATATATTACACTCCTCAACACTGTGTCAGATCTGGGAGCTAACTGGCTTGCTACAGTAGCTCTTTGGTGCGTAGATCCGCTTGCTGTGAAGGAGTGTGTCGGACCTCAGGGACAGAGCTGTGGGACTACAGCTGCTGCAGAAGTAAGTTTTGGTGCACACTGGACACTTTCTATTCTAGTGAGAGCCTAAATAGGATGATGCTCATTTTCTGCAATGATTTTCTATATTTAATAGATTTCAAAGAGACTTGGGAGTTTGTTTGGTTTTCTGTATTACTGTATCTTGCTGCCAATACCTTGTGGGCAGGTAGACCTGGGCTCCACATTGGGAAGCCCAGTAGACCTGGGCTTCAAAGACTATTCTGGCTGTAGCCACCTTCCCTCTGCTCTGCTTGGCCCATTTCCCCTTTAGGAAAGGACCCAAAAGAAGTATCCCCTGATAAAATTCAGAGGCCCTGGTGGGAGGCTCACCTCCACTTGCCCATGTACCTCAACTGCTTTTCCTCTTCCTACTGCCTGAACTGGAAAAGGAAGAAGGGTACAGAGTGTTCCCTTACCTTGAGGAGGCCTGCGTGATTGCCCCCACCACAGGATGCCATGCGCACTCCTTGGACACAGCTGCATTAGCGCAGGTAAGTTGGATAGGATTGGGCCCTTAACCCATTTCTACCCAGCTCACAGGTGTACAAATTTGATCCCGGTTGCATATATGCGACGTTGGGCAGAAATGGCTTAATTGTGCTTTCTCAGCCCTCACCAGGTTCTCATTCAAAGAGGCTCAATGAGGATTTGGGTCCTTCTTTCTCCTCCATTTAGGAAATCCAGACAAGGAGAAGAAATTCAAGTCAACCTGCTTTCCTTCCATGTAACTTCTTTGAAACCTTTGAAGCATCTACATGCCTTTGTAATTTTCTTCTGCTCCATTCTGGACAAATGTGCCCCAGTTTAATATCATCTGTTATGCTATTCCTTAAAATGTTTTAACTACCCTTTTATCCACAAAGGCAGGGGATGGAAGCATGATGATCCGAGAATTTTTCCCCAGTCTTTCAAAAATCACATGATGGTGATAGCATGGCCTCACAATTTTCTAGAAGATCCCAGATCCCAGCCGTTTATAACATGTAAACTTGTCTAACATGCACCCATCCATAGAACGGCACTGCTTCAGACACTAATTGCGTGAGAATTGGGACCTTATGGGAAAAACAGCAAAATTATGTGTGCAGGCGTCATATTTTGTAAACAAAGCGCGTAGGAATCTTGTGCCATTCCTCCAACCAAGCCCTTCCCTTGGTAAATATGCAGAATCTAGAAGGCAAAGGAAAGTTACTTCTGCCTGAAAAGATGCTGGCCTGGAAAGGGATTATGTCCAACATTAGCCCAATACTCTTACAAGGCTATGACGGCCCCCGCCCCCCAAGTCAAATGTTTGCATGGCCACGTACACACTCCGCAATCACTGAAGCAGTCACATAAGTCCGTCTGCCACTGCCTGATTTGTGGTTGGACAACCACAACCTGTGGCTGAGTCATGATCACCCCTTTAGGATCCATTTCTAGGGCCACTGTTAGGTACAGAGAAAAGAACAGAAAAATGGTTAATGACAGCCTGCACTCTGAAGTTATGGTAGCACAAGAATATTTTCTTCAGGTTCCCTTAATAAGGAAAATGGATGCAAAACGTACTGAGAATGGATTAGGTACACTTGAAAACAATATTTTAGACCTGAAACTGTTGTAAGAGCATGTTTTCCCAATCCTGTCAAAGTCAAAATCCTTTTTAAGCCAAAGCCATCTGGAACAGAACAAGCCAGAACAGACATTTAAAAAAAAAATAAATCTCATTATTGTGCAAAAAATAGCAGCACATATTAGAGATGCATAAGAGCAATTTTGGGGAACTGATATCCATGAAGTATTAAAATTGGTGATTAATTACTAATAATCTGCCCAACAAAGGGAATGACCAGCCAGCAGCTATAACAATTCATTTGGAAAAATTAAGCAAAATTCAAATTGGACCAACTTGTATGATATATGTGGGCCGTTTATCTGGGTCTTCTGCTTGCAACAGTTACATGCTAAGATGCATGCCTGCTTATGTGCTTGAGAAACACACAAAATTAGAGCACAGAACGGATTATGTTTTTGCTTCCTGTTATATTAAAATTATTCATTGCTTTAGGACAGCATCCATTCCCCTAGGAGATCTCTTAAGTCAACTTTTCAATATTTCTGTACATTTTCAGAAAAAAAAAAACCAACCAGATTGCAATTCAATACTAAGTAGAGAAGTGTTATCATTTGTGCTACTTACCAAGAGCTTAGGAGACAGAGATCTGTCCCAACTGAAGCCAAGAGTAACTATAGAGATATCATGAATGTACCAGCCACTTGTATTCAAGTTTTGCAAGACTGCAATTGGCTGCGTGGAGCTGAAGAAGCTTGTGGCTGCTCAGAATTGGCCGAGCCAATAATTGCTTTGTGGTAGCTCGGTGACCAGCTTCACGGCAAAACAAATAATTCTTCTGCTCAAAGAAAGCATTTTATATAGTTATTTAAAAAGTTGGCACCTTGTCTTTCTACCGTACGCAGACTACAGAATGGCTAGTGGTGGTGATGACAGTGAAGAGCACCAGCTGGCTTCACCTTGCTCACCTGCCGACAGCAACCGTTGCTTGGTGGACTTTTGGAGGGTCTCTTGCCTAAGCCCCTCCTGGAAATATTTTAAGTTTGTGCGGGTTCCAGGGTTTATGGGAGGGGCTTGGGCAAGAGACCCTCAAAAAGCCCACCTCCTCCAAGCAACAGTTGCTGTCAGCTGGTGAGCAAGGTGAAGACAGCTGGTGCTCTTTCTCCTCCTCACTGTCATCACCTCTCAGTGCTGTCCCACTCTGACCAAGGAGGGGATCACCAACAGAAAGAAGGGAGAGCAGCAGGTCTCAGCAGTGGGCTTGCAGTCAGAGCATGGATTTCGACAGGTGCTCATCCATGCCGGCTCGACACTAGCCCTATAGTTCAAGACAAAATCTAAAACACAAAGGGCACAATCCTAACCAACTTTCCAGCACGGCAACTTACTATGCACATGCCTGATCTCATCTGATCTTGGAAGCTAAGCAGGGTCAGGCCTGGTTAGTACTTGGATGGGAGACCGCCTGGGAATACCGGGTGCTGTAGGCTTATACCATAGTCTTTCGAGACTGAAGGTTGTCAACCAACTTCCAGCACTGGCATAGCTGTGACAGTGGGACATGTACTACCTCCTGCAGTTGGGGGGCAGTCATGGGGTCCTCCTCAAGGTAAGGCAATGTTTGTTTCCTTACCTCAGAGTTGCACTGCCCTTACCTTGGTGCTGGAAGGTTGGTTAGGATTGCGCCCAAAGTAACACAATATCTTTATGGTTTCTCTTTCCCTCTTTAGGTAAGTTGATGGTTAATATGGCCAGAATGGGGATCTGTGGTGGGGAAGCAGACCTGCTGCTTGTAAGAGTGCCTGCCTGTTACCTCCACTTATAGTACCATTTGCTGGTATACTTGTAAGTAAAGCAAATTGAGCAAGACACCTCTCTTAGTAAACCCAAGTAGTGCAGTCCCTGGAACTCCTAACTAGAGGAAGTGCATGACAATACTAAATAAAACATTTGTGAAATAACTAAAAGATATACAATGTCAGCCGAACAAAGCAACCTCTCATAAAAGACCTTTTGAATGAAAGAGTTTTAATTTGGTGCTAAGTTGAAAACAGAAGGTGCCAGACAAATATCTCAAGAGATGCTATTCTACAGCCTAGGTGCCACCACTGAGAAGTCCCAGACTGGAATCCCAGGCAGGAAGGAGCAGAATCCTCTCTTAGTCTAATCCAACACTCTAGCCCACTTCTCTTCTTTCCTCCACCTTCCCTCTCCATTCACTTCTTCCAATCCATCTACCCCAGTTGGTCTCATGGATAGGCCAAACTTGGCCAATTCCCAAAGCAAGTCTGTCACTGCAGTAAATCAGTAGGTTCCCAAGACAGAGTCTTGAGTCTGCAGGAGGCCTGACTAGGAGGGAGCTGCTTTCCAGAAAGAACTGAACCAGGTCTTCCTTGCACAGAGATTGTTCCAAAAGGCCTGGAGTGCAGAACCTTTGGATCTTCACCCATATTTTGCGTTGCTTGTAATTTTTATTATTTGATTTCCTGTGGGAGAATCCTATACCTGCCCCCTATACAAACAGTATAGGCTGATGTCTGCAGGTGGCGTCAGGCAAAGATTACAACCAACAGGTTAGACTGGACCCAGAAGAATCTTACCCATCTCAAGGAAAAGGGCCAGTTGGTTCTCTCTCTCCAACCCTGTGGAGTGAGTCCAGAGTATCCTGGCACACTTGCCACAACAAAAATGATAGTCTCACCCCACCCCTCTGACTGTTGTTTCTGTGGGACTGGCAGGGGCCATGGGGGAAATGACTCCCCACAGAACTGTGTTCCTGGCAGTACTAAATGGTATGTAGGTGGAAATAAAGACAGTGACTTTCTTTCATACGCTGTTTCCTTGTAGGACACACGAAACCGACTCTCAGAGAAAATTAGGTTTGCCACCTCTTTTGTTTGCAAGGACATGTGCGCAGGTGTGTAACAAACAGAAATGACACTGGTGAAAGTTTTCCTGGCACGGATTTACAGTGGTGAGCAAAGCATACAGTTTGTATGCCGATGCCCTGCAGCTACCGTTAGTGTTGCGGGGGACTTGCTGAGGTGGGCATAGGTTAGGATGTACCCTTAGAGAAGGGTAACCCTAAGTTTAACTTTGTGACTCATTTTAATTTGTCCTGCAAGGAACAAAGACATTCCCATGGCAGCGTCACTGACTCACTTGCACCTTGCAAACATTGCTGCTGCTACTCTCTCTCTCTCTTTGTGTAGCATGAATGCGCATGACGTGCCAGGGTTCGCCTGTGTATGTTTCGCTGCTGACAGTTGCCATGATTCAGAAAGTCAGGCAAGGCAGGTTGGCAACCAAGACTCAAAGCAGAAGGAAGTGGATACAGAAAGGGGGGTGGGATCATAACAATGGGGAAAATGACTCAGAGTTGGCCAAACAGATATCCTGCACTTCAGTGCCCCAATGGAGTCCATCCCAGCAATTTCCAAAGGAACTCTTCAGCCGAAACGACACAGCTTGCCCCAAGACAATAACTAATTACTTCCAACTCAAGTGTTTACCACCTGACATCATCGTGTTTGTGCACAAGTGAGGGATTTGCTGGGGGAAGGCATGGCAATGGGGACAGTTGTCAGCAGTTGTCTTTCCCATCCACCACCTCTGCAAGCACCTCCCAGTTCGCATTCATTTGAGAAGGCCAACATTGGGTTTGGAATTAAATTTAAAAACATTGAATCAAATGATGTAATATACCTACAGGTCAATTAATACAATAAGGCTGCAATCCTCTACACACTTTCCTGGAAGTAAGTCCCACTGAACACAAGTTACTTTTACGTAGACATGCATAGGCTTGTGCTGTAAATATCCTAAAATAAGCCACATGTAATTGAAAGGCCAGAATCATTTATCATTAGACAAAGGAAAATCTTGTATATCTGAACATGATACTTTTTTTCCAAGTAGCTGAACAAAAGCTTTCCTTCTTTGTTTGTTTGTTTTACAGAATACACTAGGGTTGAATCAGACCTTTTAATGGGGGGGGGGGCAGAATTCACTCATGTATGTTTCCTTGTTCCAGCTGTTTGTGCTCTGTGATTACATAGCAGTGGTGCAGCCATGTTGCCCCCTTCTTGCTAGCACATGAGATACTGAAGAGGTGGAAAACCAAATGGAGTGTTTCTTTTGGAATTGTTACTCTTTTCGGCCTGATCCATCTGGGCCATGTGCTGCTGGAACTCGTGTTCTGGAAGCACAAAGCCCTTTGTGGTGGTGTGGCTGCCATGGTGAGCTTCTGGGCCACTGTGAGTGCACCAGTGGTTTCAGGTGGCTCCTCTGCTCTTGGTAAGTTGGCAGTGGGAACATGTCATGGGAGGGGGAGAGCAGGGAGATTTTGGGGGTGGGAAGGGCAGGGGGAGAGTCAGAGGAGAGGGACTGAATTCAGGGCCCATGAGAGTGGGGTAAAGGGGGTACTTTAATTTGTAAAAACTCAGGCCCAGGGTTAAGAAGGGGGCCCAGAAGCCCAAGGAGAGAGCCCAAACGTTTCCTGGGATCTTACATATTCTTATCTCACCCAGACTTGCTGCATATGCTGAATGCTGGGGGTGCTGCTGTGGGCACATGATGCCTGCCGCATGGACATGGAATGCATACATGACACTCCTTAACACAATGTCAAATCCAGGACGAAACTGACCTGCTATAGTAGCTCTTCGGGTTGTGGATTTGCTTCCCATGAAGGAGTGCACAGGAGATCAGGGACACAGCTGGAGGACTATAGCTGGAGCAGAAGTAAGTTTTGGTTTCCATATTACTGTATCTTACTGCCAACACTGTGTGGGTAGATGGACTTGGGCTCCACATCAGGACTTGGGCTCCACATCAGGATGCCTGGTAGACCTGGGCTCCAAAGACTTTTCCGGCTGTTGCCCCCCTGCCCTGTTACACCTTCTCCCCACCTCTGTTCTGCCTAATATTACCAAATGGCTAGTATTATAATGCCGTTGTACAAATCGATGGTAAGGCCACACCTGGAGTATTGTGTCCAGTTCTGGTCGCCGCATCTCAAAAAAACATAGTGGAAATGGAAAAGGTGCAAAAGAGAGTGACTAAGATGATTACGGGGCTGGGGCACCTTCCTTATGAGGAAAGGGTATGGCGTTTGGGCCTCTTCAGCCTAGAAAAGAGACGCCTGAGGGGGGACATGATTGAGACATACAAAATTATGCAAGGGATGGACAGAGTGAATAGGGAGATGCTCTTTACACTCTCACATAACACCAGAACCAGGGGACATCCACTAAAATTGAGTGTTGGGAGAGTTAGAAGAGACAAGAGAAAATATTTCTTTACTCAGCGTGTGGTTGGTCTGTGGAACTCTTTGCCACAGGATGTGGTGATGGCGACTGGCCTGGACGCTTTTAAAAGGGGATTGGACAAGTTTCTGGAGGAAAAATCCATTACAGGGTACAAGCCATGATGTGTATGCGCAACCTCCTGATTTTAGAAATGGGCTATGTCAGAATGCCAGATGCAAGGGAGGGCACCAGGATGAGGTCTCTTGTTATCTGGTGTGGTCCCTGGGGCATTTGGTGGGCTGCTGTGAGATACAAGAAGATGGACTAGATGGGCCTATGGCCTGATCCAGTGGGGCTGTTCTTATGTTCTTATGTTCTTATGCCTACCTTGTCGCCATCCTCCACCCACTCTGTTGTGCCCATTTCCTTCTCCCTTTGGGAAGAGGCCCAAAAGAAACCTTGCACCCCCTGATAAAATTCCTCTCAGAGGCCCTGGCTGGATCCCAGTGACAGTGACTTGTGCCGGGATCCTATACCCTCCTTTCGATCCTGTTGTGTCTCCTTCCTCTCTTTGGACCTATGCCAGCTATAACCGACATGGCTCTAAGGAGAGCCATGGGCCACTGGAAACCCAAGAAGAGATAAGTAGAAAATATTCTTACTTACCTCTGGCAGATCTCCTGATTGCTCCCCCCCCCCATCACTGAATTCAGCATGCACTCCATTGGTGCAGCTGTATCATCAGTAACAATGGGGGATAGAATTGGGCTGTTTGCTGTTTATGGGAAGTTCACACAGCGCCATTATTATACATCAGTTGTCAACCTGTATTTTCCCTGTGTTTAGATCTTCATGTTCATTACTGATGAAAATCTCACTTTGGGGGCAATAGTGTACTCAGGACGCAAGCTCTGTAGACCTGGATCTTGGGATGTTCCATCAGCTTCTTGTTGGACCAGGCTCTCTTTGTGAGTCTGGAAAACGTGGTAGCTGCTTTACCGATGCGCATGTTTAGGCGACTAAACAGCCACCGGGTAGATGGGACTCGTCAGCCTGGGAAGGCAGCTCATCTGAGAGAAGGAAAACTCTGATCCCAAACCTCCACTGCCTTGTGGCTACATCCAGTTATGGAAAAGGCTTCAGGAGTCAACCTTGAGGCAAAATCCGGAGCCGGAGTCCGTGAGGCAGTTCATGGCTGAACACAGTCACGTTCTGGCAACTCCTGCGACGCCGCTGGAACCAGCCGTATTGGCCTCTGCCTTTCCATTGGACCATTTCAGCGACGTGGAGAGGGAGGATTTGCTGCATGGGAAACAGTCTATCCTCCATATCTACTTTACCCAGGTTTCGCGCACTGGAGAGGACACTCTGTTTCAGAGCCACCATTCAGAGCGTGACGCCGTAGTCTTCTGAGACTGAAGGATGCCAACAACATGTTTAGCTCGGTATCAAGAGAAAGAGTGTCGGAGATCGTTGAGCCAAGGTACACAAAGTCATGGACAACCTCCAGTTCATGCGCAGAGATTGCAATGCAGGGAGGTGAGTCCACATCCTGAACCATGACCTGTGTTTTCTTCAGGCTGATCGTCAGTCCAAAATCTTGGCAGGCCTTGCTAAAACGATCCATGAGCTGCTGGAGAGCTTTGGCAGAGTGGGTAGTGACAGCTGCATTGTCGGCAAAGAGGAAGTCACGCAGACATTTCAGCTGGACTTTGGACTTTGCTCTCAGTCTGGAGAGGTTGGAGAGCTTTCTGCCTGATCTGGTCCTGGGATAGATGCCTTCTGTTGCAGTTCCAAAGGCATGCTTTAGCAGAACAGCGAACAAATAGGGGGCAATAGTGATACAGCAGCACAATGTCCACAGGGGTGGACTGTTGTTAGTGGAGTTCGTCATCTGCTTTCCAGATACAAAAGAACCAAACAAAAACAGGCAGGGTAAAAGGGGGAGTCAGACTCCTGCGTCCCCCAAACACACCATATCCATGCTTTATGCAAGGAGCACTGCAATTTCACAGGTGACTGCAAGTGGAAAAGCAGTCCTTGTCTGGCATTACAGAGAGTGGAAGTGCTGAAGAAGAGATTGGAATCTGGGGTGGAGAGGGAGATAGATGGTGCCGCAGAGAGAGGACTTCTGGAATGGTGGCTGCTGGGAGCTGTGGGGTGGTATTGGTGATAGTGGAAACGCTGTGAATAAAAGTAAATTCTGCCCTCCTTCAAAACTAATGTTCCGGTCCCCCCAGGCACCTGTAGCATAGGTGAGCATGTGGTGATTTTTTACAGGAATTGGCGTGCCACCTGCTTACTGCGGAGTGAAAGGTTCTGTCGACAGGGGTAGTAATTCCAACAATGGATTTAGAAGAGGAATAGAACGGGCTCTCCCCAACCCTCTCCTAAAACCATGCACAGGGGAGCCTCATACAGATGAAGCAGCCGCAATCTTGAGCCTCTTGCCCAAATTGAGTTGCAATGGGGAGATAGAATTGTAGCAAATCCCAGGACCAGTGAGAGTCCTCTACAACTTGAGTCATTCCTGGTCTTAGCTAGAAAAGAAAAAGGTAGCTTCCAATTCTGGATATTTTTCCCCTGCTTGGAAATATGCATTCCTTGAACCACAGAGGCAGCGACACACTCCGGTTTGAAAAACACTCCTGTGGACTGGGGAGACCTGGGTGCAAATCCCTGCTTGGCCCTGCCGCTTGCTGCTTGACTTGGGGCAAGTCACTGTTTCTCCACATTGAGGAGACAATAAGATAACCCCATTGAAAATGCTCTGAGCTTCCTGTAGGAATGGCATGGTAAAAATGTAATGAATAATGAGTGACAGTGCACTTCTGGAACCTTGAATCGTTTACTTGCTTTGAGAGCTATTTTATTTGCCTCTGAAGATGTCTCTGAGTGCTTTGTGTGGGAGAGGAGGGGGGTCACCCACTGCAAGGTGACCTCTTCTACTGAACAAGAAGGTAGTGGCCCTGCTTTCCATTTGCAGAAGCATCTGTCTGCTTTTTTTTAGCAACCCCACTCACTTGCATATGCAGTTATACCTGCAAGCTTTAATGCTAGTTCTGAATATACAGATACCTTGTATCTTGGGGAATTCTTAAGACCCTAGAAAAATGTTATGGGGTGTAGTCTAGGTAGCCCCAAGACTTATCCGATAGCAGGAACAGTGATATCAGATTCTACCTCTGAAACCTCCCCTGAAAATAAAAGTCAGAGGTTCTGCCTCTGAAACAGAAACATCAGGCTCAGCAGAAGGCAAACTGAGAAATTTGCCTAGGGCCATATGTTATCTAGACCCACAGTTCCCAAACTGTGTACTTCGGCACTCTGGGGCAGGGGTGCCCAAACTTTTTGGCAGGAAGGCCACATCATCTCTCTGACACTGTGTCAGGGGCCAGGGGAAAAAAGAGGCAGGAGAAGACAACACTCTAATGAAGACATTTTCAGTTGATTTCTTTGTTGTTCTTGTACAGGTCATCTGTAATGTGGAGATTACCTAGAACAGATTCCTAGATTAATTTGTGAATTTACTAGGCCATGCAGAGATTTCTGGATGAACTAATTGAGTTATTTAACTTTTGTCTACTACTAATGCTCACGTGTACACACTGAAATGGTGCTTCTGCTGCTTGAAAGGAAACACGGAAATGGCATTGATTGTTTCTCAGGCAGAAAAGATAACCTTTAAGATGATAACAGAGAATTGCTGGAAAGGATTTATCGATCAGAGAGATGACTAGCCTTCTCTCTCTGTGCAATTGTAAATGTGAGTTAAAAAGAACCAAGTTGGTGGTTCTTGCTGTAGCCACCAGGTGGTGGTAGAGTCTGTACAGTTTGCAATGCCATTCTCTGTTGGACTTTGGGTAGCACCTGTACTCATAGGAATTTCCCCCTCCCATAGTTTCTAGAAGTAGAGGAACTACAGCACAAAAAATTGCATGTAAACATGTAATCTGCATCATATACTTCTTAGCACTGAGTTTCTTTATTTCTTTACCCAGCACATAATTAATCTGTGGAACTCCTTGCCACAAGATGTAGTGATGACACCTGGCCTAGATGTCTTTAAAAGGTGATTAGACAGATTTATGGAGGAGAAGTGAGAGAGAGAAACACTCTATGTGAAAAGTGCCTTTTCTTCAATGAGGAAAGGTGGCAGGGCGATGAGTTTCTTTTCTGGGGAGCACTTAACTCCCCTCACTCCTCCCTAAGTGCCTCCCTATGGACCCAACTGTGCTTGCAGAATAAACAAATAAGGCAACGTGGCTGCAGAAGAGACTGTGAATGGGTGTCAGTGACTGAGTCTTATGAATTACAATCTGACAGGCATAGGATAGCACCATGATAGCCTGAATGGTGAAGTGCATCTCCCAGAGCTTCTTCCTTCCTCAAAGGACCCCAGAGAGGAATCTAACTGCAAGGTGATTAGAAACTGTGATCCAAGATGGTCCGTCAGATCCATCAAACCCAGAGTGAGAAGGTGTCATAACCACAAAAGAGGACCAGGTACCCTAAAATATAGGACATCCAATAAAAATGTAGGAAATGACAAATAAAAGCCAAAAACACTCACATACTGATTTCTTGTGGCTAATTTAAACACTGTATTACTTATTATTAAATTTAAAACTATATTACATATAATTTATTAATTACAAAAAGGCTAGGCGCAGCCTGCAAGGGCCTGCTCATGGGGAAAAGGAGGACATTTAAGTTCATTTCCAGGACATGAGGCTAAAAAGAGGATATGTCCTGGAAAAAGAGAAGGTCTGGTCACCCTGCCCTAAGGGTATGAATGAATGGACGCAGCCTGGAAAAGAACAGGGAGATCGTTATCTACTGTGCATGTAGCAAGAGCGGTCCCTCCTTTGAAAACAAACCATTTCCTCCATGATTGCAAAATATATTGCAGATATAGTAGTGTGTTAACACTGTGGATAGACTTCAAAGGAAGATCAAACATGTACAGGGGTGTAGTTGAGGAGGGAGTGGGAAGAAAGTGGAGCTCCTATAGCAGTGGTTTTCAATCTTTTTTGTCTCATGGCACACTAACAAGGTACTAAAATTGCCAAGGCACACCATCAGTTTTTTTACAATTGACAAGGCACACCATGCTGCTGGTGGGAGGCTCACATCCCCCCAATGGCCCTATTAATAAATGACCCGCCCTCAAACTCCCACGGCACACCTACAGACCATTCGCGGCACACCAGTGTGCCACGGCACAGTAGTTGAAAATGACTGTCCTATAGGAGCAGGGATGTCATCCACAGGAGTGCTCAAGATCTGCTTTTTGTGTTCTTTCCAAAGGACCTTAGCTCAGAAGAGGCAAAAGGCTCAGTGGTAGACAAACTGCAACATTTCCCAAGGCAACGTAAGTGCCAGATGGGAGGGGAAGGGGTAGATAGATAGAAGGGCGGAGGAGATAGGACTGGATCCAGCCTCCTCCCCCAAGGAGAGGCATGGACCATCTCACTGAAGTGTGAGTTTCAAAGTAGAAATGAATGGCAGGAAACTAAAACACTCCAATGAAGAATCAAAGGTGGATGTTTTGTGTCTAGTCTAAGTGGCCTGTTGCTTTCTGTATGGCTATGGTAGGGGTGGGCAAACATTTTGGCAGGGGGGCCACATCATCTCTCTGTAACCATTTTGGAGGCCAGGAAAACAAAGAATTAATTTACATTTCAAATTTGAATAAATTTACATAAATGAATACATTAGAGATGGAACTTACATGAATGAATGAATTTTACTGAGCTTATTTATAATACACATCAGAACTATAATATAGGCATGTAGAAGCACCTGAGAACCATGAACTATTTGCCACGCACCTCATGCACAGTGAAAACATACAGACCAAGCCTGAAACACATGGAGGCATAAGTTGTTCAGAGGCAATGGAGGGGGGGTTAGAATAATGTCCAGGGAAAAGCAGAAAACACATGGAAACTATCAAAGGCCTTGCTCTAACTTGGCCTGCAGCTTGCGTCTGGCGATCGTGACCGGCAGTTGTGGGCCAGTGCAGACCAAAGGCTCATTGGAGATTGGAGAACCCTGAGGACCGCAAAAGGCCCCCCGGGCCGGGGTTTGCCCACCCCTGGGCTATGGGATTATCAGGACAGCTTCTGCACTTCAAAATGTGTCACTGCACCACGAACACATAGATACTATTTCTGCATGAGGGCCACATGTGGGTAAGAAATGGAATCAGTGTAAAATATTTTTGCTGTTCAGTCCTTCATCTAGAGATGCTATCCCATTCCTCTCAGAACCCAAAGAAGTAGGAAAAAAAATGTTCCATGTCTACTTCAGACTTCACTCTGCATACTTTTGGAAACTGGTTAGACTTCATTGTGCGCCACACGGCACAATGGGCTGAAACACAAGCATGTCTATAGAGCATTCTAGGAAAAATCCCTCCCTTTCATGAAAAGACACACTTGATCAATACTGATGTAACGTCAGTAGAGTGTGTAACCTGATGTACTTAATAAACTAAAATATCTTTTACTAAGTTAGTTCACTGTCTGTTGGGGACAAAGGTTCAGAATCCTGCCTAGCCATTCAGCAAGCTATCAAGTCCTCATTGAGGTCTAGTAACTTGAGGACTGAGGCTTTAATTGGAGAAAGAGCTCAGTGCCTGCAAGCGATAGAATTAAGCCTAGAGGGTCTCAGTGTCCCTGGACTGAGGCACTGTCACCTACAGGGTGGTGACAGTACTACTGGGCAAGGGGCCTTGAGGGCTTTAGGGTTTGAAAACCAAGAACCCTAAGCTCCCAAACCCCCCTTTGTATACGACACAAGGCAAGCATCCCCTGCAGAAATTTGCCAGATTTGAGAGAGTAGTTATTTCAAGCAGGTCTTTACAAACTTTTTTTTTAACTATTCAGATTCGATTTTGATTGATGAATATACCCATTAGAGTTGCAAATTAATACTTGCTCTTTGAAATCATCTTTTTTTCCAAATTATAGGATAATTATTTTATTGATGCATTTCCCCCCACTCCTAGCGGGGGAAAATTTTTTCAAAAAGGTAAGTTAGAGTGTTTCTCAATACTGGAATTTTCCTCCTAAAACCTAAAACATATCCCCATGCTACTTTTTCCTTTCTTTCCCTTCACCTGATATTTTCCTAACTCAATCTGTAAGCTCATTGGGGCAGGGAACATCTTTCTTCCATATGTTTTTCAGTAAGTACCATGTGCATCCATCACACTGTAGAACAAACAGCCCAATCCAGTGCTAGCGCAGCAGGGCCACATGATCCCCACCATATCCAGCACTGAAACTGGGCAGGCAGGAGGTCTCATCAGGGCAAGGCAACATTTGTTCCCTTACCCCGTGTTGCGCCCCAGCCTGCCCAATGGAGCTACTTGGATCTATGCAAGCAAAATCACTGGTGCAAGTCCAAGAAGGGCTCATGTAGGGCTTTCAGGCCCAGAAAAGGGTTAGGACATGGTGGACGCCTTGCCCCCTCTTGGGCCTGAACTGCCCCTACCCATCCTCTCCGCTCCAAAAACCCCTCACTGCCTCTGTTCCGCCCTCCCCCACCCCTCTGCCACCCGGTGGCCATGGGGTTGGATTCAGCACTGGCAGGACAGCTCAAGTCTTCCCGCCGGCACTGCCTACTCGCGAGTCACTGAAAACATGCTTTACTGCACATTTGAAACGGCTAGTGCTAGCGCAGCGATCACCACACCAGTGCTAGCAAAAGTTAGGATTGTCCTGTATGACTGCAATCCTATGCAGGTTTTCCTGGGAGGAAGCCCCACTAAATTCAATGAAACTTACTTCTGAGTAATGCATAAGATTGTACTGTTGGACTGCCATCCTGTACAAACTTACTGGGAGTCAGTCCCATTGAATGCACTGGGATTTACTTCTGAGTAGACATGCCTAGGATTGTGCTGCAGGTTATTTTACTCCTTGGGGTTGATAGTCCAGGTGCAGAAAGATAGGAAGCTGAGAAGAAAGGGCAAGAAATATTCCTTTTGTTTAGAACACAATTAAATGTTAAGCAATAGATTTTAATAATTCAAGTATGCACCGTAAGGGGCATAATGTTGTCTTTTATTAATTTGTAAACACATTTCCAACAACCAAAAGACGTAGCCAGCAAACAAGTGTTACAGTGCAGTCCAAGGCTTATCTACATGGCAGGACGTTGCAGCCTAATCCTTCTTCGGGTAGTAATCAGCTGCTAAAGGAACATATTTCTGCGATGTGGTGATTGACTTGGTTACGGAGGACGGTGATTGCGCTTAAGGGAAGAAGAAACTGAAGCCCAGATGCTTGCTGAATGCAGGCAAGTCTGAAAGAAAGAGAGAGGAGAAAAAATTCATAGTCCCTTTTGGGATCGTTGTTCCATTTGTTTTATGCTGTTTCGAAGGCTTCTGGGTAGTGGTGTAGCTAGAGGGGGTGCAATGTTAGTGCGGTGTGCAAGTGCCCCCTCCCCTATGGAGCCGTTCCGGGCGCTAGAGCAAAACGGAGGCATAAGCCTCCGTTTTGCTCTAGCGCCCAGAACGGCTCCATAGGGGAGGGGCCGCTTGCATGCCATGCTGAGGCGACTGCAAAACTTAGTGCATTGCACCCCCTCTAGCTACGCCACTGCTTCCGGGACAGAAAAGTGGAATATTTGAAATGGAAAATAGACATTTAAATATATACAATCAAGAAGCCCCAGAGCCAAACTATGCATTGCACATGAATATGTGTAACTGAACCCCAAGGGCTATCTATCTATCTATCTATCTATCTATCTATCTATCTATCTATCTATCTATCTATCCAGAATTATTTATTTATTTATCTGGAATTATTAATTTATTTATTTATCTGGAATTATTTATTATTCCAGAACCACCTTTCAGAGCGTGATACCATAGTCTTTCGAGACTGAAGGTTGCCAACAATGATATTTATTTATTCATTCATTCATTCATTCATTCATATACTGCCTTTCTCATAGACTCGAGTCTCATAGATTCAGAGACTTGAGTCTCATAGACTCAAGGCGGTTTACTAGGAAGGCTGACCGTAAACCCCCTCTTTTTCAAATGTGGTTTTTTACAAGTGTAATTCTATCAGAGAAACTCATAGAGCCCTCCATTTCTTCTTCAGCATCATAGTGTGGTCATCATCCTGGCTACGCAGCTCTCGTGCTTCCAAGCTTCCACAAACAGCTGCAATACAAGCTTCAGGATCTTGTCCATTTCTTGCCAGTTGACTCTTCCACATTCCTTTGTCTTTAGCCAGCAGCTTGTAGTCAGGCATCCAAAGCAAGACCTGAGCTGAACCTACTTAGCTTTGTCAGGCAAGGCAACGGCTCCACCTCCAGACCACATCCCCTGCCCATAATTACTCATAATTATCCATAAATACCTGCCCATAAAAAATCATAACTATTATGAGTATCACTAAATTATTATTAGAAAAGCAGGTTTGGGAAGTGGTGGACTGGAGCAGAGAAATGGTAGGGGTGTTCCCCACTCTCCTTTCCTTCTGCAGGATTCCAGATACACACTTGAGAGAGTGAGGCTACAATCCTATTCACACTTTCCGTAAGCCCCACTGACTATAGTGGGACTTGTTTCTGAGTAGACAAGCTTACATGCTTGGAACCCGTTCAGCAGGAAGGAAGTAGTCGGAGAAAGAGTTAAGCACCTCTGCTCTGCCTTTCCTTAGCACCAAACCAGCCTCTCTTCCTTAGAAAAATCAGTCAGTGGGGTTTTGTTACACACTTGTATAATGTGTACTTTGGTTGTAAATGAGATCATGTTGCAAGCCAGGCTTCAGGAGTGTAAATTACAAGCTGAGGAATAGAAAGGCTTGAAAATTTGCCACGGGGGAGTGCAGTTAATATGGGTGCAAAGGAAGGAGTAAATGGGTTGGAGAGGGGAAGCGGCCTGATCTGTTTTCCATTTATTGGTCAGTAGCAAGAAAGAGGTCTAGTGCTTTGTGATGGCATCTGCCACAGGGATATTCTCTTGTGATCTTCCTGTAGACATCATCATAGCATCAAACTGGAGGAGAAGGAAGACCATGAGAAGAGGCACTTATTGACACAGGATAGCAGTTGTTATGTTCCTGTGTCGCCTGATAATTATAGGTTGGTTTCAGAGGCAAGTATCCACAGCGGCAGCACCTGAGAGAGCAAGTGAGAGGCTGACGAATAGTAGGGACGTCTGTTCTTACTAGAGAGCCAGAAAGGGTCATCCAGAAAGGTCTTTGCTCCTGGTTTTAGAACAGAAGGTGGCACTGGCAAGACTTGGGCTGGAGCAGTAGTATTACATTTCCAACCCATTCCCTGAGCTCTTCTTGGAGGCCTGGTTCGTCCCTCTGTGTAGTGTTATCCTCACAGCAACCTTTTAAGGAAATTAGGTGGAGAGGTTGGGGGGTCAGATGAGAGGAGCCATAGATAAAGCTGGAGAGAAGGTGGGGGCTTCATAGAACTCTTCATGGGATTGCTGGGGGGACGTATAAGTCTTTTTCTGCTTCTAGAAACTGCTTGATTTTTAACTATCTGGGAACCTGACCCTAAACACATTTATTCAGAAGTCAAAGGGCTTTGCTTCCTAGTCATTATTCTTATGACTAATGTCTTTATATCATGCATAGCAATGGCCAGCAGCAGAGCCAGCCTTAGAAGCTGCAGGGCCCAATTGGAAACAGTTTTGTTTTTTGGGGGGGGGGGGGTTGGGCCCCAAGTTTACAGCCAATTTCAAAATATAAACACTTCTGACTTTTTAAGAATTTCGATGAAAATTAAAATCATTGCAGTTCTCTACGAAACCTGCAATGTGGGGTTAGGTGTCCGTTGCAATGTGTTGTGTATATTTGATAAGACTAGAGTAGATTACACTAGCATGGGGCCCCCTTAGATGCAGGGCCCGACTGAGAGCAATTGGTCCAATTGGCTTAAAGCCAGCTTTGCCCATTGCTGTGGAGGATATCCATGGTTGGCAACCTTCAGTCTCAAAAGACTATGGTATAAGCCTACAGCACCAGGTATTCCCAAGCGGTCTCCCATCCAAGTACTAACCAGGCCTGACCCTGCTTAGCTTCCGAGATCATGGTATAAGCCTACAGCACCTGCTATTCCCAGGCGGTCTCCCATCCAAGAACTAACCAGGCCTGACCCTGCTTAGCTTCCGAGATCATGGTAGAAGCCTACAGCACCCGGTATTCCCAAGCGGTCTCCCATCCAAGTACTAACCAGGCCTGACCCTGCTTAGCTTCCAAGATCAGACGAGATCGGGCATGTGCAGGGTAAGAGGACTGGGTATATCCATATGGAGGGTCTGAGATTGGGGTAACCAGAGCTGGTATCTCTTGGATAGGGGGATCACTGGCCTATAGTCAAAGCAAGGGTAGTGTCAGAGGTTGTCCAAACTGGGGACGACACTCATCAGAGGGCCTACCTGGCCAGATTGAGGTACCGAGTCATCAATACTGGTGGCAGTGACCAGTGGACCAGTAGGTATAGGAGGAGTTCTGTGGTGGGCCCAGTGCAGGATTTGGCCATAGGGCCCCAGCAACCTGGTGTCAGTGCTCAGCCCAGGACATATTTCTGAATGTGAAGTTAATTATCAAGAGTGTGAACTGAATTGGGAAGCCATCAGAATTCAGATAAGGGACTGAAAAAAAATTCTTTTAATTTTTTTTTTAATTTTTCCTTTTTGTGTGTATTTCCTTAAATACATTTAAGCACTACAAATACAAACAGAACAAATGATTGCAAACAGACTAGGATCAATACCGATATCAATATCAATACCATTACAAGGATAAATTTCTTTATTCAGCATGTGGTTGGTCTGTGGAACTCCTTGCCACAGGATGTGGTGGCGGCATCTGGCCTGGATGCCTTTAAAAGGGGATTGGACAAGTTTCTGGAGGAAAAATCCATTACAAGCCATGATGTGTATGTGCAACCTCCTGATTTTAGAAATGGGCTATGTCAGACCACCAGATGCAAGGGAGGGCACCAGGATGCAGGTCTCTTGTTATCTGGTGTGCTCCCTGGGGCATTTGGTGGGCCGCTGTGAGATACAGGAAGCTGGACTAGATGGGCCTATGGCCTGATCCAGCGGGGCTGTTCTTATGTTCTTAACTACAATTCCCAGGAAGCCTTGCAGGTCTTCTTGTTGTCTGGTGTGCTCCCTGGGGCATTTGGTGGGCCGCTGTGAGATACAGGAAGCTGGACTAGATGGGCCTATGACCTGATCCAGCGGGGCTGTTCTTATGTTCTTAACTACAATTCCCAGGAAGCCTTGCAGGTCTTCTTGTTGTCTGGTGTGCTCCCTGGGGCATTTGGTGGGCCGCTGTGAGATACAGGAAGCTGGACTAGATGGGCCTATGGCCTGATCCAGTGGGGCTGTTCTTATGTTCTTATGAATACGTATCTTTTTAAAAAAGAAAAGAAATAAGGGAAATACAAAGATCTGTGAGCAAAAGTATTGTGTTTTTCACATGTTCTTTAAGAGTCAAGCCAGTTCGTATCTGTGTAGCTCCATCCTGGGGAACAGAATTCTTGGAAGTGCTTTTCATAATACTAAGATTCTGCACTTGATGGCTTTGTCCCTGGGTTATAACAAACATGGGTGTAGCATCCTGTCATTCTATGCCAGTTTTCCCCATCACTGAGCCCTGCAGACAAAACCAACCTGCTTAGAAGATCCCCATTTCTTTCCTTTTATTGATGTCTCTCTTGAGCTGGCAAAGCGAGCAATGTGGGCAACACCAGATAGCGACAGCATCTCCTAGGAGGGACCCCTGGTGAAAAGAAAAGTCTTTAGCACTGACATTGTTCTTTCGGAAGAAAAAACTATATACAGGACAGATAAACTTGTGGGGAGACATTGCTAAGTGCATGTCATGCACAAAACACTTTTGTCGTAATACATGGTTAACCTTTTCAAGTTTTTATGACTTTTAAAAAATTTACTGTGGAATGATCTTTTGTTTTACATTGTCCTCAAAGCTCAGGGTTACATGAATACACATACACACCCCTCCATCAAAAAGAGATGCAAAGTTTTAGCTACCTAGATAATGGGGGGAAATACATAACCCTTCTGAAGTGATCACATCAGCTGCCAGAGCTTCTGGTGGGCCACTGTGAGATACAGGAAGCTGGACCGGATGGGCCCTGGGCCTGATCCAGCGGGGCTCTTCTTACATTCAGAATAGCAAGTTATTGCAATGTAGAAGTGAAGTGAGAATCCAGGCTGCGTATATTGTGGGCTAAAAAATTCCCAATTCGACTCCAAGAAAAACGTAACTCTGACCTGTTTGCATGATAACAATTTGCATATCTCCAATTCTGCTATTAGTGGGGAGGTGCAAGTAATGGAGGATGGCACCAAAGACTGTGTACCCCTCTGTTGTGAATATGTACAGTTTAGGCCTAGTAGCATGTAGAGCCTGAACCAAACTAAACCAGTAACAGAGAAGTGGCTTGTAGTTCCTAGCTGCAAGGATGTGAGTAACAACAGCCAACAAAATTAACAACTCAATGGAAGGTAATAATGTAGCACCTATGCAGACAGAAAGGCGCCCATCAAGGATGGAATGCAGCTGTGGATCTCCAGTGGGGAGGGGAAGAACTAAGAGGGCTTGCATCCGGCCCCACTTCGGGAAGATTCTGTCCCCAAGAGCTTCTGATTGGACAGTTTAAATAAGTACAGAATCACCTCCATCCTGTTAGCCTGAGAAGTATAAGAGCAAAGCCCAAGGGGTCTTTTTTGGTGGAAAAGGTTGTGGGTGCAACATCCTGCAGGTTGAGAGCCTGGTCCACCAGGGCCAAGTGGCCTCATAGGTAACCTGGAGCTGAAAGATCTACAAAAGAAAGCTGACCCAGGTGAGAGTTAGGGAATAATAGAGCTAGCCAGTTAAGCTTTGTTATTTTAATGCTGGTATGTTTCCTAGAAGTTTTATGCCTCTAGCATTTGCTGCCTTTTGTAACTTTATGTAACCCTATGTATTTAATAAAGTAAAAATCCTTTTACTAAGTTGTTTCATTGTCTGTTGGGGACAAAGGTTCAGAATCCTGCCTAGCCATTCAGCAAGCTACCAAATACTCACTGAGGACTAGTAACTTACTAGGATACACTTACCGGGATCCCGTATTTTGTCCGGTAGACAGCCCTCATTGCCATAGTTGGACCACAGAGGCAGCATTCATCCATGTCCGAGGCAATCTGGCACCCCAAACAACAGGGGACAAATGTTCCACAGAGGCCTAGATGGAGCCAGAGCAGAGCATGAGAAGCCTCTTGCCTTGGTAGAGTGTAGAGTTGATGCAAGACAAGGTTTTCTACAACCAGAATACTGTACAGTATAACCTACAAGCCTTATTGATAGGGGTAGTGAAAGTTTTATTTTTCCACGGATATTGTTGTTTTCCCAAGGTCCAGAAAGTGGTTTTATGTTTTTATTCAAAATTTACATTATAATCATAAACTAGAATCACTTTGAAAGTGTATTAGATAGCTGATATAGTGTCAGCAAATGAAGCCACAGTCATTACCCATACACACTCCATTAAATAAAAAAGTAAAAACCAAATGGTTTTTTCCTTATTTGGCAGATTTTGGGTTTTTTTTTATTTTTTGTTTCCAAAAATGTAAGCCATCCCTGCCCCACTTCGTCGACTTGGATTGGCACCAGTTACTTAGCTGGCACAAGTTGGGGTGAGCCCAGGAAGGCAGATTGAGGCTGGGAAGGGGGATAAGATATTGCCACCATAGCTGTTGTTGATACAACCTCCTGGAACAGGTCCAGGTTCCATGGCATGGCCGAGTGTGGGAAGTAAAACTTCACCTTACTTCCATCTCCATCATGTCATTGCCTCCCCTGCTGGACACAGCATAAGCCTCCTTGGCACTGCTGCATTGGGAGAAGGCTGTTTGTTAGGTTTGGGGTGCAAGTTGAACCTCGGTACCCATTCCCAGGGTATTCATTTCCAGGCCCCCTGTGGATTCTGAAACTTGCTGATCAGCAAGGTTAGACCATTATTGGTCTTGCTAATAATAATAATAATAATAATAATAATAATAATAATAATAATAATAATAATAATAATAATAAACAACTTTATTTATATCCCGCCCTTCTCCCTAAAGGGACCCAGGGCGGCTCACAACATATTAAAAACAGATTAAAAACATAATTTAACCACAAATAAAAACATATTAAAAACACATTAACATATACCCATAAAAACCATAGTCAGATAAAAAGTCAGATAAAAAGAGCAAAACGTAGCAAATCAGAGGAATCAGGCCTGTAAAAATACTAAAAGATACAGAAAATCTGCAGGTCATACCATTATTACCTCCAGACGCGACTGGAGATGTTCTTTGGTTGCATCTGGAGGCCTTTCCTGAGCGCTGCAGAGGTTGCGCATGGCCTCTGTGGGTCATAGAAAGGCTCCTGAATGTGACTGGAGAACACCTCCAGTCAAGTTCAGGAGCTCAGTTCCAGCCCTCCACCATAAGTTTGGAACTTGGTTGGCAACCTTCAGTCTCGAAAGACTATGGTATAAGCCTACAGCACCCGGCATTCCCAGTCGGTCTCCCATCCAAGTACTAGCCAGGCCTGACCCTGCTTAGCTTCTGAGATCAGACAAGATCGGGCATGTGCGGGGTAACAGTTACTTGCGGTGAGTTAAATCCACAGGTCCCAAATCAGTGGATTAGGAGGGCAGATCCATAGTCCTATTTGCTAGCTAGTCACCATAATGGCCAAAATAGTGCGTCAGTGAAGGAATCACTGCAAGTTCAATTTTCCAGAGTCTGGGGATAAACATCAGGTAGTGGCCAGCTCTATCATGGTCTGCTTGTGAGTTCACCCTGGCTTTGGGAGAACAAACTACTGCATCAGAGAGCTTTTTTGTCTGATCTAGCAACATCATTCTTATTTTTATTTATTTATTTTTCACATTTTTATACCGCCCTTCCTCCAAAGAGCTCAGGGCGGTTTACACAGCTGCTCCTCCCCTCTTTCTTGTCCTCACAACAACCCTGTGAGGTAGGTGAGGCTGAGAGAAAGTGACTGGCCCAAGGTCACCCAGGAAGCTTTGTGGCTGAGGGGAGATTTGAACCTGGATCATCCAGGTCCAAGTCCACCTCCCAAACCACTACACCACCCTGGCTCGCTTGTGTTCTGGTTCTTTTGGGACAGTGGAAAGATACTTCCAAATCCTCATGAGTTAATTTCCTCTGCCCTCACTTTCTCAAGCACTAAGCGCACTAAGCGCACATGCCACCTCTGTTTGGGTGAGAGAGCCTTGAAGGGGGAGCACAAGTTACACCACACCTGCAGCAACTCTGTGCCATCTGAATTCTATTCTGCTTCCTTCCTTGTTGTGGCCACAGGCCAACTGCCTTAACATGTTTCACTGTCTTTGTTCAGGGTCACCAAAAGGTAAAGAACTGAAGCATAATCACAGGAAGGTTTTCTGCCCACTGTTCTCAAAGGAAGGTTGGACCGTGACTTCCCTGTTCCACCTGACTTCAGATAGGAGAAAGTCTAATGGAACAGATGAATCAGCAGGAATTTAACAGAGGATCCAAGGTACAACCCGGTCTATACATCTGGCTGAGCAAGAATGGGGGCTTGTTGCCATGATCGGGGACTGGTATGTATTTATAAGAAAATATAACACTTGCATGCAGAGTATATGCCACTCTCTTCAGCCCTTTCCCTTCGTAAACAAGCATAAAGTCAAAGGTTTGCATGATTACTCACAGACTCCACAGTCGCTGAAGCAGTCGCATAGATCCGACTGCCATTGGCCATTTTGCGACTGGAGAACCACAACCTGTGGCTGGCTTACGATCACTGGGTTCATTTTTAGGCCCCTGGATGAGAAGTAGGTGGAGAATACATTTGTCAATCAAAGTCTCCAAAACACAAAACAAACCATCTGCCCCTTATTATAAGACAGCAAAACAAATGTTTTCCGGGTCTCTTTAAAGAACTTACCGTATGTTACAGGGTTGGAAAGCAGAGCTTGTGATTTATAGAGAGGTGCAACGTGAGTATACAAATATGATAGTTGCATTTGTTTTATTCACACATTTCAGTTTTTGGTGTGCCCATAAACGTCACATGACAACCATCCCAATGAACCACACTACTCTGGACTTTTCTGATGAGCAGGAGAATTCTGATACCCACGCATCACATAACTAAATGGCTGAGGGACCAATCCTACCCAACGTTCCAGCGCCAATGCAGCTTCATGCAGCCCAAGGTAAGAGAACAAACATACCTTGAGGAGACCTCAGTGACTGGCACAGCTGCCTCAACAGTGAAAGCTGGAGAGGATTGTGCCCTCAATCACTCTTTTGCACACGAGACTGCAATCAAACAGCACCAAAGGCTAACATTTGGGCAGCTCACTGGCATTCCCAGGACCTCGCAATGAACAGAACAGCACTTCCCAGGATTCCAGTGTCAACATTCGTTACACTCAAAGAATGTCAGAGACAGATTACATTTTATGGCATAGGACAGGGGTGCTCAATAGGTGGATCGCGATCTACTGGTAGATCGCGAGGCAAAATGAGTAGATCGGGGAGCCCTGTCTCTCCAAACTGTTAATATGTCAGTTTCGTCTAGTGACTAGAGGAAACTGACATATTTAGCTGACACTAAACTGACACTGAAAGGGACACTTTAGCTGCTCTTCAGGCATGCAGCAACAAAACTGACGAAACTGACTAGACTCCAGCAGGGGCTCCATACATTAAAGGGGGTGTCTGTCAGACGCTTCCTTCCCCCCTGGTAGATCTCCGGGCCTTGCTGGGTTTCAAAGTAGCTCTTGAGCCAAAAAAAGTGTGAGCACCCCTGGCATAGGATATCAGGATGGACATTGGTACATGTATGAGGCCTGAGGATAACATCTGAACATTTTAAAAGCTGCTATGGAAGAAGCTACAGGAAAATAAAAACCCAAGAGACAAACCAACCTTTTTTTGGGGGGGGGGGTCATTTCTCTCTTCTCAGCAGGTCAAAAAAAATTTGCTATCATAATCCACAAGTTTCCTTAAGATGGATTCATAAGTGCAGACACGTTCACAGAGGAGGAGGAGTAAGAGTGGGGATAACTGGAACACGGTTGGGTAAAGGGATCGTGCTGGCTGGAATGAAGTAAGCAAATGTGGCCAGTGGACATGGGCACCCCTCTACCAATCCACTGCCCAGGCAACTGCCTCAGGGCCCAATCCTATCAGGCCAGGGCTGGCCCTCTGCTGGCGCTGAGCGTTGCAAACGTGCTGTAAGGCACACGCTGCCAGCTCAGTTCTGTCACTGGCTCAGCACCAGTTCACGCTGAACCAGTGCCAGCCGGAGGCCTGTCGCACACCAGCCAGAGCTTGTTCCAGGTGACGAAGTGGTGAGTGGGGATGGGGGAAAGCATTCTGGGATGGGGGAGGGTGGGGGAGATGGATCAGGGGCAGGGAGCAGGATGAGAGTGGCAGGACCGGCAGAGCTCTGCTCCACCAGATCCAGACCCCTGTGTTGGGCCTCCTGGCCTCACACAGGGCTGCTTTACTCTGCACTGGCCAAATAGCCGGTGCAGAGTCTAGTAGCCCCATTGTTGGGCTTCTCCCTTACCAAGGAGGAGCCAGCATAAGAACATAAGAACAGCCCCACTGGATCAGGCCATAGGCCCATCTAGTCCAGCTTCCTGTATCTCACAGCAGCCCACCAAATGCCCCAGGGAGCACACCAGATAACAAGAGACCTCATCCTGGTGCCCTCCCTTGCATCTGGCATTCTGACATAGCCCATTTCTAAAATCAGGAGGTTGCGCATACACATCATGGCTTGTAACCGGAAATGGATTTTTCCTCCAGAAACTTGTCCAATCCCCTTTTAAAGGCATCCAGGCCAGGTGCCGTCGCCACATCTTGCAGCAAGGAGTTCCACAGACCAGCCACACACTGAGTAAAGAAATATTTTCTTTTGTCTGTCCTAACCCTCCCAACACTCAATTTTAGTGGATGTCCCCTGGTTCTGGTGTTATGTGGGAGTATAAAGAGCATCTCTCTATCCCCTTTATCCTTCCTATGCATAATTTTGTATGTCTCAATCATGTCCCCCTCAGGCGTCTCTTTTCTAGGCTGAAGAGGCCCAAACGCCGTAGCCTTTCCTCATAAGGAAGGTGCCCCAGCCCCGTAATCATCTTAGTTGCTCTCTTTTGCACCTTTTCCATTTCCACTATATCCTTTTTGAGATGCAGGGACCAGAACTGGACACAATACTCCAGGTGTGGCCTTACCATAGATTTGTACAACGGCATTATAATATTAGCTGGTTTGTTCTCAATACCTTTTCTATGATCCCCAGCATAGAATTGGCCTTCTTTACTGCCGCCGCATGTTGGGTCAACGCTTTCATTGACTTGTCCACCACCACCCCAATATCTCTCTCCAGTTCAGTGACTACCCAGCCTCCATTGTATGCAGAGACAGTCATTTTGACACCTCTGCTTCTTTGGGCGCTGGGCAACTCAGGATTGAGCCATAGGACTCATAGGCAGCCAGCCCTGACCATGATCCTGATCCAGCTGCTATGTAGTTTAAAAGAAGCAAGAGCATGGATTGTTAAGCATATGCTTAACTGAATGCACAGTTTGACCCTTAAGATGTTCAAAACATTGGAAGAGTTGGCACTTTAATGACAGCAGCCCTTCGTTGCCATTAAACTGTATTACTTATATCCCATAAGCATTTGAGATAAGTTGAGACCTGGAAGGAACTTTGGGTGGAGGACCTCCCCCTAGGTCTAAGAAGCAGACCGGCCACCTGTCAGGAGACATTGGTGGTCTATGCAGAAACATTGCAACAGCTAACAACAGTGAACTTTACAATCCTTGCATTTGTGGAGAAATCCTTGGAACGAGAAGGGGGCTATGGAGGTGGGAATTCAGTTCTCTTCAGCCATAGGATCTTTCTAAGCTCTTTCACTTCTACACATAGATTGCGTCTCCTTCCTTTCAACATATCACTTAAATAGGAAGCAGGATGGTGTCGTGGTTTGGGAGTTGGACTTCAACCTGGAAGATCTACATTCAAATCCCCTATCAGCCATGAAGCTTCCTGGGTGACTTTGGGCCAGTCATGATCCCTCAGCCTCACCTACCTCACAGGGCTGTTGTGAGGACAAAAGGAGGGGAGGAGCCCATGTACACCACCCTGAGCTCTTTGGAGAAAGGAAGGTATGTGAAAAATAAGGTCCGTTCAGCAATTCTAGCAAAAGGCTTACTGAATGGAAACCAGCTCTACCATTCTAACTCAGAACCATCTTCTTCCCTCCAAACCCACATCTCCAACTATCTGCCTGACGTTTCTGCTTGAATGTTTCATTGCTGTCTGAAACCCAGTATGTCCAACACTGGTCACATTTCCTCCCAAGTCCTCCTCCCATCTTACTCTCTCCTTATCCATTGGCAAGGTCACCATCCATCCTTGAAGCCTGAGTGTTAACGTTGACTCCTCTCTCTGTTCCCCAAATTCAGTCTGTTGCCAAATCATGCCACTTCTTTAACACTATTGCAAGAATATGGCCCTTCCTCTCTACCTGTCTGGCAAGAAACTCTGGTCATCGCTTGCCTTGACTATTGCAGTCTCCTCACTGGTCATCTATTAGATCCTCTTGGTATGCTTACTGTGCTGCTCAGATTTTTCATTTCTCTAATTGCTCTGATCATGTTACCCTCCCCAGTCTATCCTGAATCTAGCATAAGTTCCTTGAACTTAGTTTCAAAGCCCTTCTTGGTTCACCTTTGGATCTCATATCCTCCTACCCTCCTGTCTGTGACCTCCAGTTACAGGACCCCTCAATCATTTGAAGACCATCTGCTCTCTCAAGTACATGGCTGTAACTGAAACAATTGCATGTTCTTGTCCTGGCTTCCCCCGCCTCAACAACAACTACAGCAACAACTTAATAATTAATCCAGAGTTTCTCAAACTGTAGTTTGGGACCCACTCAGTGGACAGTAATTCAATTTCTGGTGAGTTCCGAAAACCCTCCATTGAAAACATGGGCGATGGAAAGATCAGATAACTAACTGCCCCAAGCCCTGAAGCTATTCAAAAATTAGATAGCTGCTGATTGCCCTGCAAACAGCTGAGCTCCTTCAGTTTGCAAGCTTGTGCAAATACAGGGAGATATATGTTTGAGCATCTTTTTTCTGTTGTGTTCCCCCCCCCCCGAGGCCATCAATAACACGTAGTGGGGCAGGTGAAGCCTGGGTCATATAACTCAAGCCTTGTGGTTAGTCATTAGGGCTGCCTCATCACAAGAAATGGAACGAGTTTTTGTTTTTTTGCAAATAAATAAATAAATAAAATATTACCTGTAAACAAGCAAACAAAATATTTCTTTCTATATCATCTTTTTTTAAAGTCTCATAAAGCTAGGTGGGTCCTGATACAGTGTCATTTTCAAGAGTTGGTTCCAGTGCTAAAAAGTTTGAGAACCACTGTATTTAAACCAATCAATTTATTAATTGATCAATCATTTGTTTATGGGAAGGGCCTGATATTCAACAGACAAATTCCAGCCATCAACTTCTTGTGTTCTGTGTATAAAAGCCATAATAGGACTTAAGTTGTGACAAAGTCCACCTGATTTTCGATGGTGTTTGCTACTCAACACTAAGTCCCACTAACCCCACTGATTTCTGTAGGCCATTTCTCTTTCTATATATGCCATTTCCCTTTCTGTACCCAGACAGACTGCTACCCAAATGTGCATTGGTATTGAACATTGGTCATGATTAACTTTTTGCGGATAATTAGCAACTATACTGTCTGATTTTTGCAAGTGCCCAACTTTTTTTTTTGCCACATAATATATTAGGAAAATCAAAAAAATTCTGATTTGTAACTCAGATTTATCTAATTTGCCTCCTATATTGAAGTAGCCAAGTCTGGGTCTTCTATTTTAAAATTGGCATGTTACATGTACATATTGGCATAGAGAACTGTGTAAAAGCAGAAATGATTACAGGTTCTGCTTCTGTCTCCCAACTTCTGGAAAAGAACATTATAACTTTAACTATAACTTCCCTTTGCAGGAAAACTCTAAGTCAACTCTTAAGTACTCTTAAGTAAACATTGATATAAAATAATATTGTAATAGGAAACACACAAGCCACTTACCGAGCGTGTAAAAGGAGACGGAGATCCCTCTCAGTCGAAGTCACGGGTTACTATAGAGATATTTTATTGTATCAGCCAACCTTTGTAGCTTTCCAGGATAGTAATTGGCTATTTGTATGTACAAGGAAGTTGAGGTCAAAATCATCAAGCTGACAGGCTGCTCCCTCTTAACTCAACAAGCAATTTTGTAACAGGACAAAAGAGAAGTTTCGGTAAATATGGGAGCTTTTACATAATCCAGGAGAGCCAAACGCTTATTCATGAAGGAAGAAAAAAAAAGTGTTCCTCATTCACTACTCATTTAAGTACTTTGTACAAACAGAAAATAGGTTAGTATTGCTTGGAGGCAGAAGTTTAGAAAGTCCCACTTTGGTAAGATTTAATTTTAAACCTGGGTTTCCACTCAAGTTGTTTTTTTTTCTTATAGAGAAAGGAGTTAATTTTTAATTTCAAATAGGACATATAAAATGGGCAGCCCAATTCTAACATGCCTTCTAACACCTAGAACTTCTAGAACTTCTAGAATTCTAGAATTCTAACACCTCCCTAACATCCTGGTACTACCTCCCTCCCCAGGCTTGGTCCTCCCATCCTCTCCCCAACCTGGAATACTTTCATTCCACCTTCCCCCCTCCCGCTCCCCCTCCCCAAACCCCTGCGCCGACTGCCCTCGGCCGGTGCAACTCACCAACTGAAATCTGGGAAGCGGCACAAGGAAGCTGGCATGTGTCCTTGCGCCAGCTTCCCTGACTCTCAAGAAGGCGCAAACATGCCTTATGGCAGGTTTGCAACACTCCCAGGCTGGAGCAAGGGACTTGCGCTGATCCGGGGCAACCCAGGATTGCGCCCTGTGTCGCACAATGTTAACAGGAGGTATGCTCAGATTTTTATTTTTATTTATCTGCAGGGGCTCCTATGTGACAGACAGACATTCAACAGGAGAAGATTTTCCTGGCACACATGCAGTGAAGATAAAGAAAAGGTGCATAATTTCTGCCTGCCCCGCAGCTGTTAAAGGCCTAGATGTCCCTATGAGGGGAAAAAAGTACCCTGATTTTAACACTGACTCATTTTTATTTATTCTCTAAGAAAGTAAAAGCAAGCAAAGCACTGTTTTCTGGACTGGCCCAGGTGAAGCAGGTGCACAATCATACAAAGTTGCTTCTGTATGCACAAATATAGTTTATTGCCACGTTCTTTCTCCCTCCCTGGCATGTGTTATGAATGAACACACTGCAAAAAGTCACCTGTAAAGCAGGTGTTGGATTCACTGTGGGGAGATATCCAATAGCCAGAGAGAAGGTTGCAACTAGACCAGACACAGCAAGCGTGGGATTCCCAGCCCCCTGTCTGTCACTTTCTGTGAGTGAATAGGGAGGAAGAATTGCAGCAAGTGGGAGGGAGTGATTTACCCTTTAGCCATCCACTGTTTTTCTTAAAAACTTAAGAAAAACCCTGCTGGATCAGGCTAAAGTCCATCTAGTCTAACATTCCAATAATGGCCAACCAGCTGCTTCTGGGAAGGCCACAAAAACAGGAGAGAAAGGCATATGTATTAACATCTCCTATATAACACTGCTTCCTATAACACTTTACAGCCATAATTGTCTTTGCCCTGTGTATAATTTTTACAATGTTATTTTAAAAAAAGGAAAAGGATGCAATCCATAAAACCATTCAAATGTTCAGTGCAAAATGTACAGATGTCTGTGCAGTGCTTTCGGTCAACAGAAACTGCATGTTTTAGCTAGCACTGTGCCAACAAGAGAGCTGTATATTCAGGCTAGCACAGGGCCAATTGCTTGCTACCAAGAAACATTTTGGGAGAGGAAACAGCTCCTGTTTTGGGAAAAGACCTGCACCCTGGAGCAAGGTAAGGTCCATTTCTTACTCCACTTCTTACTCATTACTTCTTGGATTACTTCTTAATCCAAGACTTCTTGGATCCATTACTTCTGGTATCCATTGGATTCAATGGATCCATTCAATGGATTCAATCCAAGAATCCATTACTTCTTGGATTACTTCTTAATCCACTTCTTACTCATGGTTAGTGAGCAGGAATTGGATCAGTACGGCTTGATCTATGGTGGGTTGAGGGAGGTAGCAGCAGACCTGAGCTGAAAGGTGCTCAGCAGCAGATCTGGAGCACCTTTCAGCTCAGGTCTGCTGTTACCTCCCTCAACCCAAGTGGTAAGGCCACACCTGGAGTATTGTGTCCAGTTCTGGTCGCCGCATCTCAAAAAAGACATAGTGGAAATGGAAAGGGTGCAAAAGAGAGCAACTAAAATGGTTACTGGGCTGGGGCACCTTCCTTATGAGGAAAGGCTACGGCGTTTGGGCCTCTTCAGCCTAGAAAAAAGGCGCCTGAGGGGGGACATGATTGAGACATACAAAATTATGCAGGGGGTAGACAGAGTGGATAGGGAGATGCTCTTTACACTCTCACATAACACGAGAACCAGGGGGCATCCACTAAAATTGAGTATTGGGAGAGTTAGAACAGACAAAAGAAAATATTTCTTTACTCAGCGTGTGGTCGGTCTGTGGAACTCCTTGCCTCAGGATGTGGTGATGGCGTCTAGCCTGGACCACTTTAAAAGGGGATTGGACAAGTTTCTGGAGGAAAAATCCATTACGGGGTACAAGCCATGATGTGCATGTGCAGCCTCCTGATTTTAGAAATGGGCTATGTCAGAATGCCAGATGCAAGGGAGGGCACCAGGATGAGGTCTCTTGTTATCTGGTGTGCTTCCTGGGGCATTTGGTGGGCTGTTGTGAGATACAGGAAGCTGGACTAGATGGGCCTATGGCCTGATCCAGTGGGGCTGTTCTTATGTGCTGGCATCTCTGCGCCAACGGGGGCTCCAAGGACAGGGTGAGATGTGTTGGCCGAGCTCGGCCGACACAGGGGTCTGGGGAGAGCCGGAAGGAGGTAGGAGTGAGGTTTTCCAGGGTGGTGGTGGGCAGGAGGCGGGTGTTCCCAGGCGTGGGCGGGGAGTGGGAGGTGGGGCAAGGATCCAGCGGTTATGCTGGATCCTAACCCCGGGCAGTCTGGTCCAGCCCCGAGCTGCTCGGATTTGTTCCATTGATTTCGGTGGTGCAGATCTGAGTAGCCCCATTGGGGCTGCAGTGGCTCTCCCTGGGGTAAGGGGAAGCGATTCGTCTTGCCCCAGGCTGAGCCGCTGAGCACCCGAACCTTGGACTGGATACAGCGCAGGCCTGTTGGCCTGTTTGTTCTAGTGCAAGTTAGGATTGCACTGCAGGTCATTCAGTGTGTTTCAAAATTTTCTCTCTGTCATGGCATGAACATGAATTGCAAATCTACATTCCTAATAATCACCCACTGCTAAAAGCCCCCTAATGCCAGGTGATTGTTGTATTCTTCTGTAGCTTTTCCTACTAGCCAGTTTTCCAAGGCTTCTTTCCACTGCAGCAGTCTAACTGCCGAGAAAGCAGCCTTAGAGAAGGAAAAGCCAGCAGGCAGGTGTAGAGAACACCCCCCTGCAATCTGCTTGCGCCTCCACTGTAATTCTCCTTGACAATCGCCATGGCCGAGTCCATGATACAAAGTGAGCTTTGTACTTAGACCTGGACTTTGCTTTCCATATGGTTTCAGAGCTGGCACCCACAGAGATGATGGGATGGGCTGAGTGCAAATTCTCTTCTGCTCACTCTCAGACACAGGACAGAGCACATGGCTTGTAGGAGGGAGGGAGGATCACACAATCACTTAGTAAGTTCCTTGCGCTGCTTGCTCTTTGAAGCAAAAACTTTCTGCGAGAGGAATGCATAATGCCAGCCCTCCGACTCTGTTGATGATGTTGGCAACCTTCAGTCTCAAGAGACTATGGTATCGCGCTCTGAAAGGTGGTTTTGGAACATCGTCTAGTGTGGCTGAAAAGGCCGATTTGGGAGTGACAATCCCTTCCACACTGGAAGCAAGTGCAGTCTGTCCCTGGTCTGTCTCCCTGGCTATGGGCCTTCCTTCTTTGCCTCTTAGCCTCAGACTGTTGGCCAAGTGTCTCTTCAAACTGGGAAAGGCCATGCTGCACAGCCTGCCTCCAAGCGGGCCGCTCAGAGGCCAGGGTTTCCCACTTGTTGAGGTCCACTCCTAAGGCCTTCAGATCCCTCTTGCAGATGTCCTTGTATTGCAGCTGTGGTCTACCTGTAGGGCGCTTTCCTTGCACGAGTTCTCCATAGAGGAGATCCTTTGGGATCTGGTCATTACCATTCTCACGACATGACTGAGCCAACGCAGGCATCTCTGTTTCAGCAGTGCATACATGCTAGGGATTCCAGCACGTTCCAGGACTGTGTTGTTTGGAACTTTGTCCTGCCAGGTGATGCCAAGAATGCGTAGGAGGCAGCGCATGTGGAAAGCGTTCAGTTTCCTCTCCTGTTGTGAGCGAAGAGTCCATGACTTTCTGCAGTACAGAAGTGTACTCAGGACGCAAGCTCTGTAGACCTGGATCTTGGTATGTTCTGTCAGCTTCTTGTTGGACCAGACTCTCTTTGTGAGTCTGGAAAACGTGGTAGCTGCTTTACTGATGCGTTTGTTTAGTTCGGTATCGAGAGAAAGAGTGTCAGAGATTGTTGAGCCAAGGTACACAAAGTCATGGACAACCTCCAGTTCATGCGCAGAGATTGTAATGCAGGGAGGTGAGTCCACATCCTGAACCATGACCTGTGTTTTCTTCAGGCTGATCGTCAGTCCAAAATCTTGGCAGGCCTTGCTAAAACGATCCATGAGCTGCTGGAGATCTTTGGCAGAGTGGGTAGTGACAGCTGCATCGTCGGCAAAGAGGAAGTCACGCAGACATTTCAGCTGGACTTTGGGCTTCGCTCTCAGTCTGGAGAGGTTGAAGAGCTTTCCGTCTGATCTGGTCCGGAGATAGATGCCTTCTGTTGCAGTTCCAAAGGCATGCTTCAGCAGGACAGCAAAGAAAATCCCAAACAAGGTTGGTGCAAGAACACAGTCCCGCTTCACGCCGCTTCGGATGTCAAAGGGGTCTGATGTGGAGCCATTGAAGACAACAGTGCCCTTCAGTGCCCTTCTGACTCTATGCCCTCTTATTCTTGGCTGTAAATTCAAAATGTACACATCCACCAGAGATGGGGCTGAGGGTTGGTCCAGGCCATCCGACACTCAAACCTGAGACCAATGGGGACTGCATCTGCTTATCGGAGATGACAGCATTTGGAGCACATTTACACATCCTATGCGCCTAGGTAGTCTTTTTTTTTTTTAAAGAAATCAGGCAGTGGTTGAAGTTCAGCCTTCTGGTGGATGGCAGAAGACTTAAAGAGGGGACTTACTTCGGATAGTAGATGCAAGAGAAATAACAGCACAAGGAACTGAGGGCCTGAAGGTCAGGCAGGGTGATCAGATGTCATAACTGGATAAGAGGACAAGATACCCCAAAATGTAGGGCATTCAAGAAAAATGTAGGGCATAGAAAAAAACTAAAAACACTTATATATTGGTTTCAAGTGTTACATTTAAGCACTGCATCACTTACCATTCAATTTAAAACAGTATTAGTCAACTGTAACAATAATTTTTAGAACAACCACAATAAAAAACAAAAAGAAGTACAAACCACCACCTAAACTAAACAACCAAAATAATGCAGCTTCTGGAGAGCTGAAAGGATGGACAACACACTGGGGTGTTCAAATCCATCTTCCCTCCCCCCTCCTTTTTGAAAACCTCTTTCAAACATTATACGGAGGGGTTCGTATGCATAATAATAATAACAGGTATTTATATACCGCCTTTCTTGGTCTTTAGTCAAGACTTTATTCAAGGTGGTTTACATAGGCAGGCTTTATTTAAATCCCTTATTAAATAGGGATTTTTACAATTTGAAAGAAGGTTCTTTCTTTCAAGAACCACAACATTCAGGTGTTTCATTCTGATCTGGCCTCCATCCTGGCCTCCATCCTCCCATGCTCAGAGCAGATGGAATAGCTTGGCTTCAGCTTGTCAGCTGCTTCAAGGTCGCACGGTACTGGTGGCCTCGAACGGCGACCTTGTGGATGTTATCTTCAGGCAGACAGAGGCTCTACCCTCTAGGCCAGACCTCCTGCATAGACACCATGTCTGCATCATTTCAAGAAACCAAAAACATACCGTGTATGTAAGAGAGAAGAGGGATTATCTGCTATCCAATTTTAGGGGGCAGAACTTGCCCCATCAGGTTCCACAGAGTCATGATGGATTTTTAATGCTCTGCCTCCTGTTAAATGCTGTTCTCTCTCTCTCTCCCCCTCACCCTGCAACAAGCATCAGATCAAACTTCAGAGGAGCCCCACCCCACAGAATCCTGCTTCCACTCAAAACACACATGCATGCATGCTCTCTCTCTCTTTCTCTGTTCCATCCCTGCAACGAGTGAAGTTCCAAGGAGACACCCCCCCCCTCCCGCAGGACCCGGTCTCCAGTTTCTCAGAGCACCCATGCATACACTCAGGGCCAAATCCTATCCAATTTTCCAGTACCGGTGCAGCTGTGCCAGTGGGGCATGCACTGCATCTTGTGGTGAGGAGACAGTCACAGTTCCTCAAGGTATGGGAACATTTGTTCCTTTACCCTGGGGCTGCATTGCCACTGCACCGGTGCTAGAAAGTTGGACAGGACTGGGCCCTCACTCAGTGCCAGAAGCATCAGATCAAACTTCCAAGCAGCCCCCCCAACCCTGTTTATACACATGAACACTCTCCCCCCCCCACCACCAGAAGCACCAAGACCTCTTCCAAGCCCAAGGGGAAAAAAGTTGCAAAAAGGGCTTCAACTCACCCCCAACTGGTGCCAAACCAGACCAGACCACAGCAGGCAGTGGCCTCCAGCACCCTACACTGGGCTGCTGGGGAAAAGACGGAGGACTCAAGCATGCAGAGCTCCTTCCTGCCCTCCTTTCCAATGCCATGTGTTCAAAGTTAGGAAAGATGTATGTGCTTTGAAGATGGCCAATAGATCAAGAAACTGATCAAGATGGCCAACTTATCAAGAAAGCTAATGTGGTACAATGTAAATGCAAATACCTTTCTATGTGGGGCAAAAAAAAAAAAAAATCCCAACTTTGCATCAACTCTGATGGATTGTGAGCTGTTGGTGACTAACCTGGAAAAAGATCTCAGGGTTGTGGTGGACAGCTCCATGAACATGTCAGTCAAGTGTTCAACTGTGAAGAAGGTTATTTTCAAGCTAGGCAAGTTCATCTTCTGAACCTGCACATCAGATTTAGTGACTTTTAAGGCTCAATCCTACTGCGCCCTGGTGCCAGTGCTGAGTTCCATAAGTGCCGCTCTCACAAATGCGCCCTAAAGCATGTTTATGTCACCCTTGGAGTAGGGAGTGCCAGAGCCTGGCCAGTGCTGGATGGAGGACGCTGTGAGGCTGCCTGGAGTCTTGGTGCTTGGTGGTGGTGTGGACTTTTGGGGCATGGGGAGGTTTCCGGGGTGGGGGGAGGGTGCCTAGCCATCAGTGGGTCTTCTCAGACCCTTGCAGCTCTTTTGCTGGCATAAGTCAGGGGGCAGTTCTTGGCCAGAAAAAGTGGAATAGGATCCTGGAGTGCGCTGCTGTCACTGAAATCCATCCCCTCTCGCTTCCAAACTGTCCCTGGTCCCTCCCCCAAACCATCCCTATCCTCCCCAAAATGACCTGACCCAACCATCACCTTACCTGTGCCTGTATAGTCTGGGCAGACCATTGGCAGGGCCTTTGGCTGTGTGAGCTGGTGGCTTTGGAGTGTAACTGGATGTATGGCAGCGGATTGTGAGATCCAGGACAGTGAAGTGGACATGCTTCAGTGCCTACAGTGGATCTAATGGGATTTAGCCAATGGATGCTCATATCCAGAGCATATTACAGCAGCATTTCTCAAACTGTGGGTTGGGACCCACTAGGTAGGTCTCAAGCCAATTTCAGGTGGGTTCCCATTCATTTCAATGTGCATTTTATTTTTAATATATTTAACTTGATGCTACCATGGTATGTGACTGCATCTGGGGAAATGCTACAGATCTGAACTTTTACCAAAGTAAAAGTACTATTTATATGCTTTTAACAATGACAGGCAATGGGGCTTACTCCTGGGTAAGTATGGATAGGACTGCAGCCTTTGGAATGTTTGGGGAATTTTTTTTTTAAACAGATCAATAACTGCTTGGGAAGTTTAGGAGGGTTCTTTCTTTGTTTTAAATACTTACACTTATTTTAAATTTACTAAGGGCACAATCCTAACCAGGTCTACTCAGAAGTAAGTCCTATTTTGTTCAATGGGGCTTACTCTCAGGAATGTGTGGTTAGGATTGCAGCCTTAGGGCCCAATTCTATCCAACTTTCCAGCACCAGTGCAGCCCCGAGATAAGGGAACAAATGTTCCCATACCTTGAGGAGGCCTCTCTGACTGCCTTCCCATCACAGGAAGCAGTGCATACCCCATTGGTACAGCAGCACCGGCACTGGAAAATTGGATAGGATTGGGCTCTTACTTACTTAATTAGTTTGATTTTGTTGTATGAGAGGGTGTTAAAAATTTTCCTGCTTGATGATGTCGCTTCCAACTATGACATCACTTCCAGGTTAATGACATCACTGCTGGTGGATCCCAACAGATTGCCATTCTAAAACGCGGGTTCAGGTGCTAAAACGTTTGAGAGCCACTGCCTTCCAGTACAGAATCCATCTCAAGTCAGCGTGTTTGGCAAACTCCTGACTGAAAGTTCACTTTGTTCCCATCTCTGCCTTCCATGTGCCGGTGAATTATGCAATCTACATTCTTGCCTCAGTATCAACTGCTTCCATAAAACTCTGAGAACGTAAAAATTATAGCAGGAGGAAGTGGTATCACATGGAAGCTGTAGTACAGAACTGCTGAAGACGGGATTCTGAAAAGGGCAGGCCTCTTAATAGCAGGCAGTTCCTGGTATGACTTATCATGTGCTGGCTGGTTTCTTTCAAGTTAAATGACAGGTCAAGGTAATTGATATCTTTCCCCATACTGTACAAAGAACACTGAAGTCAATTTTAATCTATATGCTTTCCATAGGTCATAAATCTACATTGGGGTAGATTTGCCCCTGCCAACTTGAACTCAACTCTCCCTCTCAGAAAGAAAGAAAGAAAGAAAGAAAGAAAGAAAGAAAGAAAGAAAGAAAGAAAGAAAGAAAGAAAGAAAGAAAGAAAGAAAGAAAGAAAGAAAGAAAGAAAGAAAGAAAGAAAGAAAGAAAGAAAGGGTCTTTCTTTCTTTCTTTCTTTCACTCAAATGGGAGGACATGACTCCTCCTTGCCTTCCTGGCTGCTTAAGTAGCAGACAAGTGGGGGGGGGGGAGAAGGTAGAACTGGATGATTTGTTATGATTTGGTGGCCAGAATGATGATGTCTGCTCCCAATGAAAGTACAGAGCATCCTCTGCAGTGAGGTGGGGAAGGTGAATGGAAGGAAATTGTTCCTACAGCATTGAAGAACCTGCATTGGATCTAATCACTTCATATTTAGCTCCCCTTACTCAGAAACAGTCTGAGTCTGAGTCTGGTCCAACAAGAAGCTGACGGAACATACCAAGATCCAGGTCTACAGAGCTTGCGTCCCGAGTACACTTCTGTACTGTAGCGAGTCATGGACTCTTCGCTCACAACAGGAGAGGAAACAGAACGCTTTCCACATGCGCTGCCTCCGACGCATTCTCGGCATCACCTGGCAGGACAAAGTTCCAAACAACACAGTCCTGGAACGTGCTGGAATCCCTAGCATGTATGCACTGCTGAAACAGAAACGCCTGCGTTGGCTTGGTCATGTTGTGAGAATGGATGATGGCCGGATCCCAAAGGATCTCCTCTATGGAGAACTCGTGCAAGGAAAGCGCCCTACAGGTAGACCACAGCTGCAATACAAGGACATCTGCAAGAGGGATCTGAAGGCCTTAGGAGTGGACCTCAACAAGTGGGAAACCCTGGCCTCTGAGCGGCCTGCTTGGAGGCAGGCTGTGCAGCATGGCCTTTCCCAGTTTGAAGAGACACTTGGCCAACAGACTGAGGCAAAGAGGCAAAGAAGGAAGGCCCATAGCCAGGGAGACAGACCAGGGACAGACTGTACTTGCTCCCGGTGTGGAAGGGATTGTCACTCCTGAATTGGCCTTTTCAGCCACACTAGACGCTGTTCCAGAACCACCATTTAGAGCGCGATACCATAGTCTTTCAAGACTGAAGGTTGCCAACAGTCTACTCAGAAACAGCAAATGTTGTCATTCAGGAAGCTCTCAGCCAAGCTATGCAACCAGGGGCCCAATCCTATCCAACTTTCCAGCATCAATGCAGCCACAATGCAGCCCTGAAGCAAGGGAACAAACACTCCCTTATGTCAAAGAAGCCTCTGTGACTGCCCCCCCCAACACAGGATGAGTGCACACCCCATTGGCACAGCTGCTTCAGCACTGGGAAGCTGGATAAGATTGGGCTCCCAAAGAGTTGTACAGTTCAATCTGGCTGGACTATACTACTGCAAACGTCAGGCAACAAATTGCACGTCGGAATGCTCCCCCACATCAAAAATTGCCTGGAGGGAGATACTAGTGTACCTCAAAGCAGGATGTGCTGGAACTCTTCTCACTTGCACAGTATGTTCGGGCACCTGGAAAACTTAGTGCTTTGCAGCCCCCCAAACTACGCTACTGACATGACTCTTATTCGGAGCATTCAGGGCTAGAACTGGGAACTTGCAGCGATTTGAGTGGCCACCCCATGTATCAAGGCACCAGAACTATAGTCATTTCCCCATGCAGCAAAATACTTTTGATCTCTGGACTGATCCCAGCAGTCACTCAGGCTGGTCATTGATCCTACCCAGGTTAGAGGGGCCATAAAAAGCTCCCCGTTGAATCAGGACTTTGTCTGGGCAACAGTTGTGTTCTGGCTCTGATGTGCCCTCCAGCTTCCAATTCCTTGTTCCACCGACTGCTCTGACCTGGCATTTCTCTGCACGTGTCAACTGGCCTTCGGTCAAGACCTCAGTCAGCTTTCCCTGCAGGGGAGCAGAGCCAACGCCCTTCCTAGGGAGCAGATCCAACACCCTTCCTAAGCAGCAAGTTCCATTTACAAACTTCTTATGTTTAGGAAGTATTTCCTCATGTTTTACGTGGGTGAGCATTTCTGAAATTTAAACAGGGTTTGCTGAAAATGCTCTCAGCAATTGTTTATTTTGGCCTCCTATCAAAACTGCCATTGATATTTCTGTCTATTTTTCACTCTGAAATTCCAGTTCAGATTCCTTGACCTCAGGAGATGCTCTGTACTCGATTTTGGGCAGACATCACCGTTCCATGCCACCAGCCCATAACATAATGCAGAATGTCATTGGGATAAGATAATATTTACGGAAGAGGAAGAACAATCAGCCAGATTCATAATGCAATGGAGCTGCCCATAGGGTCATGGCTTGGTGGTTGGCAACCTTCAGTCTCAAAAGACTATGGTATAAGCCTACAACACCCTGTATTCCCAGGCAGTCTCCCATCCAAGTACTAACCAGGCCAATTGCTGGTTCAAATCTTGCCTGAGTAGGTGCTCTTACGCAAGTCATCATCTCCTGTGCAATCCTTCTTATCTACAGTATGGGAGAAATAATAAAAAGGTTGTAAGGTTTTTTTGAGGTAATGCATCTGACGTGTGAAGCATGCTAAATGATAGCAGTGAGACACAGTCAGTAAAAATTACGCAGGTGATCTGTCAGCCATTACACAAGTTTGGAAGCCACAGTGAAGAAGGTAACCTTCCAAGAGGATCAACATCTCTTGGAGAAAGCCCCATCCATAATAGCTTTGAGAGCCAAAGCATTATACTAAGAAATGCGCTTATCTGACACACAAGGACAACACAGAGCTGATTTAGTGCCATTAAAAAGTGTGTCTGTGGCATTCTGCATGAAACTGGTGCCAGTAAATACTACATGGCCAGTGGTGTCGCTAGGGGGGTGCGAGCCATACTGGATGACACACGCAGGGGGGTGACACCACCACTAGCCAAAATTTTTTTAATCTGGGTATTTTCGAATAATGCCATCATGTTATATATCAATTGATGTGTAATTTCTTGCGGAATGCAATGAAACAAACCGTGTTGAAATGTCTCTATTCTATCAAAAGCTATAGCCAAAAAACCAGCGGGGTCGGGCAATGGTACATCACCACACCCACCTCTGGGGGCGGTGCCCTGCCCACTGCATGGGAAGAGGTCCATCATGGTGTGACATGCTGGTCTCCCACTCCAGGTGATGCAAACCCTAGTGACGCCACTGTGCATGACTTAGCATTATGACTGGTTAAGGTAACAAATCAAGAAATTACAAGTTACAAAACAAATCAAGTTCACTCAAACAGTGAAATTGCACCTTATGAATGAAACTCAGCATGTATATTATCCAGCATGCAGACTGCAAGTGGGGGGAAAGTGTTTGGGAGCTCCGGGGCAAAGTCCTGCATTCAGACTTCCATGGTGCCTAGTGTTTAATTAAACAATAACACTACCACAGAGCTTGCGTCCTGAGTACACGTCTGTACTGCAGCGAGTCATGGACTCTTCGCTCACAACAGGAGAGGAAACTGAACGCTTTCCACATGCGCTGCCTCCGACGCAACCTCGGCATCACCTGGCAGGACAAAGTTCCAAACAACACAGTCCTGGAACGAGCTGGAATCCCTAGCATGTATGCACTGCTGAAACAGAGACGCCTGCATTGGCTCGGTCATGTTGTGAGAATGGATGATGGCCGGATCCCAAAGGATCTCCTCTATGGAGAACTTGTGCAAGGAAAGCGCCCTACAGGTAGACCACAGCTGCAATACAAGGACATCTGCAAGAGGGATCTGAAGGCCTTAGGAGTGGACCTCAACAAGTGGGAAACCCTGGCCTCTGAGCGGCCTGCTTGGAGGCAGGCTGTGCAGCATGGCCTTTCCCAGTTTGAAGAGACACTTGGCCAACAGACTGAGGCAAAGAGGCAAAGAAGGAAGGCCTGTAGCCAGGGAAACAGAGCAGGGAGAGACTGCACTTGCTCCCAGTGTGGAAGGGATTGTCACTCCCGAATTGGCCTTTTCAGCCACACTAGACGCTGTTCCAGAACCACCATTCAGAGCGCGATACCAAAGTCTTTCGAGACTGAAAGTTGCCAGCAACACAACCACCAGCATTCATTCATTCATTCATAGTATGTATATCTCTCCATTCCCCCTAAAACAGAGGGTGCTCAAGGCAGTTCTTGGTATAGGGAATTCATGGATCAGCTTTGTCAGGTTGGCTGTCTGCTGAACTTGGGTATTCAGTCAATGCCTAACCTGGCCTGACCTCTGACATCACCCCTGGAACAGAGGTTTTGTTATGTCAGTCCTAACAGAATGAGTGCCTCAAAAGATTGGCCCTTGTCTTTTCTTCCTCCTTCTCTGATCTCAGTCTTCAAGCCTTTGAGTTGTTTGTCATCCCTGTATTTCTTTCTCCACCTTTCATCCACTTTCCTCCTAGTCTCCTCTCATCTGCCTTCCTTTCCCCTTTTGAATTCTCAGCCTCCACCTTTCCTCCTGCTCCTCAGATTTGCCATTGTACAGCTGCCAGTGTTCCAGCCTAGATTGCTTAGTGATGATTTAGATTTCTCTCAATGGGCTATTCCCAAGTCTTGAATTGAGCTGCTGTCTAGTATCTCAGTTTTTTTCAGACTTTCCTTACTGGATCAAAGATTTAATGTGCCAGTATCAAAATACCACCACAAGAGTTTGTGAGAAAGGAAAGCAATTCCAGTGGTTACTGGACTGCAACTTGTCTTTCTAATGGCCCAGTCCAATCAGGGCCTAACACCACCGGAACAACTGTGGTCAGGAAGGGTATTGGCAGGACTGGCGCATACTGACATCCTATTCATTCCCAGCCCAATCCCCTGACCCAGGTCCACACAGACTTGTGCTAGCAATATAGCTGGCGCAGGTACAAGTAGGCCCAGTAGGCCAGCACAGGCTTACCCTAAGGCAAGGGAACAAATGTTCCCTTACCCCAAGGAGGCCTCCAGGCACTGAAACTCCCTCATGGGATAGAGCACACATGGTATGGCTGCATCGCTGTGCAGGGGATTGCATTGGATCAGGCTGTTGGGCTTGAAAATGACACACATGAAAGTTCTAGTCTTTGCTTATCCTCATTCGAAGACCCCATTCAATTCATTTGAGACACTGCTGTTTGCAGTATAGGCTGCCCTGATGGAAAAGAGACGCCCATTGCATATTTCAGTAGGAAGCCAATCTTGCACCATGAAGAGAGAATTCTTGGTCGTTGTGAAGTCCAGAGGCCCCTTCCACTGTTACTTACTTGGGAGGAAGTTGTGGTGAGAGCAGTTCATTGCTGCTTGCAATGGGTACTGCGGTTAAAATGCTCTGATGACAGGTAAGTAGCCAGCTGGTTGCAAAAGTCACAAGAAAAGGACTTTGGCACACACAGGCCAGGGGTAGGGCCTGGAAATTGTCCAGCTATGCCTGTAAGACAGTTGATTCATAGCCAGGAGCCCAAACAGTTGAAAGAGTCTGGCCACTGAGTTGCAGAAGTCCTACATGTGACTCTGTAGCATTTGACTGTGAACAACTGAGAGATTTCTAGAAGTAGGTTCACCCTGATTTCAAAACCAGGAATTGATCCACAAACTCAGCCATACCATAAGAAATGGTTATGCCACAGTGAAAGCTTTCTGGTCTCAGTGGGAGAGGATAGAGATAAAGCATGATATATTGTACAGAAAATTAGTAGAAAGTGGAAGGGTTTAAAAAGTGGCACCTGCCAAAATGCCCTCTTCTGTACAATGGTTAAATGTAGAGGCACACTGTCCTCCATTGTATCTGGTAATCCTAAGTAATAAAGTTTAGGACTGCAACATAAGGGGAGGTCCCCACCACCGCTAGCCCAGAATGGAAGTCCCCTAATAGCAAGCTTTGGGAGGGGGACAAAATATTTTTGTCCAGGCCACAGCGCAGAGGAACAGCGTTCAATAATCTCCTCTCCATGCACTACTGTCTCATTTCTGATCACTGGCCCATCCCACTTTGGAGGTGCTTTTAAACTTTCAGGGCCGAATTAAATGTCTACCTAATAGTGCCATGTGGCCAGATAAAGAGTTGTGTTTTCTTTTTTGAAAACGGGACTACAAATCATGTCAAATTCATGATGGAGGTATAGGGGGCTTTGTGTCTGGCATGGTTTTGATTCTTATTATTGTCCACCACTCTATTTTTGGAAAAAAATGTTTTTTTCCCAACAAAAAACAGTGTATGGGGGCAATCAGAATCAATACTGTGGCCCTATCTCCTTGCTGTTGCTTCACATGGGGGGCACTTGCTAGTTATATATAATGCTACTGCCATTATATAATTGCCATCACATCTGGTGATGTGGTGCAATTCGACTCTCCTCCAGTTTGGCCCTTTAAAAATGCAGGGCCAAACTAAGATGTTGTACGTCATGTAGCCTTCAGCATAGCCAGGTTGCCAACAATTGGTCCACAAAATATAATGCTTACTTGTAGAGAAGGGTTCCCCTACACACGGACCAGGATGGGGAATGCATTATAACTGAGGTCAGCGGTCACTCCTGAAGCATCAGATGTGTTACAAATCGGTTTTTGTTTTTGTTTTTTTTTACTTTCTCTTACTTTCTGGCTCTGTCATGTACTGGCCTTATGATAAAGGACAATACAAACCTTGCTTCCAGACAACTTCTCACTTCTCACTTAATTAAGGACTGTAAATCCAGGAGTGGAAAACAACCCCTGTGTTCTGGCAAAGGAGGAGGGGTCCATTTAACAGTAACTGAAATGCCTAAAGACTGTGTTGATAACTTTGTTGTGGACAGTGGGGCCACTGTAAATATTTGCAATGCTAAGAGACTGTTCAAATCCTTTCAGCCCATACAGAACCAGTACATCACACTGGCAGATGGGGTCACAGCAAGTGTTAAAGGGAAAGGTGATGTCTTTCTGCCTATGCTCAAAAGAACTCTTGAAATGGTTTTTGTCCCAAATCTCACCTACAATCTCCTTTCTGTTGCTGCACTAACAAAGGAGGGTTATACCCTGCATTTCTCTGCTGAGGAATGCCAGATCAAACAAGCTGCTGGGCATGTGGCCACTGCTCAGTTGCAGGGAGATCTATATGTGTTGCAAACCCCCAAAGGAACGGTGGGGTCTGTTTTTGCAAATAAACTGGTCATTTGGACTGCATACATAAGCTACATCGGAAACTGGGTCATGCTTGTTTCCCAGCCCTCAGGAGAACTGTTGAACACTCTGAAGGGATTAAGTTGAAACCATGTGGCTTATATTTGGACTGTGAGGTGTGCAGAGCAATTAAGTCAAAGGCTACTCCCACCAGGAAGCCTGGGAATTATCATACAAATGACATACTTGATTTAGTGTTCATGGACTTGATTGTGTTGTCCATAGAAGACCATCATTCGCGTTATGGATTCTGTTATTTGCTGCAAACAAAGGGTGAAACCTGCCAGAATGTGGAAGGCTGGTTGAAATTTGTGCATAGAAAGACAGGGAAATTGCCTAAATGCATTATTACTGATCATGGGGGAGAATTTGTGAACCAAAGATTTGAAAGGCTGCTCAAAGACAAAGGGATTGAGCACCGCAAATCAGCCCCATATAGACCCCAGCATAATGCACACTGTGAGAGGCGTGGACAGACACTGCAGAACATGGCGTTTTGCATGCTGAAGGACAGTGGATTACCATTCAAGTATTGGGGTGAGGCAATGATGTGCGCGTCACACAATCTGAACGCTATTTGGCATTCTGCAACCGGCCAAATACCGTATAAACTCTGGCATGGGAGAATACCATCTTTAGACTACTTGCATGTGTTTGGTGTACCTGCATTCGTACACATCCCCAAGGGGCTGCGACGGAAGGGGCAGCAGAAAAGTAGGAAGATGTACTTCCTGGGGTACGAATCAAACCATAAAGCATTCCGGTTTGGTTACTTGCACTCAAAGGACATTGTCATTAGTGCGAGTGCAAAATTCCTAGAAGATACCACGGGCTGGGATCGCTTGGGTCCCTGTGTCACATCCTCATTCCCAGTGGTAGACAGAGGTGAAGTGCAACGATCTACCATCCCTACCCGGGAGAAATCGCCAAAGAAATTGCTTCCCCAACTGAAGGAGGAGCACACTGATAGTGAAGCATCACAGGAGTGGGCATCAAGAGGAACCTACACCAATTGACAGTGCACCGCAACCCAAGGATGAGGACAGCTTTATACCTCGTAGGTCCACCAGGGAAAGGAGAGAACCTGACAGGTTCAAGCCTGGAACAGTTTGTTAGGCATCCATTGAACCCGTGTCATTTGACTCCATAAAAGACATGTCCAGCAATGAACAAGCAGCCTGGAGAGAGGCCATTGACTCTGAACTGAAGTCCATGAGTGAGTTAAAGGTGTACGAGGAAACTGACCTCCCACCTGGAGAAAAGGCAATTGGTTGCAAGTGGGTATTCAAAGTAAAAAGAGATGCCAATGGTCATCCAAAGTGCAAGGCAAGGTTGGTTGCACAAGGATTTGGCCAAGATGCCAATGACTATGATGAACTTTTCGCACCCACGCTCAGAAATTGTTCGTTGTACAGTGCTCTAGTGCTAGCTGCAAAGGAAAATTTCGTAACAAAACATTTAGATATAAAAACTGCATATTTGCATGCGCCCTTGCAACATACCATTTTCATGAGGAAACCACCAGGTGCCTCTGAGAACGGAAAGAATTATTGGTTGCTGAAAAAGAGCCTGTATGGACTCAAGCAGGCAGGGTATGAGTGGAACAAATGCCTATCCAATGTACTGAAGGGTGAGGGATTCCGCCAAGGGATAGCGGATCCATGTGTTTTTACCAGGGGAAAAGGCCTGCAAAAATGTATAATACTTTGTTTTGTTGATGACTTAGCCATACTGTGTAAAAGTGATGAACGAGCCAATGATGTGGTAAAGATGTTAAGGGAAAAGTTTACTCTGCATGATCTGGGTAAACTGCGTAAGTATTTGGGACTAGAAATAACTAAGGTGTCACAAGGGTATAAAATATCACAAAGGGAGAAAATAACCCAGTTGCTCCAAAGGTTTAACATGGTGCAATGCAATGGAGTAAAAACCCCTATGACTCCAGACTTTGAAAAGGATGAAACACCCAGTCCCATATTTGACCCTAACATGTACAAATCCCTACTGGGAAGTCTTATGTACATCAGTCAGTGGAGCAGGCCTGACACTGCGATGGCATGTAATTTACTGGCCAGAGCAGCAAGCCAACCCACTCAGAAACACTGGTTGGCAGCAAAAAGGGTTCTGAGGTATCTGAAACAAACCATAGACATGGCGTTATACCTCGAGCCAATAGGCGAACTTCAACTCACAGCGTATGTTGACGCCAGTTTCGCCTCAGATACGGAGACTAGAAAGTCTACGTCAGGAGTACTAGTATTCCTAGCAGGATTGTTGATAGGATGGAAGACTGTAAGGCAAAGTCACTATCAACCTGCGAATCTGAATTCGCGGCATTAAGTCTGATGTGCTCAGAACTTGTTTGGTACAAACAGTTAATGATAGATCTTGGGGTACAAATGTCAAAACCAATAACTGTAATGGAAGACAACCAGGCCGCCATTCAAATGGCATCAGCTCCTGGTGTCCGGGCCAGATCTAAACACACGGATGTACGTTTCCAGAATGTGAAACAGTGTGTGACAGATGGGTTAATCACCCTGACTTATTGTGAGTTGAGCCAGAACGTGGCGGACGCACTGACAAAAGCGCAAGGAACCACAAGGCATCATGAGAACTGTAAGATGCTGGGACTAAGGGTCTAGATATAGTAGAGGACCTGAACCAAGGAGGAGAATGTCAGCTTGTGTTCTGAGTAAATGCAGAACCAAGGCTTACATGTTGGTTCAGGGAGCAGGTGTGGACTGATGATTCAGCTGGAATCAGCAAGCACCTGGGACAGGCACACCCTGGGTGTGACCAAGGCCAGTACTGATTGGCTGAGCTGACTATATGAGGATAGTCAGAAGGAGCCTCAAGTGCAGCAGTAGGAGAGTTGATGGTGATTACTGTTAGGCTGCCGCCAGTGACTGAAGAGGCTGGATACTGTATGTATATGATGTTACTGACTATGGACTGAACTTTGACTGTGTATTGTGGAAAGCTGATTTGGATTTGTTGCTACTGAACTGACTGCTCCAAGTATATGACTTGGACTGTTTGCTGACTACTCTACTTGTAAAAACCCTTGCTCTATAATACAACTGCTGCATTGAAAGGACTCTGCTGTATATGCTGTGTTTGTGCACCCTGCTCACACCTGGGGAAAGCCAAGGTTCCATCTCTTACAACTTTAAAAACCATCACCAGTTTTGTACACCAATATCAACAGATGTCAGTATCAACAGATGCCAGTTCTGTGTAATGGACGGTTTAGCAAAATGGGCATGCCCTTGGAGCCCACCAAAACTACTGTCCTCAGAAAAAAATGGGCAAGATCCTAAGCTAGTAAAGCCTTAGGAAGAAACTGATGCCATACTCAGAAAAACAACTGAAGTGGTGTACCAGATTCAGCTGTGCCCTGCATATGGTCATTCATAAGGATCATTGAAGGAGATTGGCTCCACCAAATTTCATCACACTAAGTTCTGAAGCCAGAATGTAGAAGAGTCACACTCTGCTTGCATTTGTAAATGCAGTGGCGTCGCTAGGTGGGTGGGTGCAGGGGGTGCGGGCCGCACTAGGTGACGTGCCCTGGGGGGGTGAGGCACTAAAATCGCGCCTTTACGAGCTACTACATCACGCCATACATCGTTGGATGCTGAATGGCCTGTTGAGATCGCTCCTTTCATTCAAAAGTTATGGCCAAAAAACTGGAAGGAAAAAATGCATGGAGCCCTATGGAAAGTGAGCCGTATCACGTGTTTACTCATGGGTGGGCAAACCTTCCTTAGTGCATCGGAAAGGGTAGGCTGAGAGGAATCCAACGACACCAGAATGGTCCCAATCCAGTAAATGCAGCCCCAAAAAACATCGGAGAAGGAGGTCCCTATTCAGCCCTATGGAAAGCAAGCGAAACCACGTGGCTGCATTTACTTGTGAGTAGGCACACTTGAAGGGGCAGGCTGAGAGGACTCCAAGGATGTCAGAATGGTCCTGGTCCAATGATCAGGACCCAAAAAACACCCGAGAAGGAGGTTCCTCCTCCCAGCTGCCAGTGCATTCAGCTCTATGGGAATGGAAGGGAAGCCACATGGCTGCGTTTACTCACGAGTAGGCAACCTTGCTTAGCTCCATCCAAAAGGGCAGACTGAGAGGACTACAACATCAGAATGGTCCTGATCCAATGAATGCAGCCCCAAAAACACCTGAGGAGGAGGTCCCTCCCCCCCAACTGCGAGTATAGGGAGCCCTATGGGAAGTGAAGCAGCCTCACGTAGCATTTACTTGTGAGTAGCCAGACATGCCTTGGCTGGTGGTCAGGCCAGGCAAAGAATGTGAGGACACCAGAATGGTCCCGATCCAATGGAGCTGGAGTGCAACAAAAGCCCCAGAAGGCAGCCTCCCCCCCACTAGAAAGGACCAACAAAGAGGCTTGAACTGAGAAGGGGAAAGTTTTCTTTTTTGCACTTGCAAAGTTTCCCTCACAGCCCAATCCGACCCACACTTTCCTGGGAGTAAGCCCAACTGACTCTAATGGGACTTACTTCTGAGTAGACATGCATAGAATTGGGCTCTGAGGCTGGACTCCTATCCCCACTTTCCTGGGAGTAAGCCCCATTGACTCTAATAGGACTTACTTCTGAGTAGACAGGCATAGGATTGGGCTCTGAGACTTGTAAAGTCAGGTGGGTCTTTGTATTGATGTGCTTGAAATAGAAGGACTTTCAACTGGGAGGGCTGAAGATCTCACTGATTCTTGGGGGGGGGGTTACTTCAGGCAGACTACAGAGAAAATTCACTTGGTGGAACAGGCCTGGCTTCCCCTTTAATTTCTTTTATTTTAATTTGCTTGATGATGTCACTCTGGCCATGACATCACTTCCAATGGGTCCTGGACAGACTGTCATTCTAAAAAGTGGGTCCCAGTGCTAAAAGTATGAGAACTGCTGCAATAAGATGTTAGTAAGTTGACATGGGTGAGAGAGAGAGAGAGAGAGAGAGAAACTCCACAAGTTTTCAAAATCACTAAAATCAGAATTGGAGGAATAATTCCATTATGTTATATATCAATCAATGCGTAATTTCATGCAGAATACAATGAAACAAACCACATTTAAATATCTGTGTTCTATCAAAAGGTACTGCCAAAAAACCAGTGGGGGCGGGGCAATGGTACATCATCATTCCTACCATCTGGGGTGTTGCCCCACCCACTGCATGGGGTGACACGCAGGCCTCCCGCACCGGGTGACGCGAATCCTAGTGACACCACTGTGTAAATGACAAGGGACCCAATCCTATCCAATTTTCCAGCACTGGTGCAGCCACAATGCAGTCCCAAGGTAAAGGAACAAATGTTCCCATATCTTAAGGGACCCTCTGTGACTCTTGCCCCACAACAAGATGCAGTGCGTGCCCCATTGGCACAGTTGCATTGGAAAATTGGATAGGATTGGGTCCAAAGTCATCTTAAGCAGCAATCCTATCCTCACTTTCATGGGAGTAAGCCCATTGACTATTATGGAACTTACTTCTCAGTAGACATGTGTAGGATTGGGCTCTAAATTGTCCAATGTTCTCTCATGGAGAGGAAACTGAACCTGTTAGCATTGACTCTGGAACTTCTCACCATTTGGGGAAGTGGGGAATGGGAGAGGCATCTCAATATTATTTCATATGTCCAACTTCCTTAAACTGAAGTTTCAGGCGCATCTTTACAAGGTCAATTTTCTTTTGAGGTGAAAGTCCTGAAGATTTCTGATGGCTTTGCAACACCTATTTACAAACGCTCTGTGTGTGTAAGCAGGAAGACAGATGTGTGCAACATGTCCAACATAGGTTGGCATTACTAATCTGAATGTATCATTATTCCCTAAAGCAGCCATTTTCAACAACTGTGCCGTGCCACATTGGTGTGGCCGTGAATGGCCCACAGGCATGCCACGGGAATTTGGAAGAGGGTCATTTATTAGTAGGAGCATTGGAGATGTGAGCCCCCCCCCCCCCCACTGGCAGTACAGTATGCCTTGTCAATTGTCAAAAAACCGATGGTGTGCCTTGTCCATTTTAGTGCCTTGCCAGTGTGCCGTGAGATGAAAAAGGTTGAAAATCACTGCCCTAAAAGCAACAGCAAACCCTTGCAGTATACTCCTTTGAACTGCTTCTTGTCAGCCAGCTTCAGGAACCCAGGCCATTTCTCTTAACACAGCTAGATGGAATATTTCCCCCTCCTCTTTTCACAGGAAATATTCCCAGGCAAAACACAGGTCTCAGCCCCACTCTGCACTAGTGTGCATTTCAGGTAGTTGGAACAACTGACTGTGACTGCTCATTTAACAAGCCATTGGATAAAACCTAAAGAGACTGTTAAAAATATATCTCATCTCCTGTATAAATATGTTGCACAAGGCTACTCTGATTGCATGGCAAAAATAATGGTTGCAGCTTCTCATGATGCAGCATAATATCTACATTGAGGGCATATCCTCAGGATTTTACATGCAAATGCATTTTCCAGCCACAGCCGACCCATTTCCAGCAAGTATTATATCAACTACAGACCTTGTGTTATCACAGTGGTACAAAAATGCACCCGAGGATGTCGATATCTATGCATTCTTGTATGCAGGTCCATCAGCCAATTTGGGAATCTGCATGTAAAAATCAGGCATCCAGGAGCATCTGTGCCCTAATTCTAGGTTTACGTACCTAGATCCATGCTTTCTGTCATGTAACATCAGAGTAACTACATGCAAATATTTTAGAGGATGATTTCATGTGGCTTTGATTAAAAGGTTGCCAAGATTCAGGGAAAGGCTTTTTTTTCTGAAAAGGAATACACAAAACAAACATCAGAAGAGAGTCCCTTACCCTTTATGCTTAGCCAGGTGCTACTTTGATGTGCAGAAGGAACAACTGAGTCGCTCTTGCAGGAGGGATGGCTATTTGGCAGATTGGCTTTTCCACTCCACCTCTTTAAACTTTTATCATTTTCATCTTCCTCAAACGTGTTTCCTAATATGGACAAGAGTCTAGACCCCCACACTCAGACAGAAAGAGAAAGCAAACTTGTTTTTTTTTTCCAGAAAACAGGTACTGACTCTCTTCAGTGTGCTGCCTATAATGAAGGGAGATTCAACAAGTAAGAATCATTATCTGTTCTTGTTTCAATTCCATTTAGACTAGAGGTTCCCAAACTTTATAGCACCAGGACCCACTTTTTAAAATGATAGTCTATTGGAATCCCTCTCAGTTTACTTTAAAAAAAGGAGATCTCAAAAGAAATAATACAAGTCCAGCCTATTTATACACAGATTTTTTATACACGGATTTGACTCAACACAAATGGCCCCTGCAAATGAGAAGGAATGTGCTCATCCCTGGAAAAGGGGAAAATGCACCCCTTTAAAATCAGTTTAAAACTGAACAGTCCTTTAACAATAGCCTCCTTAATGAGAGGGGGGGGGGCAGCTGGCTGACAATCCATCAATCCTTCTCTCCCCAGTGGACCCCTCCCTTCCCCCTGTGAAAGCAGTGAAAGAAAGGTGTTCATTTTGCATTGGTGAAGGGAGGGGCTGAGTGAAGCGCCTTTGTAAGCTCTTGCAGGAGGACTGATTGATGGATGACAAAGTCTTCTTAATGACTCTTATCTTACATCACAAAGGTCAGCAAGGCTGTTTTTAAATCACTGGAGCAAAGAAACTTTGTTTTTTAAATAGATTTGCTATAGTGCATTTTTAGTGTTATAAATAGTGTTATAGTTCCATCTAGGTGAGTGCTTGGAACGGAACCCACATGAATAATTAGTCTCTACCTGTATTTATTTATTTATAATAACCAGAAAAAAGACCCTCAAACATTCATCTCCCTTTATTTACACAGGCTTGCAAACTGTAGGAGCTCAGCTCCTTGCAGGAGTATTAGCAGCCATCTTTTTTTTTTTTGAAATGGTCATCCCTTGTTCATTCATTGCAAAGGATTTGGATGAAGACATTGAGAAATAATTAACATACAGTGTTTTTTGTGTCATATTTCTGTGTCTTTTCTGTCCTGATTTGCACCAGTTTCTTTGCAATGAAATGCAATTTCCTCACCATTAGGTTGGACAATCAAAGCAATATTGCGACTTGAAGATCTGCTCTGCCTTCATTTAAAAGATCCGTGTTTGCAGGTTCAGTTCCTTCTATTTCTTCCTCTGTATTTTGGCTGAGGAATCAATTGTGAATTGGACCTTAACTGGCATTCAATTAGTTAACTTCTGTTCTCCAAAGGGAGTCTTTAACTACTGGTTTCCTTGCATTATTTTTTCTTTTTTTTGTAAAATGGTACTATATTTCATTGTTTTAAAAAGGAAAGGACAAAAAAGAAAGGAGAACAGAAATCAACTTCTTATTGGAAACAGGGAAGTGCTTTGTCCACAGAATCTAGTGGCGAAGCTATATGCGATGGTGCAGCCACATTTTGTAGTCCTGTGAGATGCTGGGAGTCCCAAAACTGAGACTCCAGCAGCAAAACCAAAGTAAGCACCCCAGTCCCTCCACCACAAAGCCAATTCACAGGCTGAAGGAAACTGGAATTATCAATTTATTCTCTGCTGAGCTGCAGCACCACCCATTCAATAGCCTGGTATTGCTGCTTTTTTGGGGGGGGGGGGCATTGGATCAATTGACTGGAGAAACCAGTAGTGACCCAGTTGGCCTTTATAATCCCTGCTTTAGTCTTCTATCCCTCAATCTGAGCAACTGGTCTCTCTCTCTCCCTCTCTCTCTCTCTCTCTCCCCCCCCCCTTGCTTCAGAAAACCTGGCTGCAGCAGTGGCTGCGGGGAGGGGACAGCTCTGAATATTTGTGGGTGCTCTTGCAAGGCACATCTGGCTGACAGGGAGAGAGGTGGCCCTGCTCCATCAGTAGAAGCAATGGCTTGATGGAGCAATGGCCAGCGATGCTTTTGACTGCTGCCCACTCCCAGCTATCCTACCAATAGCTAGACAAGCAGCAGCTGGCTGTTGGGGGGCTGGGCTCATGAAAGGGCTTCTCTAGGAGGCAGGCAGGGAGTTGGGAGCTTCCCAAACACACAGCTGATTTATAAGGAAAACCCAAGTCTATGGGCTTTCTGCATCAGTGGGGTCTTGCGATCCACTGAAGCAAAAGGCCCAGCAGCATTGGGAACATTGGGTCACCATCCGGTCACCAGTGGTGGAACCACTGGAACTGGCGGAATCAATGGAACCACTGGTGGAAACGGCCAGTGGCTCTGCACCCACTCTGGACTCAACTGGATGCTTTACTGGTGATGATACGTTGGTGGTGGGGGTGGGCCATGAGCAGCGAGGGGGAGGATTGGGGTGTTTCAGAACAGGAACTGGGGGCATGTCAGGGTCGGAGGGGTGGATCTGACAGCAGTCACACATGCCAGATCCCATCCCCATAGCCCTGTCCAGAATGCCCCCTGATTCTCCTTGGACTTACACCAGCTTCATAGTGTGGGTCTGAGACCCATAGACAGCCAGAAGTCTACATGGAGGTAAGTAAAAAAGTTTTTGATTGACCTCCAGTTTGCCTTCTGGCAGGGCTGCAGGGATAGGACAAAACTCAAGAGAAAGGGATGAGCCAGTATTTACTTCCACAATGAAACTAGAGACAATTCTGCTTGGAGGATTTTTTTTAAAGTCACATTGAGACTGCTGACAACCATTCCTGTACTCCACGTGGGGGTTGCAACATCTGTCACCCTCTCCCTGGGTGCAGCAACCTTGTTGTCACATGGACTGTCTCCCTGCACGCCAAATGACTCCTTCAGAGGTTGCTGGGATTGGGCGAGAGACCTGCCCATGCAGCTGCACCTGTTTGCAGAGGTCAAGAATTTTTAAATAATAGTCAGGTATTTGAAGCATTCATTTATTAGAACAGTAACAAAGAACCGAGATAATTGGGCTGGTTACAAAAAAACAACCGGAAGACTCCAGGATGCGGCCCCTTCCAGAAGCATTTCTTTTCAGGATACACAGAAGCCCCTCTTCACCACAGCAAATGCCAAGGACTCAGGGGTAGACTTCACTCCTGAGTATTTGTGACGTAGCTCGCTGTGATGATGAAAGGTGCATGATTGCTTGAACCTGTTCCTCCGGTTCAGCAACGCCAATAAGAGAAACTTCACTGTGTGCTTTAATTGAGAACGTGGAAGCTTTAGAAGGAGCAGCTGGATGGGGTGCCTGAACTTAAATGAAGGGTGTGTGCTTGAAACTAATCCAGCGGTGTAGGCAAGCAAGACGCCAGTGTTTTAAGATGATTCCATGATGATGCAATTAAAAAAAGATCAGCTGCAAAGGACACAAGGACGTCCTTGACTTTGGGGATTATTGGCTCATGGTGGTCAGTCCTGGCATCTCAGTCTTGCCTGTAGGTCATCTCAACAATTGATACAATAGCTACAACAATGCATACAGCAAGCAACTGCTTGCCTCGTAGGGGCCTTCTTTAATGCTCTGAACTCATGCAAAGCTCAACCTATGACTGAGGCTTTGCAGGCAATCTGGCCACTGGTATCACTGCTTGACATTTACTCTATCAATTCTGGTTTTGCTACAATAATTCTGGCAATTCGATCTCCAAAATTAGGCTTTTACTCAAAAGATTCTGATTGTAAAGAGAGCCAAGAAACCGTCTGGGCCAGATTTTTTTTTCCCCCCCGTGGTTGGATGGCAACCCTAGTATTACAGCGTGATTGGAGGACTCAGCTTATGATACTGGAATGACTGAAATGGTTGATGCCGGGACACCTGAAATGGGAAAGAAGTGACAAAAGTTGCTCGTAATTCTGCTAGGGAAGTGACTAGTCAAATAGTACATTGCTAAGCACTTGGGCAAGCTCCTTTTTTCTCTAAATGTGGCAATCTTTTCCTGGCAATGGAAAGTGAAGCTCTGCTGTAAGGCTCAGTGGATGGTAGCAGTTCCCTCCTGGGACATGGAGCAATGCAAAAGCAATGTGGGAGCTGTGCTTCGTGGCTGTGTCTGCCTGCAGTGGCTGTTAGAACTGGATGCCACTATAAGGTTTGCCAGCTTTTTACTGAAGCTATTCTTGGAGAAGTTTTTTTCTTTCCAACATGAGGGACAGTAGCATAGTTAGAGGAGGTGACAAAATGGTAAGTACTGCAGATGCTGCAGAGTTCTGTCTAAATGGCCTTCCCATTTGCATGTCGCTGCCTGGAATGGCTCCAACAGCAGGTGGGGGGGCATTTAAATGGCACATCATGGTTCCTGCAGTACTTACCATTTTGCCCCCTCCTCTAGCTACGCTACTGATCAGGGAATGTCACTTTGCTGGGGAGGCCCTGTTAAAATCTCCGTCACTGCTTTCAATAGTCACCTGGAGATTGATCCTGATTCCTGGAAGTTCTAGGCCAACCCTAAAGGATTGGAACCCTAGATCACTATAGTATGAATGCAAGCATGCCCGTAGTTATGTATGGTAGCATTTCTATGCCAATTTTATATCAGTATCGCCCCAAAGCAGTTCAGAGTAATTTAACATAAAACTCAGTTAAAATCAGACCAGCTCAGCTCCAAACATAGAAACTAAAATATGGAGGGAGGGGAGAAAATAAACTCCTTTATGACGGTCACACATGGACCAGCTCTTAGCCTCCATATTCCCCAGCTGTAAAATGGGACTAACAAGAGTTTGTTGCATTTCCCCTTAGAATGGTGTTTTAACCAAACACACATATAACTGCTTGTGTGCAGAAGGCCTTAAGGCTCAGCTTGCTACAGAAAGAGTGATGGGGTTGCTGTTCAATTTGGATTTTTTGTTTGATGCCCATGAGGCTGGCTTACTGGCTAAAAGCTGTTCTCTCCAAAGGAGCCAAAGAGCAGAGAGGATGAATGGCTTGGATTTCAGTGAGCTTATCAAGCTTCCCCAGGCCAGAGCATGTTAACCAGTTTTTCTATGAGTGCCTTGTTTAAGGCTTTGATTAACCTGGCTGATTAGCCGGCCAACCCTTTTATCAGCTGGACCGCAGGTATATTGCATTGTAGCATCATATAGATAGGTAAGACACGCATCCAAAGAAATGCTCAAAAAGGTATGTGGAACTAAATTCTGTCTCATTTCATAGTGAAAGAAGAGCCGTTGGTATTTTGAGGAAGTAGGAGTATACTGCTGATGGGTCAAATTATTTAGAGATCTTTTGGGGCATCATGAAACCGATGATGAACTTGTAACCAGTTTGTTCTTTTGACCTACAAAAGGTTTTGTTTTCAGGAGAGTAATAGAGCTGTTCCTTGAAGGTTGTGGGTAGGGTGTGTGTCCAGGGCAACTCAACCGATGTGGGCCCCCCTATTATGGCCATATATTGGTCATGAAAGTGCGAGGCCCAGGGCAGCCACCCCAGTTGCCCTACCCAAGGGACGACTATGAGTGGAAAAAATATCTAAATCTAAGGCCAACCATCATGCATGATTTAGATATCATGCAAACTGATGTAGGAGGGCAACTGGCAGGCAGCAAATTGGTAGGAGGGTGTCTGTCTATCCATTCACCTCTTCTTTCTCCCACTCTCTGAATTAGAAAAAGAAAAGAGGGCAGAGTCGCTCTAGCCTGCCATTCTTTTCTCCTTCTCTCTTCCTCATCCACTTTGCCCTCCTCTTCCATTTCCAGTTCTGGGAGTGGGCGGAGCAGAGGCTAGTACCGCACCAGGTAAGGGGGGCGGTATTTGACATAACCCTCACTCATCGGGAGATCTTGGGCCAGCCCTATCCTAATCTGATCGCCAGAAACTGTCCAAACATTCCTATCTCTAAGGGTGAAATGTTCCAGGCCACCCTAACCCTGGAGAACACTCCCAAGAGTACAGACACAGTTGATTACCTACTGGGGGCTCTTGCTATGCAGAAGTCTGAGACGGGCATTTTGGGGTTCAGGGAAGTTAAGATCCTCCTTAACTTCTCCCCTGTGGGATAATCACACCTAAGAGACTGCACTGGAAAACGTCTCCGTTTTACCGACACACAGCAGCTCAGCAGTAGTACATAAATGATTACAAACCTTTCTAGAATATCCCCAGTTCTTGCCGCCTGATTATATCTCTCTGGAGCTGACAAATATTACACGGAGCACAGAAGGTCACCGCGAGGCAGTCTGAGCAGATGCTTCCCTGTTTGGCAAAAGAAAATAAAAAATTTAAAAATTTAAAAAGCAAAATATAAGAGATCTGCATGTCTGGTTGATGCCACTTCAAACTATGTCTTCCATACAGGAGGGGGAATTTCAGGTGAGTCTGTACACAAGGCAGATGTCTGCACTCCTGTTGGGCTACTATTGTGCTAATTCAACAGGGCATGGATGTCTCTGGAACAGGCCGTTTCCCTGACACTCCATGCTCAAAACTGGGAACCAGTTTTGCAAAGGGGAGCTGTGGCTCAGTGACAGAGCACCTGCTTTGCATGTAGGGGGTTCCTGGCTCAATCCTTGGCATTGTCACATAGGGCAAGAAACTAGGGCAAGTGTTGACAACGCTAAATTTGATGGATGAATTGACTGACTTCAATTCATCCATCCATCATTCATAGGAGGAGCCATCTTCCTATGTTCAAAGTGCGCAGTCCATGCTGGCTTCATCAAACCGAGGACAAAGGACATGTACACAGCATGGAACAGCTACCCCGAAGTAGGTTTCAACCACCAAAATGTCTGAAGCAGCCCCGAAACACAAAAGCCGGACATGCTGCAACATCGTTAAAATCACATGGGAACAGCATGGATTGGATGCTAAGGCCACCCACCCTGGATCGCCACCTTGCATTGGATTTGGCACAGCAGGAATTGAACAGGTTAAAATATATATAGAACCACCCAAGTGCTTAAAATCTGTGCATGCGTACAGTAAGGGCTGGACGTCTTGAAACATATTTAAAACCAGACAGGTGGACACATTACGCTCAGCGAATGCTCTTTAGCAGGAATGACCAGCTTCTGCCTTGTCAAACATCAGTCTTATTCTCCAGTTGCTGGTCCAGGTATTTTGCCATACAACCTACCTCCTCAACAATTCTGGCTATGGACAACCAGATGGCCGTTCTTAGTATTTCCCTGGCCCTGGGATTAAGCCTTATAGCAGGGGTGCCCAAACCCTGGCCCTGGGGCCACTTGCAGCCCTCGAGGCCTCTCAATACGGCCCTCAGGGAGCCCCCAGTATCCAATGAGCCTCTGGCCCTCCAGAGCCCACACTGGCCCGATGCAACTGCTCTCAGTGAGGGCGACTGCTTGACCTCTTGCGTGAGCTATGGGATGAGGGCTCCCTCCATGCTTGTTGTTTCACGTCTGTGATGCAGTAGCGGCAGCAAAGGAAAGGCCAGCCTTGCTTTGTACAAGGCCTTTTATAGGCCTTGAGCTATTGCAAGACCTTCATTCATTCATGCAAGTTCATCTTTAGTATATTCATTTATGTAAATTTATGTAAATTTATTCAAATTTTAAATGTAAATTAATTATTTTCTTCCCCTGACACAGTGTCAGAGAGACAATGTGGCCCTCCTGCCAAAAACTTTGGACACCCCTGCCTTATAGCATTGCTCAAAAGCACCTTCATCAGCTCAGCAAAAGGAATCAAAACAAAACATGACATAACCTGAGTTCTCAAGGAAATACACTCTGTAGTTTCAAAGGAGCTCCCTGAGAAATGCAAACAAAAACAATTGAATAATTTACCGGGATCCTATATAGGGTCCGGTAGCGGGTCCTCATGGCAACACTTGTGCCACAGCAGCAGCACTCATTCATTTCCTCGGCAACTTTGCACCCCAGGCAAAAAAAACAGCATGCTCCACACCAACCTGGAGGGGGGAAAGTGAGAAGTAATAAAGGGTTATTCTTTCTCTAATTCAAACAAACTGAAATTTCACTGCTAGCTTTTAGGAGAAAATGTTTAGAGGAGTGGGAGACTCTAATGTCAAATGCTGTTCAGTCGTTGCATGTGGTTTGACCCTCAGAGAAAAGGGAAGGAGCCCTCAGATTTGCTCAGGGATCGTGCCAGGCCTCAACATCTTTTGAGTCAAGAGATGTTTCCTCAGGGCCAACTGAAGCCATTTCTTCAGAGGTATTGCTTAAACTGTCTCGAGTTCACTCTGATAAAGTAACATGGAGTTTCCCTCTTGTCTTCATTTCCTGTCCTTGATCCTGAAAGTGCTCAGTGCTTACCCACAGCATGGCAGTTGAGGGCTGGGTGGGGCAGTTGCGCAGCGCTAAACTTCGGGTACTTCCTTGCATCTGCCTGCCTGCAGGATTCTCTCCTGTTCTTCCCCACTGAGCACCCCTCAAGATCTCTTTCAGCACACCCAACACCCTCTCTCCGAAGCAGATACCCAACTATCGAAGAACTTGGGCATTGTCCCATCCTGGGCTCAGCTTGTGTGATGGAATGCTGGGAACTGCCTTTCACTGATATCGATTTAATAGTGGTTCAAAGTATACACAAAGCATGGCTGCAGTTCAGAACTTCCAGGGATATTTCACATCAAAAATCAACACTCCACTCACAGATACAGCAGTTGCTGCCGCAGTCGCAGAGTCCAGTCTGCCACTCAAAACTCCGCGTGGTTGTGTGGCACTGTGGCTGATTGACGATAGGTGCCATTTCCATTCCTTTCAAGTCTGGCCTGATGTTGTAATCTAACAGAAATAAACACATCAATCCATTACTTAATTTCAAAAGAGGCAACTATTTGCATGGTGCCACTCAGGTGACATTATTCAAGATGTCGTTGAGATAGTCTGATCGTTGGAAAGGGATTCCCTTAGGTGAGATTGGAAAGGTCATACTGTCCTAAACATGTAATGAGTGGCTTGGATTACTTGCTTAAACAATTCAAATCTTTATGGACCTCCCTGTGGCCCTTCAGCCTTTGGTTGGCAACCTTCAGTCTCGAAAGGCTATGGTATAAGCCTATAGCACCCGGTATTCCCAGGCGGTCTCCCATCCAAGTACTAACCAGGCCTGGCCCTGCTTAGCTTCCGAGATCAGACGAGATTGGGCATGGAAAGACTATGGTATAAGCCTATGGTATGGTATTCAGCCTTTACTATGAAGTTAAGTCACCACTTCTCAGTCCTCAGCGACCTATCTCAGTGTGGGGGGGGGATGCTTTCCAAATTGCTTTGACTGTTGAGGAGTTTCTGAGCATCTATGTGTTGAGAGGTGTTCTTGGGCACCTCTCATTCAGTTCATGCTTGGAGTTGTGAAGCCTATTCAGCATCTCTGTTGCTCCACATGAACTGAGAGTGCTCCATCATGCTTACTTGCACATTGCTGGGGAAGACTATGAGTAGAAAGCTGTCTTTAAGGGACATTGTCCACCATCACTGATCTTCTTATTGAAGATAAACTTCCAGTGAACCTCAGTGTTTCTCAGGACACAGTCTAAAAACTCACAGTCAAAAAACTCAGCATGGGCTAGGAGTAGTCTCATGAGATTATTGTTAGGATGACTACAAAGATGTATTTACTTATTAAAACATGTCTATTCTGCATTTTGACCCCCTAAAAGGGCCCACGATAACAAACATTATACTACAGTCAAAAATATAAAGGAGTAAAGAACTGCAGAGAAGCAAGAAAGACTAAAAAGTCTCAAACCAGATTTCAAACCATTACAACTCGGGGACTGTAAATTTTCCCCCCTCTGACTGTAAAGTTTGTGAGCCTGTAACTCACTGCACATGAAAAGTGCTTTGCAGTAGTATTTGTCACACTGGCACCTAGGTTTGTGAATATTTGCACCATTGACTGGAAGCCTGGAAGAACTTCATGGTTTCCTTGCGTGGCTCCTTGGAGGGAAAGCAGCCCCACAAGGCCAGTTCCTGCACTGGCTGGCTCCTTAAAAGGGCACACAACTTTGTTTCTCAAGAATGCACAATCACATGACGGTGCACTGCAGATTTTCCTTCTGTAGTTTTTTTTTTTCCTGCAAAATGGTCAGTTTTCTGTTCTCTTTGAAGCATGGCTGTGGTTATCACCAGCACCCCAGAAAACTAAAAGTGCTACTGCTGGAATGTCACACAGAAACCTTGGTTCCATTTTGATAACCAAATTCATCTACAGCTTCTTGTTTCTACCAGTGTTTGTGTGAATAAAATAATGTTTGTGTTCAGTGATGCTCAGCCGTATGCAAAGGCAGCCAGTCAACCAGTTCCTGCGCATTGCTCCAATAACAGCAGGTGCTTGGGCTTGGAGGTCAACTGAAACTGAAACGAGGGCGTTAAGTACATTCTGTTCTGCCCTCTCTTTAGGTTGCCTGCTAAGGACAGGACACCAAAAGTCCAGCTCCTCTGGAAACATCACCTCGCCATGTGTTTTGATTTCTGATTCTGATATCCTTTTTACAGTAGAAATGACAATTATGTTTTGTTTTGTTTTTGGTCCAGCAACAATATCTGTTTTTCCCAGATCAAGCATGAAAAATGTTAGATGTTAAAGTAGATGTTAAAAAATGTTAAAGTAAAAATGTTAACATTTTAAAAAATGTTTAAAATGTAAAGTAAATGTTAAATGTTAAAGTTAAACACTTGCGACTGGGCTTTGCAAACTGGGGCGTCGTGATGCCCCAGCCTGCGGGCCCTGGCCCCTGCCCCCTTAAGGGGTGGGGGCAGCCTGAAGGCAGAGAGGAGGCATTGGCGTGATCCTGGGGATCACACCGCTGCCTTCCCCCGCCCCTGCTGCCTCCCGCCTCCTGCCCACGCAAGAACTTAGTAGCTCTCAAACTCTCCCAGAGAACCACTGACTTGGGACATGCTCTAATTGGCTGCAGGTCCCTGGCACGTATTGATTGCATACCCAAGAATACACATTTGGCTCTTGCTATGTACTTGATCGCACTGGGGGGAGGAGCTCTGTGCAACAACTGGTCCAAAATGGTTTGGTGCGTCGGATAGAAAAGCCGAATGGTCCCCTTTGGTGACAAAATACAGTAACTAACATCACATAATACTAAAACAGGGATCACAGGAATTTCTCTCCTATGGGGTCAGGGCAGGCTGTAGGAACTGTGGGGCCCAACTGGAAACAATTTTTGCAGGCCCCAGGCGCACAGCTCAAGTCTGTTGAATCTTAGAGATATGAATACAATTTATTACAGACCTTATATCTCTACGGTAGAATGGAAAGCCATCAAAATATGCACTTAATAAGTGCTTGTGAGTTAATGGACCAAATGGATCTACACACATTTTAATAGAAAATCACATACACAGAAGCCTGCAAGTAAACAAACAATATGTGTCGATTACTTTAATAGTTAACGTCTTTGTCTTTTTAACTTTTTCAGAGAAACAAATTTTTACTCGATTCTATAATTAACATATTATGTAATTCAAGTATGGTAAAAATATTAGAAAATATAAACAGTATAAGACCAACATTAGTAATTTTTTAAGAATTCAGAAGAAAATTAAAATTGTTGCTGTTCTCTGTGACAATCAGGTGTCTGCTGCAATTCGTTGTTGTGTATTTGACAAGACTAAATTATGACAGCTCAGAGGATCCTTAGATGCAAGATCAAGTTGGGAGCAATTGGTCCAACTGACTTTAAGCTAGCCCTATATGGATAATCGTTGATTTCCCCCACTATTGTAATGTAAATGTGATAGATGTACAAACAGTGAATCAAATGCTGGATCGGTCCCCTGCCCTTTCTGCACTCTTCACAGGATACCTTTCATTATTTTTTTTTCATGTTGCAAGTGCATTAATTAATTTAAACATTTGATCGCTGCCATTTTTTTTTTTCAAGCACACACAATTTCAAAAGAGTTGCAAAAATATTCTGGGCATGAGCAATGTCAGGTTTGTCACTTCTCAGGTGCTGGGCAGTCAGTGCTGTTTGAAACTGGCCTCTCTGTCTCTCTCGGTCTCTGTTTTTTTCCAGTGTTTTCAATCCTGGACACAATGCACTCTGGCATGTCCAGAGCAGCCCTACTGCTCAAACAAATTAACTTTCTACAACATACAACAAACCTTTATTAGGCATATAGTTTTACAACTAATATCTCCAAACAGTCATGTATGAAGGTATATATTAAAAGAGAGATAGGAAATAAGAGTTAAAACACACCAGTTTGCTTACACAGTTACTCCAAGTTGCTTAGAACCAGCAACTTAGCCCGCTTCAAGTTGCTCACATGTAGAAATTTAGCAACTGGAAGGGTCACAGATTCACAATTTTTTGTTTCCAGATAATGAGGGGAGATACTGGTCTCTGAGCACCTGATTAAAAGCACAATGCAGAACAATGTGTGGAAGAGAGTCTACCTCTCTGAGGCCACAATTGCAAAATCATTCTTCCTTCGGGGGCATTTCTAAACCTACCAAGTAGGTCATTAGAAGGCAACACTGTTGCATCGGGCTAATGTAAAAGCCCTCCTTTCAAAGGGGCACTCTAAGAAGGACAAATTAACTTTCTACTAGAGAATGTTTCGCATTTACAAAGAAAAGCAACTGAGTAGCAAATATGAGGTCCTGAAACAGGATTACATTTGTGGGGAAGATGATGGTGATTACAAGCACAGAGCTTTCAAAGGCACAGTATGCAAGTCAGTTTCAGGGGGTTATAAGTGGCGCAGAGCCCAAATAATTGACTGGTTGCTGCCCTTAAATAGTCTCCTGCCTACTAAAACCAGCGCTGGCTCTGTGTCTTTGATGGAGATCACCTACATCAGTGTCAAACTTTTTCTTCATGAACATGCAGCTACCAAGATACTGTTACCATAGTCCTCAGCTACCAAAATAGCTGTGGTGCTACCTTCTACCCCAAAGGGAAGATTTTAACACAATATGGGCACAATCCTAACCCCTTATGTCAGTGCTTTCCAGCACTGACATAAGGGCAATGCAGCTATGAGGTAAACATTTGAGGTAAACAAACATTCCCTTACTTTGAGGAGGCCTCCTTGAGTGACACCCAACTGCAGGATGCACCACACGTCCCGTTGGAAGCGCTATGCCAGCACTGGAAAGCACTGACATAAGGGGTTAGGATTGTGCCCTAAGTATCTAACACCCTGTGGCTGCAGATCCCATTGGACCACTAGCAAAGAATTTGTTGAGCCAACATTCCACAGTGGAAATCAATTTGATGGGATATAGTAATGGTCAGCAGTGTCACAGAGGATGCAATACAGCCATAATTAAGCCATTTTGGCCCATATATGCAACAGGGACCAAATGTGGCCAGGCAAAATGAGTTAAACACTTTTCTGCCCCACTGATTTCAATGTGAGAAAGTTAAGCAAATGCTTTGATCTGGTTGAAATTGGTGGGAATTCAAGCACTTAATTGGTTGGATCACACCTGCAATTTTGTTTTTAAGGTGTAGACAGATTCATGAGGGACAGGGCCCAACTTGTGAGATTTCACTTTGTGAGATTTCAACTTGTGAGGTTTTAGGCCAAGCACACATAGCTGGGAGATCTCAAGAAGCCAACGATGATTCACAGATAATGAAATGCTAGTTAGTGCTCTGTGCTTTCATTAATTTCATCTGAAGTTTCCTCATCTAGAGACTGCCTAGCATTCAGGAATACTACTTTTGTAGGGAGATGCTTCTTTAATTAAAACAGAGCCTGCCACCTTTCAAACATGCCACCCCTTTCACTTCCCTCCCCAGCACAAAGTTATACAATCCCGGGTTTCCCTATTGATTCTACTGAATGTGTCAGCATCAGAGGTGGAAATCCTTGTGCTGCTGACAAGGACTCCCACTTCCAGTTGTCAGTCCATTCCCAACCCCCTCCCCCCGGCCATAACTTTTCTAGAGATGAAATGATTCTCTCAGCTGAGAGAGCCGTCCCTTGTCTCTCACATTCCACCCGCAAATGGGAGCTTTCCTTCCAGAGGATCCCATGACAGTGTAAGAACCTCAGGAGAATAGGTGGGGGTTATAGATGGTGGCTGTAGATGGGGGTTGTCTGGAGGGTTGTGGTGATGGAGCTCTGTCATTGCTTTCTCAAAATCCACCAGACCCCCAGTTAGTGATGTATTCAAGTTCCTAACCCCAATCAAGTCTCTACCCTCAAGTCTCAAGTCCTTGCTCAAAGTTTCAAGCCAGGTCTGAGTCTCAAGTCACGACTCAAGTCTGAGACAAATGTAAAGAAACAAGGGAGGTGGTGGTGGGGTGTAAACACCTCTCCGAAGACAGGCACTTCTGGGAGCTTGCTCCCTAGAAGCAACGGCAGTGCAGCAGGCAGCCTAGAGCTACTGGCCTGCAGTGGGTAGGTGCCTTGCCTGGGTGATTGTGCTCACTCCTGGATTGCCCAGGAGGTCTTATGGCACTATGCAGAAGTGCTGGTAAAGTACATTAGCAAGAATACCTACACACACAGCAACTCAAATGGAAAAAATGGCTTCCAGTCCCAAGTCGAGTTCAATCCCAAGTCGAGTCCAAGTCAGTGATGGATGGGTCTGACTTGGGAGTAAGTTGTGGGACTTGAGTCTACATCACTGCCCCCAGCGATGCCAAGGGAAATTTCCCACAAGTCTTGGGGGAAGGGAGTACCCAGGTAGGTACCCAGGACAGGTTCGTGGAGGACCCTTTCCCATAAAAGAACTAGCCCTGCATGGACTATGAAAGAGAGTGGGCACAATCCAGCGAATAGTGATTATAACTAAATCCCATTCATTTAAGGGACATGTGGCTGGACTCCTATGCACACTTAAGAATATAAGCACTTTGGAAGAGAAGGAGCCCTGCTCGAGAAGGCCAAGTCCATTATGACCAGCATCCTGTTTCAACAGTGGCCAGTCATGTGGCTCCAGGAAGCTACCAAGCAGGGCACACCAGCAGTAGCACCTCCGACTGTTGCTTCCCCATAATTGTTATTCCGGGACATATAGTCTTGGAACACAGAGATTCCTTCTAGTCATCATTACTCATTGCTGTTGATAGACTTGTCCTCAATAAATTTGTGTAATCTTTTAAAATCATTGAGGCTGGCAGCCATCACCATCAGACCAAGTGGCTATTGTCACCTCTTCTGGCAGCAAAGTCCATAAATGAATAGCACATCATGTGAAGAAGCCCGTCTTTTACCCATGCTGAATCTCCTGCTAATCAGTTCCATTGCATGAGACTGTGTTCAAGGATTATGAGAGAGGGGAGGAAAAGCATTTCTCTACACCACTTGGAAGTAAGCCCCATTAAACACAAGGGAACTGACACCTGCGTAAACATGCATTAGGACTGGGCTGTTTGCGTGGACTTACTTCTCTTGAAATGTACCCACTGTTTGTTCTTGTAATTAGTTTGCTAATGTGAACATTAAATATCATCCTTCCCAGAATATACACAGATCAAAAGCTTTCAGACTAGTCAGAACAAAACTGTACACGTACCTCTTGCTGAATTATCATAGAAGGCAAATTTTCTTTTCCTAGATTAAATTCAACAGACACGTCTCATGTATGGATAGCATCCAGCGAGTGGTGGATTCTTCTATTGTGGGTGCTATTTATATTAAGGGAAGTGAATTGTTGGTTACCATAATTGATCTTAATCTGATAATCTGTGAACACAGTCATTAATCCTTCATGACAAAGCAGTCAATGAGATGGTTAGGATGTTCTTCTTGCACAATGGGGGAACATGTAAAGGTTGGGTCCCACAGTCACTGCTGCCTTGCACACACCTCCAGAGTTTGGAGTTTCTATATTTAAAGATGTTTAACCGGCTTCTCTTCTGTTGTGGGAAATCCAAGTTGGAGGAATCCAATATTAAAAAAATTAATTAGCATGACTAATTTTTCATTTAGCCAGTGACAAAGGATTTCCCATTCAGCCTTAAAAAAAAAGGAGTGACAATATAAATATAAAGGGCCGGATAAATATAAAAGAAGAAAAAACTCAATGTCAGGGAGACCAAGAACTAGATTGTTGCAGTGGGCAGAGGGATAATAATAATAATAATAATAATAATAATAATAATAATAATAATAATAGTGATGATGATGATGATGATGATGATGATGATGATGATGATGATACAGCATTCATATTTATATGGCATTTCGTACCTGATAGCTACAACAGCAACTATCAGGTTGGTCCCTGTTATGGTGATTTCATGGATAATAATTGAATGGAGGTATAGACCACTTGGGCTAGAAAGTTAGCTTTAGAGCAGGGGTGGCCAACTTCTCATCTTTAGGGCTCCTGGACCTTTAATGATGTCATCTGTGAGATGACAAGCTGCACCTGCTGAAATTCCCTCTCCTGCACAATTGTTGAAGGTCTAGGAGCCCTAAAGTTGAATGCTTGGCCACCTCTGCTTTACAGAAACCAGTCATCATGTAAAGGGTAGTCATTCAGACCTTCTTAGCACACAGACTGGTGTATCCTTACTTGGGAATAAGTTTTGCTTAAACCCAACTGAACTTACTGAGACTTCCTTAAGAGCCATTAAACTCAGTGGGTTCTATATAGATATTCTATGTATGTATGCATAGGATTGAACTGTCACCTGTTACACTACACCAGCTCCAGAAGACCCATATTCTAGTTTCTGTTCAGTTGAGGATGCTCAACACTTCTATAAACAATGCTTGAGATGATCTCAAGTTTCATCAGGAAGACATTCAATACAAAGAGATGAGTGCAACAAAACCACAGAACCAAACATCAAGGCAGGCATTGGAGACCACATCCATGGCAACTTCCCCTCTTCTCCCTCTAGCATTACTACAGCTGTTCTGCAAGGAAGGGAAGTAAAAAAGGATCCCCCCTCTCCTCTCCATCTTCCCCCTTTATTTGAAGGGAGTTGGGTGTTTCGCCATACTGAATGGGAGGCCTTTGTGCCCCACCTCAAAGGGTACTTGGGCTCAGGCCTCACTTGACTGCACCCTAGAGTACTGAATGATCCTGCTGATGTACAAATCTGGGAGCCACTTTTGGTCATCTTTGAGAGCTTCTGGAGAACAGGTGATGTGCCTGAGGACTGGAGACAAGCAAACATTATTCTATCTTTAAAAAGAGATGGGAAACAGCAGACAGATCAGGTTGATGTTAGTGCAGTACTTGGAAAATGTCTTTCACCACTAAGAAAATGATGGGGTGGTTTCTAGGAGCCAGTGTGGGTTGTCAAGGACAAGTTATGCGGACAAACTTCATCACCTTCTTTGATAAAGTGTCTAGTCTGGTAGACTGTGGGAACACTGTGGACAGAGTGTACCAAGATGTCATCAAAATATTTGGCAGGCCTCCTATGATATCCTGGCGGAGAACATGGTAAAATGTGGGCTAGATTGTACTGCTATTAGGCAAATTCACAGTCGGTTAAACAACCATTCCCAGTAAGGGCAACTAAATGATGTCACATCAGTCTAGACCATGGGTGCCCAAACCCCGGCCCTGGGGCCACTTGCGGCCCTCGAGGCCTCTCAATGCGGCCCTTAGGGAGCCCCCAGTCTCCAATGAGCCACTGGCCCTCTGGAGATTTGTTGGAGCCCACACTGGTCCAACACAACTGCTGTCAGCGTGAGGGCGACTGTTTGAACTCTCGCATGAGCTGTGGGATGAGGGCTCCCTCCACTGCTTGTTGTTTCATGTCTGTGATGCAGTAGCAGCAGCAAAGGAAAGACTGGCCTTGCTTTGTGCAAGGCCTTTTATGGGCCTTGAGCTATTGCAAGACCTTCATTCATTCATATAAGTTCATCTTTAATATATTCATTTATAAAACTTATGTAAATTTATTCAAATTTTAAATGTAAATTAATTCTTTTTTTCCCCTGGCCCCCGACACAGTGTCAGAGAGACGATGTGGCCCTCCTGCCAAAAACTTTGGACGCCCCTGGTCTAGAATCTAGCAGGAAATACTGTATTGAGAGGAGCGCCAAAGCACTCTGTCTTGGACTCTGCAAAATGTCTACACTGGATGAGGGCATAGAGGGGATCCTTATCAAACCTGCAGAAAATACACAGCTGGAAGGAAAACCTAATACCCTGGATAGACTGAATCAGGATTCAAAATGATCTTGATGGGCTCAGTCGTTGGGCCCGTACCAACAAGCTGAAGTTCAGCTGAGACAAATGTGATGTCCTGCATACAGGAACAAAAAAATCAGAGTAACATACGGGGTGGGGAAAACCTGTCTTGGCAGCAAAATGATAAAAAATTATAGGTCTCAGGCAGCCAAATCCAATCCTACCTGGTGCCTGGAGGAACAGCAGCACCAAAATGGTGCCCACTGCATCCCACATGTGCTGGGAAGCTGCTGGAGGTCTTCTCAGGGGAAGGGGACTTTCATTTCCTGTCCCAGAGGGGCTCATAATCTGAAAACAAACGCAAGAATGGTGCCATCAAACAACCTCTGGGATGAATTTTAGCTTAACTGCTATCCAGACATGTATGTGACTGGTAAGAACATAAGAAGAGCCACACTGGATCAGGCCAAAACACGTCTAGTCCAGCTTCCTGTATCTCAGTGGCCCACCAGATGCTTCAGGGAGCACAAAAGACAACAAGGGTACCTGCATTCTTTTGCAACTCCCTTGCATTCTGAGGTAGCCTACTTCTAAAACCAGGAGGTTGCATATACCCATCATGGCTTGTAACCTGTGCTGGACTTTTCCTCCTTAAATTTACCCTAGCCTCATTAAAGGCATCTAGGCCAGGTGCCGTCACCACATGCTGTGGTAAGGAGTTACACAGATTAATGACACAATCTAATTAATTAATTAATTAATTACATCACCACTGCTGGTGGTGGTGCTTCAAAATGTACGTGTGGGATAGCTGAAGTCTGTGTGAAATGATTTCTTTGTTTGTTTGCCAGCCAGCAGAGGCCCCTGCAAGCATTAAACAGGCCAGAAGCGTCTCAAAATACGGCAGGCATACCAATGGAAGGACCACTCTAGGGGAAGCTCTTCTCTGAGTTCTCCCAACATCTGGTTTGCACATGGCTTTGTTGGGCCTGGAGTTGGAATAACCCACTACCACTCTCATTTGGCATAAAACATAGACTGTGACATCCTTTATCCAAGGGTGGCAAAGGCCAGTGGCATGGTGACAGCCTCAAACTTGTGCTCCGGTGTGGTGTCCCCAGGAGATCCACTGTGGATGTGATCAGACAGCCAGTGCTGCGCTGTGATGAGGGCAGCGGGAGCTTCTGAACTGCTGTGTGAAAAATGAAAACTTATGGCCAAAGGAGACACGATAAGGTAGTTGCAGATTAGGCATGACAGATAAGACATGCAGTTGATAAGGGATGGTAACCATTTGCCTCCATACATGACTAGCACATGCACACAGATCTGAATTTTTTAGAGTTCAAACCTAGGCATGTCTATTCAGAAGTAAGACCCATTATAGTCAATGGCACTTACTCCCAGGTAAGTGTGGATAGGATTGCAGCTCTCTTTATGAATGTGGAAAGATGGCTCAAATTGTGCCCAGAGGTTTTTACCCCCACAGTTAATACCAATTTCAGGGGACAATTTAGATCAAGCCTACAATTCCCCGTCCCTCTAGCTCTTTATTTAAAAAAGATATTGGGCATTTCCATCTTCATGTTGCATCTGACTCGGCCTTTATTTTTCATGGTTCTTTCGCTTCTAGAAAGGCATTTTTTAGTTATATATAAAGTAGGCTCCCATGACCCTCTCCCAAGACCACTCTCTTCACTTGAACCAGCTGTAAACAGAGTGCTACTAAGCCTAGCAGTGTTGCTTTCCCCTCCCCCACATGAGGGCTCTCTGTCTTTAACAGCGCAGTCAGAAATTCTACAGGTGCAGCTTCTCAAAATAGGTACCATGCATACTTGCATATAAGTCTATCTCGCTTATAATTTAAGGGCAAGTTTTGCATCCAAAATCATGGAATTTGCTCTGACCGGTGTTGTTCAGTTGTTAAGTCATGTTTGACTCTTCGTGATCCCATGGACCTCAGCATGCCAGGCCCCCCGTCTATCCCCTGTATGACTGGCACATGAGTGTAAAACTTAAGGACTTATGAAATGCTTTGAATGAGATAATTTTGTCTGATTTTACCAGAGGCCAGATCCTGGAAAAGCTGTCAGTCACTCTTGCACATCAGACAACTTACCAGTAATTGTTACTTAAGAACTCTACAATCAAATTGACTGAATAGTGGTAAAAAAGTGAAATCATAAGGCACACAGACACTATTACAAATTGGCACTTAATACCATAGTGCCACCACTATGGGTGTTAAGTGCCACTTTGTAAGTGTGTTTTAAATGAAGACTAAAATTAATAAAATTAATGAAAATATACCTTATGATTTCACCATCCAGGGTTTCCCCAGCCCTCCCAATGCCTTATAAGGCATGAAAAACATCACTTCCGGTTTCATGGAGAAACCAGAAGTGATGTTTTTTTAAGCTCTAGGGCTCCATCTAAGCCCAATAGAGGTCGGTCATCCATGGCCTCTGCTGGGCTCAGAGGACCCTCTAGAGGGGAGGACCCTCCACAGCTCCCCTAGGCTCCGTAGGATGAGGGGCAGGCGTTCACCCATATCCACAGTTCCACTTGACCCATGGGGGGGGGCACGCCTGTATACGGTAAATAAATTTGTCACCATTCAAAGTGCCCAAGACCAGCTACAGCATGAGACAGAGATAAAGCTATGGCCTTGTGCAGTTGAAGAGCTCCAGAATTTGCTTCCCTTTTAAAGGGGTTGTTTTTGACAACATCAAACTGCTTTCAAAGTGGAATAGGGATGGGAAATGTTGACATACCAATTGTGCATGCATATAACCTGGAGAAGCCATGTGCCCATAAGCATCACACCCCTCGCAAACAGGAGATCAAACTGATGAGTCCTACAAGGGTAGCTATGCTAGAAGCGGTCATCAAATGCTCCTGCCACAGGTGCATAACAGTACCAGTGACTATGAACAGAATTTCAGAGGCGAAAGCTCCAAATCAAGTATTTAAATTTGGGACAAACAAATGTGCCAATTAATGGATTACTGCTTTTAGCCCATGTTGCTACTAATTCTTTTCTAGTAGTCTGGCTCCTGCAGGAAGCAATTTAAGCTGCTGTAAACCAGCCAGCTTTAACCTGGCCTAGCAAGTTGACTGCAGGAGCTTGTTGTTCACATCCAATTAACAGATAATTGCATTAACCTTATTGCTCCAAGTGGCTTAGAAGTAGCTTGATCTTCAACTTGTAAAAGAGCTCTACTTCTGTATAGTAAGTTGCCAATATTTCATGGACCGGCACAGTGCAGAGCGGTGGGTCTCAAGTGACTAAATGTATGTGTCATTTAGTGTTCGATGCAGATGGCTATTTTTTAAAGCTAAACTACTAACCTGAGCTCCCCGTACCACCAAGAAAAAGAAGATATTGCACAATCAGTCTTGGAAACAATTTCTTGGAAGGGTGCAGCACTCCTTTCAAGTACAGCAATAAGGTCACTTGCACGATAGTATCTCATTTGGGTTTGGAATTTCCTGCTGCGATGCAACTACCCAATTTCATTACCGAAGATGAATAGGGCTGGGTGTGGTGTCATAAAAATGACACAATTTCCACCAAAACATGGTTTTCACATGGGAAACCTGGATTTAGCCGATCCAGAAATGGCTAAAGCATTAACAACTGTAAAATATTTCTGGCTCTTTACCCTTGAAATTTCATCCCATCTGCCTTTGTTTCAAGGGGACTAGAATTTTGGCTGCTGTTTTGAGATCTGACGCATCCCCAAGCACATGCATATGCAGTAAGTGGGTGATGATGAAAGGGATGATTTCACTGCCTTTCACAATGTTTCACGTATCAGGATCAAGTTACTCATCCCACACAGCGAATTGTAGGCATAAAACAGCAAGGTGATGCCATCTTCTATAGGAAAGGCACATTTTACAAGCAATAAACAACTGATCAACACATTGAGACAAAGTATAAACCAAATTGTATTTCGATCAGTCATAAGCTCTTACTAAACCATTTCCATCTTTCAGGATTTTTCTCTTCCTAAAGGTTTTGACACAGGCCTTGTCATCTTTGGAGCACAAATGAGTATGTTTCGAAGCATTAAAATACAGAAAACTGGACCTGACTCCAGTTGTAGCAGTACCTGGGCCCACATGGAAATGAGAATCTCCATTTGCATCAAAAGATGTGTCCAGTCAGTTCAATAAAGCTGACAGGAGTAGCACATCAAAACCCACATCTACATGAAAAGCTGCTGCTGGCCTCAGTGCTTCCTTCTCAAGTAGTTGCCTTAAAGGGCTTCATGGCAGTGTTTTCTGTAGCCCAGGGAGAAAACAGGTATCTCGGGTTGTGATTTTTCTCTTAATTTTTTGAGCACTACAGTTTCTAAAGGAGTGTTAAAAAAATTAAATATAAATGTGCTATAGGCTGATGTGGCAAGGGAATATGGGGGATCAAAGAATTGTATCGTTCTTCCTCATGTGGCATCAGCAGCACTAGCCACTGGGCACTCATAAAACTTGTGCAAACACAGACCAAACCTTGCACATTGTTCCATTTTAAGTGCTAGCAGGTGGTCTGTTTTCCCAACACCAAATGAATGTTTGGAAAGTGCTACAGAATGTACATTTCCAGGCACAATCCAAAGTGCTAGCAATGACCTTTAAAGCACTTAACAATCCAGGACTTAAAGGACCATCTGCACCCACATGAAGTGATCTAGGAAGAAGGGTCTCTTACAAGTGCCGTCACTACTGACAATAGAGGTGGTGACAACTCGCAACAGGGCTTTTTCTGTCTAAACAGACAGCCCTCAACATTCTATACCAGCAGAGATCAGGACCACCCCCTCCTTTTTGGTGTTTAGGAGAACTACTCAATTTTAGCCAGCCTCCCCTGATTTAGCTTATTTCTGTTCTAAATATCTTGGCTTTTGCTGGTTGTTTTTGCTCCTCTGACTTCTTTGTGGTCATTAGCTGGCTTGATGATGTTTTATAAAATGTAAGAAATCAGTAAAGAACAAGCTTGCCTTGAGCTTTCCATTCTGGTTAGGAAAGGCAAGATTAAGATCTTTTTTTTTTACGAAGGAAAAAAGGGTGTATTACACTGAAACGCTACAGAGGAGAACATGACAAAACATTACCATATCAAAAGTCATTTTATAATTTGCAATTCTGAACAGCTCTGAAGACATAACATAGAACAGGGGTGGCCAACCTGTGGCATGCGTACCAACTAGTGACACATGGACACTTACCAAGTGGCACGTGCAAGTCACCTGTCATGACTATGACAGCCAATGCAGAGCTCCATGGCCACAAGTGCATGGCGCTTTTCCCAGCGAAAAGCCCATAAAGGAAGAGACAAGGCCCAAGGTGGGGTGAAGACAGCCAAGGCTCAGCAGATCACATGGGCTGGCAAAACCAACCGAGCAGGTCTGGAGAGGGCCAAAATATGGTGGAATGGCATGCTCAAGACTCCGTATATTAAAAAGTGGCATGTGGCAGACTGGGTTGGCCACCCCGGCATAGAATGTAACAAAAAATATGATTCTTTTACACAAACTCAGAATATTAATTCATAACATGATTGCAAAAGCTATTTGTCATGGTATATTCTCTCACACAGTTACAATTTTATAATGTTTAAGCTAAGGTGTAGACTTTTCCCCAAGGTTGCAACAAAGACATCTTAAATACAGCCGCTATATTTCCAAGACCATATACCAACTGTAAGAAATTTATACATAAATATACAATGTTTGAAAAATGGCCACTTCAACCACACAATCAAAATACAAAGACAGTACTAGCTGAGTTTCTTTCATACTCCTGTTTTCATTTCCTTTCTACTCAATGTTTATTGCTTCCACACTACTTGGTGTCTGAAGGTTTCTTCCTTTCTTCTGGATTTTTCCTTTTCCATAAGTTTCCAAATACAATCCCTATGAAGAGCAAAAGTCCTACTGTATGGTTGGAAGCAAACTTTTGCCAGCAACTGTTGGGACTGTTTATGTCCAAAGTATAGATCTATGAAAGAAGACAATATTTGTCAATACTGCAGATATTCAGTTTTTATTTTTTGTCAAATCAACACCCTCTCCCCCAAATTGTTTTTGTGAAAAGTTCTCCCTGAGACCACAATAAATGTACCTGTTGCTGTTCCATCCTCTACTCAGTGTTTTCCCACTGTTTTTCAAGAGTGACCTTTTCCTTTATCTCCCCCCCCCCCGTCAAAACAATCAATTCTACACATGGAAATAGCACAGCTAACTTATGGCAACATAAGCCACAGCAGGAGCTTCACTTAGCTGCAACAGCAAAACCCTTACAAATTCAAGTCAAATTAATATAGTGTCCATCCATTTAAAGCATCTACTTGCAAAACAATATGAAAGTGGATCTAACCTGATGAGCCAAGTGGAGGCCTACAGCACTCACAGCTGCATAGTATGGGAACGTCTGAGCACAATTTGCTCCCGTCACAGTAAGCCCCAGAAGCATCATAATGTTGAAAGCACTGAGCCACTGCTTTGTGTTTTCCTGGAACCGGAGGGCTGTTGATTTCACACCTATAATGAGATCGTCTCTTTTGTCCTACAGTGAAAGGTTGCAAAGTTTTTAAGAATTCTAACAGCAGACTGATGTAAGGAGGAATGGTGCTTTTAGGAATCAAATCAGGCTTTGTAGCCACAGAAAGGAAGAAGGCCAATATAAAAATGTAATTTTATACCAAACACATTTTGAATTAATAGAAACTTATTCAAGACAAAAGTAGGTGCAAAACAGGAAAGAATAAGGAAGATGGAGAGCCATGGTCATGGTTAGGAGCATAAATAAAAAAACCCAGCTCAAAGTTTAGAACTGAACTCACTGGGGAGCTATAAGACAAGCAATTAAGGCAATCTCAGCCTCCCTTCTGTAATAAGGGGATAATAAGCTTGATTTGCAAGCTTGTTATCCAGCTGCCTGAGAAGAGACATGTAAATATTTTGACAACTGAAGAAATTACATAAATATTTATGAATGCCCAGAGCAACTAATGGACTTTTGAGTCATCATTCCCAAATCATTCAACAATATTCCCGAATGTTCATCATTCCCAAATCATTCAACTGTTTTTATAGCTTTCAACTGCTCATGTATTGTTTTAATTTTTTTAAGTGTTTTATTTAAATAGTTTTTACTTCTTGTATTTTCATTATTGTACACTGTTTTGTGCATAGGAAAAGTGGTATAAAAATCTTTTAAACAAGCTGTGGGGACAGAGGCAAGCATCTGAAGGCTCACATCATCAAGAAAAAGCAAGGAAACTAAGATAAATATTTATATATCTGCTTATGAGTTACTTATTCTTTCATGTATGGCCTTAAAAAAAGCTAAGATTATTTACACAAATAAAAGCACTTCAATAAAACAAAAACCATCTATATCCACTTTCCAATTCAGCAGGACTGTAGCACTGCTCATAAAAAAAAAAAAAATCACACAGTGCCAGTCCCTCATCTCAAAGGATTCCTTAAGTACTAAGCAAGTAATATACCTGATGGGCATAAATTGTGTCATAGATCAATGTCCACATAATTCCCGAAAAATATAGGGGCAAGCACACAGACCAGTCACAGGAGCCTCTGATGGCTGACCATCCAAGTAAGGCACCCCAGTTGAAGGCCAGGCCTAAGAGAGACAACGAAGAAAAACAGAATGCAACAACTAATTTTTCAAGGACATTTCACACCTTCCATCCCAAAGAGATCCAATGGAGCAATCAGCAAGGTAGCGAAACATGACTTGAGCATCAAAATGTTTTGCTGCTTTCTGAAGCAACTGTGGCTGTTTTTATAAGCCCCAGAGGACCAGTTATGTTTGTCTGGAGCAAGAAAGTACCACTAAGTTGTGTGGCAGTGTAGACAAGCTGTCTTACTGTGGCATGAGATTTGCTAAGAACTACTTTGGCTTTTGCGATAAAAAAACTAGTTGATCACAGTTCTATTTCTACTCCATGTTCCCAGCACAAAAAAAAGTCAAGTGCTACAATATGCACAGGACAACAGTAACATGAGGGGGAAAGACCATGTCCTGTGTTGTGCAGTTCTTCTGAAGTGGCTGTCAGGGGGCTCAGGGAACTATAACAGGGAGGAGGAAGAACCCTTGTGCAATTTTGCTCTCTATGTAAAAATTTGGATATCTCCGGCATAAGCTTCCACACTTGTTTGGAGAACGTAAGCCAAGAACCATAAGAAAAGGACTCCAGTTCATGCAAACAGAATGTTCCCATTGTTCCATTCTGAACAAGTGTGCCTTTGTCGAAGGATGGCTAAAGTCGAAGGATGGCTAAATTTCTTTCACTATATTCTAAGGAAGTGAGTCAGGACTGCGCAACCAGGTAAATCTTTCTCAGCAGAGCAGTACTGCTCCATTTCTGCCCCTCCCATTTATGAGCCTTACTTGTGTTTGCTTAAGGAACATAAATGGATTCTATCTGATCTACTCACCCCATGGGGTGACAAGATACTAAAAGAGGGCAGGGTATATTCATTGGTTATGCAGGTAGTTTTGGCAAGTGGAGCCCTATGACTGAATAGGCTGCACCCTCCCACTGGCACGGACAGTAACTGCAGCCTTCTTTTGCATCTAGTTGGCAGGAAGTGTACTCAAGAGAACAGGATTCTATCTTCAAAATATCTTGTCCTCTTGAGTACACTTCCTCCCAAACAGATTCAAAAAAATACCAGCATTGCTGTCCCTGCCAGAGGGAGGGTGTGACCTATTCTGTCATAGGGCTCCACTTGCCAAAATTTGACTTGCCAAACAAAGAGGAAAATCGCATCTGAAGGATGGCTAGGTTTGAAAATTCCTTGGCCAGTGTGGTGTCATGTCAGGCAAGGTGTAGGTAGACCAGAGTTCAAGTTCTCCCATGAAGCCATGAAGTCAAACAGGTCAGTCACTTTCTCTCAGTCTAACCTACCCAGAGGCTGTTATGAGAATGAAATAACAGGAAGAGAGAAAGGTAACACAGCTAAACACACACCACCAGGTTCCCCTTAGAATGTTCTTTTTACATTTAATACCTTTGTGGCCATGTATAAGGCTTAAGCTCTTTGTTGATTTGAACAAATAAGCTGGGTAAATAGAACAGATCTATGATAGGTAAATAGAATGCTATGGTATCGTAGGTGAATTCATCATAGGAGAAGCAAGCATTGCAACATTTCTGACTCAAGTTCCAAGAAAAGTCTCGCATAGTTCTGGATGCCCCAGGGAGGTTTCTCAAACTGTGGATCAGAAGGTGGGTCGCAAACCAACTTCAGGTGGGTCCCCATTCATTTCAATATTTTATTTTTAATCTCTTAGACTTGATGCTACCATGGTATATGACTGCATTTGGGGAAATGTTACAGATATGTACCTTTAACAGGCTACTATGTATACGCTTTTAACAATGATAGTAAACGGGCTTACTCCTGGATAAGTGTGGGTATGACTGCAGCCTAGGATTGTTAAAACATTTTCTGCCTGATGATGTCACTTCCAGTCACAATGTCACTTCTGGTGGGTCCTGACAGATTCTCATTCTAAAAAGTGGGTCCCATTGCTAAAGGCTTGAGAACTGCTGCCCTACGGCACTGCCATGCTGCAGGGCAAACTGCTATTCAGAAAGGAAGAGGGTGTCAATAGCAATGTATAGTGTGACAGAGCCGTCTATTGCCCAAAGAAGAAAAAAAATAACAAAATCCAACTGGATGCATGCACACTTTGGGGGGTGGCTCAATAGCTCTTTGGAACTCAGTTTATTAAATCAAACAAAGGTGGAGAAACAAGAGACTAAGGGCCCAATTCTATTCAACGTCCTAGTGCTGATGCAGCCATGCCAATGTGGCATGCCCTGCTTCCAGTGCTGGGGGGACAATCACAGAAGCCTCCTCAAGGTAAAGGAACATTTTTTCCCTTATCTTGAGGCTGCACTGAGGCTGCAGAAGTACTGGAAAGTTGGATACGATAGGGCCCTAATTCAATGTTAATTAAAATAAAATGAATTCACATCATAGCTTCAGGTGTTGCCAGTGCTCACTGGAGCTCAATTGCCAATCCTATCAAATTTATTTCATACATGAATTTGATTTTTGTTAGCATGTTTGCAATATGCTAGCCTCCCTCCCCAAAGAACGCAATGGAGGATACTGCAGATGCAGCAGCTCCAATTATGAAAGAAGGCCCTGTGGTTTTGCATAGTTGCCAGAGTTTGATAATTTCCCCACTGACTGTTTGTTCACACCAGCTTTATGTGGCACTCCAATGTACACTTGCCTGGAAATGAGTTCCACTGACCACAGTGGGTCTTATTTCTCCAGAAAAACCCACAGAGTTGCTTTATTACAACTTTACCCAGAGGAGGGAAAAAAACAACTCCATAATAAGCTGGTGTTCTGAGAATGACACATTAACTCTTGTGACACCAAAGAAAGAAATAAAGAATTCTTTGTCAAATTAAGGGCACAATCCTTACCAGGTCTATTCAGAAGTAAGTCCTATCTTGTTCAATGGGGCTTACTCTTAGGAAAGTGTGGTTAGGATTGCAGCCTAAGCGTACCAGTGATCAACCTGTGCGAAGAATGCCCCACACCAAACTGTCTGGCCTTAAGTCAGCAAGAACAACTCATTTGAAAAAAGAAAAATGCTATACTCACCCAAGACCAACTGTGGCCAGTAGGTTATTCTCTTCATAAAAGGATAAATCACCACAAGAGATAAAGAGGCTGCTCCTAAAATAATACTAGAAAAGAAGGTGGGGGTGCATTACAGATTTTTAAATATAATTTATGTTGCATATTTTATTTAACAACTGCTATTTTAATGGTTGTATTTGTGCCCAGGAGATTCAGGATGACAATGATGCATTCCACAACATCATGATAGCACCTGTTTGGATGCAGCCCCCAGACTTTGGAGTTCCCTCAAAGGGAAGGCTGCCTGCCTGCCTGGACCCTCTCACAGGCATCATATTACTGTCTGCCTAGTGAAGACCTTTTTCTTCAAGCAGGCTTTTGGTTAAAATGCAGCACCCCTGCCCCCACATATTTGTTTTTCCTCTACTTGTTATCTTCTTCACGTACTTGGTAACTTTGGTCTGGGAACTGTTTTTATGTATTTTGCTGATTTTTATCATCATACTTGTATATATTTTTAAAATTGCTATAAACTGCTTTGAGGACCTCTTCAGAGGCAGAAAATTGAGGTGTAAATCAATTTATATATTCAGTTTCAAAAATGAATATAAAACAACGTAAAATCCACCAAGCTAGAATCCGTGTGCTCTTGCGGATGAAGGACAGGATATAAACCTCTTAACCCACCCACAACTTCTCTTTATAATTTCAAGAGTCTGCATCTGAAATATGTTTCATATCTGAAATAGGCTTCACTACACTATAATTAATTTACAGTGTAGTGAAACATACCTGTTGTACACAGCTTTCGTTCAGCAAAATTATTTAGGACGGAAGATTTATCATCCCTTATGTAGAGCTTAGTGACAAAAGGTTGCATCCCTTCCGAGGCTTGCCTCTAGGCAGGGCCTGCAGCTATTATTATATCTGAATTGGTTGATCATGTGGATTGTTAGAATGTTGTAACACAACACTGGATTCTTGTCAACACCTGCCTCACACATCTTTCATTTAATAATCCATATCTGAGCAATTCTAATGTAGTGTTTCTTATATTTAAGAGCTCACAATAATATCAACATGTATACCCAGAAGATTAGCGAAATCACTAATCGTGTCTAACCTACCTGTAATAGTTTAAACATAAAAGGACACAAAGAGCCAAGCTAAGCTGTCCTCCAAGAAAAACAAGAGACTGAAAGCTTGAAATTTCTCCAGCAGCCAGGGGTCGACTTGCTGTTCTTGTAACCTGAGCACAGACAATTATTTCAGGCATGCTACTATATCATTGAAAATGAAATCAGACTGTACACAAATGTGAACACACAAGCTACAGAATTAAAATTTCATGCATCAGAATAATTCAGTGTCACAGAATTATGCATTTTTAAAATGATTCTAGACTCTTGATGTGCTGCACCCCTGATTCCACTAGAGGGCAGGCACACATCATAAGAGTCAATAGGATCCAAACAGAAAAAAAGGCAATGGGATCCTATATAAAACCATTACAAACAGCTACAATCAAGAACCAGAGTTATGCCACACACACATCCACATTCCTTCCCCCCCATAGCTCCTCGATAACAGCTTGTCAAGCATCACACTACTTAGAGATGGCTCCAGCTTTATGGGGGCCTTGGACAAAACACCCTTTAGGGAGCCCACAGTGGCATACTAACTCAGTGTTTTAAAAAGCGTGTGCATACACCAGCTACTTCCTCACAATGCCAGGAATCAGGCAGCAAACAGTCACAAGTCCTCCATGCCAGCACCTACAACTACAGCAATGGTGCAACGAAGAGTCCTTCCTTGCCTGCTGCCCAGTTCCCAGTTACTTCTCTCTTGCTTTGTTTTTCTTAACTTGCTTTAGGAGACCAGTTTACTTACTTATCAAACATTATGAGCTTGCCTGCTCTTTTCAAGTCCATGGAGTTCTCTCTACCTTTTTGTCATAGTCCTGATCCCACATGTCATTAATCGTACAGCCTGCTCCACGCATCAGGAGCGCTCCAGTACCAAAGAGTAACAGCATGTCCCAGGCTGGCAAACAACCTGGTTCTGCTGCAAGACCTATACTCCAGGTGCATGGGAGATACAGCAGCCAGGTTCCTAAAAATATAAATTGCAAAAGGATTTAGGGAATGAGAAATACAGGTTAAAAAAAAACAAAACTGTAATATAAGCATGTCAATTCCTTCATGTCATGATTTTCACTACTTTGCTTTTTTTAAGCTGGTAAATATCAAATATATAGTTAAGAAAAATACTTTCTTAGTGAGGAAGAAATAGAAAACTGAAACACTGAAGAGTTTAACTTTAAAGTGTGACTAGTGTAAGAAACCAGGCATAACCTACAGCAAGGACAAAGAGAAAAAAAACTCTTAATTGCCACAGATAGCTTTGCCTAAAACATACCTTTCATAGATTTCTTTTTTTTAAATTTTTAAATATTTTTCAAAAACAAATATAAGCAAACACACAACACATAACATAAAAAACATACTTCTCTACACAAAACAAAAAAGGGTGCAGGAAATCATATATCATTATCATATATCACTAAAAACTAAAACTATCTTAATCAATTTCCTCTTCTAAATTTAGAAAATTCATTTTTCATTCATCATTCATCTATCATATCATATCAAGTTATATATGTAATACAATCATCTAAATGCCCTATCATATATTTCTAAAACTTCATTTTCAACCAAAAGTTTCCATTGTTCAATTTGTGTCGATTTTCATTTGTGATTCAAAATTTCTGAAAGTCTGCCCATTTCTGCCACATTCATTATTTTCTCTTTCTCTTCTTCCTCACTCTCCATGGAACATATCTCAAAATTTTGACTTTATTATCATCCTCTAACCATTCCTTTTCCTGTGAGGCCTTCAGTAATTTATCTCTGTAAAGGGTTCTGATGAATTTCACACAAATTTCTCTTGGTAATTCATGTTTTCTCAGATAAAAAGTGCTCACTCTTCTCACTGAATCCAATTCTTTAGATATCTCCTCCATTGGTGTATCAATCCATTCTGATATTAATCTGACAATCCGTCGCAACGTATCTTCCCCTTTCTCTTCTGGTATATTTTGTATCCTCACCACTCGAGCTGCACTATCCATCTGAATTTCCATTGACGTTGTCTGTGTGTCTTGCTGATTTTCTTCTGTCTCCAGTATTTCATTTTGATCTTTTCTTATCTTTTTTCCCAATCTCTCAATCTTTTGTTTATTTTCTTCTGATCTAATTTTCACATCCATCAGTTGTCCACTAAGCTCATCTAATTGTTTAGTTAAAGCATCTACACTGGCATGGGTCTGTACAGATTGGTTTATTTGTTACTGTACCATTGCCAACAGTTTTTCCATGTTATCTTGCATACACTGTTTCCAGTCTTTCCCTTTCGTTTCCTCATGTATTAATTTTCCAAGTCCCATCTCCGATGCTGGCGAGCTTCGAACCTGCTGGCGAGCTTCGTTTACCCACCATCTTCGTTCTTCCTTCCTGTAAATCTCAAATATCTGTTATCAAACAAATCACTTTCACTTTCCGTTATCTATACATCACATCAACAATCAATCCTCTAATCACTCATCAACAATAACAAAATAAAATTAAAAAGTCAAATAAAACCTTTTGCTTGCAATGTTCTTTTAAACCACTAGATGTCCTCAGCATATTATCTTCTTTGTGCCACTTATAAATAAAAATCCAGTTCTTGCAATGTCTTTTTAAATCCACTAGATGACACTGGTGCACTGTTCTTGTTATTTCATTTAAGAACATAAGAACAGCCCCACTGGATCAGGCCATAGGCCCATCTAATCCAGCTTCCTGTATCTCACAGCAGCCCACCAAATGCCCCAGGGAGCACACCAGATAACAAGAGACCTCATCCTGGTGCCCTCCCTTGCATCTGGCATTCTGACATAACCCATTTCTAAAACCAGGAGGTTGCACATACACATCATGGCTTGTACCCCGTAATGGACTTTTCCTCCAGAAACTTGTCCTATCCCCTTTTAAAGGCGTCCAGGCTAGACGCCATCACCACATCCTGTGGCAAGGAGTTCCACAGACCAACCACATGCTCAGTAAATAAATATTTTCTTTTCTCTGTTCTAACTCTCCCAACACTCAATTTTAGTGGATGTCCCCTGGTTCTGGTGTTATGTGAGATATATATTGGCAACCTTCAGTCTCGAAAGACTATCGCGCTCTAAAAAGGTGGTTCTGGCACAGCGTCTAGTGTGGCTGAAAAGGCCAATCCGGGAGTGACAATCCCTTCCACACCAGGAGCAAGTGCAGTCTGTCCCTGGTCTGTCTCCCTGGCTATGGGCCTTCCTTCTTTGCCTCTTTGCCTCAGTCTGTTGGCCAAGTGTCTCTTCAAACTGGGAAAGGCCATGCTGCACAGCCTGCCTCCAAGCAGGCCGCTCAGAGGCCAGGGTTTCCCACCTGTTGAGGTCCACTCCTAAGGCCTTCAGATCCCTCTTGCAGATGTCCTTGTATCGCAGCTGTGGTCTACCTGTAGGGTGCTTTCCTTGCACGAGTTCTCCATAGAGGAGATCCTTTGGGATCCGCCCATCATCCATTCTCACGACATGACCGAGCCAACGCAGGCGTCTCTGTTTCAGCAGTGCTTACATGCTAGGGATTCCAGCACGTTCCAGGACTGTGCTGTTAGGAGCTTTGTCCTGCCAGGTGATGCCGAGAATGCGTCGGAGGCAGCGCATGTGGAAAGCGTTCAGTTTCCTCTCCTGCTGTGAGCGGAGAGTCCATGACTCGCTGCAGTACAGAAGTGTACTCAGGACGCAAGCTCTGTAGACCTGGATCTTGGTATGTTCCATCAGCTTCTTGTTGGACCAGACTCTCTTTGTGAGTCTGGAAAACGTGGTAGCTGCTTTACCGACGCGTTTGTTTAGCTCGGTATCAAGAGAAAGAGTGTCGGAGATCGTTGAGCCAAGGTACACAAAGTCATGGATAACCTCCAGTTCATGCGCAGAGATTGTAATGCAGGGAGGTGAGTCCACATCCTGAACCATGACCTGTGTTTTCTTTAAGCTGATCGTCAGTCCAAAATCTTGGCAGGCCTTGCTAAAACGATCCATGAGCTGCTGGAGATCTTTGGCAGAGTGGGCAGTGACAGCTGCATCGTCGGCAAAGAGGAAGTCACGCAGACATTTCAGCTGGACTTTGGACTTTGCTCTCAGTCTGGAGAGGTTGAAGAGCTTTGTGAGAGTGTAAAGAGCATCTCCCTATCCACTCTGTCCATCCCCTGCATAATTTTGTATGTTTCAATCAGGTCGCCCCTCAGGCATCTCTTTTCTAGGCTGAAGAGGCCCAAACGCCGTAGCCTTTCCTCGAAAGGAAAGTGCCCCAGCCCCATAATCATCTTACTCACGCTCTTTTGCACCTTTTCCATTTCCACTATGTCTTTTTTGAGATGCAGTGACCAGTACTGGACACAATACTCCAGGTGTGGCCTTACCATCGATTTGTACAACGGCATTACAATATTAGCCGTTTTGTTCTCAATACCCTTCCTAATGATCCCAAGCATAGAATTGGCCTTCTTCACTGCTGCCGCACATTGGGTCGACACTTTCATCGACCTGTCCACCACCACCCCAAGATCTTTCTCCTGATCTGTCACAGACAGCTCAGAACCCATCAGCCTATATCTAAAGTTTTGATTTTTTGCCCCAATGTGCATGACTTTACACTTACTGACATTGAAGTGCATCTGCCATTTTGCTGCCCATTCTGCCATTTCTCTTTTACTTATCTGTTTATACTTGTAACCTTGACAACCAAATTCCTCCTCAAGAATGTCAACACATCCAGCTGCTCTTTGAGGCAATCCCAAACAACAGCAACCAACCAAGGCAATAAATGCTCCAATACACAAACTTTATCCAAGGACAGTTAATTTGTAATCCACCGAAATTCAAAGTTGTAAAGTTATAGTTATATTTTCATATATCCATAACAAGCTTGGTAAATCTCTTCTACGATTTCTCCTCACACTGATAAACAGCTGGGAGGGGAACCTTCCCCCCCCCTCTTTTCATGGCAAGAAAACAAATCAGGCAATCAAATTACTCAGTCCACGCCAGGCATACACAAACAGAACAACACTTATTTACGTCTTTAAACGTCTTTCCCTGCTGGGGCCTTCAGCTTGATTCAACCTGAATTCTTCACCATTGCTGCCAAGATGGTGGAATCTCCTGGGAAAGCCCCCTTGGCCAGGCCTTATCTCCTCAGGGATCAGCCATCACATGGAGGAGTTTGTCTCTCCTGACAAACAATCCTTGGATCTCCTCAGATCCACAGTTTTTGGGGAAAAACAGCTTGAGAAAGCTGGCTACTCAGTTGCTGGCTAGCCCCTTCCCCCTCTTTAATATATTTCTGATGGCAATTTATTCCAACAGGAAGTCAAAGTTCAAAAAAAAGGGTACAGAAGAACTAAGCATAGCAACAGAGGAGCACAAGATAGAAAGAAATAATGAGTAGGAAAAGGCCAGCTATGCAACATAGATAAAGCATGTGAATAAAGAATTAGAGAAATAAGATAGAAAGAATACTGTTTTCTCCCACCCACTGTTTCTCCCATGGACAACTCAGTGTTGACAGTGTTTTCAGAAGTAATTACGTGACCTCTCCTGCCTTATTTCCTTCAGATCTCTTCTTAAAATGTATCATTTCTGCAAAGACTTCAGAACAACCTCCCAGTCCCCCATCCTACTGAGACCAAGTGTAAGGACCTGTAACTGAAATGCTTGTATGTTTTTACCCATCTTTGTTTTTACTTTGTGTTTACTTCATCTCTCACCCCTTCCTTTTTTGTCTCCCTTGAACCAACCATAGATCCTTGGGGTAAGTTCCTGTCTTTCCATCTTATCTAAAGTGCCATGTACATGGATGGGACAAAGTCATGTTGCAACTTATTTTGTATGTTTGCAATATCATTTAATACAACAAAAAAGTAAACTTTTTGGATCACTCTCTCTTACACCTTCACCCATACTGAGACATCTACTGTTACTAACAGTGAGCACCTGTGCTTTCTAGAACACCTCCTGCTATAAATGACAGTTTGGAACAGTTTGAATACTTTACTTGGAGGCAAGTTTCAATGAACTGAATGAGACAGCCCAATCCTATCCAACTTTCCAGTGCCAATGCAGCTGCAATGCAGCCCCGAGGTAAGGGAACATTCCCTTACCTTGAGAATGACTCTACCCTCCCCTGATTGCTAGATGCAGCATGCACCCTATTGCCCAGCGGCATTGACACTGGTAAATTGGTTAGGATTGGCTGTCAGTTACCCCAGCCCATAGCATCATGAGAAAATACGCACATTTAAACATGAGTGGGTTTTCCCATTCATTTTGTTTCTTAAAAGAAATGGGTAAAACACTGAGGAAGGAACTCAAAGGTCAAGTTCAAGAAAAAAGGGCTTATCAGTCTAGAACAGGGGTGTCCAAACTTTTTGGCAAGAGAGTCACAACATCTCTCTGACACTAAGTCGGGGGCCAGAAAAAAAAGAATCAATTTACATTTCAAATTGAATAAATTTGCATAAATGAATATATTAGAGATGGAACTTAGAGATGGAATGAAGAGAACATTAGAGATGGAATGAATGAAGATCTTGCAATAGCTCATGGCCTATAAAAGGCCTTGCACAAAGCAAGGCCGGCCTTTCCTTTGCTGCCACTGCTGTATCAGACATGAAACAGTAAGCAGTGGAGAAGCCCTCGTCCCACAGCTCATCCGAGAGATTGAACTGTTGGCCGTCACTCTGAGAGCAGTTGTGTCAGGCCAGTGTGGGCTCCAGCAAGTCTTCGGAGGACCAGAGACTCATTAGAGACTGGGGGCTCCCCACAGGCCAGACTGGGAGTCCTCGAGGGCCGCAAGTGGCCCTAGGGCCGGGGTATGGGCATCCCTGGTCTAGAGAAAAGGTGCCTGAGGGGGGACCATGATTGAGGCATACAAAATTATGGATGGGATAGATAGAGGGATGTTCTTTTTCCTCTAACACAATCCCAAAACCAGGGAACAACCACTAAAATTCAAAGTCGGGAGAATTAGAACAGACAAAAGGAAATATTTTTTTAGCCAGCATGTGATTAGTGTGTGGAACACCTTGCCACAGGATGGAATCTGGACTAGATGCCTTTAAAACGGGATTGGATGGATGGATGGAGAGAAGGCCTATCAAGAATTACAAGCCACAATGGGTATATGCAATCTTCTGGTATAGAAGTAGGCTACTACTTCTATAGTGGTGCCTCGCATAACGAATGCCTCGCGCACCGAAAAACCTGCATAACGAAAGCGGTTCGCGAAGTTTGGTAACTCGCATAACGAATTTTTGTGACTTATGCTTCGCATAACGAATTTTTTTTTATTGTCCTGGTTTGTCTTAAGGGGGGGGGATCTTCATGTCCCTTTATGATCCCGTTTACCCTAGTAAGGGGCGGATCTTCATGTCAGCTTGCTCCCAGGAAAGTGTGCACAGGATTACAGCCTTCAAACTTCCCACTCAGCATCCCCCCATCGCTCATTCACCCTCTCACTGCCCCATTTCCTTCACCTTTCCCCCCATGATCACGGCAAAAGCAAGCAATTGAATGCAGCTGCTGTGTCCTCCCCAGCTTAGAGCACAATCCTGTGCGTGTCTCCTCAGAAGTAAGTCCCATTGCGCTTACTCCCAGGAAAGTGTGCACAGGATTACAGCCTTCAAGCTCCCCACTCAGCACCCCCCCCCCCGGTTTTTGAAATCCTCTGTACAGTATGTATGCCTTTAAAGAACACTTAATAAACACTTTGTAAACCAAATTTGACTTTGTTTTGACTTTTCTTGCCCATAGGAACGGATTAATTAAATTTCAATGCGAATGCATTTCCTATGGGAAAACGCGCTTCGCAAAACAAAAAACTTGCATAACGAAAGGACTCGCGGAACGGATTAATTTCGTTATGCGAGGCACCACTGTATTTAGAAAAATGCCAGATGCAAGGGAGTGGCAAAAGGATTCATATCTCCTGTTGTCTTGTGAGCCCCCTGAGGCATTTGGTGGGCCACTGTGAGATACAGGAAGCAGGACTAGACAGGCCTTTGGCCTGACCCTGCGGGGTCCCTCTTACGTTTGTAAGAACTTGACTGCAGAAAGCTTCCAGTTCAATTCCTGACATTTCCAGTTCACAAACGGGGACTCATGTAAGAGGTGTGAGGACACAGCTCTGTTTAAAACCTTGGACAGCTGCTTTAAGTGTAAACTCCTGCAAAAGCAATAGAATTTACACCCAAGCAAATGTGACACCATACTTACAGGGAAGAAACCCTAACTGGGTTCAATGTGAGCCTTAGGCTGCAATCCTATCCACACTTACCTGGGAGTAAGCCCCAATGACTATAATAGGACTTCCTTCTGAGTAGGTGTGCATAGCATTGGGTTCATAGGCTACAGTCCTATCCACACTTACCTGGGAGTAAGCCCCACTGACTGTAGTGGGACTTGCTTACTTCTGAGTACACATACAGAGGATTGGGCTCATAGGCTACAGTCCTATCCACACTTACCTGAGAGTAAGCCCCACTGACTGTAGTGGGGCTTGCTTACTTCTGAGTAGACATGCAGAGGATTGGGCTCTTAGGCTACAGTCCTAACCACACTTACTTGGGAGTAAGCCCTATTGACTATAATGGGACTTCCTTCTGAGTAGGCGTGCCTAGGATTGGGCCCTTGCTTCGCGTAAAAGCACACAAACTGGACCGACTGTGGGCACCCAACACCTGCATTTGTTCCAGCAGGAGCAGTCAAGCTGGTGGGCGGGGCCTGTTCGTTCGGGCCCGCCCTCCCAGTGAGTGACAGCCACACTCACCAATGGGCTTATCCAGCCTCATGAGGCGCAGGTAGGGCTGAAGCCGGGCGGGCGCCGCCTGCACCAGAGCCGCCGCGGAGACAGTGTGGAGGGGTCGCTCGCTGGACCATGACAGACCCTGAGCGCCGTGGGCCACTGGGCAGCCGGAGAAGACGCCCAGCGCGGCCGCCGGTGGACGGTGGAAGGGCCGGAGGCGGACCGACCCGCCCACACGGCAGATCAAGCGGGCAGCCGCCATGAGGCGCCTCATGTCGCCTGCCGCCTTAGTGGCGACCGAGAGACGGGACGGCACCACGCGGATCCTTGGATGACTCCGCGGCCTTCGCTTCCCACCGGAACGTGCCGCACGCGCGTCTCTAAGGTGAATGAATGCTTGCTGGGGCGGGGCACAATCGACGCATGCGCCGTGCGCACGATCACCAATCGTAGCTGAGAATGTGGATGCTGGCGGGGGGGCGGGGCACAATCCACGCGTGCGCCCTGCGCACGCTGACTAAGGGTAGCTTAGAATGTGGATGCTTGGGGCACAATCCACGCATGCGCGTCCCTCGTGCTGGCCAACGGTCGTTTTCAGCGATTGTGCCCACAGTCTCCTCAGACAAGCGTGCCCCACCCCCAAGAGTCTAAAGCTCTCAGCCCACATGAGGTGGCTGTGACGCATCTGCCCTCTGAGGCAGGACTGGCCATCCTCCCCTCCAGGGTTTCTGTCAATGCTAATGGGGAACAGTCGTTTAAACTGCTTTTAAAGTGTATCAACACAAGTGTAACACAAGTATGCAACACAAATATACATATATTAACATAACACAGGACCCCAAAGACTCCCAGCGCCTGAGGGCGCGCACATGGCCAGTGCTGTCAGGAGGCCAACTGAGGCAGCCGCCTAAGGCACAAACCTCAGAACCCTCAGGAACTCTGACAGGGAGTGAAAGTTTCATTTGGGCCCCTTCTCTTTGTAAACACAAGTATATAACAAGTATATTAACACTACACAGGGCACCAAGGCTCCTGGCACCTGAGGGGGCCTAAGGCACAGACCCCTTAGGAACTTTATCAGGGGGTACAAAGTTTCATTTGTGTTCTCTCTAAACACATGCATATAACACTACCCAGGGCACCTAGGCTCCTGGCACCTGAGGGGGCACACAAGGCCAGTGCTGTCATGAGGCCAATTGAGGCAGCTGCCTAAGGTGCAGACCTCTGAGGATCTTTATCAGGGGCTACAAAGTTTCATTTGGGCCCCTTCTCCATAAACACAAGTATATAACACAACACAGGACCCCAAAGACTCCTGGCACCTGAGGGGGCATGCAGGGCCAGTGTTGTCATGAGGCCAACGGAGGCCACCACCTAAAGCACAAACTTCAGACCCCTCAGGAACTTTATCAGGGGGTACAAAGTTTCATTTGGGCCACTTCTCAATAAACACAAGTATATAACACAAGTATATTAACACAACACAGGGTACCAAAGACATTTGGCACCTGAAGGGACACGCAGGGCCAGTGCTGTCATGAGGCCAACTGAGGCAGCTGCCTAAGGTGCAGACCTCAGGCCCCTGAGGAACCTTTTCAGGGGGTACAAAGTATCATTTGGGCCCCTTCTCTTCTCAGTTGGATCATAATGTTATGTGTAAAACTTGAGTTTGTCTGAGGAGGACCAGGGGGAAAACTGCTGCAGGAGAGGAGGCTGCAGTACCAGCAGAGGGAAGGTAGAGGCTGCTGTGTGCAGAGGCCTATAAAAGGGGCTGCACAAGCAAGGAGGGATAGACCACCAGGGAAGAGCTGCTGTGAGGAGCCTTGGTGAGCAAGCTCTGCAGAGGAAGAAAGATCACCAGGTGAGCTGGGAGAGGAGGAGCTGCAGAGCGGAGCTGAAACCTGAGAGCTGAGGAGACCAAGCCAAAGGAGGAACTGAGGAGAGAGAGCTGCAGCAAGGAGCCCCTGGGAGAGCCACTGAGAGCCAGGGAGCAACCAGCCAGCCTTTGCCACAAGTCCTGCTTCCTCCTGCCTGCCTAGTGCCTGCCTCAGGTCCTCCCTCAGTCAGGGAATTTGGAAGGAGGGTGTTGTCATTTTGGTTCAGGTTCCATTCCTCACAATAAAAGTCTTAATGTTACGTTGGTTTCAGTGGTCTCTTTCGATCCTGAATAACAATAATTATGATACAAAATTATGATATATAAAACTATGTAGGTAGGAGCCGTGGTCTGGTTAAGCTGAATGATGTCTGAAGAATGCTAAGCAGGAGCAGTCCTGGTTGATACTTGGATGGGAGATTGAAAATGACAAAGGATGGGAGACTTCCTGGAGAATGAAGCTGTCTTGAGAGAGGAAAAACCCAGGCATCACTGTTGTGACCTTACTGTGAGAAGGTGATGGACTTGCAAGCCATGCTGAGGCTGCAATCCTAAGTCTGCTGGGTAGACTTGGGTACACTGTTCTCCGGTGCCCTGTTTTAGGGAAGGTAGGCAGTTTCTTCAGAACTTAGCTAGAGGCTGTCCAAGCAGGCAACAACGTCCCTGAAACAGAGTGGTAGTCTGGAAGGGGGAAAAAGGGGGGGAGCAGTACCTGGCATGTCTCCTGGGAAACTGCCTTTCCACCTTGCTTTCTATATCTTCCCAATAAAAGGGAATGTTTTGGGATGTTCCAGTGTTTCCAGTGTGTGTGGAAGCGGTGTTGGCAACATTGGTTCAGAATGCTATCAAGGGCCCCAGGTAGTCTTCCTGAAGCTACTTCTGGAGTTTGTTCTTTCCAATGCAGTGTAATACCAGACATTCCTGGAGGCCCTCTTAAAATGTTAGGATTGCCCCCCTAGCCACCTGGAGATTGATGCTGATTCTTGGAGGTTCCAGGCCTGTCTTGAAGGGATAGCAACCTTGGGTCCTGGAGAATCAACAAGTCACATTCCACATTGTTGTGACCTACCAGCTTGGCCAAGGCTGTTAATCAGGGCTGAAAATGAACTCAAAAGTGCTTGACTGAAATATTGATCTAGAAGCGCTGAACAACATTGAGTGCCTGCCTGTGCTGGAGGAGCTTGACAGTGAACCAACCCTAGAAGAACTTCACGTGGCCCTGGACTCCCTTGCCTTTGGCAAGGCACCTGGAAAAGACAGCATCCCTGCTGAAGTCCTAAAGTGCTGCAAAGAGATCATCGTCACTGAGCTGCATGAAATCCTCTGTCTCTGCTGGAGAGAAGGTGGAGTACCTCAAGACATGAGGGATGCAAACATCATCACGCTGTACAAGAACAAAGGCGAGAGGGGTGACTGCAATAACTACCATGGCATCTCTCTCCTTAGCGTTGTAGGAAAGTTGTTTGCCCGAGTTGCACTAAAGAGGCTCCAGGTACTTGCAGAGAGCGTTTATCCAGAATCGCAGTGCGGATTCCGATCCAACAGGTCCACCACTGATATGGTATTCTCCCTTAGACAACTGCAGGAGAAATGCAGGGAACAGCGACAGCCACTCTTTATAGCCTTCATAGATCTCACGAAGGCCTTCAACCTGGTCAGCAGGGATGGTCTCTTCAAGATTCTCCCCAAGATTGGATGTCCACCCAGGCTCCTCAGCATCATCAGATCCTTCCACAAGGACATGAAGGGCACTGTTGTCTTTGATGGCTCCACATCAGACCCCTTTGACATCCGAAGCGGCGTGAAGCAGGGCTGTGTTCTTGCACCAACCTTGTTTGGGATTTTCTTCGCTGTCCTGCTGAAGCATGCCTTTGGAACCGCAACAGAAGTCATCTATCTCCGGACCAGATCAGACGGAAAGCTCTTCAACCTCTCCAGACTGAGAGCAAAGCCCAAAGTCCAGCTGAAATGTCTGCGTGACTTCCTCTTTGGCGACGATGCAGCTGTCACTACCCACTCTGCCAAAGATCTCCAGCAGCTCATGGATCGTTTTAGCAAGGCCTGCCAAGATTTTGGACTGACAATCAGCCTGAAGAAAACACAGGTCATGGTTCAGGATGTGGACTCATCTCCCTGCATTACAATCTCTGCGCATGAACTGGAGGTTGTCCATGACTTTGTGTACCTTGGCTCAACAATCTGACACTCTTTCTCTCGATACCGAGCTAAACAAGCGCATCGGTAAAGCAGCTACTACGTTTTCCAGACTCACAAAGAGAGTCTGGTCCAACAAGAAGCTAACGGAACATACCAAGATCCAGGTCTACAGAGCTTGCGTCCTGAGTACACTTCTGTACTGCAGCGAGTCATGGACTCTTCGCTCACAACAGGAGAGGAAACTGAACGCTTTCCACATGTGCTGCCTCCGACGCATTCTCGGCATCACCTGGCAGGACAAAGTTCCAAACAACACAGTCCTGGAACGTGCTGGAATCCCTAGCATGTATGCACTGCTGAAACAGAGACGCCTGTGTTGGCTCGGTCATGTCGTGAGAATGGATGATGGGCGGATCCCAAAGGATCTCCTCTATAGAGAACTCGTGCAAGGAAAGTGCCCTACAGGTAGACCACAGCTGCGATACAAGGACATCTGCAAGAGGGATCTGAAGGCCTTAGGAGTGGACCTCAACAGGTGGGAAACCCTGGCCTCTGAGCGGCCCGCTTGGAGGCAGGCTGTGCAGCATGGCCTTTCCCAGTTTGAAGAGACACTTGGCCAACAGACTGAGGCAAAGAAGGAAGGCCCATAGCCAGGGAGACAGACCAGGGACAGACTGCACTTGCTCCCGTTGTGGAAGGGATTGTCACTCCTGAATTGGCCTTTTCAGCCACACTAGACGATGTTCCAAAACCACCTTTCAGAGCGCGATACCATAGTCTCTCGAGACTGAAGGTTGCCAACAACTTCCCGGACCCTAAACTAAAACAACAAATGAAATACTTTTTGTAAGATAAAATAATCAGGGAAGTCATAAGAGTTTTTCCACCAGAGGGAGCTCAGCAGTAAAGATTAAAAGCAAAACAAAACAAAAAAACTTTATCATCTGTTTTCTTTCCTTGCAGATGACCTTTCTGCAGGCAATATAGGCACTGGTGTTATTACAGAGGAGTGCAGGTGTTTCCCCTCAAGCTGTTTTTGTTGTGGGTGTATCATATTGTATAGGCTGGAACTACCCCCAGGAATAATGGATTAAATTGAATGTATAGCCCTTTATAGAATACTGTGGCTATAATCCTATCCACACTTTCCTAGGAGTAAACTCCATTGACTATAATGGGACTTCTGAGTAGACATGCATAGGATGGGGCTCTGAGTTAATTAATTTTATGCAGTTGGCAATGTAGTTTTATAGATTGTTTTACATATGTGGATTCCCCTCCCTTTTGCATACCTTATCATCTTTGGTCATGGATGGCAGCCAGTTGGAATGGTTGTTTCAGTCTTCAGATAAATGGCACTCATTTATTTTGCAGTTTTATGCACTGGGCTTTTCCAGTGAGTTATAAACCATTAAGAGAGTTATTAGGAGAACTCTAAAATGTAGTACAGTCCCACATATACAATACAATAATTTCCTCCTTTTTAATTGATTTTTTGCTGTCTTTTTAATTCTACTGCTGTTGTTTTGGTTTGTAGTTTGTTTAAATCATTTTGTTTATAACCAATGTTTAAATTGTTTTTGCTTTAAATTTTGAGTTCATTTGAAAGGTAAGTTAGATTAACAAAAGTACAAATAATGAGGAATAAAATGGTTTATAAGAAAATTGAGGCTTTAAGGATATTCAGGGCTCAGTCCTATCCAACTTTCCAGCACCGGTGCAGCTGCAATGCAACCTTGAGGTAAGGTAACAAATGTTTTCATGCCTTGAGGAGGCCTCTGTGACTGCCCCACCACCACAGGATACAGTGCATGCCCCATTGGCATGGCTGCATCCACACTAGAAAATTGGATAGGATTGGGCCCTCAGATGTTAATTCAGTATGTACTGTATAGACAAAGATGGGATAATCATTTGAGTTCCCCCACTCTGAACTGACTGACAACAATCTTGTAATGCAAAGTCAAAAGGAGACCTCTGCCTTGCTACTTTTTGAAAGAGCTTTCTTAGCAGAATTCAGACATGCACAGGATCCTTCAATTTGGCTGGAGAAAGGTGCTCTGCATTCATTTTGCTTTGTCTACCCCATTAAAAAGTAACAAAGAAAACTGGTAGAGCAGAGAATGGTTTGCTAGAAAATTTAAATGCAGAAAAATGACAAAGAAATAAAGTATTTTACTGTCACAACATAGTCAACTTCTCCTTATAAAAATGCAGGAGCAGGCCACCATGGGGGTGAGTCAGGCATGCACCTTAAAGATCACTTTTTGATGCTACTTTTCAATCAGTTAATGCTACTGATTCAATGGACTTACCCTCCATATATGTACATGAGGTTGTGAAGTTTTACGCCTCTTGTATGAAAAACAGGCTATAAGTTTCTGCTTTTTATATGCATCTCTTGTATTTTCCTGGGAAACTATCAAAGAGTATTCAATGGCAGCTTTAGCACTAAGGATGCTGATGTGACAGACAACCCCAAAACAGCAAAGATATTCATATAAATTAGTTTTATTTCAAAAGTATAAATATCAGAGAAGTTACATACATACTTCATACAACATCAAATCAAAGTAAAACATGGTTGTCTAGGATTTTTTTTTTTGTGAACTTAGTATCAAAATCTAGGCCTCTTTCTATTCTAAAAGGATAGCATTTCCTACAATCTAGCTGGTGTAGTGCAAAGTTCTGCACTGTTCCACTGGTGTGGGTTTCCCAGGCTAGTATGTAGGACCATGCTGTTAAAAGGTGTGTTTAAATAAATAAATAAATAAATAAATAAAAAGCAAAATACAGTACTGGTTTTCTGAACCATGAATGTATACAATTGAATGCCGATTGTCTGAACCTCTCTGCTTTTATCCAGGTTCATGGTGTCCATAAGCCACCATCAATATAGCCTGATGTAGATAACACTACTATTTAAAGCAGCCTTCTGATCATCCTGGGCTGCAGTCTAAAGGCAGAATGGTGAGCTTTGCACATGCATCAGAATTTCCAAGCTCACCCTCTTCTAAAGTTAGCCCTGGATGCTGCTTGACCTGAGCAACCTTCAGTGCAAGAAAAAGAGATGCAGGTGGGGCAAAAAAAATCCCAGAAGATACGTGGAAGCACTTGTGGTATACTCAGAATAGCTCTTTGGATTGGAACTTAGATATGCTCAATAAATTCAAGTTAGTGGGATTTTGCAGTATACGGGTGAGACAGGGCCATAGAAGCAAGCCAAACTTATGCTAAGATCAAATCAAATGCCAGGCTCATACATTATAAGGATATGTTTTGTTCAAATGTTTAAAAGCATAATGTTTAGCAAGCACATTTGCTTAGCAGATATAGGGAAAATGTTTGTGGCTAGATATTCACAAACAGATTTGGGCTGACAGACCAAATGCTTAATGTATTTGTATTTGTCATGTATTTTGAACATGCATCACATGTTCAAAAGTCAGCTAAAATCCATCTCTGAGTCTAACAGAAGCAATTTCTGTTAGAGTCACATTCAGTAAATGCAGGCTAATTAGCAGTTTAACAGGAGAAAATGAAAGTTTGGGTCCATTTGTGCTTCTGTTGCAGCTGACTTTAGGAAACACATGGCCCAGCCTGGATATAAAGAAATCCCTTTGATTCTTTAGAACTTTTAGCAAGAAAAGGCTTTTTAAATAATATATTTGGGTTTCTTCTAAAGTTAAAATATATCAAAGTTCCATGTTAAGATTGGTTAGATGGATTAAAATAAGGTAAAATCAAATGAACTTGAATTCACCCCTTCCAAAGTGCTAGGCTGAGATGGCACAAAAGACCTTCCTAAAACAATTTGACACATCAACAGATAAGATCAGGCTAGCTGTCAAGCCTAATTGAAGAAGAATTAGAAGCCCTCCACTAATTTTAATAACTTTCGGCCGGTCTCGAATATCCCATTCCTGGGCAAGGTGATTGAGCGGGTGGTGGCATCCCAGCTTCAGAGGGTACTGGAGGAAACAGATTATCTGGACCCATTCCAATCTGGCTTCAGGCCGGGGTTCGGGACGGAGACTGCCTTGGTGGATGACCTTCGCCGGGGGATGGACAGGGAGAGTGCAACCCTGTTAGTCCTGCTGGACCTCTCGGCGGCTTTCGACACCATCGACCATGGTGTCCTTCTGGGTCGGCCGGCCGGGTTTGGGCTTGGAGGCACTGTTTTGAAGTGGTTCCGCTCCTTCCTGGCTGACAGATCCCAAAAGGTGGTGCTGGGGGACACCTCTTCAGCACCCCGACCTCTTAGGTTTGGGGTGCTGCAGGGTTCCATCTTATCCCCCATGCTTTTTAACATCTACATGAAGCCGCTGGGAGAGGTCATCCGGGGGTTTGGAGTGGGTTGCCATCAGTATGCTGATGACACCCAGCTTTATCTCTCCTTTCCCCCTGATTCTGAGGAGGCAGTTGAGGTCCTGGATCGCTGTCTGGAGGCGGTTAGGGGCTGGATGTGGGCGAACAAGCTGAAATTAAATCCGGATAAGACAGAGGTGCTCTTGGTTTGGAAATTCACAGCTCGGATACTGGACTATCGTTCTGCTCTGAATGGGGTTGCGCTCCCTCTGAAGGAGCAGGTTCGCAGCTTGGGGGTTCTCCTGGATCCACAGCTGCTCCTGGAGTCCAGGGGAGCCTTTGCTCAGCTTTGGCTGATTCGCCAGCTGCGACCATACCTGAGCTGCGCGGACCTGACCACAGTAACCCAGTAACTGCCCTAGTGACAGCTAGATTAGATTATTGCAATGTGCTCTACGTGGGGCTGCCTTTGAAGACAGTCTGGAAATTACAACTAGTACAGAACGCGGCTGCTCGTGTGGTTGCTGGGGCACGTCCGTTTGACTCTGCCGAGCCGTTGCTTTGGTGGCTACACTGGCTGCCGGTTCTGTTCCGGGCCCAATTCAAGGTGCTAGTTTTGACTTTTAAAGCCCTTTACGGCTCGAGTCCGGGTTATTTGAGGGACCGCCTCCTTCCCTACAATCCTGCCCTTGCTCTTAGATCAGGGGTGCTCAATACGTCGATCGCGATCGACTGGTCGATCGCGAGGCAAAATGAGTAAATCGCAGGCTTCTCTCCTGTCCACGCATTCCTGGGAGTGAGCCCCTTTGACTCTACTGGGGCTGACTCGTGAGTAGACCTGGAGAGGAGCCGCTCGCAGGCTTCTCTCCTGTCCACGCATCCCTGGGAGTGAGCCCCTGGCAGGCTTGTGAGCCCAGGGAGTGAGCCCCTGGCAGGCTCCTCCATGGGAGAGGAGCCACTGGCAGGCTTCTCTCCTATCCATGCATCCCTGGGAGTGAGCCCCGTTGACTCTACTGGGGCTGACTTACCTTTCCCCTGTTTTTGCACTGGTATGTATGGAGATCTGCCCCCCCCAACTTCCATCTGTTGGTTCTGTGTGCAAGGGGTTTTGCACTGGTCTTGCTGTGATGTCTATATAGAGATCTTCCCTCCACCACACCTTTCCCCTGTTTTTGCACTGGTCTGTATAGAGATCTGCTCCCCCCCCCACTTGCATTGGAATCCAGGAAGATCTGGTGAGGAGGTAGATGTGGTGTCAGCAGTGGCCCCTTTAAGGGTATTCCTGGGCATCCAGCAGAGTTTGCTGCACAGCTGCAGCCACTTGAAGGCAATAGGGCCCTCAAGGGATATAAGAGCACCTGAGGCAGGAAGGGCTCCACTTATTTATGTGAGTCAGCCTTTTCCTACATGAAGATCATTAAGTTCCACCATGACTGATGAACATTTGGAAGTGAGCTTGAGGCTGGCTGTCAGCAGCTACTGTCTGGACTATGCATCCTTGGCTGATTCACTTCAGTGCAAGTCATCAAAGTAAACTCAAGTAATTACAAAAAATGTTTATAGTTAATTATGTTGTGTTGTGCAATATTGGCTCATGCGGTTATGCAAGGTACACCAACATACATTGTACACATAAATGTTATATGTTATGATGGCGTGGACATTGTGAAAAAAACTCTGGTAGTTCTCTGGGCCTTGCTGGGTTTCAAAGTAGCTCTCGAGCCAAAAAAGTGTGAGCACCCCTGTCTTAGATCATCTGGGGGGGCCCTTTTGACTGTGCTGCCACTAAGAGATGTGAGAGGGGCGGCGGCCAGGAAGAGGGCCTTCTCGATGGTGGCCCCCGAACTGTGGAATACTCTCCCCTTAGAATTGAGAACTGCTCCCTTGATGCTAATATTTCGGCGTGGACTGAAGACCTTTTTATTCCAAAAAGCTTTTAATTGTTGACAGGCTGGCTGGCGTTCCTGCTTTTTTTAATATGAGAATCCACGGGCTTTGTTTGTTTTTTGAGATTTTTAATTATTGTAATTGTTTTAATGATTGTTTTTAATGTTGTATTTTAAATTGTTTGTAAGCTGCCTTGTGTGCCCTTTGGGCAAAAAGGCGGGGTATAAATTAATAAAATAATAATAATAGTAATAATCATAATTGATATATAGAGCTAGGCAGCAGCTTCAAAAGAAGTTAGGAATGCCCCCCCAAGCCCATAGGGCTGCATTTAGACAAAGAGAAAAATAGGATTTAAACAGCGAAGATCCAGTATTTTAATATAGCTAAATAAGCTTTCGTTATGAACCCAAATGTTAATGGGTGTTATAGCTAAGTTAGTTATTTGTCTCTATGATTCAAGGAATAGGATGCTTAGCAGTGTTTTAGAACAAAAGAGAGCATTTATGATCTCTGAAGCTGTAGCAAAATAGCCAAACAATAAATTTGGGATAGTGTTACAGATCCTTCTACCAACGGCCACTGGGCACTAAAGATGCCTAATGAGGATTGCCTAATAAGGTTGTAAATAACAGAAGCTGCTAGTCTTACACCCAAAATACACAGAGAGTCAAAAGATATTTTTGTATTCAGGTTCTTCTTAGAACCAAATGCAGTTTGAAATATGTTTGCAAATATTTTTAATCAGAGTGAAAGCTTGATTGCTAATGTTATTGAAAGTTAGATTATAGAAATATACAGAAATAATTATTGAAAAAGGTTCAAGCCTCAAATGTAATCCAAAATTGCAGCTCTAAGCAAAAGCAATCAAAGCTGCTTCCAGCCATAAATTAAAAGTCTAACAGAGACCCTACAGTTCTGTATATCTCTGTAAGATTTCAAAGTGGCACGCTTAGATATTTGAATTGGAACTTCTAAGATTGGAAATAAGAAAGGCACCTAAAGCAGGATGCATAATAATAAGATTAACAATACAAATGAAACAGTTATTCAGGTTGCTAAAATTAGTTAGATTTAATAATGAGAAAAGATTTAAGTCTCTAATATGCCTCAAATGAGCCTTGAAAAACAGATGCAGCACAGTTAAGTAATACAAACAAAGCTCATGGATTTGGAATGTAGTACCCTTATCTAGGCAGAAAGCATATTCAGCCTTATATCATGCCTGTCAATTAGAAAAGGAGCAATAGTATTAGAAAGAGGCCAGACAATTAATGACTTTCCCTTGGCGTCAACGCATTTTTAATGAGAGGATAGTTAATTTTGTATGACAGGACAAGATATGGAACTTGGTAAGAGGCAGACATCTACAAATCTTGGTTGACAGGAATCCATAAATAAGGGCATCTGGAAGATATCAAAGGGGCCCAAATTAAAAGAGACGCTGCCTGCCTTCTGAAAATGAACAGAGAAATCAAGGATTCTAAAAGGAAAACACTCAAAAACCTTGTTTTTTAAGCAAAATTAGGATTGTTTGGTATGAAATTAAAGCTCTACGTCCACTGGGGATCAAAAAGAACCTAAAAATAAGTTCTTAGGAGGTTCAAATTAAATAAGAAAAGTTCAAGATTTAAGCTCTGGATAGGTACAGAGTGCCACCTACAGGTTGTTGGAAACAGTGTTTTCTGGAAATATGCATTTTCCACATATGGCAGTAACCTGAGATAATCAAATACCTGAAAGCTTGTGCCCAATCAAAAGAGAGGCCTCATTTCTGATGTCACCCACTCTTGGCCAATGGTAGTGAGACTTTTCAAACAAAGAGACCAGGACTATATAAGCTGAAACACACATTGGAACATTGCTATTCTCTGGAAGCACTGAGAATTGACACAGCTCTCTGTGCTCCCCATTTTGAACAACAAGAGAAGCCCATTGCTGGCAATGAATAAAGCTTGCAGATGACCACAACTCGAGTCTGCTGAGTTTGTTCTTGAACCTTGAAGTTACCTCGCAACACGGGCAAATCAATCCTAATCTTAGCAGGGCCGCCATCTAAGCAGTGGCACCAAAATGGCAACCGCTGTATCCTGTGGAGGCTGCCAGAAGTCTCTCTTCCCCTGAGTAAGGGCGCAGGCCCTCAATGGGGCTACTCGAGTCTGCGTTGACTGTTTTGGCCGGCACAGACTGGAGAACCTCTGTGATGATAGGATCCTCCGCCAGTCCCACCCCTCCCGATCAGTTCCTCCTCCCTCCCTGGAACGTCTCCCTGTGCCCCCCAAACCCTCACTGCCACCCAGCAGTTATCATTGGGTGCTCCTGCAGTGTCCTCCATCTGGTGTTGGGCCTAGCATCAACTGGTGCTGGCCTGGTGTCAGCACTCCCTACTCTTAGGGTGCTGTAAACATGATTTATGGCACATTTCCAACATCCAGTGCTAGCTCCAGATATGATTGGGCCCTTAATAGAAACTGAATGAATTCAGGTGACCCCTCAAGTCAATTGGCTTCAACCTCTGGTTCTGTAAAAGGAAGTAGAACAATCTTTCTGGCAGGCTATCAACAGCTCCTGGTTCCTTGGCTATGCCTTGAATCTATCTCTTAAATGGTTGCAAAGCTCTGCCGTTATATCCCTGAAAATGGCCTGGTCTGTTTGTTTATCCACAGCTTCTCCATAACTCACCTGTGTCAGCCATGTCCTGCCATGTCTGCTGACAATGCCCTTATTGTATTTTTTATCAGAATCTCTGCTGCAGGAGAACTTTCATTCTTGGGATAACAATGAATGAAACAAGTGTTGCTAAGTAAGCTTTATAGGCTGGAGACGAAAAAACAAAACCAGAACCAAACACGCACATATAGTACAAAGTCAAGCTCATGATATTCCCTCCGCTTTGGATAGTGTTATTCTTGCCATCAAAATATTTGAGGCAGGATTGCTCAGAAAGAAATCTTACAAGAACAATGTCCTCCAAACAAATGCTGGGAATGTGCTTTTAATTGTTAAGAACATAAGAACAGCACCACTGGATCAGGCCATAGGCCCATCTAGTCCAACTTCCTGCATCTCACAGCGGCCCACCAAATGCCCCAGGAAGCACACCAGATAACAAGAGACGTCATCCTGGTGCCCTCCCTGTTAAATGCAGGCCATCATTTTGGCATTTTTTATTACATAAAATCCATATGAAAAAGCTGGAAGCCCAAGACTGCTCCCTGGACTGAGAGGTTTCTCCGTGAGATTTGGCAGTGTTTCATCATCCAGCATTTTTAAGACATGACCATTCAGCTGAATTGACCTGCAAGCAGAAGATGAAAGGAGGCACATTTTAGACACAAAACTCAGTTGGAAAACGTGTAACCACAGAACAAATTGTATTTAAAGATAATACTTGCAATCACCATTTCTAGAATGAATACATTTCTGACATTTACAGCGTAAACCTAGTCAACTTTCCAGCGCTGATACAACCACAATGCAGCCCCAAGGTAAGGGAACAAACATTCCCTTACCTCATGGAGGCCTCCATGGCTGCCCCCCCCCCGCCCCAAGAATCCAATGAATGCCCAATCAGCACTAGAAAGTTGGTTAGGGTTGTTGTCGAAAATCAGTATATAATTGTTTTAAAATAATAATTTAAAAAATTATATTATCTCTTCCTTTGTATTTTTCAATTCTGTATCTTTCATTGTTCAGAATTTAGAAAATGATGGGAACATGTAGATTGCTTACTTGGAAAGGATGTTCTCTTTTCCGTACGGCAGTAAAAGATATTCATCTACCTGCTTGTTGGAGAAGGAAGAGGGTAGCTGCAAGTGTTTTGTGCTATTATAGAGGTTTAAGGCAAACAGAGTGACGTCACCATCCCTGTACTTTGGGCTAGAATGAAAAACATGGAAACACTCATTAATAATCACATATGACAAACCAACAACAAAATACAAATGCTTCATTCGTACTTGGGAAGACTGAATCCTGTCTGGGTTCGATGGAGCAATGTAAATAAGGTGCAATTTGGGTTTGGGGCGGGGAACCTGACCCTCAATTCACTAGAGCTGCCAAGGGGAAGGGGCAAGTTAAGTCCTCGCAACCCAATGTTATCCAAATGGGTACCTCTTGATTTTCTCCTGTATAAGTGATTGGCTGCCATTTACTCCTGGGAGAAAAATTAAGACCTGTGCTGGAGACAAAGGTGCAAAGTAGGGCAAACTCTTCTCTCCTTCACAAAGTCTCACAGTGCAATCCTAGGGTCAGTGCAGTAGCTGCTGTGCTGACGCTAGCCATTGTAAAAATGCTGTAAAGGGCTTTCCAACAACTTGCATGTAAGCAATGCTGGCAGGAAGGTCTGTGCCATCCTGCCAATGCTGTATCCTGATCCCCAGATGTAAATGAAGCACAGAGCGGTATAGGGGCTGGGAGACAGTAGGTGGAGAGGGTGGGGGGATCAGGCCCAAGAGGGGGCAGGATTGGCAGAGCAGACCTCCACCATATGCTATTCTCTTGCCTGGACCTGGAAGCCCTACATGGGGCTTCATGGACATGCATTAGCTAAATAGCTGGTGCCAATCTCATTAGCCCCATTGGGCAGGCTGGGGTGTTACCTGGGGTAAGTTGGAAAACATCCCCTTACCCCGAGGAGACCTCCAGTCTGCTCCTAAGCTGTGCTTGATACGGCAGAGCCCTGCTGCACCAGCACAGGTTAGGATTGGGCTGCTGCCCATCTCCTCCAACATGTATTCCATAGGGACACAAATACAAGACCTGTACTCCACCCACAAATTCTCTATCATAATAGTGGACATTTAGCTAGCACCAAAAACAAAACCCATCAGGTTCCTGGCCCAGGAATGCATTTGCAGAGTGAGGCTTCCCAGCTCATTTGGGAGTTTTACGTCTAGTGCCAAATTTCAGAAGCAGGAGGAAAAAGTCTTCCTTTGGTGTTATAATACTGTACGCATTGATTTACCTGTCACCTGTTCTTCCATCACCTGCCCTTCCCCCACCCCCTTATTTTCCTACATCTGACCTGTGCAAGACTTCAGCACAGCAATACTATCCTGCTGCAGCAGGGCAGCATTGGTTGGCAATCTTCAGTCTCGAAAGACTATGGTATAAGCCTACAGCACCTGGTATTCCCAGGCGGTCTCCCATCCAAGTACTAACCAGGCCTGACCCTGCTTAGCTTCCAAGATCAGACAAGATCAGGCATGTGCAGGGTAACAGTTGCTTCCAGGGCAGCATTACAGCTTGTGATGGTGCACTAGCAAATGGACTCTTGCACCTCATCTTAGCTGCTTCTTGCCTTTGATCGCAGTTAACAAGGCTGGGCTATTTTTTAATGTGTTCAGTGCCTTCTGGATGTTATGCTGAATGCTTACTGGAGATCATTTGTGCAGTGAAGATACACTCGAAGCTTCCTTGGGTCTTCGCCTGTCAGGTTAACATTCAGGACTTTGGTGCCCACCAGTTTCTTGTATAGCACAGAGAGCCAATAATCCTATATTGCATTAAAGAAAGGACAGCTTTTATCCGTGACTCTCCCTCAAATAACACCTGACATGAAATATATGACATTACTCCCTGAATTACTGTAATAAAGTAATGCCTGGGATGTCTAATCAGCAAGAAAAGTTACTTGTGGTCAGACAGCCAGGAATAAGGTGTACTTAAGTATATAAAAGCAGTTTCCCCCAGGAATTGCTAAGCTGGAGACAGAAACTCAGGGCCAAACTATGTGTTATGGCAAGTATGAGTTTGACCCTTGTTCTTTCTTTTAAATATACAGGTTGTGTCTCGTTATCTGCTAGGGTTCCTTTCCAGAAACCCTAGTGGATAAAAAAATCAGTGGACAAAAAAAAAGTGGAAAAATAGATTTAAAGACCCACTTCCATTGGTCCTAATAAGGTCGTATCTCGACATTCACAGGGGTTTGATTCTGGGACTCTCTGCTGATACCATAAAAACACATAATGTGTTAATGAAAGTAATTTTAAAAAAATTAAAAAGTGTGTCCCTTTACAATTGTGGTTTTAAAACAGCTTTTCTTACTATTGTAGAGAGGCAGTCAGCAATTAGAAATGCAAAGGACCCCTTGCTTTTGCCTGGCTCAGCTGAAGAATGGAATGATCACTTGCATGATTGTCTCTCTACCACAGTAAGAAAAGCAGTTTTTTAAAACTGATTTTAAAGAGATGCATTTTCCCCTTTTCCAGGGATCAGCACATTCCTTCTCATTTGCAGTGGCCATTCGTGTTGAGTCAAATCTGTGTATAAAAAATCCGTTTCTAACAAGGTTGGACCCGTAGTAGTATGTGGCATGTGTGTAAAATGCCATAGAACTATGGTGGGGTGGGGGGGGCTTTACCTCTGAACTCTCACAACACTTTAGATTCTGATCATGCCCCCGACATGCTATTCACACTTTTAAAATCAGTTGAAAACCACTGATATGTAAAAAAAGAACATTATAGCATACAAGGGATGTACAATTGGGATAGGAAACATGGTGGGGGCTAAGAGTTTTGACTGCCAACATGGTTTTGTGGTATGTCACGTGCTCCTCCATGGTCTTTAAAAGAAAAAAACGTGAGAGAAACACTCATGCATTCATTATAAAATATAGTTTGGTCTCCAGACAACTTATATCTAAGAAGTGCTTTTGTTGTAGGAAAAATGTCATTTTGCCTGCACTCAAAATTGGAAAACAAACAAACAAATAAGCAAAAAACATTATTTATGGCAATCATTTATGCAGTTTGAAAAATGCAGTGGCTGCAAAATGTCACCAAGGCCTATTGGCTAATGCCCATAACATCACTGGTGATAGTGATCGACGCTACTCTTATCCAACACCTGCATGCCCACATCATATTATATATTTTTGTCCTGCTTTAGTGCTTGGTCCTGCATAATCAGGGACACATGGGATCATTTCTGAAATATTTTTTTTTTAAAAATGTTCTGATCATCACGAAGTACATTGAACACCACTGTAGCAAGACCCCCCCCCCCAATCTTGAATTTACATCCTTGCAACTTCCTGGTATCTCCTTGTTTAGATTCAGTGGTTTTGACCTTAGAAGCACCAAGAAAAAGATAAGTCCTGTTTTTGCAGAATCATTGTTTTGACTTATGACCACAGTGTTATGGACCTTGAGGAAGCTCACTGTTACATGGTTAATTAAGCCGGGCACATTATCCAGAATGTGTGGCCCATCTGGGTAGAAGTACAATGTACAGCTAGGCACAGAATAATAAGCAACTGGTATGGATGTGCAAGTTTCTCTGTATCATGTTGGACCACTAATCAATCTAGCCCAGTAGTCTCTATTTTGTCTGGCAGCTGTTCTCTGAAGTCTTGGGCAGAGGTCTTTCTGCTGCCTTGAATCTTTTTAAAAGGAAATAATGGAACTGAACCTGGGGCCTTCATGAAAAGCATGTGACCACCCCAACCTAAAGCCGTTTTCTGAATGGCACAGTTATTGCATACATACTGGCAAAGGTTCAAAGTTGTAATCCACCAGTTGGTAGGAACCTGCTCCAAACAAAACCTGCCTCATCACCACATCGATACCCAACCTGGCTGACTGTCCGAGTTTGTCCAGCCACCTGCCAAATCAAACAGGATTTTAAAAAAAGAGAGCAAACTTTAATTCATACAGTTGTAAAGCAATTGGACAGGGTGGGGGGCTTCTATCCAATGTGTGTGCATGTGCATGTGGTAGCAATGAGAGCAAAAGTGCTACTCTTGAAATATTCAGCACAATATTCAGCACCTGTGCTCCTGGGTGATATAACATATTGCAACACTGACCGCTTAATAACTTGAGCTGAGAAGAGTACAGAAAGCATCGCAGAAGAGCATTATTGGTAGGGAGGAGAGAGGACAGTGTTATGGAATGGTCTTTTATAACATAAATATAATATTTCCTATTCTATACAGCAGGGGTGCTCAATACGTTGATCGCGATCGGTCGATTGCGAGGCAAAATGAGTCGATCGCAGGCTTCTCTCCCGTCCATGCATCCCTGGGAGTGAGCCCCGTTGACGCTACTGGGGCTGACTGGTGAGTAGACCTGGAGAGGAGCCTCTGGCAGGCTTCTCTCCCGTCCACGCATCCCTTGGAGTGAGCCCCATTGACTCTACTGGGGCTGACTGGTGAGGGGACCTGGAGAGGAGCCTCTGGCAGGCTTCTCTCCCATCCACGCATCCCTTGGAGTGAGCCCCGTTGACTCTACTGGGGCTGACTGGTGAGGGGACCTGGAGAGGAGCCGCTGGCAGGCTTCTCCCCCGTCCACGCATCCCTGGGAGTGAGCCCCATTGACTCTACTGGGGCTGACTCGTGAGTAGGCCTGGAGAGGAGCCGCTGGCAGGCTTCTCTTCTGTCCATGCATCCCTGGGAGTGAGCCCCGTTGACTCTACTGGGGCTGACTTACCTTTCCCCTGTTTTTGCACTGGTATGTATGGAGATCTGCCCCCCCCCCCAACTTCCATCTGTTGGTTCTGTGTGCAAGGGGTTTTGCACTGGTCTTGCTGTGATTTTTATATAGAAATCTTCCCTCCCCCACACCTTTCCCCTGTTTTTGCACTGGTCTGTATAGAGATCTGCTCCCCCCCCCACTTGTATTGGAATCCAGGAAGATCTGGTGAGGAGGTAGATGTGGTGTCAGCAGTGGCCCCTTTAAGGGTATTCCTGGGCATCCAGCAGAGTGTGCTGCACAGCTGCAGCCACTTGAAGGCAATAGGGCCCTCAGGGATATAAGAGCACCTGAGGCAGGAAGGGCTCCACTTATTTATGTGAGTCAGCCTTTTCCTACATGAAGATCATTAAGTTCCACCATGACTGATGAACATTTGGAAGTGTGCTTGAGGCTGGCTGTCAGCAGCTACTGTCCGGACTATGCATCCTTGGCTGATTCACTTCAGTGCAAGTCATCAAAGTAAACTCAAGTAATTAAAAAAATGTTTATAGTTAATTATGTTGTGTTGTGCAATATTGGCTCATGCGGTTATGCAAGGTACACCAACATACATTGTACACATAAATGTTATATGTTATGATGGCGTGGACATTGTGAAAAAAAACTCTGGTAGATCTCCAGGCCATTTCTGGGTTTCAAAGTAGCTCTCGAGCCAAAAAAGTGTGAGCACCCCTGCTATACAGTGTACACAGAATTCTGCAAATCCCTTTAATTCATTGGAGAAACAAAATAGGTAAGAAATCCCTTTAAGGACAACTTTCTGTTATTTTACAATATGGAAGCACATGAGTTACACAGAACTCTTCAACAAGCAGTGACTAGAAGGGATACTATTATGTAACCAAAGTTTGCAGGTTTGGGGTGAATACAGTGGTATTGGTATCTTCTTTTGTTTCCCTTAGGATTTGTCACACAGATGAGATCCCTCACGTGGCATGATGAGTTTCTGCAACAACACCATGTTGCTAATGGTGTTGGCTTGCACCTGTTGTATGTTAATATTGGGCTTCAGTGAACACAATACCTCTTTCCAGTTTGGACAAAGGAAGAGCTGCTGGTGTGCATGGAGCAAGAGATTTTATGGGTGAGATCTTGACATTCCGTCAGAGGAAAAAGTACTGCTCTGTCAGCCAGAAATTAAGCATTATACTTACATAAAACCCGCAATATACGCATTAGACAATCCTGGAGTACCACCTCCATGTGCTGAACTGGTTTCTCCCAGCCACACTTTCTTGCCTGGAACTGTAGCATTAACAATCTGAAAAACATCACCAAATTAAGAAGACCATAAAGGAGAGTCAGTACACGGGTTAGACCTCGAAGATATGTTAACTTCTCAGCACTCTCAGATAGAAGGAAATGGCGGTTGAATGGAGCTGAAGAGCTGTTCACACAACCATGAGTAGTGTGGTAACAGCAGAAAAAGCATGTGACAAGGCTGTGTATATTGGTGAGTTGGTTGTTTGCATCTACTGGCATGCACAGGAGACAGCTTTTGGTACATCAATTCATGACAAGTGCTCTAAAGCTGTTTGCCAAGAAGCTGGGCCGCAGACTTGTTGTGGCAGGTGGACACAGTCAATTCAGAGACCATTGGTGTCAAGGTCATGCTCTGTAGTTATCTCACACCCCGTTCTTGTGAATGAGTCCCAACTGAGGCAGGAATCAGAATATTATTATTATTATTAACAGTATTTATATACCGCTTTTCAACTAAAAGTTCACAAAGCGGTTTACAGAGAAAAATCAAATAACTAAATGGCTCCCTGTCCCAAAAGGGCTCACAATCTAAAAAGATGCAAATGAATACCAGCAGACAGCCACTAGAACAGACACTGCTGGGGTTAGGTGGGCCAGTTACTCTCCCCCTGCTAAAAAAAGGAGCACCCACTTGAAAAAGTGCCTCTTACCCAATTAGCAGGGGTTACCTACATTGCTGTTCCTAGAGCCTTACCAGATGATAATTTCATTGTGCTGTAAATGGACAGCTCTTAATACAATCACATCAGTAGTTGAACCTGGTGCTAACCTGTTTTTTTTTCTTTCCTTTTCTAGAAAAGGTCCCTACACAGAAAAGCAAATTAGAGAAACACAACCTGCATTTCAACAGAAGGGCATATGCCTGTGGGGGAGGAGGGAAGATGAAAGAGGGAAGGACACAGGGGATGAATAAGTATATGAACAAGTATACTTATGAAGGTTTAGTATCAGAGTGAAAACTAGCGGTGCAGTGAAAGACTTCATAAAAGAGAAGGTTTTGAGAAGGGAGAGAGAAGAAAAGAGCTGACACCATGAGGTGATTTTAAGGTAAGTATTAGAGGATCCAGACCCCCCCCCCAAGACAGTACTTCTCTTGTTGGAATATGTTCAGTGCATTACCCCATAATCCACCCAGCCACACAAATGACCTGTACCTGAAGAACCTCCTTTACAGCTGTGATGAAGGTATCCAGCACATCTGGACTAAGGAAATCTTCTCTGGTAGCGATTCGTCCATTCAGATAATAACTGTAATATCAAGACATTCATATAGATCTGAAGCTCATTGCCTGTCTTTTATATTCATGCCACAACTGGTTTTTCTTCTGATTTCCTTTCTATTTTCTTTGCAAGCCTGTCTGCAGTAAAAGGAACAGCTGTCCTGCAGTTAACATTTCTCTGCACCCACCACAACCGTTACTCCTATGTCAATGAGTCCAAATACAGAACACACTTGGAAGGAAAGCAAAGAAGGGCAATGGGGTGAGCTGCTTCTATAAAGTCTGAGGTCTGTGGGTGAGATGAAACTGAGTGATTTGGGGAGAAAGTAGACTTTTTGCAGAGGTTTGAAAGGCCTTAAAAGTTCACAGCATCAGTGTTCTTGGAAGGCATTTCAGCACTGTAAGGCATGCTTCGTGCGCTGTAGGGAGGGGGACATCTGAACCTCAAGGTCTCAGGTGCGTGCCAGCAAAGCTTGAACCTGGCCTGTTTTCTTCCAAGAATGTCCATTGATTAAACATTTGTTCAGTGCCTTTAAAAACAGGTTTTTTTTTAACTTGAAAAACCAGTCTGAGGAGTGGGGGGAGGGAGGGTGGTAGCTTTGGGACTTGTTATGAGGCCAGCCAAACAGGGCTAAGTAAAGCCCCTGCGGCTGCAAACAGGGTTTTCTCTGAGCTTGGTGGGGGGAAAAAATTGTTTGTCGGCAGAGCTGCCAACAGATGAAGCAAGTGCTTTGAGTAGTGTGGTCTGAAAGAGGAAATGAACTGGCAGGGGATGCCCTGTCACCTCCCTAGCCCACCATCACTGGCAGGGGATGCCCTGTCACCTCCCCAGCCCACCATCACTGGCAGGGGATGCCCTGTCACCTCCCCCAGCCAACCATCTACTGAGGTGCTCACCTAGCCACTGCCACTGTATTCCACTTTTTAATGTGGTGGATACATAGATGTGTTGTTGATCACCTTGAGCATTTGCTGGAAATCGAAAGGTGGGATATAAATATTTATAATCAAGACATTCGTACTTACTGATGCCATGTAACTGCGTCAATTGCTTTTCCTGCTGTTTTCAGGAATCTGCAAAGAAACAACAGGGACAGCTTCATCACTTGCACTTTCTTTTTCCTCATATTCTAAAGCAGGGGTGCCCAAAACCTGGCCCTGGGGCCACTTGTGGCCCTCGGGGGCTCCCAATCAGGCCCACGGGGAGTCCCCAGTCTTCAATGAGCCTCTGGCCCTTCGGAGACTTGCTGGTGCCCGTGCTGGCCCGATGCAACTGCTTTCAGTGTGAGGATGAGTGTTCAACCTTTCACCCGAGCTGTGGGATGAGGGCTCCCTCCGCTACTTGCTGTTTCACATCTGTGATGCAGCAGCAGCAGCGAAGGAAAGGCTGGTCTTGCTTTGTGCAAGGCCTTTTGTAGGCCTTGAGCTACTGCAAGACCTTCATTCATTCATATAAGTTCCATCTCTAATAAATTCATTGATGTGAATTTTTCAAATTTTAAATGTAAATTAATTCTTCCCCCCCCCCCCCGAAACAGTGTCAGAGGGATGATGTGACCCTCCTGCCAAAATGTTTGGGCACCCTGTTCTAAAGGAACTGCAAAGTTGTAAGAAGCGCAACACATAAAACAGACAATTGTTTTCAGTGAACGTTGTTCCCAGGATCAGATCAGCAACTGAAAGTCACAGGGCCCAAAGGGCAGCCTGCTGGTTAATGGGGATTCATGGAGAGTGTGGCATGTAATGAAATGATGTGACTGCTTGACCACAGACCTGGCTCACAAATCAACCCACATTGCTTAGCAATCTCATGACTCCTTCACCAAATGCCTAATGCTACACTGACCCACTCAGCCTGTATCTATGAGAGCAGGTTCACATGTGATGTTTTCCCTGCCATTCACAGCTATGAAGAAAAACTTTGAAGTGTATCAGAACTTGGGGTCATCCAATTAAGGGCACAATCGTAAGTGCCCCTTCAGCTAGTGCGAGTCCCTTTCGCCAACTGAAGAGTGTTGCAAAAGTGCTGTAAAGCACTTTCGCACCACTGTTCAAGGAGATAGGCCAGCTCACAGATGCTTTACTCCACCGGATCCTGAGTCTCCGTGTCGAGCCAGTGGCCTGACACAGAGGCCCTTGATTCTACGCTGATCCTTGGGTCACCGTAGAATCGAGTGGCCCCATTGCAGGGCTACTTGCCTTACCCAGGGGAAGGGGATGAATTTCTCCTTCTCCCAAGGAACGACCAGCACTGCCCATGTTGCATGTTGGATGCAGTGGCAGCCATTTTTGATGCTGCTGCAGCCCCACAAGCTGAGCAGCTCATGTTTGGGTTGTTAGTTCCCAGGCTGGTGCATTTACCATCTTCTTGTGAGTCCTGAGTAGACAGAATGCTTAATCATGGTTTGTTTTCCAGAACAATAGTTAAGTATTATGACTGAGCACCCTAACCATGCTTAAAGATTTACCAAAACCAGGATATGAAACCATAGAAGTGAGTTTACAAAGCATGGTTGCAGCGTAATCCGCAATGAGCATACCACAATGAATACCCCTCACTGATAGCTCCCTATCTGTGCCCTGCAAGGATAAGGCTCAGCTTGCCAAACTGAACTATGGCTAACCATGCCTAAGCATGATGTCAGTACCAAACCAAACCAATCAGCTCACTGAGCCAGCAATACCAAATGCTTTCTTTTCACCTCCTCAGCAGCTTCTGAGTGTGCTTCCGAGGCGGACCTACATCAGGGCCATAGAGCTTGGCATTTCTGTAGATGCTGTAGCTGTTCAGAAGACGGCGCAGCTGTTTGAAGTCCTGTCCTAGCTGGATGCCGTCGATAAAAATGTCAGCCTTTGACGGGTAGCTGTTAGGCTCTGAAGAAAACATACACAGGCATAGCCTTTCCTTAGGTCAGGGGCAGCCATGACTCATTCAAAATGTGCACAGTGGTAATCATCAACCACAAGCACAGAACATTAAACATGAAAATGGTTTTGAGATATGCCTTAAAGCAGGGGTGTCCAAAGTTTTTGGCAGGAGGGCCACATTGTCTCTCTGACACTGTGCCAGGGACAGGGGGAAAAAAGAATTAATTTACATTTAAAATTTGAATAAATTTACATAAGTTTACATAAATGAATATATTAAAGATGAACTTATATGAATGAATGAAGGTCTTGCAATAGCTCAAGACCTATGAAAGGCCTTGCACAAAGCAAGGCTTGCCTTTCCTTTGCTGCCGCTACTGCATCACAGACGTGAAACAGCAAGAAGTGGAGGGAGCTCTCATCCCACAGCTCATGCGAGAGGTCAAACAGTCACTCTCACTGAGAGCGGTTGCGTCGGGCCAGTGTGGGCTCCAACAAATCTCCAGAGGGCCAGAGGCTCATTGGAGACTGGGGGCTCCCTGAGGGCCGCAAGTGGCCCCAGGGCCGGGTTTTGGGCACCCCTGCCTTAAGGCAACACTCAGAACTGGAGATATGTCAAACTCCAAAAGGCACATTCTCGCTGTTGCCTGCCCTACACATATAGCAGACTGCAGAGGTAGTAGCGTTTCAGACAAAAGGACGTGATTTTGAAATGCTCTCCATGTTTAAACATATACAAACACACATTCCATGCAATAAAAATCCAGCTCATCAGGGAGAAAGTTCTGCTGTGCTAAATTTTATACTTTCAATAAGCCTTTCACATAGGGGAGGATTCATAAATAGGAACCCCTACCTGCCCAGGGAATCTGAAGTGGTACAGTCAATTCTACTATCACATTCTACTCTATGCAGACTAAGCCTCCGTGTAGCTCTCAGAAGTGCCCAACCTTGTATTGTTCGAGCCAGCATGTAGAAATAGTCCCTGGATGATAGCCCAGCCCAGGTAAACATTTTATTTCAACTGATCCCTGGCCATTCTAGCTTGGGCTGCTCATAGCCTCCATCACTTCAGGCTCGGAGCCCATTCAAGATCAGAGCTCACAAAACTGGATATCCCTCTGTACCAAGTTCTTCTTTCCTGCCTTGATGGCATCTGTTCACAAAGCAGCAAGAGGTGCACAAAGTGTTCTTTGAAAAACTCTGTGTACCCACCACCCAATAGTCTGTGCAACCCAGGTCTGCACCTACAGAGAGGTGAAACCTCCAGTGTAGCTTTGTGCATAATATATACTCCAACATGTGAGAGCACGTATATGATTCCCGTACCATTTCCAAGTTCCCAAGACATGCTGTAATTCTGGGAACTGGTATAGTCCAACAGCAGCTGAGCATTGGAGCTGTCCCACTCCAAGTTCCCTTTCCGCAGCAAGGCATTGAGTCCAAAGATCAGATGGAAATCTGAGCACTGTGCAAAATTGTACAGAATGTCCACTGTGCTTTCTGTGAATAGGGGGCAAATAAAAACAATAATGAATCAATGAGTTACGGCTGACATTTATCCCCACCCAGTCCTAGATGAGCTAATTCAGTACTGAATGTGGGGTAGGCGCCCCAGCAACATGTCAGCACAGTGGGGTCAATATGCTTCCGCTAGCCCTCTCTTACCCCTATGTCTGAACAGTGAGTGGGTTGTATTTGAATCTTTCCCCTGAAGTGCTCATTTTACACCTTGCAAGTAGAAAAGCATGCAAGAGGAAACATGCAAAAATGGAAGAACCCCCCCCCCCACCTGCAGCATGAAGTGACACGGCCTGTTCTACCACCTCCTTTGGCTGCATGTGGCCGCAAAGCTCTCTGCCAGCCAGTGGCATCATTAGGGTTTGAGTCACCCAGTACGAGAGGCCAGAGCATCACCCCCATGATGGACTTCCTCCCATGCTGTGGGTGGGGCAAATTCCGGGGCAGTGGGAGTACTGTTGCACTATCGCTACTTCCCTGCTGGTTTTTTTGGCTATAACATTTGATAGAATACAGATTTTTAAATGTGATTTGTTTAGTTAAATTCTGCATGAAATTACGCATCAAATGATATATAACATGACGTTACTATTCAAAAATACCAAGATATTAAAAATTCTGGTCGGTAGTGGTGTCACTCCTCCCCCCCATGCACATCATCTGTTGTGGCCTGCACCCCCTAGTGATGCCACTGCTGCCAGCTGCTCTGAGCTGACAGAGCAAGACTTTCCTAAAGCCTCTCACTGAGAAGGGAAGGCAAAAGGGTTCGGCTCTGTTCTGTATTTCACCTCACTTGGGAGAAGGCAGCCAAGGTGCACAGGAAGGAGGCCGCAAGGTTTGGGGCTGCACTGGAAGCCTGCCCCATGGCCACCAATGCCCTGGCCCTCCTGACCGGTTCATGAGCTGTGTTACTAAGCTTCTAGGTGTCATTATTTTCAGCAGCAGCAGCAGAGAGACCAACATGTAAGGAGCACAAATGGCTTACGTGTAATGGTGGTGTTTTTATGCTTTCTCCTGTACTGCTCCTGAAGGATGACCATCTCCTGGAAGGGCCACAAAGTCTGTAAGTGCTCCATGATGCCCGAAGGAGTGGATTGAAATCCACAAACATCTACAACATGAGAGGGGGGGAGGTTTCAGGATTACATTGAAAATATTGACAAACTGACAAAATTAAATTAACTTTTGAGCAGATAAATACAGCTGCTCCAATGTGCCCATAATTGTGTGCCATTTCTCAAGAGTAAGGTTAGGTCTGTACCTGCAACAGATTCAGTGTTAAAGTTTAGAGGTGGTGAGTTGGACTGTGCCATTTCAGTTTGCAGGTACTGAATCAAATTTATTCATTGTCCCCCAACGTAAACATCTCCCCGCAGGTAGAAAACTAGCATGACAGGGAGTAGGCTGAACTAGAGTCTTTCTCCCTGGAATGCTAGCTTTCTACTTACATGGAAGTGTTTGTGTAGGGGAGCATTCAAAATTACCCTCCATTCCCAGTCTGCAATCTGATGTGGTACAAATCACCCCACCATCTCAGGACTCTACTATTTCATTCCGCTTCGTGTGGAGAATAGACCACAATCAGGTTACTGAATGCCAAGCAATCAGTGTTTTAAAGGTATTTGAATATTTCATCTAAGCATCAGAAAACTTGTTGTCCCAGATTTGCTTCTTGCTAGAATCTTCTTCTGCATACCTAGAGGAGAGAAAAGTGAAATGCTGTAAACAAATAAATAACTATGCCTTTAATATTGAAAACTAAGGCTGCCATCCTAGTATACACACTTTCCTGGGAGTAAGCCACATTGAATGCAATGGGATTTACTTCCTGGAAATATGTACAGACTATGCTCCACTTGCTTGGTACAAGGAATGCATTTTGTGCCAAGGAAAAGGGATTAAAAGAAGGAAGGTGTCTACAGTACAGTAAAGTGCATCCTACCCACATTCAAGACAATGGTGGCTCTTTATTTTGATTCACACTTGGCTAGAGCTGTTTCTGGGGAGGGTGGAGTAAATATAAAGAAATTAAAATCACTGGACATAGAGAAGGAATGTAACTATTAGCGAGCTGTGTTAGGTCCTTGAATCCATCACCACAATTGCAAGTGTCAAGAACCATATCCTGAGGGGTCCCAGCCAGTCTGGCAAGCAGTGAAGACTCTGGACAATTCAACTGGCTTCACATAATCTTGTCATCATTCCATATTGATCCAGTAAACCAAATATACCAGCACATACTGTGCTAGAGTGAAGAGAGATTTCCAAAAAGTATACAAGATTGTTACGTTCTCTGCCATGTCCAGCACATTACTGAGGCAGAATCAGTTTTGCAAACTACCCGTGTACACCTCTTGTTTCAGGTGCTTATTTCTCCATCAATACATTAATTTCTCTGTGTTGCTGAGTCAAAAGCAAAAAGCTTTACTTCAACAACTTGAGAAAGTATTGTCTGACAGCACTGTTGATTTTGCTGATTCAGTTAAAAACAATTTTAAAAAATGCTACTATATCCATCAAAAATGCCCCATGCTTGATTGTCCTGAAATAACCAGGAGCACCGTAAATGATGATGCTAAGTGTTCAATAGGCAGACACTTGAATAAATTATAGCTCCTGGTGCAGGCATACAGAATTGTCAGCAGCTCTCCACGGCCTGAAACAGTATGAAATCAGCATGTACACCTAGCACAATAGAACCGCTGACACCCCTTTCTGAAAAGCCTCTCTGAAAAGCCTGAGCAGATGTTCTAGAAAGAGGATTTTTTCCTCCCACTTAAATGTATCATGTAATACTATCCGCAAACACAACATGCAAGGAGGGGTATGGGGATTTTTTGCTAGCTCCCAAGAGAGGAATTCTCACATTTGTTTGCAAAAAGACCAGTCTCCTAACCAGATCTTAATTCCTCAAAAGAAAGGTGACCTGAAAGTCAGGTGATCTGCTTGAAAGTCCTTTTCCTTTAACCACAGGTGTGCATGAGACTGATTGTGGCTACTCAGTCACAAAAGAGTACTTGGTATCTGCCCAAATGCACATTTCTAAGAAGAAATGTGTAGTTTTTGTATTATTTCACCCATCTGTTATAAATGCCCAATCCTATGTGGGCCAGCTGACAGCAGGACATTCTGCTGGCAGCAACTTCCTTACTGCAGTCATAAAAAATACTCTGGAAATGCGCAGAGTAGCAAGCTACAGGAGCACCAGTGGGAAGGTGGAGCCATCCCGCACCTGCTGGTGGAGTGACGTGGACGCTGCAAGGTGAATAAGGACATTGGGGGAGGCAGAATGGGATGGGGGAGGTCGGAACGAAGTGGTAACAGGGCAGGGAGGATGCAATGGGGTGTCAACAGGGGCAGAGGGAGGTGGATTGAGTCCAAGAAGGGGTTCGGATTAGGTGACAGGAGCCACTGTAGAATCCTAGACCCCTTCCCAGACTCAATTGTGCGGCGTGGGTCCATGTGGGCCTGCAACAGCAAATTTGCAAGCATCGGTCCAAGTGGACCCCTCCATGATGAAGAGGCTTACCCTTGGGCCGGGGTGCCCAAACCCCGGCCCTGGGGCCACATGCGGCCCTCGAGGCCTCTCAATATGGCCCTCAGGAAGCCCCCAGTCTCCAATGAGCCTCTGGCCCTCCAGAGATTTGTTGGAGCCCGCACTGGCCCGACGCAACTGCTCGCAGTGTGAGGGCGACTGTTTGACCTCTCACATGAGCTGTGGGAAGAGGGCGCCCTCCACTTCTTGCTGTTTCACATCTGTGATGCAGTAGCGACAGCAAAGGAAAGGCCAGCCTTGCTTTGTGCAAGGCCTTTTATAGGCCTTGAGCAATTGCAAGACCTTCATTCATTCATTCAAGTTCGTCTTTAATATATTCATTTATGTAAACTTATGTAAATTTATTCAAATTTTAAATGTAAATTAATTCTTTTTCCCCCTGGCCCCCGACACAGTGTCAGAGACATGATGTGGCCCTCCTGCCAAAAACTTTGGACACCCCTGCCCTTGGGTAAGGGAACAAATGTTCCCCTGTATCCGCCCCCCCCATAGGATGCAATGGTAGCCATTTTGGTGCCACTGCGTTGGTAGTGGTGGGGAAAAAAGGACTGAGCTGTTAGACTAGTTGTGTGAGTTCAACTCAGTGACCAGGCTCAGCCAACAATGGCATCCCACTGCGCATGACTCTGGTCAATGTGTTCAATTGTACACTATGAATGAAGGCCTCAGATATCCATTCATCTCTTCTTATGTCTTAAAATCTTCTGTCATGATCATCTGAAATAGCTTCAACCTCCAACCTACCTTCTTGTGCCAGTGAATCTTGGAAGATCTCTTCTTCTACTGTCGGCGATTTGTTAGGATCGAAGATCAAGTAGTCAGTTTTGGTGCCGCCAAATCTCAAAAGGCCCGGAGACAAACCTCTTGCTAAGGCACGCAACCTTGTATTGCTGGGGAAGTGAATTTCAAAAAAGCAATGAAATGCTGTCCCATCAAAGTGGCTTCAATTCATCTCAACCCAGCAGTTCCCAAACTCTGCTCCTGTGACCTGCTCACACAGGAGACTGTCTGCTTGAAGGTTCACTGCTCTGGCCAAGGCTCACCTCAGTCAGCCTCCACTGGGAATCCATAAAGTGGTTCCTTCTTATTGACATGTTGGATGATCCAAAGAGGGACAGTGTGGGTGAAGTTATAGCCTCCAGTTGCACAGTTTCTATAGAAGTGTTGCTGGAAGAGCATAAGAAGAAGCCCCCTGTACCATTCCAGAAAGAATGGACTAGCCCTAGCTCCTTTGCAGCCTTGCACAGTTTATTCCAGGTTGAAAAACTGGGTTTTCCCATCACCAAAATCAAGAAACCTCAATGCTGGTATGAACACAAGCTAAGCTTGCCCCTGATCATGCAGGAGTATCCTAAGATCCAGCAAATATTGCCCCTAATAGACACTCTTGGCTAAATGAAAATAATCTAAAATGGACATTTTCCATTTCCTCATCATCACAGTCTGAGACTGAGGGCCAACTGGCACAAGATGCGGGGCATCCGTGATTAGGTCTCTAGAAGTTTGTTCCCTTGTTTAAAGTTGCTGGGGGGCAGGAAAGAGGTCTGAATTGGAACAATGGACTTGCTAGGACAATGCTGTCAAACTCATGGACTCCTGCAGAGAAGATCTGTATGGTCTTCTTCACGCAATGGTCTTCTTCGCGCAATGCATCACCTGAACCAGAGCAGTGGTGCTGGGCAAGTTGCTGAACCCTTTCCCTCCCACTACAACACCATTTGTACATAATTTTTCCCACGCAGAATGAACAGTGGATCAGGATGTGCAATTTAGACTACGCAAATAGCATGGAGGAGAGGATTAAGCACAAATCCTCAGGGCTAATGGAAGCCCCACCCTGTACCCAGCCTTGGGGGGGGGGGGCAGGAGAGGCAGTGGAAGACCTGCATCATGTACAATTTGACCCAGAGCCTTTTCCTCTAACAGGAAGAGTTCAGCTGGAAGGCACATGGTCTGCGAGGAGACCAGTGAACTGAGGATTTCCCTTGACCAGAATGATGAATCATGAGTTCAAGTTTTTACCAACATACAAACATTTCAAAGTCTAAATAAAGATGTCATTTCAAATCAAAGTGCCCAAAGCTTTCACCAACAATTTATCAGACATAAAAAAAAACTTGGATGACTGCTCCTGAAATTAGGCTCAGTTCTTAGCGAGGATATTGCTATCAAATAGTTTGAGAACTTGTCTGCAATACGTAGGCAGCGTTTATTGGGAATCTGGGCAAGGCTCTGGCATTGTCTTGCCAAGTTTTGATTTAGCTTAACAACTGCCATTACTGAGGTTTGCTTCTCTGGGGCCTGAACTTGGGTTAGGGTTCAACAGAGGTCAGTCCCAGTATTTATTTTCAGTGCCAATGCCTGGGCTACATGAAGAAACAAGAAAAATGCCTCTGAGCATGTGCAAAGTGACCGTAGCCTATCTCCACACACTTGGGATTGCACAGCAGCTGAAAATGCTTGCTGGCAGACATTGGTCCTTTATGCAACTTATGTTAGATACTCTCTAGACCAGTGTTTCTCAAACTGTGTGTCAGGATCCGCTAGGTGGGTTGCCAAACAATTTCAAGTGGGTCCCCATTTATTTAAATATTTTATTTTGAATATATTAGACTCAATGCTATCATGGTATGTGACTGCATTTGGGGAAATGTTAAAGATCTGTACTTTTAACAGGCTACTATGTATACACTTTTAACAAAGTTAGTAAATAGAACCTACTCCTGGGTAAGTGTGGGTAGGATTATAGTCTAGGATTGTTAAAAATACTCCTGCCTGATGATGTCACTTCTGGTCATGACATCACTTCCGGTGGGTCCTGACGGATTCTCATTCTAAAAAGTGGGTCCTAGTGCTAAAAGTTTGAGAACCACTGCTGTAGGGAATCATCCCCTGCTCATACATATTTTTCAAAGGCTTCTGATGGCTAAGCCAGAACTTTTGTCCCTAATATATAATGTTCTGCACTTTGTTTGGAAGCTTTGTGGGATGCCATTATGCATTTACAGGTTTGCCACCCAAAAAAATCATGTTCACTTTCTGAGTCTCCCTACACATACCATGCCACCATGACTACTAGCTAATTACACAGGCCTACAAAATTGAGGGTCAGAGAAGTTTTCCCCAAACTTTATGGTGGTTTGATATAAATTGGACGTGATAGGACAAAACAGATTCCAGATAGGGCAAAACAGATTTTTGGAATCAGCACTCCAGATATACCCAGGAATTGGTGTAACATTTAAGGAAGCAAAATGTGTGTTGGCCTGTGTTATTTTCTTCCCTGCAAGTCTCTCCTCAAAGCTCATATTTCCCATGAATGCTTGACCCACTCTGTACCCCTCTCTAGCCAAAACAAAGTCAAAGTGGCTCAGTTCAGACACTGCACCAAACTTTGAGCTGGTTTGAGCTTCTCAACGTACAAGCAACCCATGATTCAGAGCTGTTTATCTGCTTTCATACATCTGCTCTACCTTCCACTCTTTAGATATAGCAATCTCTAGCATCAGAGCAACTGGTACAACTACAGTTTGCCAATTCCAATAACAAGCTAAATCCCTCCCCCTCCATCCTGCTATTCCCTCTTCCCAGCTGAAATCTAGATTGTAAACTACATGGGGCAGAGAGCTATCCATTTTTGTTTATTTACATTGCTCTATTGATGGCACTGTATCAATGAGTAGTAATTCTCCCTGGGAGGATAAATTGCAGGATATTAGACACTCCCACAGCATGTGAACCTACCTGGAATGTCCTTGCCTGCCTTAGATAATGGCAGATGCCTGAGAGAGGCTACAGCTGAGCCAGCTGACCCAAGGTTGCATCAGTTAAAGGCAACAGATAGCAGAATATCAGCCACCCACAACTTCCTCATTGAGGTGATAAGGCACCAGAGTTAGTATCAAGGAGTCTTGGTTAGCAGCTGTTGTTTTTTGCTCCACTTTCCCTTTGCTCCTGGAGGCTTGAGGATCAAAGGGCATTGAGCAAACAAGAGCTATGATGGATGTAGTCATCCTTGACTTTCCATGAAGTCTTTGCATGAAGACTTCATGCAAAGGTGGGGGAAAACTGAGTGAAGACCGAAGGGAGGTGTGCAGTGTCGGATTTAGGAATAAGCTGAACAAACTACAGTGTAGGGCCTCATAATTCTCAGGGCCTAAACAAAAAAAATTCAGAATTTTTGGGGAGAGCTTTTAAAATGTTATGTGTGCTGAATACGCTGTGTGTGTGTGTGTGTGTATGTGTGTGTGTAAGTAAAACGTGGACCTTTTCAAATGGCTCGTGAAGCAAGTTTTGGTGTAATTTTTTTTAAGGACCTCCAAGCTTTATATAGCTTAAGGTAGTGGTTCTCAAACCTTTTCAAACCTGGTTCTCAAACCAGGACCCACTTTTCAGAATGCAAAACTGTCAGGATCCACCGAAAGTGACATCATCAAGCAGGAAGATGTTTTAACAATCCTAGGGTGTAATCCTACCCACATTTATCTAGGATTAAGTCCCATTCATTTATATGCTTGTTAAAAGCATAGTAGCCTGTTGAAAGTACGTTCGGATGTGTAACACTTCCCCAAATGCAGTCACATATCATAGCAACATCAAGTCTAGTATATTAAAAATAAAAAAATATTGACATGAATGGGGACCCACCTGAAACTGGCTCGTGATCCACCTAGTGGGTCCTTACCCACAGTTTGAGAAACACTAGCTTAAGGCCTTATGAAGTCTAAATCTGGCACTGGATGTGTAGATTCATTGCCTACACAGAATTACCAGATACCCATACCTCCATATGGCATATTATCTAATATCGTTAGAGCAGCAGTGTTATATTTTGTAAAGTGCTTTAACGGCCCAATCCCAGCTTCGAGATATGCTAGTGGATCTCCATGTATGGTGGTGGAACGACAGCCCCACCAGTGCAGATGCCCACCTGCGATGGCCAAATCTTCATACATGGAGGGAAATTGCTCTTTTTGCTGCTTCTCCTCATTATGGGAAGGGCCATGGAGTTATGTGACTCGACTCTCTAGGGCCACTGGCACAGCTCTCACACTTCCAAGTGCACTTGCACAGAAATAGGCTTTTGAAAAATGCTGAATTTTAATACAGCCATTGCCCAAAGTGGAAGCTCTGTGGCATACCATCCTCCATCTACCCCTCTGTGCACGCAACATTTATTTGCCAGTTCTGTCCTTTAAAAAAGAAAATGACCCAGAATCTGGGAAGCAGAAGAAATTGTGTATAAGATCTACCTATACAGCTTTGTATCTGTGGTTTCAAACACAGATACAGACCCAAATACATCTGTGGTCACATATAAACTGGCGCAGTGACGTTGCTAGGGCAGTGCGAGGGGGTGCAGGCTGCACCAGGTGACACGCATGGGGGGTGACACCACTACTGGCCAAAAAATTTTAAATCTTGGTATTTTTTAAATAATACAACCATGTTGTCTATCAATTGATGTGCAGTTTCATGCAGAATGCAATGAAACAAACCTTGTTGAAATATTTCTGCCTGTTTGACCCTTGCCCAGCTTGGCTGATTAGAGCTGCCGGGGGGGGGGGACTGGCTGAGTGGACGGGGAGGGTGGTCAATTCTTCCTTGGTGGAGGGGACGTTGCCGCTCGCCTTGAAGCGGGCGGTGGTTCGCCCCCTCCTGAAAAAGCCCTCCCTGGATTCCACTGTGTTGAATAACTACCGGCCAGTCTCCAACATCCCGTTTCTGGGCAAGGTAATTGAGCGGGTGGTGGCGACCCAACTCCAGAGGGTCTTGGATGAAGCAGATTATCTGGATCCTTTTCAATCTGGTTTCAGGCCGGGCTTCGGAACGGAAACTGCCTTGGTCGCCTTGGTGGATGACCTACGCCGGGCACTGGACAGGGGGAGTGCGTTCCTGTTGGTCCTGCTGGACCTCTCGGCGGCTTTCGATACCATCGACCATGGTATCCTTCTGGGCCGACTGGCCGAGTTGGGAGTTGGAGGCACAGTTTTGCGGTGGTTCCGCTCCTACTTGGAGGGTCGGTCCCAGATGGTGGTGCTGCGGGATGCCTGTTCGACACCCTGGCCTTTGAGGTGCGGGGTGCCGCAGGGTTCAATTCTGTCCCCCATGCTATTTCATATCTACATGAAACCGCTGGGAGAGGTCATCCGGGGGTTTGGAGTGAGGTGCCATCAATATGCTGATGACACCCAGCTCCTCCAGACTCCAGGATGGCGGTTGAGGGCCTGGAGCGCTGTCTGGAAGCAGTGAGGATCTGGATGGGGGCTAACAAGCTGAAATTAAATCCGGATAAGACAGAGGCTCTCCTGGTTCGGAAATCCTCGATGCAGGTGCTGGATTATCAGCTTGCTCTGAATAGGGTTGCACTCCCTCTGAAGGAGCAGGTTCGCAGCTTGGGGGTCCTCCTCCTGGACTCACAGCTGCTCCTGGATTCCCAGGTGGCGGCTGTGGCTAGGGGGGCCTTCGCTCAGCTTTGGCTGGTGCGCCAGCTGCAGCCGTACTTGGATTGTGCAGACCTGGCCACGGTGATCCATGCCACGGTGACATCGAGGTTAGATTATTGTAACGCGCTCTATGTGGGGCTGCCCCTCAAGACGGTTCGGAAACTGCAATTAGTGCAGAATGCGGCAGCCCGTGTGGTCACCCGTGCAGCAGCCCGTTTGACTCTGTCAGTCCGCTTCTCCGGGGGCTACATTGGCTGCCCATTTGTTTCCGGGCCCAATTCAAGGTGCTGGTTTTGACCTTTAAAGCCCTATACTGCTCTGGGCCAGGATATCTTAGAGACCGCCTACTCCCGTACAATCCGGCTCGCCCTCTCAAGTCATCAGAGAAGGCCTTTTTACAAGTGCCACCACCCAAGGAGGTCCGGGGGGCGGCTGCAAGAAATAGGGCCTTCTCGGTAGTGGCACCAACATTATGGAACTCCCTTCGCCTTGGCTTGAGAAAGGCTCCCTCTCTTGAGAGTTTCTGGCGAGGCCTGAAGACACTGCTATTTACACAAGCCTTCTGATTTTTTGGCCTTTTTAACATTTTTTACACATTTTGTAGTTTTTACAGGCCTGATTCCTCTGTGACTTGCTCTTTTGTACTCTTTTTATTCTGTCTTTTAATCTGACTACTGTTTTTATGGTCTCTGTTAATGTGTTTTTAATGTTTTTATTTGCTATTTGTCTTAATTTATGTTTTTAAATGTGTTTTTTACATGTTGTTAGCCGCCCTGGGTTCCTTTAGGGAGAAGGGCGGGATATAAATAAAGTTTATTATTATTATTATTATTAACAGTATTTATATACCGCTTTTCAACTAAAAGTTCACAAAGCGGTTTACAGAGAAAAATCAAATAACTAAATGGCTCCCTGTCCCAAAAGGGCTCACAATCTAAAAAGATGCAAATGAATACCAGCAGACAGCCACTACAACAGACCGTGCTGGGGTGAGGTGGGCCAGTTACTCTCCCCCTGCTAAAAAAAAGGAGCACCCACTTGAAAAAGTGCCTCTTACCCAATTAGCAGGGGTCTAATTATTATTATTATTATTATTATTCTATCCAAAGGTACAGCCAAAAAACCAGTGGGGGTGGGACAATGGTGCATCACCATGCCCACTCCCTGGGGTGTTGCCCCACCCACTGCATGGGAGCAGGTCCATGGTAGGGGTGACCGCACTGGCCTCCTGCACCAGTTGATGCAATCCCTCGTGACACCACTGAACTGGTGCAATGTAGCGACTGGCTACATGCACAGCAAAGACAAGCTCACTATCTTGACTTCTAGGAAAACAGGATTCCTGTGACGTATCTCACAAGCCAAAATGCCAGGAGGGAACCACAGGAAATGGCAAAGCAAAATATTTTTGCCAGGCAGATAATTAAGATCACAATTACTCCTTAAAGGCATGGATGTCGGCTCATTCATCCTCCCCCACTTTACAACCGAAAGATGAAATGATGGGTAAGGAAAAACATTACAAAGGAAGTCCTTATGGGGTAGCCACCAGGAAAGGCAAGGCGGACTCCCCATTGCAGCTTAGTCTGGATTCGTTGCCACTGAACTTGCTTTGACTACATGTTGCAAACACAACTAAGGTACAAGGTTGTGCGATTCCCTCTACTGTTTCAGCACATGTTCAGAGATGAACATTCATTTTAACAGATGTGAAAACAGGGTTGTAGGTTTCCATCTTAATCAAACTTCTCTAAAGGATGAAATATTGAACTGAGGGTCAGAAAACCCTAATTTGATGCAGGGGTGAAGGAATCAGGACTGGGACTAAGGTCTGGGGGGGGGGAGCGGTTTCAATCATTTGTCCCACAATAGTCCCAATCTGGATCAGGCCCCTCCGTGGATAGTATTTGCCCCAGCTGGGAAGCCGGTGACAGGGGGAAGATGCAATGACACCTTTGCAAGGGGGGTGGATATACCGCACCCCCAGGGACAAATTGACTGGTGAGAATCAGCTCCCCTAAGAAGAAGCTGACCATTCCTGCAGCAGAGAAACTGCCATTGGCAGGCACGCCCTCGACAAAATTCATCAGCACTGGAGAGACTGGAAAGCACCCACAAACTTTCAGGCTTGTTTTTAAGGCTTTGGGCAAGAGGCAGACCATTGCTTGCACAGTGCAGTCGGTGGACATGGCATTTGCAAGAGTTTTTAAAATAAAACCAGAGCCTGCACACTCGTGTGAGAAAGAGAGAGAGAGACCCAATTGTTTAACAAAAAGCAACAGCTAAAGGGATTTTCACATTGGGGGTGGAAATGAAGAAAAGCCGAGTGAAAACAGAAGTGGATTTTCCTGTGCTCAGAAATGCTCCTTTTATTCTGTGTCCACCCACCTGAGCCACTCTTTTGCATCTGGCTCTGGCCTTCAGTATTCTAGCAAAAAAATCAATTAGGTTCTGGTAACCTGAAGTCTGCCCCCCCATCAACTTTTTTCATGCCATGATCCCAATCAACCAGAGACTGGGGGCCCACCATTGGTTCCACCCACTCTCCACACTCGTTACACCCTCCCATCACTGTTCACTGTAACCAAATATTATTACAAATATATAATTTGTATATTTTTACAAAAAATAAAAATTTTGCTTTTTTTACATAGCAAAAAAAGGTTACTATGAAGCCTGGCACCAGTGAAAGCTATTTTAGCACAGTTAAGAACCTGGAACACCATCTCTTGATACCTCAAGGGGTACACCAGATACCTCCCCCTCTTTACCTGGTGGTGCTCTGGTCCAGTGGTCTTCAACTTTTTTCATTCCCATTCCTAACTATTTTCATTCCCTGTTGAAGACTCAGTTGCGAGACCACAACTGAGGCTTTGTGACCCCACTGGGGTCCCGACCCCAAGGTTGAAGAACGTCGACCTTGGTGGGCCGCTGTGAGATACAGGAAGCTGAACTAGATGGGCCTATGGCCTGATCCAGCAGGGCTCTTATGTTCTTATTGACCTAAATAAGCATTTCTCAACATTTGTCCCCTGCTGTACCACTTGATCCACCTGTTGGTAGTACCCACCTATCCATTCTGGATTGGGGGCCCTGATGCAATGCAACACACACTGGTAAGAGGCTCAGGGTGGATGGGAGGGCTTTTTCAAACACACAAAGTGCACACTGGAGCTCTGCCTACCAAGTCAAGCCTCCTCCTGCTGCATTGTGTTGCTGGGTCTGGGGGTCCTGTGAGTACCACTGCAAGTAAGTACCACCACCGCTGCCTGAGAAACACTGCCCTAGATGGTGGAAAGAAGAGTGCCTCTGACCTGATGCAAAGTGCTTTTCAGGACTCACCTCCAGTTTCCTCCTCCCCACGTCCTACTGAGGTTAGGGCTGCAATCCTAGGCGTCCCTTCCTGAGAGTAAGCCCCGCTGAAGACCATGGAGCTTACTTCTGAGTAGGCTAGCATAGTGCCTTCTCTCCACCAACCCCCCTTGCCCAGGTGCCCGCGAGGGGTCTCCTTACCCCAGGAAGGTGATGTAGCGGGGGTCAGTGGCCAGGTTGGCATCCAGGGTGATGGATAGGAAATCCGGGCTCACCTCCCGCTCCGGGGGGCCCTGCAGCTGGAAGCTCAGCCTGCCCCCCGCCGCCCGGCATTCTCCCAGCAGCAGCGCCCAAGAGAGGAGGAGTCCCGAGAGTGGCGGCATCCTCCTGGCCGGCTCTGCCTCTGGGAGCGCGGGAGGAGCCCTTTTCTGAGCCCGGCAGCCCTGCCCAGCCGCCTCCCGCCTTGATCCCCAGCCAAGCCGCCCCGCGGCGGGCACAGAGCCAGCCGGGGGGGAGGCCGGATCCGGGGCAGGATCCCCACTTACTCAGGCAACAGCAGAGCACTCCCCCCCCCAGCACGCACCAGAGGGTTGGATGCTGGCGGGAGCAATGGGAAAAGCAAGGCATAAGAACATAAGAAGAGCCCCACTGGATCAGGCCAAAGGCCCACCTAGTCCAGCTTCCTGTATCTCACAGCGGCCCACCAAATGCCCCAGGGAGCACACCAGATAACAAGAGACCTCATCCTGGTGCCCTCCCTTGCATCTGGCATTCTGACATAACCCATTTCTAAAATCAGGAGGTTGCGCATACACATCATGGCTTGTACCCCATAATGGATTTTTCCTCCAGAAACTTGTCCAATCCCCTTTTAAAGGCGTCCAGGCTAGACGCCATCACCACATCCTGTGGCAAGGAGTTCCACAGACTGACCATACGCTGATTAAAGAAATCTTTTCTTTTGTCTGTCCTAACTCTCCCAACACTCAATTTGAGTGGATGTCCCCTGGTTCTGGTTTTGTGTGAGAGTGTAAAGAGCATCTCCCTATCCACTCTGTCCATCCCCTGCATAATTTTGTATGTCTCAATCATGTCCCCCCTCAGGCGACTCTTTTCTAGGCTGAAGAGGCCCAAATGCCGCAGCCTTTCCTCATAAGGAAGGTGCCCCAGCCCCGTAATCATCTTAGTCACTCTCTTTTGCACCTTCTCCATTTCCACTATGTCTTCTTTGAGATGCAGCGACCAGAACTGGACACAATACTCCAGGTGTGGCCTTACCATAGATTTGCACAACGGCATTATAATACTAGCCGTTTTGTTCTCAATACCCTTCCTAATGATCCCAAGCATAGAATTGGCCTTCTTAACTGCCGCCGCACATTGGGTCGACACTTTCATCGACCTGTCCACCACCACCCCAAGATCTCTCTCCTGATCTGTCACAGACAGCTCAGAACCCACCAGCCTATATCTAAAGTTTTGATCTAAAGTTTTAAAGGCAGCCTCTAGGCATGTGCAGAGTGCGAAGTGGCTGGCGAACCGGAGCCCAGCTAGGAGGGGCCAAGCCCAGTGGGAGGCTTTGGGCCAGTGTGGTTGCCTTTTGGGCTAGTTACCTCCAGGGGGGCTATTGTGGGGAGAAAAGGAGGGGGACGTGGACACCTCCAGACCTCCCAGTGCCTGAGGCGGCATGCCAAATGCTATCTCCCCCCCCCCCGCACTGCTGGTCCAGTAATATTGCTGCCCCCACTTAATCAGGCAGCAACGGGACCCCCCACCACCCCATCATGCACACCACCCTCTTTGGCACCAGGGCTTAGTCTGGGTTGGATGCTAGCTGGGGCAATGGGAAAAGCACAGGCAGCCTCTGGGCATATGCAGAGTGCACACGTCACCCTCCCTGAATAATGACACCCTGGCCTGAAGGGCATAGCGGCTGGCAGAGTGGAGCCCGGCTAGGAATGGTCAAGCCCAGTGGGAGGCTTTGGGCCAGTGCGGGTGCCTCTTGGGCTAGTGGCCTCCATTGGAGCTGTTGTGGGGAGAAAAGGAGGGGGACACAGACCCCTCCAGACCTCCTAGTGCCTGAGGCGGCATGCCAAACACAACACCCCCCTCCCGCTTGCCCAGTGATGTGCCAGCCTCTGCTCCTTCCACTTGCAGTGGGGGGGGGCAAGTAAGCGGACAGAGAAGATGCCCCCACCAAGTCGCTGCCTGAGGCAACAGCTTTGGGTTGCCTCATGGACGGGCCGGACCTGATGCTGGCTGCCTTGAGTTCTTCAGGGGAAAGGTGGGATTAAAAGGAACACAGCAAACTAAGTGTTTGTTCATCAAAGCAAACAATTGGCAGTTCCTGGTGACTGCTGCACTCAAGAACATCATTGCCCACCTGGCTTCTTCTTCTGGCCTTCCTGCCAAGATACTGGGGTGCCTGGCACTGAGCCCCCAACGCCACCCCCATCCTCCACAGTACATCAGATTCCACCATTGCTATCAGTTCAGGGGGTGAACCAGGGGGTGAACAGTCCATTCATGAGGTTGATTGAGGCAGCCTCCTCAGGGAGCATATTGGCAAGTGGCACCTACCACTGTTTGCTGCTCTTCCTCCTCCCTGGATTGAAAAGGGAAGCAGAGACAGAGCAGAACTGTAAGCATGCAGAAGAATGGCAGGCTGGGCTGGCCCAGACTGGTGGGCCTTGTGAGAGATGTTGGCCTTCGACTGGCACCTGATCAGGCCAACCATGGATGCCACCCCGTTTCTCAAATTGGGGGAAAAAAGTGATGTCACAGCATTCTTGAGAACTCAGACCCTTTTATTTTCGATCAGGGGTGCCCAAACCCTGGCACGGGGGCCACTTGCAGCTCTCGGGGGCTCCCAATCAGGCCCTTGGGGAGTCCCCAGTTTCCAATGAGACTCTGGCCCTCCAGAGACTTGCTGGAGCCCATGCTGACCCGATGCAACTGCTCTCAGCATGAGGAGACTGTTTGACCTCTCACCTGAGCTGTGGGACCAGGGCTCCCTCCACTATTTGCTGTTTCACATCTGTGATGCAGCAGCAGCAGCGAAGGAAAGGCTGGTCTTGCTTTGTGCAAGGCCTTTTGTAGGCCTTGAGCTACTGCAAGACCTTCATTCATTCATATAAGTTCCATCTCTAATAAATTCATTGATGTAAATTTATTCAAATTTTAAATGTAAATTAATTCTTTTTTTTTCCTGGCCCCTGACACAGTGTGAGAGAAATGATGTGGCCCACCTGCTGAAAAGTTTGGACACCCCTGTTTAGACAGACATAATTCCTGGCGTGACATCCCACGCAACGTAAGAAAGTTTGAAAAGTTTACATAGCTTACTCATAACTCTTTCTAATGGACTAAGAAAACACCTTCTAAACCTGCTTAAACCCATTTTTGCCCAGCCCACAGGTGTACACATTTGCGTATGTGCAACGTTGGTCAGAAATGGCTTAACTTTACACTGAGATCTTACTTTATCCAACCATGAATCAGGCTTGTGCAACTTCTGATTCAACCCCTCATTTATTTACTGTGTCTTTTTGCCAGGGCAATCAAGGAAGTTTACTGTTGAAAGTATGCTGGTCCATCAGGTGCCAACTACCCATCCTCGATTTTTGCCATCCCAGGGAGGAAGACAGTCAGAAGTTACCCAATGTTGGCCAGAAACCAGTTTCAGCCGCATTACAGGAGGAAGCCATCAAAAGCAAAGGTCGATCTTTCCACAATTGGAACAAACCCAAATGTGCCACCTGTTTGGGAACAGTAAGACACTCCGATGGTACACACCAAAAATTCCCATAACAGTATCTGGAACATCACAAGAGTACCAACAGTGTTCTCATAACATCAGAAAAGACTTCCACAACATGTTGATCACAAACATACCTGAAGGACAAATGTCCTGAAAGCATTCCTTGAAATAGGACTGGTTAACTGCTGTTGCGGAGACAGGATGAGTCCAGGGGTACTGATCCACCCCTCCCCACCATGAAGGACATAAATCATTTTTTTGTTTTGTTCAATGGCGACAATAATTCTCTGTACTTGTTTTATTTTGTACTTGAAAATCTGAGTGGGTGAGCAGGATTATGTATGAGAAGACAGTCCTTGAAGTATCAGAGGCCCAAACATTGGAGAATATAATTTTCTTTTTAAAAAAATATCTCTGTTTCCAAACTATGTAAAGCTTTAATGGTCACGACCAACACTTTGAATTGGCCTTGAGAACAGAAGGAAAGCCAATGAAGCTGGTACAAGCTGGAGTCACCCCCCAAACCAGTGCCGTCTACACTTTGAACCGGGTGAAGTTTCTGGACAATTTTCAAAAATAACCCCACACAAGGCATAATTGAAATAATCAGGAGATACGATAGTTTAATGATTCTAATTAACTGCCTTGGATAACAGTTTTGGTACAAATGTGGCATCAAACTATTTCACATAAATGTGAGAGTAGTACAAATTGGTACTCATCCATCTGACACACTGAAGATGCAAAGAGAGTTCAGGCACCTCTACAGGGTTCTTGGGTCTGGTCAATGAGGAAGACTTCTGCAAGACTCAATCAGCTCAATTAAGCTTAATATGTGTGGTATTAAGCTTTGTAAACTCAAAAAATAAGCTTTGGTGGTTTACGAAAATACATCTGTTAGTGATTTTGTGCTCTTTTGCTCTCCTTTTGCTTATTGAGGCTCTGGTGGGAGACCATGTATCGTGTTTGGTGTTGGTTCACAAGTTGTATAAGTCTGCTCCTGATGATTGCAGCTCTAATTCATACACACTTTATTGTGGAAAACCTGCAACACTTGAACATGTATTTGAAGGGATGTGTGGAACCATCCCAGCACACACATTGGTGGATGTCTGCAGATCCCTCAGTCAATGGCGTCAGTGGTGTATAGATACCAATGGGGAGCATTTCAAGCACTTGGTCTAATTAACTGTCAGTCCAATCCTATGCATGCCTACTCAGAAGTAAGTCCCATTATAGCCAATGGGGCTTACTCCCAGGTAAGTGTGGATAGGATTGCAACCTCGGTCAAACAACTTCTTTGTATACTATACATGATATATGTGTGAATTATAGCATAATGAATTTTACACTAAAAGTGTGTATACATTTTCTTGGGACATTCTTGTATTATACAAGGTGAAATATACTAAACCAATGTATTCTATAGCTTAAGAGTGTGGGTGATGTGGTGGGCAATTCCTCCATCAAAAATTTAGATAGCAATCTATACTTACCTGTGTGTATGTGCTCTTTTATAAGGATGAAATTCTGAGGACTCTTAAGTAGCCTGAGAAACTGTGCTACCCTTCAATACCATGTACAGACGACTTTCAAGTGTGTTGTGCAACTTGAGTTGTCAAGCAAGCCATGACTACATTCCTATCAACAGCTGAAATTTACATCTTCAGGAGCCTGAGTTTATTCCATTCATCATAAAACTGAAGATCATGGGATTTCTTAGAAAATTAGAATGAAAGGGTTTGCTTAAGCTGCTTCAAAAGAAAAAGGAGTACTCTGTAAATTGAAGGAAGTTAGGTTCCAACTGATTTTGTCAGCTCTATTTACTTGGACACTTTGGCTAGCTTTGCCCTTATGGCAAAGAAGATCCATGCTAATTTTCTGTTGTCTAAATCTTAAAGTTTCTTCCTTTTTTTATCAGCCGGTAAGATCTTGAAAATTATTGAAGCCTGTTCCATTTTGGAACCACTTTAATATTCTACGTTTTTAGCCTATGTTGGGTTTCAATTCTTCAGTTTCATTGTGTGTTTGGAGGGTCGAATTGTTATCGTTTGTTTTATATGTGCTTTTGTGCTTTTATATCGTAATGACCAATTGGTTATATAATAAATTTTCTTCACTAGATCACTTGGTCATTTTGGTTCCACCTGGCTCTGTAATTGGTCACCAGTAGAAAAATCTGTTACAGGGGTGGAGACTAGTTGTGAGCAGTACATGAAATCATTGCAGGTGACTCTATGCAAAGAGGTTATATCAAACTTCTGCCAGCAATGCTGACGCAACTTCCTGTATTATGATTACAACTGCTGGAAAATATTTTACCTAAGGTCAGGGTGAACCTCGTGTCATTACAACAGACATCACAAAGTCTCTTGAAATCTGAATAGCTTTTCTTTTCCCAGACTGTAAGGCCAAGCTTTAACAGCAGCGGCCTTCTCAGATTCCAGAGACCACTTGTCAGTACCAAAATCTCAGTTGTGTACTAAGGAGCCCTGACTGTGCAAATATTCTTCACTTTCATAATACCACCTTACGGCACCACAGATACAAAGTGTTGCCTATATTATCAGATTGTTAGGCTGTTTGCCCTTGAATTATCTAGCAGCAGCAACTTTTCAGGCACTTAGGGCCGATTCTATCCAATTTTCCAGTGCTGGTGCAGCTGTGCCAATGGGACATAAGCTGCATCCAGTGGTGGGAATGCAGGCACAGAGGCCCCCTCAAGGTAAGGGAGGGGCTGAACCAGTGCTGGATATTTGGATAGGATCAGGTAGAAGTCCTCCCCACCAGCACTCTGATTACAAATCTTTTTAACTAAGAATGCATAGCACATATATCTATTCCTAAAGCATGGTTTTGCCCAATAATAACAGGATTTTTCTCCACTTATACTTGTCAATTATCAAGCATTTGAGAGGGAGTGCAGGGAGATGTGCTCGTTTGACAAAAGCTACCTGGTGCAATCATGGCTGATTTAAACCCAAGCAGCCCATATCAAACCCCATCCACCTCTTGCATTACTTTGGTTCCAACTGCCAGTGTTGTGGGATTTGGGGCAATAAAAGGGAAAAGAGAAAACTTGGCAGAACTGTCAAGTGGAAAGTGAATCAACCGGAACCTGAACCCAACTCTAAGCATAAACTGAGAGACATTGCCTGTGAACCAGAAATGAATGCAAATCTAAAATCTCTTGGCTGCCTTGAACCCAAACTGGAACCTAACCCCCAACCTCCCACAAAAAGTGGTAAGTGGTAATCTAGTATTGGCATACAACTGTATGGTTCATTTTGCATTTTCCTGTTTTCTTTCTTGCATGTATTTTGTTTGCTAAATCATTTTAAAAAATGATTTTTAATTTTTTTCTCAAGTTAAATCGTTCTTATTGTATCCACTTTATCGAGTTACACTGCAAGCAATGGATATTAGTCTGCGTGATATGTGTCTAAACTGGTTCAAAGTGTCTGAATAGACTGGGCATAGATTACTTTTTTTGATTCACAGTGCATTCCTATACATGTCTACTCAGAAATTGTATTCAGTGGGACTTACTGTTGGGTAACAGGGTAAGATTGCAGTCTTAATGTGTGGACTGGGACTGACCCACACAATTAAAAACCCCGATGAAACTGAACTGCAATTAAACCCAACATTTTAATGGTTGTAGTCCATAGGGGAATCACTGAAAGTGTTGAAGCTGGTCAGCATAAAGGGGTCCTTCTTACTGAAGTCCTGCTTGTTACCCCTCCTTCTTTTTCCTCTTCCCCATAGATTTGGGTTCTGATAATCCATGAATCTCAAATATTTTCCTCCACTTTTCCTGTTTCTGATGAAATAAAAAACACATGAAAACATGTTGCACCCAGTAAAATAATATGCAGGTTGACCTGAATGTCTGATGTGCCTTAATAAACAGGAAGTGGGTTTCCTGATCTCTCTCTCTCTCTCTCACACACACACACACACACACACACACACACACACACACACACACACAGAGTTTACAATGCTGGTGAGCAAAAGCAAGTATGTAACCCAAAGAATTCCACTGAGGTCTGCAATTAGAAAGTATTCTGACTGTAACATGTGGTTTTTTCTCTAAGTAATCTGTTAGGAACAGGCCTCCATGACCTGATCCACACTTTCAGGCTTTTTAGAGGCATGTCATTAAATCAGTCATCACCTCAGCTGACAAAACTATATGGTTTACAGGAAGTAGTAAATGACAAAGCAGAAGAAGAACACTCATAGAATAAAATCAGTCAGTTGCAAACTTGATTGCCTCCAAGTCATCTCAGACCAACCGAAGATCTCTTACAGGTTAGAGGCAGGACATCAGCCTACAGTTATTATAGTTTGAATTGGTGCATTTGGTAGGAGACAGCCTTTTCCAGCTGCATATAGGTTATGGGACTCCTTGCAAGATCCATCAAGTTTCCGCACTGACCTCCTGCCTTTATTTCAGGCAGGCACTTAATTTGGTTTGTGGATCATTTTGTTAGCTTTGCTTTATTTTTCATCTGCCACCTCTTTGTGTATGTATTGCACTTTGGAATTCAGAATACGGACATGGTGGGATACAGAAGAGGTGGATGTCTGTAATGTCACTGTTGGCCCTTCTCTACTAGTATCTTTTATTAACAGGATTCTGATAAATGACCATGCTTAGGGAGGTGGTAAGTCAAATACAGGCCACTCTTAGAGGCACTTTTATCTTAGTTCCTCCAGTGTAGCTAAGTCATACCCATATATTAAAAATATATATATATATATTACTTTCATGATGGCCTAAGAAACACATTTCTGGAAATCTGGGGGGAGGGAAGCACAACCAATTTCCTAATAAGGCCACTGAATCATGCTTGCAACAGATCAAAAGAGGATTTTCCACAAAGAGCGATATTTTACAATGAAGAAGAGATTCACATCCATAGCAAACTAGGATATAATTTAATGATAAAAAAGACAAGGCACCTGAAAGGGACAATGAAAACAAGTCAGTTTATAGTTAGCTGAAGTCTTAGTTTCATGCTATATAAGAAGAAAGCACAGGGAGAAGAACTTTTGGACTTTTTATAACTAAAATAAACTTACTTACACATATACAGCAAATTACAAATAGATATTAAGGTAGAAAATCATGATCTGTTGACTCTCAGATTCATAAAGAAGAATGATTAGGAGGTATATCTGTAGGTATTTTCAGTAATTCTTCAACCACTTCTTGTAAAGCCTCAGCCTTTTCAGCCAAACGCATCTGCACCCAAAAACAAAGTCAAAATTACCCAGATAATAGAAACACTGCCTGCATGTAGGGGTTGGGGGTGCTGGCACTTTCCACTGCATCACAAGCAGACACACAAAGCGACTAATCTGAAATACACTGAAGCTACGTATAATATACATCAAAGACCAATTTGGATTTGTTTTTGCAACATCCCCCACCCCGTTTGCAAGAAGTCTCTGAAAAATTCCATGACCGGCTGATTTATGAGCTTGCCGATTCAGGATGAATAGGATGCCACATTCTTCTGGCCCTGAGATAAACAGGCCCATTTGCAGTCATAAAGACTGTGTCATTAGTCTCTAGCTAGACCCACCAACTTCACTTACAAGTCCATAGAAAGTCTTATGGTCTCACACAGGTGTCCTGAATGATGGCGCACCCCAGCTGCAACATTCCCAGGAAATGGTCATCTCCTCCAGGGAAACCCACCAAGGAAAATCTCAGAACAAAGGGTTGGTCAAGGATGAGCTCATCCCACAATAGATTATGTTATAGTCTATGAAAAAATTCCTATAAAGGTCTGGACAGACTCCTTAAAATGCATTCAAAGAACTGCTCAGCCCCTGCCAAGCTGCCCCTCAAGAAACCTTCCTCTGGGAAGCACTCTTGGCTCCCTTGCCCAACTTCTCTTCCCTAAGAACAGTGAAGGCTTATCTTCATCCCCCATCAAGTTTGTTTACTGAACCCTATATCTTCCTCTCCCTTTTGGAATATTTTTCTAACTAGGAAGACTGTTGTTTGGGCTAACTAGCCCTATGACATGCATCAACCTGAGTCTTAAAACCATCTCAGCAGAAACAGAAAGACAACCTTGGTTAATGCTCCTACTGGTCCTGCTGTTGTATCTTCTGTCTCCTGAGCAGCCAAACTGACAATGCCCTTAGCATCTCTATCCCCTCCTCTGTCTGCCTGTGTGTCACACTCCATCAATCCCCCATCTCTCAGGGACTGGTGTTTTAGTTAGGAATAATTGTATGAGGAAGAGAGAAGCTCTCCTGCTGCAAGTGAGTGAAGGGGCCTGTTGAGGGGCTCACTCATTGCCTGTGGCCACTGGTCCAGATTATAGTGAACTCTGATATAAGTCACAGCCTGTTATGGCTAGATTGATTAGTTCTGTTTAGTTTCTTTCCCCTTCTTCTAGCTAGACTACTGAAGACTGAGTCCCAGCAGCTAAATAGTATTCAAGGCTTCTCACCTTTGCAGAGGAAACAATTCGTCTGGCCTGACCTCTAGACAAATGCTCAATAGATTTTACCAGCACTTCTGGATTTGCATTAGCCAAGTGTGCTAATGTTTTATATCCTGAGTTGTAGAGTTGCTTGGCTCGAGCCTGTGAAAGGGAACAAAAATCTAATTAAAGAGAGGGATAGCCTGTACCCTGTACATCACCAACCAAGTCTCTTCAACAACCTCTCATATTTCTAGCATCACTGCTGCTATTCTTGAAGAGATACTGGTTCTCTTTCGTTCAGATTGCACACTAATCTGATTTATTGGTAGAGAAAAAACTAATCAAAGAGCCCTTTTTCTTTAATCTTGTATATTATTTTTAATCTTGTATGTTTTCTCCTATCAAGATCTGAAATGATACAGAAAAAGATGTTGTATCATCATCATCATCATCATCTCCCAACTCTCATGAGAATTAGTAAGATTTATTTGGAACACTGCAATAAAAAATAAACACAGAACTTCTAAGGTAAACTTGGAAAAAATACCAATATGATTTTAATATTTATTCTCTTATTCCGCCTATGAATAGTTATGGTTTGTGTTGTGAGAGTAAGAACATGCATGTTCCAAGAAGACACGTACTATTTTACGTGATCAGACCATTGCTAATTTTGTTTGTCTTTGCTTGGCACCTAATTTAAGGCTAGCCCAATTACAAGCTGTGATAAGAGAGGGCAAAGCAGGTATATCCTGTTGCACTGAGGAAAAGTTCCAACCGTAGCAAGTTACCGTCAATTTCTTGGTTGCCACTAACATGGGAATATCTGCCAAAAAAACACTGGGAAGTTTCAATGCCGGTTCAAGTTGAAGCATTTTAACTCAGAAAGCCTTCCTGAACACAATGGGGCTTACTCTATCGTGAGCGTGTTCGCGATTGGTGCCTCAATGGTCTAATAACACTTTTTTCTAGATCTTGGTTGTTCAGGTTTTCTAGACCACAAAGGCTTATGCTTGAAATGAGTTGGTTAAGTTTTAGAGGTGCTATAAGGTCTTTGTTGTCTTTGCTATGTGGATTACCTTTGATCAAGAACTGCATCTCATAATAGCAAGATACAGTTCACAACTATTAGCCCACAGCAAAAGTACAGTAGTTGATCATCACATACCAAACAGGAGTACACATCTGTCACCATACTGACCCTTCCAAAAAAGGGACATTTTCTTGAGCTGCTAGCATGGCAGAATGAGGCCCAATGGAGCAACACACAAAAGTGCAAGCACAGACCTCAAAGGAGTGTTGTGGGAGTTACATTCTGAGGAACCTGCACGTGTGCTGCTCCATCGCCTGGGATTAGGTCCCAATTCCTAGTGAAGATAATGTTGCACCTGATCTCAGACAGTAGACACTAAATTTCTTCAAAGTAAATTTTAGAAATTATCTTTAATTCAGTTTTGATTTTTGAAAACTGTTAGAGTTATTCTGGCTTTTTTCTACTCATGCTTCTACTATAATCCTATGCATGCTTGGTAAGCCCCACTGAACACAATGAGACTTACTTTTGGGAAAACATGCATAGGATTGTGTGGTTTATCTTAAGAGTTCAGAAATGGGTTTACAAAAACCTGAACAAACTCGAGGTTTACTAACCTCTAAGACTCCTGCCACCTCCATAAGTGGGATGAGCTCCGCCTTAACACAATAGGTCAACCTCTAGGTAAGTTCTGTCAAGAGAGCTTTATAAACCCAAAATTCACTCAGCTCTTGCAAAAATTAAGACACAACAATTAAAAAATGTTAACTAAACTAACATTGCACTGTCTTGTCTCAAAATTCCTTATTGGAGAATATAATTAAAAACACACACTTACCTGTTTAAGATAGATCATCCAATTTGGGATACACTGAGAAATCATATCATAAGGCATTGTCAGGTAGAGTAAGTGAAGGCAGCTTTCAAGAATTAACCCCTCAAGCCCTTTCTTCAAGTCCTTATAGACTGTATTACAATATGCCAAATCAACAGAACCTGAAATGTATTTGAAAGCAAAAAAATATAACACACAAGACAATAGTCCTTTCCTCTCATGCTCTGAGGATGAGAGGAAAGGTTGCAGCAGTTCAGTGTGCAAGCATGTTGGAAGAGTCTCAAAGGCTCATAGATACCAAGTTGCCTTTCCAGACAATTAAAAATTCCGTTTGCTTCTTTTAGTGGGAACAGTTGCCAATTAAAGCCCCAAATATCCTCACATAATAGACATAGCACAGCCTACTTTGATTCAGAGTTTCAGTAAAACAAACAATTCAAAGTAGATTCTGCATTACTTCGTGCTGAAGCCTACCCATGTCTGGTATAGATAGATGTCTTACCTTTGTAAGTGGCTTGACCCAATGGAGTGATTTCTAGATTATGCTGACCATTTTGATCACTGTGACCGTTTGCTCTCTCTTTTAGGAGCCCGCTTTGTTTTAACCATTGCAACACCTCTACAGTTACATCCCACAGACTCTTTTCTTTAGGTAGAAGCTGTTGCTGGATACTAAACAAAGTCCCACACATAAACTGATAAACCTCCTCAGGGTTTGTTGCCATCTATAACAAAAAAACAAATATTATATGAAGTCAGACCAAGGACTGGGGGAAAATATGAGATCTGGAGAAATGAAACAAAATTTAATCATTTATTATTCCATCTGAAATCTCCTTTCTTTCAAACAATCTGCTCATAAAGACAACAACATTTAAAGCACACACAAAAGATTACCTTTAATCCAACTAATGACAACAGCAGGCTTTGGATACCCTTGTTGAATTCAAGATGGAGACTGCTGTAGCAGCTTTCTAAAGGACTGTGTACTAAGTTTTGAACCTGAAAAAAATGTTTACAACAAATATCAGCGAAATATCACAACTAAGTGGAAGAAAAGTTATAACCATGTCATACTTGTACCCAACATTCATAAAACTCTGCCTCTTTCAATACATCTGCCACTCTCATAGTAATACCATAAGTGTATGAAGTTCCCTGCTCTTATTGCTTCATGAAGGCTGCACTCCCAAGTAATTCTTTGAAGCAAGTTCAAGAAACTTTCAAGTAACATAGAAAGCTGCTTATAATGAGTCTACTACTAGTCCCTCTAACTCGGCACCATCTACACTGAATGGCTCCTGGGTTTCAGATGGGGGGTCTCTATCTGTGGATGCCTGGTATTGAACCTGGGACCTTTTGCATAGAAAGCAGGAGCATTATCACTGAGTTACAGCCTCCTCCTTTGAAGTAAACAGACATAAAGGGATGATAAGCTATAAAGAGAAATTATCTGCAGCTAGGGTGGTCCCAGGGCTGTGGAATGATTTTCTCAAGTGGTTTGATGGTATTTCTCCCCTTCTGGCTCTTTAGTGAATATGCAATGACCAGTCAAGGAAGCCTTTGGATGCTAAGAACTGCTTGAACTTTGGTACTGCAGTTGAGTGCTTATGTTGTGGGATAATTTAGATTGGGTCTTGCTCCTCATTTCTATTCGTATGTTTAAGAGCTGTGGTTTTGTTCTATTTTGTGAGGTTGTGAGCCATCATGAGCCTTTTTGGGAAGGTAAAGAATAAATGGTTTAAATATAAACAAACAAAGAATTCTCCGCAGAGGACACTTCGCAGGTTTGCACGCTGATTACTCTGTAGGTTTACTAAAGCTTGAATCTCTGTCAGCAATGATGCAAGGTATTTCAATAAGCATTTAGACAAAGAAAGAGAAGGGATTATTTTAGCCATGTATTTTTTTTTTAATAAATGAATAAAAAAATCCATCTTTTTAAATATGCAGATTTCTAATCAATATTTTAATTTTCTTAAATCAGATTGCGCTTAAAGGTTGCTACCCACCCTAAACCATGCAGATGAGGTTGGTTATCTATTAATATATATATTAATATATTCAACAATTATTTTTCCAAATTGAAGATGCTACGTTCTTGATAGTGATGCCATTTAATGAGGAACTAAAATAACCGTTAGCTTTCAAGAAGAAACTGGGTTTTGTTGCCCTTATTACCAAAGAAAAAATGTCCTTAAATATACTTACTAAAGGAAGAATCAAACTAGATCAGAGCAAGCTTGCATTTTAAAAATCTGGGCTCCTCCCTATACTATACAATCGACTTAACCTGGTGACTCAGAAGCCTCCAAATCGCCATTCTTTTTGCTTAAGTTACCAGCTCTTTGTCCTTCTCTTGCACTATGAGGATGCTTTCACCAGCCTTGTCGATACCAGCACGAACAGCTCTGCCAACCACCTGCTTATACTGGTTCTTCTTCAAGAAGTCTGTGGCAACATATGGCGCTCTTAAAATAACCCTAAGGAAACAATGTAAGTGCAGTTTAATTACAGTACTGATACGTCTAGATTTTTCCCCCTCAAGAGAAGGGGCACTACTAAGTCTTTCAATGGTCTGTGAAACAGGAAGAGTACTTAACTGAACACATTTGGGTAATTTGCTAAGCACCTTACAGTAAAAATTGATATCTGGGACCTTCAGGACCCAAGCACTGCAGGATACCAGAACATCTCCACTGCTACAGCTGTCAGTTTCACTTGGGATGCTGTCACTTTCATTGTGGATCTGTTCAGAATGCTCCTCAGTGGTTCCCAAGGTCAACAGCAAACTGGAAGTCAGGGTGGGTTTGCTTGCTGACCTAGTTAACAGAGCTTTTCAGATTGTGAAGTGCCAGATATTGCAACTTTTACAATATTTCTGAAACTAGTATTTGCTGAAATAAACAAAACAAAATGTACTGATGTCAATATTCTGCTTGATAAATGGTACATATTAAATAATGAGTAATCCTAAGCCACACAATCGTTTAAGTTAAAGTTACTTTTGGTTTTAGTGTACCAGGATTTCTGAAATATATTCCCACAACATCTAGGGAGCTACCCAAGCAGGATTGACAAGGAGCACTAAGGAAATCCTGGTTGGCTAATCTCTTGCCTTGTGCCATGCTGCTAGCTGGCACTGCTAAGGTAAACAAGAATCATCAGGCCAAGAAGCTAACAGTCCTTGTTTAGTATTCAGTCAGCATTCAGTCATTACATTTCAAATCAGGAGCTAAAGGGATTTAACAAGTAGCAAGTGGACAGCAAAGAACATCAATGCCAATGGTTCCCCCTCTAGGATATCACGTCCTTAAGGCCAATCCTGTGCCACAATCAATTTTCCTTCCTCACTCATGTTTGTTAGAAAGTACTACAAATAGGAATTAAAATAGGAGAGGAGACTGGAAAAATTACTGGTCACATTTGAGCCAAAGGAAGAGGAGCAGCAGAGCTTCTGTTGCGCAGAAGTAAGAGAGACCTTGGCCGCAATCCTAACCGGCAGTTATGCCGGTATAGGTGGCCCTGGAGGGTTGCAAATGTGCCGTAAAGCACGTTTGCGCCTCTTTAGGCGGGAGCTGCCCATGTGTGGATGTGCCGACGTGTGGATGGAGGCAGAAGCCTCCGCTGTGGCTCCCGCGCCGCCGCTTGTGTCGGTGCGTGCATGCCAACATAAGTAGCAAAGGTAGGCTTGGGGTGCGTGGGGAGGGGGTGTTACTGGGGGGGAAGGCGGGCCCAGGGGCGGGCTCGCGGGGCTGTGACCAGGCAGTTATGCTGGATTCCAACCCCCGTCCCCGGGGCGAGCAGAGCGGCTTCAAATAGCTCCGCTCTCCTTGGACTTGCACCACCTCCAGAGGTGGCGCAGGTCTGAGGAGACCCATTTGTTCAGCTCTCAAGACCATACTGTAGTTTATATCCCAGAAAACCTCTCAGAATGTTTCTAAGCTTTTTGCTAATGTAGGATTAGCAAAATTAATGTAACAAAAACCAAAACCAGTTCCCCAACTAACCTTCGGGCTGGCAAGTTAACTCCAGCAGCCAGAGTAGAAGTGCAAGTAAGGAGACAGAGGGTTCCTAAAGAATAAGCTTCCTCAATTTGTTTTCTTTCATCGCTGGTGAGGCCACTATGGTGATAGGCAATTCCAAATGGAATAGTTCGCCTCAATATTGGACAAAGTTTTCCATTACAGATGTTTGTTAAATCTTTAATAAGATCCTGCTTTTCTTTCTCTTTCAGCTTTTTATAATCTCTAGGGGGAAAAATAGATTATTCTGATATCATAAACTGAACCCAACAAATCCTAATCTTTTTTAACCACAGTTTATGAACAAGCTGGGACGGGAAACTGCAATTGTATTTGGATGTCATGACAAATTCCACTTTGCTCAAAATGAAGACTGAAAGAAACATGGAAGCCCAAGGCAATAACCATGTTTAAACTAGGGTTTAGTATGTATGAACCGTATCACTATTTTTAAGAGATATAATTTGCTGATTAGATTCTATAGTTCATTGTACACAAACACAAAAAGCTTCTCAAATTCAGTGCATCACATCATCAAGAATTACATGTCCATGATATGAAATTTATGGAAGCATGCAACAACAAGCTATTGATTTAATAGACTACTAAACAGTATCTTGTACTTTATTTTATGTAAAATATTTGTCACATTTCAGCCTGACAACAGGCCTCCAAGGTAGCCAAGATGAGAAAATTAAGAAACTCCAAACTTAATAAAGTATTGTAGGGGCCCATCCCTGCAGGAGCCTGGAGCAGGCTTGTTCCACCCCCAGCGAGGCCTCAGATTGGCTGGAGGGGGAGGGGTTCCAGTACTCTTGTCCTCCTTAGCAGAGCTACCACCCCTGGCTTGGGAGCAGGAGCTGTTCACCTCACAGCTCCCTACTTCACACTGCCTCCCTCTCATCCCTGGCTCCCGTTTTATGGAGCAAGCCCGCCCCTTTTTGCCCCTCCCCTTCCTCCAGGTGGGGCAGAAAAGGCCTTTCCTGTTCCTGGCTTGTTTCCTTCTGTGTTCCTTGTTTGCCCTGCCAGCCCCCTCTGTCTGGTTGGGGTGAGCCAACCTTCTTTGCCCCCCTCAAGGGCAGGAAAGCCTCCCCACCCTGAGCATGGGGTGCCTGCTCCAGGGTAAGTTGGGGGTCAGGGCATCTGGGAGGGGCCCCGACAGGTATCACCACCATAAAACCAGTAAAAGCTAACAGATGCTCTACTTCTCACTCCACAGACTTTCCCCGAATATAAGTAATCAAAAAGAAGGGTGGCACCATCATGCTAAAGTCAAAGGGATGAACTCTCACTTGAGGTAGTCATGAGGGAAATAGAATTGTAAGTGTGATTATACGCTTACACTGTTTTTAAGAAGTTTACCAAAGATGCACATGGTGAGCATCCGGTTTGGTATATAACCAGTAATAGGAATTATAACCATACATACTCCATAAACATATTGGCAACCTTCAGTCTCGAAAGACTATGGTATCGCGCTCTGAAAGGTGGTTCTGGCACAGCGTCTAGTGTGGCTGAAAAGGCCAATCCGGGAGTGACAATCCCTTCCACACCAGGAGCAAGTGCAGTCTGTCCCTGGTCTGTCTCCCTGGCTATGGGCCTTCCTTCTTTGCCTCTTAGCCTCAGACTGTTGGCAAAGTGTCTCTTCAAACTGGGAAAGGCCATGCTGCACAGCCTGCCTCCAAGCGGGCCGCTCAGAGGCCAGGGTTTCCCACTTGTTGAGGTCCATCCCTAAGGCCTTCAGATCCCTCTTGCAGATGTCCTTGTATCGCAGCTGTGGTCTACCTGTAGGGCGCTTTCCTTGCACGAGTTCTCCATAGAGGAGATCCTTTGGGATCCGGCCATCATCCATTCTCACGACATGACCAAGCCAACGCAGGCGTCTCTGTTTCAGCAGTGAATACATGCTAGGGATTCCAGCACGTTCCAGGACTGTGTTGTTTGGAACTTTGTCCTGCCAGGTGATGCCGAGGATGCGTCGGAGGCAGCGCATGTGGAAAGCGCTCAGTTTCCTCTCCTGTTGTGAGCGAAGAGTCCATGACTCGCTGCAGTACAGAAGTGTACTCAGGACGCAAGCTCTGTAGACCTGGATCTTGGTATGTTCCGTCAGCTTCTTGTTGGACCAGACTCTCTTTGTGAGTCTGGAAAACGTGGTAGCTGCTTTACCGATGCGCCTGTTTAGCTCGGCATCGAGAGAATGAGTGTCGGAGATCGTTGAGCCAAGGTACACAAAGTCATGGACAACCTCCAGTTCATGCTCAGAGATTGTAATGCAGGGAGGTGAGTCCACATCCTGAACCATGACCTGTGTTTTCTTCAGGCTGATTGTCAGTCCAAAATCTTGGCAGGCCTTGCTAAAACGATCCATGAGCTGCTGGAGATCTTTGGCAGAGTGGGTAGTGACAGCTGCATCGTCGGCAAAGAGGAAGTCACGCAGACATTTCAGCTGGACTTTGGATTTTGCTCTCAGTCTGGAGAGGTTGAAGAGCTTTCCGTCTGATCTGGTCCGGAGATAGATGCCTTCTGTTGCAGTTCCAAAGGCCTGCTTCAGCAGGACAGCGAAGAAAATCCCAAACAAGGTTGGTGCAAGAACACAGCCCTGCTTCACTCCGCTTCGGATGTCAAAAGGGTCTGATGTGGAGCCATCGAAGACAACAGTGCCCTTCATGTCCTTGTGGAAGGATCTGATGATGCTGAGGAGCCTGGGTGGACATCCAATCTTGGGGAGAATCTTGAAGAGGCCGTCTCTGCTGACCAGGTCGAAAGCCTTTGTGAGATCTATGAAGGCTATAAAGAGTGGCTGTCGTTGTTCCCTGCATTTCTCCTGCAGTTGTCTAAGGGAGAATACCATATCAGTGGTGGACCTGTTGGCTCGGAATCCACACTGCGATTCTGGATAGACGCTCTCTGCAAGTACCTGGAGCCTCTTTAGTACAACTCGGGCAAACAGCTTTCCTACAACGCTAAGGAGAGAGATGCCGCGGTAGTTGTTGCAGTCACCCCTGTCACCTTTGTTCTTGTACAGCGTGATGATGTTTGCATCCCTCATGTCTTGAGGTACTCCACCTTCTCTCCAGCAGAGACAGAGGATTTCATGCAGCTCAGTGACGATGATCTCTTTGCAGCATTTTAGGACTTCAGCAGGGATGCTGTCTTTTCCAGGTGCCTTGCCAAAGGCAAGGGAGTCCAGGGCCACGTGAAGTTCTTCTAGGGTTGGTTCACTGTCAAGCTCTTCCAGCACAGGCAGGCACTCAATGTTGTTCAGTGCTTCTTCGGTGACTACATTTTCTCTGGAATATAGCTCAGAGTAGTGCTGCACCCAGCGTTCCATCTGCTGCGCCCGATCCTGGATGACCTCGCCTGTGGCAGACTTCAGAGGGGCAATTTTCTTCTGTGTTGGACCTAGGGCCTGCTTGATACCATCATACATCCCCTTGATGTTGCCCGTGTCAGCTGCTATCTGTATCTCGGAACAGAGCTGGAGCCAGTAGTCGTTAGCACATCTCCTGGCAGTCTGTTGGACTTTGCTGCGAGCAGTTCGGAGGACCTGCAGGTTGCGCTCACTGGGACAGACCTTGTATGCTGCTTGAGCTCTCCTCTTTTCCTCAATGACTGGTGTCAACTCCTCAGAGTGGGCTTCAAACCAGTCTGCCGCCTTGTTGGTCTTCTTGCCGAATATGGACAAGGCGGTGTTGTAAACGGTATTCTTGAAATGTTCCCATCTGTTGGATGCATTTGCGTCGGCCGGGCCTGGAAGAGATTCCTCAAGCGCTTGTGCAAATTCCTCCACTTTTCTCTGATCCCGGGTCTTGCTGGTATCAATGCGAGGTCTTCCTTCCTTTTTCGTGTGATACAGTCGCTTTGTTTGCAGTTTCACTCTGCTGCACACCAGGGAGTGGTCAGTGTCGCAGGCAGCACCATGATAACTGCGTGTGATCTTGATGCTGGGAAGGCTGGAGCGTCTGGTGAGGATCAGGTCGAGCTGGTGCCAGTGCTTTGATCTTGGATGTCTCCAAGAGACTCTATGTTGGGGCTTTGTGTTGAAGAATGTGTTGCTGACACAGAGACCATGATGACAGCAAAACTCTAGCAGGCGTTGGCCATTTTCGTTCATCCTCCCAGTGCCAAACTGACCTAAGCAAGTGGGCCATGAACTGTTATCAGCACCAACTCTAGCATTGAAATCGCCGAGAATGAACAATGGCTCTTTTACAGGGATTTTCTTGACAGTGGTGGCCAGGTCATCATAGAATTTGTCTTTGGCTTCTGCTGGAGACGACAGAGATAGGTCCTGCTGATGACTGGAGCTGCAGGGACAAAATTCTTTCACTTCCCACAGTAGGTGGGATGATGGATTTCAGCAGGGTATTTCTGACCGCAAAGCCAACGCCATGTTCCCTGGTTTCGTTTGGTGGTTTTCCCTGCCAGAAAAATGAGAAATTTCTCTCCTTGACAGATCCGGAATCTGGCAGCCTAGTCTCTTGAAGGGCGACGATGTCCATCTGCAGTCTGCTCAGCTCCATGTCGATGACAGCTGTTTTGCGTGCGTCGTCTATTTCTTGCAGGTCATCAGAGAAGCCAGGTGTCATTGTCCTAACGTTCCAGGTGCCCAGCTTTAGGGCAGTAGTTTTCTGTTTTCTGTTGCATGGTGCAGAGTTGTCGATCCGCTTGTCGGTTTTCACCCTAAACCCCACGCACCCCATGAGGTTAACGGACCGTGGCAAGGCAACACCTTATTTAGCAACTGGACTGCAATCAGAAAACATACCTGTTCAAGTACTTGCATATCATTTCTGCTACATTTTCACAGTTCTTCTTAGTGGGGCAAAAGACAAGGCAGGAGTACTTTGGAATAACTGGCTGGGGACTGCCCAGCTTAAGGCGGGCGGTAGCTGCCCAATGAGATGCAATGATCTCTCCCACCGTCGGAAGCAGCCCCTGGCGTCATGCTCTACGCCAATCGAGCAAAGACTTATAACCGGTAAACTGCTGCTTCCCGTGTTGTGCCGACGCCGTATGGCGAAGTTGGAGTGTCCTCTCCAGTGCACGAAGCCTGGGTAAAGAAGGTATGGAGGATAGGCTGTTACCCATGCAGCAAATCCCCCCTCTCCACGTCGCTGGAATGGTCCAATGGAAAGGCAGAAGCCAATACGGTTGGTTCCAGCGGCGTCGCAGGAGTTGCCAGAACGTGACTGTGTTCAGCCATGAACTGCCTAAGGGACTCCGGCTCCTGATTTTGCCTCGAGGTTGACTCCTGAAGCCTTTTCCAGAACTGGATGTAGCCACAAGGCAGTGGAGGTTTGGGATCAGAGTTTCCTTCTCTTAGATGAGCTGCCTTCCTAGGCTGACGAGTCCCATCTACCCGGTGGCTGTTTAGTCGCCTCTTACGACAAGTACAGCCAAACTGAGGGCCTATTCTTGGCCCCCAGCCCCCAGGGGTAACTCCATAAACAGCTAGTGTTCTATTTAGCTAAGTCAGCCATGGAAAAGATACGACCATACAGAGCATGTGGTTCTAGATCCTTAAGACAGGATGCAATTGCTGCAACAAATATGGTTTGGTAGGGGAAAGGCTAACAGGGGAAGGCTAATAGGGGAAGGCTAATTTAGCAACTGGACTGCAATCAGAAAACATACCTGTTCAAGTACTTGCATATCATTTCTGCTACATTTTCACAGTTCTTCTTAGTGGGGCAAAAGACAAGGCAGGAGTACTTTGGAATAACTTCTGTCATCAGTGCAATAAGGTGGTCAGGGTCTGTATTCTGTAGACTGCTAGAATACTGAAAAATTACACAGGTTTATTACAAGCCTGAATTAAATCTTATGCCTCAATCGTCAGATATCCAGACAAAGCTTCAATATATTTGACAAGCTATAATGAAAAGTTATAAATTTGTTCTTTAAACTTCGACTTCATATAGGTGCTTCAGTGCTTTGAATCACATAAATAAAAGAAGAAATAAGAACTACACCTGCTTCTTCCCCATCTTGCACCTGAATACTAGAGTCAAAGTTATTTAGCCAATGCTGGTAACATAAAGCAAAGCATTTCTCTGCAGATAGTCCTATAAATTACAACAGAAAAAAGCTAAATACATGCTTATTTACTTGTGACTTATGGTCTTAATATTTTCCCATTTGTGACCTGCATAAGGAAGAATCTATTCCTGGAAAACAGTAACATAATTGCCTCTAACTAAATACTAAAATTATCCACAAAAAAGAAAAGCTTCACACATGCACATTACCTTGAAATCAAGGAGACGAGAAAATGCAAAGCCATTTTCTGCTTTGCTATCAACTTCATAGATGCTGTCTTGTATTTTAATGTATTCTTTTAGTTCTACCTAGATAAAACAGAAGTTATGTACAATATCCAAATTACTCTATCAATACAATAAGAAAGTTGCTTATTTCAATTATTCCCATCATTCTTTGCTGCCCTTTCTCCTCTATGACAAAATTAAGGGCCCAATCCTATCCAACTTTTCAGCACCAAAGCAGCTGCAATGCCCCAAGGTAAAGGAACAAAAAGGACTCCATGACTGCATCTCCCACAGGATGCACATACGTATCTTCTGATTGTGACAATGCTAACTAGAAGACAATTTAATTATTATCTTATTATTTAACAATTAAAAAATGTTAACTAGTCAAGTCAAGTCATGTCAACCTTTATTAGGCATAAACATTTGGTAGGTGAAGACTCTGTACGGAAACCGTAGAGAGAATATAAACCTAAGTAATACACAGATATATGTATATGTGCACACCTACGTGTACACACAGATACAAACGTACAATACATTTTACATACAAACATATAATATTTTAAAAAAAACAAAAACAATCAGTTACTCTGCAGATATTGCCAAAGATGTAATGTACTCAGTGATTACTTGCTACAGAAAGCTTGGCTCGATTCAAATTACTCAAATTTAGGGACTGTGCGACTGAGAGGGTTGTTTGCTCTACATCACCTGCTAAAAGGAATTGAATCATAGCTTTCACAGAATGCCCTGTTTTAGCATGGAGCAAGGGAGAGAGAAATTGCTGTCTTAGTGCTTGCCATCTGGGACAGTGCAACATAACGTGTGTGGATGTTTCTACTTCACCTAAATTGCAGCTACATAAACGATCTTTCCAGGAGGCATTTCTAAATCTGCCATGTAATTCATTAGAGGGGGTCACGTTACAACGTGCCAAGGTAAAGGCCCTTCTCTCCAGGGGGTGCACCAGGAGGGACAGATATTTTGGTTGTTGCCCACTTGTAATTTTAAGATGAAAATTCAGAGGGGAACATTTTTTCTGTGCTGCACTTAGAATCTCTTGCCTTTCCATATCATATAGTCTGGTTTTCACAAGTCTGGTGATAACCTCAGGAGAGGGAGCTCCTTGTAGATCGACCTCAAGGCCCATCTGTTGGGTTTTTTTATAAAATAGAACTAGGCAAGGGGATAACATTGAATCAGTCAACAGCCCCTTTAGCAACAAGTCGTGATCAGCCCTAAAAAAGACTTTGGCCCAGTATTTTAAAAAACTGGACCATGCATGTAACTCCAGCCTGTATTGACCTGATTCCAGACAGAGTGCTGCGTAGGGAACGCAATGCGGTAAGCCGAGAATTTTGTAAAGAAATTTGGATTGAACCCTTTCAATTGTGTTATTTAATGCCGGCATCCATACTGGGATGCCATATAAAATTTGTGGAATGACTTTAGCAATAAAAGCTTGCAAAGCAGCTGGTACAAACCGGTTGCCCCAGGAGAAGAAAAGCGAGTTATGGCTTGAACCACTGGTTTGGATGAATTAATTGCAATTGATCGATGAGAGGACCAGGAATGCTTGTAATGAAATCGAAGACCAAGGTACTTGACCTGCTGTATTAATTTTCCACTGAAAAGCCAAGATTGTGGTTTCCATGAGTTCCCAAATACCACAATTTTAGTTTAGCTGCAAAGACTTTGTTGTAAGATATCCAATGCAGGCTTTGATCAGTCTCCGTAAGCCTATTTTTATACGTGAGATCAGAGCCATGTCGTCAGCATATAAAAGTCAAGTCAACCTTTATTAGGCATATAAAAGTAAAGGGACGTCCACCGATCCTAGTTTGGGGCAATGCAAGTCAAGCTTTGATAAGATGGGAGCCAAATCATTGATGAGAAGGATGAACAAAGTGGGTGCCAGAACACAACCCTGCTTGACCCCCTTGTTGATCGGGATTGGAGCTGAAAGGTCACCTTGTGGGGATAATTTCACTTGACAGGAGGTGTTTAGGTGTAGGACACGAATTAGTTCTAATAATCTTTTGTCAAGTCCCATCTTCTCAAGTTTTTCCCAGAGTCTGTCCCTATCAATAGAGTCAAAGGCAGCCTTTAAATCCAGGAATGCCACATAGAGTCGAGATTTCTTTTGAGTCACCTGTTTAAAAATTAAATGGGACAGTATCACACAGTGGTCGACTGTGGACTTGTTTGGTCTGAAACCTGCTTGCTCTGGACCTATGATGTTATAATCAAATATCCAGGAAGAAAGTTTTTTCAGTAAGTGGGATGCGTACATTTTCCCTGCAACATCCAAAAGGCTTATTGGCCTGTAGCCAGAGGGAAGGTTCTTATTTCCTTTTTTGAAAATAGGGACCAAGATTGATCTGGTCCAGGATTCTGGAATTACTCCAAATTTATTGATTCTCGTGAATAGTTCCGCAATAATTGGTGCCCACCAGTCTGGTGCTGCTTTATAGATGTCTGAGGGAATTCCATCTGGGCCAGCTGCTTTACCCTGTTTTAGCTGGTTAATAATTGAAATGATCTCATCCACTGAGACAGCAGGCCAGTCTGGGAGGTCTGGCGGGATGGATGCCTGAACAGCAGAGGACTATTTGGATTCATTAAAAAAACTTGATTTAAAGTGCGATTCCCACAGTTTGGCAGGGATTGCGGTAGTACCAATTGACTCTTTGTGAAAACAACCTGATATAATTTGCCAAAAACTCTTAGCATTTTTTGATCTAACAGCGTTAATTAGTAGTGACCATCTTGCTTCTGCTATACAATGGATCGAAACTCTGACAGCTTCCTTCAGGTGGGCAGTCAGCTCAAAATATTGACATAAAAGTGTTTTACTGTTAGTGTCCCTAAATTTTTTGTAAGTGCTGCGAACGGCAGTTTTCAGAGATAAGCAGATCTGATCAGTCTTAGAGTCATCTCGCCCAGTCTCAACTCTTCGGGATGAGGGGATCTTACCTAATACTTTCAAGAGAGTAGATATTAAGTCCTCGAAAAAGTGGACAATCCCTGGTTGATCCAGAGTGGACAATAGAGGGATTTCCTTTGCTTGTATCCAGGCACAAAATGAGTTCTTAGAGTCTGGGTCCCATTTAATTCTTTTTGTTACATTTGGGTAACCTTCTTCCTCCTGGATGTTAGTGTTATGATAATGATTTGGGAGATAGTCTAAATCACACAACAGAGGAAGATGGTCACTAGACTGAGGGTATCCAACACAAAAGTTTGCTATCTGGGGAAGGAGTTGAGGAGGAACCAAGATATAATCAATAACACTTGCACCTCTAGATGAAATGTAAGTGAATTCTCCATTATCCCCCAATGCGTCTAAGCCATTTAGCCAAGTAAGGCCATAAGTGATACAAAATATGGCTAGAAGCAGCCCCGCAGCATTAATTATTCTATCTTTCGATTGCCTTTCGAATAGACAGGTCTCTGGCAATATCGTGTCAGTAGGTAAGCCCCAAAGTTGATGAAAGATGTCAGACTTGTGCCCCACCCTGGAATTGAAATCTCCTGCGATCAGAATCTTATAAGAGGGAAATTTACCAGTCAGGTCATTAATTATACCACTAAGATATAGCCATTGCTTTTCAGTAGCAGATTTATCTTTTAAAGGAGGCATATATATATATATATATATATATATATATATATATATATATATATATATATATATATATATATAAATTATCATTATGCTTTGGGGCATTAGCTTTACCTTGATCGCTTGTATTTTGCAAAAACTGTCAGCCATAAACAGCAATTCATGTTTGAAAGCAGGTTTCACTAATATGGCAAGGCCTCCAACTGGGCGGCCATTTACTGCATTCTTCCGTGCAGGTAAAGATATAGACAGAAACCCATCAAACTCAATAGGTCTAATTGCCCAAGTTTCCTGCAGTAAAATAATGTCTCGGTCTCTTAAAACAGTATCTAGCTCTTTTCCACGAGTCTTTGCAAACCAACCTAAGATATTCCAAGAAAGGATTTTCAGCTGGCCCCGTGGAATGCTCTGGGAGCGGGTAGGTGGAAGTCAATCTAATGAAGTTGAAGTTGAGAGAATTTGAGTATCTGGATCCCTCTGATTTCTTATAAGAGAATGTCGTGTCCCTTTTTCAGGGGTAGTGTCCTCAGACAGTCTTGACTTAGCATCTAGGTTGTTCAGCAGCTTTGCCCCTTCTGGGGTTGTTTTGGTTACTGGGAGAGGATGAGTGCAATCAGGTGTAGAAGGTATCTGCACCAATTGGCTAGATTGAATATCCTCTGATGACAGCTGTGGTAGTTGTGCTGCAGCTTCCTCTAGATTAGCAAATACTGTCTGTTGTTTAGTTGGTGGAAGAGAATTACATGTCTCCGCCGCTGCTTTCTCCAACACTACCATTGATTGGCAAGGGCCACTGACAATGGTCTCTGTATATGGTGAGTCCAGATTATTCAAAGGCAGTTCCATAGGCTCAGAGATCTGAGCCATGTTGACAGATGATAGACCTAGAGAGGAGGACAAACTACCTCCAGCTGGAGGCTCCTGATGAATCTCTGCCTGGATGGATCGCCTCTGAGGCGGGGCTGCATCTGGAACAGAAGTTGTATGGTCTCATGAAGGAGGTAAGCTCTTAGATGATGCAGAGCCGCAAGGGATCAATATAATGTCCGTTAGTTCTTGCCATACCATCTCCAATTTCTTGACCATCCTTAGTTGTTCCCATCGGGGAAGAAATCTGAAAGCCTCCAGGGCCTCCCTGGTCAATGTGTCCTCATCAATGTCCAGGTACAGCGATAGATCTATTGACTGGGAGCTTGTATTGCTGCTGAGAGAGCCAGTTTTCCGAGGAGACATCATAGTTTGTGGAGGGTCGTTAGGTGGACGCTGGGGAACATCACCAGTACTTGCAATCTCCTCGGAGCTGAGCACAGAGTTCTCTGAAGGATGTTTCCTGGCGCATTCCATATCTATGTCGGGCATCTCATCCTGTGGTTCTGTAGTTGAGTTAATGACCCTCTTAGGGCACCTTATTGAAGGTGAACCCATATGGTCCATCCTGACCAGTTGGTCATTTAGTGTTGCGGGGGGTCGTTGGTTCAGACCCGCAGAGGTGCTTGAAACTCTTTTAGCAGTCAGCTCTATGGATGAAAGAAAGTCTGGAGAAACAGACCCATCTGCCAAATTCCTTGAGTTATTGGATTCTTCAGCAATTTCCATAATATCAAGCTCAGTAGCATTGAGCTGTGATGAAAGGTCTTTCCTAGGATTTCCAGGCATTGTGCCCACAATGGCATCAGCTGTTTCATCAACATCCAAAGGACAGCTTACTGACTTAAGTTCAGTCTCCCTCATTTGTTCCTGCCGTGTGGCAAACGTATACATCAGATGGGACTCTGACAGAGCGGGTTGCGAAAGCTTTCCACATATGTCTTTGTCAGTCCCTGGATACCGCAGGTTGGAATTGCGATTCAGTTCAGTTAAGGCAGTTTCTAGGCAGAGGGTTAGGCTTTGCAAGGTAGCAGAGTCCCTTTCAGTAGTGTTCTTTATTATATTTGGACTATATTATATTTGGAGAGTTTGTCTGCTCATTCGAGGGGGATGTTGCTGCAGTCTTATCAGCTGTCTGGGCAGGCAGCCAAGAATCACTTTGTGCAGGGATGGAGGATGATACAGTGGTCAGAGGCTTGGAGCTATGTGTGGAGGAGGGCAGCAGCTCTTGATTAGTCAGAGAAATCAGAGAAGACTCTCTTCACTGTTATTTTGAATGTGCTGAGAAACCTTCTCATTCGAAACAGAGTCAGGGGAATTGTAGAGGTGTCAAAGGACAGAAGGAGTCTGACTCTACATGCAGGACTACTTAACCATTGGGCACTTATCATGCCAATCTGATTAAGATCCATACATAAAAGTTTACTTGAGGATATTTTTACACAGAACCTGTCCCTCCATTTTCCATAATTTACTGGCACTCTGCCAACCTCCAAGAGAATTTGGTTTGCTTGGAAACAGCGTGAGTGAGAGCCAGCAGTTTTAAGCAAAGACACAGGTTTGATCCTAGATTCTTTCGCAGAGACAGAGGCGTCCTTGGACATTATCTGCGTGTGGTTATAAGCTCAAGTTGTTGCTGGAAAACTGCCCTTGGGTCTTGGGGCTGATTGCTCCTGCAGCTTCTTTTGTAGTTTATCAATTTGGGAGGATATAAACTTAAGTTCCCGAAAGATTGCCAAAACTGTTCTAGCCGCAACAAGGGAGTGATCTCCCAAAAGAGTTAAGATGGAAGTATTGCTTGGTTCAAGGTCCACCTGTTCCTCTTGGTCTCTGTGAGTTAGGTCCTTATCTCCCAGTGCACTCTCATGAGCATAAACATTTACTGAGATCGCTTCAGGGCAGGACCCATGTTTCCCAAACATGGTATGCTGTTATGTTCTTCCCCCTCCAAATCAATTTCAGCCTCTAGACAGCTCGAGTTATTAGATGAAGCAGGGTTGGGAGTAACACTTATGGTCTCGTTCCAAGATGTTATTTGGTCCAGTCTGAGTTGTTTAGAGACCTTCGGAGGGGAACCGCTGCCAGCTCGCTGCCTTTTCTTTCTCCTGCCCATGTTTTCAATCCAAATCAATCCACAGAAGTAGGCACTCCAAAGCGGCAAAATAACCAGTATCAATGTTGTCAGCAGGATCTTCAGCTAGTTAAAATAACTTGGGAGAAGAAAAAACCTCCCGCGTTGCCACTAAGGCTAAAATTGAGCTGAGATTCTGCTAGATGGCAGCCATCTTTTTGTATCGTTAACTAAACTAACATTGTACTGGCTGATTTGGTATGGAAATTTTCTACCAAATTTTGCTACATTTCTAGAAGATGGAATATTATGCATCAGTTTTAATTAACTGCCAATTACTAATTTAAAGTTCAAGGTTGGCATTCACAGTGATGCTCATGGAAGGAGTTTTAGTGGTGGTGATCTGCAACACTGTGTAACCACTAGCAGAAGAGGAACTTTTCAGCTTGTGCTACCAGCTTGTGCAATCTGTTGAATGACATCTACTGCTAATGCAAGAACTGGAACAGAAGTAACTTTCTTTATGCAACAACCTTGCATAATATCCTTTTGCTAGCACAAGAAGGTATTGAAAAACTAAGGAGACATATGACACAAATGACATTTAAAATTAGTGAGGTGGTAACAACAGCAGCAGCCAAGATCAACACATTCTTTGCTTCTAAGAATTGCACTGACACCAAATAATTTCTGAACAGGTTTGATACTGGAACATATATGAAAACAAAATCAGAAGGACATGGTGAACCTGCTTTTATTCTCAGTTCAAAGATTCTATGTTTGTGAGTTAAGTAAAACAGAATGTGATGAAAGTGAACTACTTTTTGAAAAATACTACTCTGTTACGTTCAAGAATCACGAAGGGAAATTGCAGGAAAAAATCTGATTTTTTTTTAAGTTCATGGATGAAGTTTTTGTGTTCCACCAATCAAATATTCAGTCACCATACATTACCTCACAGAAATGTAGAACTGAAGAGGAGAATGAAGCAGTAGAATTAAGAAGAGTTTGAATAAATCCTCGTGATAAGTTAAATTTTTCTGCTACATCCCATATATTGTTCTCTTTTAACAAGGCGTGAAGAACAAGGGACAAGTACAGTCTACAGACAGTGCTACTGTCCACATCCTAAGAAAATATCAAATTTAATTAGCAGCTAAACTTGCAATCTAATAGAAAAATGTTTTGAGTGTTTCAATTTCTCTGAACCAGTAGAATACAGTTACAGTATTAATTAATCCAAAATTAATTCCACATTAATCATTATGGAAAGATAAAATATGGAAGGACAAAACGGGTAATAAGGTAATAAATATATGGAAGGACAAAAGACAGTAGCTTGATGGCAACATGTGTCTAAGAGCCATCAACACAGATATTAAGAATTTTACATACAAGTTACCTCTATGTTGTAACAATAAAACTTAGTGGGAAAGTTATTTTCCAGTCAGTTGGTACTTCATATTATGACTAATATCAAACGTCAGTCTGATATACTGAATTCTATTTGTCATCATTTATGGGCTGGGCTGGTCTGGTCTAAGGGCCCTGAGAAACTACTCTGAAACCACCACTCTGAGGGATCCATCCTTACAACAATATACGTATATTGTAAAGCACTCTGAACACTTAAAACAAAATAACCTCTATGTAATTAAATGTAATGTAAGTAGATTTAAATAATCAAAGATTTAAAGATTAAAAGGCAGAAGTAAAAAAAATGTGAAGAGGAAAAGAGTGAAGGGTTTCTTTTTAAACCTTTAAAAAGAATTTAACTATTACAGCTGTGAGAAAAGGTTCTAAGACTGCGGTCACAGTAATAACGGAGAATTGTTAATGTGTATTTTCTCCCCATGTTACTTTAAGACACCTCATATTAGATATAATTTCCTTTTACCTTCTTGATGACCTGTCCAGAAGCTTTCTTGGTAATAAAGTTTTCTGGCACTCCAACAAGGGCCGCTACTTGTTGTTCTCCTGGACTTAAGCAGCTGTACTAAAAAACAGAATGGATTCAGATCTACATTTAAGACTTCTTTTAAAAACAGAATCATGATCTGAATCATGATCAGAATGGATCAACAGTAGGCATGATCCATCCCTCCACAGACTGACACAGGAAACTGACACAGGGCTCAACAGCAGCCTACTCATGTTCATCATCTCACAGTATTACTGAGAACAGTAGGATTTTACATTTACAAAAGCCTCTCCCAACAGTAGATCTGATGTTGATGGACATTTAGTCATGTATGCTGAAGGGGTTTGAACAGGGCTGTACTGAGTTCCAAGGATCCCTTCTGTGCAAACTGACATCCTTTTAGGATAGATTGTGCCTGAAGATTCTCCACGTTTATTGTTGCTGCAGATACTTTTAATTTTATTTAGACAATGTGAGATATCAAAGAAATGGCTGTAGTTTCTGTAATGAGGTACTATACCTACGGTAGGCTTACTTTTACATTTCCTTCCATAAAGCTAGAGGATGAAAAGGCTGCAATATCAATCACTGTCAAAAAGGAACACTTATTAAACAGATCATCATCAATTTCAATAGAATGGCTGAAAAACCAAAGCCAAACCACCTGAAGGCACAGTAGTCATTCTGAAAGTCCATGACATAGGAAACTCTGTTGCAGGTACAGAGGGAGGAAAAGGAGATGTCAGCTTGCAATGATCGTTCAAGATGGCTGCTGCACCTTCAAGTTGATTGGTGCCAGAAAGAGCTTCCGCCAGTCCAGCATGGCTGATGAGGAAGACATCCTCTTCTCTTGTCTCAAAATTCCTTATTGGAGAATATAATTAAAAACACACACTTACCTGTTTCAGATAGATCATCCAATTTGGGATACACTGAGAAATCATATCATAAGGCATTGTCAGGTAGAGTAAGTGAAGGCAGCTTTCAAGAATTAGCCCCTCAAGCCCTTTCTTCAAGTTCTTATAGACTGTATTACAATATGCCAAATCAACAGAACCTGAAATGTATTTGAAAGCAAAAAAATATAACACACAATAGTCCTTTCCTCTCATGCTCTGAGGATATTAGTTGCAGCAGTTCAGTGTGCAAGCATGTTGGAAGAGTCTCAAAGGCTCATTGATACCGATGCCTTTCCAGACCATTAAAGAGTCCGTTTGCTTCTTTTAGTGGGAACAGTTGCCAATTAAAGCCCCAAATATCCTCACATAATAGATATAGCACAGCCTACTTTGATTCAGAGGTTATCAGAGTTTCAGTAAAACAAAAAATTCAAAGTAGATTCTGCATTACTTCGTGCTGAAGCCTACCCATGTCTGGTATAGATAGATGTCTTACCTTTGTAAGTGGCTTGACCCAATGGAGTGATTTCTAGATTATGCTGACCATTTTGATCAATGTGACCGTTTGCTCTCTCTTTTAGGAGCCCGCTTTGTTTTAACCATTGCAACACCTCTACAGTTACATCCCACAGACTCTCTTCTTTAGGTAGAAGCTGCTGCTGGATACTAAACAAAGTCCCACACATAAACTGATAAATCTCCTCAGGGTTTGTTGCCATCTATAACAAAAAACAAACATTATATGAAGTCAGACCAAGGACTGGGGGAAAAATATGAGATCTGGAGAAATGAAACAAAATTTAATCATTTATTATTCCATCTGAAACCTCCTTTCTTTCAAACAATCTGCTCATAAAGACAACAACATTTAAAGCACACACAAAAGATTACCTTTAATCCAACTAATGACAACAGCAGGCTTTGGATACCCTTGTTGAATTCAAGATGGAGATTGCTGTAGCAGCTTTCTAAAGGACTGTGTACTAAGTTTTGAACCTGAAAAAAATGTTTACAACAAATATCAGCGAAATATCACAACTAAGTGGAAGAAAAGTTATAACCATGTCATATTTGTACCCAACATTCATAAAACTCTGCCTCTTTCAATACATCTGCCACTCTCATAGTAATACCATAAGTGTATGAAGTTCCCTGCTCTTATTGCTTCATGAAGGCTGCACTCCCAAGTAATTCTTTGAAGCAAGTTCAAGAAACTTTCAAGTAACATAGAAAGCTGCTTATAATGAGTCATACCACTAGTCCCTCTAACTCGGCACCATCTACACTGAATGGCTCCTGGTTTCAGATGGGGGGTCTCTATCTGTGGATGCCTGGTATTGAACCTGGGACCTTTTGCATAGAAAGCAGGAGCATTATTACTGAGTTACAGCCTCTTCCTTTGAAGTAAACAGACATAAAGGGATGATAAGCTATAAAGAGAAATTATCTGCAGCTAGGGTGGTCCCAGGGCTGTGGAATGATTTTCTCAAGTGGTTTGATGGTATTTCTCCCCTTCTGGCTCTTTAGTGAATATGCAGTGACCAGTCAAGGAAGCCTTTGGATGCTAAGAACTGCTTGAACTTTGGTACTGCAGTTGAGTGCTTCTGTTGTGGGATAATTTAGACTGGGTCTTGCTCCTCATTTGTATTCGTATGTTCAAGAGCTGTGGTTTTGTTCTATTTTGTGAGGTTGTGAGCCATCATGAGCCTTTTTGGGATGGTAAAGAATAAATGGTTTAAATATAAACAAACAAAGAATTCTCCGCAGAGGACACTTCGCAGGTTTGCACGCTGATTACTCTGTAGGTTTACTAAAGCTTGAATCTCTGTCAGCAATGATGCAAGGTATTTTTAATTTCAATAAGCATTTAGACAAAGAAAGAGAAGGGATTATTTTAGCCATGTATTTTTTTTTTAATAAATGAATAAAAAAATCCATCTTTTTAAATATGCAGATTTCTAATCAATATTTTAATTTTCTTAAATCAGATTGCGCTTAAAGGTTGCTACCCACCCTAAACCATGCAGATGAGGTTGGTTATCTATTAATATATATATTAATATATTCAACAATTATTTTTCCAAATTGAAGATGCTACGTTCTTGATAGTGATGCCATTTAATGAGGAACTAAAATAACCGTTAGCTTTCAAGAAGAAACTGGGTTTTGTTGCCCTTATTACCAAAGAAAAAATGTCCTTAAATATACTTACTAAAGGAAGAATCAAACTAGATCAGAGCAAGCTTGCATTTTAAAAATCTGGGCTCCTCCCTATACTATAATCGACTTATCCTGGTGACTCAGAAGCCTCCAAATCGCCATTCTTTTTTGCTTAAGTTACCAGCTCTTTGTCCTTCTCTTGCACTATGAGGATTCTTTCACCAGCCTTGTCGATACCAGCACGAACAGCTCTGCCAACCATCTGCTTATACTGGTTCTTCTTCAAGAAGTCTGTGGCAACGTATGGCGCTCTTAAAATAACCCTAAGGAAACAATGTAAGTGTAGTTTAATTACAGTACTGATACGTCTAGATTTTTCCCCCTCAAGAGAAGGGGCACTACTAAGTCTTTCAATGGTCTGTGAAACAGGAAGAGTACTTAACTGAACACATTTGGGTAATTTGCTAAGCAACTTACAGTAAAAATTGATATCTGGGACCTTCAGGACCCAAGCACTGCAGGATACCAGAACATCTCCATTGCTACAGCTGTCAGTTTCACTTGGGATGCTGTCACTTTCATAAAGCCCCAATGTTCCTCAGATGTCAATATTCTGCTTGATAAATGGTACATATTAAATAACGAGTAATCCTAAGTCACACAATCATTTAAGTTAAAGTTACTTTTGGTTTTAGTGTACCAGGATTTCTGAAATATATTCCCACAACATCTAGGGAGCTACCCAAGCACATTTGACAAGAAGCACTAAGGAAATCCTGGTTGGCTAATCTCTTGCCTTGTGCCATGCTGTCTAGCTGGCACGGCTAAGGTAAACAAGAATCATCAGGCCAAGAAGCTAACAGTCCTTGTTTAGTATTCAGTTAGCAAACAAGAATCATCAGGCCAAGAAGCTAACAGTCCTTGTTTAGTATTCTGTCAGCATTCAGTCATTACATTTCAAATCAGGAGCTGAAGGGATTTAACAAGTAGCAGGTGGACAGTAAAGAACATCAGTGCCAATGGTTCCCCCTCTAGGATATCACGTCCTTAAGGCCGATCCTGTGCCACAATCAATTTTCCTTCCTCACTCATGTTTGTTAGAAAGTACTACAAATAGGAATTAAAACAGGAGAGGAGACTGGAAAAATTACTGGTCACATTTGAGCCAAAGGAAGAGGAGCAGCAGAGCTTCTGTTGCGCAGAAGTAAGAGAGACCTTGGCCGCAATCCTAACCGGCAGTTATGCCGGTATAGGTGGCCCTGGAGGGTTGCAAATGTGCCGTAAAGCACGTTTCCGCCTCTTTAGGCGGGAGCTGCGTTGGCGCATTCAGATGTGCTGGCGTGTGGATGGAGGCAGAAGCCTCCGCTGCGGCTCCTGCGCTGCCGCTTTTGTCGGTGTGTGCATGCCGACATAAGTGGCAAAGGTAGGCTTGGGGTGCGTGGGGAGGGGGTGTTACTGGGGGGGAGGGCGGGCCCGAGGGCGGGCTCGCAGGGCTGGGACCAGGCAGTTATGCTGGATTCCAACCCCCGTCCCCGGGGCGAGCAGAGCGGCTTCAAATAGCTCCGCTCTCCTTGGACTTGCACCACCTCCGGAGGTGGCACAGGTCTGAGGAGACCCATGGGGCGCGCAGCCCTTATCCATGGGTAAGGGGAAGAGCTTTCCCTTGCCTGTGGCTGAGCCGCTGCTCGCTTGCGTTGGATGCAGCGCAAGCATCCTGGCTTGCCTGCTCCAGCGCGGGATAGAGTTGCGCCCTAAAACTCAGGCCTACTTCTAAGCAGCAACAGATGTGCTGAGTCTTCCTGCTTCAAACTTTGAAGTTTTCAAACTTCAAAATTGTGTTTTCCAATTGCTCTACAAAAGCCGGAAGAAATGCAGGAACCAGACACAGTCCGGTAACCCTGCTGTTCTGCCATTCCCAAATTGGCGACAATAAGAGGGACTTTCTGGAAAAGACTTTTTAAAAAGCAGAGATACAAGAATATAAATATGGGAGATTTTAAAGGTTCGTTGCCTTAAAGTTTTGATAAGGGCTAAAAGCAAAAATTTAATGGATAGAAATGGCTTCCATTACAAACTTTCCTCCAAATATAAATATGGAAAGAGTAAACATAAGGAATAGATTAGCTATTTTGTTTGTGGCAAAAACACATTTAAGGATAATAAATGAAGAATTTTGTGTTTTACTTATGTTCTTTATGGTCAGAGTTACTCTGAAAATGTTATAATACAGGATATTTCTCCAACTCCAAATCAGAAATAAACTTACCCCTCTTGTGGTTTGTGCAAGGCATATTCAAGTTTGTAAGTGGATGAACTTGAAGAGGTGATGCTCGAAGTCAGTAACAGAAAAACTAGACCCTGGTTTGCCAAATGTGACTGTAGATGCTTATGAAGAAGCCGCTCTCGGAACGTCATCATCTGATTGGTATTTGTACCAGAGTTTGTACCAGCCCACCACAGTCTGGAAGAGAAGATTGAAAATTAGATATAGCTTATTGTGAAAAAAAAAATCAAAACCAATCCAATGAACTGTGCAAAGGAGCAGAAAAGCATAGCACCAGGATGAAGGGCAAATGGGAGTTATCTGGTGGGTTAGATATGTACTAAGTTTGCTAACTTTCTATCCATGCATACTTAAGCTATTTAAGAACATAAGAACAGCCCTGCTGAATCAGCAATAGACCCATTTAGTCCTGCTTCCTGTATGTCACAGTGGCCCACCAAATGCCTCAGGGAGCACACAAGACAACAAGAGACCTGCATCCTGGTGCCCTTGCATCTAGCATTTCTGCCCAATGCTGCATATACACAACAGGGATCAAATGTGTACACCTGTGGGCTGGGCAGAAATGCTTTATGTTTGCTACTTGCCTAAAAAGGGGAAAAACTTCCAGCAACTTTGAAGTGTCGCTGTCTGGTCACCTAGTCCCTGCTTGGGAGCAGCCCTGCCAACATGGCTGCTCACAAGAAGGTAATACAAGCAGACAAACTTGATGCAAGTTTTAGCAGTTCTGTGTGTTTTGAGGTGTAGGTTTCTTTTTGTTTGGTAAATAGCAGCTGTAAACCACCCATAGTGGGTGCAAAGGGTTAAATCCTTTCCCCATCCCACTACCACAGTCCCAATCACAGCCCTCCCACTATGGCTGCTATTTGCTAAAGTAAAAACACAAACCTCAAACACACAGAGCCAAGCACTGGTTCAAAATCACATCTAATTTGGCTTGCAGTATAGGTGCAACCTATTTATCCACAGAATTTTTATCTGTGGATTTGTCTTGGATGAGAATGGGGTGGGGGAACTGAAAGTCACACACACCTATGCCCTGCTTCTTTGCTGGCTTCTCACTCTGTTTCCAGGCAGCCCAACACACTGCAAAAAGGCCCTGCCTTGCCCAGGCAGGGAAATAGCCCTAGAGCCATGGAAGAAGTTCCCCTTTTGAAGGAACAGTAACACTCTTGGAGCCCCTGAGCCTGCAAAGAGGTGGGGAAGGGGGGGCTGAAAACCTCTGTAGCCAGAGCACATGCAGCAAGGTGGAGCTCTCTCACACACAGACACACAGGTGCAGTAGGCATTGGTTTAAAAAATCCCAGAGTGTGTTTGCCCAATTCCCCCCCCCATGGTGCAAAACAGCCTACGGTAACAAAAGAGTCCAGCAAGGAAGCCTTCCCAGCAAGCCAAAGCAGGAAATTTAGGCTACAATCCAATCCACACTTTCCTGGGAGTAAGCCCCATTGACTACAATGGGCTTACTTCTGAGTAGAAACACAAAGGACTGGTCTCTTAAAAGCTCAGCATCCCACCTGTGAAGGGGGGAGGAGGTGAAGTAGTGGAAGGGATTGATAACAGCTGCCTTAACTCTATGGAATTTAGCACAACTTGTTTTTTGTTAATTGTGCAGAGTCAGGAACAGAACTAAGGCATATAAATAGGCTCCACCTGTACTACTCTCTATTCCAGTTGAAAGACTGGAAATGTAAAAATGTTTATGTCTGCAAAACATGCAAGCAGTGAAGGATTCCACTGGGGTAAAATACCTTTTGGCATCCTGACAATATTTTCTTCAGCACTGGCTCATTCAATTCACCAGTTGAGTTGTAAAAGCTGGAAAAGAGAAGGTTGGTTGAAGAATTTTGCTGCTATGTTAGAACAGCATTCCTTACTTCACAGAGCTAAATAACAGTCTTTGACATTTTATAGGACATTTGCTGGAATTTTTCCTACAGCAAACTAACACAAAGAATAATTATTCCAATAATAAACCCAGAAAACAAACAGGTGAGCAAGAAGAAGGGAGCCATGGGAAAAAAACCCCACACAACATGCTCTACTGCCAAGCTGGCAGAGGGACAGACAATTTGTTACTACAGACAGTTTCCTGAGAAATAGAGCTGCAGAACCTGGAAGCCAGAAGTGACATCACAAGAGGTGAAGACCATAGGTCAGTGTGGCATGAAAAGAAGAATGCTGACAATTGCTGATAAAAACATTTTTAGCCCCGCTAGATCAGGCCAAAGGCCCATCTAGTCCAGCTTCCTGTATCTCACAGTGGCCCACCAGATGCCTCAGGGAGCACACAAGAGACCTGAATCCTGGTGCCCTCCCTTACATTCTGAGGTAGCCTACTTCTAAAATCAGGAGGTTACACATTCCCAACATGGCTTGTAACCTGTGATGGACTTCTCCAATCTCCTCTTAAAGCTTCTAGGCCAGATGCCATCAGCACATCCTACAGCAAGGAGTTCCACAGACTAAATATATGCTAAGGGCTCTGAGAGACTCCAATGTGAGAGACTTCACACAGCAGCTCCTGCTTGTGTGCTGAGCCATACATGCGTCAGAGCCCCTAAGTGTCCTCCAGAACCACATGATCAGAACAAGAGTCTTCTATTTTTAAGGAACTAATGTCATCCATAATTGGTTATATTTGTACTTTATGAAACAAACAAAAATAATTGTTTTTTTAAAAGGTTTATTACTTACCTGAAGGGCTGGTAGCAAGGAATGTGCTTTTGCATATCTGAAATGAAGCCAACACTTTATTTTTGACCTGACTGCTTGGTGCTGACATATTTCATATGGTTAACCGTATATGGTTAAATATATACCATACATTTTCAAACAAAAATAAAAACAGAAGGAAGTAAAATATAAGGTGGTGACAGCTTGCCTCATAAAGTTAACTTTGACTGTTTAAGAAATGGATTCGGTGTTCACTTTGCATAATAACCACACTTTGCTTTAATGCATTAATAAACAAAAAGTCTATCTCAAATGCTTTGAAAAGACAATATATGTAGCTGGCTGTCATGTTTACTTAGAAGTTTTTGAAATTAATGTGGGGAGAAGTTAAGATATAGAAAGCTCTACTGCTCTGGAAATGATAGCACATTGGAAGTGGGAACTATTTTCCTTCTGTAAATGCAACTTTAATGCACAAAAGAGAAGGCAATCCCTAAATGAAGGCCATATTTGCATCTTCTCTTCCATACCATAAACCTTTATTGGCATCTTCTCTTTGAATGCACTGAAGAGACAAAAACACAAAAGAACCACTGTGAAGATCTTTGGAAGTTGAAGGAAAGAAAATAAAAAAAAAAAAAGAGGAGCATCTTAGCCACAGAATCAAGGCTAGTGCTATCACTATGTCTTCTGGAGAACAGGCAGCTAGAATTAGAGTGGTGCAAAACATATCCTCTGGATACCATGGTATAGATCCTATATAAAACATAAAAGCATTGTAGCAGCAGCAGCAGTGCTATGTGCAAATGGTGCAATCATGACCTACAGGCAGTACACTTTTTTCTCTGTATTTTACAGCTGTAAAGTATCACCTAAATTTCTTATGGCCTAATCCTATCCCAACTTTCCAGCACTATTCCAACTTTGCATGCAGCCCCAAGGCAAGGAACAAATGTTCCCATACCTTGAGGATGCCTCTGTGACTGCCTCCCCGCCACAGGATGCAGCACACACCCCAATGGCACGCTGCACACAGGTGACACTGCTAAAATACCAAGAAGAGTCCACTGAAAAACAGCAGGTTAATAAACATTATGCAGATCCCATTCAACAGACTCACCAATTGTATAAACAACTTCAACGTCATCCATCTGAGAGTCAGTAATGCTGTTTTTGGCTTCACCTTTCACATCTCCAATGAGGAAGCCTTCCTTTACAGGCAGAGAAGAAAGACAGATTAAAGACAGGACAGTTGCTGGGAAATTTCAGGACTGCTCATTCAATTCAGAAATAGATCTACACTGGAAAAAAGTTAGACAGATTAAAACAAACAAGACATATTGCAACTGCTCCTTTCAGTAGAAATCAAGTAAATAAAGATGAGATCCTCTTTATTCCCATAACTTCACTAGCAAGAGCTATTTTCAGTCACTCTGAATGTAGAGAAATTTGAAAAATACATGCTGTGGAGAAGCACCAACAGTTTCCAGAAAGACAACGCTTTAAACAGCACACTTATAATTCAGCCACAGATGGGTATATATTGAGGGTTACCAAGTACAAAAGGGGACAGCGTGCCTATACCTTTAACCATTGTTTAGAACAGGGCAGTGGTTCTCAAACTTTTAGCACTGGCACCCACTTTTTAGAATGAGAATCTGTCAGGATCCACTGGAAGTGACATCATCAAGCAGGAAAATTTTTAACCATCCTGGGCTACAATCCTACCACATTTACCCAGGAGTAAGTCCCCACTGACTATCATTGTTAAAAGCATATACATAGTAGCCTGTTAAAAGTACAGAGCTGTAACATTTCCCCAAGTGCAGTCACATACCAAGTGCAATACATAGGCACACAGGTGTTCAATTATATAGAAGAGTGTCCATTCAAAGCACTGGATTCTGTAGAAGTTGCACTGACTTGAATGAGACTACTCTGAAGTAAAGGCAATGGGGAAGGGGTGTACTTCTGTCACTATACCAGGGTGGTCAGATTGTGGCTATAAAGCCACATGTGACTCTTTGACACACAATGTGCGGCTTGCAGAAATACAAAAGCAAATGTTCAAACTTTATAATTATTTACTGGGTATATATTAAAATGTAGGGTTCCACTAAAAGAAGGGTTCCACTAAATCCAGGAGGGTGCCCTCATGGCTAAGCAGCCAAGTTAGAGAGGCTGTGAAGGGCAAGGAAGCTTCCTTCCGTAAATGGAAGTCTTGCCCTAATGAGGAGAATAAAAAGGAACATAAACTGTGGCAAAAGAAATGTAAGAAGGTGATATGGGAGGCCAAGCGAGACTATGAGGAACGCATGGCCAGCAACATTAAGGAGAATAATAAAAGCTTCTTCAAATATGTTAGAAGCAGGAAACCCGCCAGAGAAGCGGTTGGCCCTCTGGATGGTGAGGGAGGGAAAGGGGAGATAAAAGGAGACTTAGAGATGGCAGAGAAATTAAATGAGTTCTTTGCATCTGTCTTCACGGCAGAAGACCTCGGGCAGATACCGCTGCCCGAACGGCCCCTCCTAACCGAGGAGTTAAGTCAGATAGAGGTTAAAAGAGAAGATGTTTCAGACCTCATTGATAAATTAAAGATCAATAAGTCACCGGGCCCTGATGGCATCCACCCAAGGGTTATTAAGGAATTGAAGAATGAAGTTGCAGATCTCTTGACTAAGGTATGCAACTTGTCCCTCAAAACGGCCACGGTGCCAGAAGATTGGAGGATAGCAAATGTCACGCCTATTTTTAAAAAGGGAAAGAGGGGGGACCCGGGAAACAATAGGCCGGTCAGCCTAACATCCATACCGGGTAAGATGGTGGAATGCCTCATCAAAGATAGGATCTCAAAACACATAGACGAACAGGCCTTGCTGAGGGAGAGTCAGCATGGCTTCTGTAAGGGTAAGTCTTGCCTCACAAACCTTATAGAATTCTTTGAAAAGGTCAACAGGCATGTGGATGCGGGAGAACCCGTGGACATTATATATCTGGACTTTCAGAAGGCGTTTGACACGGTCCCTCACCAAAGGCTACTGAAAAAACTCCACAGTCAGGGAATTAGAGAACAGGTCCTCTTGTGGATTGAGAACTGGTTGGAGGCCAGGAAGCAGAGAGTGGTTGTCAATGGGCAATTTTCACAATGGAGAGAGGTGAAAAGCGGTGTGCCCCAAGGATCTGTCCTGGGACCGGTGCTTTTCAACCTCTTCATAAATGACCTGGAGACAGGGTTGAGCAGTGAAGTGGCTAAGTTTGCAGACGACACCAAACTTTTCCGAGTGGTAATGACCAGAAGTGATTGTGAGGAGCTCCAGAAGGATCTCTCCAGACTGGCAGAATGGGCAGCAAAATGGCAGATGCGCTTAAATGTCAGTAAGTGTAAAGTCATGCACATTGGGGCAAAAAATCAAAACTTTAGATATAGGCTGATGGGTTCTGAGCTGTGACAGATCAGGAGAGAGATCTTGGGGTGGTGGTGGACAGGTCGATGAAAGCGTCAACCCAATGTGCGGCGGCAGTGAAGAAGGCCAATTCTATGCTTGGGATCATTAGGAAGGGTATTGAGAACAAAACGGCTAGTATTATAATGCCGTTGTACAAATCGATGGTAAGGCCACACCTGGAGCATTGTGTCCAGTTCTGGTCGCCGCATCTCAAAAAAGACATAGTGGAAATGGAAAAGGTGCAAAAGAGAGCGACTAAGATGATTACGGGGCTGGGGCACCTTCCTTATGAGGAAAGGCTACGGCGTTTGGGCCTCTTCAGCCTAGAAAAGAGACGCTTGAGGGGGGACATGATTGAGACATACAAAATTATGCAGGGGATGGACAGAGTGGATAGGGAGATGCTCTTTACACTCTCACATAATACCAGAACCAGGGGACATCCACTAAAATTGAGTGTTGGGCGGGTTAGGACAGGCAAAAGAAAATATTTCTTTACTCAGCGTGTGGTCGGTCTGTGGAACTCCTTGCCACAGGATGTGGTGCTGGCGTCTAGCCTAGACGCCTTTAAAAGGGGATTGGACAAGTTTCTGGAGGAAAAATCCATTATGGGGTACAAGCCATGATGTGTATGCGCAACCTCCTGATTTTAGGAATGGGTTAAGTCAGAATGCCAGATGTAGGGGAGGGCACCAGGATGAGGTCTCTTGTTATCTGGTGTGCTCCCTGGGGCATTTGGTGGGCCGCTGTGAGATACAGGAAGCTGGACTAGATGGGCCTATGGCCTGATCCAGTGGGGCTGTTCTTATGTAAGTTGAATGTTTGTGGTTTGTAAATATATTTAAGAACTTAAAAGCTTCCTTAAATATTGTGGCTCTCCAACAGCTGAAGTTGATGGCATGGGGCTCTTAAGCATGTCTGGCCACCCCTGCTGTACAGTATACAGTGGGAGGGCCATGGGTGCATTAACAGAGAAATGAAACTGGAACAAGGTGAGAAACTGACATCAAGGGGTGCCTGGGGCAGTTCTTCCTGTAGATTTCCTACACACTGCCCTGTGTATGCCAGTCATTCACACATGCAGACCCCAAGTGTTTTCCTACAAGCAGCAGCGCCAGGGGGTTCAAATCCTTTCCTGGGAATCAAGGGCTGCTAAGGCTGCAATCCTAGCCACACTTTCCTGGGAATAAACCCCATGGAACACAATGGGACTTACTCCTGAGTAGAAATATATAGGATTGTGCTCTGGGGCTGCAGTCCTATAAATATGCTTTCCTGGGAGTAACCCCTACTGAATTCAATGAAACTTACTCCTGAGTAGAAACGTGCCCTAGGGCTGCAATCCTATAATACTTTCCTGGGAGTCAACTCGACTGAACACAACGGGACTTACTTGTGAGTAGACCTGCCTAGGATTGTACCCTAGGGCTGTAATCCTATATCCACTTTCCTGGGAGTAAGCCCCACTGAACTCAATGGGACTTACTTGTGAGTAGACCTGCCTAGGATTGTGTCCTAGGGTTGTCACCTCTATCCACTTTCCTGGGAGTAAGCCCCATTCAACACAGTGGGACTTACTTCTGAGTAGACACACACAGGATTATGCTCTGGGGTTGTAACGATACATGCTTTCCTGGGAGTAAGCCCGTTGAAGTCAATGGGCTTTCTCCTGAGTAGACATGCTTAAGGAAGGCAGGCAGGCGAGGCGCTCTGCACTTCCTCAGGGGCACCCTCACCCTCTCTCCCGGGCTGAGTGGGGGCTGCGGGCCTGCTGGGGCGGGGGACGTACCGTGTCGGAGCCGGTGCTGAGGTGGTGGAAGGCGAGGGTGCCGAAGACGAAGCCGGGCAACAGCGCCGACGTGCTCGCGCCCTCCATGCCCTCGCTGGGCGGGGGAGCGCGCCACAATGGCCGTCCCGCCGGAGGGCAGGCAGCGCGGCGGCGACCCCTGGCGGCCGCGCGTGGAAGCGCAGCGAGGGAAGGAGGCGGCGGCGACCCCTGGCGGTCCCAGGTGGAAGCGCAGCAAGGGCGGCAACGACCCCTGGCGGCCGCGCGTGGAAGCACAGCGAGGGAAGGAGGCGGCGGCGACCCCTGGCGGTCCCAGGTGGAAGCGCAGCGAGGGCGGCAGCGCGCCAGCGACCCCTGGCGGCCGCGCGTGGAAGCGCAGCGGCAGTGTTGCGCCGCCTCTGACATGGACTGGAGCCCACAGCAAGGACTGCAGCAGCTCTCATGCAAACCCCCCACCCAGTGCTGCTGCCTCCGCCCCTGGCATCAGGTGCTGTTAGCAATCATAAAAAGTCACATCATTGTCATTACTGGGTCTTTTTATCAGTATCAACAACAACAACAACAACATCAATAACAGCAAAGAGATCAATATCAATAACAATCAACAACATATCTAACCCCTGCTAACTGGCTAAGAGGCACTTTTTCTAGTGGGTGCTCCTCTTATTTAGCAGGGGGAGAGTAACTGGCCCTCCTCACCCCAGCAGTGTCTTTTCTAGTGGCTGTCTGCTGGTGTTGCATCTTTTTAGATTGTGAGCCCTTTTGGGACAGGGAGCCATTTAGTTATTTGATTTTTCTCTGTAAACCGCTTTGTGAACTTTTAGTTGAAAAGCGGTATATAAATACTGTTGTTATTATTATTATTATCAATATCAATGACTATAGAGATCAATAATAATGACGATCAACATCAATATGAACAACAATATAGAGATCAATAACAATATCAATAACAATCAACAACATATCAACATGAATAAATATAGAGATCAATAAAAATAGCAATGACGATCGACAACATCAATATCAATAACAATAGAGAGATCAATAGCAATAAAAATAAATAACTCATAACTAACAATAGAGAGATCAATAATATCAATGACAATCAATAACAATGTCAGTAATATAGAGATCAATAACAAAAATGACAATCAATAACATCAATAACAATAACATTATAGAGATCAATAACAATATCAATAACAATAAACAGAGACATAAATATAAATATAGATATCAATAATAATAACAATAACAACAACATATCAATATAAATATATGTAGAGATCAATAATAATAGCAATGACAACCAATCACAATCAATATCAATAACAATATAGAGGTCGATAACAATATAAATAACAATCAATAACAACAATATCAATATTTTCTCTCTTTCAATAATATTCTTCAGCAATGATACACAACAAGCTGCTATTGGCCAAAAATAACCTTGACCAGGCTCAAAATGTATTCAGGATTGTTACAACCAGGAATTGCTCATCTTTGCATACCTTTGTCTTAAAAAATAATTGTTTTTATCTAATGGCTTTTTGATTTATCTCTATGGACTTTGAATTATAGATGCTGGGTTACTATTGGACATTTGATGTTACATGATTAATGACATTTGCAAGGATGACATTAATGACATTGCAACGCACATTGAACTTTCTCGTATTCACATCAACAGGAGGTGGAGAATTAGCTAGGAGGTGGCCGACTCCAGGGTATCCAGTGAACTTCATGACTAACATTACCATCCTAATGTCTCCTCAGATGTAAGTACTTCTGAATTCAGTGCAACCTACTCTCAGGAAAGTGTATTTAGAATTGCAGCCTCAGAACCCAATCCTAGGCATGTCTACTCAGAAGTAAGTTCAATTAGCTTTAATAAGCTTACTCCCAGGAAAGTGTGGATAGGATTGGGCTGTGAGTCCCATTAATCATCAATGAGGCTTACTCCCTGACAAGTGTGGATAGGACATAAGCTTTGAGCTTAGGCTCCTGTGAGTCCTGAAGCTTCAGTTATAGGTACAATCACAAAGTAGCCCACACAATTTTTTTAAAATCCATTTTAAAAAGGGGAACCACTTTTGATAGTTAAAAATGATGGTCACTGCTGCACTGAAAATGTTCTAGGTGCTGCAGATAGGTTCTACCTACAGGCTTACAATCCAATAGTCACAATATAAAAGGAACAAAGGGCAGGGACTGAAGAACACATGCCAATTCAGGTGGCAAAACTTTTGTTACATAATATTTTGAAGCTAGGTAGAGGCTGCTCCTAAAGAAGATTCTTATAAAAAACATCTTGCGGTGTTGTATCTAGAATGCTTCAAGGCTCAATCTGATGGTACTAGTCTGAGGCTGGCCTTTGGCTTTGTGTTTTTAAATCCACAGCTATTACCCCACCTTATCCTTTTGATGCCCCATGTGTACCACTTACCTTGCACCTGCTGTTCTCTCCCCTGCTGTTTATTTAATTGATGGAATTTACCTAAAGACTATGGTTCTTAAGGCTCACAGGATGAATGAGTCCACACAAGTTATCCTATCAAGCACCATGCATGATTGTGATCATAATGCACCTGGTACACCAGCCACAAGAGGGAGCTATGGGGCCATGGAACCAATAGTCAAACAGCCAAAGACTTTGATGCTCTAGTTCAGTGGTCTTCAACCTTCCATTACATACATACATACATACATACTTACATACATAGTGAGGATGGGAACCCAACTTCAATTCTGCCCCTCCTTCCAGGACCGTATCCTTCAGCCCCCATTGCTGCCCACTCCCTGCCCCCAATACACCCTCCCAGCACTGTTCATTGCAACTGAATATTCTTATTACAGAGAGCAGAACAAGTTCCCAAGAAGACTGGCACTAGTGAACGTTATTTTAGCACAACTGCTAAGAACCTGATCAGGACTGGGACACCATCTCCTGGTACCTGAAGGGGTACACCAGTACCTCCCCTTTACCTGGTGGTACTCTAGTCCAGTGGTCTTCAATCTTTTTCATCCATGTAAGTTGCTACAACTCCACAACTGAGACTTAGCAACCCCATTAGGGTCCTGCCCCCAAGGTTGAAGAACGCTGCTCTAGTTTAGCCCTGTTACTTTCACCTGAACACTTAATATAGAGCTGTCTGCTGCGGCTCCTCCTGGTGAAAGTGGCAAAAGGGGTAACAGGAGGCACCTGTGCTGGGAGGGCAGGCTGCTTCACTCTGCCCCCTGAGCTCACTGCGCTCCTCTCCCTTCACCCCCACATTGGTTTCCCTTTTCAATTTTGCCCGCTGTGCAAGCGGAGAAGATGCCCAGCGCGGCCGCCGGGGGATGGTGGAAAGGCCGGAGGCAGACCGACCCGCCCACGCGGCAGATCAAGCAGGCGGCCGCCATGAGGCACCTCGTGTTGCCTGCCGCCTCAGTGGCGACCGAGGGACGGACGGGACAGAGCAGCACCACGCGGATTCTTAGAGGACTCCGCGGCCTTCGCTTCCCACCGGAACTTGCCGCACGCGCGTCTCTAAGGCGAATGAATGCTTGCTGGGGCGTGGCACAATCGACGCATGCGCCCTGCACACGCTGACCAACCGTCGCTGAGAATGTGGATGCCGGCGGGGGGGGTGGGGCACAATCCACGCATGCGCCCTGCGCGCGCTGACTAAGGGTAGCTTAGAATGTGGATGCTTGGGGCACAATCCCTCGCGCTGGCCAACGGTCGTTTTCAGCGGTTATGCCCACAGTCTCCTCAGACAAGCGTGCCCCACCCCCCAAGAGTCTAAAGCTCTCAGCCCACGTGAGGTGGCTGTGACGTATCTGCCCTCTGAGGCAGGACTGGCCATCCTCCCCTCCAGGGTTTCTGTCAATGCTAATGGGGAACAGTCGTTTAAACTGCTTTTAAAGTGTATCAACACAAGTGTAACACAAGTATGCAACACAAATATACATATATTAACATAACACAGGACCCCAAAGACTCCCAGCGCCTGGAGGTTGAAACCCTATTGTTAGCCTCAGAACCCTCAGGAACTCTGACAGGGAGTGAAAGTTTCATTTGTAAACACAAGTATATAACAAGTATATTAACACTACACAGGGCACCAAGGCTCCTGGCACCTGAGGGGGCACACAGGGCCAGTGCTGGTCATGAGGCCAATTGAGGCAGCTGCCTAAGGTGCAGACCTCTGAGGAACTATATTGTGGGGTACAAAGTTTCATTTGGGCCCCTTCTCCATAAACACAAGTATATAACACAACACAGGACCCCAAAGACTCCTGGCACCTGAGGGGGCATGCAGGGCCAGTGTTGTCATGAGGCCAACGGAGGCCACCACTTAAGGCACAAACTTCAGACCCTTCAGGAACTTTATCAGGGGGTACTTTTCAAATGAAGAGACCAGGACTATATAAGCTGAAACACACATTGGAACATTGCTATTCTCTGGAAGCACTGAGAATTGACACCGCTCTCTGTGCTCCCCATTTTGAACAACAAGAGAAGCCCATTGCTGGCAATGAATAAAGCTTGCAGATGACCACAACTCGAGTCTGCTGAGTTTGTTCTTGAACCTTGAAGTTACCGCGCAACACGGGCAAATCAATCCTAACCTTAGCAGGGCCGCCATCTAAGCAGTGGCACCAAAATGGCAACCGCTGTATCCTGTGGAGGCTGCCAGAAGTCTCTCTTCCCCTGAGTAAGGGCGCAGGCCCTCAATCGGGCTACTCGGGTCTGTGCTGACTGTTTTGGCCGGCACAGACTGGAGAACCTCTGTGATGATAGGATCCTCCGCCAGTCCCACCCCCCACCCGATCAGTTCCTCCTCCCTCCCTGGAACGTCTCCCTGTGCCCCCCAAACCCACACTGCCACCCAGCAGTTATCATTGGGTGCTCCTGCAGTATCTTCCATCTGGTGTTGGGCCTAGCATCAACTGGTGCTGGCCTGGTGTCAGCACTCCCTACTCTTAGGGTGCCGTAAACATGATTTATGGCACATTTCCAACATCCAGTGCTAGCTCCAGATATGATTGGGCCCTTAATAGAAGCTGAATGAATTCAGGTGCCCCCTCAAGTCAATTGGCTTCAACCTCTGGTTCTGTAAAAGGAAGTAGAACAATCTTTCTGGCAGGCTATCAACAGCTCCTGGTTCCTTGGGTATGCCTTAAATCTATCTCTTAAATTGTTGCAAAGCTCTGCCGTTATATCCCTGAAAATGGCCTGGTCTGTTTGTTTATCCACAGCTTTTCCATAACTCACCTGTGTCAGCCATGTCCTGCCATGTCTGCTGACAATGCCCTTATTGTATTTTTTATCAGAATCTCTGCTGCAGGAGAACTTTCATTCTTGGGATAACAATGAATGAAACAAGTGTTGCTAAGTACGCTTTATAGGCTGGAGACGAAAAAACAAAACCAGAACCAAACACGCACATATAGTACAAAGTCAAGCTCATGATATTCCCTTCGCTTTGGATAGTGTTATTCTTGCCATCAAAATATTTGAGGCAGAATTGCTCAGACAGAAGTCTTACAAGAACAATGTCCTCCAAACAAATGCTGGGAATGTGCTTTTAATTGTTAAATGCAGGCCATCATTTTGGCATTTTTTATTACATAAAATCCATATGAAAAAGCTGGAAGCCCAAGACTGCTTCCTGGACTGAGAGGTTTCTCCGTGAGATTTGGCAGTGTTTCATCATCCAGCATTTTTAAGACATGACCATTCAGCTGAATTGACCTGCAAGCAGAAGATGAAAGGAGGCACATTTTAGACACAAATCTCAGTTGGAAAACGTGTAACCACAGAACAAATTGTATTTAAAGATAATACTTGCAATCACCATTTCTAGAATGAATACATTTCTGACATTTACAGCGTAAACCTAGTCAACTTTCCAGCGCCGATACAACCACAAAGCAGCCCCAAGGTAAGGGAACAAACATTCCCTTACCTCAAGGAGGCCTCCATGGCTGCCCCCCCTGCCCCAAGAATTCAATGAATGCCCAATCAGCACTAGAAAGTTGGTTAGGGTTGTTGTCAAAAATCAGTATATAATTGTTTTAAAATAATAATTTAAAAAATTATATTATCTCTTCCTTTGTATTTTTCAATTCTGTATCTTTCGTTGTTCAGAATTTAGAAAATGATGGGAACATGTAGATTGCTTACTTGGAAAGGATGTTCTCTTTTCCGTACGGCAGTAAAAGATATTCATCTACCTGCTTGTTGGAGAAGGAAGAGGGTAGCTGCAAGTGTTTTGTGCTATTATAGAGGTTTAAGGCAAACAGAGTGATGTCACCATCCCTGTACTTTGGGCTAGAAAGAAAAACATGGAAACACTAATTAATAATCACATATGACAAACCAACAAACAAAATACAAATGCTTCATTCGTACTTGGGAAGACTGAATCCTGTCTGGGTTCGATGGAGCAACGTAAATAAGGTGCAATTTGGGTTTGGGGGGGGCAAAACCTGACCCTCATTCACTAGAGCTGCCAAGGGGAAGGGGCAAGTTAAGTCCTCACAACCCAATGTTATCCAAATGGGTAGGTACCTCATGATTTTCTCCTGTATAAGTGATTGGCTGCCATTTACTCTTGGGAGAAAAATTAAGTCCTGTGAAGGAGACAAAGGTGCAAAGTAGGGCAAACTCTTCTCTCCTTCACACAGTGCAATCCTAGGGTCAGTGCAGTAGCTGCTGTGCTGATGCTAGCCATTGTAAAACTTCTGTAAAGGGCTTTCCAACAACTTGCTTGTAAGCAATGCTGGCAGGAAGGTCTGTGCCATCCTGCCAATGCTGTATCCTGACCCCCAGCTGCCGGCAGATGTAAATGAAGCACAGAGCGGTATAGGGGCTGGGAGACAGTAGGTGGAGAGGGTGGGGGGATCAGGCCCAAGAGGGGGCAGGATTGGCAGAGCAGACCTCCACCATATGCTATTCTCTTGCCTGGACCTGGAAGCCCTACATGGGGCTTCATGGACATGCATCAGCTAAATAGCTGGTGCCAATCTCATTAGCCCCATTGGGCAGGTTGGGGTGTTACCTGGGGTAAGTTGGAAAACATCCCCTTACCCCGAGGAGACCTCCAGTCTGCTCCTAAGCTGTGCTTGATACGGCAGAGCCCTGCTGCACCAGCACAGGTTAGGATTGGGCTGCTGCCCATCTCCTCCAACATGTATTCCATAGGGACACAAATACAAGACCTGTACTCCACCCACAAATTATCTATCATAATAGTGGACATTTAGCTAGCACCAAAAACAAAACCCATCAGGTTCCTGGCCCAGGAATGCATTTGCAGAGTGAGGCTTCCCAGCTCATTTGGGAGTTTTACGTCTAGTGCCAAATTTCAGAAGCAGGAGGAAAAAGTCTTCCTTTGGTGTTATAATACTGTACGCATTGATTTACCTGTCACCTGTTCTTCCATCACCTGCCCGTCCCCCACCCCCTTATTTTCCTACATCCGACCTGTGCAAGACTTCAGCACAGCAATACTACCCTGCTGCAGCAGGGCAGCATTACAGCTTGTGATGGTGCACTAGCAAATGGACTCTTGCACCTCATCTTAGCTGCTTCTTGCCTTTGATCGCAGTTAACAAGGCTGGGCTATTTTTTAATGTGTTCAGTGCCTTCTGGATGTTATGCTGAATGCTTACTGGAGATCATTTGTGCAGTGAAGATACACTCGAAGCTTCCTTGGGTCTTCGCCTGTCAGGTTAACATTTAGGACTTTGGTGCCCACCAGTTGCTTGTATAGCAGAGAGAGCCAATAATCCTATATTGCATTAAAGAAAGGACAGCTTTTATCCATGACTCTCCCTCAAATAACACCTGTCATGAAATATATGACATTACTCCCTGAATTACTGTAATAAAGTAATGCCTGGGATGTCTAATCAGCAAGAAAAGTTACTTGTGGTCAGACAGCCAGGAACAAGGTGTACTTAAGTATATAAAAGCAGTTTCCCCCAGGAATTGCTAAGCTGGAGACAGAAACTCAGGGCCAAACTATGTGTTATAGCAAGTATGAGTTTGACCCTTGTTCTTTCTTTTGAATATACAGGTTGTGTCTCGTTATCTGCTAGGGTTCCATTCCAGAAACCCTAGTGGATAAAAAAATCAGTGGACAAAAAAACAGAGGAAAAATAGATTTAAAGACCCACTTCCATTGCTCCTAATAAGGTCGTGTCTCGACATTCACAGGGGTTTGATTCTGGGACTCTCTGCTGATACCATAAAAACACATAATGTGTTAATGAAAGTAATTTTAACAAAATTAAAAAGTGTGTCCCTTTACAATTGTGGTTTCAAAACAGCTTTTCTTACTATTGTAGAGAGGCAGTCAGCAATTAGAAATGCAAAGGACCCCTTGCTTTTGCCTGGCTCAGCTGAAGAATGGAATGATCACTTGCATGATTGTCTCTCTACCACAGTAAGAAAAGCAGTTTTTTAAAAGTGATTTTAAAGAGATGCATTTTCCCCTTCTCCAGGGATCAGCACATTCCTTTTCATTTGCAGTGGCCATTCGTGTTGAGTCAAATCCGTGTATAAAAAATCCATGTATAACAAGATTGGACCTGTAGTAGTATGTGGGATGTGTGTGAAATGCCATAGAACTATGGTGGGGTTGGGGGGGGGGCTTTACCTCTGAACTCTCTCTCACAACAGTTTAGATTCTGATCATGCTCCCTACATGCTATTCACACTTTTAAAATCAGTTGAAAACCACTGATATGTAAAAAAAGAACATTATAGCATACAAGGGATGTACAAAACATGGTGGGGGCTAAGTGTTTTGACTCCCAACATGGTTTTGTGGCATGTCACGTGCTCCTCCATGGTCTTCAAAAGAAAAAAATGTGAGGGAAACCCTCATGCATTCATTATAAAATATAGTTTGGTCTCCAGACAACTTATATCTAGGGAGTGCTTTTGTTGTAGGAAAAATGTCATTTTGCCTGCACTCAAAATTGGAAAACAAACAAACAAAACAAGCAAAAAACATTATTTACGGCAATCATTTATGCAGTTTGAACAGTGGCTGCAAAATGTCACCAACGCCTATTGGCTAGTGCCCATAACATCACTGGTGATAGTGATTGACACTACTCTTATCCAACACCTGCATGCCCACATCATATTATATATTTTTGTCCTGCTTTAGTGCTTGGTCCTGCATAATCAGGGACACATGGGATCACTTCTGAAATAATTTTTTTAAAAAATGTTCTGATCATCACGAAGTACATTGAACACCACTGTAGCAAGACTCCCCCCCCCCCAATCTTGAATTTACATCCTTGCAACTTCCTGGTATCTCTCCTTGTTTAGATTCAGTGGTTTTGACCTTAGAAGCACCAAGAAAAAGATAAGTCCTGTTTTTGCAGAATCATTGTTTTGACTCATGACCACAGTGTTATGGACCTTGAGGAAGCTCACTGTTACATGGTTAATTAAGCCGGGCATATTATCCAGAATGTGTGGCCCATCTGGGTAGAAGTACAATGTACAGCTAGGCACAGAATAATAAGCAACTGGTATGGATGTGCAAGTTTCTCTGTATCATGTTGGACCACTAATCAATCTAGCCCAGTAGTCTCTATTTTGTCTGGCAGCTGTTCTCTGAAGTCTTGGGCAGAGGTCTTTCTGCTGCCTTGAATCTTTTTAAAAGGAAATAATGGAACTGAACCTGGGGCCTTCATGAAAAGCATGTGACCACCCCAACCTAAAGCCATTCCCTGAATGACACAGTTATTGCATACATACTGGCAAAGGTTCAAAGTCGGCATCCACCAGATGGTAGGAACCTGCTCCAAAGAAAGCCTGTCTCAACACCACATCAATACCCAGCCTGGCTGACAGTCCGAGTTTGTCCAGCCACCTGCCAAATCAAACAGGATTAAAAAAAAAAAGAGCAAACTTTAATTCATACAGTTGTAAAGCAACTGGACAGGGTGGGGGGCTTCTATCCAATGTGTGTTCTGTGCATGTGGTAGCAATGAGAGCAAAAGTGCTACCCTTGAAATATTCAGCACAATATTCAGCACCTGTGCTCCTGGGTGATATAACATATTGCAACACTGACCGCTTAATAACTTGAGCCGAGAAGAGTACAGAAAGCATTGCAGGAGAGCATTATTGGTAGGGAGGAGAGAGGACAGTGTTATGGAATGGTCTTTTATAACATAAATATAATATTTCCAATTCTATACCATGTACACATAATTCTGCAAATACCTTTAATTCATTCGAGAAACAAAATAGGTAAGAAATCCCTTTAAGGACAACTTTCTGTTATTTTACAATATGGAAGCACATGAGTTACACAGAACTCTTCAACAAGCAGTGACTAGAAGGGATACTATTATGTAACCAAAGTTTGCAGGTTTGGGGTGAATACAATGGTATTGGTATCTTCTTTTGTTTCCCTTAGGATTTGTCGCACAGATGAGATCCCTCACATGGCATGATGAGTTTCTGCAACACCATGTTGCTAATGGTGTTGGCTTGCACCTGTTGTATGTTAATATTGGGCTTCAGTGAACACAATACCTCTTTCCAGTTTGGACAAAGGAAGAGCTGCTGGTGTGCATGGAGCAAGAGATTTTATGGGTGAGATCTTGACATTCCGTCAGAGGAAAAAGTACTGCTCTGTCAGCCAGAAATTAAGCATTATACTTACATAAAACCCGAAATATATGTATCAGACAATTGTGGAGCACCACCTCCATATGCTGAAGCAGTTTCTCCCAGCCACACTTTCTTGCCTGGAACTGTAGCATCAACAATCTGAAAAACATCACCAAATTAAGAAGACCATAAAGGAGAGTCAGTACACGGGTTAGACCTCGAAGATATGTTAACTTCTCAGCACTCTCAGATAGAAGGAAATGGCGGTTGAATGGAGCTGAAGAGCTGTTCACACAACCATGAGTAGTGTGGTAACAGCAGAAAAAGCATGTGACAAGGCTGTGTATATTGGTGAGTTGGTTGTTTGCATCTACTGGCATGCACAGGAGACAGCTTTTGGTACATCAATTCATGACAAGTGCTCTAAAGCTGTTTGCCAAGAAGCTGGGCCGCAGACTTGTTGTGGCAGGTGGACACAGTCAATTCAGAGACCATTGGTGTCAAGGTCATGCTCTGTAGTTATCTCACACCCCGTTCTTGTGAATGAGTCCCAATTGAGGCAGGAACCAGAATATTATTATTATTATTATTAACAGTATTTATATACCGCTTTTCAACTAAAAGTTCACAAAGCGGTTTATAGAGAAAAATCAAATAACTAAATGGCTCCCTGTCCCAAAAGGGCTCACAATCTAAAAAGATGCAAATGAATACCAGCAGACAGCCACTACAACAGACAGTGCTGGGGTGAGGTGGGCCAGTTACTCTCCCCCTGCTCCTCCCAAGACAGTACAATACTTCTCTTGTTGGAATATGTTCAGTGCATTACCCCATAATCCACCCAGCCACACAAATGACCTGTACCTGAAGAACCTCCTTTACAGCTGTGATGAAGGTATCCAGCACATCTGGACTAAGGAAATCTTCTCTGGTAGCGGTTCGTCCATTCAGATAATAACTGCAATATCAAGACATTCATATAGATCTGAAGCTCATTGCCTGTCTTTTATATTCATGCCACAACTGGTTTTTCTTCTGATTTCCTTTCTATTTTCTTTGCAAGCCTGTCTGCAGTAAAAGGAACAGCTGTCCTGCAGTTAACATTTCTCTGAACCCACCACAACCGTTACTCCTATGTCAATGAGTCCAAATACAGAACACACTTGGAAGGAAAGCAAAGAAGGGCAATGGGGTGAGCTGCTTCTATAAAGTCTGAGGTCTGTGGGTGAGATGAAACTGAGTGATTTGGGGAGAAAGTAGACTTTTTGCAGAGGTTTGAAAGGCCTTAAAAGTTCACAGCATCAGTGTTCTTGGAAGGCATTTCAGCACTGTAAGGCATGCTTCGTGCGCTGTAGGGTAGGAGGTCTGGTCTAGAGGGTAGAGCCTCTGTCTGCCTGAAGATAACATCCGCAGGTCGCCAGTTCAAGGCCACCGGCACCGTGCGACCTTGAAGCAGCTGACAAGCTGAAGCCGAGCAATTCCATCTGCTCTGAGCGTGGGAGGATGGAGGCCAGGATGGAGGCCAGATCGGAATGAAACACCTGAACGTAGTGGTTCTTGAAAGAAAGAACCTTCTTTCAATTGTAAAAATCCCTATTTAATAAGGGATTTAAATAAAAGCCTGCCTATGTAAACCACCTTGAATAAAGTCTTGAATAAAGACCAAGAAAGGCGGTATATAAATACCTGTTATTATTATTATTATTATTATTAGGGAGGGGGCATCTGAACCTCAAGGTCTCAGGTGCGTGCCAGCAAAGCTTGAACCTGGCCTGTTTTCTTCCAAGAATGTCCATTGATTAAACATTTGTTCAGTGCCTTTAAAAACAGGTTTTTTTTTTAACTTGAAAAACCAGTCTGAGGAGTGGGGGGAGGGAGGGTGGTAGCTTTGGGACTTGTTATGAGGCCAGCCAAACAGGGCTAAGTAAAGCCCCTGCGGCTGCAAACAGGGTTTTCTCTGAGCTTGGTGGGGGGGAAAAATTGTTTGTCGGCAGAACTGCCAACACATGAAGCAAGTGCTTTGAGTAGTGTGGTCTGAAAGAGGAAATGAACTGGCAGGAGATGCCCTGTCACCTCCCCAGCCCACCATCGCTGGCAGGGGATGCCCTGTCTCCTCCCCCAGCCCACCATCTACTGAGGTGCTCACCTAGCCACTGCCACTGTATTCCACTTTTTAATGTGGTGGATACATAGATGTGTTGTTGATCACCTTGAGCATTTGCTGGAAATCGAAAGGTGGGATATAAATATTTATAATCAAGACATGCATACTTACAAATGCCATGTAACTGCGTCAATTACTTTTCCTCCTGATTTCAGGAAGCTGCAAAGAAACAACAGGGACAGCTTCATCACTTGCACTTTCTTTTTCCTCATATTCTAAAGCAGGGGTGCCCAAAACCTGGCCCTGGGGCCACTTGTGGCCCTCGGGGGCTCCCAATCAGGCCCTCGGGGAGTCCCCAGTCTTCAGTGAGCCTCTGGCCCTTCGGAGACTTGCTGGTGCCCATGCTGGCCCGATGCAACTGCTTTCAGCGTGAGGATGAGTGTTCAACCTTTCACCTGAGCTGTGGGATGAGGGCTCCCTCCTCTACTTGCTGTTTCACATCTGTGATGCAGCAGCAGCAGCGAACGAAAGGCTGGTCTTGCTTTGTGCAAGGCCTTTTATAGGCCTTGAGCTACTGCAAGACCTTCATTCATTCACATAAGTTTCATCTCTAATAAATTCATTGATGTAAATTTTTCAAATTTTAAATGTAAATTAATTCTTTCCCTCCCCCCCCCCCGGCCCCCGAAACAGTGTCAGAGGGATGATGTGACCCTCCTGCCAAAATGTTTGGGCGCCCCTGTTCTAAAGGAACTGCAAAGTTGTAAGAAGCGCAACACATAAAACAATTGTTTTCAGTGAACGTTGTTCCCAGGATCAGATCAGCAACTGAAAGTCACAGGGCCCAAAGGGCAGCCTGCTGGTTAAGGGGGATTCATGGAGAGTGTGGCATGTAATGAAATGATGTGACTGCTTGACCACAGACCTGGCTCACAAATCAACCCACATTGCTTAGCAATCTCATGACTCCTTCACCAAATGCCTAATGCTACACTGACCCACTCAGCCTGTATCTATGAGAGCAGGTTCACATGTGATGTTTTCCCTGCCATACACAGCTATGAAGAAAAACTTCGAAGTGTATCAGAACTTGGGGTCATCCAATTAAGGGCGCAATTGTAAGTGCCCCTTCAGCTAGTGCGAGTCCCTTTCGCCAACTGAAGAGTGTTGCAAAAGTGCTGTAAAGCACTTTCGCACCACTGTTCAAGGAGATAGGCCAGCTCACAGATGCTTTACTCCACCGGATCCTGAGCCTCCGTGTCGAGCCAGTGGCCTGACACAGAGGCCCTTGATTCTACGCTGATCCTTGGGTCACCGTAGAATCGAGTGGCCCCATTGCAGGGCTACTTGCCTTACCCAGGGGAAGGGGATGAATTTCTCCTTCTCCCAAGGAACGACCAGCGCTGCCCATGTTGCATGTTGGATGCAGTGGCAGCCATTTTTGATGCTGCTGCAGCCCCACAAGCTGAGCAGCTCACGTTTGGGTCGTTAGTTCCCAGGCTGGTGCATTTACCATCTTCTTGTGAGTCCTGAGTAGACAGAATGCTTAATCATGGTTTGTTTTCCAGAACAATAGTTAAGTATTATGACTGAGCACCCTAACCGTGGTTAAAGATTTACCAAAACCAGGATATGAAACCATAGAAGTGAGTTTACAAAGCATGGTTGCAGAGTAATCTGCAATGAGCATACCACAATGAATACCCCTCACCCCACACTGATAGCTCCCTATCTGTGCCCTGCAAGGATAAGGCTCAGCTTGCCAAACTAAACTATGGCTAACCATGCCTAAGCATGATGTCTGTACCAAACCAAAACAATCAGCTCACTGAGCCAGCAATACCAAATGCTTTCTTTTCACCTCCTCAGCAGCTTCTGAGTGTTCTTCCGAGGCCGACCTACATCAGGGCCATAGAGCTTGGCATTTCTGTAGATGCTGTAACTGTTCAGAAGATGGCGCAGCTGTATGAAGTCCTGTCCTAGCTGGAAGCCGTCGATATAAATGCCAGACTTCATCCTGAAGCTGTTAGGCTCTGAAGAAAACATACACAGGCATAGCATTTCCTTAGGTCGGGGGCAGCCATGACTCATTCAAAATGTGCACAGTGGTAATCATCAACCACAAGCACAGAACATTAAACATGAAAATGGTTTTGAGATATGCCTTAAAGCAACACTCAGAACTGAAGATATGTGAAACTCCAAAAGGCACATTCTCGCTGTTGCCTGCCCTACACATATAGCAGACTGCAGAGGTAGTAGCGTTTCAGACTAAAGGACGTGATTTTGAAATGCTCTCCATGTTTAAACACACACAAACACACATTCCATGCAATAAAAATCCAGCTCATCAGGGAGAAAGTTCTGCTGTGCTAAATTTTATACTTTCAATAAGCCTTTCACATAGGGGAGGATTCATAAATAGGAACCCCTACCTGCCCAGGGAATCTGAAATGGTACCGTCAATTCTACTATCACATTCTACTCTATGCAGACTAAGCCTCAGTGTAGCTCTCAGAAGTGCCCAACCTTGTATTGTTCGAGCCAGCATGTAGAAATAGTCCCTGGATGATAGCCCAGCCCAGGTAAACATTTCATTTCAACTGATCCCTGGCCATTCTAGCTTGGGCTGCTCACAGCCTCCATCACTTCAGGCTCGGAGCCCATTCAAGATCAGAGCTCACAAAACTGGATATCCCTCTGTACCAAGTTCTTCTTTCCTGCCTTGATGGCATCTGTTCACAAAGCAGCAAGAAGTGCACAAAGTGTTCTTCTTTGAAAAACTCTGTGTACCCACCACCCAATAGTCTGTGCAACCCAGGTCTGCAGCTACAGAGAGGTGAAACCTCCAGTGTAGCTTTGTGCATAATATATACTCCAACATGTGGGTGCACGTATATGATTACCGTACCATTTCCAAGTTCCCAAGACATGCTGTAATTCTGGGAACTGGTATAGTCCAACAGCAGCTGAGCATTGGAGCTGTCCCACTGGTTCCCTTTCCGCAGCAAGGCATTGAGTCCAAAGATCAGATGGAAATCTGAGCACTGTGCAAAATTGTACAGAATGTCCACTGTGCTTTCTGTGAATAGGGGGCAAATAAAAACAATAATGAATCAATGAGTTACGGCTGACATTTATCCCCACCCAGTCCTAGATGAGCTAATTCAGTACTGAATGTGGGGTAGGCGCCCCAGCAACATGTCAGCACAGTGGGGTCAATATGCTTCCGCTAGCCCTCTCTTACCCCTGTGTCTGAACAGTGAGTGGGTTGTATTTGAATCTTTCCCCTGAAGTGCTCATTTTACACCTTGCAAGTAGAAAAGCATGCAAGAGGAAACATGCAAAAATGGAAGAACCCCCCCCCCCACCTGCAGCATGAAGTGACACGGCCTGTTCTACCACCTCCTTTGGCTGCATGCGCCCGCAAAGCTCTCTGCCAGCCAGTGGCATCATTAGGGTTTGAGTCACCCAGTACGAGAGGCCAGAGCATCACCCCCATGATGGACTTCCTCCCATGCTGTGGGTGGGGCAAATTCCGGGGCAGTGGGAGTGGTGATGCACTATCGCTACTTCCCTGCTGGTTTTTTTGGCTATAACATTTGATAGAATACAGATTTTCAAATGTGGTTTGTTTAGTTAAATTCTGCATGAAATTACGCATCAAATGATATATAACATGACGGTATTATTCAAAAATACCAAGATATTAAAAATTCTGGTCGGTAGTGGTGTCACTCCTCCCCCCCATGCACATCATCTGTTGTGGCCTGCACCCCCTAGTGACGCCACTGCTGCCAGCTGCTCTGAGCTGACAGAGCAAGACTTTCCTAAAGCCTCTCTTGTTGCTCTCACTGAGAAGGGAAGGCAAAAGGGTTCGGCTCTGTTCTGTATTTCACCTCACTTGGGAGAAGGCAGCCAAGGTGCACAGGAAGGAGGCCGCAAGGTTTGGGGCTGCACTGGAAGCCTGCCCCATGGCCACCAATGCCCTGGCCCTCCTGACCGGTTTGTGAGCTGTGGTACTAAGCTTCTAGGTGTCATTATTTTCAGCAGCAGCAGCAGAGAGACCAACATGTAAGGAGCACAAATGGCTTACGTGTAATGGTGGTGTTTTTATACTTTTTCCTGTACTGCTCCCTAAGGATGACCATCTCCTGGAAGGGCCACAAAGTCCGTAAGTGCTCCATGATGTCCGAAGGAGTGGATTGAAATCCACAAACATCTACAGCATGAGAGAGAGAGAGAGAGAGAGAGAGGGAGGGAGGGAGGGAGGGAGGGAGGGAGGGAGGTTTCAGGATTACATTGAAGATATTGACAAACTGCAGAGTGACAAATTAAATTAACTTTTGAGCAGATAAATACAGCTGCTCCAATGTGCCCATAATCTTGTGCCATTTCTCAAGAATAAGTCTAGGTCTATACCTGCAACAGACTCAGTGATAAAGTTTAGAGGTGGTGAGTTGATCTGTGCCATTTCAGATTGCAGGTAGTGAATCAAATTTATTCATTGTCCACCTACTTAAACATCTCCCCGCAGGTGGAAAACTAGCATGACAGGGAGCAGGCTGAACTAGAGTCTTTCTCCCTGGAATGCTAGCTTTCTACTTACACGGAAGTGTTTGTGTAGGGGAGCATTCAAAATTACCCTCCATCCTCAGCCTGCAATCTGATGTGGTACAAATCACCCCACCATCTTAGGACTCTACTATTTCATTCCACTGCGAGTGAAGAATAGACCACAATCAGGTTACTGAATGCCAAGCGGTCAGTGTTTTAAAGGTATTTGAATATTTCATCTAAGCATCAGGAAGCTTGTTGTCCCAGATTTGCTTCTAGCTAGAATCTTCTGCATACCTAGAGGCAAGAAAAGTGGGATGCTGTAAACAAATACATAAATAACTATGCCTTTAATATTGAAAACTAAGGCTGCCATCCTAGTATACACACTTTCCTGGGAGTAAGCCACGTTGAATGTAATGGGATTTACTTCCAGGAAATATGTGCATAAGATTGTGCTGCAAGGCTGTGATCCTAAACACAATTGCATGGGAGTAAGCACCACTGCACAAAATGGGACTTTCTTGTGAGTAAACATATATTGATTATAAGCAATTGGGGAGCCACCTGGAGGAGTGAGTAAATAACATTTTACTTACCTCCTGCAGACTGTCCGATTCCCCCTCCCCTCCAAAGCATGCAGCACAGCCTCCATTGGCACAGCTAGATGCTATAGCATGGCAGGGGATAGGATTGGGCTGAATTGAACAGTCATAACCAGACACATCCTAGGTCAGCTGCACAATCCTAGATGGCTGTTCGACAAGCTACAGAACTCAGGTATAGAACTCCACCGCTTTGCAACCTTCTCATATAAGCAAAAGCACTCTATGTACAGACTATGCTCCACTTGCTTGGTACAAGGAATGCATTTTGTGCCAAGGAAAAGGGATTAAAAGAAGGAAGGTGTCTACAGTACAGTACAGTGCATGCTACCCACATTCAAGACAATGGTGGCTCTTTATTTTGATTCACACCTGGCTAGAGCTGTTTCTGGGGAGGGTGGAGTAAATCTAAGGAGATTTCAATCACAGGACATAATGTAAATATTAGCGAACTGTGTTAGGTCCTTGAATCCAACACCACAATTGCAAGGTCCTTGAATCCATCACCACAATTGCAAGTGTCAAGAACCATATCCTGAGGGGTCCCAGCCAGTCTGGCAAGCAGTGAAGACTCTGGACAATTCAACTGGCTTCACATAATCTTGTCATCATTCCATATTGATCCAGTAAACCAAATATACCAGCACATACTGTGCTAGAGTGAAGAGAGATTTCCAAAAAGTATACAAGATTGTTACGTTCTCTGCCATGTCCAGCACATTAATGATGCAGAATCAGTTTTGCAAACTACCCGTGTACACCTCTTGTTTCAGGTGCTTATTTCTCCATCAATACATTAATTTCTCTGTGTTGCTGAGTCAAAAGCAAAAAGCTTTACTTCAACAACTTGAGAAAGTATTGTCTGACAGCACTGTTGATTTTGCTGATTCAGTTAAAAACAATTTTAAAAAATGCTACTATATCCATGAAAAATGCCCCATGCTTGATTGTCCTGAAATAACCAGGAGCACCGTAAATGATGATGCTAAGTGTTCAATAGGCAGACACTTGAATAAATTATAGCTCCTGGTGCAGGCATACAGAATTGTCAGCAGCTCTCCACGGCCTGAAACAGTATGAAATTGACATGTACAGCTAGCACAATAGAACCGCTGACACCCCTTTCTGAAAAGCCTCTCTGAAAAGCCTGAGCAGATGTTCTAGAAAGAGGATTTTTTCCTCCCACTTAAATGTATCATGTAATACTATCCGCAAACACAACATGCAAGGAGGGGTGTGGGGATTTTTTGCTAGCTCCCAAGAGAGGAATTCTCACATTTGTTTGCAAAAAGACCAGTCTCCTAACCAGATCTTAATTCCTCAAAAGAAAGGTGACCTGAAAGTCAGGCGATCTGCTTGAAAGTCCTTTTCCTTTAACCATAGGCGTGCATGAGACTGACTGTGGCTACTCAGTCACAAAAGAGTACTTAGCATCTGCCCAAATGCACATTTCTAAGAAGAAATGTGTAGCTTTTGTATTATTTCACCCATCTGTTATAAATGCCCAATCCTATGTGGGCCAGCTGACAGCAGGACATTCTGCTGCCAGCAACTTCCTTACTGCAGTCATAAAAAATGCTCCGGAAATGCACAGAGTAGCAAGCTACAGGAGCACCAGTGGGAAGGTGGAGCCTTCCCACACCTGCTGGTGGAGTGACGTGGACGCCGCAAGGTAAATAAGGACATTGGGGGTGGCAGAATGGGATGGGGGAGGTCGGAACGAAGTGGTAACAGGGCAGGGAGGATGGAATGGGGTGTCAACAGGGGCAGAGGGAGGTGGATTGAGTCCAAGAAGGGGTTCGGATTAGGTGACAGGAGCCACTGTAGAATCCTAGCCCCCTTCCCAGACTCAATTGTGTAGTGTGGGTCCATGTGGGCCTGCAACAGCAAATTTGCAAGCATTGGTCCAAGTGGACCCCTCCATGATGAAGAGGCTTACCCTTGGGTAAGGGAACAAATGTTCCTCTGTATCTGCCCCCCCCCCATAAGATGCAATGGTAGCCATTTTGGTGCCACTGCATTGGTAGTGGTGGGAAGAAGAGGACTGAGCTGTTAGTCTAGTTGTGCGAGTTCATCTCAGTGACCAGGCTCAGCCAACAATGGCATCCCACTGCACCTGACTCTGGTCAATGTGTTCAATTGTACACTATGAATGAAGGCCTCAGATATCCATTCATCTCTTCTTATGTCTTAAAATCTTCTGTCATGATCATCTGAAATAGCTTCAGCCTCCAACCTACCTTCTTGCGCCAGTGAATCTTGGAAGATCTCTTCTTCTACTGTCGGCCATTTGTTAGGATTGAAGATCAAGAAGTCACTTTTGGTGCCGCCAAATCTCAAAAAGCCCGGAGACAAACCTCTTGCTAAGGTGCGCAACTTTGTATTGCTGGGGAAGTGAATTTCAAAAAAAGCAATGAAATGCTGTCCCATCAAAGTGGCTTCAATTCATCTCAACCCAGCAGTTCCCAAACTCTGCTCCTGTGACCTGCTCACAAAGCAGACTGTCTGCTTGAAGGTTCACTGCTCTGGCCATGGCTCACCCCAGTCAGCCTCCACTGGGAATCCATAAAGTGGTTCCTTCTTATTGACATGTTGGATGATCCAAAGGGGGACAGTGTGGGTGAAGTTATAGCCTCCAGTTGCATAGTTTCTATAGGAGTGTTGCTGGAAGAGCATAAGAAGAAGCCCCCTGTACCATTCCAGAAAGAATGGACTAGCCCTAGCTCCTTTGCAGCCTTGCACAGTTTATTCCAGGTTGAAAAACTGGGTTTTCCCATCACCAAAATCAAGAAACCTCAATGCTGGTATGAACACAAGCTAAGCTTGCCCCTGATCATGCAGGAGTATCCTAAGATCCAGCAAATATTGCCCCTAATAGACACTCTTGGCTAAATGAAAATAATCTAAAATGGACATTTTCCATTTCCTCATCATCACAGTCTGAGACTGAGGGCCAACTGGCACAAGATGCGGGGCATCCATGATTAGGTCTCTGGAAGTTTGTTTCCTTGTTTAAAGCTGCTGGGGGGCAGGAAAGAGGTCTGAATTGGAACAATGGACTTGCTAGGACAATGCTGTCAAACTCATGGACTCCTGCAGAGAAGATCTGTATGGTCTTCTTCACGCAATGGTCTTCTTCGCGCAGTGCATCACCTGAACCAGAGCAGTGGTGCTGGGCAAGTTGCTGAACCCTTTCCCTCCCACTACAACACCATTTGTACATAATTTTTCCCACGCAGAATGAACAGTGGATCAGGATGTGCAATTTAGACTACGCAAATAGCATGGAGGAGAGGATTAAGCACAAATCCTCAGGGCTAATGGGAGCCCCACCCTGTACCCAGCCTTGGGGGGGGGGCAGGAGAGGCAGTGGGAGACCTGCATCATGTACAATTTGACCCAGAGCCTTTTCCTCTAACAGGAAGAGTTCAGCTGGAAGGCACATGGTCTGCGAGGAGACCAGTGAACTGAGGATTTCCTTTGACCAGAATGATGAATCGTGAGTTCAAGTTTTTACCAACATACAAACATTTCAAAGTCTAAATAAAGATGTCATTTCAAATCAAAGTGCCCAAAGCTTTCACCAACAATTGACATAAAAAAAAACTTGGATGACTGCTCTTGAAATTAGGCTCAGTTCTTAGCGAGGATATTGCTATCAAATACTTTGAGAACTTGTCTGCAATACATAGGCAGCGTTTATTGGGAATCTGGGCAAGGCTCTGGCATTGTCTTGCCAAGTTTTGATTTAGCTTAACAACTGCCATTACTGAGGTTTGCTTCTCTGGGGCCTGAACTTGGGTTAGGGTTCAACAGAGGTCAGTCCCAGTATTTATTTTCAGTGCCAATGCCTGGGCTACATGAAGAAACAACAAGAAAAATGCCTCTGAGCATGTGCGAAGTGACAGTAGCCTATCTCCACACATTTGGGATTGCACAGCAGCTGAAAATGCTTGCTGGCAGACATTGGTCCTTTATGCAACTTATGTTAGATACTCTCTAGACCAGTGTTTCTCAAACTGTGTGTCAGGATCCGCTAGGTGGGTTGCGAAACAATTTCAAGTGGGTCCCCATTTATTTAAATATTTTATTTTGAATATATTAGACTCAATGCTATCATGGTATGTGACTGCATTTGGGGAAATGTTAAAGATCTGTACTTTTAACAGGCTACTATGTATACACTTTTAACAAAGTTAGTAAATAGAACCTACTCCTGGGTAAGTGTGGGTAGGATTATAGTCTAGGATTGTTAAAAATATTCCTGCCTGATGATGTCACTTCTGGTCATGACATCACTTCCGGTGGGACCTGACGGATTCTCATTCTAAAAAGTGGGTCCTAGTGCTAAAAGTTTGAGAACCACTGCTGTAGGGAATCATCCCCTGCTCAGATTCTTATACATATTTTTCAAAGGCTTCTGATGGCTAAGCCAGAACTTTTGTCCCTAATATATAATGTTCTGCACTTTGTTTGGAAGCACTTTGTTTGTTTGCCACCCAAAAAAATCATGTTCACTTTCTGAGTCTCCGTACACGTACCATGCCACCATGACTACTAGCTAATTACACAGGCCTACAAAACTGAGGGTCAGAGAAGTTTTCCCCAAACTTTATGGTGGTTTGATATAAATTGGACGTGATAGAACAAAACAGATTCCAGATAGGGCAAAACAGATTTTTGGAATCAGCACTCCAAATCTACCCAGGAATTGGTGTAACGTTTAAGGAAGCAAAATGTGTGTTGGCCTGTGTTATTTTCTTCCCTGCAAGTCTCTCCTCAAAGCTCATATTTCCCATGAATGCTTGACCCCCTCTGTTGCCAAAACAAAGTCAAAGTGGCTCAGTTCAGACACTGCACCAAACTGTAGTTTGAGCTTCTCAACGTACAAGCAACCCATGATTCAGAGCTGCTTGTCTGCTTTCATACAGCTGCTCTACCTTCCACTTTATAGATATAACAATCTCTAGCATCAGAGCAACTGTTGCAACTACAGTATGCCAATTCAGATCACAAGCTAAATCCCTCCCCCTCCATCCTGCTATTCCCTCTTCCCAGCTGAAATCTAGATTGTAAACTTAGTGGGGCAGAGAGCTATCCATTTTTGTTTATTTACATTGCTCTATTGATGGCACTGTATCAATGAGTAGTAATTCTCCCTGGGAGAATACATTGCAGGATATTAGACACTCCCACAGCATGTGAACCTACCTGGAATGTCCTTGTCTGCCTTAGCTAATGGCAGATGCCTGAGAGAGGCTACAGCTGACCCAGCTCTTTGAGATGACCCAAGGCTGCATCAGTTAAAGGCAACAGATAGCAGAATATCAGCCACCCACAACTTCCTCATTGAGGTGATAAGGCACCAGAGTTAGTATCAAGGAGTCTTGGTTAGCAGCTGTTGTTTTTTGCTCCACTTTCCCTTTGCTCCTGGAGGCTTGAGGATCAAAGGGCATTGAGCAAACAAGAGCTGTGATGGAAGTAGTCATTCATGACTTTGCATGAAGTCTTTGCAAGACTTCATGCAAGGGTGGGGGAAAATTGAGGGTGGGGAAAACTGAGTGGAGACTGAAGGGAGGTGTGCAGTGTCAGATTTAGGAATAAGCTGAACAAACTACAGTTTAGGGCAGGGGTGCTCACACTTTTTTGGCTCGAGAGCTACTTTGAAACCCAGCAAGGCCCGGAGATCTACCAGAGTTTTTTTTACAATGTTCGCGCCATCATAACATATAACATTTATGTGTACAATGTATGTTGGTGTACCTTGAGCCCCACTGAGTATAACAGGACTTACTCCTGAGTAGACATGCCTAGGATTAGGCTGTGAGGCTGCAATCCTAGCCACACTTACCTGGGAGTAAGCCCCATTGACTACAATGGGCCTTACTCCCGGCGTTTCCTCCCAGAGGCACCTGAAGGGGGGGTTGGCACTCCGCGATCTACTCATTTTGCCTCGTGATCTACCGGTAGATCGCGAACCACCTATTGAGCACCCCTGGTTTAGAGCATCATAATTCTCAGGGCCTAAACAAAAAAAAAATTCAGAATTTTTGGGGAGAGCTTTTAAAATGTTATGTGTGCTGAATACGCTCTGTGTGTGTGTGTATATAAAACGTAGACCTTTTCAAAAGGCTTGTGAAGCAAGTTCTGGTGTAATTTTTTTAAGGGCCTCCAAGCTTTATATAGCTTAAGGTAGTGGTTCCCAAACCTTTTCAAACCTGGTTCTCAAACCTCAAACCAGGACCCACTTTTCAGAATGCGAAGCTGTCAGGATCCACCAGAAGTGACATCATCAAGCAGGAAAATTTTTTAACAATCCTAGGGTGTAATCCTACCCACATTTATCTAGGATTAAGTCCCATTCATTTAACAAGCATGTATATGCTTGTTAAAACCATAGTAGCCTGTTGAAAGTACGTTTGGATGTGTAACACTTCCCCAAATGCAGTCACATATCATAGTAACATCCAGTCTAGTATATTAAAAATAAAAAAAAATATTGAAATGAATGGGGACCCACCTGAAATTGGCTCGTGATCCACCTAGTGGGTCCTTACACACGGTTTGAGAAACACTAGCTTAAGGCCTTATGAAGTCTAAATCTGGCACTGGATGTGTAGATTCATTGCCTACACAGATTTATCAGATACCCATACCTCCATATGGCATATTATTTAATATCGTTAGAGCAGCAGTGTTATATTTTGTAAAGTGTTTTAATGGCCCAATCCCAGCTTCGAGATATGCTAGTGGATCTCCATGTATGGTGGTGGAACGACAGCCCCACCAGTGCAGATGCCCACCTGCGATGGCCAAATCTTCATGCAAGGAGGGGAATTGCTCTTTTCGCTGCTTCTCCTCATCATGGGAAGGGGCATGGAGTTATGTGACTCGACTCTCTAGCGCCATTGGCATGGCTTTCCAAGTGCACTTGCACAGAAATAGGCTTTTGAAAATGCTGAATTTTAATACAGCCATTGCCCAAAGTGGAAGCTCTGTGGAATACCATCCTCCATCTACCCCTCTGTGCACTCAACATTTATTTGCCAGTTCTGTCCTTTAAAAAAGAAAATGACCCGGAATCTGGGAAGCAGGAGAAATTGTGTATAACATGTACCTGTACAGCTTTGTATCTGTGGTTTCAAACAAATAATTTAGACCCAAATACATCTGTGGTCACATATAAACTGGAGCAGTGACGTCGCTAGGGCAGTGCGGGGGGTGCAGGCTGCACCAGGTGACACGCATGGGGGGTGACACCACTACTGGCCAAAAAATTTTAAATCTTGGTATTTTTTTAATAATACAACCATGTTGTCTATCAATTGATGTGCAGTTTCATGCAGAATGCAAGAAAACAAACCTTGTTGAAATATTTCCATTCTATCCAAAGGTACAGCCAAAAAACCAGTGGGGGTGGGACAATGGTGCATCACCATGCCCACTCCCTGGGGTGTTGCCCCACCCACTGCATGGGAGCAGGTCCATGGTAGGGGTGACCGCACTGGCCTCCTGCACCAGTTGATGCAATCCCTCGTGACACCACTGAACTGGTGCAATGTAGCGACTGGCTACATGCACAGCAAAGACAAGCTCACTATCTTGACTTCTAGGAAAACAGGATTCCTGTGACGTATCTCACAAGCCAAAATGCCAGGAGGGAACCACAGGAAATGGCAAAGCAAAATATTTTTGCCAGGCAGATAATTAAGATCACAATTACTCCTTAAAGGCATGGATGTCGGCTCATTCATCCTCCCCCACTTTACAACCGAAAGATGAAATGATGGGTAAGGAAAAACATTACAAAGGAAGTCCTTATGGGGTAGCCACCAGGAAAGGCAAGGCGGACTCCCCATTGCAGCTTAGTCTGGATTCGTTGCCACTGAACTTGCTTTGACTACATGTTGCAAACACAACTAAGGTACAAGGTTGTGCGATTCCCTCTACTGTTTCAGCACATGTTCAGAGATGGACATTCATTTTAACAGATGTGAAAACAGGGTTGTAGGTTTCCATCTTAATCAAACTTCTCTAAAGGATGAAATATTGAACTGAGGGTCAGAAAACCCTAATTTGATGCAGGGGTGAAGGAATCAGGACTGGGACTAAGGTCTGGGGGGGGAGCGGTTTCAATCATTTGTCCCACAATAGTCCCAATCTGGATCAGGCCCCTCCATGGATAATATTTGCCCCAGCTGGGAAGCCGGTGACAGGGGGAAGATGCAATGACACCTTTGCAAGGGGGGTGGATATACTGCACCCCCAGGGACAAATTGACTGGTGAGAATCAGCTCCCTTAGAAGAAGCTGACCATTCCTGAAGCAGAGAAACTGCCATTGGCAGGCACGCCCTCGACAAAATTCATCAGCACTGGAGAGACTGGAAAGCACCCACAAACTTTCAGGCTTGTTTTTAAGGCTTTGGGCAAGAGGCAGACCATTGCTTGCACAGTGCAGTCGGTGGACATGGCATTTGCAAGAGTTTTTAAAATAAAACCAGAGGCTGCACACTTGTGTGTGTGTGTGTGTGTGTGTGTGTGTGTGTGTGTGTGTGTGAGAGAGAGAGAGAGAGAGAGACCCAATTGTTTAACAAAAAGCAACAGCTAAAGGGATTTTCCCCCTTTACATTGGGGGTGGAAGTGAAGAAAAGCTGAGTGAAAACAGAAGTGGATTTTCCTGTGCTCAGAAATGCTCCTTTTATTCTGTGTCCACCCACCTGAGCCACTCTTGCACCTGGCTCTGGCCTTCAGTATTCGAGCAAAAAAATCAATTAGGTTCTGGTAACCTGAAGTCTGCCCCCACATCAACTTTTTTCATGCCATGATCCCAATCAACCAGAGACTGGGGGCCCACCATTGGTTCCACCCACTCTCCACACATGTTACACCCTCTCAGCACTGTTCACTGTAACCAAATATTATTACAAATATATAATTTGTATATTTTTACAAAAAATAAAAATTTTGCTTTTTTACATAGCAAAAAAGGTTACTATGAAGCCTGGCACCAGTGAAAGCTATTTTAGCACAGTTAAGAACCTGGAACACAACCTCTTGATACCTCAAGGGGTACACCAGATACCTCCTCCTCTTTACCTGGTGGTACTCTGGTTGGCTCGGTCATGTAGTGAGAATGGATGATGGCCAGATCCCAAAGGATCTCCTCTATGGAGAACTCGTGAAAGGAAAGCACCCTACAGGTAGACCACAGCTGCGATACAAGGACATCTGCAAGAGGGATCTGAAGGCCTTAGGAGTGGACCTCAACAAGTGGGAAACCCTGGCCTCTGAGTGGCCCGCTTGGAGGCAGGCTGTGCAGCATGGCCTCTCCCAGTTTGAAGAGACACGTGGCCAACAGTCTGAGGCTAAGAGGCAAAGAAGGAAGGCCCATAACCAGGGAGACAGACCAGGGACAGATTGCACTTGCTCCCAGTGTGGAAGGGATTGTCACTCTCGAATCGGCCTTTTCAGCCACACTAGACGCTGTTCCAGAACCACCATTCAGAGCGCTATACCAAAGTCTTTCGAGACTGAAGGTTGCCAACAACAACGCTCTGGTCCAGTGGTCTTCAACTTTTTTCATTCCCATAAGTTGCTGCAAGACCACAACTGAGGCTTTGTGACCCCACTGGGGTCCCGACCCCAAGGTTGAAGAACGTCGACCTTGGTGGGCCGCTGTGAGATACAGGAAGCTGAACTAGATGGGCCTTTGGCCTGATCCAGCAGGGCTCTTATGTTCTTATTGACCTAAATAAGCATTTCTCAACATTTGTCCCCTGCTGTACCACTTGATCCACCTGTTGGTAGTACCCACCATCCATTCTGGATTGGGGGCCCAGATGCAATGCAACACACACTGGTAAGAGGCTCAGGGTGGATGGGAGGGCTTTTTCAAACACACAAAGTGCACACTGGAGCTCTGCCTACCAAGTCAAGCCTCCTCCTGCTGCATTGTGTTGCTGGGTCTGGGGGTCCTGTGAGTACCACTGCAAGTAAGTACCACCACCGCTGCCTGAGAAACACTGCCCTAGATGGTGGAAAGAAGAGTGCCTCTGACCTTATGCAAAGTGCTTTTCAGGACTCACCTCCAGTTTCCTCCTCCCCACGTCCTACTGAGGTTAGGGCTGCAATCCTAGGCGTCCTTTCCTGAGAGTAAGCCCCGCTGAAGACCATGGAGCTTACTTCTGAGTAATAATAATAATAAACTTTATTTTTATCCCGCCCTTCTCCCCAAAGGAACCCAGGGCGGCTAGCATAGTGCCTTCTCTACACCCACCCCCTTGCCCAGGTGCCCTTACCCCAAGGGTAAGACCCTTACCCAAGGGTCTCCTTACCCCAGGAAGGTGATGTAGCGGGGGTCAGTGACCAGGTGGGAATCCAGGGTGATGGATAGGAACGCCGGGCTCACCTCCCGCTCCGGGGGGCCCCGCAGCTGGAAGCTCAGCCTGCCCCCCGCCGCCCGGCAGCCTCCCAGCAGCAGCGCCCAAGAGAGGAGGAGTCCCGAGAGTGGCGGCATCCTCCTGGTCGGCTCTGCCTCTGGGAGCGCGGGAGGAGCCCTTTTCTGAGCCCGGCAGCCCTGCCCAGCCGCCTCCCGCCTTGATCCCCAGCCAAGCCGCCCCGCGGCGGGCACAGAGCCAGCCGGGGGGGAGGCCGGATCCGGGGCAGGATCCCCACTTACTCAGGCAACAGCAGAGCACTCCCCCCCCCAGCACGCACCAGAGGGTTGGATGCTGGCGGGAGCAATGGGAAAAGCAAGGCAGCCTCTAGGCATGTGCAGAGTGCACGTGCCACCCTCCCCAAATAGCACACCCTGCAGGGCGAACCGGAGCCCAACTAGGAGCGGCCAAGCCCAGTGGGAGGCTTTGGGCCAGTGTGGTTGCCTTTTGGGCTAGTTACCTCCAGGGGGGCTATTGTGGGGAGAAAAGGAGGGGGACGTGGACACCTCCAGACCTCCCAGTGCCTGAGGCGGCATGCCAAATGCTATCTCCCCCCCCCCCGCACTGCTGGTCCAGTAATATTGCTGCCCCCACTTAATCAGGCAGCAACGGGACCCCCCACCACCCCATCATGCACACCACCCTCTTTGGCACCAGGGCTTAGTCTGGGTTGGACGCTAGCTGGGGCAATGGGAAAAGCACAGGCAGCCTCTGGGCATATGCAGAGTGCACACGTCACCCTCCCTGAATAATGACACCCTGGCCTGAAGGGCGTAGTGGCTGGCAGAGTGGAGCCCGGCTAGGAATGGTCAAGCCCAGTGGGAGGCTTTGGGCCAGTGTGGGTGCCTCTTGGGCTAGTGGCCTCCATTGGAGCTGTTGTGGGGAGAAAAGGAGGGGGACACGGACCCCTCCAGACCTCCTAGTGCCTGAGGCGGCATGCCAAACGCAACACCCCCCTCCCGCTTGCCCAGTGATGTGCCAGCCTCTGCTCCTTCCACTTGCAGTGGGGGGGGGCAAGTAAGCGGACATAGAAGATGCCCCCACCAAGTTGCTGCCTGAGGCAGCTGCTTTGGGTTGCCTCATGGACGGGCCGGACCTGATGCTGGCTGCCTTGAGTTCTTCAGGGGAAAGGTGGGATTAAAAGGGACACAGCAAACTAAGTGTCTGTTCATCAAAGCAAACAAATGGCAGTTCCTGGTGACTGCTGCACTCAAGAACATCATTGCCCACCTGGCTTCTTCTTCTGGCCTTCCTGCCAAGATACTGGGGTGCCTGGCACTGAGCCCCCAATGCCACCCCCATCCTCCACAGTACATCAGATTCCACCATTGCTATCAGTTCAGGGGGTGAACCAGGGACAGTCCATTCATGAGGTTGATTGAGGCAGCCTCCTCAGGGAGCATATTGGCAAGTGGCACCTACCACTGTTTGCTGCTCTTCCTCCTCCCTGGATTGAAAAGGGAAGCAGAGACAGAGCAGAACTGGAAGCATGCAGAAGAATGGCAGGCTGGCCCAGCCCAGACTGGTGGGCCTTGACAGATGTTGGCCTTTGACTGGCACCTGATCAGGCCAACCATAGATGCCACCCCGGTCCTCAAATTGGGGAAAAAAAGTGATGTCACAGCATTCTTGAGAACTCAGACCCTTATATTTTAGATCAGGGGTGCCCAAACCCCGGCCCTGGGGCCACTTGCAGCTCTCGGGGGCTCCCAATCAGGCCCTCGGGGAGTCCCCAGTTTCCAATAAGCCTCTGGCCCTCCAGAGACATGCTGGAGCCATCAAAAGCAAAGGTCGATCTTTCCACAATTGGAACAAACCCAAAATGTGCCACCTGTTTGCGAACAGTAAGACACTCAGATGGTACACACCAAAAATTCCCATAACAGTATCTGGAACATCACAAGAGTACCGACAGTGTTCTCATAACATCAGAAAAGACTTCCACAACATGTTGATCACAAACATACCTGAAGGACAAATGTCCTGAAAGCATTCCTTGAAATAGGACTGGTTAACTGCTGTTGCGGAGACAGGATGAGTTCAGGGGTACTGATCCACCCCTCCCCACCATGAAGGACATAAATCATTTTTTTGTTTTGTTCAATGGCGACAATAATTCTCTGTACTTGTTTTATTTTGTACTTGAAAATCTGAGTGGGTGAGCAGGATTATGTATGAGAAGACAGTCCTTGAAGTATCAGAGGCCCAAACATTGGAGAATATAATTTTCTTTTTAAAAAAATATCTCTATTTCCAAACAATGTAAAGCTTTAATGGTCACGACCAACACTTTGAATTGGCCTTGAGAACAGAAGGAAAGCCAATGAAGCTGGTACAACAAGCTGGAGTCACCCCCCAAACCAGTGCCATCTACACTTTGAACCGGGTGAAGTTTCTGGACAATTTTCAAAAATAACCCCACACAAGGCATAATTGAAATAATCAGGAGATACGATAGTTTAAGGATTCTAATTAACTGCCTTGGATAACATTTTTGGTACAAATGTGGCATCAAACTATTTCACATAAATGTGAGAGTAGTACAAATTGGTACTCATCCATCTGACACACTGAAGATGCAAAGAGAGTTCAGGCACCTCTACAGGGTTCTTGGGTCTGGTCAATGAGGAAGACTTCTGCAAGACTCAATCAGCTCAATTAAGCTTAATATGTGTGGTATTAAGCTTTGTAAACTCAAACAATAAGCTTTGGTGGTTTACAAAAATACATCTGTTAGTGATTTTGTGCTCTTTTGCTCTCCTTTTGCTTATTGAGGCTCTGGTGGGAGACCATGTATCGTGTTTGGTGTTGGTTCACAAGTTGTATAAGTCTGCTCCTGATGATTGCAGCTCTAATTCATACACACTTTATTGTGGAAAACCTGCAACACTTGAACATGTATTTGAAGGGATGTGTGGAACCATCCCAGCACACACATTGGTGGATGTCTGCAGATCCCTCAGTCAATGGCGTCAGTGGTGTATAGATACCAATGGGGAGCATTTCAAGCACTTGGTCTAATTAAATGTCAGTCCAATCCTATGCGTGCCTACTCAGAAGTAAGTCCCATTATAGCCAATGGGGCTTACTCCCAGGTAAGTGTGGATAGGATTGCAACCTCGGTCAAACAACTTCTTTGTATACTATACATGATATATGTGTGAATTATAGCATAATGAATTTTACACTAAAAGTGTGTATACATTTTCTTGGGACATTCTTGTATTAGCACCTCTGCGCAAATTTGTAACGCAAATTATCAGTTCAGTACAGGAGAGGATTGCAAGAAATGCAGATGCAGGTCTCCTTTTGAAATGCTACATCGGAGAGGTATGCTAGACAAACAAACCCAATCTCTACATTACTGAGAGGATACTTCAGAATAACCTAAAATGTTTAGACGCTATAGAGGAAAAAAAGGTGCATATCTGCTGCAGGAGCCAACAATATGGATAGCCAAAGGTGAAATATACTAAACCACTGTATTCTATCGCTTAAGAGTGTGGGTGATGTGGTGGGCAATTCCTCCATCAAAAATTTAGATAGCAATCTATACTTACCTGTGTGTATGTGCTCTTTTATAAGGATGAAATTCTGAGGACTCTTAAGTAGCCTGAGAAACTGTGCTACCCTTCAATACCATGTACAGACGACTTTCAAGTGTGTTGTGCAACTTGAGTTGTCAAGCAAGCCATGACTACATTCCTATCAACAGCTGAAATTTACACCTTCAGGTGCCTGAGTTTATTCCATTCATCATAAAACTGAAGATCATGGGATTTCTTAGAAAATTAGAATGAAAGGGTTTGCTTAAGCTGCTTCAAAAGAAAAAGGAGTACTCTGTAAATGAAGGAAGTTAGGTTCCAACTGATTGTGTCAGCTCTATTTACTTGGTCACTTTGGTTCCACCTGGCTCTGTAACTGGTCACCAGTAGAAAAACCTGTTACAGGGGTGGAGACTGGTTGTGAGCAGTAAATGAAATCATTGCAGGTGAATCTATGCAAAGAGATTATATTAAACTTCTGCCAGCAATGCTGACGCATGAGGAGAAACCAGCACTACTTTCTAGAGCAACTTCCTGTATTATGATTACAACTGCTGGAAAATATTTTACCTAAGGTCAGGGTGAACCTCGTGTCATTACAACAGACATCACAAAGTCTCTTGAAATTTGAATAGCTTTTCCCAGACTGTAAGGCCAAGCTTTAACAGCAGCGGCCTTCTCAGATTCCAGAGACCACTTGTCAGTACCAAAATCTCAGTTGTGTACTAAGGAGCCCTGACTGTGCAAATATTCTTCACTTTCATAATAATACCTTACAGCACCACAGATATAAAGAGTTGCCTATATTATCAGATTGTTAGGCTGTCTGCCCTTGAATTATCTAGCAGCAGCAACTTTTCAGGCACTTAGGGCCGATTCTATCCAATTTTCCAGTGCTGGTGCAGCTGTGCCAATGGGACATATGCTGCATCCAGTGGTGGGAATGCAGTCACAGAGGCCCCCTCAAGGTAAGGGAGGGGCTGAACCAATGCTGGATATTTGGATAGGATCAGGTAGAAGTCCTCCCCACCAGCACTCTGATTACAAATCTTTTTAACTAAGAATGCATAGCACATATATCTATTCCTAAAGCATGGTTTTGCCCAATAATAACAGGATTTTTCTCCACTTATACTTGTCAATTATTAAGCATTTGAGAGGGAGTGCAGGGAGATGTGCTCGGTTGACGAAAGCTACCTGGTGCAATCATGGCTGATTTAAACCCAAGCAGCCTATATCAAACCCCCTCCACCTCTTGCATTACTTTGGTTCCAACTGCCAGTGTTGTGGGATTTGGGGCAATAAAAGGGAAAAGGGAAAACTTGGGTGACGGGGCAGAACTGTCAAGTGGAAAGTGAACCAAACAGAACCTGAACCCAACTCTAAGCACAAACTGAGAGACATTGCCTGTGAACCAGAAATGAATGCAAATCTAAAATCTCTTGGCTGCCTTGAACCCAAACTGGAACCCAACCCCCAACCTCCCACAAAAAGTGGTAAGTGGTAATCTAGTATTGGCATACTACTGTAAGGTTCATTTTGCATTTTCCTGTTTTCTTTCTTGCATGTATTTTTGTTTGCTAAATCATTTTAAAAAATGATTTTTGCAATGGAGCTTAGTCTGCGTGATATGTGTCTAAACTGGTTCAAAGTGTCTGAATAGACTGGGCATAGATTACTTTTTTTGATTCACAGTGCATTCCTATACACGTCTACTCAGAAATTGTATTCAGTAGGACTTACTGTTGGGTAACCGTGTAAGATTGCATTATTAATGTGTGGACTGGGACTGACCCACACAATTAAAAACATCGATGAAAGTGAACTGCAATCAAACCCAACATTTTAATGGTTGTAGTCCATAGGGGAAAAACACTGAAAGTGTTGAAGCTGGTCAGCATAAAGGGGTCCTTCTTACTGAAGTCCTGCTTGTTACCCCTCCCTCTTTTTTCCTCTCCCCCATAGATTTGGGTTCTGATAATCCATGAATCTCAAATATTTTCCTCCATCTTTCCTGTTTCTGACAAAATAAAAAACACATGAAAACATGTTGCACCCAGTAAAATAATATGCAGGTTGAACTGAATGTCTGATGTGCCTTAATAAACAGGATGTGGGTTTCCTAATTTCCCTCTCTCTCTCTCTCACACACACACACAGTTTACAATGCTAGCGAGCAAAAGCAAGTATGTAACCCAAAGAATTCCACTGAGGTCTGCAATTAGAAAGTATTCTGATTGTAACATGTGCAGTGTGGTTCTTTCTCTAAGTAATCTGTTAGGAACAGGCCTCCATGACCTGATCCACACTTTCAGGCTTTTTAGAGGCATGTCATTAAATCAGTCATCACCTCAGCTGACAAAACTATATGGTTTACAGGAAGTAGTAAATGACAAAGCAGAAGAACACTCATAGAATAAAATCAGTCAGTTGCAAACGTGATTGCCTCCAAGTCATCTCAGACCAACTGAAGATCTCTTACAGGTTAGAGGCAGGACATCAGCCTACAATTATTATAGTTTGAATTGGTGCATTTGGTAGGAGACAGGCTTTTCCAGCTGCATATAGGTTATGGGACTCCTTGCAAGATCCATCAAGTTTCATCACTGACCTCCTGCCTTTATTTCAGGCAGGCACTTAATTTGGTTTGTGGATCATTTTGTTAGCTTTGCTTTATTTTTCATCTGCCACCTCTGTGTGTATGTATTATTTAAAATTATTGCTTAATTTTTAAAAGTAGGGTTGAAACCCTATTGTTAGCCACTTTAAGTGCTTTTTAATAAATGAAAAGACAGAAATGTGTGTACATTTTTTGAGACCCCCTGTAGTAAACTTCATGCTGGTAGAAAACAGACTCACTTGGCTGCATGCTTTTGCACCAAAAGTACCAAAGACTGGCATGTATTGAGAATGCCTCTGTGACTCTTCCTGCTAGATAGATATGGTTCATGACTGAATTTTAAACTCAAGAAAACCCTTTTAGGACCAAGTTGGAAAGACAACAAGAAAAGACTAAGTGTTGTGAACATGTTTTGAACTCCCCTTTTAACGTACATAAGTGTGGTGTAGCAGGAATGGAATGCTGGATTATGCTACAGCTTGTCCACTGCTGCTCAAGAAATTCTTCCTTCCTTCAGCCAATTGCCCCAGATAGGCTGCTTCCATCCCAGGGACTCTGCTGGAGATAGTAGCAAAGGGGGCAGGCAAGCATGAGCTTCAAGCAGCCCATCTTGGGCTGGGGGGGGGGTTACTCCCCATTAGGAGGCAGAGATAGTAACAGTGATAAGGGTGACCATAGCACACATCAGTATTCCATTCAGTGCTATATTATACACACACTTTGAAAAGGAAAAGGGAGGAATTCTGCACTGTTGCACTCTATTTACATAATTCTCCTCCCAGGAAAGCTCACTTGTTGGCTTACAAAGTTATCTTTTCAGTACCAGCCAATTTTTTTTTTTTTTTTTGGGGGGGGGGAGTTAATTCTCCCAGGACTTTGGATTATTTTAATTACTGCTTACAATCTGCTGGGTGTTTAAAAAAATAATGACATTATAGATGTTATTACTATGTTTGTTTTGGTTTGGTAGACTTCTCTGGATGGTACAGAGATTTAAAAAAAATTAAGGAGAGTGCTCAAAGCACTGTGAACCTTTTTTTGATATCTTGGCACTTTGGAATTCAGAATACTGACATGGTGGGATACAGAAGAGGTGGATGTCTGTAATGTCAGTTGGCCCTTCTCTACTAGTATCTTTTATTAACAGGATTCTGATAAATGACCATGCATAGGGAGGCGGTAAGTCAAATACCGGCCACTCTTAGAGGCACTTTTATCTTAGTTCCTCCAGTGTAGCCAAGTCATACCCATATATATATAGAGGATTTTTCACAAAGAGGATTTTTCACAAAGAGCAATATTTTACAATGAAGAAGTGATTCACATCCATAGCAAACTAGGATATAATTTAATGATAAAAAAGACAAGGCACCTGAAAGGGACAATGAAAACAAGTCAGTTTATAGTTAGCTGAAGAGTCTTAGTTTCATGCTATATAAGAAGAAAGCACAGGGAGAAGAACTTTTGGACTTTTTATAACTAAAATAAACTTACTTACACATATACAGCAAATTACAAATAGATAGTAAGGTAGAAAATCATGATCTGTTGACTCTCAAATTCATAAAGAAGCATGATTAGGAGGTATATCTGTAGGTATTCTCAGTAATTCTTCAACCTCTTCTTGTAAAGCCTCAGCCTTTTCAGCCAAACACATCTGCACCCAAAAACAAAGTCAAAATTACCCAGATAATAGAAACACTGCTGCATGTAGGGGTTGGGGGTGCTGGCACTTTCCACTGCATCGCAAGCAGACACACAAATAAAGCGACTAATCTGAAATACACTGAAGCTACGTATAATATACATCAAAGACCAATTTGGATTTGTGTTTGCAACATCCCCCACCCCGTTTGCAAGAAGTCTCTGAAAAATTCCATGACCGGCTGATTTATGAGCTTGCTGATTCAGGATGAATAGGATGCCACATCCTTCTGGCCCTGAGATAAACAGGCCCATTTGCAGTCATAAAGATTGTGTCATTAGTCTCTAGCTAGACCCACCAACTTCACTTACAAGTCCATAGAAAGTCTTATGGTCTCACACAGGTGTCCCGAATGATGGCGCACCCCAGCTGCAACATTCCCAGGAAATGGTCATCTCTTCCAGGGATGTGCAATAGGAAACCCACCAAGGAAAATCTCAGAACAAAGGGTTGGTCAAGGATGAGCTCATCCCACAATAGATTATGTTATAGTCTATGAAAAAATTCCTATAAAGGTCTGGACAGACTCCTTAAAATGCATTCAAAGAACTGCTCAGCCCCTGCCAAGCTGCCCCTCAAGAAACCTTCCTCTGGGAAGCACTCTTGGCTCCCTTGCCCAACTTCTCTTCCCTAAGAACAGTGAAGGCTTATCTTCATCCCCCATCAAGTTTGTTTACTGAACCCTATATCTTCCTCTCCCTTTTGGAATATTTTTCTAACTAGGAAGACTGTTGTTTGGGCTAACTAGCCCTATGACATGCATCAACCTGAGTCTTAAAACCATCTCAGCAGAAACAGAAAGACAACCTTGGTTAATGCTCCTACTGGTCCTGCTGTTGTATCTTCTGTCTCCTGAGCAGCCAAACTGACAATGCCCTTAGCATCTCTATCCCCTCCTCTGTCTGCCTGTGTGTCACACTCCATCAATCCCCCATCTCTCAGGGACTGGTGTTTTAGTTAGGAATAATTGTATGAGGAAGAGAGAAGCTCTCCTGCTGCAAGTGAGTGAAGGGGCCTGTTGAGGGGCTCACTCATTGCCTGTGGCCACTGGTCCAGATTATAGTGAACTCTGACATAAGTCACAGCCTGTTATGGCTAGATTGATTAGTTCTGTTTAGTTTCTTTCCCCTTCTTCTAGCTAGACTACTGAAGACTGAGTCCCAGCAGCTAAATAGTATTCAAGGCTTCTCACCTTTGCAGAGGAAACAATTCGTCTGGCCTGACCTCTAGACAAATGCTCAATAGATTTTACCAGCACTTCTGGATTTGCATTAGCCAAGTGTGCTAATGTTTTATATCCTGAGTTGTAGAGTTGCTTGGCTCGAGCCTGTGAAAGGGAACAAAAATCTAATTAAAGAGAGGGATAGCCTGTACCCTGTACATCACCAACCAAGTCTCTTCAACAACCTCTCATATTTCTAGCATCACTGCTGCTATTCTTGAAGAGATACTGGTTCTCTTTCATTCAGATTGCACACTAATCTGATTTATTGGTAGAAAAAAAACTAATCAAAGAGCCCTTTTTATTTAATCTTGTATATTATTTTTAATCTTGTATGTTTTCTCCTATCAAGATCTGAAATGATACAGAAAAAGATGTTGTATCATCATCATCATCATCTCCCAACTCTCATGAGAATTAGTAAGATTTATTTGGAACACTGCAATAAAAAATAAACACAGAACTTCTAAGGTAAACTTGGAAAAAATACCAACATGATTTTAATATTTATTCTCTTATTTCGCCTATGAATAGTTATGGTTTGTGTGTGAGAGTAAGAACATGCATATTCCAAGAAGACACGTACTATTTTACGTGATCAGACCATTGCTAATTTTGTTTGTCTTTGCTTGGCACCTAATTTGAGGCTAGCCCAATTACAAGCTGTGATAAGAGAGGGCAAAGCAGGCATATCCTGTTGCACTGAGGAAAAGTTCCAACCGTAGCAAGTTACCGTCAATTTCTTGGTTGCCACTAACATGGGAATATCTGCCAAAAAAACACTGGGAAGTTTCAATGCTGGTTCAAGTTGAAGCATTTTAACTCAGAAAGCCTTCCTGAACACAATGGGGCTTACTCTATCGTGAGCGTGTTCGCGATTGGTGCCTCAATGGTCTAATAACACTTTTTCCTAGATCTTGGTTGTTCAGGTTTTCTAGACCACAAAGGCTTATGCTTGAAATGAGCTGGTTAAGTTTTAGAGGTGCTATAAGGTCTTTGTTGTCTTTGCTATGTGGATTACCTTTGATCAAGAACTGCATCTCATAATAGCAATATACTGTTCACAACTATTAGCCCACAGCAAAAGTACAGTAGTTGATCATCACATACCAAACAGGAGTAAACATCTGTCACCATACTGACCCTTCCTAAAAAGGGACATCTTCTTGAGCTGCTAGCATGGCAGAATGAGGCCCAATGGAGCAACACACAAAAGTGCAAGCACAGACTTCCAAGGAGTGTTGTGGGAGTTACATTCTGAGGAACCTGCACGTGTGCTGCTCCATCGCCTGGGATTAGGTCCCAATTCCTAGTGAAGATAATGTTGCACCTGATCTCAGACAGTAGACACTAAATTTCTTCAAAGTAAATTTTAGAAATTATCTTTAATTCAGTTTTGATTTTTGAAAACTGTTACAGTTATTCTGGCTTTTTTCTACCCATGCTTCTACTATAATCCTATGCATGCTTGGTAAGCCCCAATGAGACTTACTTTTGAGAAAACATGCATAGGATTGTGCGGTTTATCTTAAGAGTTCAGAAACGGGTTTACAAAAACCTGAACAAACTCAGGGTTTACTAACCTCTAAGACTCCTGCCACCTCCATAAGTGGGATGAGCTCCGCCTTAACACAATAGGTCAACCTCTTGGTAAGTTCTGTCAAGAGAGCTTTATAAACCCAAAATTCACTCAGCTCCTGCAAAAATTAAGTCAAAACAATTTAAAAAATGTTAACTAAACTAACATTGTGCTGGTTGATTTGGTTGGGAAATTTTCTACCAAATTTTGCTACATTTCTAGAAGATGGAATATTATGCATCAGTTTTAATTAACTGCCAATTACTAATTTAAAGTTCAAGGTTGACATTCACAGTGATGCTCATGGAAGGAGTTTTAGTGGTGGTGATCTGCAACACTGTGTAACCACTAGCAGAAGAGGAACTTTTCAGCTTGTACTACCAGCTTGTACAATCTGTTGAATGACATCTACTGATAAGGCAAGAACTGGAACAGAAGTAACTTTCTTTATGCAACAACCTTGCATAACATCCTTTTGCTAGCACAAGAAGGTACTGAAAAACTAAGGACACAATGACACAAATGACACATATGACAAACATATGACACAAATGACATTTAAAATTACAGTGAGGTGGTAACAACAGCAGCAGCCAAGATCAACACATTCTTTGCTTCTAAGAACTGCACTGACACCAAATAATTTCTGAACAGGTTTGATACTGGACCATATATGAAAACAAAATCAGAAGGACATGGTGAACCTGCTTTTATTCTCATTTCAAAGATTTTATATTTGTGAGTTAAGTAAAACAGAATGTGATGAATGTGAACTACTTTTTGAAAAATACTACTCTGTTACGTTCAAGAATCACGAAGGGAAATTGCAGGAAAAAATATGATTTTTTTTTTTAAAGTTCATGGATGAAATTTCTGTGTTCCACCAATCAAATATTCAGTTACCATACATTACCTCACAGAAATGTAGAACTGAAGAGGAGAATGAAGCAGTAGAATTAAGAAGAGTTTGAATAAATCCTCGTGATAAGTTAAATTTTTCTGCTACATCCCATATGTTGTTCTCTTTTAACAAGGCGTGAAGAACAAGGGACAAGTACAGTCTACAGACAGTACTACTGTCCACATCCTAAGAAAATATCAAATTTAATTAGCAGCTAAACTTGCAATCTAATGGAAAAATGTTTTGAGTGTTTCAATTTCTCTGAACCAGTAGAATACAGTTACAGTATTAATTAATCCAAAATTAATTCCAAATTAATCATTATGGAAAGATAAAATATGGAAGGACAAAACGGGTAATAAGGTAATAAAAATATGGAAGGACAAAAGACAGTAGCTTGATGGCTACATGTGTCTAAGAGCCATCAACACAGATATTAAGAATTTTACATACAAGTTACCTCTATATTGTAACAACAAAACATAGTGGGAAAGTTATTTTCCAGTCAGTTGATACTTCATATTTTGACTAATATCAAACGTCAGTCTGATATACTGAATTCTATTTGTCATCATTTATGGGCTGGGCCGATCTGGTCTAAGGGACCTGAGAAACTACTCTGAAACCACCACTCTGAGGGATCCATCCTTACAACAATATATGTTGTGAAGCACTCTGAACACTTAAAACAAAATAACCTCTATGTAATTAAATGTAATGTAAGTAGATCTAAATAATCAAAAATTTAAAGATTAAAAGGCAGGAGTAAAAAAAATGTGAAGAGGAAAAGAGTGAAGGGTTTCTTTTTAAACCTTTAAAAAGAATTTAACTGTTACAGCTGTGAGAAAAGGTTCTAAGACTGCGGTCACAGTAATAACGGAGAATTGTTAATGTTTATTTTCTCCCCATGTTACTTTAAGACACCTCATATTAGATATAATGTCCTTTTACCTTCTTGATGACCTGTCCAGAAGCTTTCTTGGTAATAAAGCTTTCTGGAACTCCAACAAGGGCCGCTACTTGTTGTTCTCCTGGACTTAAGCAGCTGTACTAAAAAACAGAATGGATTCAGATCTACATTTAAGACTTCTTTTAAAAACAGAATCGTAGGCATGATCCATCCCTCCACAGACACAAAGGGAAACTGACACAGGGCTCAACAGCAGCCTACTCATGTTCATCATCTCACAGTATTACTGAGAACAGTAGGATTTTACATTTACAAAAGCCTCTCCCAACAGTAGATCTGATGTTGATGGACATTTAGTCATGTATGCTGAAGGGGTTTGAACAGGGCTGTACTGAGTTCCAAGGATCCCTTCTGTGCAAACTGACATCCTTTTAGGATAGATTGTACCTGAAAATTCTCCACGTTTATTGTTGCTGCAGATACTTTTAATTTTATTTAGACAATGTGAGATATCAAAGAAATCGCTGTAGTTTCTGTAATGAGGTACTATACCTACGGTAGGCTTACTTTTACATTTCCTTCCATAAAGCTAGAGGATGAAAAGGCTGCAATATCAATCACTGTCAAAAAGGAACACTTATTAAACAGATCATCATCAATTTCAATAGAATGGCTGAAAAACCAAAGCCAAACCACCTGAAGGCACAGTAGTCATTCTGAAAGTCCATGACATAGGAAACTCTGTTGCAGGTACAGAGGGAGGAAAAGGAGATTTCAGCTTGCAATGATCATTCAAGATGGCTGCTGCACCTTCAAGTTGATTGGTGCCAGAAAGAGCTTCCGCCAGTCCAGCATGGCTGATGAGGAAGACATCCTCTTCTCTTGTCTCAAAATTCCTTATTGGAGAATATAATTAAAAACACACACTTACCTGTTTAAGATAGATCATCCAATTTGGGATACACTGAGAAATCATATCATAAGGCATTGTCAGGTAGAGTAAGTGGAGGCAGCTTTCAAGAATTAGCCCCTCAAGCCCTTTCTTCAAGTCCTTATAGAGTGTATTACAATATGCCAAATCAACAGAACCTGAAATGTATTTGAAAGCAAAAAAATATAACACACAAGACAATAGTCCTTTCCTCTCATGCTCTGAGGATATTAGTTGCAGCAGTTCAGTGTGCAAGCATGTTGGAAGAGTCTCAAAGGCTCATTGATACCAAGATGCCTTTCCAGACAATTAAAGACTCCGTTTGCTTCTTTTAGTGGGAACAGTTGCCAATTAAAGCCCCAAATATCCTCACATAATAGACATAGCACAGCCTACTTTGATTCAGAGGCTATCAGAGTTTCAGTAAAACAAAAAATTCAAAGTAGATTCTGCATTACTTCGTGCTGAAGCCTACCCATGTCTGGTATAGCTAGATGTCTCACCTTTGTAAGTGGCTTGACCCAATGGAGTGATTTCTAGATTATGCTGACCATTTTGATCACTGTGACCGTTTGCTCTCTCTTTTAGGAGCCCGCTTTGTTTTAACCATTGCAACACCTCTACAGTTACATCCCACAGACTCTTTTCTTTAGGTAGAAGCTGCTGCTGAATACTAAACAAAGTCCCACACATAAACTGATAAACCTCCTCAGGTTTTGTTGCCATCTATAACAAAAAACAAATATTATATGAAGTCAGACCAAGGACTGGGGGAAAAATATGAGATCTGGAGAAATGAAACAAAATTTAATCATTTATTATTCCATCTGAAATCTCCTTTCTTTCAAACAATCTGCTCATAAAGACAACAACATTTAAAGCACACACAAAAGATTACCTTTAATCCAACTAAAGACAACAGCAGGCTTCGGATACCCTTGTTGAATTCAAGATGGAGACTGCTGTAGCAGCTTTCTAAAGGACTGTGTACTAAGTTTTGAACCTGAAAAAAATGTTTACAACAAATATCAGCAAAATATCACAACTAAGTGGAAGAAAAGTTATAACTATCTCATATTTGTACCCAACATTCATAAAACTCTGCCTCTTTCAATACATCTGCCACTCTCATAGTAATACCATAAGTGTATGAAGTTCCCTGCTCTTATTGCTTCATGAAGGCTGCACTCCCAAGTAATTCTTTGAAGCAAGTTCAAGAAACTTTCAAGTAACATAGAAAGCTGCTTATAATGAGTCATACCACTAGTCCCTCTAACTCGGCACCATCTACACTGAATGGCTCCTGGTTTCAGATGGGGGGTCTCTATCTGTGGATGCCTGGTATTGAACCTGGGACCTTTTGCATAGAAAGCAGGAGCATTATCACTGAGTTACAGCCTCCTCCTTTGAAGTAAACAGACCTAAAGGGATGATAAGCTATAAAGAGAAATTATCTGCAGCTAGAGTGGTCCCAGGGCTGTGGAATGATTTTCTCAAGTGGTTTGATGGTATTTCTCCCCTTCTGGCTCTTTAGTGAATATGCAATGACCAGTCAAGGAAGCCTTTGGATGCTAAGAACTGCTTGAACTTTGGTACTGCAGTTGAGTGCTTCTGTTGTGGGATAATTTAGATTGGGTCTTGCTCCTCATTTCTATTCGTATGTTTAAGAGCTGTGGTTTTGTTCTATTTTGTGAGGTTGTGAGCCATCATGAACCTTTTTGGGAAGGTAAAGAATAAATGGTTTAAATAAAAACAAACAAAGAATTTTCCGCAGAGGACACTTCGCAGGTTTGCACGCTGATTACTCTGTAGGTTTACTAAAGCTTGAATCTCTGTCAGCAATGATGCAAGATATTTCAATAAGCATTTAGACAAAGAAAGAGAAGGGATTATTTTAGCCATGTATTTTTTTTTTAAATAAATGAATAAAAAATCCATCTTTTTAAATATGCAGATTTCTAATCAATATTTTAATTTTCTTAAATCAGATTGCGCTTAAAGGTTGCTACCCACCTTAAACCATGCAGATGAGGTTGGTTATCTATTAATATATATATTAATATATTCAACAATTATTTTTCCAAATTGAGGATGCTACATTCTTGATAGTGATGCCATTTAATGAGGAACTAAAATAACCGTTAGTTTTCAAGAAGAAACTCGGTTTTGTTGCCCTTATTACAAAAGAAAAAATTTCCTTAAATATACTTACTAAAGGAAGAATCAAACTAGATCAGAGCAAGCTTGCATTTTAAAAATCTGAGCTCCTCCCTATACTATACAATCGACTTATCCTGGTGACTCAGAAGCCTCCAAATTGCCATTCTTTTTGCTTAAGTTACCAGCTCTTTGTCCTTCTCTTGCACTATGAGGATGCTTTCACCAGCCTTGTCGATACCAGCACGACCAGCTCTGCCAACCATCTGCTTATACTGGTTCTTCTTCAAGAAGTCTGTGGCAACATATGGCGCTCTTAAAATAACCCTAAGGAAACAATGTAAGTGTAGTTTAATTACAGTACTGATACATCTAGATTTTCCCCCCTCAAGAGAAGGGGCACTACTAAGTCTTTCAATGGTCTGTGGAACAGGAAGAGTACTTAACTGAACACATTTGGGTAATTTGCTAAGCACCTTACAGTAAAAATTGATATCTGGGACCTTCAGAACCCAAGCACTGCAGGATACCAGAACATCTCCATTGCTACAGCTGTCAGTTTCACTTGGGATGCTGTCACTTTCATTGTGGAGCTTTTCAGAATGCTCCTCAGTGGTTCCCAAGGTCAACAGCAAACTGGAAGTCAGGGTGAGTTTGCTTGCTGACCTAGTTAACAGAGCTTTTCAGACTGTGAAGTGCCAGATATTGCAACTTTTACCATATTTCTGAAACTAGCATTTGCTGAAATAAACAACCGCTTGTGTCGGTGCAAGCATGCCGACATAAGTGGCAAAGGTCGGCTTGGGGAGGGGGCGTTACTGGGGGGGAGGGCGGGCCTGGGGGCAGGCTCACGGGGAGCGGGGCTGGGACCAGGCAGTTATGCCAGATTCCAACCCCCGTCCCCGGGGCGAGCGGAGCGGCTTGAAACAGCTCCGCTCTCCTTGGACTTGCACCACCTCCGGAGGTGGCGCAGGTCTGAGGAGACCCATGGGGTGCGCAGCCCTTATCCATGGGTAAGGGGAAGAGCTTCCCCTTGCCTGTGGCTGAGCCGCTGCTCGCTCGCTTGGATGCAGCGCAAGCATCCTGGCTTGCCAGCTCCAGCGCGGGATAGAGTTGCGCCCTAAAACTCAGGCCTACTTCTAACCAGCAACAGATGTGCTGAGCCTTCCTGCTTTAAACTCAGGTGGAGTGCTCCTCCGTGCAAAACTAATTTCAACTCTTATCTCAGATGTTTATCTTTCTACATTTAGGGAATGTTTTTGTATTGCGAAGTTTCAATTATATAAGCCCTCTGCAGATCTGAACTGCTGTTTGAAAGAGAGAGGCTTGATCAAAGTCTGGTATGTCAAAAGCTGTACTGAATCTGCTGAACCCTATCTCCAAACTCTAAGAGCCAAATGACTAAGGGCCAAATGTTATGCTTGGTTGACCTATTAGACACAATGTAGCTTCTGCTGCATCCCGTGGACTGGCTGAGGACCAGCTATCAGTGGAGAGGAAATAAATATTTTTCTTAACTATTCTGCTGCTCTTTTGCTAAGATAAATCTGGTAGGTCCAAGGGATTGTGTTGGGCCCAGGCTAGGGGTATAGGATCTACACAGACATTGCTGCCACTGAGTTCCTCCCCTACCCACCTTGGCTCACCCACAGCCCAGCCTTGATTCTCCCTGCTAACCTACAGGCATGGTGGGCAATCTGGAGTCCTTTGGCGCCTGTGAGCCTCCTTTAAGCATTTATGCTGGTGCCAGCTGTCCAGAGCTGCTGCCATACCAGTGGCCCAAGGGATGCGATGACAGATCATGAGTTCTGTCATTACATCCTGCCCACAGGAATGGGCCATAAGCGAGGAAAATGGTAGAATTCTCCACATGGTATGTTGCACACATCTTTTCCACTGCCCTATTCACCATACTACGTTAGTGAAGGGTAGGTTATTCATTTAAAAAATCTTACTTTGCTCAGCTCTCAAGACTCTGAATAACACCACCATACTGTAGTTTAACTATATCCCAGAAAACCTCTCAGAATGTTTCTAAGCTTTTTGCTAATGTAGGATTAGCAAAATTAATGTAACAAAAACCAAAACCAGTTCCCCAACTAACCTTCGGGCTGGCAAGTTAACTCCAGCAGCCAGAGTAGAAGTGCAAGTAAGGAGACAGAGGGTTCCTAAAGAATAAGCTTCCTCAATTTGTTTTCTTTCATCGCTGGTGAGGCCACTATGGTGATAGGCAATTCCAAATGGAATAGTTCGCCTCAATATTGGACAAAGTTTTCCATTACAGATGTTTGTTAAATCTTTAATAAGATCCTGCTTTTCTTTCTCTTTCAGCTTTTTATAATCTCTAGGGGGAAAAATAGATTATTCTGATATCATAAACTGAACCCAACAAATCCTAATCTTTTTTAACCACAGTTTATGAACAAGCTGGGACGGGAAACTGCAATTGTATTTGGATGTCATGACAAATTCCACTTTGCTCAAAATGAAGACTGAGAGAAACATGGAAGCCCAAGGCAATAACCATGTTTAAACTAGGGTTTAGTATGTATGAACCGTATCACTATTTTTAAGTGATATAATTTGCTGATTAGATTCTATAGTTCATTGTACACAAACACAAAAAGCTTCTCAAATTCAGTGCATCACATCATCAAGAATTACATGTCCATGATATGAAATTTATGGAAGCATGCAACAACAAGCTATTGATTTAATAGACTACTAACCACTATCTTGTACTTTATTTTATGTAAAATATTTGTCACATTTCTGCCTGACAACAGGCCTCCAAGGTAGCCAAGATGAGAAAATTAAGAAACTCCAAACTTAATAAAGTATTGTAGGGGCCCATCCCTGCAGGAGCCTGGAGCAGGCTTGTTCCACCCCCAGCGAGGCCTCAGATTGGCTGGAGGGGGAGGGGTTCCAGTACTCTTGTCCTCCTTAGCAGAGCTACCACCCCTGGCTTGGGAGCAGGAGCTGTTCACCTCACAGCTCCCTACTTCACACTGCCTCCCTCTCATCCCTGGCTCCCGTTTTATGGAGCAAGCCCGCCCCTTTTTGCCCCTCCCCTTCCTCCAGGTGGGGCAGAAAAGGCCTTTCCTGTTCCTGGCTTGTTTCCTTCTGTGTTCCTTGTTTGCCCTGCCAGCCCCCTCTGTCTGGTTGGGGTGAGCCAACCTTCTTTGCCCCCCTCAAGGGCAGGAAAGCCTCCCCACCCTGAGCATGGGGTGCCTGCTCCAGGGTAAGTTGGGGGTCAGGGCATCTGGGAGGGGCCCCGACAGGTATCACCACCATAAAACCAGTAAAAGCTAACAGATGCTCTACTTCTCACTCCACAGACTTTCCCCGAATATAAGTAATCAAAAAGAAGGGTGGCACCATCATGCTAAAGTCAAAGGGATGAACTCTCACTTGAGGTAGTCATGAGGGAAATAGAATTGTAAGTGTGATTATACGCTTACACTGTTTTTAAGAAGTTTACCAAAGATGCACATGGTGAGCATCCAGTTTGGTATATAACCAGTAATAGGAATTATAACCATACATACTCCATAAACAGCTAGTGTTCTATTTAGCTAAGTCAGCCATGGAAAAGATACGACCATACAGAGCATGTGGTTCTAGATCCTTAAGACAGGATGCAATTGCTGCAACAAATATGGTTTGGTAGGGGAAAGGCTAATAGGGGAAGGCTAATAGGGAAAGGCTAATTTAGCAACTGGACTGCAATCAGAAAACATACCTGTTCAAGTACTTGCATATCATTTCTGCTACATTTTCACAGTTCTTCTTAGTGGGGCAAAAGACAAGGCAGGAGTACTTTGGAATAACTTCTGTCACCAGTGCAATAAGGTGGTCAGGGTCTGTATTCTGTAGACTGCTAGAATACTGAAAAATTACACAGGTTTATTACAAGCCTGAATTAAATCTTATGCCTCAGTCGTCAGATATCCAGACAAAGCTTCAATATATTTGACAAGCTATAATGAAAAGTTATAAATTTGTTCTTTAAACTTCGACTTCATATAGATGCTTCAGTGCTTTGAATCACATAAATAAAAGAAGAAATAAGAACTACACCTGCTTCTTCCCCATCTTGCACCTGAATACTAGAGTCAAAGTTATTTAGCCAATGCTAGTAACATAAAGCAAAGCATTTCTCTGCAGATAGTCCTATAAATTACAACAGAAAAAAAGCTAAATATATGCTTATTTACTTCTGACTTGTGATCTTAATATTTTCCCATTTGTGACCTGCATAAGGAAGAATCTATTCCTGGAAAATAGTAACACAATTGCCTCTAACTAAATACTACGTAAATTATCCACAAAAAAAGAAAAGCTTCACACATGCACATTACCTTGAAATCAAGGAGACGAGAAAATGCAAAGCCATTTTCTGCTTTGCTATCAACTTCATAGATGCTGTCTTGTATTTTAATGTATTCTTTTAGTTCTACCTAGATAAAACAGAAGTTATGTACAATATCCAAATTACTCTATCAATACAAGTACAATAAGAAAGTTGCTTATTTCAATTATTCCCATCATTCTTTGCTGCCCTTTCTCCTCTATGACAAAATTAAGGGCCCAATCCTATCCAACTTTTCAGCACCAAAGCAGCTGCAATGCCCCAAGGTAAAGGAACAAAAAGGACTCCATGACTGCCTCTCCCACAGGATGCACATACATATCTTCCGATTGTTACAGTGCTAACTAGAAGATAATTTTCCAAAGCCATGTTTCTGAAATGATAGTGAACATTGCAACTTTTTATTTCAACCTGGGTTTCCAGATTAAAATGCTGACAAATTTTTACTTAGAATGATAAAACATAGTAGTACCAAAAAAAAATTGCCTAAAGAGCAGAGCAAGAAAAGAGACTTCTCAATTCTCACAAATTCACCTATGTTTTATATGTAAAATTTTCTTCTCTGTATGTTCAAAAAAGTCACCTCCCATCTTAAATACATACTGGTCTGAAATTACTTGTGTAGTATTCGGCTTTCAGGAACTGTTGTAGGTCTCCAACATTGTTTAAAGTTGCACTCATTCCAATGATCTGAGTAGTTTCTAGACAATAAAAGTTTGAAATGCTTAGTGTTAAAACTTAGAACATAACATTAAGGGAAAAACATGAAATGGCCATTTAATTCTACAAGAAAATATGAAAACATAAGAGCAGATATGCATGCTCATATTCCTCGATTTCAATATCTACAAATCAAGCATTTGTGTAGTTGAATGCTGACATAGGAAAAAAGGAAATTTAACAATATTGACCCAGTTTGAAAAAATAATTGAAAGTTATCAAAAGAGTAACATCTTAAGTAAAATATAGATATCTATCTCTCAGTTGAATAATACACCTTGAAATTATTAGGCCAATGGGAATTACGAGTAGATCAACAGCATAATCCTATGCATATCTATCCAGAAGCACCTATTGTAAGTTCAACAGAATAACTGTGCTCAACAGGGCTTACTCCCAGTAAGCAAGTATAGGATTGCAGCCCTAGACATCTTGATAATAAAAGAATGAAAACACATATGAAACATTCCTATGTTATTTACACATTATGCAGAAATTACTTACTGCTTGAATAAAGAATCTTTGCAAGTGTCATTTCTAGGATAGCTCCACGACTTCCTTCTCCAAGCATGTGCAACTTTGAAAGAGGGAAAGATGCAAATTATGCGCCTGAGGAATCATCTGAGCCCAAGAATATGGAGAAATGTCAGCCATATTTGAGACCCATCTCCCTTATGACCCAAAGACATAAACCTTCTGTTTCAAGAATAGAGCTATTCTGGCACCTTTTAAAGGACATGAGTGGAATCCAAAAGACACAATCATAATTCTTATCCCACATTTCTGTAAAAACTTGCAAAGCAGTTTACAAAATTTCAAAATATTCAATAAAAATCAGGAAACCAAACAATACTAGTGGAAGCAAGAACAAACAATTCATGAATAAATAAAGCGAACAAAGGGATTCAAGTATATTTACAAATATTATACAAGGTTGATCTTTGTTTTACAAGCATTGTTACGTTTCGTACTGGCTGAAACTGAGCCCAGATGTTGGCAGAACTATTACAAACAAATCTGCACTCAGTTCAGACAGGACTGTGCTAATGGCAACTGGTTAATCTTGTGAAGCTTTTGCAAACTGTACTAATACCCATGGATATGACCTTCCATGGTACTGAGATCTGCAGACCTGCAACACTGCCAGGTTGTAAAGATTGTGTGTAGCTTTGAAATACATAATTCGTAAAAAAAATTCAAACTTAAATATTGAGACAAGCTTAAAGAATTTTACAACTAACCTCATCAACCACAACTAGACCCAGGTTACTGATTTGTCCAGTTTCTATCAAGGAATTCACCAGGTTGTGTCCTTTCTCAATAGTTGCAATATAGAGGGACTTCTTTAGCCTTCGTTTTATTGGAGGAATCCTTCCTTTACTTCCTGCATATTCTTCAACCAGAAAACCAAGCTCCATTCCAAAACCTGATAAACCTCCAACCTGCAGTATAAGTGACAGAAATGTGAGGGGGGGGGAAATGAATTTTAAAATAGATGTTAAGAACACGTTTTTAAACTTTAGTTTGATTGTATTAACGAGTAGTTTATTATAAATGTCTAATCCTGCTATGTTAATTTCAGGAGTAAGCCAAAGAAATTCTTGGCACTTCACTAAGAACGTACCAGAACACTGACAGATTTATCCTAGACACGTTTAAACAAAAGTAGGCTCTCTTGTGTTCAATGGCGCTTATTTCCAAGTGAGGCTTTGTAAACTTGCAAAACAAGTTTCATAATAACTATTGAACACCTGGTGTCATTCTTGTTTATTCAGAACTAACAGCCAGAGTTCATTGAGATTCACTCCCAATTAATGTACATTGTCATAATCTGGAATTCTAGGAAGAAAAGTAAAATACAGAGCAAGGATCAAACTTTAAAGTTTTCACACCTTTTCCTGGACTATGGCCACATAAGGCAGAATCATTAAAACATCCATTTGCCTGCACAGTAATTCCCGAAGAATTAAAATTTCAGCTACAAGTGTTTTTCCACCACTGGTTGGCAAAGAATATATTAAATTCTTTCTCTCTTGCACCGATTCTAACGTTAAACAAGCATGCTGCCAGTCTGTAAAATTAAAACAGAGATGTTATACTTCTCTTTTCTTATTTAATCACACATGTTGAACCAAGGTCAAAATAAATCTCTTTGGGAATTCTATATCAGTTGCATAAAACATGAAATGTGATGTGTTTGGAAATCTCAAATCAAATATATATCATTTAAATTTGTCTGGCACATGACAAATTCTTCAATTTAATGAATAAACTACAATGATTTCACATGCAGAACCTTCTTCTCTTTTGTTCTGATATCAAGAATCATGTGATTGCATTTACATGGAACCTAACTGTTCACTATTAGTATATAGATGAGACCTCTGTGTAATAATTTAAGTTCGAATGTACCTAGGCTAAGCTATTATGTTGAACTGTACATGTGATGTAAATAGAAATGACACCAACAGTATTGCAAACAAACATCAGAACTTAACATGATAATATGCTATAATAATAAAAACACAGCCTTATGGTTATGGCATTACAAAGACCACCCAACGATGTGTCATGTCATGCTACTTTTTCCACATATCCCACAAGAAAAATGTCTGGCTAACATATTTTCATAAATGTAGTTGTACTTCAATACTACATACAAAAACATAAAGAAAAAATAATTCCGTTATGCAGATTTATACATTACAAACGCTGTACTGAACTGGAATGTTAGTAAGGGATCCAACATTATAATAGTGATATTACCATAAAGGTTTTCAATTCCTCGGAACTGTACTAACAACTCCTTGACTTTGGTGGGTAAACCATAAAAAGGGCCAATGTCAACAAATGAAGAACCAGCAGTTTTCTCAGCAACACCAATCTCATCAGGTACAATGGTATGTTTGAGTTGTTGTCTTTTAGATGGTAGTGGATTTGGAGCTCTGGCATTCACAGTCATAGCAGTTTTCAGATTGTCTTTGAGACTCCTTCTCTTACTAGGTTTCAACAAAGCACTGGTAGATGGCTCATTACTTCCATCATCATTTTCTGTAATATGGCAATAAGGCAGATTTGATATCTCATCAGTGCAGTAGTTCACATGACAGGCTCTCTCTTTCATGTTTTCTGCTTTGTGTGAGGCAGCTAAACATTCATCTGATTCTTTAAGAAATAAAAGTTGTGATGATGGTACGCTTTCTAGAATATTGTCTTCAGGCTTTTGGTTGCTATCCTGCTGATCTTTAATAGTTCTCAAGAAATCATGTTCTGTTTTGTTTCCATAGTTAGTTTTTGCACTGGAAAGTGCATGCGCCATATTCTTGGTATTCTGTAGTTGAACATCTTCATATATAGGCACCACACCAGTTTCATTGTCTTTCTTTTTGAAATCCAGAACAATATCAGTAGACTGTATGCAGTTTTGCTCTATATTATCTATTTCAGCTAATAAAGAAGTATTGCCAGAAAAGCTGTCATAGTCCCCAAACAGGTCATCTTCACTGTCAATATACTGCAAGAGAGGAATCTACGTAAGCATTTAAAAATAATACAGTACTTAGCATTTATATACAGTGCTGTATAGAGCACTGCGTTTAAAGCAAAATTATTAAGATAGCACAATAACATTATTCCCACAGTGCTAATGGAGAACTGAGCCTGAAAATGAGTTTTTGACTGAGGCAATATTTTTTTTAAACAAGCATTGTCACTTTAATAGCACCTCAGGTGAATGAGAAACCTTCACTCTGTCAGTAAAGCCTTTTGTGTGATGGAGCTGATCTGGTTTTAGCAGCATGTAGCTTCACCATCATTAACTTTGTAACCCTCGATGCCAGGTTCAGATCAGGAAGCCCTGGATAATGTCTTTAGATTGCCCAACCGGAAAAAAGGACAGTGAACTTGCAATGCCTGACACTTGTACCCTTACAGAGGGCCAGGATGACTGCAGGGATAACCCCCTGGAATTGGTGACACCTACCCATTGGTGGTGTTATCCCCTTGACTCTGGCTATGGGAAGATTCAGGGAATGGGCTAACCAACAAGAAAAATAGAAACTCAATCTCCCAACATACATCCCATGATGAAGGCAGGCTGGTTGGAAGATGGCGCAATAGAAAGAGCAGGATCACTGCATATGCTGTCATGTCTCTCCAGTACAGGCAATGAACATGTTTCTTCAGTCTGAGCAGATCTTAGTGCAGGGATTCTTTATTTATTTGCCTTGTGGTACTCTATTCATTTCTATTTTTTAATAAACATGTTCTGTTTTTAACAAACTACCTGAATCCATAATTATGTCTCTCACTCTCTGACATACTTGCTTAAAAGCTACACAGGTCTGACATGTATGTATGTATGTGCATGTTGAGGTCAGTCTGATCAACGGACACCCCTCTCACACTTCCACCAATGGCGTTCTGTGCTGAGTTAATGCCTGGGTTAAAAGGCAAGCGCATGACTGGAAGAAAGGCACAAAATAGGTCCTTAATTCCATTTCTTGTGGCAGCAAATCAGCATTCCCCAAAGGTTAGGCTGGGACATAGCAGTGACAGGTTGCTGTGCCCATATCTTCGATAAGTGTGTGTGTGTGTGTGTGTGTGTGTGAGCTAAGCAGGGTCAGGCCTGGCTAGTACCTGGATGGGAGACCGCCTGGGAATACCGGGTGCTATAGGCTTATACCATAGTCTTTTGAGACTGAAGGTTGCCAATCAACCATTCAGCTCTGGCAATGAGAGTCCACCTGCAGAAATCTCTGTGTGACAGCAGTAATTTGCAAGATAAAAAAGGCATTTGCAATTTGCTAGCTAAGGAAGCATTGGAAGCAACATCTGTAAGCTGAAAAAGACCAGGTTTTGCTTTTTAACAATTTCTACTTTCCACCAGGGCTTCAGTCCCCAAAGTGTCAAATGAGTGGGGGGAGAGAGAACAGAATAGGACACCTGAATCTCTAATGCTTATTGATTAATTCTACGTAGGAGACCAAGGAAATGTAGGTTTAGGACTCCGTCCTTGCTATGTAACATCCAATGTATGTTTTTATTGTTTGTGGTATGTTTTACAATGTGTAATTGTATTATTGTACATTTACAGTTCTGGGGGCTTGTGTTTGTTAATTTATAGTTGTACGTACATATAAATAAAGAGAAACTTCTCCAGTCCTGCCAGGGCAGACTACAAAGGCCACACCTGTCAGGTGCTGTGTGCAGCTGGATGCGGAAGGCCCGAACTGCTGAACACCTTTCTAAGAGCCCACTCCCATGCATGTCTACTTAGAAGCAAGTCCCATTACAGTCAATAGGCTTACTCCCAGGTAAGTGTGGCTAGGCTTGCAGCCCAAGAGCTCAATCCCATGCATAGCTATTCAGAAGTTAGTCCCATTGCAGTCAATGGGCTTACTCCCAGGTAAGCATGGACAGGATGGCAGGCTCAGAGCCCAATCCTGTGCATGGCTACTCAGAAGTCCCATTGCAGTCAACGGGCTTACTCCCAGGCAAGTGCGGCCTAAGGCAGGAGACGCCAGGGCCTGTCACTGCCCCAGCCAGGCAAGGGGGCGCCTGGCGTCTGTACCTGCGGCTCCTGCAGCCCTTCCGCGTCTCCCCCAGAGCTCAGCTTCTTGCGGGGCGGCGGCGAACGGGAGCGGCTCCGGTCCCGGCTCCGTTTGCCCACCGAAGCAGCCCGGCTGCGTCGCCGCCCCGGCCTCGTCCTCCTCACGGCGACCCCGCCGTCCTCCATGAGGCAGCGGCATCACCGGGCCGGCCCTTCTCCTCAGCCCATCCCGTCACTGGCCGGCAGCTGCGAGGGACGCGAGCCGCTTCCAAGCCGCGAAAACGGCGATTCCATTCCCCCCCCCGTGAAGCAGAATGGAACCGTCCAGTGCCCCCTCACAACAGCGCGAGGACCGTGCCAACTATAGCGAACGAAGGGGGGGAGAAAAAGGGGTGTGCGGCTCAACCGTCTTAACGGATTTTTTAGAGCGGGTGACACTACTTCCGCCTCTGTGTGCCGTGATTGGACATCGCAGTTTGACAGTTTGAACCAATGACGTGAAGTGACGTGACGCGCCTGCGCCAGATGGAACCTTGTCACCTGCGAGGCTATACGCCAGTCTCGAAAGCGAAGTACTGTAAGGGACCATCTGAGATGACGGCGCATGCGCCAGATTGAATCTTGCTACCTGAGAGTATAATCAGGCTTTCTCCCTAATGTGGAAGTTGATGGCGCCAGATGGAACCTTGTCACTCGAGACGCTATAGGCTAGTCAGGAAAAGGAAGTACTGGAAGGGGGCATCTGATTGGATGGTGCTCCCTGTTCTGTAGTGATGTGAGGCGCATGCGCCAGATGGAACCTTGTCACCTGAAAGGCCATAGGCTAGTCGCGAAAGGGAGTACTGTGAGGGGGCATCTGATTGGATAGTGCTATGTGAGGCCTGCCCTGAGACAGGCGCCCAACATGGCTGCCCTAGTAAGCCTGGTCTTCCCTCAGAAGGCCTGTGGGAGGCTTTGCCAGGCCCTCGTCGCTGGCTCAGGGAGAGGCTCCCTCGCGCCGTGCGCAGGTAAGAGGGCAGGGCCCGTCCAGGCCTGGGAGGGAGCCTCTCCCGCCTGCTGCCTTCTCCCCCCGTGCCTGGCAAGTGGGAGCCCAGCAGGGCAGCTGTCTCTGGGCCGGCTCTGCAGTGGGGATGGGCTGCGACCTCGGGGGTCCTCGGTCTAGAGGGAAGGCGCCTGAGGGGACGTACAAAAACATGCAGGGGTGGACAGAGGATGCTCCAGTTAACCCGTGGAACTCCTTGCCACTGGATGTGGGCAGGGCATCTGGCCTGGAGGCCTTTGAAAGGGGGGTGGGCAGATTTATGGAGGAAAAGTCCATCACAGGTTATGCAGGGGGTGGATACAGTGGACAGGGAGATGCTCTTTCCTCTCTCACACAACACCAGAACCAAGGGACAGCCACTAAAATGGAGTGTCTGTGGAACTCCCTACCACAGGATGTGGGAATGGCATCCAGCCTAGATGCCTTTAAAAGGGGATTGGACAGATGGAGGCAAAGACCATCACAGGTGACAAGCCATGATGACTGTACTACCTCCAGATGGTAGAGAGAGCCTGTCACTGAGCGACACATGCAAGGGAGGGTACCAGGATGCAGGTCTTGAGTGCTCCCGGAGGCATCTGGTTGGCCACTGAGATACAGGAGGCTGGACTAGGTGGGCCCTGTGCCTGATCCAGCAGGGCTAATGTGCAGAGCTTTGCCCAGTGAGTTTTTGCTTTCTGTATACTGTACCTCCTAACATTACAGTGCAATTACATTATAGTGGCAGTTCCCTCCCCTCCCCTCCCCAGCATGGGAATGGGAAAGTTTGCTACTGATTTTCCTGTATGCACCTTATGAATTTAGTGTGAGCAAAACTCACACAAGGAGGAAAAAATAAGCAGTATATTCAAAGCAATAGTTCAAGCGATTTGCCCAAGTATCACGGGTTCCCCCTGTACTATATGGGTTTTTATTTTGAGACATCAGCCAAACCTTGTTTGTAAGAAGACAGCATTCCCCACTGGTGCAGTCATAGTTCCTTGCTGATCCTTTTTGCTACTAGGACTAGTTCATTTGCTGAGTTAATTCATGTAAAAATAGGTTCTACATAAAATTGCATTTTTTTTTCCAGTTACATCATGGAAACGAGAATGTAGTTCAAACTTTGATCAGGTGTCCACTAACCCAGATATGGTAAGGGGTTTTGTGTTCGGTAACTGACATACAAGTTTATTTGCAATTTAGTAATTGCAAATGTTTAGTAAATGTTTCTTAACTCAAGATGTTGAATTATAGTGGCTGAAAGAAAATGCTTGTACAGGTATGCACCACTTAACGATGGGGATACATTGTCCGATTCCCTGTTTTTATGCGACTAGGTCATTAAGTGAACATTCAGCCCAATCTAGTGCCTTTGTTGTATAAAAAGACACTCCCTACCAGACACTCTCTGACTGAGCAGGCTACTGGAGGCTGATTGCCTCTTCTTTGCTTTGTTGTGTAAACAGACACTGTTGCAGACTGTGGGAGACCTGACTGCCTCATTAAGACCCTCTTTGTTGTGCTTTGATCACCATTGTCTATTGTTAAGTGATGGATGTCTGTATTTGAATTACAGATTGTATAGACCTGAAACAAACAGCATTTGAACAGATATAAAATGTCTAATAGTATAACTGGAATTTCTGCTTTATTTAAGAATCAAGGTTAATTGTAAACATTAAGGACACTTCCGACATTTCGCAGAAGAGTTGGCCAGAATAGAAATGAGCGCATTACAAAATTATCATTTTTACTGTCTTCAGTCTTGATTTAAGTACTCAGAAAATTATTACAAGAATGGCAACAATTGCAAGAGTTAGTGAACAAAGTAAGAAACCAAGAATCAGGTTGGGAAGTGACATAAGAACACTGGAAAGAAATGGTTGTAGATATGTTTTAAATAAAAAAAAACCCCACTAGTATCAGCCTGCCATATGGTTAGAAAATGAGCTGATTAATGGAGTCCACTAACTTCTAAATGGAAACCCTATTTGGTGATTGGTTCCCACGGCATGTACATGTTGCAAAATATATGTCTGTGTTGCAAACGTTGTACTAGCACTGGTATGAGTCCTGTCTATTATAAATTGCTTGTTTTCTATAGTGATAGTATCTTATTTGCTTAAGTTGCCTACTGAAATAAGGTTGATTGAAAGGAACTATAATTAAACCGCTATAATAAGGAACTATAATTAAAACCGCTTTTGTTTCAGCCTGTTCCAATGGAAAATCCCTATAAAGAGCCTCCTAAAAAGTGTGTCTTGTGTGGAATAACTGTGGACTACAAGAATGTTCAGGTGAATTCCGTTGTTTGCATGTGCTATTGGAGTATTTTGCAGATGTCAAAACAAAATTAGGCCCCTCATAAGAGGGGGTGAACTTCATTAATACCTTACTATAGTAATTCACTTGTCTGCTTACCTACTTGTTACAAGTAGTACTGTTTCAGAATAGTATCCTTTCATACACCCTCTCTCACTTCTGAGTGCTGGCAAGAACATTATTAATAGGAACAGTATCAAATAGAAATTATGTTTCCTAGGATATTCTTAGAAAATATCTACAGACCAATGTTATTAAGAAACAGACTACCTCATACAACTGGAAAGGGTGTTTATAAGGCATGTGCTGAATATCTCTGATCTTGCACCTGCTAAAGGGTTAGAAAGATCTCAGAAATGGATAGTTTGTGTACATGTGTATATGTGCATTCCCTGCATCTAAACTATGTTGTAGATGTGGTGACAAAATAGGGAAATATTTCTGACAACATAGATACCTAAGGGTTGGTGTAATGAATGCCGAAACAGCATGAGCAGCATTATCCCATTCTAAATGAAGTAGTGTGATATGCTTTGCCAAGGCTTAAAATGGATGTAGCATTGCCTATCTCCTTCCCTTCCCTAAGATATTGAGACCACCCTGTAAGCTCATATGGGCCATCTCCCTCTTGTGCACACATGGTTCTTAATGAACCATGGTGCACCATTGTTTGCACAAATATTTTTGCTAACCGTGATTAGTTCATACTACACTTCGCAAATGTAGCACTAAACAATTGTTGTGAACTATAGTTTGGAGCTAACCATAGTTACACATTACATCTGCATTGGTATTTTGCCAATTTCACTTACCATAACAAGTGTTATGCCATCTTCCAGCAAACATGATAAGCCTCAAACTTCCTGGCATAGAGCTGGAGAGGTAACAGGGACTCGGGAGAACCTCCAAAGCACCAGCTCAACTAAAGGAGTGATCCCTGCCCCTTGCCAGCTCCAAGGTTTGAAGGAAGCTTGGGGTTTGTGTTCTGATACTATACATTTTAAGCACTTGGAGTGCTTCCAGAATAGAAAACTAGAACCAGCCTGAGTCTTGTGTCCAGCTTGGATTTTGAAAGGCATGTTCATGCTTTGTCTTTATGCTTCCAGCAATGACTTCTCCCTTCCCCTGCTCCAAGCTGTATGATGGAAAGGAAAGCAAAGAGCTGATTTTAATTTAGCAGTTAAGTCAGGGCTTTTCAAACTGGGGCGTTACGATGCCCCAGCCTGTGGGCCCTGGCGGGGGCTGCCCCGAAACAGGGGCGCAATTCCCAGGATTATGCCACTCAGGGGGCTGCAGGGGCTTGGGTGCACTTACCCAAGCCTCCTGCAGCCTCCCCAAGGTGCGGGGAGCCTGGTGTGTCCTTTGGCAGGGCTCCCTGCAGCTGTGAAAGTGGAGTGATCATGCTCCACTTCTACTTCAGCAGAGGCAGCGTGCGATCACTCAGCTTTCAATTTCACAGCTGTGGGGAGCCCTGCAGAAGGCCATGCTGGGCTCCCTGCACCCTGGGGAGGCTGCAGGAGGCTTGGGTAAGTGCACCCAAGCCCCTGCAGCCCTCTGAGCGGTGTGATCCTGGGGATCACCCTGCTGCCTCCCCCATGCCCCCACAAGCACTTACAGTGGCTCAAACTCTCCAGGAGAGTTTGAAAACCACTGGGTTAAGCCATTATTATTGGGAATCGACTTGCCCAGTTCAAGTCTCACCTGTGCCATGAACTCACTAGGGAATCATTGACAAGTCACTCCCTTTCAGCCTTAACTCCCCAGCTGCACATTGGGATAATGATGCTGCTTCACTTTACAACAACCCTGTAACCATTAGGATAGTACAGTACAGGTGAAGCATTGCTCACTTTGAATGCACTGTATTCATTATTCCTAGCATTGTGCAGCTCTTTGAAAGTATAGCATGATGTCAAGAATGAGACCTCATTTCTTGGGCAAAGATAATGGCAGTCACAGATTATTGGCAGGCGATGGCTGATTCAAACACAGGAAGGGGAGGAGGAGGAATCTGCATGCAAGGGGGAGTAGAAGGCATGAATGGCATACATGATCATGTGCTGTTCCTAACAATGGTTAAATCAGGCAGCTTAACAGCTGTATTTGGCCTCCAGTAACTCCTATAAGTAGGGGAAAAAATCACACTAGAGTTGGGAGGGACCACAAAATCATCTAATGAAGTCCAACTCCCATCTGTAGCAGGAAATATTTTGTAGTCTTCCTTCACCTGATAACTTGTCAAAGTGAACAGACCAGAAACATTTGGATGAAATGAATTTAGAAGTATTTTATTCATGCTAAGTGTTGAAACTTAGCTTTATGTTGTATCCTGCTTTAAAGAATACGATGAATGAAATTAAGAGACCTGTGGGAATATACCACAGATATACAACATATAGAAAATATCAATGACTTGCTTTGTTACAGACTGATTTAAACTTCTTCCTCTCACAGCTTTTATCACAGTTTGTTTCTCCATACACTGGTCACATATTTGGTCGGCATATAACAGGTATGTAAAAAGCAGCTAACTTTAGCCTTAAATGTTAGACTTGGAGCCCAAACTTATCTGCACAGAAGCAGCAGGCACTAAAAACCCACAACTATATCCTGTGTGGGATTCAAGCAGGCTGAAGGTCTCCTTGGGGGAAGGGGATATTCATCCCCTTACTCTGAGTAAATCCCCAGTCTGCTCATGGGGTCTGTGCCTGCTGTTTAGAAGGCACAAACATGACAAGCCCCATGTCAGGCTTTTGAGCTTGGGAGTGGGTGTAGGAATTGGCTTAAGAGCTGCCTATAATTGTTATAATGTTTTTAAATATGATTCAATATGGTCTGCCTATAAAAATATAAGCATTTTGTGTAACTTTGAATTGGCTACATGCTTTCTAAACTTCAACCAGCTTTTGTAATTGAAATAAAATGTTTAGATTTTAACACCTTAAATGTTTCATTTGAGTTAATGTAGGAGTCAAGTGTTTGATACTGCTGAATAAAATTAATTTTAGAATGACTGGTTTACAGGCTTATGTGGGAAGAAACAGTGGGAGATCTCAAAAGCTATTAAAAGAGCCCAGAAGATGGGTAAGCATATTTTAAAACATGGAAATATTTAGGTGTTTTGCAAACCCAAAGGAATCTTGGTTTCTAAAACTTCTGAATTATTCTGTTGCAGGGTTTATGTCTGTGACATATAAGGACCCAACATTCCTCAGTGACCCTAAAATATGTAATATCAGATATCCAGAATGAAATGTTAATTGTGCCCAATGAACTTATTTTTTTGTAAATAGGGTGTGTTCTTTACTAATAAAAACTTAATAAGCCAGTAACACCTCAGTTGTAGCTCTGTTTCTGTATTTAGAGCATGTAGTAAAGGGATAGTGGTGCTTAATATAAAACCTCACACAAAGGAGAAACTACTTGTCTCTCACAGTTGTAAACATTAGGAATCCTTACCAGATTCTTCAAGTTGTAATGGTGTATTCTGAAATTACCAGGTATGAAGTTGTTTATACATTGAAAGGGAAGCTGTATATTGTCTGACATAATAGCACATCTGTGCTTGGAAATAAGTCTCAATGTTCAAGGAAGCTTACAAGTAAGTGCGCAGGTTCATTACAAATGTTGCCTCCTCTATGTCCTATTACCCACGAGCAATGATCTAGAAAAACCTGATGGTTAGAACAGAGTCAGAAGCCGTCCTGGGAATGGAATCTTTACATCAGGGCTTTAGGGTTGGGGCATGTGGCCCCCTCAAGCCCCGGGCTAGTCTCCAGTCTCTACATACCATCCTGCAGCAGCAGGTGGAAATGGGCAGTTGTGTCCCTCCCATCTGCTTTTGCCCACTGTGGCTTGCCCCTAAGCAGTGATCTCCTGTACGGAGTGTGCTCAACAGTCTCATGAAGGGGAGTGCCTGTATCACCACTCTCATCACCACTCTACAGAGCTGTGCTATTGCGACTTGCACCACAGCTCACTGCAAAGATTAATGGTCAGCATGTGCTTTACATGGTCCCAGGGGTGGTGCCACCCCTGCAAGTTTTGTTCTTTCTCCTAGCATTTGGCTTCTAAAATACTAGTCAAAAACATTGTTTTTGGCCTCAGTAAGCATATTTAAGACAGCGTATATTGTTGCATTCTCTGTTGAAATCAATGAAAGCACACAAACTCGGCATGTCCTGTGCTGTTACCCTCCATCAATGATAATTCCGGAGAACATCAATATAGGATCTACAGCAAATAGCAATCTGAACTTGGTCTTGTTTCCCAAATACTGGAGAGATAAGGTTTCATATATATTTTTGCTCACACATCATAATTACTGTGTATCGGGATACACAATTCCAAGGGAGAAGAATCATTTTTTCCCCTTGAAGAGATTAGACAGTGGGAGATGTGTGTTAATCAGGATCTTTACCATCCTCATCTGATTCACTTTTACTAATTGTAACATTTCTTTCCTGTTCATTGTTTTCTTGGTTGACCTGAAGTCGTTTTCGATGAAGTTGGAATGATCGCAGCCTTTTCAGTGGCTTTGGTTCCATTGTACTCCCAGTAGCTTTTCGTTTAATTACTTGCCTTGGTTCAGCTTCGGAAAAGTTACTTTCCTTGAGCATTAAGGTTAGCTGGTCCACGACATTAATGTTGTGGTCAATGTTGCAGCAGTGCTTGGAGATCTGCCTTCCTTTTAATGTAACAATGCTTGTTTGCAGTCCAGAATTTGGGAAAAAGTGTTGCAAAGCTTGACAAAGGAAGAAATTCTCTTTTGGTTCATCTTGGTGACTTTTGTTCTTTTCTGAAAAAGAGAAAAATAGTGTGTGTGGTGGGGCTCTTTATCTAGTGAATATTTTCACTAATATGACAATAAAAATCTAAAGTAGGCTCAAGACCGACTGTACAGAACAGTGATGTTCAACCCTTTTCTTCTCATGGCACACTAAAATTGTCAAGCACCCCATCAGTTTTTTGACAAGGCACACCGTACTGGTGGTTGGGGACTCCCCCAATGGCCCTACCAATATTTGACCCTCCCCTAAACTCCTTTGGCATACCTGTAGACCATTTGCAGCACAACAATGTGTCATGGCACAGTGGTTGAAAATTGCTGGTATAGAACTGCTACTTGACCAGTAACTACTTAAACTAATACTCCCTGAAGAACTACCTTGTTGTCTAGCAGAACACTTCATAGCTACTGAAAGATAACTACTCAAAAAACCATGTGCTGTAAAACCTGGCTTTTACATCTTCTGAAAGCCCATTTGCTTCTAGTGAAAATAAGCAGCTGTACCTTAGTCTCCCTTTGTAGAATTCTTGACTAGTATATGACTCACTGATGACAATTTAAATGGGAAAACTCCTAGTTGTAACTCACCCTTTTTACAGGAAAAAGACTTAATCAGTGTCATGTGGAAAAAATCAGGTATGAATAGACTTGTGATGCCAAAAAGATTCCCCAAGACACTGCATTTAAGATCACAAAGTACACATTAGAACTCTTTGACTTGAATACAGTTTCAAGGTTGGGCTTCGTACATGTGCGAGGCATTATTTTTCCGGCTAAGGCAGTGGTTCCCAAACCTACCATGGTTACTGCACCCTCTTCTTCCCAGCTCTCCCAGACACCATCATCTTGGAACGCATGATGATCTTGGATTGCATGATCCCAGATGATGGCAGCTGGGAGAGCCAGGAAGAAGAGGCCACTGGGGATATCCTACAGTACCCCTGTGAGCTTGCTGCAACACCCTCAGGCACTGTGGCACACAGTTTGGGAAGCACAGGGCTAAAGGCACAAAGTACAAATTCAGCATAGAGCAACAAGTATCTTAATACCAGGCGCATTTCACAATCTCAAAGAAGGAGTTAACATATATTACTTCTACATGTACTATTAACAAATTCCAAAATGAGGGGTTATTTTCTGTTTTTGCTCCAAGTATAAAATGATGAAATAAGCTCTTGCTTACATAAGCTTATATCAGAGAACATCTGTACTACTAAGGTGCCAAAGGACTTTTGTTTACCTCAGTAAGCCAGTTAGCTGTTTACATTACCTGCAGCTTGTATCTGTTCTTTTTTCCTTTTTACTTCTTGCCTCATTTGAGCTACTTCTGCTAGCATATTCTCTACCGATTTTTCACTATCCACTACTTCGCTGCATAAATTCTAGAGTAAGGAAAAAAAGCAGACATCTCTCTGAAATGTTGTATTCTTATTAGAAGGAACACTTTTTTAAAAAAACTTGAAGACAATTGTTAGAATCCACTGAAGTACCTCTTGATAAATGCAGCCTTGATTTACATGTCTTCAAAATAGTGCAATTTGCAAATTAATACTAGAAGTCTAATTTACACTAGCAGTTTTTGAAATAATGCAATCAACTAGCTGCTAATTAGTTGCTAACAAGTAACCCCATTAGATGCTGGTAGGTTCCTTGTGGAAGCCAAAAGATAAAAAATAGAAAGAAAATGAATTCACAGAGCTGCCACTTAGTTTTCACATGGGCCTCAGGAATGGTTGCCAGTCAGCGCAGGGTCGGCACCTCATCACCCACCTGGTTAAGCAGTCTCCTGCTGGTTGGTTAAATCCATGGATATGGATACAGCAGGCCCACTGTAGATGATTCATGAACAGCAGCTATCTGGAAATACCATCTATGCCAGTGGTTCTCACACATTTAGCACTGGGACCCACTTTTTAGAATGAGAATCTGTCAGGACCCACCAGAAGTGATGACCAGAAGTGACATCAAGCAGGAAAACTTTTAACAATCCTAGGCTGCAATCCTACCCACACTTACCCAGGAGTAAGTTCTTTTGACTATCATTGTTAAAATAATATACATAGTAGTTTGTTAAAAGTACAGATCTGTAACATTTCCCCAAATGCAGTTACATCCCATGGTAGCACCAAGTCTAATATATTAAAAATAAAACACTGAAATGAATGGGGACCCACCTGAAATTGGCTCGCGACCCACCTAGTGGGTCCCACAATTTGAGAAACACTGATCTATGCTAACATAATAATGCATATTATGCAAAAATGTGTATTTATATACATCTACTCAGTTATATTCTCAGGATGCACATTCTTACATCTAAATAGGCCCCAAGTTAGTTTAAAACATCAAGCATAAGAACATGTCACCTGAAAATTTATCTCAGATGCTGCAGTGCTGGTGAAAAGGTAAACAAGATATATTCTCTAAAAATGTATAGTTTACCTTCAGTTCTTCCTGCAAAGAGGCATACATTTCATTAATCTTATGAACTTCTTTTAGTGACCCATCTTCATTAAAAAATTCTGACCTTTTGATGAAAAAAAATAACAAACTGCATCTTCCATTTTTCATTAACAGGATTTAAATATTTTTTACGTAATGCAAAAATATAATCTTAACTCACACCAAATCCTTAGGAATGCACACTGAAACACCATTAGCATTTACCAGGTAATAATGTTTACTAAAGGTGATGTTAGTTAACACATTCAATAAGACTATTTTACATCGAGTTAGCAGCATAAACTCCAATGTCGTTGGAGTTTAAAACCATTTCTGCCCAATGTTGCATATATGCAGCAGGGATCAAATGTGTACACCTGTGAGCTGGGCAGAAATGGGTTAAGTTACAGGTGTCTGCCGCCATAGGCAAGGGGAGCAGATTAGCTGCTCAACTGCAGAAGCTTCATATTGCATGAAGTCTCGATGGACAAGGGGGGCGGTCCCTATCCCTGTCATTAAGTGACGCATAACTGTATTTACATCAGTGTGTATGTATCCATATTTCTTGGTAAACATGACAATCTTTTCCCACATTGCAGAATTTCTCCATTGTTTAATTATTCTGAATGGATGTATTTTTCCTTTTATTATTAAGAGAAGCACATTTTCTACTAGTTGGGAATATTCTAAAATCCATCCAGAGAACCACTGGAGACGCTACACAAAACACTATTTTCCTACCTGTGTTTTCCAATTGCTCTACAAAAGCCAGAAGAAATGCAGGAACCAGACACAGTCCGGTAACCCTGCTGTTCTGCCATTCCCAAATTGGCGACAACAAGAGGGACTTTCTGGAAAAGACTTTTTAAAAAGCAGAGATACAAGAATATAAATATGGGAGATTTTAAAGGTTAGTTGCCTTAAAGTTTTGATAAGGGCTAAAAGCAAAAATTTAATGGATAGAAATGGCTTCCATTACAAACTTTCCTCTAAATATAAATATGGAAAGAGTAAACATAAGGAATAGATTAGCTATTTTTGTTTGTGGCAAAAACACATTTAAGGATAATAAATGAAGAGTTTTGTGTTTTACTTATGTTCTTTATGGTCAGAGTTACTATGAAAATGTTATAATACAGGATATTTCTCTACCTCCAAATCAGAAATAAACTTACCCCTCTTGTGGTTTGTGCAAGGCATATTCAAGTTTGTAAGTGGATGAACTTGAAGAGGTGACGCTCGAAGTCAGTAACAGAAAAACTAGACCCTGGTTTGCCAAATGTGACTGTAGATGCTTATGAAGAAGCCGCTCTCTGAACGTCATCATCTGATCGGTATTGCGCCGGAGTTTGTACCAGCCCACCACAGTCTGGAAGAGAAGATTGAAAATTAGATATAGCTTATTGTGAAAAAAAATCAAAACCAATCCAATGAACTGTGCAAAGGAGCAGAAAAGCATACCACGAGGATGAAGGGCAAATGGGAGTTATCTGGTGTGTTAGGTATGTACAAAAAATTTCTAACTCAGACCTGCTCAGGTTTGCTAGACTTTCTATCCATACATATTTAAGCTATTTAAGAACATAAGAACAACCCTGCTGAATCAGGCCATAGGCCCATTTAGTCCTGCTTCCTGTATGTCACAGTGGCCCAACAAATGCCTCAGGGAGCACACAAGACAACAAGAGACCTGCATCCTGGTGCCCTTACATCTAGCATTTCTGCCCAACACTGCATATACACAACAGGGATCAAATGTGTACACCTGTGGGCTGGGCAGAAATGCTTTATGTTTGCTACTTGCCTAAAAAGAGGAAAAACCTCCAGCAACTTTGAAGTGTCACTGTCTGGTCACCAGCTTGGGAGCAGCCCTGGAGCAGCTCTGCAACATGGCTACTCATGAGAAGGTAATACTAGCAGACAAACTTGATACAACTTTAAGCAGTTCTGTGTGTTTTGAGGTGTAGGTTTCTTTTTTTTTTTTTTTTTTTTTTTGGTAAAGAGCAGCTGTAAACCACCCATAGTGGGTGCAAAGGGTTAAATCCTTTCCCCATCCCACTACCACAGCCCCAATCACAGCCCTCCCACTATGGCTGCTATTTGCTAAAGTAAAAACACAAACCTCAAACACACAGAGCCAAGCACTGGTTCAAAATCACATCTAATTTGGCTTGCAGTATAGGTGCAACCTATTTATCCACAGAATTTTTATCTGTGGATTTGTCTTGGATGAGAATGGGGTGGGGGAACTGAAAGTCACACACACCTATGCCCTGCTTCTTTGCTGGCTTCTCACTCTGTTTCCAGGCAGCCCAACACACTGCAAAAAGGCCCTGCCTTGCCCAGGCAGGGAAATAGCCCTGGAGCCATGGAAGAAGTTCCCCTTTTGAAGGAACAGTAACACTCTTGGAGCCCCTGAGCCTGCAAAGAGGTGGGGAAGGGGGGGGGGCTGAAAACCTCTGTAGCCAGAGCACATGCAGCAAGGTGGAGCTCTCTCACACACAGACACACAGGTGCAGTAGCAACAGAGGGCATTGGTTTAAAAAATCCTAGGGTGTGTTTGTCCTATTCCCCCCCCCCCCCCCACAGTGCAAAACAGCCTACAGAAACAAAACAGTCCAGCAAGGAAGACTTCCCAGCAAGCCAAAACAGGAGATTTAGGCTACAATCCAATCCACACTTTCCTGGGAGTAAGCCCCATTGACTACAGTGGGCTTACTTCTGAGTAGAAACACAAAGGACTGGACTCTTAAAAGCTCAGCATCCCACCTGTGAAGGGGGGGGAGGAGGCGAAGTAGTGGAGGGGATTGATAACAGCCACCTTAACTCTATGGAATTTAGCACAACTTGTTTTTTGTTAATTGTGCAGAGTCAGGAACAGAACTAAGGCATATAAATAGGCTCCACCTGTACTACTCTCTATTCCAGTTGAAAGACTGGAAATGTAAAAATGTTTATGTCTGCAAAACATGCAAGCAGTGAAGGATTCCACTGTGGTAAAATACCTTTTTGCATCCTGACAATATTTTCTTCAGCACTGGCTCATTCAATTCACCAGTTGAGTTGTAAAAGCTGGAAAAGAGAAGGTTGGTTGAAGAATTTTGCTGCTGTGTTAGAACAGCATTCCTTACTTCCCAGAGCTAAATAACAGTCTTTGACATTTTATAGGATATTTGCTGGAATTTCTCCTACAGCAAACTAACACAAAGAATAATTATTCCAATAATAAACCCAGAAAACAAACAGGTGGACAGGAGTGGACAAGAAGAAGGGAGCCTTGGGGAAAAATCCCCACACAACATTTCTACTGCTAAGCTGGCAGAGGGACAATTTGTTACTATAGACAGTTTCCTGAGAAATAGAGTGCAGAACCTGGAAGAGTCTTCTGGAAGCCAGAAGTGACATCACAAGGAGCTGAAGACCATAGGTCAGTGTGGCATGAGAAGAAAAATGTTGACAACTGCTGATAAAAACATAAGAGCCCCACTGTATCAGGCCAAAGGCCCATCTAATAACAATAATAATAATACTAGTATTTAAATACCAACTTTCTTGGTAATCAGATTTCTCCTCAGACTTTATTCAAGGCGGTTTACATAGGCAGGCTATTTAAATCCCCGTAGGGATTTTTACAATTGAAAGAAGGTTCTATCTTTCAAGAACCACAACATTCAGAGGTTTCTTTCTGATCTGGTTTCACATTCTGGCCTCCATCCTCCCATGCTCAGAGCAGATGGAATAACTCGGCTCAACACGGTGCCAGTGGCCTCCATCTGGCAACCTGTGGATGTTATCTTCAGGCAAACGGAGGCTCTACCCTCTAGATCAGACCTCCTGCCCAGATCTAGTCCAGCTTCCTGTATCTCACAGTGGCCCACCAGATGCCTCAGGGAGCACACAAGAGACGTGCATCCTGGTGCCCTCCCTTACATATGGCATTCTGAGGTAGCCTACTTCTAAAATCAGGAGGTTACACATTCCCATCATGGCTTGTAACCTGTGATGGACTTCTCCAATCTCCTTTTAAAGCATCTAGGCCAGATGCCATCAGCACATCCTATAGCTAGGAGTTCCACAGACTAAATATATGCTAAGGGCTCTGAGAGACTCCAATGAGAGAGACTTCACACAGTAGCTCCTGCTTGCCATACATGCGTCAGAGCCCCTAAGTGTCCTCCAGAACCACATGATCAGAGCAAGAATCTTCTATTTTTAAGGAACTAATGTCATCCATAATTGGTTATATTTGTACTTTATGAAACAAACAAAAATAATTGTTTTTTTAAAAGGTTTATTACTTACCTGAAGGGCTGGTAGCAAGGAATGTGCTTTTGTATATCTGAAATGAAGCCAACATTTTATTTTTGACCTGACTGCTTGGTGCTGACATATTTCTGTATATGCTCCTACTCAAAGCATGAAATAATTCAAATGCAACTTAAAAAATATTAATGACCCTTTATTATAATTTGTTTCTTATATTATTTTATGTCTAATAATTTATACCTCACTTCTAACCACAAGGTGGCAAAGTGATTTAAAATACACAACAAGAAATATAAAAATAATAACCATACCACATGGTTATTATATATGGTTAAATATAGAATGGTTAACCGTATATGGTTAAATATATACTATACGTTTTCAAACAAAAATAAAAACAGAAGGAAGTAAAATATAAGGCTTGCCTCAAAGTTAACTTTGACTGTTTAAGAAATGGATTCGGTGTTCACTTTGCATAATAACCACACTTTGCTTTAATGCATTAATAAACAAAAAGTCTATCTCAAATGCTTTGAAAAGTCAACATATGTAGCTGGCTGTCATGTTTACTTAGAAGTTTTTGAAATTAATGTGGGGAGAAGTTAAGATATAGAAAGCTCTACTGCTCTGGAAATGAAAGCACATTGGAAGTGGGAACTATTTTCCTTCTGTAAATGCAACTTTAATGCACAAAAGAGAAGGCAATCCCTAAACAAGGCCATATTTGCATCTTCTCTTCCATACCATAAACCTTTATTGGCATCTTCTCTTTGAATGCACTGAAGAGACAAAAACACAAAAGAACCACTGTGAAGATCTTTGGAAGTTGAAGGAAAGAAAATATAAAAAAAGAGGAGCATCTTAGCCACAGAATCAAGGCTAGTGCTATCACTATGTCTTCTGGAGAACAGGCAGCTAGAATTAGAGTGGTGTAAAACATATCCTCTGGATACCATGGTATAGATCCTATATAAAACATAAAAGCATTGTAGCAGCAGCAGCAGTGCTATGTGCAAATGGTGCAATCATGACCTACAGGCAGTACACTTTTTTCTCTGTATTTTACCGATGTAAAGTATCACCTAACTTTCTTAGGGCCTAATCCTATCCCAACTTTCCAGCACTATTCCAACTTTGCATGCAGCCCCAAGGCAAGGAACAAATGTTCCCATACCTTGAGGATGCCTCTGTGACTGCCTCCCCACCACAGGATGCAGCACACACCCCAATGGCACGCTGCACACAGGTGACACTGCTAAAATACCAAGAAGAGTCCACTGAAAAACAGCAGGTTAATAAACATTATGCAGATCCCATTCAACAGACTCACCAATTGTATAAACAACTTCAACGTCATCCATCTGAGAGTCAGTAATGCTGTTTTTGGCTTCACCTTTCACATCTCCAATGAGGAAGCCTTCCTTTACAGGCAGAGAAGAAAGACAGATTAAAGACAGGACAGTTGCTGGGAAATTTCAGGACTGCTCATTCAATTCAGAAATAGATCTACACTGGAAAAAAGTTAGACAGATTAAAACAAACAAGACATATTGCAACTGCTCCTTTCAGTAGAAATCAAGTAAATAAAGATGAGATCCTCTTTATTCCCATAACTTCACTAGCAAGAGCTATTTTCAGTCACTCTGAATGCAGGGAAATTTGAAAAATATATGCTGTGGAGAAGCACCAACAGTTTCCAGAAAGACAAAGCTTTAAACAGCACACTTATAATTCAGCCACAGATGGGTATATATTGAGGGTTACCAAGTACAAAAGGGGACAGAGTGCCTATACCTTTAACCATTGTTTAGAACAGGGCAGTGGTTCTCAAACTTTTAGCACTGGGACCCACTTTTTAGAATGAGAATCTGTCAGGATCCACTGGAAGTGACATCATCAAGCAGGAAAATTTTTAACCATCCTGGGCTACAATCCTACCCACATTTACCCAGGAGTAAGTCCCCACTGACTATCATTGTTAAAAGCATATACATAGTAGCCTGTTAAAAGTACAGAGCTGTAACATTTCCCCAAGTGCAGTCACATACCAAGTGCAATACATAGGCACACGTGTTCAATTATATAGAAGAGCGTCCATTCAAAGCACTGAATTCTGTAGAAGTTGGACTGACTTGAATGAGACTACTCTGAAGTAAAGGCAATGGGGAAGGGGTGTACTTCTGTCACTATACCAGGGTGGTCAGATTGTGGCTATAAAGCCACATGTGACTCTTTGACACACAATGTGCAGCTTGCAGAAATACAAAAGCAAATGTTCAAACTTTATAATTATTTACTGGGTATATATTAAAATGTAAGTTGAATGTTTGTGGTTTGTAAATATATTTAAGAACTTAAAAGCTTCCCTAACTATTGTGGCTCTCCAACAGCTGAAGTTGATGGCATGGGGCTCTTAAGCAAGTCTGGCCACCCCTGCTGTACAGTATACAGTGGGAGGGCCATGGGTGCATTAACAGAGAAATGAAACTGAAACAAGGGGAGAAACTGACATCAAGGGGCACCTGGGGCAGTTCTTCCTGTAGATTTCCTACACACTGCCCTGTGTATGCCAGTCATTCACACATGCAGACCCCAAGTGTTTTCCTACAAGCAGCAGCGACAGGGGGTTCAAATCCTTTCCTGGGAATCAAGGGCTGCTAAGGCTGCAATCCTAGCCACTTTCCTGGGAATAAACCCCATGGAACACAATGGGACTTACTCCTGAGTAGAAATATATAGGATTGTGCTCTGGGGCTGCAGTCCTATAAATATGCTTTCCTGGGAGTAACCCCTACTGAATTCAATGAAACTTACTCCTGAGTAGAAACATGCCCTAGGGCTGCAATCCTGCAATACTTTCCTGGGAGTCAACTCCACTGAACACAATGGGACTTACTTGTGAGTAGACCTGCCTAGGACTAATACTCTATCCACTTTTCTGAGAGTAAGCCCCACTGAACTCAATGGGACTTACTTGTGAGTAGACCTGCCTAGGATTGTGCCCTAGGGCTGTAACTTCTATCCACTTTCCTGGGAGTAAGCCCCATTCAACACAGTAGGACTTACTTCTGAGTAGACACACACACAGGATTATGCCCCGGGGCTGTAATGATACATGCTTTCCTGGGAGTAAGCCCGTTGAAGTCAATGGGCTTTCTCCTGAGTAGACATGCTTAAGGCAGACAGGCGAGGGGAGGCGCTCTGCACATGCTCAGGGGCACCCTCGCCCTCTCTCTCGGGTTGAGCGGGGGCTGCGGGCCCGCCGGGGCGGGGGACGTACCGTGTCGGAGCCGGTGCTGAGGTGGTGGAAGGCGAGGGCGCCGAAGACGAAGCCGGGCAGCAGCGCCGACGTGCTCTCGCCCTCCATGCCCTCCCTGCGCTCGCTGGGCGGGGAAGCGCGCCACAATGGCCGTCCCGCGGGCGGGCAGGCAGCGCGGCCGCGACCCCTGGCGGCCGCGCGTGGAAGCGCAGCGAGGGAAGGAGGCGGCGGCGACCCCTGGCGGTCCCAGGTGGAAGCGCAGCGAGGGCGGCAGCGCGTCAGCGACCCCTGGCGGCCGCGCGTGGAAGCGCAGCGAGGGAAGGAGGCGGCGGCGACCCCTGGCGGTCCCAGGTGGAAGCGCAGCGAGGGCGACCGCGCGGCAGCGACCCCTGGCGGCCTCTGAGATTGGCTGGAGCCCCCAGCAAGGAATGCAGCAGCTCTCATGCAAACCTCCCACCCAGTGCTGCTGCCTCCGCCCCTGGCATCAGGTGCTGTTAGCAATCATAAAAAGTCACATCATTGTCATTACTGGGTCTTTTTATCAGTATCAACAACAACAACAACAACAATATCAATAACAGCAAAGAGATCAATATCAATAACAATCAACAACATATCAATATCAATGAATATAGAGATCAATAATAATAATGACGATCATCAACAACATCAATATCAATAACAATATAGAGATCGATAACAATATCAATAACAATCAACAACATATCAATATCAATAACTGTAGAGATCAATAATAATAGCAATGATGATCAATAACAACATCAATATCAATAACAATAGAAACATCAATAATAGGAATAAAAATAAATAACAACATTGATATCTAACAATAGAGAGATCAATAATATCAATGACAATCAATAACAACATTAGTAATATAGAGATCAATAAAAATATCAATAACAATAAACAACATACAAATATCAATAAATATAGAGATCAATAATAATATCAATAACAATCAACAACAACATAACAATATCAATATATGTAGAGATCAATAATAATAGCAATGACAACCAATAACGATCAATATCAATAACAATATAGAGGTCAATAACAATAACAATCAATAACAACAATATCAATATTTTCTCTCTTTCAATAATATTCTTCAGCAATGATACACGACAGGCTGTTATTGGCCAAAAATAACCTTGACCAGGCTCAAAATGTATTCAGGATTGTTACAACCAGGAATGGCTCATCTTTGCATACTTTTGTCTTAAAAAATAATTGTTTTTATCTAATGGCTTTTTGATTTATCTCTATGGTCTTTGAATTATAGACGCTGGGTTACTATTGGACATTTGATGTTACATGATTAATGACATTTGCAAGGCTGTCAGGGCAACGCACATTGAACTTTCTCGTATTCACATCAACAGGAGGTGGAGAATTAGCTAGGAGAAGGCTAGTGGCCGACTCCAGGGTATCCAGTGAACTTCATGACTAACATTACAATCCTAATGTCTCCTCAGATGTAAGTACTTCTGAATTCAGTGCGACCTCCTCTCAGGAAAGTGTATTTAGAATTGCAGCCTCAGAACCCAATCCTAGGCATGTCTACTCAGAAGTTACAGCCCAATCCTATGCAAGTCTGCTCAGAAGTAAGTTCAATTAGAGTCAATAGGCTTACTCCCAGGAAAGTGTGGATAGGATTGGGCTGTGAGTCCCATTAATCATCAATGAGGCTTACTCCCTGACAAGTGTGGATAGGACATAAGCTTTGAGCTTAGGCTCCTGTGAGTCCTGAAGCTTCAGTGATAGGTACAATCACAAAGTAGCCCACACAATTTTTTTAAAATCCATTTTTAAAAGAGGAACCACTTTTGATAGTTAAAAATGATGGTCACTGCTGCACTGAAAATGTTCTAGGTGCTGCAGATAGGTGCTGATAGGTTCTACCTACAGGCTTACAATCCAATAGTCACAATATAAAAGGAACAAAGGGCAGGGACTGAAGAACACATGCCAATTCAGGTGGCAAAACTTTTGTTACATAATATTTTGAAGCTAGGTAGAGGCTGCTCCTAAAGAAGATTCTTATAAAAAACATCTTGCGGTGTTGTATCTAGAATGCTTCAAGGCTCAATCTGATGGTACTAGTCTGAGGCTGGCCTTTGGCTTTGTGTTTTTAAATCCACAGCTATTACCCCACCTTATCCTTTTGATGCTTACCACATACCTTGCACCTGCTGTTCTCTCCCCTGCTGTTTATTTAATTGATGGAATTTACCTAAAGACTATGGTTCTTAAGGCTCACAGGATGAATGAGTCCACACAAGTTATCCTATCAAGCACCATGCATGATTGTGATCATAATGCACCTGGTACACCAGCCACAAGAGGGAGCTATGGGGCCATGGAACCAACAGTCAAACAGCCATAGACTTTGATGCTCCAGTTTAGTGGTCTTCAACCTTCAACCTGCCATAACATACATACATAGTGAGGTTGGGAACCCAACTTCAATTCCACCCCTCCTTCCAGGACCGTATCCTTCAGCCCCCATTGCTGCCCACTCCCTGCCCCCAATACACCCTCCCAGCACTGTTCATTGCAACCGAATATTCTTATTACAGAGAGCTGAACAAGTTACCAAGAAGACTGGCACTAGTGAATGTTATTTTAGCACAACTGCTAAGAACCTGATCAGGACTGGGACACCATCTCCTGGTACCTGAAGGGGTACACCAGTACCTCCCCTTTACCTGGTGGTACTCTAGTCCAGTGGTCTTCAATCTTTTTCATCCATGTAAGTTGCTACAACTCCACAACTGAGACTTAGCAACCCCATTAGGGTCCTGCCCCCAAGGTTGAAGAATGATGCTCTAGTTTAGCCCTGTTACTTTCACCTGAACACTTAATACAGAGAGGGGAGTGAGAGTGCACCAGAAAGTCCCATTCCTGCTCCCACTTGGTTTTAAAGACCCCTCCCCCCACTTAGACAGCATTTGTCTATATGGAAAAAGGCTGTACCTGTGGGAGAGTGTCCCTATGATCCAAAACACTGGGCAGCACCCCAGTACATGGAAGGATCTTGTCCTAGGTACAGTGTTTATCTTTGACACTAAGGCCACAATCCTATCCACACTTACCTGGGAGTAAGCCCCGCTGACTATAATGGAGTTGTGTATATAAGCCCTGTATATTCCAGATTCTTTAGTCTGTGATAGACTATCACATTTCGCCTGCGGTGTGCCAATGTCATCTATTTTGGGATGCTCTGAGCAGATAAGAGTGAATAATTTAAACCAGTGCCTGTGGGGAAGTTTAGCAAAGTCCCATCTTAGAGAAGACTCAGAATGTTTTCATACTCCGTGCATCTTGATCCTATGCAAATGTACTTAGTAGCCATTTAGTTATTTGATTTTTCTCTGTAAACCACTTTGTGAACTTTTAGTTGAAAAGCGGTATATAAATACTGTTAATAATAATAATAATAATAATAATAATAATAATAATAATACTTGGAGTTCCGTTCAAGCCTGCTGTTTTCCATGGGCCCGGCTCTCATGTAAAAGGAATGTGAGATACTGTGCTGCAGGCTCACTGTCAGTGAGGCACTGTAAGGAAATCTATCTGATCACAGTTCCCCCCCCCCCCAGGGAATGAGTGGCCAAAGTGCAGAAAAAGCAGCTTTTTGCAAGTCAGCATTTTTCTTTTTTTAGTTTAACAACCAGTTGCTCTGTGATGAGAAGGCAGGCCATGCACAACTATGAACTTTAGCATCCTTTATGACCGGGTTTTGCCAACAGCCATGTCATCAAACAAAGATCAGGACGATGCACTTGAATGAGCAGGAAGGGAACATTTAGCGGATCAGAATTATTGTTCTCTCCTACATTGCCTTTCCACTTTATACAGGGTGTCCAGAGGACTATATGATGTGTCATGCAATCCAAAAAGACAAAAGTTTACTTGGAAATAAGCCCAACTGTGTTGAATGGGGCCTACTCCCAAAGTGCAGCCTCAGAAATAGAATATCAATACAGTATATATCAACAATGACATACAAAAGACCTCAGTAGGAAAACAGGAACTTCAGAACTTAAGAAGAGCCCTGCTGGATCTGGCCAAGGGCTCAGCAAGTCCAGCTTTCTGTATCTCACAGTGGCCCACCAGATGCCTTCAGGAGCAGACAAGACAACAAGAGACCCGAATCCTGGTTCCACTCCCTTGCATCTGGCATTCAGAGACAGGCTACCTCTAAAACCCTTGGATTGCAAACAGTCATCATGGCTTGTAACCTGTGATAGACTTTCCTCCATAAATCTCTCTAATCCCCCTTTATAGGCTTTTAGGCAATGTGCCTTTACAATAGCTTCACAGCTGATGCCTGACCTTTCTGTGGTCAATTTTATTTTGTATTAGTTTCCTAGTACAATTTCAAGTCCTGAAAAAAACCTCACTTCTTTTGCGTTCCCTTTGCATGCACTGATAGAAAACGCTGCCAAGCTCTGCCTTTGACAAACAGCAGCTTTTCAAAGAGGTGAAATCCAATCTGTCAAGCATGACTAAAAGCAGGACACGATGACTTTTCCCCTGATGAGAGGCTGGGACTTGGCTTGTGGACACACACAAATAGAATTGGATCCTCTTCAAAGGCAATGTATAGTTCTCAGGATCAGAGTCTGCTTCTGTGATCAGAGTTCGGTTCTATGACTCTGGGCTGCAAAGGCTTATGCATCTCTATAGTACATAAATATAATAACCTTTTAAACTACTTTGTTTAAAAGACTTTGTTTAAAAGTCTAAACTTTGTTTAAAGTTTAAACTACTTTGTTTAAAAGACTGTGGGTGCAATCGTAACCTCTTATGTCAGTGCTTTCCAGCACTGGTATAGCGGTGCCAATGGGACATGTGCTGCATCCTGCAGTTGGGTGTCACTCACAGAGGTCTCCTCAAAGTAAGGGAATGCTTGTTCCCTTACCTCAGAGCTGCATTGCCCTTATGTCAGTGCTGGAAAGTGCCTTGTGTCTGCAAAGCATTAGACTCGCAGCAATGGAGGCCTATTTTTCACTAATGTGGCAAATGTGATGGGCCAGTCCAGAGCGCATGTGGGGATTCACATGATTAAATGCTCCTCTGTACCATACAAAAAAAATAATCTACCCACCTAGAGAACTAGATATTAGGGAGAGAAGCTTAGTTTTCTTTTTGACATGCTAAATTTCTATGTAAATGGGATGGGGGGGAATGGTTCAGCTCTTCCTGCAGTGATGCTGCTACGATCACAGCAGGAGGTGGAGGAGATGGCCTCTGCTGCAGTCCCGTAGTGTAGCTAAGGGGGGGCAGGGGGATACATTGTCCCAGGTATCACGCCTTGAAGGGAGGATTTTAGAGGTCTCCAGAAGGCACTTCTGGTTTTTGGTGAAAACCTGAAGCGCCTTTTGGAGGCTTCTGAGATGTCACATGGGTGGGTGGGCGTGTGTATGTGTGTGTAAAAAATTTGCTAAGCTTTTAAACTGGTCTGGTGGAGAGGATGCTGGGAGGGGGGAAGTTCTGCTCCCAGGACTCTCTCCACCCAGCCAGTTTAGAAGAAGCAGAGGCAGAGGAGAATGTGAGGCAGTGGTGATGGGAGAGGAATGCAAGGGGGATGTGCTGGTGTTAGACAGTGGAATTTGGTACCACTTTGGTCAGACACAAACTAGGAGAACACCGCTCAGGGCGAATGCAATGCTGGGTCCATAACTTTAAGGGCTGCAGTATCCACTTTCCAAAGACTTCCTGAGCTTTTCATAACAAATACATGCATCCTGTGATGCAACCTCAGCTGTTGTAATTGTGATTGGCATTCATTTCTCATGTACAGTTATGTAATGTATTCAAATATTCTCCTGAGGTCTGAAACTCTGTAGGTGGCTGTAGCATTTATGTAGATCGCTAGTTATTTAAACCTCACAAGGAGTAGGTGCCTGCCTAGTTCTCCCAGAGATCCCTTTCTTCTGTACTCTTCCTATATATTCCTTTAGGAAACCTGACACCATTTTTGGTCCCTGAATTAGTGGACTCAGAGCCCAATCCTATGCATGTCTACTCAGAAGTCAGTCCCATTATAGTCAATGGGGCTTACTCCCAAGAAAGTGTGGACAGGATTGCAGCCTCAGCTGCCTGCCCAAGGGTAGGGAAGAAGGGACAGTCAGTTAAATGCCGAGAAGGACAATTGTACATTGTGTCCAAGCTGTTGGTTGGCCTCTCGAATGTTGCACACAGTCAGAAGGACATTTTGGATATTCAGTGTGTGTGTAAGGGGGGGGGGAGAGCAAGGGAGACTGGTAGGGAGGAGATCACAGTAATGTTCAAAGGTCCATTGCAAAAAAGAAAGAAAACCATGAAAAAAGCAGTGTATTTATTATTTTGTACATACATACATACCCCACCTTTCTACCCTGCTATGTGCACTCAAGGCAGCTTACAAACAATAACCAGTACTAAATAATATAATACAATACAAATAAACAATACTAAAACATTGATATACACAATATTAACAATTAAAACAATAAAGCGGAATAAACTCGGATCACAATTAAAATACATTTCATAAAAAAGTGGCAGCCCCCAGGTGTCAGCATACAAAAGCTTCCCTGAATTAAAAGGTCTTAAAATTCTACTGAAAAGACTCCAGAAAGGGACCTGTTCTCAATTCCAGGGGGAGGGAATTCCACAGGTGGGGCAACACCACCGAGAAGGCCCTATTTCTTGCCGTGATCCCCCACACCTTCTGCAGAACAGTCAGAAGGGCCCCCTCTGATGAGCTGAGAGGATGGGTTGGATTTTATGAACATTTGTTGGGATTACTTTTTTCACAGCCATCCTATATTTCAAAAACCCCATTTGGAGTGCTATAAGACATGGCACATATCCTTAGACATTGGTGCAATGACAGTTCCGCTGGTGCAAGTCCTGTCTCATCTGTGGACGTGCCTCAGATGCTGACGCAATATACCCTTACCACAGGTGCAACTCCAGATGGTGTAAACCCCAAACAGAGCAGAGATGTGTGTGACATGTTGGCTGAATGGGAGGGGGGGGGGCTGGCAGTCACCTTATTGTAAATCTCCCCCAGACAATGGAGCACTGGAGCAGAGCAAAGTTACACCAATGTTGGAGATGGTATACAAACCAGAAAAATGTACAGAAACCAATGAGTCGTGGGGAAAGCACCTCTGCCTGAAGGGGTATATGAATTTAGGATTAAATCTTATAGTGGTATAGCTAAGGGGGTTGGGGGGTACATTGCCCTGGGTACCATGCCTTGAGGGGGTGCCAACCGGCAGTCCTCTTAACAGACCCAAGGCAAAAATGTGGCCTTCTGAGGCTTGAGGAGGCCATGCACAGGTCTCAGGAGACGTCTCTGCACCTCCAAAGACCTCCTGGGGGCCTTAGAAAGGCACTTTCATTTTTCCTGGGGAGGCCATGCAGGGGCTGTTAAAATTTTTTGTGCCCCATGGTGCCAGAGGCCTTAACTATACCACTAAAGTTTTAGGCATGCCAGTTTTTGTTGTTTTCCTGGCAGGGCTCCTGTGCTTTTTACATAGGTGAAACAGGGGGAACTCCCTTATAGTGAGTCAGACCATTGGTAGATCTAGTGCCATGTTGACACTGACTCCTAGGAGTTCTTCAGGACTTAGAAAAGAATTTGTCCTTTTCCCTACCTGGAGATGCTCAGGATTGAACTTGGAACCTTCTGCATGCAATACACATGCTCTATCTCTGAGCTATGGCCCTTCCTGCAAACGCAATGCGAAGCTTTATCTGCTGCATGCACATTTTATTGTATTAAAGGAATTTTGTCAGATAAAAATGGCAGCAACCTTCAAATAAGTATACTAACAGCTAGATCAGGGGTGTCAAACATAAGGCCTGGGGGCTGGATGCGGCCCGCGGAAGCTTTTTATCCCGCCCTCAGGCTCTCATCTGTTGAGCACTGCTGAGGTATTACTGCTGAAAGGGAAGCCCACTTGAAAATTGAGCTCTCCCATATCTTGAATATAATCAAAATATGTACATTTTCTCTTCTATCATTTGCAGCTAATGAGTTCCCTAGTGAAAAAAGTACTTATTTTTGGTCATGAACTGTTTAATGACATCACTTCCTGCCAAATGACATCACTTTCGGACCTCAGCAGACATTATGAATGCTATTCGGTCCTCTGTATGAAATGAGTTTGACACCCCTGTGCTAGACTATATTGGCTCATCCAATGCTCATAACAATTAACATGGATTAAAACCCCCACTGAATTTAAAATGCACCGAAGGAATAACAACAAAATATCTACCTATTCTTCCCTTCTTTGGCTATGTTGACATTGACAATTGTAATGATAACTGACGCCTTTAAAAGGGGATTGGACAAGTTTCTGGAGGAAAACTCCATTAAGGGGTACAAGCCATGATGTGTATGTGCAACCTCCTGATTTTAGAAATGGATTATGTCAGAATGCCAGATGCAAGGGAGGGCACCAGGATGAGGTCACTTGTTATCTGGTGTGCTCCCTGGGGCATTTGGTGGGCTGCTGTGAGATACAGGAAGCTGGACTAGATGGGCCTATGGCCTGATCCAGTGGGGCTGTTCTTATGTTCTTAAGTATATTAAGATGTGTGTTCCACAGTATTTAATGATTCCTAGGCAAGTGGCATTGCAATCAGTGGCTGAAATCCTATAAACACTTAACTTACAAAAACAGAGGAAATTAGGGCCCGATCCTATCTAACTTTCCAGTGCCGATGCAGCCACAATGCAGCCTCTTGGTAAGAGAACAAATGCTCCCTTAACTTGAAGAGACCTCCATGACTGCTACCCCAATGTGGGATAAAGCACATGCCCCATTGGCACGGCTGTCTCGGAGCAAGAAAGTTGGATAGGATTGGGTCCTTACTTCCTAGTGAAATGCATAAGATTTAACTGTAAGGCTGCAATGTCAGGCTACATTCAGCTCTGTATTAATTGAGACTGAGGCTGCAATTCTATGCACACTTTCCTGGGAGTAAGCCCCATTGACTGTAATGGGACTTAGTTCTGAGTAGATACGCATAGGATTGGGCTGTGAGGCTGCAATTCTATGCACACTTTCCTGGGAGTAAGCCCCATTGATTTCATAGTGGCTTACTCCTGAGTAAACATGCCTAGGATAGGGCTGGAAGGCTGTGCTGCAATCCTAGTATACACACTACCTGGAAGTGTCAAAGGGGCTTACTTTTGAGTAGACATGGACAAGATTGCACTGTTGGTTCTGAATGGACAGGGGTTAGGTTGGTGTGGCATATTCAGTGGGCCTTACCTCCCAGTAAAGTCACCACCCACAAGATCAGGATGCCTTAAACACTCCATAGTGAGGTAGTTTGCAATGACCCCCCCTTGCATTCTGCACTCATTGCTGAGCTCCCTCTCAGACCCACCACCCACTCACTCTCCTCTCGCCCCAAGGCCCATGAGAGCAGGGTAAAGGGGGTAATTTGTATTCAAATTACTTTTTTGGCCCAGGGTCAAAAAGGAGACTCAGGAACCAAAGAAGGGGGCCCAGAAACTCCCTGGAATCTTATATTTTTCTATCTCATATGAACTCGCTGCCCACATGGGATGCATACATGACGTTCCTTAACACAGTGTCAAATCTGGGAAGAAACTGCTAGGGTAGCCCTTTGGCTTGGGGAACTGCTTGGCACTATGGAGTGTATAGGAGCTCAGGGACACAGCTGCAGGGCTACAGCTGCTGCAGAAGTAAGTTTTGGAGCACAATGGACACTTTCCATTCTCATGTGAGCCTAAGGCTGCAATCCTAACCACACTTTCCTGAAAGTAAGCCCCATTGAACAAAATAGGACTTACTTCTGAGTAGACCTGGTTAGGATCGTGCCCTAAATAGGATGCTCATTTTCCGCAATGATTTTCTGTATTTAAAAGATTTTAGAGAGACGTAGGAGTGCTTTTGGTTTTCCATATTACTGTGTCTAGGTGCCAATGCTGCATGGACAGGTAGACCTGGGCTCTGTGTTGGGAAGCCCAGTAGATCTGGGCTCCAAAGACTTTTGCCACCCTCCCTCAGCCCAGTTTTGCCCCCTGACCACCCCTGTCCTGCCCACCCCTGTCACCACTGCTCTGTTTCACCCCTCCCCCTTTGGGAAGGGGCCCCAAAGAAACTTTGTACCCCCTAATACAATGTACCCTTGGTACAAAGTACCCTTGGTACCCCCCCGTCTTGCCCTTCAAGCAGGAATCCCCAGAGAGGGTCTCCAAGCTGGGGAGGCTGGACCCCCACAAACCCCTCCTTCCCTTGGCCCTGCAGCCCCCGCGTGAGATCACAATGCCGGGCGTGAGCACAGAACAGAAGGGGAGGGGGCCGCTTAACGGCCACCCCCCCAATGCACATAGCTGGGGGGGGCGCTTGGAAAGAGCCTTGGTGGGGGGAGATCCAGGCAAGGCAGGGGCAGGCAGAGCATCTCTTTGGGGCCCAGGAAGGGGCGCCCGGAGCATCCCCTCCAGGGCTGCATCAGTGGCCAGGAGGGCGCAAGGGAGCTGGGAGGAAAGGGGGCTGAGCTGCCGGAGGAGGAGGAGGAGGAGGAGGAAGGAGTTAAGTGGGTGGAGCTGGTGAGCAGCCAAGAGGCAGGCGAGGAGGAGGGCTGGCCAGCGGAGCGGGTGCGCGGCGAGCACTGCAGGGCCTTGGGAAGGGCCCCCCCCCCCCCAGCGCCAGCATGGAGGTGCTGCTGTCCGTCCTGCTCAACGTGCTGGGCTGCTGGTTCGCCGCGGCTTTCCTGCTCATCGTGCTGCCCTCCGTCTTCGGCGTGTCCTTGGGCATCTCGCAGCTGTATATCAGGGTGCTGGTGAAGACGCTGGAGGTGAGTGGGGGGCGGTGATGGAGGGGCAGCAGCTGGAGGGGATCCCCTGTCAGTGAGGCCACTGGGGCCCTCCCCCGCTCCCCCGACCCTCTGTGTGGCTCAAGGTGTGCCTGCCAGCTGACCCCCCCCACGGGGCCTTTTGCCACCAGGGGAAAGCTGACCTTTCTCTCTCTTGCATGAGTCAGCGCTTTGTTAACCACAGGAGGGCGTGAGCCTCTTTCCTCCCCCCCCCTCGCTTTTACTCCCTGGATGCTTGGCATTGCACCTGATGCACCCTCTTCCCTGCGCAACCATGCGCAGGGCTCGGAAGGGTGAACAATGGGAGGAGTACTCTAGGACTCCAGCCTCCCTGGAATCCTGGTTTTCAGTCTTCACTTTCTGCAATCTTGGATTGGCTGTGTTTATTATTGCCACCCACTTCCAAAGACCCAGAACGTGGCACTCCAGGCGTGAACCGGTGGCAAATTCAAGCAAAACAGAAGCGTTTGCCAAACCTGAAGATGTCTTGGCCAGTGGCGTAACTAGAAACCCTGACACCGGGGGCAGTTGCATCATGATGTTGTGTGATGTCACTTGGCCAGAAGTGTAACTAGAAGCCTCCTGCACCCTGGACAGTCATGTCTTGATGTGACTTTTGGAGCCACTGCAGGAAAAGACCAAGAGGCATGACTGCCTTCCGTGTTGCAGCTGCCCCTTGGGTCCACTCTAGTTACTTCTCTGGCCTTAGCTGTGTTGCCTGTTGGATATGCTAGATCAGTGGTTCCCGAGCTGTGGGCCGGGACGCACTGGTGGGTTGTGACCTGATTTTTGGTGGGTCACCAAAGAGTGGTGGAAAGATCAAATAATGAATTGCCACAAGCTGTGAGGCTATTCAAAAATCAGACACTGAAGCTGGAAATTACTCTGCAAAGAGCTCAGCTCCTGCAGTTTGCAAGCATGTAAAAATACTGTATAGGGAGATAAATGTTTGAGGGTTTTTTCTGGTTATTATTACTTATACATAAATAAATTTTTTTTTTCTAGATCTCCTTTTTTTAAAAGTCTGTTAAATTTCAGTGGGTCCCTATAGAGCAGTGGTTTCCAAACTGTGAGCCATGGTTCCATGGGGAGCTGTGGTAACCTGCCAGCAGAGCCAAAACCTGCTACTGTATACAATGCATAGGATTGTAACCTTAATGGGGAGCCATGGCCAAAGGCCCAGAGGTCAAGGGAACCATCAGTTGAAAAAATGTGGGAACCACTGCTACAGAGTGTCATTTAAAAAAGTGGGTCCGGGTGCAAAAAGTTTGGGAACCATTGTGCAAGGTTATTAATCCCACCCCAGTTGTTGGAATAAACAGAACTGTGTGTGTTTTGTTCCCTGTTGTGTTCTTTTTATGGTGGTTTCACTGTGTTATTAAGCTGCCTTGTGGAGGGTTTCTTGATGGAAAGACGGCATTTTAAATAAATTAATCCTTAAGGCCATTGATCCTCTATAAAGCCAGCATCTGGTACCTGTCTCCTTTTAGCCTCTATTTATAATTTAATTCAGGGCAAATAGTGAGTGGGTGTGGTGTTACTAGTGGTTGTGTCATTCTAGGTCTTGCACAGTTTCGGCCTCCCAATTTCCTTTCTCATGGAGGCCAGGAAGAAGGTGGCTGATGAGATGAACTCCAAAACTTGGGGTGTCAGGAAATGTGAAAGCAGCAAGAGGGAAGATGTTATGGATTCAGATAGGAGGTGGACTCCAAAGGCGCTGAAAAATAGCTTTATTTTATAGGATAAAATACACATAATCTATTTCAGGTAGGATAACTCCAAGGTGATTTGCAACATGAATTCAATGCTGTACCAAACTTAAAGTGCATATCCAGTCAGAAGCAAGGCCCATGAGTTAATCCCACAAATTAAGCACTGCAGCTTTAACAAAAATAGCCTAAAATAAAAGCCCTACTATTAAAAATGGATAACATTCAGGTAACATTAGGTCCTCATTGGCAACCTTCAGTCTCGAAAGACTATGGTATCGCGCTCTGAAAGGTGGTTCTGGAACAGCGTCTAGTGTGGCTGAAAAGGCCGATTCGGGAGTGATTCGGGACATTAGGTCATGTCCTTAATAAACATATCCATTTTCTTATAAACGGGTGTCAAAGTATGCGTAATAGCTCAAGATCGGGAGTGCTTATATTATGAAATAAAACTATTTCCTGCTCCTTGTACAGTGTTTTCTGACTTCAGGAAGCACCTGAAGTGAGGATATTTGCAAACCCTATGCATTAACTGGAAGTAATCAAAGGTGGCTTTGATGTCAAAAAATGTGATGGTTTTTAACACTGCTGCAAAACAGAGGTGGTGGAGGTGCAATTGATGAGATTCTGAATTCTCTAGTGAATGCCTTCTGTGCAGACCCCAGTGCACAGCTTGTATTGGCTTATTAAAGCTGCAATCCTATACACACTTCCCTGGGAGTAAGCCCCTTTGAATACAGTGGGTCTTGCTTCTGAGTACACACGCATAGGGCTGTGCTGCAAGTGGCATTTGACCGGGCACTAGTCTGTGCAATGTGGAGATAATGCCGTGCTGGGTTAGTAGACAATTCTGGTGGTTGAAAGTATTGTGGAGATAAAAGTCCTTGAACACTCCAAAGTAGTACTTATGATGATCTGAAAAGCCACACCTGTAAGGAAGAGCAAGTTTATGGTGGTGAATGTTCATAGAGTAGATAATTAGCAACTCAGCCAAGAAATAATGATAGGATTAAAATGAGTCTACATTTTTTTATTTAAAGTGGTCTTTGTCTATTTTTGACAATGCACACCTGGGTTGTGGCTCCACTGGTACAATCCAGCTGTCTGCTGTTGTAACACTTACTATGTAGGCTGATGCCTGTCTGGGTGACATGCACCATGTGTGGAATGCCAGTGTCTCCGGAGGCCTTGAAAGCTGATCCTTCATCCAGCCTTGCAAGGTGAAATCAGTGTCCTCTTTAAATCGTCCTGCTTTCATTTTACTGTTGGCTAGTTATGGAGTCTAGGGGCTTCCATCTGGCTTTTAATGAATCTCATGTTTTGAATGGTTAAAAATAGGGATAGGACTGCTGAATAAAAAGCCTCAGTAAGAATGCTTCCTTATGACTGTAAAAAAGAGGAGGAAATGAACTCCAAAGGGGGCAAGTGCTAGATAATGTATGACAAGAGTTTATGTGAACAGCAGAGCATGTGCCTTGCATGGAGGGGGTCTTGTGCTCAATCTGTGGCACCTCTAGGCAGTGCCGAGAGTGGTTCTGTTGGGAATTGTGGAAAGCCACAGCCAGTCAGTGTCAGCAGTACTGAGCTAGATGGACCAACGGTCTGACTTATTGCAAGCCAATAAGTGTTCCCCCCCAATAAATCACCTATAATTTACAAACACTTTGCAGTTTGTCTCCCCCCCCTTTCTATTCCATTATCATTGGGTGTTGGCCCCTTTTTTGCTCCTCTGAGGCTTTCCTATGTTCCTCTCAATTTAACAGATGGCATTTTGGTGTGGGTGTGAAGATTTTTGCTGATCTCCCCTTAACTCTGCAGCCCTCTGTGCCCCATACAGTCTGTTATTGGGTCACCCGGTGTAGAGGCTGTTGAGCCAAGGAAGCAGCTGAGCGATTAGCCTCTGTGCATTCTTTTTAGGACATAATGCTAAGACTAGACACACTTTTTTTCTTTGAAGAAACTGGGTTCAACCCTAATGGGGACTATGGTTTGTTTCACTAAATTATGGTTTTATGTTCCATCTGAACCTGTCAACAAACTAGCTCCTAAAACCATGGTTTGAAGCTGGCTTGCAAACCACAATGTGTGCTAACTGTGGTTTCATGTTGTATTTTACTCCACATTGCCATTGTTTCATATCCGGGGGCTCTTTTACCATGGAGACAGGAGTGAACTTATGAAGTGAAGTCCTAGTGAGATGGGAAAACTGCTCTAGTCAAACAGTTATAAAGCATGGTTTAGCTGTTGTACCTTTTTCAGTTCAGTGGTTAGCTCAAACCAAGGTTTCTTATTATGTCTGCACCCAGCCTGTATTGCCTTTTTGCTGAGACTAAGTAGAAGAGCAAAAAATACTGCAACATGTTTTTTCCTGGGAGGCACACTCTAATTTCACAGTGCAAGAAGAGATTATGGTTTTACTGCTTGCTGTTTGTGAGAAGCTAGTGGTGGATGTGTTTTTCCAGCAAAGTCCCAAATGATCACACTAATGATTGTCCATTGTCTTTGGTAGTCAAGACTCTTGGAACCTTATCTAGGTTCTGCTGTGCAATGATGTGCTGTGCAATATCTTCTGCTGTGCAAGATCTGTGCTTAGCATTTCATCAACACAACAAAATCCACCAATCTTATTACAGGACTCTATACTCTGAAACATGTACTGGATGCCCCCACAGTGATGTAACTAAAGGGGGCAGGGGGTACATTGCCCCAGGTACTGTGCCTTGAGTGGGTGCCAACCCATACCCCCAACGGTAGATCTTGAGGTGGAGCTGGAGCCTCAGAAGGCCTCCTGAATAGCCTGAAAGAGCAGTCTTTGGAGGGATTGGAGAGGACTTGTTTTGTCCAGTCTGCCCTTGTGCAATGATGGGCCCAGGAGCACTTGAAAACTATGACTCTAAGATTGTTAACCTAATATATATGCAGCCTATTCATAAATTTCTTTACTGAAAAGAAGAGCCCTACCAAGTTTAATGGAATTTTAAGTTCATTACATAACATCAGTTAAGCTTAATGGAATGTGAGTGACCAGATATAGATAAGGCGGCTCACTGTCTTTGGCCTAACCTGTCTCACAGATTTAAAATTACTTTCAGGATGGCAGTAGTGATGAAGAATGTGGCCCATGAGCTGTAAGTTGGTCATCCCTGCTGTAGAAAAATATATGGACCCAGTCTAAAGGATGCCACATGGTGATTGGCGACAAGTACCATCTCATGCTAATGTCCTGTTCATTCTGGGACTCTCCTTCAGATATTCTGTGATGGATTTGCATGCTTTTAGTAGTGGTGTGATGTTTGTAGATTAGGATCAGATTGTAGATTTTTGTCTTGTGGGGAAAAAATGATGCCGTTGTTGTTGTTAGAGATGCTGCTGCTTTGGAGACTACCTAGGCTTCACTATCTTTGTGGTTATTGGTCGAAATAGTGGCAGCAGGAGAACTTGTGCCATTTTTCAAAGGGGGAAAATGCAATGGAATAAAGACAACTGCCAGGTAAACTCTGTTAGGATCATGGTGAAGTATGAGACAGGAGCCTAGTGAATACCACCACTATCAGTCAAAGATCAAATGATGCCATGCATCATGGGGAGACATTGGGCACAATCCTTTAGAATCTTCTCCATGGATTCCCAAACCTGTGGTAAGCAGGACTGTAGGGATGGTACACAAAACCTCTGGCTCCTCTTAGATCTTTATAAAAGCTCTCTATATTAATAATGGTAAACCTACTAAAATGGTAAATGGAACCCAAGACAATTCATCACCACCATGTGACTTGTCAGGTTACGTTTTAGATTTATAATCTATACTTAAGTAGAAGTACATTTAACTAGCTAATTGCATACTGATTACATAGTTAATCATCATATCTGACAAATATGTAAACATGCATCCTACTCATCCTGAGTAGTGGTTTTCCAGAAATGCATCACTTACTGCCTAGTGGTCAGACTGGCCATTGCTCATTTTAAGATTAAGGCGATTACTAAGGCCCTTAACCACTCCTCATGGGGGTGGGGAGGAATTAGAGAATATTGCATGACATGCTGGCATGCTCGCAGAATTAGGTTGATTTGCAGATGGGTTGTATTCTTAAAGTGTATGGGGGCCAAAGTTACAAAGCATTATTCCTACCATGTGGCTCAACCCAATTTTGAATCTCCCTAAGCATGGAGCCACCAGTGTTCAAATAGTCTTTTCTTGAGGGTTTATATTGAGATTGGCATCTGTGCTTTTTTCTGACTCCCCAGAATTGCTTCAGACACCCTTTCAATAGCCCTGGTGGTAAGTATATTGTCTAGACTTTAGGTTTAGACCAAATCTTAGAATTCCCAAACCCCATTTCCTTAAGGAGTAAACATCATTGAGCTGCCAGCCTGACACAGAGGATGACACACTGTTCAAATATTTAGGCAACAGCAAACGCTGCATTCATACATTTTGCACATTTGCATGGTAAAGCTTTTCCTAGTCTGTGCTACTTCAGGCTGAAGGGATTTATGGTGAGGGCTTGCATGTCTGTCTTGAAAAAGTTCACTGAACATAAAAAGCTGATCTGTCAGGGAAGGGGTATAGCCTCCATTCTTTCTCCCTGAGGTGCTATTTTTCTGTGTGCAGGGAGCATTCAAGTATGCAATCTGTCCTCCTGTCTCCACCTGCAATCTCCTGAGGTATAGCACAAGGAAGACTTGACATGTAAATCTGCTGAATTTATCATTGCATTGAAAGTTTCAAGTGATCAGATACCTGGTGTCTTTTCCAGCCCTAATTATAAGTCTGATGCCCAAATCCTAACCAGCTTTCCCATGCTGATGCAGCTGTGCCAATGGGGCAAGTGCTGCATCCTACAGTTGGGTGTCAGTCAAGATAAGGGAATATTTGTTCCCTTATTTTGGTGCTGGAAAGTTGGTTAGGATTGTGTCCTAACGGAAACTGTGCGGTGTTGCAGTTTTTATGTGCAAGAGGCAGGTCTACAGAATACCTTGTCTTTGCCAAAGGAGTCATCAGTCATTGGTTTGCCTTTATTAAAAGTGGGTGGTTTGGCTTTTTAGGCATGAGCTGCTCTTTTCCTGCTGTGCTGGCTCTGTGTCCTGGCAACACCTAATTTCCTTCTCTGCTGCTATTATGCAGCCAAAACAATGCATACATTTTGTAAGTGTGGAACTTGGAAATTCTTATTGCAGGAGAGCACCAGCATTTATTATAGGGTGTGACCAATTCTGTATAGCCCGAGTTTCAGGGTTGCGTCCCTGGTCCTGCAAATTATGGTCTGTTGGATCAGGAATGTATCACGTGCCTGGACACCACTTTCTCCCTTTATATAACTGACCTTATTGGAAGATATCCTGATTTGTTAAATCGTAGTTTGGGGTAGTGTCAGAAGGAGGAAACTTTTGGTTTGAATGTACCTTGCAATCTGTCATCAAGCCACAGGTGTGTGTGGAGACCTAACACATTCCTGGTAGTTTATTGGATTGAGAATATGATGTGTAAACCAGTGTGTGCTCTGGGGGTCAGTTTGTATGACAAAATATACTTTTGGTCCTGGGGCTCGGGGGGGGAGGAAGGGAACTGGCCACCTCTGGTCTACGCAGGGATGGCAAAATGGAGAAAATTGTGACTTGATCATAATTCTTGCTTTATACAGCTTATTGAGGAAGGAAAAGAATGATGCTATAGAAGAGTATCAGAAGCTATACAATGTGTCATATTCAAGGAAATTCTTCTGTAGAAGTTTGGGCAAAAGGAATCTTTTGTCACAAGGTTGCAATGTTGTACTAGCTCCTAACCCCCTCCCTGTGTTTCAATCAATCTTGATTTTTCAACAAAATGATGTCGGCTACTGTGAATCTGTCTCAAATCAGGGTCAGCCCTGAGGGCTGCAGTACCTCTAGGAGAGTTCTTTAAATTGATTTGACCCTTTTGGACTGGAGGGAAATCATGATTTTTAAGAAATCAGAGTCATGCCGCACTTTTAAAGAGAAACTTGCTTCAGCAAAAGCATTTGTAAATGTCACTAGGGTATGTTCTATCAGATGCAAACTGAAAAAATTGTAAACTTTTCTGGGGTGGGGGAATTAAAATTAATTCCAACAAATAATAAACTCATCATCACCTATAACTACGTTTTACTTTCCTGTGTAAGAAGTAGGGGCAAAGTCTCGGGGATTTAGTGAGCAAGCATGTTAATGTAGTGGCTAAAGAGACTGAACTACAAATTGGGCAAGCCTTGGATAAAATCTTTCCTCTGCCATGAATTCACTTTCTGGCCTTGGTCAAGCCATTCCATCTTGGTCTTATGCCCAAATTTTAGAGTGGATGGATGGGACAATACAGAACTTATCTTACAGGGTCATTAGAGGGGTTACAATAAGACCAATACATCACTTGGCACTGGGAACGCTTGAAAGCCCCATGCCATTTTCTTTTCTTGTCTGGATTAAGTTTGTTAATGCACATCCAGTCCTACTCAGATAGCTTGGGCAAGTAAGTACAAACTCCCTTCCTGCTGCTTATGAAGACCAAGATTACTTAACTAAGATGTGGAAGTTGATGATTTGTGCCTGTTAGCAGAGCCAGGGCTCAGGTGAGTCAGTATTCTTTTGTTGATGCTGTTCTTTCTTCTGTTGTAGCAGAAAAAGGTAATGTACCTCTGCAATCTAAATGTATAAGCCCTTATTAAAAGGCTGGGGACTTCCCCTGGGGGCTGGGGATAAAATAGGCCCTCAGTTTGGCTGTACTTGTCATAAGAGGCGACTAAACAGCCACCGGGTAGATGGGACTCGTCAGCCTGGGAAGGCAGCTCATCTGAGAGAAGGAAAACTCTGATCGCAAACCTCCACTGCCTTGTAGCTACATCCAGTTATGGAAAAGGCTTCAGGAGTCAAGCTCGAGGCAAAATCCGCAGCCGGAGTCCCTGAGGCAGTTCATGGCTGAACACAGTCACGTTCTGGCAACTCCTGCGACGCCACTGGAACCAACCGTATTGGCCTTTCCATTGGGCCTTTCCATTGGACCATTTCAGCGACGTGGAGAGGGGGGATTTGCTGCATGGGTAACAGCCTATCCTCCATACCTACTTTACCCAGGCTTTGTGCACTGGAGAGGACACTCTGTTCCAGAACCACCATTCAGAGCATGACACCATAGTCTTCCGAGACTGAAGGATGCCAACAAGTATTAAAAGGCATTGTTTACATTGTTGTATACATTGTTGACCTGAATAATTTGAATGGGTTTTTGGTTATACAAAGGTATGCTCCTATTTTGATGTGCTGAGTGGTGATCCATCCATAAGAAAAACTTATTTTGCTCCTTTATAACCATCCTTTTTCCTCTCTGTATTGCCAATCTTTGTTACTTGCTCATCTGTTTATTTAGTCTAGGCCAGGGGTCTCCAAACTATGGCCTGGGGGAGCCACATCTGGCCCGCCACAAAATTTTATTTGGCCTGCAGCAACTTTTTTTTAGAGTATTTGCTAATGTTTAGCATTTTTACTTGGCATATATCATTTCCAGATTGAAAATGGCCATTGTTTCTTTGTAATTGTCACATTGGTCTTTTGTTCTGAATCCTATCATGCTGATTACAAAAAAAGATCTGAGTAAAACTTATTTTTTTCTTAGATATAAGGATAAGTTTTATCTTAGCAGTTAGATGGCTGCATGGTTTGGCTGGAGACATACTACTGTCACAGGTCCTTCCCAGGAGATCTTAGTGGCCCATGTGAGACTCTAGTTGCAGCTGCTGTGTTGTGCTAGGGAGCCCTTATTGTATGAAAGCAGGTTTTTTTTTTTTTTTTGTGGCTGGGGTATTTGAATTGGGCATTGGTGAGACCAGGACAGGGATCAAAGTGCAGTAAGAATGTTCTGAACTGAAATGACTGTCCTTGTGAACATGGCTTTGCATTCCTAAATTGAGAAATTCACCTTTAGAAGTCTCTCTGAAGTAGCTCCCGCATCCCAGCTCATTGTAATCTAGGAAGGAAATAACAGTGTTTGCTTATTTATTAAAATGTGTCTTATCCTGCCTAACCTTCCCTGATAGGACTCTTTAGATGACAAAAAAAACCATCATAAAAATGAAAATACCAAAAGTCCAGACATGAGAGAGTGACAGCAGTAAAATCATCAGGCTTGTATTGCACAAATATTCTTCTTTAAAGTTTGCTTTGTCCTCTTCCTTCCTCCCCCTTCCCCTTTCCAAACAGTGGGCCACACTGCGAATTGAGAAGGGAATCCGACGACAGCAGGCAGAGGCAGTAAAGAATCATGTTTCAAATGGTAAGAATGTTGGTTTAAATTTAAATGTCTGCAGTATTATAACAAGAATGGCAATTTGATGACATTTGTCTGTAGAACAGTAGTCTTCCATCTTTTTTGTGCTATAACCCCACAAATAAAGTGTGCGACTGGGGACCCGCAGCTGATCCTGTCCCCCTTCCTGGAACCCAATCTACCCATCCATTGTGTTTCCCCCACCACTTGTCTTCACACCAACCCTGTGAGGTAGCTTCCTAAGCATGGCCAGCCTTTGAAGCTGTGGGGCAAGTCAGCACAAAGAGGCTGTGCAGGATTATATCAAGAACCCACATATTGAAAAATCTGCTGTAGAAGATACTTACTGAACAGCAGTAGTGAATGACCACTTGGGGTAAAAAGCACCTCAATTGTGGGAAGCTTTGCTGTGATTACCTTGGAATCCAGCAAGGTTCTTGAATCTGTTTGCTCCCTTGCTTACAAGAGGTACTAGTTCTCATGACCATGCATACATATGTTTAGTCATTTGGGGTACATACCTTGCTTAACAGAGAGTACTCCTGTAATGTGATCTGTCCCAGTCTAGTCACTTGGAGGTGATTTTCTGGTCTAGGTCAGGGGTCTCCAAACCTCTATAGAGTGCCTCTATTCGGCCAGCAGCCAGCCTCTGACCCCCTGAGAGCCTCTGGCCCAGCTGACCAAACACAATCAGAGTTGTGCTTGTGGTGTGTGGGAATGGGGGTCCATTTAAATGTGTGCTTTATTTCTTGTGCTGTGTTGGTGCTTGGAGAAATCCTGGACATTTGAGCCCATTCATTCATTCCAGTCATTCCTCTGTTCCATCTCTAATGTATTAAATTTTATATTTAATTTTTTTAAATTAAAGTAAAAAAGCTCTGCAGAGAATTAAGATCGTGCAGCACATCATCAGCCTTCATCCACCAGCTTTGGAGGACATCTATACATCTTGCTGTCTGCAGAAGTCACATAGTATTCTGAGAGACCCCTTCCACCTGGCTCATAAGTTCTTTGAACTGTTGCCTTTGGGTAGACGATACAGAAATATTAGAGCAGCACCACACAACTCCTGAACAGTTTTTATCCCACCTCCATAATTACGTTGAATAAGGCGATATAGTTGTTACCATGCTCCTGGGCATTATGGTTTGTTATACTGTTTTTATATTATGATGCATGTTGTATAGAATGTGTGGGTGAGTGTGATTGTTGGAATTGTAGTATATATTTATGCTTATATCTCAAAGGTGCATAAATTTTGTTGTGCTGTAGCACAATGACAATAAAGTTACTACTACTACTACTACTACTACAACTACTACTACTACTACTACTACTATTTTTCCCGGCCCTTGACACCATGCCAGGTATTTGATGTGGCCCTTTGGCTGAAAAGTTTAGAGACCCCTGGTCCAGGTGACCAATGAGTGCCTGTACAAGTCTGTGCATGTTCATTTGGCTGATGAGTCTTAAAAGGGAGAAGAAATTCAGTATATTTTGAAACATTTGTACTCTGCCTTTCCCCTTTGCTACAAAGGGACCCAAGGCAAGCAATGATCATGATAATAAAATACAAGAAAAAGACAGTAACAGAACTGCAAAACAGAAGAGCTATAACAAAAATGCAGAATGGAACAAAAAAGGTCTTTAGCTCGTGATGAAGGTCTTGATGGAGAGGGTGCCTTTTGTAGCTCCAAAGGCAGGCAGTTCCTTAAGTTTGGCATTGCTATATAGAAACTATTCCCTTTCATGGCTGCCTAGCAAGCCTTGGCTAATGGCAAGCCAGTGGTGGATCATATAGATTCACTTTTGCCCCCCCCCCATTACTAAACAAATTGTGTATATGCCCTAATTGGATTCTGAGTAAAGCCACAAGCTGTAATTAATAGGCTAAACCTTTACTCTCCTAATTAGAGACGTTAAAACTACCATTCTTGGGGGGGGGGGGAGTTAAGGACATTGAGTTTGTTCAGACATATGCCAATTATTTGACATTTATTATATTATACATTATAATTATCATAATTATATTATAATTTATAATTAGATTTATAATAATTATAATATAATTATAATTGACATTATAATTATTTGACATTATTTGACATATGACATTATTTGAATGAGCCCTGAGCTCATGTGCACTCTTCCCTTTGAATGTGGTCATTCCCTGTCTCTTGATCCTGGTTTGATGCAAAGTCATTTCATCTGAACAGTCAAACCAAGGTTTGAGTTAGTGTGTGTAAACTAGGACTGTAAATCTTCCATTGTGGTGCAGTAGGGAAAGTATTAGGACTAGGATCAGGGAGTCAAGGGTTTAAACCCCTACTCCTCCGTGAAGCACACCAGATCATCCTGCCTTGGCTTCTCTATCACCACCTAGCCTACCTTACAAGGTTGTTAAGGGTTAGTGGTAAGCCAGGGGTAAGATAGACATGTATGCCACCCTTGAGTCCCTGGGGGAAGGTTGGAATAAAAATGCAATCAAATTAAATTGGGTGAAAGGTAGGCTATATATCTAATTCTTTATCTGGTTGGCAGTCTGAGTTCTGTTTTTTTTTTTGTCATCCCCTTTCCTGAGAAGACAAATTGCTTAATATTGCTTCCTTTTTACCCAGATTTTGAAATTAGTTTTGCCTCCCTGTGGGTGGCATAGAGCATGTTTGGGGTTTTGCGCATGACACAGCGATACAGACCTGGTTGTCTGGGGGAAAAGAACTGGGCTGCTTTGAATTTTGTTTCTTGTCGGAACAGTCTCTCTCTCTTCCTGCTTTTTCCCCTTGGAGGGCTTAAAGAGAAGTAGATTCTCTGGTGCTGTCTTGATTTCTTCACTTCCCCATTGTCCCTCTTCTGTAGCCTGCCCCAGTGAATGTGACCCCTGGCTGCTCAGGACAATAGCGGTTATCTCCCTTAGTGGCACGACTGTCACTAAAAGCCAGCCTGTGCTTGCATAATTCATTGGTGTCAGGCCAGCCTTGATGATCAGGATCTGTGGGGAGTCTCCTCCCCGCCAGCTGTTGACTGGAGGGATTGTGTTGCTCTCACAGGCCATGGAAATCGCTCATCAGGGAGTGTCAGGCCTCCATAGAGTTGCCCGCTCTCCTTTCTAACAAGAGCCTACTGCTTTGAACAGCTGCACAGCAGGCACAAATTGAATGGTGGGGAAAGGTATATAATAGGAAGGTGTTTCCTGTTGGATTTCTAGCATGGCAGATGGAAGAATAGACATGCAATGGTGCTCTGGGCAAGTTGGCTCCATGCCCTGGGGCAATAATAGGGCTCTTTAATCTAGAAATGCAATTCTTATCCAGCTGCTTTGCATAACTTAAGCCAGTGGTGGCGTGATGCTGTTACAGTATACTAGAAAGGCTGTGCCTAATTTCAGTTTAATCAATTTCAGATTTTCCTCTTGCTTCCATAGGTGTACAAAGTTCAGATATTAACTGTTGCCATTTTTACAGTATGTTCTTTTGAAATCAAGAGGTAGTATGTTAGAGAAGGGCACCAGGCCTTCATATGAGTGCTGAGTCCAAGTAGTGGATTTTCTTATTTTTTCCCAGCAACAATGAAGGGAGAAGGTAAAGCCTGAAGGGCAGAAGCAGGGTCTGCGTGACCCAGAATGCTGTCTAAAAATCTGCTATTTCTGCTCTGTCCCCTAAAACGGGTGTCCAAAGTTTTTGGCAGGAGGACCATATCATCTCTCTGACACCGTGTCAGGGGCCAAATTAATTTACATTTCAAATTTAAATAAATTCACATAAATGAATATGTTAAAGATGAACTTATATGAATGAATGAAGGTCTTCCAATAGCTCAAGGCCTATAAAAGACCTTGCACAAAGCAAGGCTGGCCTTTCCTTTGCTGCCACTGCTGCATCACAGACATGAAATAGCAAGCAGTGGAGGGAGCCCTCATCCCACAGCTCACGTGAGAGGTCAAACAGTCGCCCTCACTCTGAGAGAAGTTGCGTCTGGCCAGTGTGGGCTCTAACAAATCTCCGGAGGGCCAGAGGCTCATTGGAGACTGGGAGCTCCCTGAGGGCCGCATTGAGAGGCCTTGAGGGCCGCAAGTGGCCCCAGGGCCAGGGTTTGGGCACCCCTGCCCTAAAATACAAAAAACAGTGATTTTTTTCAGTGACTCCAAACCAGTGATTGATCAACCTTTTTCATCTCATGGTACACTGGCAAGGCACTAAAACAGTCAAGGCACACCATCATTTTTTTGACAATTGGCAGGGCACACTGTGCTGCCAGTGGGGGGGGGCTCACATCCCCCAGTGGCCCTACTAATCAACGACCCTCTCCCAAATTCCTGCCACACGCCTGGGGACTATTCGTGGCACACCAACATGCCACGGCACAGTGGTTGAAAATGACTGCCCCAAACCCTTGACATGCTCTTTGTGCACTGTGGTCAAACCTTAGAAGTGCAAGGCAGTGTGCTGTCCCTGTAAATGAATCCAGAAGTCCTGCATTTCCGGGTTTGACGGCAGCACTTCAAGAGCACGGTAAGGAAGGGATTGATCTGCTTCTCTCTTGAGCAAGTGGGAAGCAGATAATTGTGGCTTGCGTTGGTGGCAGGTTGGAGGTATGCAGTGGCAGACTTGGAGTAAAGGCTCCCCCATTCGCAATTTGCTGACATTGTAGCCTGCATCGGGCATCCTCATGGATGGGCTCTCTATGGGCAGAACTAGTGCTTCTTGACCTAGATTATGTACAGGCATGAGATCAAATTACAATACAGTGGTGCCTCGCAAGACGAAATTAATTTGTTCTGCAAGTCATTTTGTATTGCGAAAATTTTGTCTTGCGAAGCGCGGTTTCCCATAGGAATGCATTGAAATTTAATTAATGCGTTCCTATGGGCAAAAAAAGTCAGAACAAAGTCAAATTTGGTTTACAAAGTGTATATTAAGTGCTCTTTAAAGGCATACATACTGTACAGAGGATTTCAAAAATTTCAAGCACAAAACTTCAACTTTTTAATTTTAAAAATTCGTCTTGCGAAGCACGGCATAGAAAAATTTTTCTTGCGAGTCACCAGAAAAAATTGCAAAAACGCTTTCGTCTTGGGAGGCACCACTGTCTATTCTTAATTTCCAAAGGTAAAATGGGTAAATGACCTTTTAAAGAAGAGGAGGTGTGAATGATAGAATGCTTAATGGAGCAATGTAGGATATGCATACCTGGAGTGTGCACCACTTTTAATACATGGGACTGAATCAGATGGGTACATATTGTCTAGATCAGCCCTTTTAACAGCAGCTTTAAATGGTTTTCGAAAACGGTGCTGAGTATCTTTTAGAATTTGCTCTGCTTTCCTTCAGCTAGATTTCCTCACTCAGTTTTCAATTTTTTTTTCCCTGCTCTGAAGTGATCATACAGAGAGATCAAACAACAATGGAGAAGGCCATCGCCGGCCTGCGCCACGGTGACTTTGAGCTCTCGGATGTCTTCTACTTCTGCAAGAAGGGATTGGAAGCTATTGTGGAAGATGAGGTCACCCAAAGGTTCACTTCGGAGGAGCTGGTGTCCTGGAACCTCCTCACTAGGACCAACATAAACTTCCATTACATCAGCTTGCGACTGACCGTGGTGTGGGTCATTGGAGTCTTAGTGCGGTACTGTTTCTTGCTGCCTCTTCGGTGAGTCTAATGCGTGGTGTTTGCACATGTTTCTGAGCTGATTGCAGGGGTGATTCTGATGCTGATTGTCCAGAAAGAGCTGTTGGCATTGGAACCTTCACTGTGTGTGTGTGTGTGTGTGTGTGTGTGTGTGTGTGTGTGTGCACGCACGCACGCACGCACGCACGCACTCACGCGCTCATCTCTGCATGTCAATGGTCATACATGATGCCAGTGAATGTGCTTGCGCATGTATGTTTTGGATCATTGGATTCTTTTATCTTTCCTTGTCCCAGAAGGGACAAATGAAATGCTTATGTTATATGACCTGTCCCAGTGGCTACCCTCCAATTTGCTGCCTCCCTGATCCAGGAGTAATTGTGGTGACATCGTTGCCACATTTACTTCCATGCTGCTGCCTCCTCCGTTCCCCCTTTGGAAAAAGGGGGGGAGGAAGAGGCAGCCCAGGCTCTCAAGCAGTCCAGGCTAGTGGTGCAGACGTCTCCATCAGAGCTTTTTCACACTGCTGGAAGGCACCTAGGAGGTGACTACCACCTGCCTCCTGGAAGTGGTGCTTACCTCCTGGGCACTGCTTCCAGTGGCATGAAAAAGCTCCAGTGGAGCCTTCAGTGCTGTTGGGAGTGGCATGGAAGTCTTCAGAGCCTGAAGTGGCTGATGCCTCCTCCAAAATTGGAGGAGATGTGCGTTGCTTCCAGCCGGGCTGACTCTCTGGCCATTCTGAGGACTGCCTTCTTCTTTCTTTAAGGGGACATGGTCTGGGGCAGTGCCTAGAGTGGCAGCAGGAGCACAGCCACTCCAGGCACGGTTCCCCACTGACCTAAGGGCTGCCCTGCTCTCCTCCCCTTTAAAGAAAGGGAAGAGGGTAGCCCTCAGATTGGTGTGGAACCATGTCAACAGTGGCTGTGAGAGTGCAGCCATTGTCAGCGCGGTTCAGGATTGTGCTGAAACTGATGGCAAGGGGGGTGGGTTGCAATGGCACTCCCTGAGCCTGGCGCCTGGAGCATTTGCCCCCATTGCTCCCCCAGGTACACCACTGAGCTGTCCACATGGGCATATGTGGAAGCGCTTTGGTCTTGCAAAAATGCAGGTATGGTGGGCATAAAATGTATGTTAGTGTGAGCAGGGAAAAACTGTATCAGCACTAGATCAAATTCAGGAAACCCTTTCTTCTGAACAAAGTAGAGGTGCTTCTTTTGCTGAACGTGATTTGATAGTTTCCAGGTGGAGCATCTTGTAATGGATGATAATTTGAACTTTCCCTCTTTTTTTCCTCCCAGTGTTACCTTGGCGACCATCGGGATCGTTTCCATGATTGTAGGTACCACGTTGGTGGGACAGCTGCCAAATGGAGAGTAAGTGAGTCTCTGTTGCATAAGCTTTTCAGAAAAAGATTGCAAAATGTGCAATCAAAGATTGACTCTACCTCGGGCACTCCTAGTACGTCAGTGAAGACGTTTGATGAGTCTGCAGAACGTGTCTTCCTGGAATGATTGGAATGTAGATACAATCAACCTGTATTGTTGATTGGAACAATACGGCCTGCAGGAACCCTCGGCCTGCAGCTTGCGCAAGAGGTCACACAGTTGGCCTTTGTGCTGAGAGTAGTTGCGTCGGGCCAGCGCAGGCTCCAGCAACTCTCTGGAGGGTCAGAGGCTCAGTGGAGACTGGCGGCTCCCCATGGGCCAGATTGGGGTTCCCCAAGGGCCACAAATGGCCCCCGGGCTGGGGTTTGGGCACCCCTGGTGTAGACAGTCTTCATTCTCTAGCGTTAACTCACTACAAACAAAACTATTCCTGGATGGTGGCACTACAGATTGTGGGAGGGGAGAATGGAATGAAAATTCCCCACTGTGTTTAAAAAAAGTGCACAGAAAACAGTCTATGGGCCTAGAAAAGTAGCTGTCAAGGAGAAGGCGTCTAGTTTAGTCTTCATATGGGTAGCTCTTCCTGTTTTCTCACAGGTGAGCAGTTTGATAATTGAGAAACTGCTCTACTCTTCAGATGTGTGTCTAGACAGTCTCTGAGCAAATCCGAGTCAATGAAGGACCAACCAAAACCAGCCCAGCTTGGGTGTGGGTGGTGGTGATTGATGGGTGGTTTCTTTCTCTCTTGACATTGCTGTGGACATGGCCAACCCTCAGATATTCATGGAGCCAAGCCCAGAAAAGGCCACACCTTGCTTGTAGTTGCATTTCTTGACCATTCTAGGCTGGGGAGAGACTTGGAGTTATGTGACCTGGTATATAGCCTTGCATGGATTTAAGTATTTGAGCTCTTTCCCAGCCATAGTTGATCAAGGTCTTGGCCTGAGCCAGAAGTTCATTTGGAGAAGTTCATTTTTCTTCCCCAATGCATTTGTGAGTGACTGGAGAGCTTTTAAATTGTTAAATTGAAATAAACCATGAAGTGGCAGCTCCTTGAACGGCTGAGAATGGCGAGACCTTGAAGCAGCTGACAAGCCGAGCTGAGTGATTCCACCTGCTCTTGGTGTGAGCAAGAAGCATCTTGGCTGCCCTCCATGTGAGAGATAGAGCTGCTTGTCAGCCTGTTTGGGAGACCTGGAGGCCAGAAGTGAGACCAAACCAGGAAGATCCATTCTGAAATGTTGTTGGTTCTTGAAAGACAGAACCTCTATGATTGTAAAAATCCCCTTGAGGGATTTAGAAATGCCTGCCTATGTAAACCGCCTTGAATAAAGTCAGAGGAGTAATCCGATGACCAGAAAGGTGGTATATAAATACCGAGTTATTATTATTATAGTTCCTCCCCACCTTTTGTCCTCAAAACAACCTTGTGAGGTAGGACAGGCTGAGAGATAGTGACTGGCCCAAGGCCACCTAGGAAGCTTCCTGGCTGAGCAGAGGTTTGAATCTGGATCTTCCAGGTCTAACTCCCAACTCCTGCACCAACTTGGTGTATCAGAGTAACTGGTGTGTTGCATCACTATGAAAAAATCTTGCTTATGAAAACTTGTGTTATGATACATTTCTTAGTTGCTTTTCTGACACTGTCAAGATCAGATTGGCTTTTTTGAGTTGGAGCCCAATCCTATCCAACTTTCCAGCGCTGGTGCCCCTGCAATGCAGCCCCAAGGTAAGGGAACAAATGTTCCCATACCTTAAAGAGGCCTCTGTGATTGCCTCCCCACCATAGGATGCAGTGCATACCCCATTGGCACAACTGCACTGGCACTGGAAAATTGGATAGGACTGGACACTCAGTATCAGAAATCCTTTTCAGGGTTATTGCCCTAAGATTTGAGTATTTGGGTTTATAATTCATGGAAAAGTGTGGTAGTAAATAACTAGTGGGAGAATTTCTCCTCCACTAGTGGTAGTTTAACAGCACTGATTGACTGTTGCCAGCACTTTCCACTAGACAGTAACTTTGTGACTAAGGTCATTGATGTTTTTCCTACTAGAGTGATAAGACAGCTTGGTGAACTTTCCCCCATTTATGTTGCAGTGTTGAGGATATTGCCTGCTCTTCCCCAAAGTGTCATGTCTCAATTCCCTCTCCTGGCCATGCCCCACTGATGTAAAACTAGTGGTTTGTCATGTTGCAAAAACATGGCTTTTATTAATTCAAGATCTAGAGCAGTCAAAGATGATCATTGCCCAGCCTGGTTTAGACTTTGTCGGTAGCATTCAGGTAAGTCATGAGTTGGCAGCAGAGCTGAGAACAGGATGACCTATTAAATTTGCCATGTGCCTGATGTAAAACCCAGTCTCCAAATGTGGGTGGTGTGAGGATCCATGTGCCAAGGCTCCAGTGTGTCACCTGGGGGCAGAGGCTAGCACAGGATACTTAAAACTATTGGTATGTGAATTTCCCTATGCTTTGACAGGGATAGGGCCTGAGGGATAGGGATAGCGCATGACTACAGACCAATCCTATCCACTGTTTGTGCCAGCAGAGCGCATGTTTTGCCGGAATAAACTGCTTTAAGCCATCACAAATGTGACTAGGTTAGTGCGTGGGGCCTGGCTGCCATCGCGTGCAGCTGCTGGGGCTTACCCCAAGGCAAAAGATCTAATATTTCCTTACCCCAAGCAGGCTTCTAGTGGCAGAAACTTCCCTGTTGGGATACAGCGGTAGCTGTGCTGCTGCCACTGCATCGTTGTGTGGGGAGCTACTTAGGATTGGACTGTCATCGCCTGCGTTCAAAGTATTGGTTAGCTACTCTGAACCAATATGTGAATTCCGTTTTTTGCCACCTCTTGTCTTGGATCTCCATCGCCTCTCTCTCAAGTTTCTGTTCTTTAATTTCTCTTCCCTTTAGACTTGTTTGTTGTCTGTTCTGCTTTCTTCTTTCTGCTGCCTTGTCTTAGGAGTCAAAGATCAAAGAGTCAAAGATTGTTTATTGTATTATCTTATTGTGATGGCTATTAGCTAAAACATCTAAAACATTTTGCTGCCTTGTCTTAGGGCTCCTTAGCATCTCTGCCTCTTGAGATCTGTTTCAGTCTTTGGCCAGTCTCTAAAGCAGCGATTTTTCAGTCTTTTTCATCTCATGGCACACTGACAAGGCCACTAAAATTGTCAAGGCACACCATCAGGCTTTTTACCATTGACAAGGCACACTATGCTGACAGTGGGGGGCTCACATCCCCACTAATATATGACCTTCCCCCAAATTCCAGTGGCACACCTGTAGACCACTTGCAGCACACCAGTGTGCCACAGCACAGTGGTTGAAAATGGCTGCTCTAAAGCTACTGTGAACTTTAATTTCTAACCAAACATGACCTCTTTCCATTCCCTTGCAGAAGCTGCACTGTAAATATTATCTGTCTCCTGATGAATTGGACAGTTCTGTGCCACCACACCCGTCTCAGCCAGTTGGTTTTGGAGGCTTCCCTGTCACAAATGCAACATTACACAATACCTACTAAATCACAGCACAATACCAGTGTACAGTAAAACCTCCTTGTCCTCCTTAATCTAATCTTGTAATGCTCAAAACCATACCTCGGCCTATTTTTAAAAAATGTGTGCTTGCCAGCTCCTCCCTGGCTTTCGAAGGTTGTGTTGTGTTGCGTAATCATGAGTGCTGTGACATATGGTCATGGGAAATAGTGCTGCACTTTCAATATTTTTGTGCTTTTCTCACAAACGTCAAGGCTAATTCTGCACCTGGATGCTCTTCTTCTTTCACAGAATGAAAGACAGGCTGAGTGACCTTGTCCATCTCACCTGCTCCCGGATCCTGGTCAGAGCTCTTTCAGGCACCATTTATTACCACAACAAGTGAGTGAGCACATGGAATTCTTCCAGTATAGTGGTTGGTTAGGCTTTCTTGTTTTGGAGCAGTGTAATGTGGGCACAGCAGTAAAGATTTAGGCCAGAGTTGTCCATCAAGCAGAATGAGATGGTGGAATGGGCTGTAGATTGCAGCAGCAGCAGACTTTTTAACATTCCCTTTAAAAAACATTCCATTAAAAAAAAAATCTCCTTGCAAGTAGAAAACCAGCACGGCGCAGGCTAAGCGTGCTTTTCCTTGATGTGCTTGCTCTTTTTACTTGAAAGGATAATTTTTTTTAATGCAAAGGAGCTTTTCAAAATGGCATCTTTCACATCAGTTATTTTCCTTTAGGATGTCCAGTGGTTATAAAGACAGGGCTGGAAATGTACTTAGCTCTGTGTTCCTCTCCAAGACTAGCAGAACCAGAATAAACCATGCGGAATGTGCACATTAAAAGCAAATTGGCATCACCTCATAGAATTAAACTCAGCTTTTCTTGTGCAAGGTGTGGGTCATGTTTTGTGACTGAAAGTCCAGCGCATACAAACCTTACTGATGTGCTCAGTGTTCATGGAAAAATAGGACTGAAAAGGGAGATTGGATGTGCTGGCAGCAACACTAAATTTCTAAGTGCCCCAGCAATCCTATCCCTTCAATTTTCCAGCCCCAGTTCTGGCACCTGTCCTGGTTTGTACATGACCTCTGCCACATTCCTTCTTGGAGGTGGTGCATTTGTTCAGCTACACTTTTTCCCCACAAGTGATAATAATAATAATAATAAAAATAATAAATAAATAAACTTTATTTCTATCCCGCCCTTCTCCCTAAAGGGACCCAGGGCAACCATAGATTGGGAGCTTCCCAGTGATGCCCAATCTATGTGGTTGTTATGATCCAAATGTGGGACACCTAGTGGAATGTGGGTACTCCCACAATTGAGTGTGGTGCATCTCCTTGCTAGCCCACTCCATACCATGGAGGAGGAGGCCTGGCCCACTCCACACTGTGTCCTAGAAAGGAATGTATGAAAAAGGATCCTGTAATGTTTGGTGGTATACAAGTAATTAATGAAAAGCTTCCAGCTTTGCAAATCTGGGCATATCTTGGGTGGAAAAACTTCCTGCAATTACTTTGTCAAATTCTGAGACTTCAAATGCATGTGAAGATGTCTTATGCTGACAGAGCATTGGGATGGTCTTCTCTGAGCTGACCGCTGGTATGGTCTCTGGCTGGCAGTGCTCTACAGGGTTTCAGCTATGGTTCTTTCCCAACCTATTTGTGGATGCCAAGAACTGAACTCGGGATCTTCTGCACTGTCGCTGAGCTTCAGTTTCATTTCCTCTGTGATGAAGCACTGTCACATGTACTTATAGCTCTTCGTTCTGATTATCTCATGTGAAAATGTGGCAGGTTTGTGGGCTCCTCAAATTATATCGGATGCGAGCTTAGTGTTTTGACCATCTCTATTTTGCTGCTCATGTTTTGCTATTGGATTGCATTCTTATCTTGTGAAGCAGTTTTAACACTGATTATTTTGCTAGATTGCGATAACTGTTTGGTGGGTGCTGCTTTTAAGGGCTGACTGCGGTCGAGGATTGCCGCTTAGAGACATGAAACATAAACAATGAACGAATTGTTTTGGAGATGGCAAAAGCTCAACAAAGCATTGTTGCAGGGGAATGTTTGTGTAGCTTGTTGGACATGGAAGAAATTGTAGCACTGGTGGTGGTGATGCTATATGTTGTGAATAACTTGTGTTTTCTCACTGCAGGGAGAACAGACCTCGAAAAGGAGGCATTTGTGTTGCCAACCACACATCTCCGATAGATGTCATAATCTTGACGAATGATGGCTGCTACGCAATGGTATGTTGAAGAGAAAGCAGAGGTTTCACAACAAGGAACGCAGCAGGGCCACTTTTTGTTGGATTTTTTCCAACCCCCCCCCATCTTTAAAAAATGCATCCTGCGCCTTAGTTGCTTATCATTTTCTAATACCTGGTGCAATCTCTGGTGCTGAGCTAGGCTTCCCTAGGGGCAGTGAGTGCCAGTCTGCACTGGGCCTCAGCACCAAGAAGATGACACTGGGTAAGTGTTCCTTACCCCGAGGGGATTCTGGTGCCTGCCCCAGTTCCATAGATTGCAACCACAACCATTTTGGTGCCACTGCGCTTCCAGTGACAGAGCAGTTTAGGATTGGACCCTGAAGTTGTGCGTGTATTGCGGATGAAGAAACCGGGTCTCTGAGAACCTAGTGGATCGATTCAGAGGCTCTTTCTTACTTGTGCCGAAGGTGGCGGTGGCCAGGAAAACTTCTTTGAATTCTCACTCCCTAAATAAACCAGACAGTCTGTTCAGGGCAATATGGGGAGGTGCACACTGACTGACATCCCAGCTGAAAGGGGGCGCTGATGAACTTAACAGCCTGCTCACTGTTTTGACATTCTAGTCGGTCTTATTCTCCTACTGTATCTCATGTTCTTGAGCACATGGCAAAGTTATGCTTGGCGAGGCTTGAATGGTCTCCAGTCAGGTCTGTGCAGTCGGCCTCCTTAGGGATATTTCAGGCTTCTTCCCCAATTTCATGTAAAACCCTCCAGTCATTAAGCCGTTTGTTTGTGAAGTTATAAGGAACTGTGCATAAGCAATTGCTTGTTAGGCAGCAATATAATTAAATACTGTAACTTTAAATGTATTGAGATACCTGGGTTTCTGTTCCAGCTAGGCTGCAGTAATTCTCTACCCTTCTAAATTTTTAAAATATCAAGTTTTACATATGCATGCTGTTTTTTTTCTAACTCTACAACCCCCCAAACTCCATACAGAATCAGACTTAAATTAGGACTAATGGTATGAAAGGGAAGTATGTCACAGGAACTCTTACTGATTTTGTTTTGTCTTTTTTTGGGGGGGGGGACTTGCAGGTTGGCCAGTCTCATGGGGGGCTAATGGGTGTTATTCAGAGGGCCACCGTCAAGGCTTGTCCACATGTCTGGTTTGAACGCTCTGAAATGAAAGATCGGCAAATAGTGACAAAAAGGTATATTATCTTTTTTAACACCCCATTCTTAGAGGTCAATTAGTCTGCGTGCTCCAATACTGAAATGTATTTATTGTAGTGGAGTGCCATCGGTGTTTACACACTTTTGACAACCACTCCCTGACATCTGCCAAGATGGTGGAGGCTAACCGACCCAGTTTCTGAGGAACAGGGATTTGATACCAAGTGCTTCCCCTCTAGTCTGAACATTCTTGTCATTGTAATGCATGATAATGAACATCCATTAGTCACAAAATGTAAATAGAGGCTTTTAATCTGCATTCTTTATCTGTTCCTATCTGATGCATGATGGGAGTGGGGTCTCCAAGATTGTGCATGTAGTTAAAAATTAGGCATTGTGCCTTTTAGTTAGAGAAGCCTGGGGCGGGCGGGCAGTGAACTTAATTTCTGCTGTGTTTCATGGGGATATTCCTCAGAATCACCTGTATTTCTGTTTCTGTGCTATTCTTCCATATAAACCAGGACACAGACCCATGCTATTTATTTTTCACATTTGTATACTGTCCTTCCTCTAAGGAGCTCAGGGTTATACACATGGTTCCTTCTCTCCTTTTGTCCTAGCAGCAGTGCTGTGTGGTATGTTAGGCTGAGAGATAGTGACTTGCCCAGGGTCACTCAGGAAGCTTCCTGGCTGAGCAACGATTTGAACCTGGATCTTTCAGGTCTAACTCTCAAACTGTGGGTTGCGACCCAGTGTATGATGGGCTGTGACACAATGCTCAAATCTGCCCTCAAAGCTTATTGGAGTCCTTGGAGGCTGCTTCCAGCTTGCATAGGGCTGCAACCCACTCCATTGACCCTTCAGGCCTCAGAATGCCTCTCACGAGAAGCTACTTCTGGTTTGCAGAAGCTACTGTCAGTTTGCTTCTAATAATAACTTTATTTTTACCCGCCTTTCTCCCCGAAGGGACTCAAGGCGGCTTACAACAGGTTAAAACAGATTAAAAACATAATTTAAAAACAGATAAAAAGCATATTAACACATATGAAAACAGCAATCAGATAAAAAGTAGTAAAAAGGTAAAAGAGCATAGAGCAGCAAGTCATAAAAGAATCAGGCCTGTAAAAAATAAAATGTTGAAAAGATGTTAAAAAGGCTGAGAACACAGAAGGCTTGTTTAAACAGAAGGGTCTTCAGGCCTCGCCGAAAAGTCTCAAGAGAGAGAGCCATTCTTAAGTCAAGGGGAAGGGAATTCCATGGCGTTGGTGCCACTACTGAGAAGGTCCTATTTCTAGCTGCCGTCCCACATCTCCCTAGGCGGCGGCACTTGTAAAAAGGCCTTCTCTGATGACCTAAGAGGACGAGCTGGATTGTACGGGAGTAGGCGATCTCTAAGATACCCTGGCCCAGAGCAGTATAGGGCTTTAAATTTCAAAACCAGCACCTTGAATTGGTCCCAGAAACGAATGGGCAGCCAATGTAGCCGCTGGAAAAGCAGACTGACAGAGTCAAACCGCCTACCTCCAGTAACCACACGGGCTGCCGCATTCTGCACTAGTTGCAGTTTCCGAACCGTCTTCAAGGGCAGCCCCACATAGAGCGTGTTACAATAATCTAACCTCGATGTCACCGTGGCATGGATCACCGTGGCCAGGTCTGCACGATCCAAGTACAGCCGCAGCTGGCACACCAGCTGAAGCTGAGCGAAGGCCCCCCCTAGCCACAGCTGCCACCTGGGAATCCAGGAGCAGCTGCGAGTCCAGGTGGGCCCCCAAGCTGCAGACATGCTCTTTCAGGGAGACTTGACTTATGATTTATGTTGAGTCCAATAGGCATTCTGAGGCCCACAGAGGCCAATGGAGTGGGTTTCAGGTCCGTGTGGCCTGGAAGTAGCCTCTGGGGACACCAAGTAAGGTCTGGGGGGGGGGCAGATTTGAGCATGGCATTTCAACTTGCCACAAAGCATAAAATGGGTTGTGTTGCTCAAAAGTTTGGAAACCACTGCACAACACAACCATCGCTCTTTACACTAGCCAACTGCAAAGTTTCTCCCTTTGAAAGAGAAGGAACTATTTTAACTTGCTTTGACAACCTTGCTAAATACTGTGCTCATTTAAAAAAAAATGCATGGTGGTTTTGCTATGTAACCTTGGAATAGGTTTTGAAGCAGACCTTGAACTCTCCTTTGCTCTGGTCTCTCCTTGCCAAGCTCGGAAACGGCGCTTTGACTCTTGGGACGGTGGAGCTCCTTGCCTGAAAAGATCCAGAATTCTCCTTGCTGTCCTAGAAAGGCATACCTTGTGGTTTAAGAACCCTCCTGCTGACTGGCTTAATATATGCTGACTGTATATAGATTAGTATAATCCTATTGGAGATGACCTGATTCTGAGAGATGCTTTTGTACAGAAGCAATAGTTGAAATACTCTTCCTTTTTCCTTTTAGGCTGAGGGAGCATGTTGCAGATAAAAACAAATTGCCCATTTTGATATTTCCAGAAGGTAACAAATAAGATTCTTATTCCCTTCCTTACTTTGCATTATTTATTATTATTGTCTTCAAAAATCCCTTTGCAAACAGAGTTCTTATATTCATGTTGTCAAAATCCTACTGAGGTGTATTAAAAGTGTGCCACACAATCCTTCAGTCGGGCATAATGGAAGTCCCATGGAGTTCATTAGGAATTCATGCTTTGTCATTGTGTCTAGGGCAAGCATACCTATAATGCACAATTTAATTTGCAGAGGTCACTGCCACTGGATGCGGTGATGACCAGTAGCTTAGCTGGCTTCAAATGGGGATTAGACATATTCATGCCACTAGCTAGGTGAAACCTTCATGGTTGGAGACAGGGCAGGGCCACTGCTGATTCAGACTGAGCGTGTCTCATTGGACTGTGAGTTGGAGGAGGTAGTAACTGACATGGGGTGCCTGTCTGCCCACTATCCCTTAAGCAGCCAAGTGAGCCAGGTCTCTTGTTATCTGGTGTGCTCCCTGGGGCATTTGGTGGGCCACTGTGAGATACAGGAAGCTGGACTAGATGGGCCTGTGGCCTGATCCAGTGGGGCTGTTCTTATGTTCTTAACTACAATTCCCAGGAAGCCTTGCAGGTCTCTTGTTATCTGGTGTGCTCCCTGGGGCATTTGGTGGGCCACTGTGAGATACAGGAAGCTGGACTAGATGGGCCTATGGCCTGATCCATTGGGGCTGTTTTTATGTTCTTATGTTCTTAGGAGATTGAGAGAGGGAGCTTCATTTCAGTGGTGTTACTGGTCACTGCCCTGCCCAGGGCTCACCTCCAGGGGTGCTGCTCCCCACCTGGAGGTGCTTATCTCCCCCCTTCCAGGCATTCTGAGCTGGGGAAGACATGCACGGTCTTCCTGGCCCTCCGAAGGCCTTGTAAGACCTTTGTAGGCCGAAAATGGACACTTCCAGTTTTTGGCTGAAATGGCCAGGAAGAGGGTCATGTAAGAAATGTTGTCTGTGTGTGGAGGAGCTGCCCCACCCACAGTCACCCCACACACAGTCTGAAGTCATACCTGCCTTGTCCCAGGCTGATCACCTTGGTGAGGACTAGAGAGGCAGGAGGAGAATGCAACATACCCATATGCCCCTAACTGAAGTGGCATTTGCCAGCCCCTGTGGTGGCTTACAGCCCAATCCTAGCCACACTTTCCTGGAAGTAAGCCCCACTGACTCTAAGGGGACTTACTTCTGAGTAGACATGCATAGGATGGGGCTGCCTGTTGCTTGCTTAACACGTTATTCCCATAGAAATTGGACCGCATGGCATTCCTTGCAACCCCTTATTGAGCACACACACCCCTACAAGTTTAGATCATGGCTTGAGTTGAGAGAGACTCCCGCATGCCTGCAAAATAATTTCACTGTGGCTGAGCAAAACTTGGGGAACCTCTCTACTTCCTCCATGAGGGGTAGTCTGCAAGCAAGCAGCTAGAATCCTGAGGTGGTGGTGAGCTGTAGCAATGCAAGTGGGAGTTGTGTCCCATGGGGGGGAGGGGGGAAAGAACACTTTCCAGAAATAGGAAACTTCTACAGCAGACAGTACTGAGATAGAAACTTGATGTGTCAGTGTTTTGTGCAGGAGTCTTACGTAAGGTAGTATTCAGAAAGTTATTACCCCACATACAGTGGTACAGTCCATTCAACCATCATCTTTCCACCCCATTCTAACCCCTTTTCAGGGGTTCTTTCCATGTGCTGACTGAATGTGTGGAAAAGGACAGTACCTGCCAGCCCTTTGTTCAATGTCGGCCAGTTAGGTGTGAGGCTCAGATCATCCAGGGATATGTAGGCAGTTCATACAAGCTTGGCCTTTGGTATTCTCCTACTGCAACCTTGGTAGCCAGTTGATTAAATGGCATGTTTACTATTGGGTGTCTTTTTACTGATCACTTATCTTTCTGATTAGGCACTTGTATAAACAACACCTCGGTGATGATGTTTAAAAAGGGAAGCTTTGAAATCGGTGGGACCATCTATCCAGTGGCTATCAAGGTAAAAGATCAGAAAGTTTTTCTTTGGTACAGTGGCATGCTGCCAATATGTTGAAGCACTCAAATTTAAGCTGATGGCTGTGGTATCCAAAAGGATTGGAGAGGTAAGAAGAAAAGGAGCAAAATTCAGGTACTGATTTTGTCTTCCCCAAATGCTCTCATGGGAGAACTTCCTACCCAGTCCCGTTTTTAACCTGGATTGAAGTTGGAGACGTGCTACGGGCATGTGAAAAATGTATCGGTTCCCAGGGAGCCCACCTGATTGGAAAGAGGCTAACCCAAAGCAGGGGCTGGTAGAGAGATGTAATGGGCAGCCCCTTCTACCTGGCATCAAGGATGTTTGATCCGGTTGCACCAAGTGCAAAGATGCAAGCGGAATGCTTGCCCCAGTAAAAGTGTGGCAAGCCAGAGCAGGCAAGCATGGAGAGGTGCGGCTACAGCCTCCTTTGTTGGTTCGGTGCTACAGGAACCTTTGGTTATTAATTGTCATGGCACACACTTAGGGGATGAATTGCTTTGTCACATCTTGGTATATGTGGCTTCTTTGCATGTTGCCTTTGGGCATGAGTTACAGTGACGCTGAGCACTGTCGTCTTGTCTTGTAGTACGATCCACAATTTGGAGATGCCTTTTGGAACAGCAGTAAGCATGGCATCGTGAGCTACCTCCTGCGAATAATGACCAGCTGGGCGATTGTGTGCCACGTGTGGTATATGCCGCCGGTGACAAAAGAGGTATTGTCCTTTTGCACTGTTGAGGGGGCTGGATCGGACATCGCAGTGTAAGGACAAACTTGGGCTTTTGTCTTTGGGTGCCGGATCTTCCCCTCCACCTTTTCTGAGGGCATACACCATTTTGAAAGCCAACAACCAAAAATCCTCCTTGGCGCCCAAGCGGATCTGCCACTTGAAATGGTAGCTGATCAGCTACCATCCTAGCATGGGCGTACCAGGCTCCATGGCGCCAGTAGCATAGCTTGGGGGTGGTGTGGTGCAGTAAATACTGCAGGCACTGCAACATTCTATCTAAGGGGCCCCTCCCACTCAAGGTGATTGCCATTCAGGGCAGCAACAGCAACACAGAGGTACGTGTTGGCTATGCTACTACCTGGCACCAGACAGCGCGCTCATAAAATTCACCCCCCTGTGTGTTTTGGCATGTACCGGCTACTGTTGCCAGTTGTCGACAGGGGGGATGGGGAGGAACTGGGGACAAGATCCCCCAGTAGGGCAGCGGCAGTGAACCTCCTCCACCTGTGCTTCCATAAGATCACTTGAGGGAGACCCCCAGCGCACTCGCCTGCCCCTCTAGCCCTTTTCTCCTTGGCTTCAGTTTGCTGCTGTTTTGAAGCAGAGCGAGCTGAAACAATGACATTGCAAGAAGGGAAGTGTCCCACTTTTTGGAAGCAGGATAGTGTTTTTTCCAAACATCTTGTTCAAATTGCTTGCTGCTCTATTTCAAAAGAGCAGAATGAAGAAGGTAAGTGGAGCAAGATGAGGTTGCTGTGAAGGTAACTGTTAGGTATTGGATGTAATCAGTGCCCATTCGCTGCACAAGGTAGCTTGCTTCATGTCTGGGCCGGCACTACTGATCCTCAATCCTTTGTCTTAGAGGTTTACAGTTGATTTCCTTATTGCTTTTATGGGTTGCAGTTAATCAGGTTTTAATTGTTGACCCTTCTGCAGGAAGGAGAAGATGCTGTGCAGTTTGCTAACAGGGTGAAGTCGGCCATTGCTCGCCAAGGAGGACTTACTGAACTGTCCTGGTGAGAGAGCGAATGACTCCTGTAACTGAATGTCTTTCCTGCAAACCACTGTCCCTGATTGACTAGCTAGAATTGTTTTGTAAATACTGACTTGAAAGCCAGGCTTCAACAGGCCTGTCTTTGCTTCAAAGCCCTTCCTTGTCTCTGAAATACAGAGCTAATTGTGTGGATGGAGGAGTACTTCTTGTACTGGAGACTGTGAATGAGGCACTCGTCCCTAAGGGGAGAGCTGGCCAATGTACACACTGCCATTCACTTGTGTACATTTGTTCCAGTATTACTCAGATCAAGCATATAGTGACTGGGTAGTTTACCTGACTGCACAATCTCTACACCTTTACGTGCATGCATGTGTTCACTGATATTTGTTTTTATGGGTTCTGCTAATGTGTTTTTATCTGTTTGTGAAATTATGTTTTATATGTTAGCTGCCCTGGGTCCCTTTGGGGAGAAGGGCGGGATAGAAATAAAGTTTTATTATTATTATTAATATTATTATTATTATTATTAATAATAATAATAATAATAATAATAATAATAATAATAATAATGCTAAGATTGACTCATTTGTCAGCCATTAATTCCCCCTTCCCCCGGTAACTTCTCATGGAGCCTTGAGAACAGGAGTAGAAGTATGTTGCCCATTCAAAGATTGCATGTGGTGGTCTCCCTTGGAATTGGCACTGTGACCTAACCTAACCAGACTACATAATGTAATGAAATCCTCAGATTCATTACAAGGTCCCAATATGGCTAGGAGTACGTTTCCAGGAAAAAGACCAAAACAAGGCACTGTAGCAGTATCCAGCTGAGAAACTGAGCTGGTGATTAACCTCTTTTATTTTTTGTGGGGTTGGGGGGGGTGGAGAGATTTGGTACCTCTTGAACTCCAATCACACCTTCATTTGAGCTCCATGTAGCAATATTTGTATTGCAAAATCACTTCTAATGAGGGTTCAGAACACCATCTATGTACACTGAGGCTATATAGCCATCCTGGCAGTTGTACTGGTGCTCCAAGACTTGGCTCATAATGAAGCAGTGCATCCCACCTTCCCCCTTCCCCCAGATTTGGATAGTGGATTAGAGTGCTGTATTACCAAATAGCTAATGCAATTCACATAAATCCCAAAGCATCAGAGGAGTAACATATGGCCAGGTGCAGTCAGTGGGCTAGCAAGAGGGGACGCAAAGAACTAAGTTTAACAGGAAGCATCACCGAAGTGTGCAAGCAGCCGCGCCTTCCCTTTGGAGCCAGGTGTTCACCTCCATTTTGTTCCCCCAGCCCGGAATGGCTCCTAGAGGGAGGGGCCGCTTGCATGCTACAGTGAGGCTCCCTGCAAAACTTAGTGCTTTGCACCCCCTCTAATTAACCACTTGGGTGGGCCCATCTCTGCTGTCCAAGAGTTGGAGAAACTGGTATACTACAGGGTGAGGATGGCCTTGGTTAAATGTGCTTCAGGCAGCTTAAAGATTAGCACTTGTTCTTGGGGTGGGATGGTTTAAGTTCCAAGCATTTGCAATGAGTGACTGTTCTTGCTACTGATGAAACAGTGTAATTTCTGTTTACTTCTTTCCCATGTTCCTTTAAGGGATGGAGGTTTGAAAAGAGCCAAAGTGAAGGACACTTTCAAGGAGGAGGAGCAGAAAAACTACAGCAAGATGATAATAGGAAATGGAACATCCTCCAGTGCATCGACAGATTTGGACTGAGCTTGCTGGTGATTCTTCAAGCCTCATTGCTTGTAGGCAAGTGTGGAATTCTTTCTTTTTTCTCCATTAGAAAAAACAATAAAACACCCAAGTGCAGGTGGTGAAGAACCCTGCTTCGTTTTCCTAAGCTGTGGCTTGTAGGTTGTGCTGCTTGTCCATCAGTGAATTCCAGCTCTTGAGGTCTGGAAAAGAGAAATGGATTGAAGCTCACGGAAGGAGTGGAGGATGCCTGTCCTATAAAATTAGGCTGCAGCTTTGCCCAGGCAGAATGTACATAATAATAAAATCAAGTCAAGTTGTTGTTTGTGCAAATAATGGTTGTCCAAGTGGTCATGACATGTTTGAGCAAATCCTCCTCCTGCGGTCACTTGGATAGGCTGCTGTGTGTAGATGGTCTGACATTTCTGGGATCGTGTTGATGAGTGTATTTTGTGAGTGATTTTTTGGGGGAGACATTTGTTTGGGGGAATAAAATACTTGGAGCATTATGTACTGAATGTATGAAAAGGGAGAGCTGATGAATGGCATCTTTGGCAGTTTCCACAAGGCACTGAAATGGGGTGCAGACTTCTGTGTTTGCATTTCATAGAAACCAGGCCCATCTCTTAAGAGAGGCCTTCTGGTAAGCAGTGGGCTAGAGTTTTGTGTGTAGCAATGTAGGTTTTTATTTTTCTTTTTTGCCCAGTTGCACAAGGGGAAGTCTTTTAAAAATCTAGCCTTGCTGATGTCCCCCCCCCCCCATAACACTATAGAAGTTAGATAGAAAAAATATTGGAAGAAAATAATACCATGCACTCCTCTCATGGACTTTTTGGCAACAACTTTTATGTATATCTGTCATTTACTGTATGAGAAATGTCATGTTGCCTTACTGTAAATGAAAAATAAATTCTATATTTCTAATGTGTGGTGGCTTTCTCTTTACCTCCTTGGGCCTGCACTCTAAAGAAAAAAAGCAATAGGGGCCAAGGTTAACCCATAACCCAACAGCATAACACAAATTATGCTGTTCCTTGCTTTTTCTGCTAGTCAACGGAGAGGCAAGAAATTGTCCAGAGCAATACATACATAGGTAGTTATATGGCATTCAAGGTGGTTTACATGGACAGGCTAGTCTAAACCAGCATTTTTTCAACGGGGTTTTTACATTGTTCTGTGAAAATTCACAGACCACTCAGATGTAAGCTTGCTGGATCAGGCCAAAGGCCTATCCAGTTACCTGGTCCACACAGTGGCCAATGAGAGATGTCTGGGAAGTCCGTAAGCAGAAGTTGGAGGCATACCTTTCTCCTACTGTGGCTGAGGCCTCATGAATCTGAAGATGGCATTTAACTCTCATGACAAGGAGTCATGAGAGACCACAGTGTGCCTTTAGTATTTATGGCAGATCTGTCGCCATAGGGAGGGAGACATGGTGGGTGGGCCAGCTCCAGTTGTGTCTCTGGATCCACTGTTGGCCTCCCCTCAAGGCGTGGTATGTAGGGCAATGTACCCCCTGCCCCCTTGTAGCTATACTGCTGCCTTCTCTTCCCTTGGCTTAGGAGAAACCTTGATACAGGGTTTCACTAAGCTGCCAGCTCTAGAAACCCTTGTGAACAAACCAATTAAATTACCAACATTTGTGTAGAGGTTGAATTCCATAGTCAGGGTTCAACTGAAAAGGCACACAAAAGCTTGGTTTAATTCATTCTGAGCTGCAAAAGGCCAGTTGCCTGTAGCACAGAGTGACTTTGGAATGTTAACTGTGGTATGAAACTGGACCTGCTTTATATTACCAAATTAAAGGAACAATTGGGCTTAAGGAGAGTTTTCTTAACACAGTGAGCTGCTAGTGAGAGCACCAAGGATCCCTGGAGATAACATGGTAATTAATGTACAATTGTTGGCATCCTTCAGTCTCGGAAGACCATGCTGTAACGCTCTGAATGGTGGCTCTGGAACAGAGTGTCCTCTCCAGTGCGGGAAGCCTGGGTAAAGTAGGTATGGAGGATAAGCTGTTACCCATGCAGCAAATCACCCCTCTCCACGTTGCTGAAATGGTCCAATGGAAAGGCAGAGGCCAATACGGTTGGTTCCAGCGGCGTCGCAGGAGTTGCCAGAACGTGACTGTGTTCGGCCATGAACTGCCTCAGGGACTCCGGCTGCGGATTTTGCCTCAAGGTTGACTCCTGAAGCCTTTTCCATAACTGGATGTAGCCACAAGGCAGTGGAGGTTTGGGATCAGAGTTTTCCTTCTCTCAGATGAGCTGCCTTCCCAGGCTGACGAGCCCCATCTACCCGGTGGCTGTTTAGTTGCCTCTTATGACAAGTATAGCCAAACTGAGGGCCTATTCTTATCCCCAGCCCCCAGGGGATAAGAATTTAATGTACAATTAAATTGACCCAAAGTGTTAAGCTGAAGCTGCCTGCTAATTTGCTCATTTGTGGACTGTGCAAATTCAGCCTTTGCCTTAATGCAAAACATTGGCCTGCTTGCTGACCCCTTTCTAAATATGGAACTTTTTTCTAGTATATATTTAGTGATTGAAGAACAATTAGCCTAACCAGGAATGCTGTGAAAATCAATGAAGTTTTAAATGTGGATTTTTCAACATACTTGCTTCATAAGAATATAAGAAAAACCCTCCTGGGTCAGGTCAAAGGCCCGTCTAGTCCATCTTCCTGTATCTCTCAGTGGCCCACCAGATGCGTTGGGGAGCATGCAAGACAACAAGAGGTCTGCATCCTGGTTCCATTCCCTCACATCTGGCATTCAGTGATAGGCTAACCTCTTAACACCTGGAAGTCATATAGGGTACAATCCTAATCAGTTCTACTCAGAAGTGAGTCCTATTTTGTTCAGTGGGGCTTACACTCAGGAAAGTGTGGTTAGGATTGCAGCCATAGTCATCATGGCTTGTAATCTGTGATGACCTTTTCCTCCAGAAATTTGTCCAATTCCCTTTTAAAGGCATCTAGGCCAGATGCCATCACCACATCCTGTGACAAGGACTTCCTAGTTATCAGAACTATACTGGGTCAATTTTTGGTTGGATTGTGGGGAGGGTTTAGTTTTACATTTATAGCCTACCTTTGTTCTTTGCAAGGTGAGTTCTCAAGTGCCCTCTTTCCTCAGGCTCTGGCCAAACTCAGACCTGTTTAGTTTCAGGACAGTTATGGCTATCAGACCAGACTCTGGGATCCCCCTTTTCTTTGGATCCGGCTCTTAGCAGCCAAGTCTTTTCTTGGCATAAAAATAAAACAATGGGAAAAATTTCGGTTGCTTCATTGTATACCTTTAGAAAGGTGTGTGTGTGTGGGGGGGGGGGAAGATTGACAACCCTACTTGCGGATTGAGGTGGTTTGTTTTGCAATCAATACACCTTTGGGAGATGATGCGCAGCTTCAGAGGTTAACACTGAGCTTTGAATAGTTAAAGCCTGGCTTGCAGGTGAAGCAGTTAAAATGTTCTTGGACTGTACTGCTTTAACCTGCAGGAGAGTGACTGCAAGAGTTTCAGAAGTACTGGGCAAAAGAGGCCTCCAGCTCCACCAGGAGTGTCAAGACCCACCGCAGAGGACAAGGTGGGTCACACTGCTGCAAAGTTTGGGAACCTAGTCTAAATCTGTTGCTTGATGTATCAGGCAACAGGGAAACATTTTCTTTTAGCAGAGTGAAAGTTTTTGCATTGATTAACCAAACCTTCTCTTAAATGTCGCAGCCATACTCATGGAACCAGTTACACCTTTTCCCCTTTCGCCAGGTGGCCAAATGTAGCACACACCTTCAAAAATCTAAATTACCGCCCCAGTTGGTTAAAATGTGCACTGTATAAAGTTTCTGTTTTTTTGCCACCAGGTGGTAGTATTGCAAATTTTTTCATTCAAGAGCCAGGCAGCCATGGCAATTGCTCTGAATACGCAAGGGATCATTGATTTGAATGCATACGAGCACAAGGAAGAAATGACAAAATGATAGGATATTATAGAAAAATCCATTTTATTTCCTTCATTTGCTTCTCAGACCTTCATTTCCATTTCTAATGTTACTAAGCAATATGCAGCTGGGGCGTGATTCAGACACCATTAGGAGTTTTGCAATCCCCATGGATTTGATCTGTTTTAGGAAAAGCAGGATATAGATCTTTTAAGTAAACAAATACATGAATTTCAATGGCAGAAGCTTCACACTGCCATTGAAATAAATGGGATTTCCCAGTGCTTAACAAGTTGGATTGCAACTTTCAATTCTGATTTCCACCTTGCGTATGAAATCCATATATAGGTATATGTAGAATCATGCTTTGCTCATGTCCATCGTGTCGTGTTATATTTAGAAATGTTATTCCCAACTGTTTTCAAATATGACTTCTAAATATATTTTCTAGAAAATTTGCTTTGCAAAACCACACGTTCTCAAATATTAAGACTGAGAAATCTTACAAGGTACAAAGGCACCCCCTCTAGGGGTGAAAGGCCTCTGTTCACATTTTCTACAAAACTGTTAAAAGTATATAGGAAGCCACCTTCTACTGAAGCAAATATTTGGTTCATCTAGTACTGATGAGCAGCAGTGCTTCAAGGTTTGGTAGGAACCTTTGTCTGCCCTCCCTGGAGATGCTAAGGGTTGAACCTAGTCCTAGAGTCTTCTGCATGCAAAGCAGGCCTTCAAATACTGGACTTCAGCCCTGTCCTCCCTTATAGCTGGTTGCTTTAAGTTTAACAAACATTGTGTGTGTGATTATTCTGCAGTCTCAAAGTGAACTGGGTGCATTTAGATGAACCACAGAAGAATTACTAGATAGCAGCAACCTGCAGTGACATTGCCCCAAGATGGTGATTTCTCCCTAGCTCCTGCTTTGACTCAAGTGTGTCTCCTGTTGCCTTTGATCTTCTGTTGCTTCTGGCATGGGGGCCTGGGCAAGACTGAAGGAGCTGGTGGTATTATGTAACATTAGGATGTAATTCTGATGATCCTACTGCAAACTAGTGTTACTACTACATCCAAGTTGGTCCAGCTATAAGATGCTGTCACAGGGCATGATCTAGCATGTTATTTTGTGCAGAACCATTTGAATTGAAACGAACCTGCAAAGGTGTATTACTGCAGGAGCTTGTGCAGAACCCGTTCATTTCGGGGGGGGGGGCCTTGTAGGGGAGAACTCCATGCAAGATGGTGCCCACAATCTACTTAAGTTGCTCATTTTAAAAGAAGAGAAAAGAAAATATGACCTGAGGAGTCAGAATACAGACTCCGAATGATGTCTGCCATCCCCATCTTATTAGATTAACTGAATAGTTTTTTTTATTATTTGGTGGATAAAATCCATACAAATGAAATCTGGGCCTACTCAGTAAATAATGACGAAAAGGTAAATTTACTTTATGAAGAAGTCAGGCCATGTAAGAACTCGTTTTGAATGACACTAACTTCACTGCGCTCCAGGCTAGTACAGTCTCTCTCTCTTACACACACGCGCACACACACACCCCTTTATGGTACATACAACCTCCTTTTAAATGGGCTCTTAAGGAACTTTTTTCTTTTAAAGGGAAGCAGGTACTGATAGTCAAAATTATACAGAATCTTTCCATTTCACCACACATGTCTATACTGAGAGAGACTGCATGCTACTCTGTCCATTCTCTTCCAATTCACTTGTTGGTTTTCTTCATCTGTTCAACAAGCTACACCAGCATTTCTCAAACTGTGGGTCTGACCCACCTGTAGTTTGCAATCCAGTTTTTGCTGGGTGGCAGGCCCGCCATGCCTGGAAGCTGCTTCCAGGTTGCGCTGGTCCATGACTTGTTTCATTGTCCGTGTCACACCATGCCATACCCCAGACTGCCTTGTGGAAGCTGCCAGCAAGGCATTCTGGGGTGTGACAGGGCATGACACAGTTGTGGGCTAGTGCGGCGTGGAAGCGGTTTCTGGTTCATGCCCTATATTACCTGACAGCTTCCTAGTCATGACAGGTCCAAGACTGACTGTGTTACGTGAAAATCCCCTTTTTCCCTTCCAAGTTGTGTTTTTATATCTAGTTATGTATTTTGGACTATACAGACCAAGCAAGCAGGCCACTCCTCCCCCAGCACATGTTTCTAAGGGCCATGGCCAAGCTACAAACACATAAATTACACAAACCCCCAATTCCTTGCAGGTCAATGTATAACCTAATCACTGTGTCTCCTGATTACGCAAAACAAGCATGCACCTATGGAGGAGGAAGTCTATTGTTCTTTTGTTGTAGCTTTAACACTCTTAAGCACCTTATGCAAATTGCCTCCCTCCCCCAGAGCCAAGCTTTTGCTGATAACTGAGTTCTGGACCCTTCCACCTTTTCTTTACATACTCCACGTGTACCATTGTGTGTTACTGAGCATGCCCACAGCTCTGGGATACTTCCGGTCAGTTTAGATCAACTTCCAGGTCCAAGACAAATCTTATAAGAGAGAACTCAGAGCACATGGGCTCTCTCTCTGACTGCCCACCGGCCGGAATGGCCAGACTCTTCCTCCAACTCTCCCCCTCCCCCGGACAGGTAAATATATTGTTGCGTCTAAACTTCCCCCCCTTCTTCCCTACCTATTCCTCCCTGCTCCCCCATCTTTAGTCAGCAACTGGGTTTAGCAGATTAAGGAACCCCTATAATACCTCCCTACTTCCTGTCCATTTCTGATTCTTTTTCGGATGCACCCAAAATACACAGCACACGCATCCACCACTAGTTAGGTACACCAGACCAGTACTAGAAATCTATACTTATCGATTCTCCATGTGTATTATGTTTTACCTTTGTGTATTTTTGCAATAAAAATATAATCCTTTGATTGAAAGTTATATTCCTCCCAATCTCCTCATTAAGCTAAACAAGGGATTTCTTTGCTCTACGCTGTTTTGTATCCAGCCTATGGTCCCAAAAGTTTCCAGAAGGCTAATATAAATAATTCCCCTAAACAAAACAGCCTTTTTGGTAACAACTGTGGATGACACAGTGGGTCGCAAAGGTAATTCTGAGAACCGCTGAGCTACACCATTTCCGGTAGAGATGGAGATGGTGGAATGAAAAGAAGGTTATGTCTCTGAAAGTATTTCCAAGTGCTTCAAGTGCATTCAGATGGTAGCTGGAGCTTCATTAGGTTGGCATGGAATTTGAGGCACCCTGGGTCAGTTACTGCTGCTTCTGGATCTCATCATTCCTGTGTTGAAGCCTCCTCCTGAGTTTCCATTATCATGCAGCTGCCTGGGTGACATCAGAGCACTGACCAATGGCATCAAGGGAGACAGGGCAGGTAAGTCAGCAGCTACCAAGGGCACTGAGATAATGAAAACACAGTATCATGGGAGAACAAAACTGGCAGAAATTGTTGCCAATGCGTAGCCCTGAAGTGCTTGGCAGGCACCAACTGCAATGTGTAAGGTCAGCAGCAAAACTGTCCTGCTGAATGAGATCAATGCGCCATTTTGTCTGGTGTCCTGTTCTCAGCCAGATGTTACTGGGATGTTTAGAAGAAGGCAATGCAAGCTAATGTGCCAAGCAGATGAAGGCTCAAACTTTTGGACAAAAGTCTTAGAAATCCATTATGCACCTTCCCATTAAGAGCCCTCTTCCTCCAGCTTCATACACCTTGCAAGTCTTTCCGAGGCGCTCCTTTCTTTATTGCCATTATATTAATGGCTCCACTTTGATGAGTTCACCATGACCCAGGAAATGGAATGAAACGATGAAAATGAGTCCAGAGAAGCTAGTGGAAACCTAAAAGGAATTTTATGTTCCTTTGGTGGTAATTAAAGCACCATGATATTCTTTTAAATGTGACAATCATGCTGAGTGCTGGGTGGCTTAGTCTCCCCACAGATGCATTATGCGCACATGTGACATTTCGAAGCCAACACTATGAATCCAAAATACCCCTTCAGCATTACTCCAGCTGGCTTTTGCTGTCCCTGTCTCTCTCTCTCTCTCCAACCCCCCTTTTTAATGTGTTTGATTAGGAAGATTTTTCAGTCTGACCCACTGCTCTGTGACACACGGGAGTGGCAGGAGGTGATCAGGGCTTTTATCAGGCAGGAAGCAAAGAGAAGGATGATGATGGTTGCCTTGTGGCGATGACATCTGGGGTTTCCAAAAACATCTATGAATGGAGGAGTCAGGGTGCTGTAGCTCAGGGATGCTGAGGAACGGGCTTTTGAATTCTTGGGGTAATTCAGGAAGAATCTGTAGTCACGGAGGGCAGCTAAAAGCAGGCGGCCTCCATACCAAATCCGCCCACTGAGAGGCGCTACCTGCCAACTTTCCAACCTCAAGGCAAAAGGGACATGAAGCGGTAGCCAAACCAGCTTGTAGAACCTTTTAGGAGGGCAGATATTTGGGCACTGGCTTGTGTGCCAGGCGCTGAGTCTGGATTCATTTTGGTGCCAGGTTTGTGAATCTCATTGCCTTCTCTGTAGAAACCCTTGGATGCTGGTCCTTGTGAATAGAACCACAGGAGCATCAGAGATTGACAGTGATCTTATTAGAGGCCAGCAACTGACCACTGACAACTGACATTTACATAGCCAATCAGAGAGCAGCTACCATTCCTTGGTCCTTTATCAGAACTTTTGAGTGTAGATACAACTACACTTAGATGTTTGGCCTATCAGCCCGGATAACTCTCACTTTGGATTAGAAAACCTTTTTACTTTCCAGGCCTTTTGCTGAGCTTTTTGATTGGCTCTGTGTGCTTTTGTGCTGCTGGTCTGCTTTTCTTGTTGTGCTTTTATTGCATCTATTATAACTGTGTTGATTCAGTGAGTTAATAACGACTACCTTGATATTTGGTGGTTGCTGCTGTTATAGGAAGGTAGTGGCAGCAGTTGAGCTCCTCTCTCCTCTCCTCGGCTGCCGGAGGGTGGAAGGAGTGAGTCCATCACCCTCTGCTCTCATCCCGGCACCCTCAGCATTCACAGATGGGTGTTCCCCCCCCCCCCAGAGATCCCTTCAATGACAAAGGAGCTTCTGACTGAGAGCTTCCATTTGCGGATGGTGAGGGACAAAGGAGACAACACCAAAGTGACTCTCTCAGTCGAGGGAGTCATGCTGCTGCCACTGTGCCCAGCTGGCTGTGCTCTTCAGGGATCATCAGTGGGGTGGTGGTGTAGCTGAAGGGGGGTGCGGATCACTCAGCCTGGCAGGGAGCCATTCCTGGTTGGGGGGGCAAAATGGAGCCATATGGTTCCATTTTGCCCCCCTGCTGGGTCTGCTTGCCCACCTCCCTGCCAGGCTGAGTGCTTTGCCCCCCCTCCAGCTACACCACCGCAGCAGGGCCTCTAATGGCCCTCAACCCTCTGCAGCTATTCAGGGGCACTGACTCCTGACATGCACCTGCTCCCTTTTTTGCCCACAAAAAAACAGCAGCTCTGTCCAACAGGACAAGCTACAGGACTAACCTTTGAGTTGTGTGTGTGTGTGTGTGTGTGTGTTCAGTTTTATGGAAAATTTCTGTTTTACTCCAAACATTAAATCTGGACAGCTTTGGATCTGAATATTTGTTTTTATACCTTGATAAAATTCTTCATGTGACTTTTATCAAGATATAAAATTCAAAGGGACAAATGGGGAAATGAATTAAAATATTCTATAGCTCTCAGCTTATCGGGGAAAGGAAGTCAAGAAATGTATGGGTGGGTACAAGATTTATGTATGTTACATGATGCCTACATCTGACTGAAAGAAAGAATTTGGCAACTGCCGAATTAGCAGTTGCAAAATATGCCATTAACCCAAGTATTTAGGTAATTGACTGAAGTCCTGCTGTACAATCTCATGTTCCATAAAGTGACTTCTCTCCAGGTACTAGTAGGAAGATGAAGAAAGAGGAGAGCTTTAAAAGGGCAGGTCTCTCCTGTTTTCTCAGATGCATTCATTAGTATTTCACAGCAATCGAGGCCATCTGCTAAATCTGAATGATGAAATATGTCCAGGAGACCAAGAGACCTGGTTACCTGATGGCAGAATGTAGAGCAGCCTACACCAGAGAATGAATGTGTTTCCAATGGAAAACCTATTGCTGGCTTCCTCTGACTCTACTGTAACAAAATTCCCCATGCACACTGGTGTTAGGCTGTCTGCCACAGCTAGAGGCCAGTATTGAAACACATTTCTCCTCCTCGCTGCCTGAAAGCTGCTTCAATGTGGTTCTCCCTTCTATCGTTGCAAGGATGGGAAGGGGCGACTCCTGGTTTGTATGTCATTTTATTTGCATACTCTAATGAGATGGGTTATAATTGGCCTTCATTGATTTTGTTTTCATTGAGCTACAATAGAGTCAGTGCTTCTTAGGCTCGGAGAGCCGATTGATTTGTGGTAGGATTCAGGACTATTTGGTTGAAGAAATAATTAATTACGCTCTTATTTAGCAATCAGCGAAGGCCAAGCTGATTTCTTCACCTTCCCAAGATGCTTTGTTGCATGGTAGGTTTTGGAATGGGATCATGGCAGGAGGATGGAGCAATGTAGCCACTGGGCTTTGACCTGTGGGGTGGGAGTGAGTTCCAGGGGCAGCTTGTCAGGGCTGGTTTCCTTGTGAGTCAAAACTATTGGGGAATATTTGGCCCCCCTTTGTTTCAAACAGTGTTTATTTACAAATAGACAAATTTAAATATATACTAGAGTTGTCAACCAGCAGATATTTTGCTGATCTGATGAGTAAAACTGTGGCCTGGGAAATAATCTGAAAAGCCTGTTAATTACAAGCTCCATAGGGCTCTACCCATTCCTCACCGGTCTTTGCTACTGTCAGGCACGATGTGGGGAGGGTACTCATGCCAGGGCTCCTGGCAGCCATGCTCTGGATGCCATATGTCCTGCCATACCATCAGCACCCTGGTTCCAGTGCAAGCCTGGCAAACTGTGCCACCTAGACTAGTTCCAGCCTGCCTGATAATTTGGTCAGCTGACTCCAGAGACAACACAGTCCTGGAATGAGCTGGAATCCCCAGCGTGTATACAGTGCTGAAACCGAGACGCCTGCGTTGGCTTGGTCATGTTGTGAGAATGGGCGATGGTTGGATCCCAAAGGATCTCCTTTATGGAGAACTTGTGCAGGGAAAGCGCCCTACGGGTAGACCACAGCTGCGATACAAGGACATCTGCAAGGGGGATCTGAAAGCCTTAGGAATGAACCTCAACAGACGGGAAACCTTGACCTCTGAGCGGCCTGCTTGGAGGCAGTCTGTGCAGCATGGCCTTTCCCAGTTTGAAGAGTCACTTGGCCAACAGTCTGAGGCTAAGAGGCAAAGAAGGAAGGCCCATAGCCAGGGAGACAGACCAGGGACACGTTACACTTGCTCCCAGTGTGGAAGGGATTGTCACTCCCGAATCGGCCTTTTCAGCCACACTAGACGCTGTGCCAGAACCTCCATTCAGAGCGCGAAACCAGAGTCTTTCAAGACTGAAGGTTTGCCAACAAAGTGAGACCAGACTCTGACAACCAGGCCTATGAAGCTGGGCCATCAAACCATGCCCCTCTGTCAGAGCAGCTTGTGTAAGGACACTGTGTACATACCTGCTCCTTACTTTGAAGCTTGACCCCCTGCCTGGTATTCATAGGCCTGACCATGTGTCCTCCTTTATCCTTGCTAACTTTTGCCATAAGTGTCCCTTCTGAACTTTGTTTGTTGTGTTGGGACTGAACCTCTGCCTGCCCTGAACCATGTCCACTTGAATGGGTAGCCAACTTCCTGAGTCCTGCACGTGACAGCCTACAGACTGACCCCACTGAAGCCTGGCAGTCAGTAAACCACTCTTGGAATCTGAAAAACCAAGTTTTGTATGGTTCTACCTAAGAACCACCTGATTCTGCCATGCTTCACCCATCCTTGATTGGCCAGGTTCAGTTCTGGCCCACCTCAACCTGAGATTCCATTCTTCCTGCTCCCCTCCCTTCCATTCTCCCCTCCCTGCTCCCCTCTCTTCCATTCTCCCTCCCCCCCCCACCCCAGACTCAGAAGGACATTCCCCCTACCAGGTTCCACCTGAGCTTCTGTCTATGACCGTACCCAGGGAAGGCTGGCATTTTTGAGCCTGTATTTTTAAGATCAAAAGAGGGTAATCCTCAAATATGTAGACAGAGCAGGTGGGAAGCAGATACGCTAAGAAACTGACTATACAATTCTGGAGCAGAATCAATCCTCTGAAGCAGTGGTCCTCAAACTTTGTAGCACCCACTTTTTAGAATGACAGTCTGTTGGGACCCACTGGAAACCATGTCATTAAGCTGGAAGTGATGTCATGGATGGAAGTGACACCATCAATTTAGACTTCACACCTAAGCTACGATCAGGCAGAGGTCCCATTACACAACGCACTCCTGCTGTTATTTCGCATAGTTCGCAATTCAAACATTGCAGCTTGGGAGTCAAAGCAGAATGCAAACTTGGATCCTTTTCCAACCGCACAACTCTTCCCCTTTTCCAGCTTCCCATCTTTTCACCTTTTCAGGGCAAAGCATCATGCCTCTCTTCCACTGGCAGCCTGCCCTGCCCAGCAGCTCTGTACACTGTATGATCAGCCCTGTATTTTCAACGGCAACTGGGTACTACGCGACCCACCTGAAATTGGTTCATGACCCATCTAGTGGGTCGCAACCCACAGTTTGAGAAGCACTGCCCTGAAGCCATAGCAGCAACCTCGAGCACCCCTTTGTAAAGCCAACGTTCCAAACTCAATCTGCTTTTGAATGCTGCACACTTTCCTTCCTGCAGGTTTTCTGTTCACGCCACTTCAAACATAAGCCTCCATCTATGAAAAGCGGCACACAGAACATAATCCACTTTTCATAGTGCTGCACAGCGTACTGACAGCTAACCATGTGGTGAGCAAACCAACAACAAGTCTTGTGGCACCTTAGGGGGACAGGTGTAATTAAAAAAAATTCTAGGACATTTTTTGCTTAGGCTTCAAAGAAGTGCACAAAAAGCAGTAGTTAAGAAATCAGCAATCATTTTGCACTAACAGCCTGACCTTATCCTCCTTCATCCTATGCCATGCAGTTCCAACAGAGAGCACACTGCATGTTTTATTTATTTTATTTTTCACATTTTTATATTGCCCTTTCTTCAAAGAGCTCAGGGTGGTGTACACACAGCTGCTCCCCTCCTTTTGTCCTCACAACAACCCCTTGAGGTAGGTGAGGCTGAGAGAAAGTGACTGGCCCAAGGTCACCCAGGAAGCTTTGTGGCTGAGCAGGGATTTGAACCTGGATCTTCCAGGTCTCAGTCCACCTCCCAAACCACTACACCACCCTGGCTCTCAGGGCATACAATCAGTGGTGTAGCTAGAGGGGGTGCAAAGCACTAAGTTTTGCAGGGAGCCTCACTGCAGTGTGTAAGGGGCCCCTCCCTCTCCCCTTTGGAGCCATTCCAGGGGGTGGGAGCAAAACGGAGGTGGATGCAATGGTAGGGAGGACAGCCAGTGAAAAGTAAGTAAAGTAAAAATATATTTATTCACCTCCTGGTAGGAGAGGCACTATATGTGTGTATGTGGGAGGCAGGGCTTTGGGTGAATAAGAGCAGAGGTAATCTCAAACCCCCCCCCCCCCCAAATGTGGGTAAAGGTCTGGACAGGTGTTTGGTTCATTCTGCTTGGACAGGACTGCAATCGTCTGGTGGAAGAGTGGCATGAGCCCCCTCTCTTCCACCACATGGATGACCTCCTGTGTCATGTGTGAGTACCCAGTTGTGTCAGAATGGCTCAGAATGGAAGGGGGAGGGGTCGCTTGCATGCTATGTTCTTATGCTGCGATGAGGCTCCCTGCAAAACCTAGTGCTTTGCACCCTCCCTAGTTATGCCACTGGCTCTAAGAGTGCAGCCTGATCATAGACTGGGATTTCAGAGTTCTCAGGTCCCAAGCATGTGACTTGAAGTTTCAGGGTTTATCCTTCTTAGACTCTCTAAGGAAAAAGTTACAATACCAAGGTGAAGGGACAGAAGCAAAAGAAGAAATTATTTTCTGCTTGGTCTGGCTTGGCTTGGCTTGCCTCGAGAGGCTCTGAAGGGGAGAGGGCCGCTTGCACGCTGTGGTGAGGCTCCCTCCAAAACTTAGTGCTTTGCACCCTTCTAGCAAGCCAAGTGTTAGCCATCAGCATTTTTCTGCTTAGACTGAAGTGCTTGGTTTGAGTGCACTCCAGGATCTCCTACAAAGTCACAGAAGATGCTAGGGCTGGTGTCTCAGACTACTTGTGACGTCCTATCTATTGCGAGGGATTTTGCATGTCTGTATCTCCTGCTGATAATGCAGGAACTTAGTAATCGGTATTGCCGCTGATGGGCACCAAGGGGGCTGTAAGGATTATTGGACTGGCTACTCCTGGAACTGGTGCTATTGCACTGTGAAGATAATGAATGATTAATAGAGCTCATACTTTACACTTAGTGTTAATTGAGAGCCGTGTGTTTGGCCATTCTCTAATGGCAAGTAACGGCTTCAGGGCATTAGAGGAGCCCCTCCGCTCGGATGGAGAAGCACAAGGAGAAACATAGGACAAGTGGTGGATCAAAGTGTCACCAGAAAGATTACCGAGCAGAAGCTTGTCAGGGGCATTAGGGAAGCGAGTCGAAAAGTCAAAGCAGGGGAGACAGAGGGACAGGAACCAACCGAGCTGGTATAATGGGTAGCATGAGAACAATCTCAGCTGAAGTGTCTGGGAGACTTTGACTGATAATCTACTTGATGCGCAAAACCTAGAAGGGGCCATTTTTCCTCTTCACTCCTTCCAAACAGCATTCCTTCAGCCTCTGACTTTGGAGAGAATTAAGGGATAGACTAGCCAGGCATACCTTTTATTGCTTGCTACTAAGCAGAGCTGCACAACCAGAAATGAGGGCATTCGGGAGCCAAAGAGGCATAAGACCTTTTGAAATTGGGCAAACTTGCTTAAAACCAAAAGTGGCTATAATGAACTAAAAGCCGCTCCAGGGGACCCCAATTCTGCTTAGGATTGTGGTGCACAGGAAGAGGAAAGTTATCCCTTTGCTGCCCTGCCATCCTCTCACTGAATATCCCCCCCCCCATCTGCTATATGTCCTTGAACTGGCTATTGCAACCAGTGGCATAGCCAGAGGGGGTGCAAAGCGCTAAGTTTTGCAGGGAGCCTACCGTGGTGTGCAAGTGGCCCCTCCTCTTTGGAGCCATTCTGGGTGGGGACAGCAAAACAGAGGCATATGCCTGGCTCTGAAGGGGAGGGGGAGGGACCGCTTGAACACCATGCAAAACTTAGTGCTTTGCACCCCCTCTACCTATGCAACGGATTGCAACCACTTCATCATCTATACACACTTCTTCTTGTGTGTATAGAAGAAAGACCATGCCAGTGTGCCTTCATTGGCTATATCTCCAGAGCAGGCTCTGTGCGTATATGTGAGATAAGGCCTCATATATCGGTAAGGCCTTGGCAAGCATGGGCCTTTTGCAACTCTACTTCCTGTTTTCCACTTTCTTAACACAAAGAAAGAACAGGTTTTCCACTCTTAAAAGTTCTGATTTGTTAAACACGAACAGAGGGATGAAGGAACGTAATTTAAAAAGTGAGCAGAAATCCTGTTGGATTTGAAGACTGTAACCTTGAGTGTGGTGGGACTTATATCCAAGGTTATTTGCTGAACTCTGCACCCAGTACTAATTCTGTGCTAATGTATCTGTCATACCTGGTAAGAAGATATAATGACTTGTGCATTCACAAATATAGGGTATGCCCTTCTGATCATAGTGAAAGTGGGAAAAGGGTCTCAGGAAGGATGTGGCAAAGGGTGACATTCTGACGATCAGCGTGACACGTGGGCATGAGTTGCTTGTTGGTTGCTGTCGTCAGGGGCTTATTCTATGAATGGTTCATCAACACAGGTTGAGAATGCGGTTAAGGAATGAAATAAAAGCCCAGATGGATCAGACCAAAAATCGACCTACTCCAGCATGCTATTTCTAACTGTGGCCCACCAAATGTTTCAGGAAAATCCACAAAGGACTCTCTCCTGCCATTGCATCCCTGCAGTTGGTATGCAGTGGTATCCTGTTTCAGAATCCGGAGGTAGCATGTAGCCATCGTGACATCATGACACCCACAGACTTCTCTCGTCACCTTTGAAAGCCATCCAAGCTAGTGGTCATCACCGCCAATCGGCTTGCTTTGTTTCAACTAAAGCCACCTTTCAAAAACTTTATGGAATGCTGAGCCCGGGTCAAAACGTTCAACAAGACTGAGGGCCCAATCCTACAAAGTGTGCACTGATTCACTGCTGGCACACATGGTTTCAAATGTGCTATAAAGCACATCTGTGACTTCTATAGCCAGTCCAGCGCTGGAACTGGAACCAGTGGCATTCAACTCCGCCAAATCCAGAGCCCCGTGTAGGGCCTCGCTGCCCCATATGAGGTTTCTTGATTCTGTGCTGGCTACATAGCCGCCTCAGAGTCAAGTGGCCCCATTGTGGGGATACTTTCCTTACATATGGGAAGGAGACAAATGTCCCCTTCTCCTGAGGAGCCGGTGGCAACTGTCCGGTGCACACAGGATACCATGGCAGCCGTTTTTGACCTCAAAATGGCAAACTGTGATGGCTACACTACCGTTAGAGCAGACCTGTCGTTGCCTGAATTCTTTCCAAGTTAGGAAACGAAGGAACATCTATGAACTCTTGCTTTTGTATTTTAAATAGATACAGCATTGTACCTTGGATCACTGATCTGAAAGATGGGAGATAAAATCCTTCTATTTAATTGAAATCGAGAAATTAAGAGGCAACATAAACACATAAGAATATAAGAAGAGTCCTGTTGAATTAGGCCAAAGGCCCATCTAGTCCAACTTCCTGTATCTCACATTGGCCCATCAGATGCCTCAGGGATCACACAAGACAACAAGAAACCTGCATCCTGGTTCCACTCCCTCGCACCTGGCATTCAGAGATGGTCTATTTCTAAACCAGGAGGTTTTAGATTCTCAAATGGCTCGCAGCCTGTGATGGTTTGTAGTCTGTGATGGCTACAAGCCATCATGGCTTGTAGCCTGTGATGGACTTTTCCTCCAGAAATCTGTTCAATCCCCTTTGAAAGGCATCTAGGCCAGTCACTATCACCACATCCTGTGGCAAGGAGTTCCTCAGACTAATTACACGGTGGTTAAATAAATTTTTTCTATTCTCTGCTCTAACTGTTCCAATACTCAATTTTAGTTGTTTGGTTGTCCCCTGGTTCTGGTGTTGCGTGAGAGAGAAAAGAATATCCCCCCTATCCGTCCCCTGCATAATTTTGTACGTATGTTTTTTTAAGAGGCAAGTATGAGGAAGACTTTGAACAGTCTTTGTTTCTTAACTCAGAGAGGACTTCCTTTTCCATCGCTATCCGCTTTGGTGATGGCTAAGCTAGATAGGAAGCATTACCTCTTTCACAGTGATAATGTGAAATATCTGTTGGGTTGATTTTCTTATTTGCTTCTACTTCACTTAACCTGTCCTTAAATATATCTATCTTGTCTCCTAAAATGATGAACACTTTCCAATATATTGAAATTGCTGTTCTATATACGAGGACCATACGCTCGAGTGACTCTCGGTACAGATCCATCACCATCATTATGAGCTGAAACAATAACAGGAAAGGAGAGCGGGAAATAGAAAGTAGTTTGGGCGAGAAACAAGATCATTTGTAGATTCTATCTGGAGCTGATTTTATTAAAAATTGCACTAAACTTTATAAAGCCCAATGTATGGTTCATTAAGGGAACATTACCTTACAATTATGATTAATTAGATTAAACTTATGAAAGTGTGTTATTTGTTTAAATCAAAAGGGGTGGGAAGGGGGAATGATGGATGATGAAAGAGTGTGATAAATGAAGATAGCAGCTGAACTAAATTGAATGTGTATTCATCCGTTTTCACTTCATAACTAATGATAAATTGAGCATGTCACATTTAACAATACGCGTCCGGGTCTAAACACAATCTCAGTCTCCTCCACTCTAATGTCTTCTGCCAGGTAACTGAATTCAAGAGATGCGATATTTTTGTTTACCGAAAGCTTATCAGAGTTCATTACCATTCCTCCCCTGCAACTAACAGCGCAAAGAGCTCTCACCTCTTCCCACAAATAAACAAGGAAGTGTTAATAGGGACAGATGTGCAGGGAAAAATATTCAGAGCAAGTTCAATATTAAAGTTTCAACTGATTATCCTAAAATGGATACCAACTGAAAGTGTCTGGGATTAATCTAGTTCTGCTGGGTAGAAAGTAGTTAGGGACAAAGAGATGCAGGCGGCAATTGTATGCACACTTACTTCTGAGTAGACATGCATAGGCTTGAGCTGACAAAATACCAGCAAAATGGTACAACCGTTGGGAAAATCATCTCTGTTTCTCCATGACCTTTCCCATAGACCTTTGCCACCCTTCACATTTGTATGACAGCAGAGCAAGAAACCTCAACAAAACTGGCCCAGAATCCTAGACTCAGGCATTCCTTGGCAGCCAAGTCAATACTGAAAGTGTTCTATGGGGGCAGACAATTTGATAACTATCTTTCTAAGGACCCAATCCTGAACAGGGACGGCACCAGCGCTGATCTCCAGCACCAGTGCCGGGTGCCACAAATGTGCTGGAAGGTATGTCTGCAATACCCTGCGAGTGCCAACCCAGCACCAGTTTGTGCTGAGTCCAGTGCTGGCCCGGCGCCAGTTGGCGCTGAGTCCAGCACTGGCTGGATACCACCCAGAGCTAGGTAAGAGCTCCAGGTGGCGGTGAGGGCCTCAGTGGTAGAGGGAAGCATTCCAGGGCAGGGGAGGAACTAGGACGGGAGGGGGGTGGGACTAGTGGAGCTCAGCTCCACTGGATTCTGTGTTGGGCCAGAAGGCCTATCATAGTCTTTCAAGTCTGTGCTGACAAAATCTGGCGTAGCCGGCGCAGACTTGAGAAGCTCCATTAGGCTTGGGGCTTTCCCGGGGGAAGGGAATGAAAGTCCCCTTCCCAAGAACCATAATAATATTGATCAAAGTAACAATTAATTTAAAACCACCATCAACAATGACAAAAGCAAAGCATAATGGTAGATGTCAGACAATGGCATGGCGTCCAAACGCCAAGATTTCTTAGGTAAAACCAAAAGGAAGCAGTATGGTCTGCTCTCTTGTGGGAGGGAGGAAGTGTCCCAACTTGACCTCAAGGGGAAAAGCATTCCACAACTTGGAGGCTACCTCATCCCATTATCATCCCAGTTCTGATCTGGCCCATTCAAATAATGAGCTAAAACCATCACTTCCTCCCACCAATTCCTTAAGGGCTTATTAGTGAAAGGGATGTGAATTAACTGAGAATGTTCAATTCATATAGTTGAATCCTCATCATCATTATTACAGGAAGCTCTAATCATTACACAGCCGCTAATATAAAACAGTCCGCAAGCTTCGCTTTAATGAACATGAGTCACTTACGTTTCTCCTTAATAATCCCAAACACTGTCTCCCTGGAGTCTCTTTATTCTCCTTGAGGAAATATGTGCATGTAAAAAGGGAAGCTGTGATGTCTACGATAGCCTATAGCTGTGAAAGTGAACCGTCACTTGTGGAAACTGCTACATGTTCTGAATTGGGATTTAAAGAGAACCAAGGACCTCAGACTAGTATGCTCCAGACCAGTGGTGTAGCCAGAGGGGGGGGCAGCATGGTAAATATTGCAGGCACCACAATGTACCATGTAAGTGGCCCCTCCCACTTGTCATTGAAGCCATATGCCCAATCTTGTCTGATCTTGGAAACTAAGTAGGGTCAGGCCTGGTTAGTACTCGGATGGGAGACCGCCTGGGAATACTGGGTGCTGTAGGCTTATACCATAGTCTTTTGAGACTGAAGGTTGCCAACCATTGGGGCTGTGATGGCAATGCGCTATCACTTCTTTCTAATTTGTTTTAGGGCTCCGGAGTTGGCGGAAACAGTGTTTGGGCTTTATAGGATGCTCATGGAGTCTTCATCTTGAGACTGCTCATCATCTGGGTCCCGACCCAGAGGTCTGGTGGATCACATTATTTGTGTGTGGGAAGACATTTATCCCTAGGGAAGGTTGTTATTATTATTATTATTATTAACAGTATTTATTATTAATTGTATTTATATACCACTTTTCAACAAAAAGTTCACAAAGCGCCTTACAGAGAAAAATCAGGTTGGAAGTGTTCCTCTCCCCCTTTCTTTACCTGTGCCAGGCAGCTGAAATTCTGTGCTCCTAATTTATTCCAATTTTCATTGGAATAAATATTCCAATTAGGAATATTCCATATTCCTAATTTATCCCTGTATTTCAACCATGGAACTCAAGGTGGTTTACACAGATGTCTTTCCCTTTCTGCAAATGTCCTTCCTTATATCTCTTGAAAAAGGGATTTCTCCCACCCACTGCACTGTCTCACTTATCCTTTCCCCCCAGCCACCTTTTCTCTCTCGCTCTCATTTTAGCCACCTATTAGCAACTCTCTCACTCTCTTTCAATAATATTGGCCAGGCTGCAACAAAAGTGCTTTTTAATGTAGGAGATGTACTTCAGCCATAACACCAGGGTCACTTTCTGAGTAACATTTTATGGGATTGATTAAAGTTAAGCACCATAACTGTTGACTTCAGAGGCCTTGGAAAGGCAACGGGAATGCTGAGCTCTGGGTAATTTGTGCTTTGCCATTTGTTTTAATCAAATAGAACTAAGGGTCTAACACATTTGAAAATGCAGCCATCTACGGTATTCCTTTCCTCATTTTGGCTACATACATTAAACAGTCTCTCATTCCCAGGTGTAGAAATGAAGCAGCATATTTACACGAGTATAAAACAGATACCCTATCTATCTATCTATCTATCTATCTATCTATCTATCTATCTATCTATCTATCTATCTATCTATCTATCTATCTATCTATCTAATTTGCTTGCCTGTCGGGCTGTGTGGCAGCTGTGAAAAAGGCACATTCCATGCGAGGAGTTATTAGGGAGGTGATTAAAAAGAATCTTGCCATTGGTAATGCCCTTGAACAGATCTGTGTTGCAGCCACCCTTGGAATACTATGAACATTTCTCGTCATCCCATCTCAAAAGGACACTGTAGCAGTTGCATAGCTAAGGGAGGGCAGGGGGTATATTGCCCTGGGTACCATACCTTGAGGGGATACAGCAGGGTTGCAAGGTCTTAGAGCTGGGATGGCAAACTCATTTCTTACAGGGGGCCAACGTTAGCATTCATAGTGCCTACTGAGTGACATCATTAAGTGGCATCATTACAGAATGGCAAAGCAATGACAATGATTGGTTAGCTTTCCCACAGCTGACAGTTCTGCACACGTTTCCCCCCCTTCATTAGATCCCATCCACAAAGGAAAAAGGAAATGGTCCAATGAAGGCCTAACACTAATCTCTGTTTTTTCAAGTGAGATGAGATCATAGCACAACAACGGGGGGAACCTGCGATGGGAATGGGCAATGATCTAGGATTTCTAAGGTCTGCTTAGCCACACCTGTTCTTTATATCACTCCACTGGTACCCTCCCTGATCTCCAGTTATAACTAGTTTATGTTGCCTGTCTTATGGCACAATCCTAACCAGGTCTACTCAGAAGTAAGTTTTTTGTTCAATGGGGCTTACTCTCAGGAAAGTGTGGTTAGGATTGCAGCCATAGTCTTTCAATTTACACTGGCTGATGTGTGTGTCTTTGTGCAGAATGTTCTTTTGGTTCAGGAAAACGTTACAAACACAGAGAGTCTGATGTATATTTTGTACATTTACCCATGGAAAATCACATTATTACATGTCCCCTAGGCTGTTTCCTAAGTGGGACAGTACTATGCAGTTGTGTTCCTTTCTATAAGACCGCATAGGAGATATAAGGCATCTTTGTATTAGTTACTTTATAAATACGCACACAGAGGCATGCCTGGAAGCAGATAGCTGGCCCTCCTAAGAGGCTGCAGGTCTGCTTGTCCATGCCAGTTCCCCCAAAAGAGACCCTGCTCACCACAGGGCTTTACCTTCAGCCAACGCTGCTTCTGTCTCTCCAAAAACCCTATCTGCTTTTTCTGCCTCCCCCAGCCTTTGCAGACTCTGATGGGTCTGTCATTCAAAGAGGTGCAGAGAGGTTCCAAATGACCCAGAGACCATCTTCTAATAATTAGTGACTGTGGATGGAATATCACCTGACCATCCCGGACTATGAATCCGTAACTTGCCTATCAGATGATGATCAGTGAGCAGCTGAAATAATACCTTAACTCAGTGGTTCTCAAACTTTTGGCATCAGGACCCACTTTTTAGGATGAGAATCTGTCAGGACCCATCAGAAGCGATGTCATAACTGGAAGCGGCATCATCAAGCAGGAAATTTTTTTTACAATCCTAGGGTGCAATTCTACCCACACTTATCCAGGAGCAAGCCCCATTTACTATCATTGTTAAAAGCACATATATAGAGTAACCTGTTAAAAGTATAGATCTGTATCATGTCCCCAAATGCAGTCACATACCATGGCAGCATCAAGTCTGATATATTAAAAATAAAAAATTGAAATGAATGGGGGCCTATCTGGAATTAGCGTGTGACCCACCTAGTGGGTCCTGACCCACAGTTTGAGAAACAATGTCTTAACTAGTTGTGCATGTCTAGTTAAGGTTTGTCATGACTAACTTGTTCCATTGGTTCTGATAAGGCTGAGTGTCACCTAACCGTGACATTATCTTCTGTCTCCTTTATAATTGCTGCCTTTCAAACCTTTTTTCCTTACTGCTGTTCTTCTCTGGATGCCATATACCTGTATATGATATTTATCTATATTTTTCTCCAAACAAGGGGGATGAAACTGAACATCTGAACACAAATGAAACCAAATGAAGCAAATGAGCCGTATTTGTTCCATTCATTTAGCTACTCATGAATGGGAATTGAAATAAATGAGTTTTAAAAAATCTATTCATTTCTAATTTGTTTTGTATTCATTTTCATTCCCCACCAAGAGGTTAGAATAGATTAGATGGAGGTGATAGAAGGCACATGATCTGTGTGTCTGTGTGTGTCTGTGTGTGTCGAAAATAGTAAAATAAAAACTGATAGTTAGAACTGTAAAACAAGGAGTTCAAATGCTGCTCTCCGCAAATGTCTAGAAGAGTTTTAAAGCGGGTTTTTTTTTTAATAGCTTCAAAGTGCAATCCACAGCACTCAATGGGCCGGCCCAGCGCAAGTTGTTTGTGGTGACTTGGGAGCAGGTTGCACCAGTGGCAGGACCTGTGCCAGCCTGCTTCTGCTGGATCCAAACTGGAGAAAGGTAAGCTTGCGCCAGCTGAGGATAGGACTAGGGAGGGTGGAATGCAGGTGCGTTGGAGCAGGGGGGCAGGCTGCAGGCCCAGGAGTAGAGTGGGACCAGCCTCTGGCACATATTCAAGCTCTCCTCCAGAGTAGCCTGGCATTTCACCAGCAAGCTGGTGAAAGGTAAGGTTGTGCCGGCTGAGGGCAGAGTTGGGGAGGGTGGGGGGAGTAGAATGGGGGTGTTTTGAAGCAGGGGGAGGGTAGACGACAGGCAGGCTGGTGGGCGGACCAGGCCAGGGAATGAAATAGAACCAGCCTCTGGCACTTAGGATGGATCCTAACTCCTTTCTAGAGCAGCCCGGTATTACACCGGGGTGCTCCAACTTGCACCAGTTATTCCATTAACACAGGCCCCATTTTGGTGGCTGCCGCATGACACAGAGTAAGGGGGAAAAAATCCCCTTACGCTGAGTTGCACAGGATACACCTCCTACCCTGTGCTGGGTATAGTGCAGGCCAGCCAGCCTGTCTGTTCCAGCACAGGATAGGATTGGGCTGCCCATCTTGGACACTACTCTTTCTCACATAGAGCAAAATAATAAGCCCTTGGAGCAGTGCCTAGAAATCTGAAGAAACACCTCGGTATTCGTAACCTTGAGCAAATTACACCAGCATAAATCAACATTCCTTAGGTTGGCAACCTTCAGTCTCGAAAGACTCTGGTATCGCGCTCTGAAAGGTGATTCTGGCACAGCGTCTAGTGTGGCTGAAAAGGCCAATTCAGGAGTGACAATCCCTTCCACACTGGGAGCAAGTGCAGTCTGTCCCTGGACTGTCTCCCTGGCTATGGGCCTTCCTTCTTTGCCTCTTTGCCTCAGACTGTTGGCCAAGTGTCTCTTCAAACTGGGAAAGGCCATGCTGCACAGCCTGCCTCCAAGCGGGCCGCTCAGAGGCCAGGGTTTCCCACTTGTTGAGGTCCACTCCTAAGGCCTTCAGATCCCTCTTGCAGATGTCCTTGTATCGCAGCTGTGGTCTACCTGTAGGGCGCTTTCCTTGCATGAGTTCTCCATAGAAGAGATCCTTTGGGATCCGGCCATCATCCATTCTCACAACATGACCTAGCCAACGCAGGTGTCTCTGTTTCATACATGCTAGGGATTCCAGCACGTTCCAGGACTGTGTTATTTGGAACTTTGTCCTGCCTGGTGATGCCGAGAATGTGTCGGAGGCAGCGCATGTGGAAAGCGTTCAGTTTCCTCTCCTGTTGTGAGCGAAGAATCCATGACTCGCTGCAGTACAGAAGTGTACTCAGGATGCAAGCTCTTTAGACCTGGATATTGGTATGTTCCTTCAGCTTCTTGTTGGACCAGAAGAATCCTATGAAGATATCTCTGTGATTCCCAAGATCTTGGTTAGATCTCAAATTGCAGACTATAACTAGCCCAGCATAGATGAAACATTACAGCGACTCACCACCACCTGCTGCATTAAGGCACCAAATTTAACAGTATTAGAAGATTGTACCAGTAGTCATAGCTAGGAGTCATAATCCAAAACTTGGAAAAGCACCTACCCACCTTAGACGTACATGAAATAACCACATATGAGCTTCAAAAAGCAACTTTACTCGGAACTATACATGCTTTATGCACTCTAGATATCCCCGGTCCTTGAGAAGGACTTGGTATTTCAGAAATACCAGCCATCAGGTGGGCTGTGAGGTTAACAACAACAAAGACACCATAGAAAGGTGTTGGGGAAGGAGCAAATCAAGATCTTGTGGGATTTTAAAGTTCAAATGGAGCGACGCCTTGAATATAATACACCTCATATAACAATAAAGGAGAACCAAAATGTCTGGCTAGTTGATACTGCAGTTCCTGGAGATGTCAGAGTCGATGAAAAAGGACTAGAAAAAAATGACAGAATACCGAGACCTGGCTGTTGAAATCACACGACTATGGATAAAACACGTCAAGGTGGTCCCCATTGTCATCTGGGCACAATTTCAAACAGTTTTGTGTATTACTTTAAACCAGTGGTTCCCAAATGTTTTTTGACTGATAGCTCCCTTGACCCACTGGGCCACTGGCTGCAGCTGCCCAATAGGGCTACAATCCTATACGTTGTATAGGGCGGAGGGTTTTTCATGAGGAATCCACGGTTCCCCTATCTGGTTCTCATGGCTGCCTGGGGAGCCATGGCTCACAGTTTGAGAACCACTGCTTTAAATAACTGCAGCTTACTGAAATGACATTATCAGATCTGCAAAAAATGGCGCTTTTAGGAACATTGTACATACTGCACCGATACCTAATTGATACTTAGGTCTCAGGCTGAGACTTGTATCAATTACTCAACACCAGTCAACAACTGTGTTTCTTGTAGTTTGGAACAACAACGACATTTTTTAGCTCTAAGGATGAGGTCTGGTCTAGAGGGTAGAGCCTCCGTTTGCCTGAAGATAACATCCGCAGGTCGCCAGTTCGAGGCCACCGACACCGTGCGACCTTGAAGCAGCTGACAAGCTGAGCCGAGTTATTCCATCTGCTCTGAGAATGGGAGGATGGAGGCCAGAATGTTGCGACCGAATCAGAAAGAAACATCTGAATGTTGTGGTTTCTTGAAAGATATAATCTTCTTTCAAATTGTAAAAATCCCTACGGGGATTTAATTAGCCTGCCTATGTAAACTGTCTTGAATAAAGTCCGAGGAGAAATCTGAGGACCAAGAAAGGCGGTATAGAAATACCTATATTATTAATATTATTATTATTATTATTATTATTATTATTATTATTATTATTATTATTATTATTATGGGAGAAAGAAACCACAGTATTTTTATTTGCTCTCCTTTAGTAACAGTGGTGTCTAGGTCTTGGACTGAGGGTTTTTGATTCTGCTGCCTTTTAAATTGACTATAAAATGGGGAGACTTTCTGTAGCTCTCTGAAATTTGGCAGGTCATACCTTTTTAAGGGCTGGTTCAGTCCATCAAAATGTCATCCTCAGTCATTAGAAAACAACCAAATGTAGGTGTACCTTTGTTGAATTTAAATGTCCAGTGAGCATGAGTGGGAGTTCTGAAAACAAATGAAATGCTAACAAATGAATATTGAAATTGAATGAGATTTGAACAAATCAGTACTGAAATGGATGAGGATTTTAATCATGAAAATGAACCAAATGTTTTCCTTACACACGCACTACAATCAAATGCAGCCACGTCACTGGAGAGCCACTGTTTGCTGGACAGAATATTATAATTATTGGGAATACTCAGTGGAAGGTGGGGTAGAAATGAACAAAGGAAGGAAGGAAGGAATAGTGCCTTCCATACAATATAGATTACCAGCCCAATCCACTGTAACTCCCTGCGTGGCTATGTGGTGGTGCCAACATGTTGCACCACACGGACAAATTTTGACCTCTGGAGGCTTCCTTGGGGTAAGGGAATATTTTTTCCTTTGCCCTGGGGTATGACTCTCCCTGGCCATTAGCCTTACTCAGACCTGGATCGCAATACTGCTGGCGCCACATATGTGTAGATCTTGAAAGTAGGATCAAGGCCAGGAAGCGGTTGAGTTTTTGCTTGTGCTACTCTTGCAGAAACTGTCTCCTTCTTGGTCCCAATCTGCCCTCCTCCCCACCCTGTCACCACCCTGTTCCACTCACCTCACCCTGTTCTGCCCTTCCCTCCCATCCCCTGTGTGTACCCACTGGTGTTGGTGGGCATCCATCATCTGCTGGCATGTGTAGCCAGCTGCTCACTGCTCGTGGTGTTCTTATAGAATTCTTTGAAAAGGTCAATAGGCATGTGGATTTGGGAGAACCCGTGGACATTATATATCTGGACTTTCAGAAGGCGTTTGACACGGTCCCTCACCAAAGGCTACTGAAAAAACTCCACAGTCAGGGAATTAGAGGACAGGTCCTCTCGTGGATTGAGAACTGGTTGGAGGCCAGGAAGCAGAGAGTGGGTGTCAATGGGCAATTTTCACAATGGAGAGAGGTGAAAAGCGGTGTGCCCCAAGGATCTGTCCTGGGACTGGTGCTTTTCAACCTCTTCATAAATGACCTGGAGACAGGGTTGAGCAGTGAGGTGGCTAAGTTTGCAGACGACACCAAACTTTTCCGAATGGTGAAGACCAGAAGTGATTCTGAGGAGCTCCAGAAGGATCTCTCCAGACTGGCAGAATGGGCAGCAAAATGGTAGATGCGCTTCAATGTCAGTAAGTGTAAAGTCATGCACGTTGGGGCAAAAAATCAAAACTTTAGATATAGGCTGATGGGTTCTGAGCTGTCTGTGACAGATCAGGAGAGAGATCTTGGGGTGGTGGTGGACAGGTCGATGAAAGTGTCGACTCAATGTGCGGCGGCAGTGAAGAAGGCCAATTCTATGCTTGGGATCATTAGGAAGGGTATTGAGAACAAAACAGCTAATATTATAATGTCGTTGTACAAATCTTTGGTAAGGCCACACCTGGAGTATTGTGTCCAGTTCTGGTCGCCGCATCTCAAAAAAGACATAGTGGAAATGGAAAAGGTGCAAAAGAGAGTGACTAAGATGATTACGGGGCTGGGGCACCTTCCTTATGAGGAAAGGCTACGGCGTTTGGGCCTCTTCAGCCTAGAAAAGAGACGCCTGAGGGGGGACATGATTGAGACATACAAAATTATGCAGGGGATGGACAGAGTGGATAGGGAGATGCACTTTACACTCTCACGTAACACCAGAACCGGGGGACATCCACTAAAATTGAGTGTTGGGCGGGTTAGGACAGACAAAAGAAAATATTTCTTTACTCAGCATGTGGTCGGTCTGTGGAACTCCTTGCCACAGGATGTGGTGCTGGCGTCTACCCTAGACGCCTTTAAAAGGGGATTGGACGAGTTTCTGGAGGAAAAATCCATTACGGGGTACAAGCCATGATGTGTATGTGCAACCTCCTGATTTTAGAAATGGGTTATGTCAGAATGCCAGATGCAAGGGAGGGCACCAGGATGAGGTCTCTTGTTATCTGGTGTGCTCCCTGGGGCATTTGGTGGGCCGCTGTGAGATACAGGAAGCTGGACTAGATGGGCCTATGGCCTGATCCAGTGGGGCTGCTCTTATGTTCTTATGTGTTGGCCAAGCAGCACACTTTGGCTTTTCACCTTTTGTGACAACCAGAAAGTGTGCAATGCTACACAGAACGCTTGCTCTGGCGGTGTCAGGCACCCATAAGATTGGGCCCTACTTCCAGTTGGCTTAAGAAAGAAAGTCAATGGCTTTCACATTTGTTGTTTATGCAACATCCTTTGCATTTCTTTGCAAGAAATGATCACCAATGCAAGCAACCTTTGCTGAGCTTAACTCTCAGGAATACTCATTCTTCTCAGACGGTGGTGAGCTACACTAGTTGACCATGTCCAAAGCATGCACCATGGACACATACTGAAAGCATGCATTGTGGGGAGAAAGACCTCAAAGCCCCAATCCAGTCCGCATAAGGACCTTTGACATCGATCGGCAGAGATTTCTGACAAGCAATAAGAACATCTGAGGTTACAGATTCTGAATGGGTATCCAACATTATGGTGAAAAGTAGTCCATACAGCTTCTGAACTTACATCACCCATGATCTTCCTATTGAGGATGTCATCCTGATAATTAATTTTTACACTTACAATGATCAAAACAAGAAACTCTCTCTCTCTCTCTCTCTCTCGGAGTGTGTGAGCATTCACAGGAAAACATTTTTTATGGCAAGAAAAGAAGGAAAAAAATCACCAAGTTGAATTTTCCCTGTGATAAACATTCCTCAAGTTTTGCTCTCCATTCATTTCCATAGACCAGGGGTCTCCAAACCCTGGCCTGGGGGCCATTGATGAGCCTTTATCCGACCCGCAGCCTGCTTCTGATCTCCTGAGAGCCTCTGGCCCAGTTGCCCAAACACAACCAGAGTTGTGCTTGTGGGGTGGGGGAATAGGAATCCATTTATTTCCTGGGTTGTGTTGGTGCTAGGAGAAACCTTGGACATTTGAGCCCATTCATTCATTCATTCATTCATTCATTCATTCATCTAAGTTCCATCTCTAATATATTTATTTAAATTATATATTTAATTTTTTTTCTTCTGGCCCTCAGTACTGTGCCAGATATTTGATGTGGCCCTTTGGCTGAAAAGTTTAGAGAACCCTGCCATAGACTAAAAACAGCATTTTTTTTAAAATCATGAATGTGTGATAAGCTTATCTTTAATATAACAGTACTTCACATTTAATTTGTCAAGTAGAAACATTTAGATCTTTTTAACACAGCTCCTTGCTAAAGGAGAGATTCATTGGCTTTAGTGGTTAACAGAAGTAAATTGGAACACTTTTTGCAAATCAAATCTATTAGGCTTCTCTCATGTCTTTCCTCATTTTTTGGCAGCCTTCGGTTTAAAATACTATGCCTCTTGGTTTGGGTAGAAAGGCTTTGCCCCCCCTCTTCTCTTCTTCTTTCTAGTTGAAGAATTACATTGGTTCAGTGAAATAACTTTCCCTCTTTAGCTGTTGCATTTGATTCAAGAATTTTTGATTAAGCATTCAAGGGTTATGAATAAATAAGAACCAGCGGCCCTATAATTGGGATATCATTACTACTTGGTAGCACATTTAATCCTCAGCTTCGCTGCGCTGCATAACCTTATTTTTTTTTTTCCTTTTCCAACATCCTCACCAATATTGCTAAGAAAAGAAAAGAAAAAAAAAATGAAAAAAGCAATGTCACTGCAGACTTCACAACTTAGCATTAAAATGAATACTTTTTAATTTCTCCAGACGAGATGAGGCCCTGAGCTCTGGGACAATGCTGATGGATGATGTTTTAATGCAGCCGAAATGTTATTTTTACTGAACCAGGGAAAACTATAAATTTTGCTTCATTGCCACTGATGGCTCTATGCATAAAACTATGGTGTCACCCGTTGCCCATGAATAATCACCTCGGCGCAGCAGATGTTACTTTGCGGGGAGAGCAATTCTTATGCCGAAGAATTGTGGAAAGATTAATTGTCTACAGCTGTTTCATGGCCCACAGCAATCTTGATACATTTATGATAAGTTTAAGAGCTCGCCAGAGGCAGTCACTATTCCCTGTTGTGAAGGCAAAGGAAGGAGAGAGGAAAACTGCAAAAGGTGGCGGTGGGGAGGTAACACACGGCTATATTTTGACACCTGGATTCTTGGAACCTGTCAGCTCCAATACAGCTTTTGCCGCGGGTCCACCATCGGTAGCCAGGAAGCGCCAATGCCAGAATTATCTGCACGGTGGGCCCAGAAAAAAGGAGATGGAGAAGAATTATTCAAATTTGTGCAAATGAATCGCTTCCATTTTTTCTCCCCTCTGCCAAGTGGAAATTGAATGTGACCTGCTCTGACCTCCCTCTATTAAGTGCTGGAAATTGCAGTAAATGCACAGTTCTGAGTGCCCTAATGAGACAAAGCTCCAGCAATGCCTCATTAATAAGGAAGGGATGACCTTGCTGGTCAGCCCTTCATTCGATATTGAAAAGAAATAGTGGGGGAAAAAAGAAGAAATGACCTGTTGTAAATTTTCAACAATACCATTGATTTAGTTTGTATAGACTCCCAAGCAGACAGTTCTCAACCTTTTCCATCTCCCCGTTCATTCTCCCATTGCTGCCATACATGACTCCTCTGTAAATTCCCGAAGAAGGTGCGGGTGGTGATCAGGAACTGGTAGATGCAGCAAGCATGTTGCCAAGAGGTGGCTGCTTTTGAACCTCTGATCAGGTTGATGCTGGAACCACAGCATCAATCAGGTTGATGCTGGTGGGAGAATATGGAATCAGCCTTGTTCATACCTAGTCCGGCTGGAAGAATTTTTTGGGAGAAGGAAGTGATTTGATGTTGGATCAAGGACCCCAAAGTCCACTCCTTCAAAAATAGCCCTTGATAAGTCCCTCTTTTGCCTAGCAGGACCCTTCAAGGGGCCAAATTTAGCTCAGTGCATGACAAAAACCAGAATCAGACACAACGTCCTTGGAAGGTAGCTCCAGAGGCAGCTCCCAGAAGCTCTTGTGTAGGCAGAAATTTCTGCCTCCTGAGCGAAACCCTGAGATTTCAGCCCAGGCAAACACCCTACCCTGGTCACTTGCAGAGTCAAGAAAAGCCTATGCAGTCTGACTAAACCCTGTCGCATACCTATGTTCACCTCCTGGGTCAAGAGCAGAGGTGTCAAAGCCTGGACCAGATGGCAGAGTTCTTCCTTGTCAGCATGATGGTATGTCTTCTTAGAGTCCTGTTTAGCAGGAATAATTTTTACCCTAAGCATGGCCAGGATCAGGGCTTCACCAGTGCTCTGAGAATGGTCAGGCCACCAGGCTGAGTTCAAAATCCCTTAGGGGTTGTGCAGAGAGTGCTGGCGCAACATCTGTACGGTTCGGCTTCTGGTCTCTGACCCGAGCAATTGCCTGAACATCTCTCAGGCTTTTCAGCAGTTTTGCTATGACCCTTGACCAACTCTGCTGATGCTGCTGGACAGCTCCTCTGTGCTCCAGCTCTCTGGCCTCAAGACCTCTGGCTCATGTCAAGCTGCGCTGCAGAGACCATTCCGTTTATGTCTGGAAGACTGGGAAGCGAACAGTCAGAGCCCAGTCCTTCTTCCACCATGCAGCCACAATGGCAGGTGTGTGCTTCATATTATGGTGGGGGACACACACAATAACACTGCTAGCCAGAGGTAGTAAAAAAACTGTTTTGTCTCCTGATAGGCGAGTCATGGACTCTTCACTCACAACAGGAGAGGAAACTGAATGCTTTCCACATGCGCTGCCTCCGACGTATTCTCGGCATCACCTGGCAGGACAAAGTTCCAAACAACACAGTCCTGGAACATGCTGGAATCCCTAGCATGTATGCACTACTGAAACAGAGACGCCTGCGATGGCTCGGTCATGTCGTGAGAATGGATGATGGCCGGATCCCTAAGGATCTCCTCTATGGAGAACTCCTGCAAGGAAAGCGCCCTACAGTAGACCACAGCTACAATACAAGGACATCTGCAAGAGGGATCTGAAGGCCTTAGGAGTGGACCTCAACAGGTGGGAAACCCTGGCCTCTGAGCGGCCCGCTTGGAGGCAGGCTGTGCAACATGGCCTTTCCCAGTTTGAAGAGACACTTGGCCAACAGTCTGAGGCTAAGAGGCAAAGAAGGAAGGCCCACAGCCAGGGAGACAGTCCAGGGACAGACTGCACTTGCTCCCAGTGTGGAAGGGATTGTCACTCCCGAATCGGCCTTTTCAGCCACACTAGACGCTGTTCCAGAACCACCTTTCAGAGCGCGATACCATAGTCTTTCGAGACTGAAGGTTGCCAACTAGGCTGCCTGATGACCTATGGGTTTCCTTGAACCCATACCAGCTATTTTGCTGGTGTAAGTCCAAGAATGGGGAAGGGTGGGCTGAAAAATCAGGGGTAAGGTCTGGTGTACAGCTTTGCCACCAAGATCCACTCCCTCCTGCCTTCTCCCACATGGAACTGTTCAGCTGGTGGCTGCCATTGCACCCTCCCTCAGAATGCCCAGGTATAGTACTATGTCATTTTTTTGTGGGGGCCACTGTTTCCCTCTTTCTCCTCCAAAAGATCCCAGAACAAGACAACACTATAATGACACTATATTTTAAGGAATGGGTTGGCAACCTACGGCCAGCAGGCTGGATCCTGCCTGCCAGCTGAAGTCATCCAGCCGATGCAGAACTTGGCTTGGGAGCACACCCAAGCCGCTGTGTGTTGGACAGGGAATGGTGGAGCCACCTGCCTGGGCTGGCTGAGTCCCTGTGCCGCTGTTTTGTACTGGGACTTCGTGAGCATGGATAAGTGGCTCCACCTTTAAGAACATTAAGAACATAAGAACAGCCCCACTGGATCAGGCCATAGGCCCATCTAGTCCAGCTTCCTGTATCTCACAGCGGCCCACCAAATGCCCCAGGGAGCACACCAGATAACAAGAGACCTGCAAGGCTTCCTGGGAATTGTAGTTAAGAACATAAGAACAGCCCCACTGGATCAGTCCATAGGCCCATCTAGTCCAGTTCCCTGTATCTCACAGCGGCCCACCAAATGCCCCAGGGAGCACACCAGGTAACAAGAGACCTAATCCTGGTGCCCTCCCTTGCACCTTTTCCTGTCCAGCATGCAGCAAACTGGGCAGGAAAATTTGCCTCTCAAGCCAAGTTCTGCTTGGCAACCTGGAAGTTTACATTGACATGATGGCTAAACATCCAGGCCCTTTAAGCAAAAAGATTGCCGAATCCTGTTTTAAGATACCGTGAGGACAAATCACCAATCAAAACTAGCACGAGTGTGTTGAATCTGCACTTTGCACATTGGAAAGTGATGAGGCAGTTCCTCTCCCTTCTTTGCCCTCAATCCCACCTACCTCCCATTTTGCTGACCTTCAAAAGGTTTGAAACCTCAACCCAACTCTACAATGCGCCTGACCCCTTAAACTTTCAAATCCATCTATAATGCTTTCGGTGGATATTTTTACTTAACGGAAATGTGACAAATTGCATTGTAGCTAATTTTTTTTTCTATTGCTGTAATGAACTTTGTCTTTTGACAACTCCTTTTCAGGCCTATATTAATTAAATACGGAATAATGAATGGGGACAGCTCTATCACTGGGATATAAATCAAGCCGAGGGACGCTGATGATTTCATGAACCCCAAGAATAGACTATGTTTTCTTTGTAATGCTATCAAAAGGCTGTGACGGATTTGAAACGCTGTTGATAATTTGCACTCATTAGCCATTTACTGTACATGATGCACAGAAAATGTGTGGCATTTTTTCAGAACAATGAAGGCATTTTCATCTTTTAGGTCAGGGGTGTCAAACTTGTTTCATACAGAGGGCCGAAGTTAGCATTCACTGTGCCTGCTGAGAGCTGGAAGTGACATCATTAAGCAGAAAGTGACATCATTAAGCAGATGATGACCAGAAATGATGACCAGAAATCAGAAGGCCAGATGCAAGGAAGGGCACCAGGATGCAGGTCTCTAGTTGTGTGCTCCCGGAGGCATCTCGTGGGCCACTGTAAGATACAGGAAGCTGGTCTAGAAGGGCCTTTGGCCTGATCTGGCGGGACTCATTTTATGTTATTATGTTAAATAAGCACTTTGTTCTCACATAGAAACTCATTAGCTGCCAATGACAGAAGAGAAAAATTGCAAATCTTGTTCATAATTTCAAGATATGAGAGTGCCCAATTATCATGCTGGGAGAGCCCAATTATAACAGGGGCCAGGTGAATTGCTTTCAGGGGCTGCATTCATCCTGTGGGCCTTATGTTTGACACCTCTGATTTGGGTAGAATGGGCAATATTTACAGCACAATCCTCTCCTCTCCCCCTCTCTGCTGGTGCAGCCATGCCCCCCCCAAAGGCATCTAAATACCCTTACTCTTGTGTAAGTGTCCTGCTCCTCAATGGGTCTCCTTGGACCTGTGCTAGCAATTTCACTGGTGCAGGCCAGAGGAGAGAAAGGGGGTGGAAGGCTGTAGCAAAGGGGGGTAGGATCTGACTTGTGCCACGGTTGCTGGATCCACCCCTCCAGCAGCCTCCCCCACCCTTCCACCCAGATTCACCCCTTCCAACTCTGTTCCACCTTCTCCACCCCCTCCTTCCTCTCCCACTGGCTTACCTGCTCTGGCAAACGGGGAGGGGGTGAGAGAACCAATGACACACGTAGGCTCCAGCTGTTACCCTGCACATCCCTGATCTTGGAAGCTAAGCAAGGTCAGGCCTGGTTAGTACTTGGATGGGAGACCACCTGGGAATACTGGGTGTTGTAGGCTTATACCATGATCTCGGAAGCTAAGCAGGGTCAGGCCTGGTTAGTACTTGGATGGGAGACCTCTTGGGAATACCAGGTGCTGTAGGCTTATACCATAGTCTTTCGAGACTGAAGGTTGCCAACCAACCAGAGGATTGGACTGTTAGTTTGCCTGATGGCAGGAGTGCAGAGGACTATGTTAGGTCATCAAGATCACAGGAGATTTCAGCTGATTTATATGCCTGAACAAAAGCTGAGTACCAACACTGGCAGCTGCAGAACTGTACATGAAGTATGCCCTGATCTCACTGGAGGGAGGAAGGGAGGGGAACTAAATATGAGTAATAAACAACCGAGATCCAATGGTTCCCAATGTAGAGTGACCCCAGAATTGCTTGGTCCCAGAGGAGTTTGCCTGTTACATTTCTGCATGAGTTACTGCTCTGCTCTTCCTTCCAATAAAGAGTCACACCCAGAACAGTAATCCTCACGGAAGTGCAGGGGGCGCGTTCCTCTGACAGACAGAAGCATTTATTTTTACATATTCTATCTAAAGTAAAAATTTTGGGATGAGAGAGCGAAGTGTAGCTTCATTTTGCATTCAGAAAAGAAAAGTGTGCTTTAGCTAACTGAAGTTTGGGAAGGGCTGATGAAGTTCTTCTCAATTAAGAGCCTGCTCTGATAGGCCAGTGGCTTCCTTAGAGTCAGGGATGGTGTGGCCTCGAATGTTGCCTGATGCAGCAACGGCTGCCACCACCTCTGCTGTGGTATGTGGGGAAAAGTAATCGCTGATGGTATTCCTTGTGCGGTTTTTGCAAACCGTTTGCAAAAATCATGGGAGGAGCAAGGTGAGGAGGAAGGTGATCTGCTTGAGTGAGTGGGAAGCAGTCCAATGTGGCTTGTGCCTGCAGAGGGCTGGAGGGAGGCAGCAGGGCGAAGGTCACCCTGAACTCAAAGATTCACCCTGAATCTGCTGCTCCTGGTCTTGATCCAGCTGTTCCACAGGATAGCTAGCCACGTGAACAACGGAGGCTGCATTCCTAACCACGCTTTCCTGAGAGTAAGCCCCATTGAACAAAATAGGACTTACTTCTGAGTAGACCTGGTTAGGATTGTGCCCTGAGTGCTGCAAGCGAGGCTAGAGGGTGGTGGCGCGGTAAGTATTGCAGGCGCTTCAACGTGATGTGTAATCAACCCCTCCCACTCGCTGTTGGGGCTATTCTGGGCAGTGAAGGCGATACAGCACTGCCCAGAATGGCTCTGGCGGCCAGAGGGAGGGGCCACTACACAGCGCATTGTGGCACCTGCTATACTTACTGCACCATCCCCCTTTGTAGCTACACGACTGATGGAGGGCCCAATCCTATCCAACTTTCCAGCACTGATGCAGCCTCAATGCAGCTCCAAGATAAGGGCACAAATGTTTCCTTGCCTCGAGGAGGACTCCATGACTGCTTCCCCACCGCAGAATGCACTACAGCATGCTCCTTTGGCTTGGCTGCATCAGTGCTGGAAAGTTGGATAGGATTGGGCCCTTAGTTCTTTATTTGCTGAAGGTATATCCCACTTTCTAGGAGGTCTGGTCTAGAGGGTAGAGCCTCCATTTGTCTGAGGATAACATCCGCAAGTCGCCAGTTCGAGGCCACCGGCACCGTGCGACCTTGAAGCAGCTGACAAGCTGAGCCGAGTTATTCCATCTGCTCTGAGCGTGGGAGGATGGAGGCCAGAATGTTGCGACCAGATCAGAAAGAAACATCTGAATGTTGTGGTTTCTTGAACGATAGAACCTTCTTTCAAATTGTAAAAATCCCTACGGGGATTTAATTAGCCTGTCTATGTAAACCGCCTTAAATAAAGTCTGAGGAGAAATCTGAGGACCAAGAAAGGAGGTATAGAAATACCTGCATTATTATTATTATTATTTCTACTCCAGTTTTATGATGGCTATTGACCCACCTCAAGGGTCCTCTTTGGGGAACAGAAAAGTGGACATAAATATAATAACAAACGTGAAATCAGTAGAATCTAATGATGTGCCCAGTCAGTCCCATAGGTTTGGTGTGAACATTGCAATATCAATGGAGATGTGTGCTGTTAGGAATGTCACTCCCTCTTGCTAGATGGGGGGCACATCTATATAGGAAGTCGGTCTCCGCTATCTCAGTTATTCCATCCCACCATTAAAAAAAAAAAAAAGGAAAGAATGGAACTAACTGGGAGAGGCAAAATGACTGGGACAAGCTTTTATAGCAAACATTGAAAGGGCTTGGAACAGCAACCTTTCAACCTTTCAATGTGCAGTTTGGTTGATTGAATACAGCATTACCCAAAGTAGCAGAATTTTAATCACCAGACATATTTTGTGAATTACAGCAAATCATGTTGTAGTATATTTAAAAAAAAAACTTTCCATATTGCAACCCCCCACACACACGCACGCACTTTGCACTGAACTTTGAACACCATTCAACAGCCCTGCCTGTGGAGAGAGAAGTTGAGAAACAGCTAGAATATTAAATACCCCGTTATATGACTCCCTGAGGGATGGGCTGCTAATATTACACATTGCCACAACATTGCCCGAATGGTTTATTAATGGTAGGCAAACAGAGTGAGCATGACGTATAATGATAATAACAATAAATGTTATTTATACGGCAACTATCTCCCACAGCGCTCCAGGGGCCTCACAAAAATTCACTTTAAAAGGTTAGTGATGTAGTCGCAGCATCTGCCTGGTGCATTAGTGTAAAGGGAAAGCTAGCTAGCAGGATTTAGGATAGCCATTACTAGGACCATTATCTTACCCTGCACATGCCTGATCTTGTCTGATCTTGGAAGCTAAGCAGGGTCAGGCCTGGTTAGTACTTGGATGGGAGACCGCCTGGGAATACCAGGTGCTGTAGGCTTATACCATGATCTCGGAAGCTAAGCAGAGTCAGGCCTGGTTAGTACTTGGATGGGAGACCGCCTGGGAATACCGGGTGCTGTAGGCTTATACCATGATCTCGGAAGCTAAGCAGAGTCAGGCCTGGTTAGTACTTGGATGGGAGACCGCCTGGGAATACCGGGTGCTGTAGGTTTATACCATGATCTCGGAAGCTAAGCAGGGTCAGGCCTGGTTAGTACTTGGATGGGAGACCGCCTGGGAATACCAGGTGCTGTAGGCTTGTACCATAGCCTTTCGAGACTGAAGGTTGCCAACCAGTCAGACTCATTGAACTTCCCTCCCCATTCTGAGTTTATGTCTCCATTTTTTGGTCCCCCATCCTCCTTGAGCTGCCTAGGCTTTGGTCCGTCAAGCTACTATTCCTTCCTATTGCCCGCCAGTGGTGTAGCTATAGGGGGGCAGTGCGGTAAGTACCGCAGGCAGTTCAATGTGCTGTGTAAGCGGCCCCTCCCACTCCCCATTGGAGCCATTCTGGGCAATGACTGCAATGCGCAGGAGTGCAGAGTGTTCCTGTGCATGGCTGTCCCTGTCTGGTATGGCTCCAATGAGGAGCGGGAAGGGCTACTTACATGGCACGTTGCAGCGCCTGCAGTACTCACTGAGCTGCCCCCTGTAGCTATTCTATTGTTGCCCACAACACTTCACCACCTCTAAAATGTTACCAAAAAGGGCTGTTATGTTTAAGGGAGTTATTATATTACCCTTTTGGAAACTTTAGGACCTTAGGCTGGATAGCAAGACAGCGTAAAGCAAAGAAATCTCTTGTTTAGCTTAAAGAGGAGACTGGGAGGAAGGTAACTTTCAATCAAAGGATTATATTTTTTTTGCAAAAACACACAAAGGTAAACATAATACACATGGAAAATGGTAAGTATATGTCTACTTGAATCCTAGTACTTGGATGCAGTGTACCTAGCTTTACGATGGCTGCATGTGCTGTGTATTTGGTGTATCCGATAAGGAAACCGAAAAGGATAGGTTGTAGGGAAGGATTTTAGGGGTCCCTGGTCTGCCTAACCCCGTTTGCTAACTAAAGATGGGGGAAGAAGGGAAGAAATAGGTAGGATGGAAGGGAGAGAGTTTTAGACGCAAGATATATTTACTTGTCCCGGGGAGCAGTTGGGTGGGAAAGAGTCCTATGAAGGACCACTCCCTTGGGAGGGCAGCCAGAGAGAGAGCATGTGCTCGGAGCTTTCTCTTAAAGGGTTGTGTCTGACCTGGAAGCTGACCTAGAATGACCGGAAGAATCCCAGAGCTGTGCACATGCTCAGTATACACAGTAGGACACGTGGCGCATGCAAGAACATGATGACTGGGTATAAGCTATGACTGGGGGAGGGAGGCAGTTTGCATAAGGAGTTTAAGAGCGATAAAGCTACAACAATAGAACAATAAGAACATAAGAACAGCCCCACTGGATCAGGCCATAGGCCCATCTAGTCCAGCTTCCTGTATCTCACAGCGGCCCACCAAATGCCCCAGGGAGCACACCAGATAACAAGAGACCTCATCATCAGATAACAAGAGACCTCCTAACAGATAACCAGAGACCTCCTCATCAACAATAGACTTCTTTCTCCGGAGGTGCGTGCTTGTTTTGCATAATCAGGAGACATTCCTTGACTGGAGGAGGGGATGTAATCACCCTGAGCTTTGCTAAACTTGTGACTTTTACCAGGGCCTTGGAAAAAGTGTACTGGGGGAAAGGGTGTATTTTGAGGTTTTACCTGCATGAGTTTTAGTCCATAATATATATACAAAATCACAACTTGGAAGGGAAAAGGAGATTTTCACGTAACAATTGAGACTTGTTTCTGAACAAACATGCTCAGGATTGTGATACGTGAGTAAATAAGTATGAACCTGCCCAGTTACTAAGACCTCTGAGTGTCAGATTTGAGTGCCTCAACTTCTGAAGTGGGGGCTTCTGGGGTATGGCCTCCTTGGTTGTGGCACTCCACTGCCTTATCGGTTTGCTGGTGCCAAATCTGATGTCGTTCAGGTACCAGGGCTTTCAGCAGTTTGAATGGCTCTTGAACAGGAGTATTTTTACGAGTGGCTCTTACTGATGCAGTCTGCTGATACTGAAAATAGGTGCTATTTTCTCGGTCTATTGCTTTTCCTGTTCTTTATTACTCTTGTATTTTTATTGTTAAAATGTATGTTGCAAGTTTTCATGAGACTGTTCTATTGAAAGAGAGGGTTAAAAAATGCTTAAAACAACCATGACTTGATCAACATATCACTTGTGCCACAAGTGGCATGGGAAAATGAGGTGTGTGTGTGGTGGGGGGGGAACATGTTGGGAGAAGGAGAGCACAAGGGCTCAAGAACGCAAACCTGTGGCTACAGCTACATTCCTGCCTGCATTTCCAAGCTCTTAGAGACAGAACTTCTCCAAGTCATCAAGAGCCTGTACGAGTTGTATCATCTGCATCAGAGTGACACTACATCATGTTCAGGACTTGACTTGTTGCACACTTGCCAAAAATATGGGGACCACCACATGGGGAATTAATCCCAGGGACTGACCTGTCACATAGTATTGTAGCGGGGAGGGCATCTGCTTATGGAAGAATTATTGGGTGAGTGTACTGTTTAGTCATAAACCACTGCTTTTATACAGACACAAGTATAATAAAAAGAGATATCAATCAAAGTGCATTCATAGCAGTTTGAGACACTTTTTGTCCTGTTTTGACCCTGAGTGCTGCTCTACTCCTGCCAGTCAACGATATGGACCAGGGTCAAGGAGACACACACTGAGATACCACCAAGACATAGGTTTTCTTTTGCTTTGTACTATGGAAGGGGAGAATTTGGCATGGGATTGTCTTTTAGAGCAGCAGTCCTGTGCACTTCTTATAACCTGCAGTTCTGCTCTCATAACCCTCTCCCCTCTTTTTTTTGCATCCTTGAAGTGTGAAGATTAAAGATCTGAAGGGGACCTCCATTCTTCACCTAAGGTAATCCAAATTCTACCTGAAATAGAATTGCAATGGCAACAGAAGCACAACATAAAGTTCAGGATTGTTTAGATGGCTGCCTTCATTTAGCTGAAAGAGCTCAGCTGTATGAATCTCCTCTTTAACGCCCCCCCCCCAAGTAAAAACCAATGTGACCTTTTGCTGTTAATAAATAGAATATACGGAAACTAGCCGAGCTTAAAATTACACTTTTAAAAAATATTCATCCCCTGGGTATAAAGCCATGCCTAACTATTTTTGGATGATGATGTTCTTAAATTTAAAAGGAGAGAGAGAGAGAGAGAGAGAGAGAGAGAGAGAGAGAGAGAGAGAGAGAGCCTTGTACTTGGATTGATCAGACTGCTGGGGAGCAGAAACCTCCCCTCCCTCATAGATAAAGTAGGCAAGGGAGACGGTTAGCCTGGACCTCCTGCTAGTTTTATAATGCCATATCTTTTATTTAATAGATGAGGAAGCATTCAAACTGCCAAGGATCAGACTGTTTCCAGAACTGCCTCCAATATGAACCTGCTCAAGCATTGAGCCCCCTGTCAGAATCCCAAGCCTGCCTTCCTTACATTGATAGGACCCACATTAAGAGCATATGAACAGAGTTTCTTTTTACCTTCAGTAATCATATGCTCTGACATTTCACAAACAAAAATAGGGGCCGCTCTTCTGTCAAGAATCGGTGCCTGAGGGAGCCCAACATCACTCATGGAAGACTCTGCTCCTCCATATATGTAGGCTGGACATTCATTCCACAACTGCAGGACTTCCACCGGTTTAAAAGATAGGACGGCTTTTGTTGTTGACAAAAATATCCTAGAAAAATATAGCTGTTCACACCAGAGATGACCAACAATTAAAAATATTCCCCAGGGAGCAAAATGGCAGTCAAATTGTGCTTGCAATGACCTCCTCGATCTGAGGTATATGAATGTATTGAAAATATTTGTATCTCAGCAGGAAGGTACTCATGGTGGCTAACAACATATTCACACAATAAAACAGAATAAAAATGGCTTCAGTATAAGCCAGTGATTTTCAACCTTTTCCATCTCATGGCACTAAAATTGTCAAGACACACCATCGGGTTTTTGATAATTGCCAAGGCACACCATGCTGCCAATGGGGGGCTCACATCCCCATTGGTCTGACTAATAAATGACTTTCCCCCAAATTCCTGTGGCACACCTGTGAACCACTCACGGCACACCAATGTGCCATGGCACAGTGGTTGACAATGGCTAGTATAAGCAAAATGACAACATTAAACAGGATATGGTACCAGAAAACAAAATAAAAATGGCAGAATTAAGAGGAGATGGAACAGGGGATGTCCCACCCTGAGCAGCAATGGTCTGACAGCATGTGACGTTATGCAATGTACGAGATGTCATGTGACATCACTTCCAGGAAGCCCCAGGAATGCACACGCTCATAGCACTAGCTGGGACTCACAGATGCTGCTGTTTGTGCTCAGGTGGCAGGGGTTCCTGAGGCTTCCTCACTCTGGAAGCAACAGGAGCAAGCTTGTAGCAGTGCCTGGGGTGAAACAGCCACAGATACCGTGAGTGCCCAGGCAGGCAGGTGCGCCCGTTGCTCCCTGACTCAGGAAGTGATAGGAGTGTGTTTGTACTCACAGGGGCAGTGACAGCAACTGTTACCCTGCACATGCCCGATCTCGTCTGATCTTGGAAGCTAAGCAGGGTCAGGCCTGGTTAGTACTTGGATGGGAGACCGCCCGGGAATACCGGGTGCTGTAGGCTGATACCATAGTCTTTCGAGACTGAAGGTTGCCAACCAGTGGTGCCTAGGGCTGCAAATGGCGCCCAGGGCTTGTGCCCTGACTTGTCATATCCTGAAATCCACCACTGGGTCCCAAGCCATGCAGGACTTTAAAGGTCAAAACCAGCACCTTGAACTGCACCTAGAAACAGACCCGTAAACAGTGCAGCTGGTAAGTGCTCACCATGTCGCTTGCTGGCCAAAAATTGTGCGACAACATTCTACACTAGTTGACATTTCCAAACAGTCTTCAAGGGCAGCCCTATGCACGGATGTGCAGATCCACTGTGGCCTCTTTGACTCAATGCCATAGGCAGATCAACAGAGAGGGAGGGAGGAGGTTCCCAGCTCGGCAAGGTGGGAGGGGATGAATAGTGAGAGTGAGGGGATAGAAGTGGTGGGTAGGTGGGTGCACATGCACATTGCCTGCAGCAGCTCGAAGGCTTACAACCCACTCCTTTGCAGCTCTACTCCAAAGTCTCAATCTCTCATTGCTGTCAGTGGGGATTTGCCCCAGGTGACCGTGGAGGAGGATACTAGTGAACTGCACATTCATTGTTCCCGAGAAAAACTCCCAAGTCCCAAGTCACTTCTGGTTTCAAGACATGGGCAATTTGAGTCCACACGAGTCAGGGAAAACACGTGTTTTGAGACACGAGTCTTTCAAGTTGAGTCACCCATCCCTGGTATTTCAACAGTGATTACCTTGGTTGTTTTAATCTGAAAGTTTGCTCCCATGTTTGAGGCCTGCTTTTCATTGATATGCTTGACAGGAGAATAGCTGGGGGGGGGTAGAAAGTATTGCAGACGCCACAACATTCTGTGTAACCAGTCCCTCGGTTACACAGCACTTGCCATCGGAGCCAAAATGGCTTTGACAGCAAGTGGGATGGGGCATTGTGGCACCTGCAATACTTAACGCGCCATCCCCTCTGTATCCATGCTATTGATGCTCGGCAGGCAGGCCTTCTCCATATCTGTGAATATCTCCCAGTCACTAAGGATAGGGGGCTGCTCGAATGGAGGAAAACTAGCCCCCCAGGTGTCAGCCATCACATTCTTACTCATTCTAATCACCGTAATTGTAACATGACCACAAGCGTGAGATGAGTGGAGGGAAAACCAGGAAACAAAGGCTACCTCTGGGCAACAATGCAACTTCATTTAACCTTAACAGACCAAGCAGTGCTATCATTTCTCCCCGGCACTCTGGTGCGAATCTGGTGTCAGGACGGCTTCTCATTTGCAATGTATGACAATTTTCGCACCTGAAAAGACACTGCCACAAGTCAATAGACTATAAATTGCACTTGGAAATGGAATCGCCTTAACTAAAGCCTGCCTGCTTTGCCCAGGAGGCCTCCTGCTGCTGCTCTCTCCCTTCTCCTCCCCAAACCTCCCCCCCACCCCCAATCTTCCTCTTAAAAATGTGTAGGTTTAGATGTTTGGTCAATTTACAAGACATTTGTGACGTCATGTAGATGAGACTTCGCAGACCCACGTATACCCATTGGGGCCACTGTGGCTCTCCCCGGGGTAAGGGGAATTTTTTCTTGCCGAGTCCAGTCAAAGGGGGCAAGGGGTGGAGCTAGATTCAAATCTTGTGGATTGGCACATCCTTGCAGCGTATGGTTGATGTTATTAGGAGCTTTAACCGAGGGGATCTTAAAATGTCACCAGTTAAGGCTCTGTTGGGAGGTGCTGATTCAAGCTACTTGTATGTAAGGCCTTCACAACTCCTGAGCCACCAAGCTACACAACCCACCAGAGATGGTCCAAGATATAGTGGTATCTCAGGCAGAAAAGCCAAATGGCACCCCATTTGTCCTTTATTGTCCAATATTGGACAAATGGACCTACTCCATGCTTGACCACAGCCCCATCCTTGCAGCATTGGGCAGACAGCAAAAATGGGACATTCATCGACTTAGTAGTCAATGATGTGCTACTGGGATTTACACCACCAGTTCTAGGGAATTTGTGAAAATGGTTTTCAGATCCCTGCAGAAAGCAGAAAGGTATCTATACATTACTGAAAAATCAATGATCTAACAGGCAGCCTGTGCCCATGATGTTCAGCAGAAAAATATGCTAACGTCCGGGTCATCTCATTGGAAAACGCATTTATCATGGTTTCCAGGATAGCCGCCATAGCTTAGTGCTTCATCATCACAGATGCTTCTGGACTTCCTTGAACCATGCTCCAGTAATGACCCCATAAAGATAGCCATTTTAGTTTATTGTGGTTCTCCCTCCCTCCTTCCCTCCCTCAAGAGAGCCAACCCTGGTTGCTGAGCAGTTTGAAAATGCTCTATACTTTGTTGACCTGGGTTAAAATGTATTTATTTATTGAAATGTACATCTGGCACTGTTCTGAAGAGCCAATGCAGACAACACTGAAGAGAAGCATAAAGTTCCATTTAAAAAGATGAAAAATGCAATCGCATTAAAATATAGTTAAAGATTCTACCTCTGTGCTTGTGATTTGTATAGATAGGTGTACAAACACACACATGGGAGCACGAGCATTTCAAACTTCCTTTCCCAGCTATAGACCCATGGAAGGTTGGGTGTACCTCCAGAACGGAAGAAGTGGCACATGGGAAGTGGCAGCATAAGTCGAAATTGGTGGAAATTGGAGGTAGTGGGGATGCTCTTTCTTGAAAGTGTTAGAACACTTTTCTGCCATTTTAGTTCTGAGCAGGATCAACTCCCTGAAACTGCTTTATGACCTCCCCCCCCCCTAAAAGGGGACACACACACACACCTGCAATCCACTTTCTGTTTTCAGTCCATCGGGTAATGACAGGACAACTGCCCAACAGTGGGCAGGTCTACTCAGAAGTAAATCCCATTGCCCTCAATGGGGCCTACCCCCATGACAGTGTGCATAGGTTTGTTGCCTCAGTGTTGCATGTAGTGTGGCTCTGAGAGAGGTGAAGTGGTTTGAGGAAGGTGTCACTTTCCATGTTACATGCACGTTCCCTTTGTCCCACGGTCACCTCTCAGCAAATCAGGCTCTGCATGCCTTCTGAATAGTGCACACAGCGGCATCACCTGTTTGCTGGTGGTAAGAGAATGGGCTGACAGTACCCGCTTTGAGCAGCGGCCATCTTTTCACCATCAGCTTTTGGAAACAACTGAACAGCTGTTGCTTGCTTGCCTTGAGCCTTGCTCTGGTCTACCAGCTTTGAGGACACATCTCTTCCTTGCTGTTATGGCTGTATCCTGATCCATGACTGTATATTCACATTATATATATGTGACTCTTTCAAGCCCCTTTCTGTCTCCGTTACTGGTCTCTCCAAGGGGAAATGCCTTCAGTAGGGGGAAGAAGAGGTTGCTTCACCCCATCTCCTCATGACAGGGTCAGTCTTAGGGCAATTTGACCAAATTGGGTCCCATGTCTGGAGGTGCCCCACACTGGAGTGGTGAGCCACAGGCAGCACCTCACTCTGTAGCTGACACTCTGGCCTGGAATCTTCCATGCTGAGGCATCATGAGGAGAGTGTGGTGAGCAGAGCATTGACTCAGGATGGCCCTCCCTACCACGCCTGGGTCTGATTGGCTTGAAATTGCCCCCCTTCGAAAGAGTTGGCAGTGATGTCACTGCCGGGTGCCTTATCAGTGCTAGTCATCTTGGTGCATGCTCCCCCAAAATGTTTTGCATTGTCCCCTTCAGTTCCTAAGACTGGCCCTGCCACACAGGATATCCACCTAATCCATCAGCAACCTTTGTAGATCCTGGGTCCAGACCTGCCATGCAACAGGTATTTGGATGTGGCCCCCTTGAATTCTGGTCATTGCCAAGTCCCACAGGGTGGACTCATAACATCATCCCATCCACTTGCTTCCTCGGGAGCCTTCTAGAAATGTCATGCTATGGGCAGCCTTTCTTTCTGCCCACTTGCCGCCAAGCAAACAGCAATATCATGTGGAAGCAGAAAGGTGCAAATGAAGACAAGTACATTGAAAAATGTAAGCACCTTGCATTTAAACTACTGCCCTGTAGGGAGAACAAGCTTTCTGTCTCCAACCAGTACCTTAATATACTGAAGATAACATACCCTGGATCAACGAGCTATATATCTTGTGATCCATATTGATTCCAGCCACGTGACGTGTCCTCTGCAAAAGATAAAATTGGTTTAATGCTATCTTTTTTTTTCTAATCCACTTCCAATGATACTTAAGCATGCAAAGAACATGGCCGCTCCTCCCCCCCCCTCCGGCCACAGTTGGAAAAGCAGGTCTAGACAGCTGACGATAAAGGACAAGGGCTTCTTACTGCCTCATCAATACTTTGATACCGCTGGGCTAATGGAATCCTGTGACTTTCTGTTCTCATTGATAAATGCAGATGAAGTGGACTTTGATGAGTGGGAAATACTTCAGGGCTACAGCTATAATTACTAATGACTCCACAGAACATAGCCTCTGCTCGACAGATTTGCCTTTTGAAGACAAAGTACGTCCTGCATTAGACTGTCTTATTAAGAGCCAAAGCCCTTTCTTCCTGACTCACCTGTCAACGGAAGGCAAATTTGTAGGGTCTCATCCGTAGAGCCAAAAAGTCTGATAGTCCTCATCTCCAGAACGGACAAGTGGAACAGACTCAGGCAGAAGATGTGGGGAGGGGACTGCAACTTATACATGCTTTGCGTGAAGAATGGCTCAGGCTGAGTTTCTGACATCTCTAGGTAGGGTTGGGGGAATTCCCTTTCTGACATCCTGTAGATCTCCTGCCAGCCCATGTAGACCAGGGGTTCCTGACCTTTAGGAGCTCGTGGACCGCCAAAGCAAAAACTGGAATTATCATGGACCACACAACTCTCCTGCACACAAAAAATACAATTAAATCTGTAATAATTAGAGAATATTTAATACAGATTTATTATTTCTAGAAGAGATTTCTGGACTGCTGGTTTTGTTGTCAACTGTGGCTGCAGGTGGTCCATTCTCTGCTCTCTCTGATGGTCCATGGGGAAGCATCTGTCAAACAAGCGCCCCCCCCCCAAAGACTACCAGAGATGGTGGAGAATGGATTGCCCACAGCTGCACATAACACTTAATTGATGGCTATAGACTGTTCACCATCTCTAGTGGTCTGTGGGGGAGTATTCACTCAGTGAGATGCTTGAAGTGATCAAAGGTGATTTATTTTCTGAGATCTTGCCAAACCACTTTTCAGGGTCTCACAAACCACCTGTGGTCCCCGGACCACAGGTTGGGAACCAGTGATGTAGACCAGGGGTGCCCAAACCCCGGCCCGAGGGCCACTTGTGGCCCTTGAGGGCTCTCAATCCGGCCCTCAGGGAGCCCCCAGTGTCCAATGAGCCTCTGGCCCTTCAGAGACTTACTGGAGCCCATGCTGGCCCGACGCAACTGCTTTCAGCATGACGACAAGTATTCAACCTTTCACCTGAGCTGCGGGACGAGGGCTCCCTCCACTACTTGCTGTTTCACATCTGTGATGCATCAGTGGCAGTGAAGGAAAGGCTAGCCTTGCTTTGTGCAAGGCCTTCTATAGGCCTTGAGCTACTGCAAGACTTTCATTCATTCATATAAGTTCCATCTCCAATAAATTCATTTATGTAAATTTATTCAAATTTTAAATGTAAATTAATTCTTTTTTTCCCTGGCCCCCAACACAGAGTCAGAGAGATGATGTGGCCCTCCTCCCAAAATGTTTGGACACCCCTTATGTAGACCATCAAACTTGTTTCATACAGCGGGCTAAATAGCACTTGTGATGCCTACTGAGATCTGGAATGATTTCATTAAGCTGATGATGACCAGAAATTAGTACTTTGTTCTCACTTAGGAACTCATGAGCTGCAAATGACAGAAGAGAAAATGTGCAAATCTTGATCGTATTTTCAAGATATGGGAGATCCCTATTAACATGCAGGCTGCCCTTTCCAGCAGTGATACCTTAGAGCAACTGCTGATACCTGAGAGCAACTCAGATACCTGAGAGCAACTGCTGATACCTGAGAGCAACTCAGATACCTGAGAGCAACTGCTGGTGGTGCTGGTAAAGCCTGAGGGACAGATAAAGAGCTTCTGCAGGTCTCATCCAGCCCACAGACTTTATGTTTGACACCCTTGTTGTAGACAACACAGATACTACTCTCTGTCCCATCAATATGGGAAATTGGATGGGTAGGTAAAAGTGACAAAGGCTTCTCAATGATGGCTCCAAATTTTTGGAATGTCCTCCCCAAGAAGGTCCATTAGGCCCCCTACTCTTCCTGTCCTTTGACATGTTTTCAAAACATTTTACCAGTTGATATTTAACTGTCTGTTACTGTGACACAACTACATTGTATTACATCTTTTTTTAAAAACGCTGTTCTGTTGTCTAGTTCAGGTTGTCTTGTTTTTCTCTTTTTTAAAAAAAAAAAAATTGTTATTGCATTAATTTATGTTGCATTGATTTATGATTCATGTCTATTCACTGTTCTTGGTATATTTATGCAGAAGAAGGGGTTGTAAATAATAAAGAACATATTAAATTATCAATTAAATTTTGCCATCTCTGTATAAACCATGGCAAAGCTGAGAGTCACTGCTTCTCAGGGGCAAATGCTACAAAGTTTTTGCAAAGTTAAACCCCTGTTTCCCAAGGTGAAGGTGCAAAAGCATTGAGAAATTCAAATAAAATAACAGCTCCAATAATCAGGAGAATGTATAAAAAGGAAAAGATTACATTAAATTAATTGGCTGTGCAAAAAAAAGTCACAGAGGTTAAGGAATAGCTCTTTAAAAATGAGATACCTTCAAATTATATTTCAGAATTTTATGCTTATTGTAAAAAAAGAACAAGTCTTCCAATTATGCCAACAACAATTCATTAACTTGACATCAGGATTTCTTGAAAGATTGAAATCGCAGTAAAATCCTTACCAGGCTTGAATGCATCATCAGGAATTTATGAAAAGTACCACTCTATGTCTGACTTGAGATTTAGGTGGCCCGATGCTGGGATGAGGCCTGCTGGGTTGGTACTCTGGTGGTTCAACATGCACCCGCTGGGTGAGTTGGTTTCTGCTTTGCGAATGCCATAAAGCATCCTCCATTGGTGTAACACAAGCTACGCCAGCAGGGAGGGTGGATAGGATTGTAGGCATATCTTCTCAGAAATAAGTCTAATTGAGTTCAATTGGAGTGGACCTCAACAGGTGGGAAACCCTGGCCTCTGAGCGGCCTGCTTGGAAGCAGGCTGTGCAGCACGGCCTTTCCCAGTTTGAAGAGACACTTGGCCAACAGTCTGAGGCAAAGAGGCAAAGAAGGAAGGCCCATAGCCAGGGAGACAGACCAGGGACAGACTGCACTTGCTCCCGGTGTGGAAGGGATTGTCACTCCCAAATCGGCCTTTTCAGCCACACTAGACGCTGTTCCAGAACCTTCATTCATAGCGCGATACCATAGTCTTTCGAGACTGAAGGTTGCCAACTAACTGGAGTTACTCCCATGTAAGAGTGTGTAGCAGTGTTTCTTAAACTGTGGATTGGGACCCACTAGGTGGGTCATGAGCCAATTTCAGGTGGGTTCCCATTCATTTCAATATTTTATTTTTAATATATTGGACTTGATGCTACCATGGTATGTGACTGCATTCTGCATTTGGGTGAATGTGACAGACCTGTTAACAAGCTACTGTGTATATTCTTAGTAAATGGGACTTACTCCTGGGTAAGTGTGGGTAGGATTGCAGCCTAGGATTGTTAAAAACTTCCTGCCTGCTGATGTCACTTCTGGTCATGACATCGCTTCCAGTGGGTCCTGACAGATTCTCATTCTAAAAAGTGGGTCCCGGTGCTAAATGTGTGAGAGCCACTGGTGTATAGGATTGCAGCTTGAGGCTCTGAGCAGAGAATCAAGATTTCCCAGTTCCCAGTCCCAGAAGGCCTTACCCCTTCTGCCCCACCCTGACTTAACAATGTATACTGGCCCCATTTGCGTGCAACACTTTCACAGTAGCAGAGAGCCTGCCCAGGCCACAGATGACTGCCGCTTTAACTCACACATGGGCTACCATGTGTGGGAGGTGCATTGAAATGTGACTTTGTGCACATGGCCAGCTTACACGGGTAAGAGCTTTTTCTATGGCCTGCATCCCATACAAACCAGACTTAACAAACAGCTGAGGAGGAGCCCGGATTATTATTTTAACTTAAGTGAAATAAGGAGTGAAGGTAGCGCCCTCCAGCCTAAAAAATAAAGGTCAACAAATGGGGTGGGGGGGGGGAGGAGAGAAAGCCAAAACAAGAAACTGTGCTGAAAGAGAAGGGAAGCTGCTATTTTTCTCTAGGCGTTTGATCCGATTGACGGCCCTTGTCTGAACTTACTAGTCATTTGCCGTTTCATTAGCTGCCAGGTTTTCAATTTCTGCCTCTTGGAAGTTACACCGCTTTGAACAAGTCCCCACAGTAATTGAATTTGCCACCGGAATAGAACACTGGAAAATTTCATTTTCTTCCCGGCACGAAGGCAAGCGGGACATCTATTCCTGCTGGACTCCCTTCCTCTCCCCTTCTTTTTCCCAGCCCGCTCTTGTGTTTTCTGATGACCCCCTCCACCATACACAAATATAAAAATCACAGAAAGGGGTGCAGGAGAGAAGGGGGAGAGCGAGATGGGGAAGGCCGTTCCCCTTCAAACGATTGCCAAGTGCATCAGCCTGGCCGTGTTGCAATTTCCTTCTAAATGCCTTCCACAAATAATGGTTTTCAAAATGAGCATTAACAGGCTTGATTACACGAAATTGTCCTTTTAATTTACACCAGTATTCTATTGATCACACAAGTGCAGATTAAAGTGTTCAATGAAGCCCATGATGAGGTATTAAGCAGCTAAGGGTCCTCCAGGGGCCGCCAGGGACGGCCAGGAATATGCTAGAAGTGTACAGTTATTTCCCCATAATGAAGTGGCACTATGCGAAGGCATGAATCGCTGGCAGGAAGAATAGATCGGAGATGATGAGCTCTTCAAAGTCATTTCCCGCTCACTCATTCAGCCTCATGCCCAGCTCCTCTTGCGATTCTTCTACATTACTTGTCATGAAATGCCAGGATTTACTTAGCCAGCTGATGCAATTTTTATGACCTTATTGCTTTTTCACCATGGTAATAGTTTTGAATCAATTTATCAATCCAGCGGTGCCATCAGACATATTGCCCCGAAGATCAAGTCCAGGTCATTCCATCAATTCACTGCGGTTTACGAAGATAGAGAAAAAAAAAGCCAGGCCGTGGGGGCTATCAACTTCAGATGGTTTAGTAAACATGCCTCTCTCCCGCTTTAACTGCTTCACTTCTGACTTCAGATCTTCCTGCTCATCAAGAGCAACCACAAATCTCTTATTAGTGAGCTAGCCAGCGTCCGGAGAGAAGTGTTCCAGAATGGAGAGGGGCAAATGAAGCCGACAAATCTGTTTTGATCTCTTAACAATATATCATCAGTATGCCAGGTGATATCGTTTGATACCTTACCAATAAACCATTAGTATACCACAGTGGTTGCCAAACATTTAGCACTGGGACCCAGTTTTTAGAATGAGAATCTGACAGGACCCACCGGAAGTGATGTCGTGACTGGAAGTGGCATCATCAAGCAGGAAAATTTTTTATCAATTTTAGGTTGCAATCCTACCTACACTTATCCAGGAGTAAGCCCCATGGGCTATCATTGTTAAAAGCATATACTCAGCAGCCTGTTCGAAGTACAGTTCTGTCACATTTCCCCAAATGCAGTCACAAACCTTGGTAGCATCAAGTTTAATAGATTAAAAAGAAAACATTGAAATGAATGGGGGCCCACCTGAAATTGGTTCACAACCCACCTTGTGGGTCCCGACCCACCGTTTGAGAAACACTGGTGTACCACATCACAAGGATGGTCTCAGCAAGTGGCCTTAGGGCTTATGGTGTGACAATCTCATTGTAGCTAAGCAGGTTTTGATGTTGGAAGTGCCTAGGAACCATTGGTAGTCCAACGTGAGTTCCATGATCAAAGAACAGTGGGGTGTTAATGTAATAACCTTAGGGCACAATCCTATGCATGTCTACTTGGAAGTAAGCCTTATTGAGTTCCATAGGACTTGTTCTCAAGAGTGTTTTGGTTGGCAACCTTCAGTCTCGAAAGACTATGGTATCAGCCTACAGCACCTGGTATTCCCAGGTGGTCTCCCATCCAAGTACTAACCAGGCCTGACCCTGCTTAGCTTCCGAGATCAGACAAGAGTGGGTATGTGCAGGGTAACAGTTGCTGCCCTATAGGATAACAGCCTCATACTGCTATACGTACTTTCAGGGAAATAAGCCCCATTGAATATAATGGGCTACTTCCGAGTAGGCATGCATAGGATTGCGCTGTTAATCTATTGCCATTCAGAGTTTTATTTGAACACGAATTCGTTCCCCTAGAGTAGCATCTCAGATGTTTTGGTCTCTAGGGCCCTTTACATTCCTAACTGGACTGTTGGGGAGCTCTAGAGTGCCAGTGCATGCACTGAGTGGCACATCGCCAAGCAGACGGTGGTCAATTATGGTGTGCTGTTGGAGCCCTTGAAGGGATCTCAGGGAGCTCCAGAGTTCCTAGGAGCATACTTTGAGAAATTTTGCCCTAGGGCAAGCCATGACCCATCAAGTTGAATGGAGACCACCAGCCAGGGATTGTGGGCTACACGCACATTTTTGTACCCCCAGGAACACAGCAAGACTAGTTCTGCTGCCATACATGGTTGGTGGGTTGTGTTTGGCTTGGTGGGTTGCAACAGTTGCACAAACCTGTTTTGGGCTTGGAAGCTACTTTCAGTACCAACTCTAAACACTGGAATCTATTTTTGGTGTTTGGCTCATCCAGTCTCATCTTCAGAGCCAGTGAGGCCATGCCCTTTCTCCTATGCCTCTTGAAGTCGCCACCATCTATTTATCTGTTCAAACCTCTTTTTACAATTGAGATAGGTAAGATGCAGGGCAGGAGGTCTGGTCTAGAGGGTAGAGCCTCCATTTGCCTGAAGATAACATCCACAAGGTCGCCAGTTTGAGGCCAGTTCGAGGCCACCGGCACTGTGCGACCTTGAAGCAGCTGACAAGCTGAAGCCGAGCTATTCCATCTGCTCTGAGTGTGGGAGGATGGAGGCCAGGATGGAGTCCAGATCAGAATGAAACATCTGAATTGTTATGGCTCTTGAAAGATAGAGCCTTCTTTCAATTGTAAAAATCCCTACGGGGATTTAAATAAGCCTGCCTATGTAAACCGCCTTGAATAAAGTCTTGAATAAAGACCAAGAAAGGTGGTATATAAATACCTGTTGTTGTTGTTGTTGTTGTTGTTGTTGTTGTTGTTGTTGTTGTTGTTGTTGTTGTTATTATTATTATCCCCTACTCTCCAGGGGGAGAGTAACTGACCCACCTCACCCCAGCAGTGTCTTTTCTAGTGGCTGTCTGCTGGTGTTGCATCTTTTTAGATTGTGAGCCCTTTTGGGACAGGGAGCCATTAGATATTTGATATTCTCTGTAAACCGCTTTGAGAACTTTTTGTTGAAAAGCGGTATATAAATACTGTTGTTGTTGTTGTTATTATTATTATTATATAAGCACATTATTTTCTGTGTCTCTACCTCTAACATAAAAAGAATGGTACTGGATTGACCATGAGATAACCCTTATTCATGATGAGTAACAACAGAGAATATATCTTTGGTGCATTTTTGCTTTATTCAACAGTTTTTTTTTCGCAAGCATGACCTTATTCTATTAATGTTAAGTAGAATTAATTAAAGTCATCAGGGTTTGCCCACCCCGGCCACCCTTGGTGAAACATAGCTTGCGTTAAAAATAATAATAATTATGTATCCCATTGATTAATCTTTCCCGATCTAAATTATTGCCCGTCGCTGTGCTTGTCACTGTTCGTGTTATTTTTATGAGTCATTTTTATTAAAATATATAAATTTTAACCCACTCTGGAAATGCAAACAGCTGTTGTCCTCCTAATGCTGGGTGGTTATACCAAGAGTGGCATTTTTGAAATGGAAGATTTCGGCGGAGGTGGGGAGGGGGAAGGTTAAAAAAAAAGCAAACAATTTTTTAATATATAAAAGCAAAACCTCTATCCCAAGTTGATGGCTACTAGGAAAGCTGGGGCTCTGTGACTAAATGAAGGACTGTTCCACATATTACACAGTCCCTTATATGTAGTAGCATAGTTACAGGGGGTGGCTACATGGTGTGTAAGTGGCCCTGTGTAATGGCCCTGAATAGGACATTTCCATCGCTGCCCAGTATGGCTCCAATGGTGAGTGGGAGGGGCTGCTAACACAACACATTGCAGCACCTGCAATACTTACCAACGAAAAGTAGTTTAGATAGCTAAATAAATAAATAACTATTATTTTATAGGTGTCCCCACAGTATCATCAATATACCAGGTGCATCATCACGGTGCAAAAGAGAGCGACTAAGATGATTACGGGGCTGGGGCACCCTCCTTATGAGGAAAGGCTACGGCGTTTGGGCCTCTTCAGCCTAGAAAAGAGGCGCCTGAGGGGGGACATGATTGAGACATACAAAATTATGCAGGGGATGGACAGAGTGGATAGGGAGATGCTCTTTACACTCTCACATTACACCAGAACCAGGGGACATCCACTCAAATTGAGTGTTGGGAGAGTTAGGACAGACAAAAGAAAATATTTCTTTACTCAGCGTGTGGTTGGTCTGTGGAACTCTTTGCCACAGGATGTGGTGACGGCGTCTGGCCTGGATGCCTTTAAAAGGGGATTGGACAAGTTTCTGGAGGAAAGATCCATTACGGGTTACAAGCCATGATGTGCATGTACAACCTCCTGATTTTAGAAATGGGCGATGTCAGAATGCTAGATGCAAGGGAGGGCACCAGGGTAAGGTCTCTTGTTATCTGGTGTGCAACTTGGGGCATTTGGTGGGGCCGCTGTGAGATACAGGAAGCTGGACTAGATGGGCCTATGGCCTGATCCAGTGGGGCTGTTCTTATGTTCTTATACCATTCACTTACTGATCACCATTGCAGCAAGCTAGTGAAGAGGGAATGGCTGTTTAACTTGCTCCACCCTGAGACCACAGGTCAACATTTTAAATGGAACCAATAAACACCTCCTTGAGTGCAACACCAGGTTGAAACATTATGTATTCTATTAGATGAAAATGGCTTGTTGGTAGCTGCAGTTAGCTCTTAAATGAGGGACAAGCAACTGGAGCAAATTCTCTCCAAGGAAATGCTTCTCATTAACCTACGTCCTCATCCTACACCCAGCTTGGTCCCTACAGTCCCTGATACAGTGCTGTGCCTTCCTTGAGATCACTGCAGGAACTCCTGGGCATCAGGGTACCATGTGAGGAACACAGTCCTTGAACCTACATGAGTTTGTGGCATCAGGGTGAAAATGCTTTGGGTTAACCGCTGTTCAAATTTCAACTCTTATGGGCTTAATGCAGTGCTTTCCAAAGTTCATGTGGTCCCGGTGCCCTTCTTTCATGGCAGCCTTCCTAGCTAAGGAAGACATAGCTAAGGATTCTGGTGCCTGCGGTCAAAGAAGATTTTGGTGCAAACCCCCCCCCCCATACAAATGTCCACTGCAAAACTGGAAGCCCCTGTTTAAAGTTTCTGTGAACTCTTCTGAGAATTAGAAACTTATTCATAAAGCAGGGAATCAACTCAAAAGCAGGGGAATCGATTTGCCAAACAGGGAGCACAATTCCTTAAGCGAGAGTGAAAATTAAAAAAAAAAAATTAAATTAAAATCATTCCCCTGACTTGGGAGAGAGAACACCTTGGATCAAATTCATTCCCAAACCAGGGAATCAAATTCACTTGCAAGAGCAAATTATATGTCAAAGATCCCCTTGAGAGCCAAACCTTGGTGATTTGGCTCACAAATCACCAAACCATTGTTTGGTGGGAAGCCAAACCTTTGTGATTCAAGACTGGCATTCTAACCACTACACTACACTGGCTATCCAACTCCTGAAGCAAAGGAACCAATTCATAAAGCAGGGATTGCTTTGTTAAACATAGAGGACAATCCATTCTGTGGTGAAATCAAGCCTGTTTTTTGTATTGTAAACAAATTTCCTGCCTCTCTATGGGTAGCTTCTACTGAAATCTCTGCCTTTTGCTAGCTATATCCCCTCTCTTTGCGCAGGTTTTCACAAAGGCTTCCAGTGGCCCAGTGAGTTAATGTAGCTAGTAACTGTATTTGCTTAGTACAGGAACTGCAGGTTCTAACCCTAGCTGGTATCAGCAAATTATTATTAACAGTATTTATATATACGGATTACAAAATACAAACTTTGTAAATTAAAGGGGATTGCATCAGGCAGGGGTCATGATGCAATGAAAAAGTACTTTGAATGTGAAAACCACCAGACCTTGCTGGAGAACCCTGGGGAAATATGGGGAGGGGAGAGACAGATGGTGCCAGGAAGCTCTGAACTCCTGAGCAAAAACTGGAAGTTCCTGTTGGATGTTTCTGCTCAAAGGCTCCAGTGGATTCTGAGTCAGCTTGGAGCTCCGTGGAGCGGCGTGGAGCCCAGGGCAATTGACCCCCCCTTAGTAACACCACTGCTCCTGGGTGCAATATCTCACGTGATCCAAGATGGTGATACCTGAGAGAGCTGGGAAGAAATGGCCACTGGGGACACTCTGCAGTGCCCCTGGGAGTTCGCCACAGTGCCCACAGTTTGGGGACAAGCGGCTTAATGGAATGATGTGTCTTGGTTGTCTTTGCCAAGAACACCTAACTATATTTTGTGTTCTGTTTTTATATCCTGATTCACAAACGCCAAGCTATTCTATGTTGTGGAGTTCTATGTAGCAATCTGCTCTCACTGATGTTGACACTAAATGCTTCCTGATTTCCTCCAGAAATCTAAAACCGCACCCAGAAGTGGTATATGGGTTCCTTTCTCTACCTTCAGCGTAGGAAGAGAGGGAAGAGCCAGTATCTTCTGAGAGAATTCTAAATTGATGTCTTGTAATTTCTAAGGTAATTCAAATGCCTAATGAAAAGTCACTTGAGGCCAATGGGGGGGGGGGGAAAATAAATACATTGTTATTGATCATGCAATAAGGTATTAGGCTAATTTAATAAGCCTCTCTCAGAGATGTACTTAATTCACCAATATTGTCATTTCTGTGCAGTGGAAAACGGTTGCTGCTTTAATGTGTGTTCTGGAAGCTTGAGTGAAGTGCTTTGCAATTACAGGAGTTCAATACGGCTGCCTGGTCGTTGTCTTGTTTTCTCGGAGGCTGATTATTCTACGGCTCATACTTGGATTCTTAATTCTGATGGACTCTCAGATTCATTAATCCCTATATGACCCCTTCCCTTTTGTACACTCCCCCTTGATCAGCAGAATATTGCTATAAAGGCTGGCCTCAGTGACCGTCGCTGTATTCATGACAAAGACAACCATAGAATTATTGCCTGGTTACTAACTTCAGTTTGACCACAAGGGTGATGCATTTTGCCCCAGCTTTATACCACTTAAGACATTATACCTGTCCTCAAAGAATCCTGGGAATTTTTTGCCCAGTCTGATGCTCAGATTTTTCTTTCAGAAATTCCTTAGTCCATCTTCCCCTTTAAAATTAGAGTTCCCAGGGAAGAGGGGATGGTTGCTAAATCAGTTTAATGTTGATTACATGTCTACAGCTTCCACACAGCTGTCTTAGCAATGCATGCCAGACACACAATTCTTTGTTTCACAAACAAGGGTGTGGGCGAGTATAGTGGCATCACTAGGGTTCGCATCACCCAGTGCAGGAGGCCAGCGTATCACCCCTATGGTGGACTGTCTCTCATGCAGAGCATGGGGCAATGCACCGGGTAGCGGTCATGGTGGTGTAACATCGCCAGTCCCTGCTGTTTTTTTTGTTGTTATAACTTTTGACAGAATAGAGATATTTGGACAAGGTTTGTTTTGTTGCATTCCACATGAAATTGCACATCAATTGATATATAACATGATTATATTGTTCAAAAATACAAAGATTTTAAAAATTTTGGTGAGTTGTGGTGTTCCCCCCCATGCACATCGCACAGTGCGACTCACACCCCCTAACAATGCCACTGGGTGAGAGAGAGTGACTGAATGATCTGTGTTGATAAAGGTCCCATTGTTGTAAGGAGATAAGAAAGAAATGACCCCAGTGAATGTTAAGTGCGCAAGTCTTTGCTTGTGACGGAATCCTTATGAGATCTGTGTAGGGGCCTCTGAGTCTTCCAATGCGCCACCACACTGTGTGGATGAGACATGCTATAAGACACATGAATGAGGCGTTCACACTGCATTTCACATACCTTCTTGGTATTTTACCATTACCTATTCTTGTTTTTATTGAACAGCGATCTTTGGTATCATTTTAATTCATGGGTAAGCCACTTGAATAGGCGGGATCACTTTCTATCCAAAGAAAAGCAGGATAGACATGCACTACTCGTAAATAAATGAGCGAACCATTCTGATGGGTTGGCTCATTTTTTTAAATTCTTCTGTCAGCTTCCTTTGAGCAGCTTATGTTCAGTTCCTAATCAGAGTCTCCCCTTCAGGAAACTTTGCAAGCCAGCCCTGCTAGCTTCCCAGCACGTGTTGTCAGATATTCTGAGCCAGAGAACACAACTAGTCCAGCAGTTCCCAAACTATGGGTCGGGACCCACTGGTGGGTCGCTAGTTGATTTTTGGTGCGTCACCAAAGAGTGTTGGAAAGATCAGAGGCTACTCAAAAATCAGATACTGTAGCTGTTAAGTACCTTGCAAAGAGCTCAGCTCCTACAGCTTGCAAGCATGTGTAAATATAGGGAGATAAATCTTTGAGGGTCTTTTTTCTGCTTATCATGTATAAATAAAACTAAATATTATTTCTTTCTAGATCTCTTTTTTTGAAAAAAAAAAGTCTGGTGAACCTAGGTGGGTCCCAAAGGGGTGTCATTTTAAAAAGTGGGTCCCTGTGCTCAGTGGCGGACCTCTCCAGCCCTGCACCCCGGGGCAAAGTTCCATGATGGTGCGCCCCCACGGGATGCCACTGCCCCATGTGCAAATCCCTCCCCACTTACCTGGAGCGCATGATGCCTTCTGGGAATGCCACTGAGAAAATCCATTTTTTAAAATGTTTAAATGCAATAAATATAAACATGTTTTTGGTCAGAAACCTCTTACTATTTCAGAAATACCAGATGCCTCTAGTCCTAGCACAATTTTCCAGAAAAGAACAAGAGAATGAAAAAAACAGCCAAATAGCAGCCCAATCTTGAGCTGCCCAGCCTCAGCGGCACTGAGAATGGCTGCCGCCAGATCCTGTGCGCCCCAGGCTACTGTGGGCGGCACTTTCATCCCCTTCTCCTGGGTATGGTAAGCAGCCCCACAATGGGGCTACTCACTTTACCGCTGACCAAAAGGTTGGCGGTAAAGTAGAGACGTTTGTGTAGGGCGCCGAGCGAGTGTAGGGTGGAGTAGAGCTCCACGGACTCGCCTCCACCCAGCACTGGCCAGCATTGGGCTAGCACGGGCGGTAGCCTGGTGGTGAGGCTCACAAATGTGTCTTACGGCACGTTTGCAACAGTGCGCTGCGGCACAAAGGATGCCGCACTGGCACTGAGCCGAGGATTGGGCTCTAGGTCATTAGATAAGCTCCATCATTAGGTAGGTGATGCAGTGTAAAAGCCCACAGGTTTTCGTATAGTATATGCAGTGACAAAGACATGGGCTATAGCCCTGCACCCAGTTAGGATGCTGAAATCCTGCTGATATCAATAAGATGCCATGTAGTCAGTCTGCTAATTTTTTGCACCCAAACACAGCAAATGTGCATCGTTTTGTAGACACCCCAGATAGACATCAAAGGCTGTCTTCTGTGCATGGATATGATTTCACCAAGTGTTTGCGGGCCGCTCTTATACCTTATGGCCACTAGAGGCCACTGTGTCACCTGCCAAACTGGCTACCAAATGTCTTGCGGCTCTAGGACCGTCAGAGGAGGGCAACCCAGACAACAGCTGGATGGGTGGGAAAGAAAAAATGACAGAGGTAGCAGCATAGGAAAGAAAGTAGCAGGATATCGGTAAAGTATTTGGGGATTTCACTTAGGCAGGCTCCGTCCAGTCCTAAACTAGCCGGACTGGACTGTTTTGGGAAAAAAAGAAATCAGCAGAAAATAAAATAGACCAGTGGTGTCACTAGGGCTTGCATCACCTGGCGTGGGAGGTCAGTGTGTCACCCCCATGATGGATCCCCTCCCAAGCCATGGGTGGGGTAATACCCCAAGTGGTGGGCGTGGTGATGTACCATCACCCCACCCCGTTGGTTTTTTGGCTATACTTTTTGATAGAACATAGATATTTCAGCTCAGTTTTTAATTGCATTCTGCTGTAAATTATGCATTAAATGGTATATGATCGTATTATTCTGACAACCGTCATCTTAGCGATGCTCGTCACTAGTGGTATCACCCCCCCATGTGCGTCACCCAGTTCGGTCTGCACCCCCCACATCTCTCTAGCGACACCACTGAAATAGACACAAAGGGGGTTCTGCCCTCAATGCTTTGGCTGGTTATTTCAAATCAATATGTGATTCTTCTCTGTAGCTCTATAGCTTATTCTCTCCCCCTTTTTTCTTTCTCTTATCTTTCTCCTCTGCTCCTCTTCTATTCTTTGCTCTTCATTAATATAACCAATTTTTTTTTCTGAAGTACAACTTCTCTGAAGGGCCAGTACTTCCCTTAGACTTTATTTACAGGTTTTTGGCCTTTCTTCACCCTTGCATACAATTCAGGGCACAACTGTAACCAGGTCTACTCAGAAGTAAGTCCTAGTTTGTTCAATGATGCTTACTGTCAGGAAAGTGTGGTTAGGATTATAGCCACAGTTTCATGCCAAATCAAATTGGTGGTCTGTTACACTCATTACTGTCAGTAGCAGTTGCTCTAGCAGCCAGGAAACTTTCTCAGCCCTACTTGGAGAGCCAGTCTCCTTACTAGAAAGCTACAGATCTTCCACTTCCTTCTGCTTTCCTAGAGTCTTACCTGCCCTGCCTCTCTTTAGAGGAGAGCTGAGCCAATGGCGGTTAGACATTCTTCTATCATTGCCTGCCCTGACTCATTGTGACATCACAGCAGTTCAGCCAATCACTGCCAAAGACTTCATTACTACACTGACACTTTAGAATTCCTTCCTGAATTTGAGTAAAAGTTGTCAATTTGCATATATCTCAGTGAAACAGTCCATGCCAATTATGCATTGAACCATCACTTCTGGGAGAGGTAGCAATGCAACTGTTGTACAGGAAGCTCTTGATTAATGTGGTCTCAATCTGCATGTTATTTCAAAAGCATGCAGATTGAGACCACGTTAATCAAGGGCTGCCTGTACAACAGTTGCATTGCTACCTCTCAATTTGCAAATGAATTTGCAAACACAATTTGCAAATGAATACCAGAAGTCTAATTTGTGCTGCACATCTTGTAAAATTCATGTGTGCCATGGCTTGGAGATAAGTGCCAGGGAAGGTAGCAAAGTGACACTTCTGAGCAGATCATGAGATAGCGAGCAATCACTGGTGGTTGTCTCTTACAACAGGAAAAGTATGAAGCAGAAGCAGCAAATGGGTTTTTTTTCCTGGAATATAATGTTTCTGCCAGGTAGGTCAGGATGCACCATGTGCCTTCAGTGTTGGACTGAGTGGGCTTGGCCAACCTGACTTCCTTCCCCATAGAGGCAGAGCTCAAGCACTTGTTCTCAACAACTTGAGAAAGCAACTTGCTCCCTCAGCCACTGACACCATTCCTGATAGTATCCTTCAGCCTCCCCCTATGGGACAACAGAAGTCACTAGTCATCAGTGTAAGTGTTCAATGACTTTTTCAAGCCCACACTAGTTACACTCTTGGTTCCTTCAGTCTTGGTCTGTCTACGTTGAATGGCTTGGAAACACCTGACTGATGGAGCTATGAGAAAGTGCACCGTATCAGAGCCTGATATCAAGCACTATATAAGCACCCATGGCAGCCATTTGGGTGCACCATAAAAGGGAGAATGAGGCATAAGTCAAAATAAGCTAATTAATACATGGCTTCTAATTTTGAGCCTGAGAATCTATGACCCTGGCAACTGCATAGTGACCTCTTGTGGGTAGTTAGTAGATATTTTTTCCCTGCCTTGCTCATCTCATATCACAGTTGGGATTTTAAATTCTTTCCCAATTGCTGCATCACAGGCCGAGATTTTGGCTGTACCAAAGAGAAATTAGCCTGTCTGCCACTACAGAGGGATAATTTACGTGTTGCACATGCTGGCATCGTTGTAAACATCAGTGACTGGAAAGGCATTGAGGAAGAGTGACATGATGGTTCCAATCCTAGACAGAACTACTCAAGAGTGAACTTATTGGGTTCGATTGCATTTTCTCCTGAGTGCATATGTAAAGAACTGTAGGCTACATAAGATTCTGGAGGCAGGATTCTTTAACCACATTACGGGAATAAGTAATCCTTTTTTTTCCTTCTCTATTTTTTAAGACCCCAGGATGATCTTTGCCCAGCTTTGGAAAAGGGAACAAGGAGGGCTCCCTTGAAAGAGGCCTTTAATCAGTATTCCTTTTTGACAGCAGGGGCTGCAGCCTTGCCAAGACATTTTTTACTATGAAGTTAGTTCAGCATCAAAGCCCTAAATGATGCATACGATTTCATGGCTAGCCCCCTGGTTTCAATGTTATGACTGATCAGTGGCAGAAGAAATGTCTTTTCATTTTGCTGAGAGTGCACTGAGTCATAAGGTGTGGAAATAAAACCACACACACACAAAAACACACACACACACACAGTTTTTCTTCTTTTCCTTCTCCACTTTTCTTTAAACACATCTGTCTATATAAAGAATTTTTCTTCTACTCTGAAAACAGGATGCAGTTATAAAGTCCCCATCCCTTGCACACTTGGTCACCATATTTCATAGCTATAAATTGGAATAAGTCAGAGGTTCTCAAACTAGGGTGCCACGGCATCCCAGCCTGAGAAGCCCTGTCTCTGCCCCCCAAGGGGTGGGGCGATGGAGAAGACATCGACAGAATCCCCAGGATCACACTGGAGTTGGGATCAAAGGGTTAAAAAAAAACAACAGATAGCGGAGCTGGCCTCTGGTTGGTGCAGGGAGCTGTGCTGCGTCTCCCCAGAGCTTCCCATGCCTCAGAATGTCTTAAAAAAAGCTATCGTGACTCACTTCCGGTTTCACAATTGCAAACTGCAAGTGGGTCACAATAACTTTTTAAAGACATTCTGAGACAGAGGGAGCCCTGCAAAGGTGTCCATGGGACTGCCTGCATCCCCTGGAAGTCAGTGCTGCTACCTGTAAGTAAAAAAAAATGACAACTTTGATCTTAGCAGCAGTGCGATCCCAAATGACTTGCCGCGGTTCCCCAAACTCCAGAGAGTTTGGAAACCACTGGCCTAAGTTATTATGTCTGCAATCATATGCACTATTACCTGAGAGTAAACCCCTTTGAACATAGTGGGTCTTACTTCTGAGGAAACAGGCATATGCTTACCTTGTTCAAGCCCAATTCTGTCCAGGGTTTATAGTGGTGCACTTTGAGGGCACGATTATTTTGAGATGCAAAATTATGCAGGGGATGGATAGAGTGGATACTGGGATAATCTTTCTCATCTCACACAGCACCAGAACCAGGGGACCTTCACTTAAAACTGAGTGTTGAGAGAGTTCAAACAGACAAAAGAAAATATTTCTTTACCCGGTGTGTAATTAGTCTGTGGAACTCCTTGCCCTAGGATGTGCTGATGGCATCTGGCCTAGATGCCTTTAAAAGGAGATTGGACAGATTTATGGAGGAATAGTCCATCACAGTTTTCAAGCCATGATGTGTATGTGCAACATCCTGGTTTTAGAAGTAGGCTACCTCAGATTGCCAGGTGCAAGGGAGGGCACCAGGATGCAGGCCTCTTTTTGTCTTGTGTGCTCCCTGGGGCATTTGGTGGGCCGCTGTGAGATACAGGAAGCTGGACTAGATGGACATTTGGCCTGATCCAGTGGGGCTGTTCTTATGTAGGAGGGGGAGGATCTCAGTAGCTATGTCACATGCTATCCCCCTTTCTTTACCCGGAGTGGTCCCTGAGTCTCCTCAGACTTAAGCCTATTTAGGAGACCCACTGGAGGTAAGGAAAAGTTTTGCTTACTTCTTGTGGATCACCTGGTTGACCCCATAATGTGCAGTTCATACTCCATCAGTGGTGCTGCATGCTATGGGCTGGCAATAACTGTGAGAGATATGGTAGGTATGAGAGATATAGTGCAACATTTGTGCACTTTGTTTTTCCTGCTGTGTTTTTTAACTCTACTGATGCTCTTCCCTCTTAATCTCACCACCTTTTCCCTTGCCTTCACCCTCCTCATCCTCATCACCACCAGGGAGCAATTTTTAATGTCTATTGAGTGCCACCAGCTTTGTTGTGCCCCTGCTGGGCTTTTTGAGTCGATGAGCTGCATGTGAGCTAATAAAACACATTTTTGGGTTGGGTGGCTGGGTGGGATTTGTAAGCCAGCTCTGCAAATTTGAGTTGACTTGCAAAAATTGGAATTCATCACCTCTGAATTCCGGATTGGATGTTGCAGACTGCAAATGATGAGGACAAACAAGGAATGGCAGCTGTGGTGGGGTGTGCTCAGCGACAACTTATCAAAGGGAGGAGTTATAGTTCAGTAGGACAACACGTAGAAAGCATAGCATCCAAGAGTCAATCTTGCTTCTGGTATCTCACTTGCTACAGGATCTCATAGTAGGGCTGAGAAAGCCTGGGACTAGATCTGACACTCTGTTTTGGGGAAGATCCTCAAGCAGTAGTGGCATTTGAAGTCCAGCTGTTCCTGGATGGAATGGATTGCCTTGACCTATTTTACTCAATCTCATCTGCTTCAGGAATGAGACAGCAATTCTTGGTAAAGGATCAAGCCAAAAGCTAAATAGTAGTGCCACTTTTGATACCACAACCATGGGATCCTTCTGGAATGCCTATCTGAATTGAGACTGGGAGTGGGGGAGCACGGTGCTCTTGATCAGTTGAGCAGCTGATCCAGTGTTATCGGTTCAAATTCAGCTTGTTTTGGATTGGGTGTATTCCCCTTGAAATATCAGGTTTGCATCTAGTATCCAGCGCTACATAATTCCCTAGCTCTTTTTACCTTACTGCAACCAACCAAACCTAAGTATGTGTACGTTAAATGACTTGTGTATTTTTCACATTTTATCTTACCACCATTTTTCTTGCCTTCCTGCTTTGTCTCCTAGATTGTGAACCCCCTTGGAGAAGAGACCTGTCATCTCTTCTGTTGTAAAGCAGCATATATAATGAGGATGATGATGATGATGATGATGATCATCATCATCATCATGGATGCTCAGGTAGTGGCAGCAGGAGTGCCTTTCCCCAACCAGCATCTGAAATATGATTAATGAAGACAAAGGACCTTTTCAATGGTAGCACCCAGATTATGCAACTCCCTGCTCAGAGAGAGATGGGTTTTGGACCTTCCCTGGCTCTTTTTCTGAATACATTATTGTTCAGGCAATCACTAAACTTACTTTTTCTTTGATTTACTCTCATGGCTTCCTATGCTTTGCTATGACTCCGAAGTTGTCTTTGACTTCTCTGGTTGATCTTTACCAAACTGTATTTGAATGCCCACCAATTTTTGTTTTGCTTTGCTTTTTCTGATTAATTTATGGGCTCTGTTGTTGTTTTAGCTCTTTATTTTATTTTATTTTATTTGTTTCCGTCCAGGATTGGTCTGCATTTGTATTCACTGTTTTTAACTATTATAAGCCACCTTGAGAATTTCTAGATATGCAAAAGTAGGGTATACATTTGCACAATAAACAGATGAACCAAAGGTTTGACTCAGTATCTGGCAGTTCCTTAGATCCTAAACCAGTTGTTCCCAAACTGTGGGATGGACCCACTAGTGGGTTGCGACCTGATTTTTGGTGGGTCGCAAAACTGACAAGGAAAATGTATTGAGCCCTAAGGAAAGTAAAACAGCCAGACGTGTGTATTCACTCATGAGCAGGCAATTGTGCCTTGGTTCTTCTTGAAGGCCAGGAAAAGGGGAGTTCAAGGCCACCAGGATAGTCCTGATCCAATGAACATGAAGCTCAACAAATGCTCCAGAAGGTGGTCTCCCCACCATAGGAAAAAGGATAAAAACAGAGACTTGAGTGACTGGTAAAATGAAACTTTTTTTAGCCTCAGAAAGTGAGGTGGGTCCCAACAGTATGCTATTTTAAAAAGTGGATCCAGGTGCAGAACTACGGTCCTAAACCCATCCATGGCAATCAAGGCTTTTGCAAGGAGGGGTCATACATTGCACAGTGGTAGAACACATCTTGTATTGCTAATGTTTTAGGTTTAATTCCTGGTATCCATAACCAAAGGGATCTCTGTGACATGAACAGGGGAAGGCCCATACCTGAGACTCTGGAAAGTCTACCAGGAACCTCAGAGAGCCACTGTTTACCAGCATGAGAAGCAGTGGGTTGGGTAGTCCAACAGTCTGACCTAGCACAATTCTCCACAGCTACTTACCCTTCTCTCGATTGGTTGGCAACCTTCAGTCTCAAAAGACTATGGTATAAGCCTACAGCACCCGGTATTCCCAGGCGGTCTCCCATCCAAGTACTAACCAGGCCTGACTTTGCTTAGTTTCCGAGATCAGACGAGATCAGGCATGTGCAGGGTAACAGTTATGTTCTGGTTATATTTTTAAACTATGCTCTGCTGCAGGGATGCATCTGCACCCTACCAACATAAATCAGTAATTCACTGCAAGATGCATCCGTGATGAAGTAGGATGTCTTTTCCAATGAGGGGACCAGCATTACATTGTCAGAGGAAGCAACCAGATTTATTGAAAAAAAAGCCTTTTCCATCTTTGTTTTCCACATTTCCCCTGGTTCCTCTGAGAGTGCGTGTGGCATGGCTTTGTTTATGTGTGGGGCCTGGGGCAAGAGGGAAGTTTGTTTGAATTACTCTTAGCAGGAAAGATTGATGTTTAAATCAAACATCTGGGTAGGGCCAGGAGGACATTCCCTAACAGATGATCCAGTGTTCAAGGTATAATATTTATAAAGCCCGGCCAAAAGGTACATATGCAGATCGAGGACAATTTGATATTTATGAAGTGCTGGGGGTTTTATTTGGACAGCAATGTTGGTCGTTATCTTTGCAGAGGGCCATTGATGTACCATTTGAAAGTAAATCAATAGCAAATTAGAATGCCATTTCTTTAGTGGCTACTTTTGCTGCTGCACAGAGTGCCAACTTAACTTGAGCAAAATGTACCTCTAGGTCTGCCAGGCGTACTTGGATACATTGCTGACACTCCCCGTGTCGATTTCCAGAGGCTTCATAACGGCAAGTGAACCATGAGGCAGCGCAGACTCCGTTGGTTACAAGGAGCTGGTTACAATCTGTGTAAATACAACTTGGCACAAAGTATTGTTCTAAGCCCCATGACACCCTATGCATGCTATAAGGTAGAACCATCTGGAAAGCTTCCCGAGGCATTATGGGAAATGAAACATTTCCTCTCTGTAGTTGATGCCTTCTGAAATATACATGGCATTAGAGTCCTGGAACGTGCTGGAATCCCTAGCATGTATGCACTGCTGAAACAGAGACGCCTGCGTTGGCTCGGTCATGTCGTGAGAATGGATGATGGCCGGATCCGAAAGGATCTCCTCTATGGAGAACTCGTGCAAGGAAAGCGCCCTACAGGTAGACCACAGCTGCGATATAAGGACATCTGCAAGAGGGATCTGAAGGCCTTAGGGAGGGACCTCAACAAGTGGGAAACCCTGGCCTCTGAGCGGCCTGCTTGGAGGCAGGCTGTGCAGCATGGCCTTTCCCAGTTTGAAGAGACACTTGGCCAACAGACTGAGGCTAAGAGGCAAAGAAGGAAGGCTCATAGCCAGGGAGACAGACCAGGGACAGACTGCACTTGCTCCCAGTGTGGAAGGGATTGTCACTCCCGGATTGGCCTTTTCAGCCACACTAGATGCTGTGCCAGAACCACCTTTCAGAGCATGATACCAGAGTCTTTCCAGACTGAAGGTTGCCAATACTAGTTCATGATGTCATGCGTAGACCCTCATGCCACCAGCCCCGTCCCGTATGATTCCCTCAGAATTCTTTGAATGCTTCATCTGTTGAGGAACCTCAAATTTGGTCCAAAATTTCACTTTGGGTGAAACAGAGGGGCAAAGTAGGGGTGTTCAAAACTCTTCCTCCACCAAGAAATCGTAACAGTCATATTAAAACTAATTTCTTAGATTTTTAAAAATATATCGTTGCCGTTAAACAGATTTCAATCCTGCCTTTCCAACATTTTGGTCTTCAGGAAGGTTTACGGACATGTGTTGAGAAAGGTTGCTTATTGCTCCAGCAGGGCAGGCTTCCACAGGTAGATCTCCCACCCTAGAACATAGCAACAGAATGCTTTCCTTTCCCCCTGAGATCTACTCATATTTTGACTGACTCACAGCCCAATCCTATGCATGTCTACTCAGAAGTAAGTCCCATTAGATTCAGTGGGGCTTACTCCCAGGAAAGTGTGGATAGGATTGGGCTACTAGTGGGACAAAGAGCAAGCTCTCTTTGAAAGTGCCTGCTGCTTCCCAGACCAAATCCAGGGATGGAGTATCCATATCTGACCTTGAGCTGGAATTGAAAGATATTCTCCTGAAGAGTTACATGCACAACCCAGTTTAACAACACTTCCACGTGGCCATTTCCAAAGGTTCTCTAATGCGCTCCAGCACTGCACTGGAATCAGCCCTCTGTGTGCCTGTCATTTGTGGGCACCAACACAACGATAATCTCATTGCTGCTTGTTCCGCGGTTATTGAATATGGCAAAGTGCCACAAACGCTACCTGTGAATTTGACTCGATATGCCTTACTCAGCCAAATCTTCCCAATGACATTAATGAGAATTTTGGCTCAGCGTGAAATGCCACCATCAGGCTCCCATCCATTAAAAGCACTTATGAGATGCTGTGTTAGCCTTTGCTTAGTCTGGTGGATCAACATTCCATTTGTTAGGAAGAGTTAGCGGGAGGGCCATTCCAGCATCGCCAAGATCGGGGTGTGTTAGATTTGCTCACCTGTCGGATGAGAGATAATTATATTTGGCGACACAAACAGCTTGGAGACAAGGAGATCTTTAGCTGAAAATGATTGAAATATAAACATTCCCCGGGCCTTCCCCATGTGCAAAATATTCCACTATGGAGCCTGTCATTTTTTTTTTTTAAGTGACCTACAAGTCTTTAAAGATAAGTGCTTCCAGAATGATATTGGCTTTTCTGCTCTTAAGCCAACTTCCTCTCCCTTTCGTGGGGTCAACTTTAAAGAGAGCATTAAGAGAATGGCTAATGGAATTAAGGGTATAATAATAGAAGGATATAGTGAGACAATTGTATTAACAAAAAATAAATCATGTTGAGTGTAAGGTAAGTGTTTTTTAATTGATTGATGGGAAGGATGCTCCGCAGGGTGGGTTTTTTGTAGGCTTCCCCCCCCCTTTTTTGAAAACGAACTGCCATTTACCTCCCCAGCTATAGTGAAAAGGCAAAAGGAGGGAGGGGGAGAAGGAAAGTAAGAATATTATGCACAGAGGAGATAAATTATTCAGGGAAGATGGCCCGTTTTGTGCTGACATCACTAATGTGAAAACACATTAAATCTTTGACACCAGCTTCATTCCTGGGAGGCAATGAGGTTGTTGAGATTCTAATGCTATGTAACCTCCTTCTACTTCCTTTTGTGCCATAAATGGCTTTTCTGAGATGATTGGCTAAGTGGGGATTCAGCAAATATTCTAAATTCTGGAGAGAAAAGTTTCTAACTAGAGAAGTCTCTGGTTCAGAGAACACCTGCTATGTTCTGTGAGCTAGACTCTTAAATGTTGGCACCATACAGGAGGTCAAAAGCTCACTGTGTTTTGGGGCAAACTCTGGATCCTTTGAGATAGAGCATACTGTAGAGCTGATGCAAGAACTGTGGCAAGATGGAAATTAGGACCAAGGAAATGAAAATTACGGGATCCATAGCTGAATGGCCAAGTGCCTGTGCTATCTGCATAAAGTCTCAAGTTCATTTCCAGGCATCTCTAGGTAGGGCCGAGACGGGCTCCTGTCTGAACCCCTGGAGAACTACTGCCAGCCAGCATAGACAATGCTAAACTTGATGGACCAATGGTCTGATGAGTATGAAACCTCTCTTTGCTTGGAAAGAATAAAACAGTTTTGCTTTATAGGTTCTACTTACAGCATGGCTGTCCCAAAGACTGGTCATCATGGTAATAAATTGGGAATGCCAAGAAGGAATGCCTGCACAGTAGCTTATATTAGTGCTTTGATAAACACAAGGACATCTATGAGGCCATTTGCTTCCTCCTTCTCTCCCTCTGGCTGCAAGGTTATTCTAAACTTCTAGCTGTTGGAGCAGATTCCATTAGATGGCATTCCTCTGGATTTTCTTCTTAAAAACAGGCTGCTTTCTGGTTTCTTTTCCTTGTTTCAAATTGGCACAGATGCAGTAGCATAGCTAGAGGGGGTGCAAATCACTAAGTTTTGCTCCCGTGACATGCAAACAGCCCCTCCCCCCCTTTGGAGCTATTCCAGACCGCTAGAGCAAAACGGAGGCATACGCAGACCGTCATCTGGTCACAGCACTAAGCATATGTCCCCATTTTGCTCTTACTCAGCGTGTGGTTGGTCTGTGGAACTCTTTGCCTCAGGATGTGGTGATGGCGACTGGCCTGGACACCTTTAAAAGGGGATTGGACAAGTTTCTGGAGGAAAAATCCATTACCGGGTACAAGCCATGATGTGTATGTGCAACCTCCTGATTTTAGAAATGGGTTATGTCAGAATGCCAGATGCAAGGGAGGGCACCAGGATGAGATCTCTTGTTATCTGGTGTGCTCCCTGGGGCATTTGGTGGGCCGCTGTGAGATACAGGAAGCTGGACTAGATGGGCCTATGGCCTGATCCAGTGGGGCTGTTCTTATGTTCTTATGAATGGTTCCAAAGAAAGGGGGAAGGGACCGTTTGCACGGCGTGGTGAGGTGCCTGCAAAACTTTGTGCTTTGCACCCCCTCTGGCTACGCTACTGCTCAGAAGGTACAGTTTTTGCTGAAGTTTATAATTCATTTGCCTTTAAATGTAATAAATGCAAACATTTTGGGCAACCAAAACTAAACTCGTTAAAACCCCACTGATTTGTTCGAGGTGGTTAAGCCTTTCTTGCCTAGGCCAGGGGGTTGGACTACATGATCTACTAGGCCCCTTCCAACTCTATGATTCTATGTGCTTAACTCCCCTGTTGAAATCAGTGGGACTCAAAAGGGGTTAGCTCTGACTGAATTATGCCCCGTTGTGGTGAATGGGCTCCTGGATGTAGTTTCCCACAAAATGACTACATGTCTGGTGCTGGCTTTGTGCTTTGCGTCATTGGAGTGACATTCAGCAGGTACAAAATCAGACTGATCTATTGGCCAGAGTCCCATTTCTAAAGATCTGATTCCTCAGACCCTTCCTGTTTCTTTATAAACTTGGTTCTTCATCATAGTCTCCTTCATCACTGCTGCCTCTGCTCAAGCCTACTTCTGCCTGTCCTTATTCCCACCTGCTTTATAGTGGAATCACATGTGCTGCTTGTTTATTCCTGTGACTTCTCTTGTTCTTAGAAGGAGATTTATTTCTTTCAATTTAAATTAGTTTAACACGCTTTTCCTTCCCTTAGGGAACCCTGGGAATTGTAGTTTTGTTGAGGAAGGGCAAGGATCACTACCAAAGAAATCTCAAGATCCTCTCCATTCAAACTATAGTTCTGAAAATTTTTCTTTTTGTAGAAGCCACGGGTACCATCCTGATGATGCTGTTCCACTGGGAGCTCCCTGCACAAATGGAAGCTTTCACTACGAACAGGAGTGTCATGTAAACGGTCCTTGCACAAACAGAAGAGTCCTTATGCAAGCAGAATACTCCTTGTTTACCAACATCACTCCTGACTGCAGAAATGCTTGGCCAGCATGCTTTTCTATGACAGTTAAAGTGGTATAAAACTATTATATCCTTATAGTGTGGAAATGTTGTGCGTTTCCTGCTAAGACATTGATGTGTTTGCATCCTGGGGAGCTTTTGACTTCAGTGACACCTTGTGGCAAAGTCAATTGAGTGAAGAGGTATATCCACCTTTCACTTGTGCATTTAATGTCCTTGTCTTGACCTTGAGAGTTTTCTTGTCCTTATGTAATGAAATGACATGAAAGAGGCCCCCCACACCATCTATGCTAGCCACAAGACAGTGTGCCTGATCCTGATTGTTTCGACCCATCTCCTCTCTAAAGTAAAACCTTCAAGTAATTTTAATTTCTCTTTTCTAGGCTTGTTGCCTTTCTCAGGATGTCCACTATTCCTGCTAAATGTTATGCTAAGGACTGATCACCTTGGTTCACCTGGAAGGTTACTAAATCTGAGGAGTGCATGATGTGAAATGTCCTTGTGAAAAATCTTCTGGATCTTTCAAAGTGAGCCACCCAATCCTATCCACACTTTCCTGGGAGTAAGCCCCATTGACTCAATAGGATTTACTTCTGAAGAGACATGCATAGGATTGGGCTGTCAGTCATTTACCATCTATGGAAGTTCCAGCCTGGCATACCCTGGCTTTTGTAACAAAACATACACTAACCACCCAACCCTATTCTTCCCCTGTGTCCCAGCTGAAGCAGCAGTGCCAAAATGGGTACCCCAGCATCCTGTGGGAGGTGGGGAGGAGGTGTTGTAGATATCTCATCTGAGTAAGGGAACAGTTGTTTTCTTACTAGGGGGGTAAGCCTCCACAGCAAGGATGGTCTACTCAGATTTGTGGTAGCATGGACCCATGACACGTGATTGGGTCTAGGAGGCTGGTGCAGATTGCCCAACATTAGTTAGCACTACTGGAACACAAGTTCCACTGCCTCCCAATCCCAATAGGATTGGGTTGTAATTTGCTTATTTTTCAACATTTTGTCTCCTTGTCATAGGGCGAGGCAAAGAGCAACGTACGTGCCCAACAGCAATTTCATTGCTTACATTCCCTCTGATGTGTATGTATACATTTTCCCATATGCAAGTTGATTTTGACGCCGAGGAGAGCTTTAAACAAGCAATTCCCCACCTGCATTCAGTGGTGGTACTGTGCAGTGCCCAGAATGTTTGAATCAGCTCAGAGTTTTGATAGAAATTGTTGGCAACCTTCAGTCTCAAGAGACTATGGTATCGCGCTCTGAAAGGTGGTTCTGGAACATCGACTAGTGTGGCTGAAAAGGCCAATTCGGGAGTGACAATCCCTTCCACACTGGGAGCAAGTGCAGTCTGACGCTGGTCTGTTTCCCTGGCTATGGGCCTTCCTTCTTTGCCTCTTAGCCTCAGACTGTTGGCCAAGTGTCTCTTCAAACTGGGAAAGGCCATGCTGCACAGCCTGCCTCCAAGCGGGCTGCTCAGAGGCCAAGGTTTCTCACTTGTTGAGGTCCACTCCTAAGGCCTTCAGATCCCTCTTGCAGATGTCCTTGTATCACAGCTGTGGTCTACCTGTAGGGCGCTTTCCTTGCACGAGTTTTCCATAGAGGAGATCCTTTGGGATCCGGCCATCATCCATTCTCACGACATGACCCAGCCAACGCAGGCGTCTCTGTTTCAGCAGTGCATACATGCTAGGGATTCCAGCTCGTTCCAGGACTGTGTTGTTTGGAACTTTGTCCTGCCAGGTGATGCCGAGGTTGCATCCGAGGCAGCGCATGTGGAAAGCGTTCAGTTTCCTCTCCTGTTGTGAGCAAAGAGTCCATGACTCGCTGCAGTACAGAAGTGTACTCAGGATGCAAGCTCTGTAGACCTGCATCTTGGTATGTTCCGTCAGCTTCTTGTTGGATCAGACTCTCTTTGTGAGTCTGGAAAATGTTTTGATAAAGAGTTTTGATAAAGAGACAACTTTTTATCATCAAAATGTCTGTTAATATATTTACTACTAGGGATGACCAGATTTCCCCCATTCCATTCTTTCACTATTTCTTGGGTTCACCCTTCCCCATGTCCTATAGCTCCTGAATTCTGATAGGAGTAGGAGAATTTCTCAAATTAATTCTTAAATTGAAAAAAGGCACCGTTTGCCACAACTTTCAGTTGCTCCCATTCATATGTATCTTTCCCTTTCCATCATGAGCCTCCGTTTGCCTGAAGATAACATCTACAAGGTCGCCAGTTCGAGGCCACCGGCACCGTGCGACCTTGAAGCAGCTGACAAGCTGAAGCCGAGCTATTCCATCTGCTCTGAGCCTGGGAGGATGGAGGCCAGGATGGAGGCCAGATCAGAAGGAAACATCTGAATTGTTGTGGCTCTTGAAAGATAGAGCCTTCTTTCAATTGTAAAAATCCCTTCGGGGATTTAAATTAGCCTGCCTATGTAAACCACCTTGAATAAAGTCTTGAATAAAGACCAAGTGTTGCGTTTTTGATGTGTCTTGGGCAGTGGTAAGACACCACTTGAAAAATAATCTTGACCATATGGACGATCGCATGGTTTCCTTTTTGCAGTGTTCTGTCAATGTATGGACATGAAAATTGCAGGGGGTGGACAAGTTCATGACTGAATGGAAGGAACTGAAAGCTGCCGCAACCTGTGCGTGAAGAACATTCTGTTCAACATTAGAAAATAAAAAAAAAAATGAAGCATAGAAGATCCTGTGCTGGAAGCGAGACCAGGTAATTTGAAACTCCAGAATCCAAGGAAAAATTCAATGAGCAGAATTTCAGAAGCAGCCCTATGATACTTGCCAAAGAGATAAGGAAGGACCAGTGGCATAGCTATGGGGGGGCAGCATGGTGAGTACTGCAGGTGCCAAAACGCAGCCCTTCCCACTCCCCATTGGAGCAATTCCAGGCAGCCATGGCAAATGGGAAAGGCTTGTTCATGGCACTTACATGGTGCATTGCGGCACCTGCAATACTTACCGTACCGCACCCTATAGCTATGCCACTGGGAGGGACTGTTTTTATGCTGCTAGGCCATAAAGTTCAAACACTGAAATATAGGCCACTAGGCCAACTTAGGTGGTTGCTCCAGGTAGCAGATTCTATGTGCATGCACCTTCACCCGCTTACTCACCAGTCCTCCTCGTTCTCCCACTCCCTGGATGAGAAAAGGAAGAGTGAAATGGAGCAGAAGAGGAAGTATGGAGGAGAAGATGGTGGACTAGAAGACTAGAGAAACCCTATGACCCACCACTCTCTTCTCCTCTATTCTTTCTCTTCCTTTTCCAGTCCAGGGAGCAGGAAGACCAGAGGCTGGAGTACCACCAGGTAAGGGGGTGCAGCAGTTGGCACACTGCCTTAGGTACCAAGGGGTCTTGGGCCAGCCCTGCTGAAGTGGTTGAAGGGTTAAAATGGATCTTGGAGAAAGATAATCATGGAAGTAAAATTTTACATTTATTTAGCTCACAATCAACAAACCAGCCCCTGCTCCATGAGGTTTATTTCAAAGTAAATATACTTAGGTTTGGAAATTTAATGTCCTACTGATTCCCTGTTGAAGCATCCCTTTATTTAGCCAGGGAAAGCAACAATTAAAGAAAGGTAAACTGAGTGATGTCTTTGTTTACAGTTTTAAATTAGTTTTTGCCACCAGGAAAAAAAAAGAGTTTGTAGTCAATGAGGACAGTTCACTGCTGATGTCAACTGAGTTCACCACTGTGGTAAGGCAAACAGTGTCAGTGACTATTAAAGAGCATATGGAGAAAATGACAGGCGAATATCACAATGGTGTTATTTTAGTGGTTTATCCATATCTCACATAATGTGCTGGTTATGCCACTCTGGGCACAATCCTAACCAGGTCTACTCAGAAGTAAGTCTTATTGTGTTCAATGGGACTTACTCCCAGGAAAGTGAGGTGAGGATTGCAGCCTTTGACAATGATCTATTCGAGCAGGAAAGGGTATGTAAATGAAAGCAAGAAGAATGACTAGAGCCTTGAAATGGTTTTCAGGGCAGGAAGATTAGGCGGCAGAACAGACCAGAGCACACACAAGTGATGACAGAATGGTTGTTTATCCTTTCTCACACATTGCAGGTTGCATTCAACCCTCATTCTGGCCACAGTCTGCTCCGTTATGAGGCCTCCAACTTGACCTTCCTCAAATCTCTTGTTAATGGAATTGCCGGCTCTCCCGTTCAGAATCGGTCCTCCCCACCTTTCCACTAAATCCACCTGCTGTCACCATCTATTCTTCCTGGAGCTTTTCTTCTCATTAGCAGCTCAGTAGGAGTAAGTTCTCCGTCGGCATAGGATGGGAGTAGAGAGCAGTCCTGCCTAGAGAGAAGTGTTTGACGCTGTGTTAAATTGCTCATTCCCGGCCCTCCTCAGTCCACTAAAATGTGAATGCACAGTGGGCACCGCTTTAGCCAAAAAGCACATAATTGCCTAGAAGATCACCCAAATGGCCATAAATGTGGATGTTCTAATACCACTTAACCTGAGCTGATGGCTGATGAATTGACCTAGTAGATAATCTCAGCAGTTCAGTGCCTGGGTACAATGAAAATGCCCCAGCAGGGGAGAGAAATGTAGACCCCCAAGAGGGCAGGCCAAGATTAGGCTCAGAGAGATCTGGGGTGGAGTTACCTCTTCAATGTTTCCCATTCTCAAGTGACGATTGTAACTTGAGTGCTGACTGGTGGCCGCAAGCGCCAGGCCAGAGGAATAGGTAAACATTTGACCACAACTGCTCCTGCTCAAGATTAAAGATGCAATTGAATGTGGCCTTCGGAACAATTTTTGGAGCAAAGATTTCCAGTGAATTTGAAGGTTCTGCTTGGGCAAAGCAGTTCAGGTATCCTGAGAGAAGCTAAAAGAGAAATTCTACTGCCATTTCCCAGGGGATCTGCACATTTCTACCGCAGAGCAGAGTCAAAATATCCCACTCCAGTACTGGAGCAGTGACATCACAATGTCACATCCTGGAGCTGTGACATCACAATGTTGCATGACATAGTGATATCATTTCCTCTTCCTGGAGAAGGAGCAGTAGGGCGCATGCTTAGTCAGTGCCCCCTCCTCCAGGGAGAGTCCAGAAATGATTGCCTTAGCGCTGCAAGCAGACAGAAGCAAGTCTCTTCCAAGCTCTCTCCTAAGGAGGGACAGATGCTTTGCGTGTAGCATCCAGCCTCCAGAGGAAATGGAATGGGGTGTGAGAAGTGGTTGCAGTGCGTACCTCCTTTGTAACTAGGATAGAGCTTGGGGGCAGTCTTGCAGCCCCCTTGGTGGAGCACTAGGATGGGTGCCCCTCAGGCTGCACCCTAGTTACGACTCTGCTGGGGAGCCACACAAAACATAACTATAGGTGTCGTCTGCCTCTCACCAGTACTGTATATCCAGTACTGAGGATCTGAAACTAGTGGAGAAACTCTCCAGACACCGGGAAAGCAAGAGAAATTATGGGGACAGAATTCCCACTGAAATTCACGTCAAGTGAAACTTTAGAGCAAACTGTGGTTTGGGACCACTAGGTGGGTCTCAAGCCAATTTCAGGTGGGTTCCCATTCATTTCAATGTTTTTAAAAAAAAATATATATTGGACTTGATGCTACCAAGGTATGTGACCGCATTTGGGGAAATGTTACAGACTTGTACTTTTAACAACGTATATATTTTTTTTTAACAAAGATAGTAAATTGGACTTTTTCCTTGCTAAGTGTGGGTAGGATTGTTGCCTAGCATTGTTAAAACTCTTCCTGCTTTGTTGCAACGCAATGCTGCTTGGGAAGCACCCAGGGTTTAGAACCTTGGTGCCTGAGGAAAAGTGCTAAAAGCAGAAGCACTCTGAGGATTTGAAAGTTAGAACTAGAGCAGCAAGAAGTCAGAGCAATGAGAGACACAGCAGACATTCAGCGGGTTGATGCAGGGAGAGCTAAGCTGGAAGTAGGACGGTATGAGATTGAAAGAGAAGTCCGCCCTCCCGGCTAGCTTCCTCAGACTTTTATTCATTCTCAAAGCACATGATGACACTAAGGAAAATTACTAAAGGTTGCTGAAATCTGCACTGCTAAGAAACCTGCTGGCTCTGGCTTGACCGCAATACATATTCCTAGATAAAGGCTTCTTCATAACATCCTCTGTTTACAGGCTCTGGGCGAAGACTCAGCAACTGGCACACTCTGGTTTGCCTGAGTAAGGGGGGAGGGAAACAGCAAGTTTGCCTGCCAGTTGCCATGTTACCAAGGCTAAGCCCAGCGCATGTGCATTTTCCTACACTGCTTGATTATGTCACTTCCAGTCATGACATCACTTCTGGTGGGTCTTAACAGATTCTCATTCTAAAAAGTGGGTCCTGGTGCTAAATGACTGAGAACCACTGCTTTAGAGGAATGGTGTGCAGAAAATTTTGGGAGCTTAGAGATAGTCAGAAAATAATCTCTCTCTCACCCTGGTTCCATACAACATAGAAAGAAAGAAAGAAAGAAAGAAAGAAAGAAAGAAAGAAAGAAAGAAAGAAAGAAAGAAAGAAAGACGTCAGGTATAAGAGCAACATTAATCTCAACTCAGAGCAACAGAAGAATCAGGCTGTTCATTCATTGCCCATCCACAGATTGAACTGGGATGACTGTGGGTTCCATTGTTAGGCTGACAAGAGCTTGGAATTGAGACCTTGCCTTGGAGAACCATTGTGGCTTCCACGGGACCATCTCAACTGCAAGGTTGTCCCAGTGAGGCCAGGGATCCAATTCAGTAATAGTGCAATCTGCCTGGCTTTGCCCCCAAGCAGACAGCTGACCAATGCTGTATATAATGTTTTGTTCAAGGCAGCCACAGCCTAAGAGGTGGCCTGATACTCACCTAGGACTAGTACCTTCTTGCTCACCCCTGTGATTCCTTCCTAGTCCTGTTTCTCCTCAACCAGCTGTACCCGCCTTTGAGTCAAACTACGCAGGACATGAGGAGCATCAATGGAGCTTCTGTGTTTTGGTGGGCAACCTTCAGTCTCGAAAGACTATGGTATAAGCCTACAGCACCCAGTAGTCCCAGGCAGTCTCCCATCCAAGTACTAACCAGGCCTGATCCTGCTTAGCTTCCGAGATCAGACGAGATCGGGCATGTGCAGGATAACAGTTGCTGCTGTGTTTTATTTTTTTTTTAACTTAAAAAAAACCAAAAACAAAACCATGGAAGGGCCAATCATTGGGGAGGTAGTGCAGTAGGAAAGGGGTATTTCACTCTTTCCCCATGTGATGAAAATTACCCTTCTGGAGCTCATAGCAGTTTTGGGGGGACGGGACACAAGCTTCATTGAGATTGCAGTCCTTAAATGCCATGATCTCAATCCTGTTGCTGCGAAAATCAAAGGCAGAAATCCAAGTTACGCTTCTAGTGTCATGTCTATTTGACCCTCGTTACAACACTTTGCACGCCAAAACCCTGTTCATTTGTTCCCTTCCATGTATTCACCTAATGTAAAGGGGAGGGGTTGTATCTGCTGGCCATGCTCCAAGAAAGATGCTTCTATGCATGTTCAGCTCAACACATGTATCAGAAACATTGATCATGCATTGCTCCTGTTCATGCGGAAGCTCCTATGCACATACAGTTGGATGTGCATAGAGGCCTTTTTCACATGCTCAGCTGGATGCATGAAAATTCAGCCATAGTCTGAGGGCACATAAATATTCAGACAGGTATGGTCTCACTTTTCCCTCCTTGCATTTGGTAAACACAGGTCAGGGGGGGATGACTGCACCTGGCTTTATTTGTGAGTGAATTGAAATCAGAATATACATAGAAGGTGCAAGCTGCACAGCTTGAGCCAAAACAGGAACAATACACCCACCATCTCTGTGTTCTTCTTTTATATTTTGAACAGCATGTTCTAATATGACCGATACAATACATGCCTACCCAGTCTTCAGTACAGTGAAATAACCTTCTTCCCTTTCCATTGAAGAGAAAATTGCAAGCATGAGGTCAAAAATCTGCATATTTATGAATAAGGGATCAATTATGAAGATAAAAGCCTGGCTCTATTGATCACACAGGGTGCTCCGTGCAATTAAAATAATAAAACTAATTAATATTGTAACATTAAAAAGTCAGTGCTTGCCGAAGGTGATCAAGTATGCAGTGGGCACCAGCACTAACCGGCTGCCATGTCTGCCTGATGTGTGAATATCTGTTGTCCGCTAAGCATAAGTGGTAACAGTTTTGCAAATGACAGATCACTGCTGGGAGGCGTCAGGAAAAGACCTGTTGCTTGGAACTTGCCAGCACTGTAGATCCCGATCTCCCTGGCCCAACCCTCCCATCCTGCCCCCATCACTGCCCCGTTCCGCTCTCCATACCCATTCAGGGCCCAATGATATCCAACTTTCCAGTACCAGTGCAGATGCAATGCAGCCCGGAGGTAAGGGAACAAATGTTCCCTTACCTTGAGGAGGCGTCTGTGATTGCCCCCCCCCCCACCAAAGGATGTGGTGCACATTCCACTGACACCGCTGCACTGGCCCTGGAAAATTGAATAGGATTGGGCCCTCCACCCCATCCCCACCCACCTGCTCTGGTGGGCCTCCTGACGACCACTGGTGCAGTGAGAAGGCTCTGACCTTCCCATTGGTGTGCTTGGGCCTTGTGCTGTTGCAAAGTGTTCCGCAGCACTTTTGTGACAGCACATGCCGGCTGAACTTGTATTCCACCTGCGCAGGCCCTCATTAGGATTGGGCCATAAGGAACCCCCTAGATCAAGCTCAAGGATCACTGGAAAACCTGAACTGGATGTGTGGCACATGGATCCCTAGAAGGGAGAGATGCCTCCAGACCAGGGGTGCCCAAACCCCAGCCCTGGGGCCACTTGCAGTCCTCGAGGCCTCTCAATGCGGCCCTCAGGGAGCCCACAGTCTCCAATGAGACTCTGGCTCTCCAGAGATTTGTTGGAGCCCACACTGGCCCGACACAACTGCTCTCAGTGTGAGTGCGACTGTTTGACCTCTCATGTGAGCTGTGGGATGAGGGCTCCTTCCACTGTTTCTTGTTTCACGTCTGTGACGCAGTAGCGGCAGCAAAGGAAAGGCCGGCCTTGCTTTGTGCAAGGCCTTTCATAGGCCTTGAGCTATTGCAAGACCTTCATTCATTCATACAAGTTCATCTTTAATATATTCATTTATGTAAACTTATGTAAATTAATTCTTTTTCCCCCCGGCCCCCGACACAGTGTCAGAGAGATGATGTGGCCCTCCTGCCAAAAACTTTGGACTGCTCCAGACCATTAAGAACAGATACATGTGTGTCTTCGTGTGTCCGGGGGGGGGGGGGGGCTACAAATGGAATAATCAGGCCAAACATTCATATAACACATTTCACATTTCAATTGCATTATTTCAACAACCTTGTACATTAATTCAACATTATGGTCCCCATATTGCTGATGGGGAGCTGAAGCTGAAATATAACATCTCGCCAAAGGCCATAATCTCTTGCTTGCTACGCTTGGCAGTAGTTTAGGTCACAAACCGGAATTGCGTCAGGACCATCTCTTGTGAGTGAAATCCGTGGTGAGGTTTGAAGGACCTGGCACCTCCTGGTTCATAACTGGGCCATCAGCTCTCAAGACACTGAGTCTTTTCTTAGTATCCCAGCTTAGACCTTATTCACACATTAGCAGTAGTGGAATAAGCCCTGCCTTCTCTCTTTCCTTTCAGTCCTGTTACCTTTAAGTCCATAAGCGTGAAGAGAGCGATGGGCTCTCTCCAACTGCTGGAGGTCTGGTCGATGGTAGGCAAGCGAAAAGACAAATGTATTTTAATAAAGATTGTCTGATCTCGTCTTGCATCACTCTTGGGCTGACTTTCTCCACTTTGCCCTTCCCTTCCTGGATTACTTCTGCGATGTGTTCATCTTGGATGTGTTCACCACGCTCCCCGTGATAATCACGGCCCGCAGCTATTACCGACACCGTGCAAACAAATGACAAATCTCCGAGCGCAAGCAAGTAACGAGGGGCTGATCAGAAGTTTTAGTTATCTTTCCCTTGGTGTTTATTGCAGCCTGCCACCGTGATTTCCAGTGCCCCGACATTGATCGACAGCTTCTATTAAGGCCCATGCAAGGCAGCTGGATTGAACAGATACATTAAATAAAGCAGTTATTGCTTTTCATTGCCTTTCCGTAAAATATCACCGCTAAATAGCTTCTGCCATCAGATGCGGTTAGGTACATGGTTTTAATTTGAGGGACTGCTTTCTAACACCGCACAATTGACACTGGCCTTTGTTTCCCTTGCAATAATGATTGTGTACATCCTGGGAAATTGATGGGCTGTCTTTGGAGGATAGAGAGGTGGGGGCTTGGGTGGGATGGCTTCATTGTCTTCTCTCTCTCTCTCTCTAGCCCTCTTCTTTCCCCCCCAACTTACACTTGCAATGCTTGTCAGTGGTTTGCAGCACAAGCTGGAATAATGTCAGGACAGGCGCCTTATCTCAGGATGTTGTAATGTAGCAAGCTGCAAGCTCTCGCCTGGAGACAAGATAAGAGGAACTTTACAAGTGTGGAGGGGAGTAATGAAAAGGGGGCAGAATGAAAAGGGGGCAGCTTGGTTCGTGGTATTATTGAGATAACAATGGCAGAGCTGTCCGTCACGCACAGCGGCCGGGGAAATGTATGCACGCCGAGCCAAGAATAACAAGCACCAAAATAAAAGTCTCAAATGTTCATCTAATAATGATGTATTTGTCACCGGCTTTGCCGCTCGACGATATTCTTCCTTTATCTCAGAGCTAAATGGCCGGGCAGCTGTGTGCTTTGGCATGGCACAATGTCCTTCCTTTTGTGCGCTGCATATTAATCCTTTATTGAAGTAATTAAATGTGTGCTTAATGGCAATGAGCTGGCAGAATGAGTGCACAATTGAATTAGTGGTTATGATTGGGAGCATGCTACAAGATGAACTAAATGCAATTACTGTGGGCATTTCTCCCCCCCCCCCCCACCACCACCTTCCAAGTTGAATCGGGCTACATGACATGACTTAATTACAGGTTGTTAGATACACTTACTCTCTGATCTTGCGGGGGCTGGATCTGGACCGAGGTTACAATTTCTGGAACAGGCCACGTGACACGTCCACAGATACTGCACATGCCGATCTGTTAAGTGACATTTAACCGAGCTCAAAGGTCAACCTGGATTGCATAGCAATCTAGCCAAATGCAAAGCTCCGCAATCCATGGGGTCTGACCAGCTGTGTGCCAACATTGTATCCTCAATCGGGAAGGGGAGGGAGGAATTAAACTTTTCTAAACAAAATCTGTTTTTATTATCCTCGAGATTATTAGGATAAATTATATTGTAAATATTGACCCACATCCAAAACTCTGTGGGGCTCCAATGCGCACAAGAAGCTTTGTGGGCAAACAAGGGTAATTCATGGCCAGGGAGTGTTCTGTGCTGTGCATGCACATAATTCTGCTTGTGTAGAGAGCAGGGAAACAAGAGAATGGCAGACCACTTGCAATGAAGCTGCAGCCCTTGGATGAAGCAGCGCCAAAATGGCGACTGCTGAATCCAGTGGTTCTGCTGGGACTGCCGGAGGCCTCCTTGGGGGAAGGTGACTTTTGTCCCCTTTCTTTGAGTAAGGGAGCAGGGGCCTCAATGGATCTTCTCCAGTCTACACTGGCTGTTTTGCTTAGGATCTGGCGCAGCAGGGCTCTGCCAGTCCCACCCCTTCCCGCCCCGGTTCCTTCCCTGCCCTCCCCCTACCCCAGAATGCCTCCCCTCCTACCCAGAAACCTGCAAGAACTCCCATGGCATTGGCCTCCTGGCACTTGGCCCAGCACTGACTGGTAAGGGCGCAGTACTGGCACGTCTTGCTCTCCCAGTGCCTGAAATGTGCTCTGTGCTGACATGTGCATACCTGAAATTCTGGATCACAGCTAGCCATGGACATGATAGTGTGAAGGCACCTCAGTAGTTCCATTGCCTGCATAGGAAACAATTTGGGCATTTCAAGTATACTACTCTAAGCCGCGGGAGACCTTTGGGGAGGAGGGGGGAAGAATGTGGAGGGATAGTGTGTCTCTTCTTCTCCTGAAAAAAAGTGGGTGATGTGAACACATCCTTATTTCTAAGTTTAGATGTGCAGGGGAACCTCCTGGTTTACCAGTCTAGAAGGGGTGCTCCTCTTTCTATTGGGAAGCACTATAGAAAAACTGCTGGAGAAGTCTGAATATCATCTGGACATCTGACGGGTGAAAAAAGGTCAGTTCACACATGGTTCTACAGTGTGTAGATATGTGTTGGGCTGCAGGGGTGAAACTCAGGTCTGTGTTCTCTCTGTCTGTCTATACGTACAGAGAATGCCATACCAGTAATGGCAGTAGCCCTTGTTCATGCAGGTCACCATGAAAACATTAGCAGAGTTGAGTTACACAAAGTGCGCACATGTGGATGCATTTCTATCCAACAGTCTGATTTACATTCAAGTCTCTACACAAGGTGGGAGATAACCTGTAAGCCTGGACCTCAGTCTCCACTGTGTGCCCATTCTATGTGTCAGGGCCACATGTGAACCATCCCACAGACTGGAAGCAGCCCAAAAAGAGATCCAACCACTCCTCACATTGACAAAACCCATCCTTAGGGAGGATCATCTGTCCTGTGGAGCCCCAACATGATAGGACAACATGAAACAATTGCTATTAAAATAATCAATGCACCTTATTTTATGTTTTAAGTTTTGCGATGTGCTCCGTTTTGGGGGGTTGGTTGTGGGCAATCAGAGGTATAGGTGGGGAGATTATTTTATAGCTTTCATTTTCTTTGCCGGGGCCATAAATGAAACCCTTTCAGCCCTAATGACCACAATGACTTTCCTCGATCATGTTATTGCTGCTTTGGCACATTTATCGCTTTCACATGCACTAATGGATGAGTTTGGATATGTTAACAATTTATATATCATTTTAATCCTAAAAAAGAACCCCCTCCTCTTCTTCCTCGAGCCTTCCTCCCTCCCCCCCCCCAACCAAACTAACTTAGCTCTCAGGATTGAGTAGCTTTTAAGGAGTATAAATGAATTTAATGCTTTAGAAAGAGCCTCTGTAAATTATGAACATGACACCTATTACATTAAGCTGCATTAAGCATTAATACATCTTCATTACTGGCATGATGCCCAAAATCCCAAGGTTGAAAAAGAAGCTCACAGTGCCGAATGTGGCTGTGACCTAGGTTGAAATTTATGGGCCTTTTTGAGCGGTGGGGAGAGGACATTGACTCTCCACTTTCTATACTCTCCCGTAAAGATTAGCCTTGCTGGCACCTGCTGCACAGTTCCTTTTTTTTTCCCCCAACAAAGTTCTTTAAAACAGAAAAAAAGCCTTGGTGTGCCTGAACCTTTAGCAAAGAATTGGCTAAACTTTCTCAACATGCATTGCAAAGAAAAAAAGTCCGTCATGTTAACCTTTTACAACCATTGGTATTGGATCACTGGTGTGCAGATACTGAAACCACTGATTGAAAGACAACAACCCACTCTCCCCTTTCCCACGTAACAATAATATCCTACTATATACCCTCCAAGGAACATGGGCACATAGGAACGTGGAACTGCTGATGTGGTACTTCTGATGGTGGGGAAGAAAATGTCTAAGGGGGAAAAAATCATGCCAGATTAATGATGGCCTACCTTGTACTGTCAAAGACCAAGAGATAAAACTGATTTTAGTGTCTTAAAAAGCAATATCCATTAGACTCGCATTTGGCTACAGCCGGAGTGGAAAAGCCTTTATTTCCACAAGATGTAGAGGCTTGGCCAGGGGGAAAAAAAACAAGCTAACTGCTTGTGACATATTGTAATTGATTTTATGTTGTACATTTATAAGACTGGCAATTCATGCTCCATATGGGATTCTGTGCCGGGGTGTCACTACAACATCTAAAGGCTTCATTATATTGCGATTCTCAAAGGGCCTTCAAGGGACTCTTTCAAACATCCCAACTTGGGATCTTCATTTAAATTGGGCGGCGCATGCATTGGCCCACAGCTGGGGGACGGTGACTCTTCAGTCAAGTATTTACAGGAGATCTTGAAACAGTGTTTAGCCACACAGTCTTGGGTTTTCTGCATGTAATAATGATAATACTGCACAATGTAATGGCAAAGCCCACGGCAATCTATGTAGTCTGCCTGGGAAGCTCAATATGAGCTTTCAGTATGAGGACAAAGCAATGAAGGTGCTTCCTTAGGATGGGATTTAATGGACGTTATTTGTTGCGTTGGAATGTGTGAAGCAAAAACGGACTTCTGTGGCTGAAGCCAGTTTGAGGACCTCAAGAATTTGATGACTGCAGGACACGTTGGGTTTCATCCAAAGATTCCCCTCCTGCAATAGACAGAGTTTCCTCCAGAGGTGACACCTTCCACCACAGGAAGGGACCGTGCTGTCAATTTGTGTCAGCTTGGTTTCTCAGCTATATTCAGGAATTGGGAAAGGACTTTCCCCAAGGTCACAAGAGTACAGTAAAGCTTTTACAGCACAGACAACAAGTGCTTGAGACAGACAGAAGTTTGCAAAAGTGTTGAAAACAGTATGCTCGAGGTCTGACTGCCTAGGAATACCAGGTGCTGTAGGCTTATACCATAGTCTTTCGAGACTGAAGGTTGCCAACCAACAACATACTTACTCAACCCACAACTGTTTCTGGTAAAGAGGGTTTTTTTTTTTTAAAAGAGCTTTGAAGTTCTGCAAAACCTCTTTGCCCGGTATCAATATCGAGATGCGATTATTTATTTATTTGTGGCAGGAGGGCCACATCATCTCTCTGACATGGTGTTGGGGGTTGGAAAAAAAGAATTAATTTACATTTAAAATCTGAATAAATTTACATAAATGAATATGTTAGAGGTGGAACTTATATGAATGAATGAAAATCTTGCAGTAGCTTAAGGCCTATAAAAAGCCTTGTACATAGCAAGGCTGGCCTTTCCTTTGCTGCTGCATCACAGATGTGAAACAGCAAGCGGTGGAGGGAGTCCTTGGCCTGCAGCTCACGTGAGAGGTCGAACAATTACCTTCATGCTGAGAGTCGCTTTGGGCCAGTGCAGGCTCTGGAGGGCCAGAGCTCATTGGAGACTGGGGGCTCTCTGTGGGCTGGATTGGGGGTCCCTGAGGGCCACAAATGGCCCCCGGCTGTTTTGCACCCCGATTTAATTTAATGATTAATCATAATCTAAAATGTCATTAATCAGGTGACGGCCCTAATCTTGGTTTAGGAAAACACTGGCCTCTAGAAGCAATAGTTTTTGAATCATAGGTTTTAAAAAAAACGATATTCAAAATCAGTCATGTGCCACCCAAAGAGTGAATGCGCCTCTAGTGTGCGTGTATGTAGGCGAAACAAGCCCTCCAAACCAGCCTACAATTATAGCTCTTCATTGCTTTGCATTAGGCTCAGAGAGTGGCTGAGTGGACTTCCTTGTTTTGAATAAACTGCAGTATTAAATTTGCAGGCTTGGTTTCATCTGCGAGGGAAAATGATCTGACCCTCGCATTCCTAAAAGCTGAACTAAAACTTTTGGAGGCAAACATCAAAGCTCTGTAAACAAAATGAGTAACACTTTGGACACTACCGATGGGGGAAGAAGAGGAGGGAGAAATTCCCTCTATGAAGAACACCCAAGTCTTTAAAAAGAAAAGGGTAGGTTTAAATATCTCACTGTTTTTCTTTGCCAGGGCGACATGCTGTGGATTTTATTTTCCTTAGCAATGGTTATGCCGCTGGAAAGCTTTTCTCAGAACTAGGCTGACGTTACTGTATTGAAGAGAAACTAGCAGGTTCACCGGAGCAAGTTTATTTGTCATGTGGCCCCCGTCGCATTTGAGGATTGCATTTCGGTTTGGAAGTCTTCACAAGTTTGGAATATCAATGGCACTTCAAAGAGGCATAACTGTGAATTAGCAGACATGATCCCTTGCAGGCCCCAGAAGAGACAGAACAAGGGAGACCTCCAGAACTTGAAGGTGGGTCGAGTTTCTTCAAGAATAGTAAGTTTAAAGTAGGCACCCCAGGTCTTCATAAATGTTGTGGAGCATCTCTGCAATAAAGAGACCCTCTTGACTGTGGAGAGAGGACACAAACTGGCCAAATCACCATCCCCACCGTGTCCAGTGTGTCAGGCTGGAATCTTCCTCAGCCCTGGCTGAAGAATTGGACCTGGGACCTTCTGCAAACAATCCATGTGTTTGACCACTGAGCTATATAGTCCCTTCTCCAAATCTTGTCCCTAGATCAGAACTGGCAGCTATCCTTGATATTTCTGCTACCGGCTTCAGTGGCAACAGTATTCTACAAGTTTGTTTTGGTTAAGATGAGGTTTCATGTCTCTTGTACCAGTGTCAGCTGGATGTAAAGTAGCTCCTCTGGTGAAGGAACAGTAGAATCTTGACACAAAGGTTTGGTGCTTGCCGAATAAGCAGTCTCTCTGCTGGACAGAATAGCTTAAGAGCAAACAGACGGGATGCCTGTCAACTTGGATGAGCTTACTGGCTGGAGTCTGCTGCTCAAGCAGCCCATAGCTCACTGTATCTTTTCGATGGAGCATGCTGTCAACCAAAGCCTTATGGCTTGGGTAGACCCATCCAGTGCACAATGGAGAGCGCATGCAGGCCGCTGGTGTGCATTTCAAATGGGAAACTGAAGCGGGATGCTTGTCTTAATGCCAGATCCAAGCATCCATTCCAAGACAGTGGGAGCCTTTGGTGCCAAAGAACATTGGGAAGCTATTCAGTCTGAGCCATGTCAAGAGAAAGGCTGTTTGATGTTCATAAGCTGAGTCTACAAATGCTGCATAATAGTGACTCAGAAATTTACTGCAGAAATAATTATGTGAGAGAACGGTGTAGTACATAATTAAGATTCAAAGTAAAGTGTGAATACAATTACATATTTATCCTGTGGCTTGACGGTCCGTTTTTTGTTTCAATTACATTATTTTTTTTTAGTTTTTTCCACTTTCCTTTTCTTCTTTCAACACTTTCATGGGAAACTTTCAAGACAGTGTTTCCCATTTTGTTTTCTTAACATCATTCTCCAAAACAACCCATGCTGATTACAGTAGGGCACGGGGGAAAAAAATCATTCCTGTGCCAGAACTGGACCCAAGATGTCAGGTTCAGCGCTTTCACACAAGCATCACACCAGGGGAACATCTAGTTTGGTGTCTCATTCCCTGTCCGTTCATTATTTTGTCTCATTACCAGCACAATTGGATTCCCAGTGGGTATCAGGCAGCTACATTTCAACCCCCTTTTCTTATCAGTGTGGCTCTGAACAACCAGGAAGCTTAATGTTCCCCTACACCTTCGGGCTGGTTCAGCTCAATTGAATGAAAGCTGACATTGTCCCATTGAATGGGATTAACAGCTATTGATATTGATGTTGAGAAAGGACTGTGAAGGATCCCTGTCTGAGATCCCAGGAGAGCCACTGCTAGTCAGTGGAGACTCAAAACAGCCTGGAAGGACCGATGGACTGATTCAGCCTGACTTATATGCTGCCTGTTGGTTGGCAACCTTCAGTCTCGAAAGACTATGGTATAAGCCTACAGCACCCAGTATTCCCAGGCGGTCTCCCATCCAAGTACTAACCAGACCTGACCCTGCTTAGCTTCCAAGATCTGACGAGATTGGGCATGTGCAGGGTAACAGAGCCTGTATATTGCATCCAAACTGCTCTGTCATTTCCATTGAGTTTTGTTGTGGGCAGAACTGCAAAACTATCGCCAAGCACTGGTGATCCTGGCCCTTATGCCGCCCTGGGCCAGGACCGCAGGTGCCACCCCCCCCACTGAGTGCCACCCCCCCACCTTGGAGGGCCTTTAAACGCCACTTCTGGTTTTTGGCTGAAAACCAGAAGTCTTTAAGGCTTTCCGAAGGCCCTCTGAGGCCTCCCGTAAGTCTTTAAAACCCACTTCCGATTTTTGTCCGAAAATGAGAAGTGGGGTTTAAAGGTCTTCCAGAGGCCTCTGAAGGCCCCCAGATGGGGCTGGGGTCAGGCGGTGGGGAGTGAGGAAGGTAGTACTGCCATTGGAGTTGTGGGGCCCTGGGGTATTTGCCCCTCTTGGCTCCCCTAGGAGCACCAATGCACCAAGTTGTGGTGATCTTTTCCAGAATGTCCAGTGGCATGTCTTCTTTCAAGCACTGCATGGGGTGCATATCACCATGTGGCGCACCACAAACATGGAATGCTTTGTGATGGTAGATAATGTGATTTTCCCATAGCATTGCAGACTTTGGTTTGGCGACTTGCAGTTGTTGTTGGAAACCTTCAGTCTTGAAAGACTCTGGTATTGCACTCTGAATGGTGGTTCTGGAACAGCGTCTAGTGTGGCTGAAAAGGCCGTTTCGGGAGTGACAATCCCTTCCACACCGGGAGCAAGTGCAATCTGTCCCTGGTCTGCCTCCCTGGCTATGGGCCTTCCTTCTTTGCCTCTTTGCCTCAGACTGTTGGCCAAGTGTCTCTTCAAACTGGGAAAGGCCATGCTGCACAGCCTGCCTCCAAGCGGGCCACTCAGAGGACAGGGTTTCCCACCTGTTGAGGTCCACTCCTAAGGCCTTCAGATCCCTCTTGCAGATGTTGTTGTATCGCAGCTGTGGTCTCCCTGTAGGGCGCTTTCCTTGCACGAGTTCTCCATAGAGGAGATCCTTTGGGATCCGGCCATCATCCATTCTCACGACATGACCGAGCCAACGCAGGCGTCTCTGTTTCAGCAGTGTGAATAAAATGGGTCAGTCAGTGTGGTGAGGTGCTGTGGAAGAAGTGGTGGCAGCTGCTTGACAGCAAGAGTTCAAAACAGCCTCCTCCAGGCAAGTGTACTGAATGCACCGAAAAAGGGAACCTAAGAGTTTGTTATCGTAATCCTTGGAAGTAGCACTCATTCCCAGTGCCGCTTGTTCTTGAGAACATGCCATGTGAGACATTTCCAGCCACAGAACATTGAACCTGTAGAGATGTTTTCTATTGCATGAAACCACATTTCCTAGTGTTGCTACCTGATGACAGCCATTGAGTCCTGGACCTTCTGCCTGCAAAACATGTGCTGTACTGCTCTCATCCCTTAGACTGCAATCCTATGCACACTTACATGGGGTTAAAGCCCCAATCCTATCCCTTGCTACAGTTGTTCCAATAGAGGCTGTGCTGCATGCTGGGGGGAGAGCGATTGTATAGGTCACAGGAGATAAGCAATTTTTTTTTACTTACACTCCCCCCCCCCCCAGTAGGCTGCCTATGGTCTCCTTGGACCTGTGCCAGCTCTATAGCCGGTACAAGCCTGAGGAGATTTGGGGGCAGGATGGGCAAAAAAAAGGGAGATAAGATGGGGAATGGCTGCTAGTCCCATTGACTTCGGTAGGGCCTACTTCTGAGTAGACATGCCTAGGATTGCAGTGTTAATTGTATCTGTAGCCTAGGACAAGGTTACAGGAAGCTGTAAGTGGTACTAATACTGAAAGTGGTGATGAGCAAATGGGGTGGGGTGAAAGACATAAACTGAGGGACTAGCATTGCTCTGGATGCAACTTACTTGGTTTTATAAGTACATGTTAGAGCAGCGGGTCCCAAACTGTGAGCTAGGACCCAGCAGTGGGTCACGATTGGATTTTTGGTGGGTTGCGAAACTGACAAGCTGATCGGAGACAGCGGAAATGTACTGAGCCCTATGGAAACTGAAAGAGAGCAGCGCATGTGCGCTTACTTGCAAGTAGGTAAATGTGCCACAACGCACTTTGAAGGGGAGGTTGAGGGGAATGCAAAGCCACCAGAATGGTCCCAATTTGGAACCTCCCAATGTAGAGGAACTCCCAACATGGAGCTCAACAAACAGTAGTGGTTCTCAAATGTTTCGCACTGGGACGCACTTTTTAGAATGAGAATCTATCGGGATCCACTGGAAGTGATGTCATGACCAGAAGTGATATCGTCAAACAAGAAAATTTTTAACGATCCTAGGCTGCAATTCAACCCACAATTACCCAAGAGTAAGTTTCATTTACTAGCGTGTTTAAAAGCATATACAGAATAGCCTGTTAAAAGTACACATATGTATACATTTCCCCAATGCAGTCACATGCCATGATAGCATCAAATCTAATATATTAAAAATAAAATATTGAACTGAATGGGGACCCACCTGGAATTGACTTGTGACCCACCTAGTGGGTCCTGACCCACAGTTTGAGAAACACTGCACTAGAAGGTGCCCACCCACCTTCTAGTAGAAAGGATAAAAACTGAGACTACCATAATATGCTTTGCCTGACTGGTAAAGTGAAAATTTTTTTTAGCCTTGTAAAACTAGGTGGGTCCTGATAGAGTGTCATTTTTAAATGGAGATCCCGGTGTTAAAAAGTTTGGGAACTGCTGTGTTAGAGGCATTTTTTAAAAGTAATGATCAAGAAATTGGTGTTTGGAATGATCCCAAGTATTCAAAAGGCCATAAGAAAATCTCATAGTCTCCCCTCTTTCATCAACAGACTTTTTAAAAAATTGAACCTTTTGTGTATGCCCAAAGCCAAGAATAGTAATAGGGAGGGCAAAAAACCCTTAACGTTGTATATATATGTTAACGTCATTCATTTGCGTAAACGCTTGTCGCAGCTGCTTTGATTTATATGGCCAGCAGATGTTGGAACTGAAGCACCTGCTAAGAAAAGCAGATTCTTTATAGCCCTGGCCGAGCTCCGTCTCCATGGGATTTTATTTTTCCCCTGGCCTCCTTGCTGCGGCCCAGCAGTGTCTGCTGTATTAGTTCATTTGTACAGGCAATGGCTGTGGTGGGTCTTGGATACGCCATCCGGTGTCTCTGCCAGGATGGCTTTGATAGCACAGCCAAGCCACTGCTGGTTGAAATGTCAAAAAAGCCAGAAGCTTCTCTCCCAAGTCCTCCTCCCCCCCCCCCCAGCCTGCACTCTGTATATACACAGATCAAACCCAGGAAGGCCTGTGATGTGAAAGAAGCAGATGCTGTTCCACTATACTGCTTATAAAAACAGAAGGTTGTGCTGCCTTCTGCCCAGGTTGTGTGCGCATCACCTAGGCACAGCAGCTTTCCCAACCTGGCAAGCCTCTGTGTGTTGACAGAGTGGACGGAGAGATGTTATTTTCCCTCTCATGCAACACCAGAACCAGGGGACATACAAGCCTCTCCCAAATTGAGTGTTGGGAGAGTTAGAAAAGAACATTCTTTATCCGGCATGTAATTAATCTGTGGAACTCCTTGCCACATGATGCAGTGATTGCAACTGGCTTAGATGCCTTTTAAAGGGGATTAGACAGATTTCTGGAAGAAAAGTCCATCACAGGCTACATGCCGAGATGGGTACGTGCAACCTATTGGTTTGAGAAGTAGGTTACCTCAGAATGCCGGGTGCAAGGGAGGGCACCAGGATGCAGACGTCTTGTTGTCTTGTGTGCTCCCTGAGGCATCTGGTGGGCTTCAGGAAGCTGGACTAAATGGGCCTTTGACCTAATCCGTCAGGGCTCTTCTGATGTTCTGATGCCAGGAGTGTATTGCATGTGCGTGCGAAAGAGGCATAATTCTATCCAGACAACGTTACTCCACATTCAGCCAACGCACGAGAAGGGAGTGGGATGGCGTCAGGGCTGGCCCATCCATGAGGCTAACTGAGAAGTTTGACTCAGGCAGCAAATTGGTGTGTGCGTGGCGGGGGGGTTGTCCATTTTTGTCTGCCCATTCACCTACACTGCTGCTCACGCTCGCTGGCTTGAAAAGAAAGAAGGGAAAAAGCAGAGGAGACATTGTGAGGAGAGAAGGGTGTTGGGCAGCTCCACACTTCCACTCTGTCTTCCTTTTCCAAGCCAGAAAGTAGGAGAAGCAGAGGCTGCCGCAGCACCGGGTAAGGAGGGGAGCAGCATTTGGCTTTTCACCATAAGTGCCAGGAGATATTGGGCTAGCCCAGGGGTGTCCAAAGTTTTTGGTAGGAGGGTCACATCGTCTCTCTGACTCTGTGTCGGGGGCCAGGGGAAAAAAGAATTAATTTACATTTAAAATTTGAATTAATAACAACAACAACAACAACAACAGGTATTTATGTACCGCCTTTCTTGGTCTTTATTCAAGACTTTATTCAAGGCGGTTTACATAGGCAGGCTTTATTTAAATCCCTTATTAAATAGGGATTTTTACAATTGAAAGAAGGTTCTTTCTTTCAAGAACCACTACATTCAGGTTTTCATTCCGATCTGGCTTCACATTCTGGCCTCCATCCTCCCACGCTCAGAGCAGATGGAATAGCTCGGTTTCAGCTTGTCAGCTGCTTCAAGTTCGCACGGTGCCGGTGGCCTCGAACTGGCGACCTTGTGGATGTTATCTTCATGCAGACGGAGGCTCTACCCTCTAGACCAGACCTCCTGCCCGTTTACATAAATGATTATGTTAACATAATCATACAAAGTTTACATAAATGATTATGTTAAAGATGAACTTATATGAATGAATGAAGGTCTTGCAATAGCTCAAGGCCTATAAAAGGCCTTGCACAAAGCAAGGCAGGCCTTTCCTTTGCTGCCGCTACTGCATCACAGACATGAAAAAGCAAGCAGTGGAGGGAGCCCTCATCCCACAGCTCACGCGAGAGGTCAAACAGTCGCCCTCACGCTGAGAGCAGTTGCGTCGGGCTAGTGCGGGCTTCAACAAATCTCCGGAGGACCAGAGGCTCATTGGAGACTGGGGGCTCCCTGAGGGCCGCATTGAGAGGCCTCGAGGGCTGCAAGTGGCCCCAGGGCCGGGGTTTGGGCACCCCTGGGCTAGCCCAATGAAAGCAGATGCCTTGAAAGGATTGATGGGGATGATTTCATCATTTTTTAAGGATGGGTGGTATTCATGGTCTACCTGATTGCCATAGAAACAGACCGCCCAAAAACCTTTTTCCTCTCTAGAAAGATCATGAGGAACTCTTGCAGGTGAGATGCTGCATATGTCTAAAGGGGGCAAGAAAAGACAGAATCAGGGACTTAATGAAACCTGGAGGTAACGAAGGCAGCAGTCTGGACAACTCTGGATGAAAACATTTCTCTAAAACAGTGATTTTCAACCTTTTTTGTCTCACGGCTCACTGACAAGTTACTAAAATTGTCAAGGCACACCATCAGTGTTTTGACAATTGACAGGGCACACTGTGGTGTTGGTGGAGAGCTCACATCCCCATTGACCCTACTAACAAATGACCCTCCCGCAAACTCTTGTGGCACACCTGCAGACCATTCGCGGCACACCAGTGTGCCATGGTACAGGGGTTGAAAATGGCTGCTCTAAAAAATAAAAATAAAATAACATTATGCTGGCAGTTCCAGGAATATATTTCTACCTGTTTCAAGTCCGGACAGTGCAGTTATCAAGAGTAAACTAAGTAAATCAGGGGCTTGGCTCTGTGTAAGGGGGTCTGTTCACTTCTCTGTTCCTTCTCCCTGCTGTCCTTTAATGGTCTCATAGTTTATTTTTCAGAAGCTTGAAGGGAGGTGTTTCTAATGCCTTTGGAGAAGCTTGAAATTCCTTAGTGGACCTTACAGCCTGAAGTCCTTGCAGTGCAGGACTTCTGGGAAAAATCAGTTCCACTGACCAGCGAGACCTACTCCCAGGTCTAGAGTTGTAGCCTTCATCACCTGAAACTGCAAGTCTCAATATAGTTACCTGGAAGTAAATAGTATTGAACACAGTGGGACTTACTTCTGAGTAGACAAGGAGTAACTGGTATAGTCAACACCTCTGTCTTCTACTTCCTTCCTTTCCTTGTAGTTCGTGCTGGCCTCTTTCTCAGAGAAGACTTCAGGTGCAGAGCCTTGGCAACCACCCCAGATGCATTTCTGATGTCTCCACTGGAGTAGGCAACATCAGTAAAATACTCCCTGGAGAACTCGCTCCTTCCAGGGCCTCAGCTGTGCCTGCCGCTTTTGGAGATGACAGCAGCGTTTGATTAAACGAAAACTCCTGCTCCACACAGCAGCTTGTGGGACCACAACCCACTCCAGCAGCTTCAGAGCCTTAGCTGTTTCCCCCAAATCAACAAGAGGGGTCGCCTTTTTCTCTGCAAGGTTTACTCGGCAAGCTTCAGCAGCGCTATAATATCGGCTAAGACAGAGGTGAAAGGAATCATAGATGGTTACCCCCTTCTTTCTGACAGCTGCATTGAAATACTGGAAAGTCATCGGGTACACCCTCCACTACCATGAGGATGATGGGAAAATTTGACCTGTTGGATGTCAGCCTGTCTTCCAGCTGTCAGTGATAGAGCAGCCTGTCAAAAATTCCAAACAACATAATCAACAAATTATCTTTCCCTCTGATAGGCAGCGCTCCCCCTTTTAATTTATTGCCATAATAATATATATTTCAAATATTGCATTACATTTTTGTTACCAACTAGAATGTTAGATTTTTAATACCACTTAGAACTCAAATTAATGAAAGCAAATTTTTCTTTCTCAAAAGGGGTTCTCAAAGGTTCTGATTCTGGCATAATATTGTTTACAGAAGCTCTAAGCCTTCATAAGTCCTAAGTCCTTCATAATGTTGAATTGCGCTAATTGGTTCCACCACTTTTGCCACGTTCCATGTGCATGTTCAACAGTGTCGGGTGGCCAAGGCGCTTGGGCTTTCTCTTTTGTAATTAGACATGGGGGATCCAAATGAGGACCATGGCAATGTGGAGAGGACGCTTTAACCTAACGACCATACTTTGGCCCCGATCCAAATCACCATTCCGTCCCCACTGTGTTCCTTTTTACAAAACAATAATCAAGCATCAGTAGTGTCACTAGGGTCTGCATCACCCAGTGTGTCATGGTGGACCTCTTCCCCATGGTGGACCTTTTCCCATGCAATAGAAGGGCAATGCACCATTGCCCCGCCCCACTGGTTTTTTGGCTGTAACTTTTGATAGAATAGAGATATTTCAATGAGTTTGTTCCAATGAATTCTGCATTAAATTGCGCATTGAATGATTTAATGCCCTGGGCCACCTGGCAGAAATCAGCAGGGAGATGAGATAACGCAAAAAGCTTCACTTGTTGATTTCTGCTTATAATGCAGCTGTGCCAAGGAAACAGAACCTCTATGAATTAGGGAAAAAAAAAAAACATTTAGCAATCCAATGAGGTTTGCCTTAAGATCAATTGGTTTATAGGCAGGAATGCTTACTCCTCTGATAGTTTCCTGTTACAAAAAATGTTGCAGAAAGAATCTCTCAGTATTACTGCAAAGCACTGCTCACTCCCATGGAACTAATCCAAGCACCTTCTGTTCAATGAGAAAGCATCCGTTGGTGGCCTTTCGCAATTGAACTCAAATGGAAGTAAATATTTATGGTCAATTTAGCAGAATCAGCTATTGGGTGACCTATGACACCTGACATCTTCCGCTAAAGAGCTAATCAGTTGGAAAACTAGATGACAAGTCTATTGTACAAGCAAAAAAAAAAAGAGAGGCAGATTTGTTATTTTGGGTTTTACCAATAGCAAAGTCTTGCCAGACAGCTGTACTCTCTCTCTCTCTCTCTCTCTTTCTGTGTGCCTGTGTGTGAGTGAGCATTTGTGTAAAAAGTAAACTGTTTTTCAGTGAAACAAAGAAAAGAAGCTGCTGTAAAATGTAACCCAGCAATGACTGTCTGGAGTGCATGCAGAGATGAATCAAATGGAAAGGTTCAGAGGTGGTTTAGAGCTTCTTTTCTTTTGCGATCACAAAATGGGCTATGAGAGGTTCCACGGCAGGCTCAGCCATATTGAATTAAAATCTGTTTTTCCATAGATTCTCATGAGCCTTTGGTCCACGCTGAGGCCATTTCTTGCTGCTTCCACATGACATGGAATCCATTTGCATTTTGCATTTAGATAAAAGATCCCCAGGTACAATTGCTTGCCCAAAGAGGTGTGACAAGAAGGGGGCATGCAAATGACCAAATAGAGAACCATGGAATTTATTGTTATAATGTTTGGTAACTTCCATGGAGCCATGGTAGTTTGGTAACTATTTCTGCATAAGCTTTCATGGACTGAAGTGGACTATTGCTTATACCAGTGGTGCCCAAACCCCGGCCCTGGGGCCACTTGCGGCCCTCGAGGCCTCTCAGTGTGGCCCTCAGGGAGCCCCCAGTCTCCAATGAGCCTCTGGCCCTCCGGAGACTTGTTGGAGCCCGTTCTGGCCCGACGCAACTGCTCTCAGCGTGAGGGTGACTGTTTGACCTCTTGCGTGAGCTGTGGGATGAGGGCTCCCTCCACTGCTTGCTCTTTCACGTCCGTGATGCAGTAGCGGCAGCAAAGGCTAGCCTTGCTTTGTGCAAGGCCTTTTATAGGCCTTGAGCTATTGCAAGCCCTTCATTCATTCATATAAGTCCATCTTTAATATATTCATTTATGTGAACTTATGTAAATTTATTCAAATTTGAAATGTAAATTAATTCTTTTTTCCCCCGGCCCCCGACACAGTGTCAGAGAGACGATGTGGCCCTCCTGTCAAAAACTTTGGACACCCCTGGTTTATACTGAAATAAATAAGCCCAACCCGACTTGGGTTTTACCACAGTGGAACAGTGGTTCCAGTGTTGTAAATGGCTATAGGGTGACGCGCATGGCACCCTGCCGACAGCCATTACAGAACTGCTACTGCAAACGGTGGCTGGTGGCCATGTCAGAGACCCACTATCACAGCTGGCTACATCAGGACTGCAGGTAAGCTGGCACGGGAGTGGGCCGTGGGAGGGAAAGCTCCAAGAAATTAAGTCAAAGGAATCCACCAGACTTCCTTGTGATTCTCTGATGTAGCTGTTCAGATCCTCATCACAATGATCAAAGTAAATGATTCATTAGCTAGATAGCCAAACTAAAAGGGGAGCCCTATTCCCAATGCACTTGCTGCATCATTCATGGAGCTCGGAACTCTTGCTGGCCCCATCCCCACTCTCTGCATAAGGAGGGCTACAGGTGTATCACTCCACTCCCACCTTGCATGGAATGTGTGACTGTTGGGGTGGGTCCCTCCCCCTATGTATTCAGTGAGTGTGGGTCCCTCCCCCTATGTATTCAGTGAGTGTGGTCTGAAAGCAGGAGCACGGCTCAAGTCTGAACTGAAACTAGCAACACATTCTCAGTCGTGTTGGACATTCCTCCCCTGTTCCATGGTTTTTTCGGCGCACCGTGAGGAAAGTTCAGCTATTCTTTTACATGGCTCTCCCTCTCAATTGACTTCACATGCCCTCAGTGATGTCATCTTGTAGGTCTGGGGCTGAAATGTGAAATGCCTTGAAGCGGACATGCCTTTTCCACTAGCAATGCAACTGAAACGGAGCAAGAATTATATGTTTACGCCATCTGTTGCCAGTGAGGATCCCAGTAGCAACATTTCATGCCAGCTGCAGCCTGTTAAATGAGGTTTTCAGGGTTACCAGCAGAAAAAGGCATTAACAGGACAAATGGAATGAAACAATGCTCGAACTAAACACTCCCGCAAAAGTGCGGAAGAGGTGATGACACAGCTGGGCTGTGTTCCTGAAGACACGGATGGCAGTTTTCAACAAACAAGACTGAACTTTTACACATCATCATCATCATCATCGCCACAACAGCAGCACCAAAACAACACCAACAATTCTTATATACAAATTTTTAAACAAAAAAGTAGTTCATCAAGTGGTTTACACTTGATGAACTATCACAAGTGCAGAGGTCTCCAAACTGAAGCCGCTGTGTCCCGAAAAAGCCCTCCCCTTCCTGAGTGTTGCTTACAGTTCTGCCCCAGCTCTGCATTTCTTTCAAGCTGGCTTGGGTACCAGGATACAGAACTGTAAGTGCCTGGGAAGCATTCATGGGAAGGGCTTTTTCCAAACCCCGGATCCAGCCTGCGGGCCAGGGTTTGGAGAGCCCTGACCTAGTGAAATGAATCAATAAATCAGTGGTTCTCAAACCTTTTAGCACTGGGACCAACTTTTTAGAATGGCAATCTGTTGGGACCCACTGGAAGGGATGTGATTAACCCAGAAGTGATGTCATGGCCAGAAGTGACATCATGAAGCAGGAAAAATTTTAACACTCCCCCGTGTGACAAAGTCAAATCAAATCAAGTTAAAAGTTTACAAGAAGTTTAAGTATAATTTATTGAAAATAAAGAAGAACCCTCCTAACCCTCTCAAACAGTTGCTGATCTGTTAAAAAAAATTCATCAAAAATCCCAAAGGCCACAATCCTATCTGCACTTACCTGGGAGTAATCCCCATTGACTATCATTGTTAAAAGGCAGCCGGCAGCCTCCCTGGCCCTTAAAAAGCCTTCTAAGGCCTTGAAAACAGGCCAAAAATGGCTCCCCCCAAAAAATGGTGGCAGGGGAAGGGTTGTTGTGACCCCCCCCGACAGGGTGCCACCCAGGGCATTTGCCTCCCTACCCCTCTCCAGGTATGCCAGTGCATGTTCCTATTTCCATATCTTTGTCTCTTTTCAGTCAGATTTGATTCCAGCTTTTGCTGTGTTCCGGTCTCTTCCTTAAGTGTTTCTAGAACAGGGTAAAGATCTGAGTTTCACAGCCTTGTTTGTTATGAGGGATATGAGATAGTACAGCACGCTCTCTATCATATGCTGACAAAGATTATGCACTTGGCTGAACACTCCATGCACCTTCCTGGAACACTTTGCCTTTCAAATCTGCAAGCAAACAGCTGACTCTGCACTGCTGTGTTTGCCCGCCTGGTACCTGTCCTCATCAAGTCTCCACAATCTGGAGCAGAGATGTTGACAACAGCAATCAATAGAGCAAAGAATGATGAACCAATGAAATGAGTCTGTCTGCAAGCCCACTGTAGGAACCACCTCCTCCACCAAGAGGTGGTATCCTAATGATTGTCTGGAAGGGAAATGGCAAATGGAAGCTTAGGCACCTAAAGAACAAGATCGATACTTCAAACCTTGTAAAATCATAAGGTTACATGAGACGATGCCATAAGTCTCTTTGATGGGTTTCTGCACAAAACAGCTTCCTTTCCTATGGGTCAGCACCATCCAAAATCAAGTGAAATGTAGATCCATCAGCATAGCAGAGGAAGCTGCCTTCTATCCATCAGACCACTGATCCATCAAGCTCAGGACCGTTTGGTGGCTTTCTAGGGTTTGTGACTGGTGTCTTTTGCCAGCCCAACCTGGAAAATATCAGCAATTGAACCTGGGAAGTTTTACCCACAATGCTTGTGCTCTCCCTCTGAGTTATGGCCCTACAGTGGTGTAGCCAGAGGGGGGCACGGTAAGTACTTCAGGCTCCCCAACGCACCGTGTAAGCGGCCCTTTCCACTCGCTGTCAGAGTCATTCCGGGCAGCGACGGCAACGCTGAGTGGGAGGGACTGCTTACACAGAGCATTGTGGTACCTGCAGTACTTACCGCACCCCCTTCTGGCTACACCACTGTAGGGCCATCACTCAGAGGGAGAGCCACTGCCCCCTCTGACTACACCACTGTGGCCTTATTCCCCTTTTCTCAAGGAGGTGGCTGGGCAACACCACTTTAGACTCCAGGTCTAAAGGCTCTAGGGTTGCCAACTCTCCAAGATTGGCCTAGAGCAGGGGTGTCCAAAGTTTTTGGCAGGAGGGCCACATCATCTCTCTGACACTGTGTTGGGGGCCGGGGAAAAAAAGAACTAATTTACATTTCAAATTTGAATAAATTTACATAAGTTCACATAAATGAATATATAAAAGATGGAACTTATATGAATGAATGAAGGTCTTGCAATAGCTAAAGGCCTATAAAAGGCCTTGCACAAAGCAAGACTGGCCTTTCCTTTGCTACTGCTACTGCATCACAGATGTGAAACAACAAGCATGGAGGGAGCCCTCATCCTACAGCTCATGTGAGACATCAAACAGTTGCCCTCACACTGAGAGCAGTTGTGTCGGGCCAATGTGGGCTCCAACAAAACTCCAGAGGGCCAGAGGCTCATTGGAGACTGGGGGCTCCCTGAGGGCCACATTGAGAGGCCTTGAGGGCCGCAAGTGGCCCCAGGGCCGGGGTTTGGGCACTCCTGGCCTAGAGTCTACCGGAATCAGGGTCAATCGCCAGGAAGCTATTCAAAGCAATCCTGGACAGCTTAAGAGAGCTTCTCTAGTTAACCGACACTCCATTATGTTGAGGGAGAAAAAATTTCCAGGAACAGCTTCAGTCAGAGTTGGCATCACTAGTCACAGCTCCCATGACTGAATACTCCTTTGTACAAAACATTGTCTCTATGCAGAAACCGAGGGTGCCAGATTGAAGGCGAGGCCAAAGCCTTCTTCCTGACCACTGGTTTTCTCTGCATTTGAATGGAAGAGCACTCAGTCCTGTAAACCTCCTTCTACAGTCTGAGCTGGTGAAGCCCAGATATTCCCATCTCAGTGACAACTGGGCCTTGGAATCTCTGCCATCAATCCTTTTGCTGGGCTGCTACCACAAAACCCCGACATATTATATTTTGCTACTGCAAAAGCCATATGACTAACGATAAATTATATGACTGCACATAAATTATAGCTACAACCCCGTGGCACCTTATGTCACTCAACAATGAAAATGAAAGCCTGCAAAAATGAAAACAAAAGCAAGAATATTGCAGTATAACCATCAGCATGTTCAAAGCAGAATTTACCGGGGTATATTCTGAATCCATATTTTGTTTTTTGTTTTTTGGTGAATTTCATTAATCAAGCAACTTATGGACCCTACCCTGTTTATCTAGTATAGGATCTTCCATTAGTAGAGGGGTTAGCCTCCAACCTGGGACTGAACTGCTCAGGTCCTTGACTGACAAGCTGTGGTTCTCTGAAAGCGCATAGATCAGACTGTGCTAGCTACACCAGTGGTGATCCTTGCCCTGGTGCTCTATGGGGCCACGACCACAAATTGATCCTCCATCAAAGGGCCGAAAGGGCTTCTAAGGGCATTAAAACATCACTTCTGGTTTCTCAGGGAAATCAGAAGTGCTGTTTTTTACCCCCACCCCCACAAAGGCCTTACAAGGCCTTCTGAGAGTCAGGGAGGCCACATGCAGCCTCTCTGGCCCCCCAAATTCCTTTGGACAGGAGGTACAACTGGTGGGAGGGCAGCATGGCTGGGGGTGCCATTGCCCTCCCAGATGGACCACCTGTGGTCACTTAACCTCCTGGACCCCCCCCCCCGGTATGCCACTGAAATACACCAAGAGTCCGACCTGTCCACTTCTGCTGAACATCAAGTGAACATCTCCCAGGAACAGCAGCCTCCTGCATATAGCCACACCTCTGAGTGTGACTTGGAAGACATCTGTTAATGAATGTTATACCTGAATATAGGTCGGTAAAAAGGCGATGTTCCTACTGATGTCCTTGGTGGACAAGGATTTCTGCTGAAATTGCAAAAAGTGGGAGTTCGGTGTCATCTGTTTTCAGTATTTCCAGAATGGTTGATTTATTTCACATTATTAATGAACTTTGCAGCAGTCTTACTTGTCAGGCCCACTCTGCAGGGGTCAATAATGAGAGGAAACCTGATGTTAGTGGATCCAGCTTAAGTGATTCTGTCGTGCTAACGATTCAATATATCAGGACAAATGTCAGCTCTTTTCAATATGTTAATTCCTCTGACCTCATCTGCATAAACTACAGTCAATGAAATGCAAGTTCTCCCCTCTTGGGGAGTTAATAGAGATGTTGAAAGGTATTTTTTATTTAATTATTCCTGCTTTAAATAAAAAACTCATAAGCATTAGAAAGGCCTATATGTAAACACGCATATAAAGCAGTAATTATTAACTAACCGCTCTTGGATGCAGCCTATTGCAGGATCACGCGCAGGATCCACTGAAAGCAAATAGCTCTTGTATAAAGCAAGATAAAATATAAGTGACTTCATTTTTGATAAATATTGGAAGAATGCTGCTGGTTCTCCTGGTCTCAATAGCAGCAACTGTTACCCTGAACATGCCTGATCTCATCTGATCTCAGAAGCTAAGCAGGGTCAGGCCTAGTTAGTACTTGGATGGGAGACCGCTTGGGAATACTGGGTGCTGTAGGCTTATACCATGATCTCGGAAGCTAAGCAGGGTCAGGCCTGGTTAGTACTTGGATGGGAGACCGCCTGGGAATACCGGGTGCTGTAGGCTTATACCTTTGAGACTGAAGGTTGCCAACCAACCATTGTGCAATACACCCTCTCTCCCCTTGTTCTTTCAGTACCAGTGTTAAATATATATCTGCCAACAGAGGAAAAAACACTTCTTGTATCTGAAAATGTGTGTTGTGGCTCACAGAAGCTCCTGCTATAAGAAAATGGGATGGTCTTTAAGGTTTTATCAGACTTTAATTCTGCTCATTCTTGATTTGTGGACTCCAGATTCTTCGTGTCTGGGATTAAAGACCCGAGATCTGGTCCTGCTGGACCAGACCAAAGATCCATGACACCCAATATCAAAGCTTCCTACAGATGCCTCCACAAATACAATGTGAATGCAATCAAATGCTCCAGAGCTCATATTTACAAGTGTATTACCTCTGATAGCTGTCTACAGACATCATGGCTAATTGCCAGTGTTAAAATGTTAGCGCTTTCAGCTTTCAAAGGGAGTGAACATAAGAACAACCCTGCCGGATCAGGCCCAGGGCCCATCTGGTCCAGCTTCCTGTATCTCACAGTGGCCCACCAGATGTCTCCGGGAGCACACAAGACCACACTGTGCTGCTACTGCCCCACATCTGGCATTCTATTTATCCTTGCACCCCCCAATGAAGATACCAGATTACACTTGGGTTTAACTTAGGCCACTTTATTAAACACAAGTAACCAATTTTTAAAGCATGAGACCCACTCAACACACTGTCCCTCCTTTACCAGTCTGGGGTAGGTGAAAAAACCCATCCATGGCCAATTCGGATGACAGGAAACTCTTCTGGGTTTTGCAACTCTGTTTCTAGGGCAACTGTCTCTGGCAATGAATAGTCTGTCGCTCTTCCTCCGCTGGCAGAGCCAGAAGCATTTTTTTCAGCTATTCAACTGGTTTGCTCCAAACTCCCAAGGCACACCTGTGGACCTTTCACGGCACACCAATGTGCCACAGCACATCAGTTGAAAATTGCTGGTCTACACCAGGCATCTAGACCAGGGAAATGAAATATCTGTGGGCTTCACTGAATGATTCACAGAGGATATCCAAATGATTATGATACTTTTGCAATGACTGTGTATTGGCAACCTTCAGTCTCGAAAGACTATGGTATCGCGCTCTGAAAGGTGGTTCTGGCACAGCGTCTGTTTTCTGTTGCATGGTGCAGAGTTGTCGATCCGCTTGTCGGTTTTCACCCTAAACCCCACGCACCCCATGAGGTTAACGGACCGTGGCGAGGCAACACCTTACTGGCTGGGGACTGCCCAGCTTAAGGCGGGCGGTAGCTGCCCAATGAGATGCAATGATCTCTCCCACCGTCGGAAGCAGCCCCTGGCGTCATGCTCTACGCCAATCGAGCAAAGACTTATAACCGGTAAACTGCTGCTTCCCGTGTTGTGCCGACGCCGTATGGCGAAGTTGGAGTGTCCTCTCCAGTGCGCGAAGCCTGGGTAAAGAAGGTATGGAGGATAGGCTGTTACCCATGCAGCAAATCCCCCCTCTCCACGTCGCTGGAATGGTCCAATGGAAAGGCAGAAGCCAATACGGTTGGTTCCAGCGGCGTCGCAGGAGTTGCCAGAACGTGACTGTGTTCAGCCATGAACTGCCTAAGGGACTCCGGCTCCTGATTTTGCCTCGAGGTTGACTCCTGAAGCCTTTTCCACAACTGGATGTAGCCACAAGGCAGTGGAGGTTTGAGGTCAGAGTTTCCTTCTCTTAGATGAGCTGCCTTCCTAGGCTGATGAGTCCCATCTACCCAGGTTGCAATGACTAGGTACTCACATAATCCAAGATTCCCCCAATACAAGAACATTAGTAATGGCCACCAGTATAAATTCTCCTTTTAATTACAGCCCCAGTACTTAAATACAGAGCAAGCTGTTCCAGATAGACATAAGCATGCAGGTCAGAATGAAGGGATGTGACCCACCAGCGGGTTGTAAGCTGATTTTTTGTGGGTCACTGCTGGTGCTGGGTGTGGGGCCGCAAAGAATTCTAGGGTGCTACCTGGCCACCGTGGCTGACAAAGTGCTAAAATAAAGTGGCACTACCCAGCTGCCGCGACTCACGAAGTGGGTTTGCTCTAGGCCAGGGGTGCCCAAACCCCGGCCCTGGGGCCACTTGCAGCCGTTGAGCACTCCCAATCCAGCCCTCAGGGAGCCCCCAGTCTCCAATGAGCCTCTGGCCCTCCAGAGACTTGCTGGAGCCCACGCTGGCCTGAAGCAACTGCTCTCAGCCTGATAGCCAACTGTTTGACCTCTCCTGTGAGCTGTGGGACGAGGGCTCCCTCCACTGCTTGCCGTTTCACATCTGTGATGCAGCAGCGGCAGCAAAGGAAAGGTTGGTCTTGCTTTGGGAAAGACTTTTGATAGAGCTATTGCAAGACCATGTAGGCATAGAAGTTCCATTTCTCATTTTTGTAAATTTATTCAAATTTGAAATGTAATTAATTCTTTTTCTTCCTGGTCCCCTACATAGTGTCAGAGAGATGATGTGGCCCTGCTGCCAAAAAGTTTGGACACCCCTACTCTAGGCCCAAGAGCAGCGATTTTCAACCTTTTTCATCTCATGGCACACTGACAAGGCATTAAAATTGTCAAGGCACACCATCAGTCTTTTGACAATTGACAAGGCACACCATGCTGCCAGTAGAGGCTCACATCTTCCATTGGCCCTACTAATAAATGACCTTTCCCAAAAACCTGTGGACCACTTGCGGCACACCAATATGCCATGGCACAGTGGTTGAAAATGACTGCCCTAGAGTCTAGGCCTAGGGCATTCTGGTCAGCCCATCTGAAAAAGGATATCCTGTTGTTGGAAGAGGTACAGAAAAAGAAATCAAAATAATCAAGGCACCAGAACATCTACCCTATGAGGAAGAGCTGAAACATTGCAAAGCGTGGTTGGGAAGAAAAGATAACCAAGGGAAGATGTGAAAGAAGTTTATAAAATTATGAGTGTGTGGATATGGAGAATTTTTCACCAATTCTCACAATACTAGTGCTCAAGGTCACCCAAGAAAACTAATTAACATTAGGTTCAGGACCAACAAAAGCAATTACTTTGTTACTTTGACCAACAAAAGCAATCACTTTGTTACACATTGCATAATGAACTTATGGAACTCACTGCCACAGGATGTGGTGGTGGCCAGTAGCTTAGATTTCATGAAGATGAATCCACAGAGGGAAAGTTTCACCAGTCATGATGGCAAGAGGCAGTATAGCTCTGAATCAACAGGTTACTTCTTCTATATCATGCCTCTGAGCAAATAGCTTGCCTCTGTCGGAAACAGAATACTGGACTAGAGAGAATTTTGCTCTGATCCAGCAAAGTTTTTGTGTGTTTGTTTTGCCGACACATTGTTTATTTTGGTATATTTTATTTGCTTCGGGTGATGACTTACTAGCACTTAACATTATAATAATGTACTGGTACGTTAATTAGCGTCAGAAGAACAGGCAGCCTTTCCCACCCAGTCAGTGCTCAAAGTTTTCCCAGGACAAAATAATGATCCGTTAACTTCTGTGCCTCCCCTCCCCTCCACTTCCTCTGTGTATGAAATCAGTTTGATAGATCCGCAGGAAGAGATTTAGTTGCAGGTGGCAGAGGTCAGTGCATTGTGTATTCAATGTAGTCAATAATAAAGTCAGGACTTATGCTAACAGAATGTTAATAAGGCATCACAAGGACCTTGGAAAGTCATTATGTCTGTTCATTTGCTTCACAATATTGCTTCAAAGAGGCTCTGGAGGCCAAGTACAAGAGGATTAGGGAAACAAGCCCCCCAAACTTGAGGTGGAGGACATCCACCAACATTCCACAAAGGAGGACATGCCCACGACACCCCCATTCTCATACCAAGAACCACAGCCTCAGCACCTTACACAGGTGGGACCTCAGTATCCACGGGGGTTCGGATCTGGAACCACCAGAAGCCAGCCTGGAACCACCCACGGATACTGAAATTCATACATACATACATACATACATACATACATACATACATACATACATACAGAGAGAGAGAGAGAGAGAGAGAGAGAGAGAGAGAGAGAGAGAGAGAGAGACTATATATAGATACTGGATCTATATTTAAATGTTTTTAATGGGAAGAATTGTGATGCATTCTGGGATAACGCTTGGAGGAGCGAAGCACCTCTGTGTGACCTGGAAGTGGGTCTTTCAGACCTAAAAATAGCTGTAGAGGCTGGGAAATGGCACTGTGTGAAGGTAAAAAATGTGATTTGGGTTCTTTCTTTCTTCTTGTTAAAGGCATTTAAATGTGGGTCCCAGCATCTGCTGGCATCCCTGGTGAGCAGAGATGTAACTAGGGTGGAGCCTGAGGGGCACTTGCCCCAGGCGCTACGCCAAGAGACCCCTCAGGCTTTGCCCTAGTTATGGAGGAGTTGCTGGTGGCTTTGCGTCCCCATTTCTTCTCCTTCAAGGGGAACCTCCACAAGAGAAGGGGGTGTGAAGCCGCCGCAGCGAGTGCTTCCTCCTCCGGGAAGAACCTGGAAGTGATATCACGACATGACATGATGTTGCAACATTACTGCTCCAGGTGCTGGGGCAGTGCGTTACGCCTCCGGCGGTGAGTCAAATCTGCAGTTCCAGATTCATGGATACTAAGGTCCCACTGTGCATTGCCAAAGCCTCTACACCACCTCCAGCATACACCACCTTCATTTTTTCTTCCTCCAACTGTCTGCCTTCCACCTATTTGAGAGCCAGAAGGTTATTTATTCTTCTTTTGAAAGATGTTCTACAAAAGCATAATTCTCCTAAGTTTTCTACAGCTCCAAATATACCTCGATATTGCATAGCACGGTGTCTTAGAAGTCACTGACATTTAAGACGATGCATCCAGGCCTCCTCTGAGACTGAAGTTCTTGAGATGCAAAGCAACTCACACCAAGTCATTCCCAGAGACAAAAAGATAGAGACAAAATAGAAATCGTGACCTAACAAGGACCAGCAAAGGGACTGCTTCTGATGACTGGAGACAGTTGGGCCGTATGAGAATGATTAATGACAAGGTTCAAGCTATGAGCAACAGTTCATTATAAAAATGATGCCTATATTGATGTGCTAAAGCAGGGGTAGGCCACCTACAGCCCACAAACTGCACCAGCCCCACCACCCAAAATCATCTGGCCCGTAGTCCCAAAAAGATACATCCACACAGCCTTCTGTGGTCCTAAAAAAGTATTCAAGGTTGCAGTTCTACCTCTGTAAGTCTTACGGTGTAAGCAGACCAAGGGCAGAAGCTTCCTTTAAACATCATTCTCTGTCTGAGCATGTCTCTCTATACCTTGCCCATCGCTTTTTTCCTAGCTGCATGGCCTAATTCACATATGCATATCAAACGCACATGCGTTCTTACGATTGACAGGCCCGATGTCTGGCCCCTACATGGGAGGAGGTTGCTGACCCCTGTTCTAAAGGAAATAAAATCACTTTATTAGAGGAGTATCACCTGTGGCATCTGTTAGTGGCAACCATGATGCACCAAGAACATGAGAATAAGGCTGAAAATGGCCAAGCTTGGAGTGGCACCACTAGCCTTGATCTAGGCTAATGTATGCTGCCTTTTCAGTGCCCGTAAGGTGGCCTTTCAGATTAATTTATAGCAAATGTCTATACAATGAATGTGGGAGGCAAATAGGTCTGCCATAAATCTGAGAGAATAAGCTCAACTCTCTTATGCTTTTCTGGCTGAAACGGTGGGCAAGATGCCTGTGTTTTCAATATAATTCTGTTTGAGGGAGCCGAGAAATCAGTAGGCAACATGTGAGTCTTGAAGGAACATTCCCCAGTATTTACACTGGAAAGAACTTGGAACTTGGTTAATGGAGCGTGGCATTCCTCTATTGCGCAGGTGCCAGATGGCACTCAGGACAACTTTTCAAATTGGTCAGCTCTCTGAAACAATGGTAGGTGTCAGCCTTCTACGAAATGCATAAAATTTCATTTGGGAGGTTGTTTTGAAGCACAGCTTATCTCTCATAACAAGGACATACGTGTGTGTGTGTGTGTGTGTGTGTGCGCGCGCGCGTGCGCAAAAGTGCCTTCTTGTCCTCGCCCCCCCCCCGACCTGTGTTTCAGACAAGTCAAGTCTGGAAACCTTTATTGGCATTTAAAAGAAACAAACGGCAAACGGGTACACAAAACAGTATAACAACTGTTATAGGAAAGGCTACGGCGTTTGGGCCTCTTCAGCCTAGAAAAGAGACGCCTGAGGGGGGACATGACTGAGACATACAAAATTATGCAGGGGATGGACGGAGTGGATAGGGAGATGCTCTTTACACTCTCACATAATACCAGAACCAGGGGACATCCACTAAAATTGAGTGTTGGGCGGGTTAGGTCAGACAAAAGAAAATATTTCTTTACTCAGCGTGTGGTTGGTCTGTGGAACTCCTTGCCACAGGATGTGGTGCTGGCGTCTAGCCTAGATGCCTTTAAAAGGGGATTGGACAAGTTTCTGGAGGAAAAATTCATTATGGGGTACAAGCCATGATATGTATGCACAACCTCCTGATTTTAGAAATGGGTTATGTCAGAATGCCAGATGCAAGGGAGGGCACCAGGATGAGGTCTCTTGTTATCTGGTGTGCTCCCTGGGGCATTTGGTGGGCCGCTGTGAGATACAGGAAGCTGGACTAGATGGGCCTATGGCCTGATCCAGTGGGGCTGTTCTTATGTTCTTAACAAAGCCAGCGCTTGACTATATACCAAGAGAAAAAGAAAAATCACAACAGGAGATAAACAGGGAGAAAATGAAACTATATAGATCAAGAAGGGAATTTTAACTTTGAAACAGCGGAAAGATAGTCTGCTACAACATTAGTGATAGTCACAGAGCTATCACTTGATAAGATAGGTAGAGGGTCAGGAGAAGAACCATAAAGAAGATAAACCGTAAAGAAGATAGCATAGGGATATCAGGAGAGTGTCACGAAGGGAATAGTGAGCTGGGCAATGAAACAAAATGTGGTCCATTGTATCCGGTTCAAGAGAACAAAAAGGGCATAGTCTGCAATCGTGAGGGATCTTGGAAAATCTGCCGGAGTGAACGGCTGAAGGAAAAATGTTAAATCTCGCTAACATACACGCTCTCCTCTTAATGGGATCGGTTCACATACTAAAATAATTAAGAAAACAACCACGTGAAGGGAGAAGACCAAAGAACTGAGGGGAGCAGGTTGGGTTAAGATTAGAAAAAAGTTGAATAGATTCGAGTCCCCAAAGTTTAGCTTTAATAATTGAATGGGCCAGTTTCATATGCAATTATTAGTATCTTTGTACCTTCCAAGCCTCACTTGCTGTTTTTGAGTATCGCTCATTAAATCCTTTGTACAGCTGATTATTAACAGCCTGGTCCTATACCAGCAGATCCCAATGCCTTCCAGTGTACCACGTGGTCCTCCAGGGTCCTGCATGGTCCATCATCCTGGCAGACTCCCTGTCACTCTGCGGAATGCTATCACTGGTGCAAAGGCTGGAAGGCCTCAAGCCAGCAGTGGTGTTGTGTAGATTGACTGTTGGCCCAGTCACGGTGGCAATGGTAGCAGATTGGGATGAAGATTGGGCAGGAGGTCTGGTCTAGAGGGTAGAGCCTCCATTTGCCTGAAGATTAACATCCACAAGGTCGCCAGTTCGAGGCCACCGGCACCGTGCGACCTTGAAGCAGCTGGCAAGCTGCAGCTGAGCTGTTCCATCTGCTCGGAGCGTGGGAGGATGGAGGCCAGAATGTTAAACCAGATCGGAGTGTAACATCTTGAATGTGGTGGTTCTTGAAAGAGAGAACCTTCTTTCAATTTGTAAAAATCCCTGCGTGGATTTAATAAGCCTGCCTGTGTAAACCGCCTTGAATAAAGTCTTGAATAAAGACCAAGAAAGGCGGTATATAAATACTGTATATTATTATTATTATTATCAGACTGGGTGGATTGAGGGCAGGACAGGTGTGGATCTTAGCAGCACTGACGCCTGCCAGATCCAGAACCCATTCTGGCACAGACATGGCCTCTTTGGCCAAACTGACAGATCTACACCAGCAAAAGAGCTGGTGTAGAATTTAGCAGGCCTATGGGGACCACAGAGAGGCTGGAGAGGTAAAGTAAAAAATTTCTTTGCTTACCTCTTCTGGATGGCCTCGTCCCCAGCTGGCACTCAGGGTGCAGCAGCTGCTGTTCCAGGATAGGATTGGGCCATTAATCTGTATATGTCGAAGATACCATCTTTTTCCATAATAAGTTGTTTTGCCTGGATATGGAGAATGGTGCATCCGATGAAATGTGTGCATGAAGAGAGACCATTAACGATATTGATCAGAAAACTGATTAGCTTTATGACCTTCTGGAATTTAAATTTTCAAAATAGTGCACAACGGAATATACCGTTTTCACTTTTGTAAATGTTTTAGCACAGTGGATTGTCATGTTTGCTACGCACCATATTGCTGAGATGCATCCTCTTGAAATATAAATAATTTAAAATAAAACATATATCAAGAAGGCGGCTATCCTCAGTTTACTGCCTGGCATCTATGTTGGGATTCACAGTCGCAGGCTGCCCCCTAATCACCAATCGGGGAGGAGGGGTGGCCCGGTTTGCAAGAAGCAGGCACTGGGAACATCTCAGGTTTTATTTTAATATGTACAATTATGTGCATTTTCAACCAAGTTTCCATTGCAGAGATTTACTGCCTCTTCCTGCACAGCCCTATGCCAAATGCAGACTGCATAATCAGGGAATGAAAATGGAGAACATAGTTTAAGTTTATGTAATGCAATTAAAACATGAAAGGGGAAAGGAAGGCATTTGGCTTTCAGAGACTTTTCTGATTCTCTCCAGCAGACGTGAGCAAAGGGGATGTCTTGAAATAAGAACACGGACACTTATCAGACTCCAGTGCAAAGGCTTCTGCTGGTTGTGCTGTCATTCAGTTTTTGACCCTTACTCTTTATTGTAACTTTTGGGTACATTTGTATGGGAGCAAAATGAGAGCCAGAATACATATGAGAGCCAGGGCAGTGTAGTGGTTTGGGAGGTGGACTTAGAACTAGAAGATCCAGGTTCAAATTCCCCCTCAACCATGAAGCTTCCTGGGTGGTTTTCAACCAGTCACTTTCTTGTAGCTTCACCTACCTCACAGGGTTGTTGTGAGGACAAAAAGAAGGGAGCAGCTGTGCACGCTGCCCTGAGCTCTTTCAAGGTAGGGCGGTATAAAAAGGCAAAAAATAAATTATGTCTAAATGCTATCATGTTTTGTTTTGTTTTTTAATCTGCTACCAAAAGCTATTTGCAAAACCTGTATTAGGGGTTGGCATCATCAGGTGGCTGCCAAGGGCCCAGGACCTTCAGTTGGAGCTACTGCCAATCTCTCAAAATCACCACTGCATCCACAACCCTTGTGTGGTGGCAGTGGAGTCTCCTGGTTAAGAGTCTCTCTGTTGCCTTCCCTATCCTCTCCTCTCCTCTCCTCTCTCCCATCCCATCTTTAAATATATCCCCTTGATTCCCCCAGAGGCACTATTTGCAAATAGGGAGGGAGAATGTAGAGAGTTGCACTGTCATCACCTTTTCTCTCCCATCCCATTCACCAAGGTAAGCCCTACCATAAACCTTTGAGAGATTCACCCCAATAGGAGGGTACCACAGAGGACAGTTAGTTGAGCAGGTCCTGAATATAAGCGTAGAATCATGTGGGCAGGTTTCACAACCATACTGTGATACCCAGATGTTAAAGAGATGTGCAGATGCAGCAGAGCACATAATTATAGCTTGCACCAGTGTAGCAACAGCACTGGATCAGACAAGTGTGGCCTCTCTCTCTGACAACGTGAGCACGCCAGGTGACAATGTCAATTGCCCAACCCACATGATAGCCTGTGTAGAGAAGTGACTGCTATGCGGTGAGAACAACCCATAAGGATGCAGCACCCACAGCACTTGGATTAATTGAATATTTTGATTGACTAAAAAGGTGCCACTGATTAACTAGGTAGCAAATACTTAATGATATAAAACGCTCAAGTTGCATGAAGCAGAGCTGGTGGTCGGCATTAGATGACATTTATGTGCTCCAAACTCTATTCGTCTAACTCATTGCCCATTGGCATTGACTTCCACCATGCCACAATTTCCTGCATTGTCATTAAACAGTATATGGCTGTGTTTCTCAAACTGTGGGTCGCAAGCCAATATTAGGTGGGTCCCCATTCATTTCAATGTGGATTTTATTTTTCATATATTAGACTTGATGCATATATTAGACGTGACTGCAGTTAGGAAAATGCTACAGATCTGTACTTTTAGTACTATATGTCTATGCTTTTCACAATGATAGTCATTGGTGCTTACTCCTGGGTAAGTGTGGATAGGATTGCAGCCTTTGGAATGTTTAGGAATTTTTAAAAAAACAGATCAGCAACTGCTTGGGAGGGTTAGAAGGGTTCTTCTTTATTTTAAATAAATAGATATTTAAATGTATACTTTTTGTAAAATTTACTTGATTGGTTTGATTTTGTCATATAGGGGTTGTTATAATTTTTCCTGACTGATGATGTCATTTCCGGCCATGACATCACTGCCAGGTTTCTGGTGGGTCCCAACAGGTTGTCATTCTGAAAAGCGGGACCCGCTGCTAAAAAAAGTTTGAGAACTATTGGTATATGGCATGTGAGTGCAAGTACTCCCTATGAAAAACTCAAAAACAGGCTTGAAATAGACTGCTTTTCAAAACATTTTTTTAAAATAAAAATGCTGCTTCTACAAGGTTATTAACTGCCTTATTGAAATCAATATTTATATAATGAAGTTTGAAGAAATTCTGACCAAGGTAGATACAGCAAATTCTAAGATGGCCGGGGGGAGGGGGAGAGCAAAAAGGTGAGGGAGTGTATGCCAATGGGTGTATAGAAGGTTTGTGCTAGACCTGGAGAGCCCAGATACTTCAAGTCAACTGTTCTGGTACCTGTAATGCTGATCCCTGGAGCTTCAGCATTTCAAAGAGGCTGTAGGGCCTTTGATAGCAGCTGCTGTGAGATGAAGAATATACATGAACACCAAACCCACAGCTGGAGGGCCTCAGAAACCTCTGGGAGGTTCTGAAAGATACTTCCAGTTTGAGTGCCCTTCCCCCCGCCCCCAGATTTCACCCCAGATTTCTGCTGAATTTGATACTGCAGGGGTTCTGGAATGCAGCAACTGTTACCCTGCACATCGCTGATCTTAGAAGCTAAGCAGGGTCAGGCTTGGTTAGTATTTGGATGAGAGACCACTTGGGAATACCGGGTGCTGTAAGCTTATACCATAGTCTTTCGAGACTGAAGGTTGCCAACCATTTTTCTGGAATGGATCCCCTGCAGATACTGAGGGCCCACTGTATTCCAAAGCATGTCTTGCTGTACAACAACCCTGTAAAGTAGACAAGGATTATTTGTCCCACATTGCAGCTGAGGGACTGAGGCTGGGGGAAAAAAAATGGCTCATCTAAAGGTTACTTAGTGAGGACAAGTGAGATTTGAACCAGGGAGTTCATGATTCACACAGCTCTCTTCACCACTACACTTGCACCAGTTCTTTACGGGCTTTCTTAGTCTGGCCCTAAAAGTAGAGCTATGGATCAGGAGGTCCTTAACTGAATCTTGCCTCTGTCATTAAACTCACTAGGTGGCGAGTCTGTCTCCGCCCGCTTCTGTTCTACCATATTGGAAGAAAATACGCTGGCCTACCTTACAGTGCTGGTGTAAGGATTACCACAAATTGGTGTGTGAAAAGCACAACATGACTGCCAAGGTTTGTTTCTACCAGAAGATCTCAGATGTGCAATGAAAATATAATGTGAAGAGGCCCGCAGAGCATCTGCAAAGATATATGCCTGCAGCTCTTTTCCGCTTTTACAAAATGAAGGTTCCAGAATACTCTAGTGTGGTCCATCTTTTAAAATTAAGACAAAGGACAAAACTTCCAGCAGTGCACTTGTGTTTTTCTGAGCAGCTCAGGAGAGTAGGCAGAGGTTTTTAATCCCAGGATCCATTTATAAGGGCTCGAATCCATACATATGTACAAATGATGAATTAAGTGGATCAATTTTACCTTATGTGTATTCATCACCATACCATTCATTAGCTGAACAAAGAAAATAGCTTCAACGCTTCAGATCAAGAGTCTATCAGGGTTTGGCAAGACAAAAGAATCAGACTTGAAGTGCATTAGACAGCTTTGTGGGAGTCCATACTCCAGAATGACCTTGATAATCTCCTTGTGAAGTACTATTGTATTAGTATTCAACAACAGAGATGACCACCACCTGTATTCTTGTGGTGTCTATATATTTTTTCCAGACACTAATCCATGGGATGGAACAATCCAGCTAGGACTAAGTTTATTTCTTTGCAGAATTATGCAGCACCTCTCAATAGATATATTTTATATTTTGCATTTAGCAAAAATGAAAAAGACTTGGAAAATAAAAAAGTCTTCATCTAGCATAGGAATGACATCATGACCTGGGGGCAGAGGGAAGGTGCAGCAGAAGCAGACCAAGATAAGCAGCAATGGTGTCAATAGGCGGGGCGGGGGGGGCAGTCCGCCCCCATGTGCAAGGCTCAAAGGGGCACATCACCACACCACCGGATCCTTCCTTTGGCAATCTTTGGAGTACTTCAGACCCTCCTCCCATGCTCTCACCATGGATCATGTTTTAACGACTCACTGGCAAGACCTTATGGTGGCTGGCCCAAATCGCAAAAAAAAAGAGGTAGATTATTTGCATTTAAATAAATTTGAGAGCCTGGAAAGTTGGGGTGACATGATTGTGTCATCCACAAACTTCCAGAGCACCGAGCTCCAGGTAAGTGCTCTGTCTTGGGTGCAATTTGTGGTAGAGACAGATGGATGAATCTTCAAAAATGTCCTAGCAAGGCAGTGTGGTTGCTGACAACAAGAGTATAAGAACTGGGTGAACCAGTCCAGTAACATGTGAAAAAGGCCCCAATACACCTCTGGTTGTGGGTTAGATGGCCCAGTGTTCTACCTCAGTACAAGTGTCATATCCTTGACAGCAACAACCCAAGTTGCCTTTCCACTCTCTATAATCTCTCTAATACATCCCTTTTTAGGTGAGTTCTCGCCTTCCCTAGAAGCTACACCCCAGTGGCATAGTGGGGGTACAAAGCACTAGGTTTTGCAAGGATCCTCACCGCAGAATGCAAGAGACCCCTCCCTCTCCCCTTTGGAGCCATTCCGGGTGGGGGCAGCAAACGCTTGCATTCGGGAAGGGTCCGCTTACACATTGCAATGAGGCTCCCTGCAAAACTTAGTGCTTTTCACCCCTTCTAGCTATGCCACTGCTACACCCCTAACCCCAAACCCCAGTTTGCTGAATTGGCAATAAAACAAAATGTGGAGGTGGAAGAGGTTTTTTTTTTTCTTTTTTCCTTTTTTGTACAAAGAACAGACATTACTCCCTTTTGACAAGAGACAAATGTTTCATTCAAATGCAGCATTTTCGCATATTGGAAACGGTAATGAATTCCTCTGCACCTCTCTGCCTAGTTCACAATGTCAGCCCCGGGCATTGTGGAACCTCCAGCTTCCCTTACAAAATTAAATTTAATGTTACACCCTCCAATGGAATGGTGCATAAATCAAGCGTTTGATTTGCATGGACTCTTCGTGAACAACCCCGATCTGGGCAAACATAAACCCTGCCTTGAATATTATGTCAGGGAACACGAACAAAGCAATCGGAGGCTGCCAATAAAAGCTTAGTACCCAGTGTAATTCATGCTGGTATTACCATTGCTCTCGTGTCAAGCCGGTTATTAAAATTCTTGTTTTTGCCTCCTTTTTCATTTCAAAGGAAAATGTTTTCCCTGACCTTCTCGTAGGCTGAAAAAAACCAGTGCCCACCCGTACTATTTATACACTGGTGTCTGTTAAGGGGAGTTGAGAGAGAATTGTTTCTTCTGTATATGTAGCAGGCCTACAAAATTCATTGGAAACACTTTACTGGCTTGAAGGCTGCAAGGTGGTGGGCCACAGTCTCACTGAGACGCACGGCGCAATATCCAGGACATCTGAAAAGCAACTTCTGACAGGCGGCTGGAAAACAGGAGCAATCAAGGATTTCTTTCTATGTGGATCTCATACCTATTTTGGAAATCTGATGCCCTCTGTAGGTCTATCACATTCCTCAATGTCTAGGGTAAGCCAGTACTGTAGCTGGGGTGGGGTCACCCCAGCACTTACTTTTCTAGTGGCTATCTGCTGGTGTTCTTTTGCATCCTTTTAGATTTTGAACCCTTTTGGGACAGGGAGCCATTAGTTGTTTGTTTGATTTTCTCTGTAAACCGCTTTGTGAACTTTCTGTTGAAAAGCGGTATGGCATCACTAGGGTTTGCATCACCTGGTAAGGGGGGGGCCACTGCGTTATGATGGACCTCCTCCCATGCAGCGGGCGTTGCAATGCCCCAGATGATGGGCATGGTGATTGCCTGCCCTTTCAGCTCAACTGGATCTACAAGAAGGGGAGACAGCCCTGAAGGAAGCACAAGCACATACATGTATTCCGTAGTTTCCTGTGTAGCAACATGTGTACAAGGTGTGCTAGTCAGTTCCAGTAATCTGACACTTCTTCCCACAGCTGCTTTGGACAGCACATAATTTGGGTTGGGTTATTCCCCTTTTAAGGAGCACAGGGGGTGTGAAATGGGGTAAACCTGTAGTGGAGTGACAGGGAGTTATGGTGGCATGTTTCTTCTACCCTGGGTCTGACCGTGGTGCTTTCTGTTTTCTCCTATAAATAGCAGGGGGGAGGGTGATTGGGGCTGGAACTGCACTAGGACCAGTGTTCTTTAGGCCAACTACCCACAACTGCACTCCCCCCCCCACTGCACTCTCCTCCCAGCACATCATTTAAAATAAATTGCAGACAAAACAGGCCAAATTATCGGCTCCTTGCAACATGTGAGTCAAAAATGTACATGAGTTTTGGGCTAGAAATGGGAGAAGCTGGGTAGAAAAACATTTCACATTTTCTAGGTTTCCTGCAAAATTTCACAGGCTCCCTGAAACACAGGGAGGGATTTGCAGGCTTTTTCCATATGAATTATTTCTCAGGTGATCTGAAAATACTCCATATAATTCCGACACAATTAATTGAGCTTTCTCTGTGTTACGAAACTTATTTCCTCTTAAATCTTAGATGTACAATCTGGAAACCAGCCAGTTCTACCATTATTTTAGAAAATTGTTCATATCTTGCAAATGGTTTTGGAAAGGATTCGTGTAAGTATCATTCAATAGTATTTTTAAATAATAATTTTTTTCCTCTGTGCAACGAATGCATTAAGCAGCCACTCACTGTAGTGGATGCTCTTATTTTGAGCATGGTATTAATATGAATATTTCTGAGCTGCATTTCAGATAGTTGAAAGAAATGTCTTCGGCACAACTCTTTGACCTATTCTATGCATGAGATCTCAAGAATGAGATCTCAAGAATGAGAATGAGATACACAAACCTCCTCGGTCCACAGAATGGCTTCCCCACAGTGGCATAGCTAGAGGGGGTGCAAAGCACTAAGTTTTGCAGGGAGCCTCACCATTGGGTGAGCAAGTGATGCCCACCCCTTCCCCTTCAGAGCCATTCACATCCGTTTTGCTCCCACCACCAGGAATGGCTCTGAAGGTGAGGGGCTGTTTGTATGCCATGGTGAGGCTTCCAGCAAAACTTAGTGCTTTACATCCTCTCTAGCTACGCCACTGCTTCTCCATCATTTGCAATGGAGGGCTATGGTTGGCAACCTTCAGTCTCGAAAGACTATGGTATAAGCCTACAGCACCCGGTATTCCCAGGCAGTCTCCCATCCAAGTACTAACCAGGCCTGACCCTGCTTAGCTTCTGAGATCAGACAAGATATGCCAGAAAGTGCTGGCCAAGAGAGGTCAGAGAGGTAAGATTCCTTTGCATATGATTCCTCTGGATATATCCTCCATTAAAACGAAGCATGCAAGAGAGTTCCATGCATATGCAAGTACTATGAATTACGCCATGAATATGTGCATCGGTGTAGCTAGGGGAGGACAGGGCATTATGTTTTGCAGGGAGCCTCCCCTCAGCGTGCAAGTGGCCCTTCCCCTTGGGAGCCATTTGCCTTCATTTTGCCCCCCCCCGTCCAAATGGTTCCAAAGGGGAGGGGAGGAGCCACGTGCATACTGCAGTGAGGCTCCCTGCAAAACTTAGTGCCCTGCCCTCCCTCTAGCTACGCCAGTGAGTATGTGTGTGTATATTTTGTAGAGTTCAGAGAATCTGAACACCTTTTCAGGATAATATGATATGGGCAAGCCAATCCTACCTAACTCCCTGTGCGCCAATGCAGCTGTACCAATGGGAACTTGCGAGCCTCGAAGGCGTCCTTGAGGTAGGGGGAGACCCTGGGGTCTACTGTGACCCATGGCAGCTATATAGCTTGCACATGTGTGGACCTGGGAAGGCAGATCAAGGCCGGGAAAGGGGCAATGACAGCAGCAGCAGTGCTACCACCTGTACCACCCCCTTCCCAGCCTTGATCCACCCTTCCCCCTGCCCTGATCTCTGTCCCATTCTTCCCCTACTCCATTCTGCCTACCAGTGATGTAGGCACTTGAATCCTGCAAGTTGCTCCCAAGTCGAACTTAAGTCCTGTCAATCAAAGACTTGGAATTGACATGGGATCAAGAGGCAGTGATTCACAACTTGACTCAGGATCTGAAGCCATTTTCATGTCCGAGCCTCTGTGTGCCTGTGTTCTTGCTTACTTTTTTCCTGTGCTTCCACAGAACACTGCAAGACCTCCTGGGCAACCAGAAGCGAGCATGATCACCTGGGCAAGGCAGGCAGGCACTTCTAGCCTTGCCAGGGTGATCATGCGGCTACTGGTGGCTCCAGGCTGCACTTTGAGTGTAGTGATTAGCTGGGTGGTGGGGAGCAGGGGAAGTGCCTGCCATCAGGGGGTGTTTCCAACTTCCCTCCACACACCCCACCACCACCTCCTTTTTTCTTTACATTTGTCTCAGAGACTTGAGGCTCCAGAGACTCGGACTCGAGACTTGACTTGAGAATTTGAGAAAGGACTTGCGACTCAACTTGAGACTTGACTCGTGTCTTGGGATTTGGGACCTGATCAATGCCACCAACCCCACTCTTTTTTACATAGAGGACAAAAGTAAAGGTCTGAAACAGGTAGCCCCTGAATCATCTGCCTTTGTGGCAATACATCAACTCTCAGTGTCCTGTGGATGGCATTGTACCTCTTTTTCCAACACACAGGATACAACTGGCTGGAGTAGTACTTTTAAGGGCTGATTATGTGAACCGGCCCCATGAGGCTTCTTATTAAACTTCTGTGTCTGAGGTGAGTTCGTGTCTTCCATTTTAGGTCTCCATGACATGCTTTAGAGACAAAGATTAAAACTTTAGATTCTTCAGAAATTAAAGCTTGATCAAAGATTCTAGCGACGCAGTCCATGTCAAATTCTTATGGTCGTCGTGATTAAGAGAGGACGTGAAGGGTGACCCCTGTTCTTGATTGAATCTGTAATAAATAATGAGGGTGGTGGGAGCCTGTTCTAATCAAAAGGGGTGAAAATTGCAGCTTAAGAAGGGAACATGAAAAATCAAGTTTCTTTTTTTTTTAATCTGCTATCCAATACCATAAGCCTTTTACTGGCGCACCCCCCCCCCCAAATAAATGCACCAGACTATGGTTTGGGTTTAAAACTGGGCCATTTTATTGATCATTAAGTTACAGCAGGGTGACTGGGTAGTTGACTAAATTCCCAGTCCTAAGTTGTGCAGGGTCATTAATAGGGGGAAAGGAACCTAGCCGTTTACCTCCCCTAAGGTCAAAGGGCAAAACCGTCCGACTGGAGGCTGTCACCAGACCTGCAGCCTAGGACAACCTGTCAACATCACCCAAATGGTTAAAACAGCAGGTGGCCCGCAGGTCAAGCCTTGCCAGGTGCGCCAGTCCAGTCAAAGGGGCTTGCCAGCCAGCCTCTTCGAGCCGGGAAAGCATCATTTGAGTGGTACAGGCTCACCCCTTGACCTTGCTGTCTTAGATGGACACCGGAGTGTGTCTACCTACCCTGACCCTGCACGCTTCACACCACAAGGGAGGACAGCCTACTGCTTGTCCTTCCCGTCCCCACTAAAAATGAATTGCTTCAAACCCTGCTGTAAATCAGTCAAGAAGATGTCATAGCCCAGCGGGGAAAGATGAACCCTGCAGCCGCCCAACTCCAGCCTACTTGTCCCACCCCCAACAGCAGGAGGACCAATGGGGGACAAAGCCCCAGCCTGTCTGCATCAGGTGGGGGGGCGGGGTAACCACTGTTAGCGCTGAAGGCGCTAACGGTCATTTCTTATATAAGCAAGGCTGTGTAGGAAGACTGAAATTTACTTCAAATCTCCTCTACATCATCTATATAAGGGTGATTTCCTGGCAATATTTAGGCATTAAAAAGCAGCCCTTAGTACTGGTGTTAGATACGGTGCCCTTGCAATCCCCCTGGAGGCCTCAGAATCCATCACCTCCATCACTCCTTCTCCACCTCTCTGGCTATACTGGCACTCTCATGGGACTTGAGCTATTGGTCATTTCTTTGATCCTCCCCATTCCGTCCATTAATAGCTTGGCATCCTATGCAAGCAGTTAGCTGTGGGCATGTCTCATAAGACGTTGGGCACTCTTAAGAAACCCACTGGTAACATTGCTGGCGTGCCTGATTCTGGCATGCCTGACCCATACCTGAGTCAAAAAGATTTGGGAATTTTGGGGGGGGGTCAAAATGATTTGGCAATTTGGGGGGGGGATGAGTCAGCAAAGGGTGGCCATTAAGACTCATGCACGAGTTGAGTCAAAGGGGGCTGGGGCTAGACTCAAGTCCCGCCATGGTGCCAAGTTCCCATACCTGGAGATTAACCCTTCTCACACCACACTCCTGATAATAGTTGTCCCTCCCCTGAAGTTCTTACTTGTTCTGGGAGAGAAACTGATATAGGCGCTTCGTCTAGTCAGGTATGTACACTTTAGCAAATTTACTCTAATGTTAATACAGCGTTATGGCATAGAGCCAGCTATGAGTTCTTTTTTTCCTTTGTGGAATTGCTTGAGGTAACAACTCTATTTTTGCTCTCCTCATACCACATACCAATTTTAGCTGCAAAGTGACTCCATGAAATAAGGACAGAAAATTCTTGCCCAGCTGGCTCTCTGCTCTCCTTCTATTTAATCATGAAGAATAATGAATCAGAGACAATTGTAGTGGTAAAATCCAAATGTAGATATTTGCTGCCCTTACTAATGAGAGAAAAATATAGTAGACCATTGGCCTAAAGGTTCCAGTTGTGATGCCTTTGTAACTTAGAGTGCATTAAAATGGCTTTATTCAGCAAGATAAGTTAATTTTTTATGACCTTTCTAAGCTGTTTAGTCCAGAAGTCGGGGACATCTCTTCCTTAAGATTAAATTTTTAAATCCTTTTAGCTCACAATTGCTAAGCCTTTGTGTTTGGAAAGAAACATCCAAAATCTATACAGAAATTCTGTTTGTGACAATTATTGTCAGGGTAATGATTAGCTAACATGGCACTTTTAGTTTTTAGTGGGTCTGTCTTGACAGTGCTAATCTAATTGAGCTCCCTTTCCCTTAATGCAAAAGTTGAGCATGGAGGGCATCATCGCCAGTGGCTGTTGCCCACATCTGCAAATTCTTAAGGGAACAAATTGCCGCTGATGTCATCTCTTTGCGCACAGTAATCTGTTGTTGAATTTGAGGGGTGGGGGAGGGCAATACCACGACTGTATCATAGCATGTCTGGCCGCAAAGCCCCTAGAAATGGTAATTCAGAGAATGAACAAAAAGCACAGCCAGTGGAGTAGAGGTAATTTTTAAGTGCAGGAGCTCATCATGGCACTCCCCCCCCCATAGTTACTGCCCCATAGCCATGCCCCATTAAGACTACCACAGAAAGAAAAAGCAACTTTAATGTCCTAGTAGTCAGGAACAGGAAGAACCTAAATTAAGAATGAGCGGTCTTAATTCCTTGAGAGCATGGGTTACCTAAGAACTAAACTGGGCTTCAATGTCAGTAAGTGTAAAGTCATGCACATTGGGGCAAAAAATCAAAACTTTAGATATAGGCTGATGGGTTCTGAGCTGTCTGTGACAGATCAGGAGAGAGATCTTGGGGTGGTGGTGGACAGGTCGCTGAAAGTGTCGACCCAATGTGCGGCGGCAGTGAAGAAGGCCAATTCTATGCTTGGGATCATTAGGAAGGGTATTGAGAACAAAACGGCTAGTATTATAATGCCATTGTACAAATCTATGGTATGGCCACACCTGGAGTATTGTGTCCAGTTCTGGTCGCCGCATCTCAAAAAAGACATAGTGGAAATGGAAAAGGTGCAAAAGAGAGTGACTAAGATGATTACGGGGCTGGGGCACCTTCCTTATGAGGAAAGGCTACGGCGTTTGGGCCACTTCAGCCTAGAAAAGAGACGCCTGAGGGGGGACATGATTGAGACATACAAAATTATGTAGGGGATGGACAGAGTGGATAGGGAGATGCTCTTTACACTCTCACATAACACCAGAACCAGGGGACATCCACTAAAATTGAGTGTTGGGAGAGTTAAAACAGACAAAAGAAAATATTTCTTTACTCAGTGTGTGGTTGGTCTGTAGAACTCCTTGCCACAGGATGTGGTGATGGCGTCTGGCCTGGACGCCTTTAAAAGGGGATTGGACAAGTTTCTGGAGGAAAAATCCATTACGGGGTACAAGCCATGATGTGTATGCGCAACCTCCTGATTTTAGAAATGGGCGATGTCAGAATGCCAGATGCAAGGGAGGGCACCAGGATGAGGTCTCTTGTTATCTGGTGTGCTCCCTGGGGCATTTGGTGGGCCGCTGTGAGATACAGGAAGCTGGACTAGATGGGCCTATGGCCTGATCCAGTGGGGCTGTTCTTATGTAAATTGGGCTTGTGCATCCCTGAGCAGCTGTGTGGTTGGGGCAATGTACTGGGGTGGTATAGTAAAGCCAGGAAGTCCAGGGTTGTGGACCCCCTGACTTTCACATACAGCACGTACTCCAATGGCACAGCTTTCAGCATCCAAATGGTTAAATGGAAATGCATCCTTTTGAAATTCTCAAATCATATTTTTGATGGGTCGCGGTACAATAAAAAATGTGTTATTGATAATATACATGATTGGATGGAGGTTCTGAGAGACAACACCCTCTGGAAATTTCCTCTGATACTTCTGGATGCCACTGCCACTCAGCTACAGGAAATAAGTCAAGGGTAATGATTTCAGAGTGGCAATACTGTTGACCATATCAAAAATAAAACACTACCACTATTCCCTTAGCAGACTGTACTGTAGTGCCACCACATAAAAGATCCTAAGATTGTTATTTACTGGAAATAAAAAGACAAGGCAGATATCGATTTCTACAACTCAAGATTTATGTCTCCATTCCCCATTATATACACCTCTATTTGTTCTAACTTCACAGAAGGATATTTAATACATAAGGAAAAGAGGCTTTTGCTTTATTTTTTGGCTTATTATTTTTGGACTCCTTGGAGAAAATCTGAAAATCAATAGTTGGATGTATGTAGACATGGATGTAGGTAGCAGGGCAGGAGTGACAATTTACGTACCTGAGCCCGTTATAGTAATAATAATTATGGTTGGCAACCTTCAGTCTCGAAAGACTAGGGTATAAGCCTACAGCACCCAGTAGCCCCAGGCGGTCTCCCATCCAAGTACTAACCAGGCCTGACCCTGCTTAGCTTCTGAGATCAGACAAGATCAGGCATGTGCATACTAAAAGAACCCCATGCATAGTGGACTGTGCCTTTTAGCTTCCTAAATTGTGTTGATTTGATTTGTTTAAAATAATTCTACCCCACCTCTCAATCACGAGCATTCCTGAGGAGGGAAAGGATAGCATTAAAAACATAAGAAGAGCCCTGCTGGATCAGGCCCAGGGCCTACCTAGTCCAGTTTCCTGTATATCTCAGTGGCTCATCAGATGCTTCAGGAAGCACTCAAGACCACAAGATACTTGCATCTTGCTGTCACTCCCCTGCATCTGGCATGAACAAGAAGAAGGTGAACAGAAAAAAGAAGCCCATGAAGCCACTTCAGCAGCACACATCCAGCTCCTTTAAAAGCCAAAGGGATTGGGGGGGGAGGAGGAAACAATTTTTTAGCTGTTTCCTAAAAATCACCAAGGAGACAGCCTGAGTAAACAGGAGAACCAGAGGTGAGATGCCACCAAAGAAAAGACCCTGCCTTTTGTTGCCAGTCACCTCGCCTGAAAAGGGGCACTCTGGGCAAGGACCAGTAGTGTAGCTTCAGGGGTGTGTGGCACAGTAAGCATTGCAAGTGCCGCATCATGCCATGTAAGTGCCCCCTCCCACTCGCCATCCAAGCCATTCCGGGCACCGATTGCAAAATGCAGGCATTTGCCAAACCAAACGGCATCTCCTGAACATTGCCGTCACTGTCCGAGTGGGAGGGGGCACTTTTATGGCATGCTGTGGTGCCTGGAGTACTTACTGTGCTGCCCCTGTACAGGGTGACCAGATACAATGGAGAAAAGAGTGCCTATACCTTTAACCATTGTATGGAAGAGGGAATTTTGGCGTGTGCACCTTTTTAAACCCTTCCATGTTGAGCGGCACCTGCCAAAATCCCCTCTTCTGTACAATGGTTAAAGGTATTGGCACTCTGTCCTCCATTGGACCTGGTCACCCTGCCCCTGTAGCTATGCTACTGACAAGGCCTCAGAAGGAGACTTCAGCAGTTCATATAAGAATAGGCCGTTCTTCTGGTCCCAGGTCATGTAGGCCTTTCAACTGAAGCCTATGCATGTTTACTTAGTTTTAAGTCCCACTGTGTTCAATCGGGTTTACTCCCAGGTAAATGCCTAGGATTGCAGCCTTTGTTTATTAGAAGGTCCGAGCTTGCAAGATCCACAGAACAGTCATCTAGATACCAACAAACAAGCTGTGTCCATGATCTGATGAAGATCTGATAACTGCCTCAAGCCCGAAGGCTATTGAAAAATCAGATACCGTAGCTGCTAATTACCCTGCAAAGAGCTCAGCTCTAACAGTTTACATAACAGCTGCTAACTGTCCTACAAGTAGTTGAGCTCCAGCAGTTTGCAAGGATGTGTAAACATAGAGAGATAAAATTTGAGGTTGTTTTTTTTTTTCCCTGGTGTTTATTACTTATAGATAGGTCTCCTTTTTAAAAAGTATGGTAAACCTAGGTAAGTCCCAATAGAGCAGGGGTCTCCAAACTCTGGCTCCAAACCCTGGCTTGGAGGCCAGATGAGACCTGCGGCGAGCCTCTATCTGGCCTGCGGCCAGCCTCTGATCTCCTGAGAGCATCTGGCCCAGAGTTGTGCTTGTGCGGTGGTGGAATGAGGGTCCATTTAAGTGTGTGCTTTATTTCTTGGACTGTGTTCATGCTTGGAGAAGTCCTGGACATTTGAACCCATTCATTTATTCATTCATCCAAGTTCCATCTCTAATGTATTTATTTAAATTTTATATTTCATTTTTTTTTCCGGCCCTCGATCCTGTTCCAGATATTTGATGCGGCCCTTCTGCCGAAAAGTTTAGAGACCCCTGCAGTAGAGTGTTGTTTTAAAAACTGGGTCCTGGTGCTAAAACGTTTGGGAACCACTGATATAGATAGTAGCCTGTTAAAAGTACAGATCTGTAACATCTCTCCAAATGCCATCACATTCCATGGTGGCATCGAGTCTAATATACTGAAAATAAAATACCCATCGAAATAAATGTGGATCCACCTGAAATTGGCTGGCAACACCCCTAGTGGCTCTCAGCCCACAGTTTGAAAAACACTGCAGAAGACCATCATAGCCTTCCTATGACTGTTGTTGGGTACTGATAACCATAGCACTGTATTGTGAAAGGCTGGGAGAAGGGAGGGTGTATAACTCCAGGAATGTTCACTGGCCAAGAAATGATCTAGCTAGCACTTAGACATGCTAAGAAGTTAGCTTTTAGATGCGGAAGTGCAATACACTGTGTTTAACCTCCCCACATCCACCCTCCCCCCAAAAACCCAGCACATTTGTTTTCATGGATCGCCATCCTGGTAATTCATGCAAATAGCTTAATTGCAGCCTGCTATTGCGAAAACAGCCACCCCATTAACATTGCTTCACAAGTGGGTCTGGCATCTGCCACTGTGCCAGAAGCAATCAGAGCAATTCTCCGGGTGCGCAAACCACTGTGAAGTCTCTTCAGTCTCCCTGCTGTGCAGGAAACTTAACGTAGCACAACATTACCTGTGCCCTTTGCACTTGTGCTGTCTCAGCAATCTTCCTGTCTGATGCCATTTACTTTTTACGCCATGACTAAGCCATATGCAATTACATTCAAAACAAACTAGGCTAGTCATGCTGATGTTGAGCTGATGTGCCTTCTTCTAAGACTTAACTGGCTGGGGCAGTGGCATAGCTAGAGGGGGTGCAAAGCACTAAGTTCTGCAGGAAGCCTCACCGCAGCGTGCAAGCAGCCTCTTCCCCACCCTTTGGAGCCATTCTGGGCAGAGGGAGCAAAATGGAAGCGCCTCTGTTTTGCTCCCACCACCCAGAATGGCTCAGAAGGGGAGGAAGAGAGGTTGCTTGCACTGCGCATTCAGGCGCCTGCAAAACCTAGAGCTTTGCACCCCTCTAGCTATGCCACTGAGCATTGTGGCAAAGGCCAGATGCGCTGGGAGTTCCCTAGTGTGATTTGCAGCTCAGTCTTCAGCTATTTTCAGCCTTATTCATCCCATTTGTGCTCTGGAGATTGCAATACTGGTCTGTTTCATACAGTGGCATAGCTCGAGGGGGTGCAAAGCACTAAGTTTTGCAGGGAGCCTCTCCGCAGCTTGCAAGGATCCCCTCCCCTTCTGAGCCATGCCAGGCAGGGGAGGAAAACAGAGGTGTAACAACAACTATCATCTTCATTATCATCATCATGAATAAGATCTAAATGTTGGCTGGATCAAGTCCTATGTATTAAAACTACTGCACTATTACTAATATGAACACTAATGAAAGCAGCCAAATTTATAACATTTTATAACACTAAAAAAAAAATTAACAAGCAAATAAAATAGAATTAGCCCCAATACACATCTTAAATAAATGATAAAAAATTAATATGTCAAAATTGCATTATAAAAGCCATGCCATGCATGTATATGGTATATGTATATGGTCTATTAAATAAGTGGCATAAGGTATGATTTTTTTCCATTCTTTCAAATCACAGCAGTGCCCCTATTAGAGCAGAAGTTGGTATTCAAAATTTAGAATTAGTTCCAAAAACACAATATGATATGTGTTTACTTGCAAGGAGATCTCACAGTGTTCATTAATGTTCACACTCCCAGATAAATGAGCATAGGACTGCAGCTCAAATCACATTCTAGAAGGTGGGATCTGGATTTTTTTAAAAAATCCAGTTCTATACAACCTATTTTTGGAGCAGAACCATGCAGGCCACACAGCTTCTGAATATACCATTCCCGGTCCTTTTTCATCACTCGTGGCCATTTACTTCCCTGAGTACAAACAAGGAAAGAATATGTATAGCTTTCCTCCACCTTTAATAGAAAGGTTCGATTTGCTTCTTTTCTTGCCAGATGGTAAACCTGAAGTCACATTTTAAAAAAAAGATTCAAAGGAAAAGAATTAAATGCTGCGTACGTAAGATTCGGGTGATGAAACCTCTGATTAATATAATTAAAAGCCTGATTTAATTGCATTACCTTCCATTAGGCTTTCATTGTATTTTTCTTTTGCTTTTCTGCCCGGGGTCCTCCTCTCACTCTGATGCCCACCCAGCTTCCCATCCCACGCTTATTCAAAGGAGATGGCTGCTTCCAGCCAGCAACTTTCATCAATCTCCTATTAATTAGCTAAATGCCGCATTGTATTATGCATTCTGGCGTTCTGTCGAAGCCGTCTTCTAATGCGAACAGACCTCATGATCTACTTGGGCTCTTCTTCAAGTCTGGTCATTGGTATTCTAGGATAAGTCAGCTTACTGTAATTTGAAATTGGTCTGCCGTCCCATTAGAAATCTGCCCAATCAATACCAAGTGAATTAGAGTTTCCGTGATCTGATTAACTCCCCATTATTTTCTACCCGGGCTGATTTAGAATGCATGATGAGACAATATTCTGGTTTCTTTGCTTTCTCCCAGTTTCAATGGGACGAGGGGCTGGGAGGAAGTGGTGGCCGCACGTATTTGATTTGACTGGGCTCTAATAAAGCCAAACAGCATAAGTGACGGCCTTATCATGGTTGCTGTAAGTGACTGAGGTCTGCCGTGCTGAGCTCACAAACAGCACAGGGCAGAAAGTGGAAAGAAAATCATCAGATTAGTTAGTGGCAACAGATCAGAGTGAGTTTGTTTCATTATCTCAATCCATTGCACAGCAGTTGAATGAAGGAGCTTAGCTCAGGTCTGTCCACAGCCTGCATTTAAAGGGAAGGTTCCTACGAGCCAGTATTCTAGCTGGTGTTGCAGATGCTGTTTGTCCAAGTGTGGGCGCAATCCTAACTCACTTTCCAGCACCAACATAAGGGTAATGCAACTTTGAGGTAAGGGAACATAAGAACATAAGAACAGCCCCACTGGATCAGGCCATAGGCCCATCTAGTCCAGCTTCCTGTATCTCACAGCGGCCCACCAAATGCCCCAAGGGGCACATCAGATAACAAGAGACCTGCATCCTGGTGCCCTCACTTGCATCTGGCATTCTGACATAGCCCTAAAATCTAAAATCAGGAGGTTGCACGTACACATCATGGCTTGTACCCCGTAATGGATTTTTCCTCCAGAAACTTGTCCAAACAAACATCGCCATACCTTGAGGAGGCCTCCGTGCCTATCCCCCCAACTGCAGGATGCAGCATATGCCCCACTGGCTGGAAAGTGGGTTAGGATTGTGCTCTGTGTATCTGAAGGTTCCTTAAACACAAGTTGAGGTGCCAACAGCCACTCAGAGGCATCTCTCTGGTACTGAGATTAAACTGAGGATTTTCAAGAGAAGTGCAAAGGGGTTCTTGTATGGGTCCCATGTACAATTTTCCAGATGTCCTTTGTGGGCTTCGGGCCCTGCCCATATAAGGGTGGGATTTGGAGCTCATTAACAAATGACAGAACATAAATTTGTTAAGATCTGGCTTGCATTCTGTCACTTAATTTAAAATGTTGATATCCTGCCTTTCAGCTCAGTACGCTTTCAAAGTGGCTAACAGTTCAAGAATAAAACGAAACAATGGCTCTGGAACCTCTATAAGTATAGAACAAGAACCAGAAAAATCATTCCAAAAAGTTTGCTTCATAATCTTCTGCCTCTAGATTTTAAATAAAACACTCTTGTTGCAATGATTGGCAACCTTCAGTCTCGAAAGACTCTGGTATAAGCCTACAGCACCCGGTATTCCCACATGGTCTCCCATCCAAGTACTAACCAGGCCTGACCCTGCTTAACTTCCCAGATCAGACAAGATCAATGTGTCCAGATGATGTCCAGATGAAAACAACCCTGATGGTTAGAAAGAAATGTAGGAGGTCTAAACTGGTGGAGATTGAGATGGCTTAACCCAGCATTGCCTGGAGCTGGTTTTGTGTGACTCCAGTTACTGCTAGTGGAGACTGTCCAGGAAAATTTCCCGTTGAAGAGTGCCGGTAGAGATTATGTTCATTTACGGTTATTATAATTCCTTACTGCAGCTTTTATGACATTTGATTTGCAATCTTTGAAGCACACAGCAATACACTTTCTCCCTTGCTGTCCCTTAAGCCTGGAACAGTTTCCCAGAATACCTGTGTGATCCCACCCTCTCCTTTTCGCTTCCAAACCTGTCGTTTATGTAAAGTTTTTGGAATAACTGGAAAAAGGACATCAAACATAGAGTGCAAAGATGGGAGGAATATATCTTTCTTTTCCAAAGGGTTCATCAAACAACGATACACCTTTGTAAACAAAAAAGGCACATTCAAAGTATAGCTTTAATACATTTTATTCAATATGACAAGATTTATGTCTGAAATATTTTATTATTTCTGAGAAAATCAAATAGAACTCTATTAATTAAAACTCAGCTTGATGCTATGGTTCCTTAAGATTTAGAAATTGGGGAGATTTTATCTCATTAGTGTATTTATTGCAGAGTTTGCCCTTTTAATTAAGCATTAATTGCCTCTAAGGTGAGCTTTATCATTCTATCCTGTGTCTGGTCTTCCCCTATGCACCTCCAAAGAAACATTACAAAGTGACAGCTACTCTGTCTGTAGCCTGTATGTGCTTTTACAGGTTAAGCTTACTTATTCACAGATTTTATATCTGCTGATTTGGCTGAATGTGGGTCCTCTGGGCCAGTGTTGAGCCAATTCTCGCACAACCTGAAGCCTCTGGAGGTGACTAGAGCTGAACTCTGATTGCCTCCAGAGCTGTTCTGAGACCCAAAGAGGCCACACATGGCCTTTACGGGCCTCAGAATGGCCTCTGGAGGTCCTAGAATGGCACTTCTGGTTTTCTACAGTTCTCTGTATCTGCGGGGGAGAGGGGGGAGGTCTGTGAATGGCAGATAAGGAGACACCACCTATATATATTTGGGTGTCTGACATCCTTTCCATAAGCACATTTACTTGGATGTAAGTTCTACTGACTTTTAATTGTAATGACTAGGATCAAGCAGGTATAGGGTCATTTTAACTCAGTGTAACATTTAATATATCAGGTAGTAAATGCTATTTTGATTTCCTGGGTCATAGTTCTTCTGCTGGTACTCAACCTGGAGTGGCGTGGGCTAAGAAATTCAACCAAATACATTAGATACAGAAATCTATACCAAAGAGAGTACTATTACTTGGTGAAAGGAGAGGGGTTAACTAGAGTACAGAGCTAACATATCTATGAATAATCTTTTTCATGCAGAAGGAACATAAGAACAGCCCCACTGGATCAGACCATAGGCCCATCTAGTCCAGCTTCCTGAATCTCACAACAGCCCACCAAATGCCCCAGGAAGCACACCAGATAACAAGAGACCTGCAAGGCTTCCTGGGAATTGTAGTTAAGAACATAAGAACAGCCCCACTGGATCAGGCCATAGGCCCATCTAGTCCAGCTTCCTGAATCTCACAACAGCCCACCAAATGCCCTGGGGAACTGTCTGTTACTTTAATTATGAAATGCACATTCCATAGTCAGTTGGCCTGTATCATTCACAGTGCATGGAAGTAATCAGAGTTCATTTATTTCTTTACTTGGAATATATATTTCACCCCAGTTTCTTCATAGAGACTCAACTTGCAAGAACTTTGCATTGTAAATGGAACTTTACACTGAACTTTTCTTTAAGAGAAACAGATACAAGAGATGAAAGGAAAACAAGAGGGAGTACCACCATCACACAATTTCATCCAAACAACTTGTGGTTTATTAGCAGAGTTACTTGTTTCTGGTAAAATAGGATTAAAACCTTTGTCTTACTGAACACAATGGGCTTACTTCAGAGTAAAATAAATAACACTGTTTTCAAACACTTCATTTATTGGCCGCTATGATGAGAAGTCCCATAATTATTCCTGATGTCTCCAGGATCATCACAGCAGCTGAATGAAAGATATTGCATCCCAAACACTTCCCAAATGGCCAGCACTGAAAAGAGAAGTCTGGAGGACATCAGTCTTGTAAGACATTCTGGATGGTTGGAAGCTGGGTAGAAGAAGGACAACAATTTGACAGCCCAATCCTATGCATGTATACTCAGAAGTCCTATTATAGTCAATGGGGCTAACTCCCAGGAAAGTGTGGCTAAGATCAGGCTGTGAGCCTTTGGCTGGTAATCAGAGCCAAGTAGATCTCCTCCAGTCTTCATGCCACAGAACCCTGGAAGGTAAGTTGATAGTTGATAAGCTTGCTGGCAGAAGATGGGGCAGACTGAGGTCAGATGTTGAAATCTTTGATGGTTGGTAAAAATGATCCTCTTTCTAGAGAAAGGCAGAGCCAGACTGATTTCCTTCTTTCTAATCACTGGGCTATGGTGTTACTGCCATTTTGTGGTACTAGCAAAATAAACTTCTCCCAACTTTCAGACTTTTCTGGAATAAACGAAGTCCTGCCCTTTGTAAGAATGACTGGATTACTGAGCTAATATGTTGGCCATTAGGTACAGGTGTACAGAAAAGGTCCTCTCCTGTTAAAAGAGATTATCCACACGAGTGTAATATTAAGAAACATCCCACTGCAGTCATGAAAAGTCACCTATTTTTTCCCCAACAAATTAGCAGAAAAGGCTTTTTATTGTATGAAAAATACAGTACACTAGTCTCCTAACTGACCACCTTTTGATCCCCATTGTGGGCACTGCAGTTTGTAAATTTAATCAAAAAAGGATAGGAAAAAAAATGTGTGAGCATTTTATGTCCTTGGCAATAAAGTCTGATTAGATCTGACTGGCTTTTTTTGTTTTGTTTTGTTCTGAAGTCCTCTTCTGTGGCACAAAGGTGAGATAATAGCTTCAGACAAATGGGAAAGTCTAGGAAGTTATAACAACCCTTTCAGCTCTCAAAGAGTTTAGGAAAAGAAAATTATCAGTGGAGATCTTGTCTTGCTGCCAGCGTCTTTAACTGCCTGTATTGTTCTTTTGTTTCCCCTCATAACATGGAATAAATCTGCTTTTCTAATACATCATCAGTTGTGGGTCTGGGTAGCATAAGCTCATAGCTCCGTTGTTTTTCTAAAGATGCATTTACAGACGCATGACCCTGTTTGACTCAGGAAGACTCAGCCAGCCCACTGAATCTGAACTGCGGTATCAACAATTACTGCCTAATGTTTAAAACTGTATCAAAACATTTTTAAAGGAGGGATGCTAATGCACATGACTCAATACAGTAGATGGCTGGTAGACAGAGGGGGTTTAATTATGTGCAATCACACAGGGGCATCACACTGTTTTGAGAACCCACATGCTATAAGAACACAAGTTCCCCTATTTTTTGTTATGTTTAGTGATATCGTAGTACATGCAGGAGCTGGTCATTATATTCTCAAAACCATCCCCTATTTTGCATTTCTTTGGTTGGTTGGCAACCTTCAGTCTCAAAAGACTATGGTATAAGCCTACAGCACCCATTATTCCCAGGCGGTCTACCATCTAACCAGGCCTGACTCTGCTTAGCTTCCGAGATCAGACGAGATTGGGCATGTGCAGGGTAACAGTTGCATTTCTTTATTGTAGTGTTTTATTCTCCTGCCATTTATTTCTATTTTGAAACTTATTCTACTTCACTAACGGTCCAGTCCTATTTGGTTGCCATGCCAACGTCACACAGACACCATCATAATGTCTGTCATATCCGAAGTCCGTCCAAGTAACAATATATATTTTTAAACAATATATATTTTTATTTATCATTGGTTCAGGTATATAATTAAATTTGAATTAAGGTGTCCATTCTTCATATCTCTCCACAATACTTGATTTTGGCGTAAGATTTCAGGGCTGAAGTTTGTGTTTTTCAACTCTTTTACCACTGTGCAGGAAGGCAAAGTCTGGGATTTTTCTTCTGTAACTTGAAAGCAAAACTCAGAAATTTATTTAGACATGAAGCTTTTATTAGGGGGTACAATGTTTCTTTTGGGCCCCTTCCCTTCTCCACTGGATTATAATTTCTATGAACTACGATATAAAAATATGTACCTGCACATAGCCGATCTCGTCTGATCTTGGAAGCTAAGCAGGGTCAGTCCTGGTTAGTACTTGGATGGGAGACTGCCTGGGAATACCAGGTGCTGTAGGCTTATACCATGATCTTGGAAGCTAAGCAGGGTCAGGCCTGGTTAGTACTTGGATGGGAGACTGCCTGGGAATACCGGGTACTGTAGGCTTATACCATGATCTTGGAAGCTAAGCAGGGTCAGGCCTGGTTAGTACTTGGATGGGAGACCGCCTGGGAATGCCGGGTGCTGTAGGCTTATACCATGATCTTGGAAGCTAAGCAGGGTCAGGCCTGGTTAGTACTTGGATGGGAGACCGCTTGGGAATGCCGGGTGCTGTAGGCTTATACCATGATCTCGGAAGCTAAGCAGGGTCAGTCCTGGTTAGTACTTGGATGGGAGACCGCTTGGGAATACCGGGTGCTGTAGGCTTATACCAGAGTCTTTCGAGACTGAAGGTTGCCAACCAAAGCTTAAACAAAATGTGAATGCTTGGGAAACAAAATTATATGCAAATGTGAAATAAAATTATATGCAAACGTTTTCAGAGATCCCTGGAAATTTCCAGGGGATCCCCTTTCCAGGGATCCAGGCCCCCCTTTTGACCCTGGGCACAGGTACAATGTACTGCCCCTGCAACCCCCTCTCATGGGTCTTTCTGAGATCAGAAAATGTAAGATCCCTGGAAATGTTCAGGCCCCCTCCTGTGGCTCCTGGTCCCTCTTTTTTCATCCTGGGCCCATGTACAATTTACTCCCTGAACCCCCGTCTCGTAGGTCTTGGCTGGAGAAGAAGAAAAAGACTCACGCTGATGCTGCTACTGCTGCCTCAAGCCTCCCTCCCCATTTCACATATGGCCATTTTCCTAAGCAGCTTGGTGGGTGAGGAAGTGGCAGCAGTAAGATGATGTTCTCCCCCACCCTTCTTTCTCTGGCACTACTGAAGGAAGAGGTGGCTTTAGCTGGCCAAATCCTTTTCCAGTTCACTCACTCTACAGACATGAGCTGCCGTATGGCTTCTTATGATAACAGAACCCCTGCCTGGGATGCTGTCATAGTGGATGTTCAGTGGCATCCCAGGCATAAGGACACTGGGATGTGCTGTACCGAGAGCACGTGCCACCGCCATGAAAAGCCTGATTGATTTTGCTGGGAGAGTTAAGCTAGTATGTGGGCTTTCCTCTGTCCCAGGGGTCTCCAAACTTTTTGACCAGAGGGCCGCATCAAATATCTGGCACGGTGTTGACGGCCGGAAAAGAAAATTTAAATATGAAATTTATTTAAACAAATTAGAGATGGAACTTAGATGAGTGAATAAATGAATGAATGGGCTCATTCATTCAACCTCTCTGGCCTTTGAACACCCTTCAGACGCAACCAGAGCATAGTTCCAGTCATGTTTGGCCAAGTGGGCCTGAGGCTTTCAGGGGACAAGAGGCTGGCCGTGGGCCGGATAGAGGCTTGCTGTGGGCTGCATCTGGCCCCCGGGCCGGGGTTTGGAGACCCCTGCTCTATCCCATTAAAATCAATGGGACTTACAGTGATGAACTTTGAATGGATTGGACCTATTGTTTGCAGAGGGTTAGACTACGTGGCCTGAAAATACTTGGATATTGGTGGCCAATAAAAGATGAAAGGTTTTCACTTACAACATGAAGCACCGGTTTGTCTTGCAAGCAAAGCGCAACAGTTTCAGAGTCTCTTCCTACAAAAACTAGAGTGCAAAAATATTCTGGTGAATGCTGTCATATTAACACAAGATAACATAATACTGAGCGAGTCTAAAAGTCATCTGTAAAAGACAGGAACAGGATATTAAAAGCAAGAAAGTAGGGTGAGCAATCCCATAAATCTGTTTGACTCTGATTTGGAAAACATGCCTAATGGTGTACTATCATTCTGGGCATCTTCCAAAAGAGATATGCAATGTGTTTGACTAGCAGGCAGGTTGTACATAAATGTCTGTTGAAAGTGTGTTGTAAGATCATAAGAGGTATGCTACTATCCCAGAGTCCACCTCAACCAGCTTTCCATTTTCAATACTGCTGACAAATTTCACCATAGAATCAATGCAAAGTGATTCTATCTCCATCACTATGTGATGCAGTTGTGTGATGGGGTGTGTGTCATGGTGACCAGATGTCATAACCACAAAAGAGGACAAGGCACACCAAAATGTAGGATGTCCAACAAAACACTATATTACTTATGATTAAATTTAAAACTACATTACATATAATTTATTAATTACAAGAAGCCTATGCGCTGCCTGCAGGGGCCACTTAAAAGGAGGACATTTAAGTTCTTTTCCAGGACATGAGGCAAAAAGGAGGACATGTCCTGGAAAAGGAGGATATCTAGTCACCCTGGTATGTGTGTACGCTCTACTGCCTGTGTAGTTTTACTTATTTTAAATTTAGCTGTGGAATTTATTGTACAATTGTTCTTATTGTTTATTTCACACTTTGTACAATATTTGTTAGCCCTTTCCAGAAACTTTGTTTGTCCCATGGAACTGAAACGTTTCATTTAAGCAAAAGAAGAATGAGGAAAGATTAGGCGCCTTTGATGTTGAAATCTCACTAAACCATAATTCATAGAGTTCCCTGGTTAAACTGGCTTAAAATTAACTTAGGTTTGCAAGGAAATACGCCATTAATATTTGTTTGTTTTAAAAATTTATATCCTTTGAAACCGGAAGTTGTGTCCGAAAACCAGAAGTTGATTCTGGATGCTTCCACAAGGCATTGTCGGGGCCCACAGAAGCCAATGAAGTGGGTTGTGGGCTCGGCGCAATCCAGAAGTGGCCTCCAGAGGCTCCCAAAAGTGCTTTGCAGTAGAACATGGGCCATTGGGTCACAATGCACCGTGTTGGGTTGCAACCCATCAGTGGGTCATGACCCACAGTTTGAAAAATGCTTATGTTTACAATTAGCTAAAAATACAGGTTACTATACTATGGCACCCACTTTCTGGGCTCCTAATATTGCCAGTTATGGATATAGGGGGCACTCCTTTTTTTCTTGTCCCAGGTGCTAATTTCCATATTATTTCCGTAATAATTATTATGGCACTGCCTCTCCCAGTGGTTTCATTTAGATATTAGAAAGAATAGGGGGAACTACCAAACCCTGTGGCACCCCTTGATATAATATTATTATGCAGTAGAGAAAGATTCTTTTCTCCTATTAAACTGCATGTAGGGGACAATTATCACTATCTTTTGAATTGTCAGGACATCTCTAAAGCATCATTGCTTGGATGTAACCTGACTCCATACAGAGTTATTTCCAACCTACCACCATAACATGTAAATTATGACTGAACAAAAATGCCTTCCCTCTGCTCTGCCCTCTTTGATACTTTTCAAGGTGGGGCAAAATGGAGGCAAAATACGGGGAACTTAATAGCCCTGGTGGTGCTCCTCTATGTGACTGCATCCACCATCCCCCCCCCAATGTCCACTGCATGCTATAGTATCATCTCCAGGGTACTTATGGGACATAAGAACTGCAGCTGCTCCAGGAGGGGTTCACCAACTACTATGAAACTGGTGGAAGCTATAAAAATGGGAGAGCAGGGTTGATGGTTTTGGTGCAATTTTTGTCCTTCCACTTTCAGAAATTTTGTACTGTACATTTGTCTAGCGCCGTGGTTCCCAACTGGGGGTCACAACCCCCCACTGGGGGTGCTGAACCTCAACCTCTTACAGTAGTGAAAAGAGAAGATCACTGGACTAATGTCTCAAATATCGATGTACATTTGTGAATAGCTGACAATTAAACATCTCTAACTAGTAGCTTTACCTCTCTCTCTCTCTCTCTCTCTCTCTCTCTCTCTCTCTCATTTATTTTCCATCCATTTTGTCAAATGTGGTTGTTTATGAGTACAATATATTATTTATTTCAAAAGTTTATTTTAATAAGCAACTATATCACTTCTTAATGGCATCACTTCCAGCCCTGCTGTCACAATGATATCACTTCCTGCTTAATGATATCACTTCCTATCTTAGGGTAGTCCTGATGGCTTGCCTAAAAAGTGCATCCGGTGCTAAAAAGATTGGGAACCACTTGCCTAGCAGAACCTTTGCCTTGGCTCTTCCTGCAAAAGCAAACATTGGCAGATAGGTTGTCATTTTTTTTTCTTTTTACTTTCACAGGGAAAAATTGGAGTACCTTTACATTTCATTTGCATGAATTTCACTTCCAAGAGAGAAGCAATAAAACATGTGCCAGGTTGTAAAAGCCTTTGATGGTATCCAAAGTACCTAAAAACTATTCTTATTGGTAGGAATTTGGAAGTTTAAAAAGAGCACTTTACAGAATCCCATCTGTCCCAAAACCTGTGTTTTGTTTTTTAAAAATTGTGTGTAACATTTGTGACCTGCTTTTCCATCCCAGTTATGGAACTCTTACAGTGCCTAATCACCATCAAAATTTAAACAATTTTTATCTGGGGGGGGGGCCTTGACATGCACAACATCGATGTGGTTGTCACATGATCAGTCTCCGACTTATGGTGGCAGTTCATGAGATCTGCAACTGTAAACTCCGGATAAGACTGGGCTATAAGTGATACTATCTCCTGATTGCTGCTGGGGAGCTGAAGCTGTGAGAGACTGGCTTGCCTCAGGTCACCCAGTTGGTTAATCACAGAGGCAGGTTTTGAACCAGAGAAGTCTTGATTCACAAGAATCAAGGTGCACTGGGAGGGTGCACCCCAGCCCCTGCAGCCCCGTCAGAAGGGAAAGCGGAGTGATCATGCTCCGCTTCCAGTTTTGCGGAGTGGGGCGCGATCACTCCGCTTTCGCTTTTCCTGACCTGGGGAGCCCTGCTGAAGGTTGCGCAGGGCTCCCCATAACCCCGAGAGGCTGTAGGAGCCTTGGGCAAATGCACCTGTGGATCGCTCCGCTGCCCTCCCCCTGTCTCCTGGCTGCCCCCGCCCCTTAAGGGGGCAGAGGCCAGGACCCACAGGCTGGGGCGTCGCAACGCCCCAGTTTGAATACCACCAGAAAGGGAAAATCTGTGGCATTCAATTCTATTCACTGGTGTATCAAAGTAACTTGTGCAATCACTACTGCAATGCATATTCTCCCCTCCACCCTTTATCCAGAGTTTCTCACTTCTAAATTCCCTCCTGATAACACTCCTGTGTAACCTCATAAATTCTAACATCTTGGTCCCCCCTCAAGCCAGCCCCTCCACTCTTACTAAGCTAAACAAATATAGCTGGAGAGAGGCATATACGAAGGCATCCCTCCCCAGTCCTTGACAGTATGAAAAGATGAGTCCCTTTTAGACAACAGTTGTAAATAATTGAGTGACGAATATTCAGAGCATCTCTGTTATTATTATTTTTTTAAGCAGGCTTTTAGGGAGAAAATCTGTCGGTATGAAAAATATTCCTAGCAAACTTTGCACAGATAGAAAGATGAAAGTTATTATTAGGGCTATAAATTGGCCGTCTTCTCATTTACATGCAGGCAAATGTCCTTAATTTATTAATCTCATCTGCATAGAAAATTGCCACCCTTATTCTCACAAAGAACTCTTCCTTTCTGGAGGTTTTGCCAAAACAATGTTGCGGTCCAAAAAATGGCCAGCTATTAAACCTGAGGACAGTTTGCCTTTTTTGATTGGGTTCTTTGTTCTGATAAAATAAACCTGGCTTGTAAAGAAAGTTTTTTAAATAGGCAAAGATAACGTTTGAATCATTTTGTGCCCCTTGAGCTTCCCATTTTCCATTCAATGTATAGAACTGCCTGAGACTGAGTTGGACCATTGGTCCATCTTACCAAGCACTGACTATTCTGACTGGTCCTCAGGATTTCGGACATGGTCTTTTCTCATCATCTTCTACCAGATGCTGGAGATTGCAGCTTCTACCTGAAACATGTGTACTGTAAGACCAAGCTATTTATTTACATGCAATATTTTTAGTCCACATTTCTCAATAGACTAAAGGCGGTTTACATAGGCAGGCTGAACATAAATCAATTTTTCAATGAGATTTTTACAATGAGAATAATCGCACTGTAAGATTATTCCAGGAGATAATAGAACCTCCATTGCTCCAGGTGCTTCCTTTCACAATGGAGAACTCGTGCAAGGAAAGCGCCCTACAGGTAGACCACAGCTGCGCTACAAGGACATCTGCAAGAGGGATCTGAAGGCCTTAGGAGTGGACCTCAACAGATGGGAAACCTTGGCCTCTGAGTGTCCCGCTTGGAGGCAGGCTGTGCAGCATGGCCTTTCCCAGTTTGAAGAGACACTTGGCCAACAGACTGAGGCAAAGAAGGAAGGCCCATAGCCAGGGAGACAGACCAGGGACAGACTGCACTTGCTCCCGGTGTGGAAGGGATTGTCACTCCCGAATCAGCCTTTTCAGCCACACACGCTGTTCCAGAACCACCATTCAGAGTGCCATACCATAGTCTTTCAAGACTGAAGGTTGCCAACTAACTAACAACTATCCTGGCTTCCGACTCTTGTGCTTTCCAAGCTCTCGCAGACAACTGTTGCATCTGGTCACCCTACTCCATGGGGTTTCTTTCAGGTTGGTCTGCAGCCTGACTCGGTCTATAGCATACGAAACCTAATGGTTAATCCTGGCCGGGTCCCTTTCCTAACTCTCTTTCGACAGCTGCTGTTTTTGAGGTGCCTCCGTAGCAGCCTGCAATTAAAAATCACTCCAGCTGGAACAGATGACAAACATCATGGATTATGATCCCCCCTCCCTTTTCGCTTGGGTTTGAAACATGCTTTTTTCCTTGTTTTACTTTAATCACTCTTTGGAGAGAAGGCTGCTGCAGGCATCTCTCCGTCACGGTGTCCATCTGAGAAACAGTTAGCGGGGCCTTCTAGAGCCAAAGGAAGACAGCCGCACACGCGGGCTGCAGATGTTCAGGGTCGCAACTTGGGGGAAGGAATGGCAATTAATGTGCATATGGTCAATAATAAATCCATACAGTAGTGCTGGCTCATATTAATCACAGTATTAAAAATAATAGCGCGTTCCTTGTAAGGGGCGAGCGCAACCTCCTCTTGCATTTTGCAGGCTTAAAATAGCTGGAGCCTTTCAGAAGGTGCTGGGACTGGGATGGCGGAGGATTTATGATGCAGTTTGTGACAAGGGGCTCTGATAAAAATGGCTGAGACGGGCAAGATAAAACATCAACATCTGGGAAGACATATGTCACCATCACGAACAGAATGAATCTGACTGTGAATATCTGACAGGGAACAGCAGAGTTCCCTCTCATCTTGTTAAGGTCTGAGTTGTGCCAAGTCTAGGTGAAGCCTTTAGCCACTTTTGAATGTTCTTTGGGGTAACAGTGAATGTGGGAATGTGAGATCATGCCTGTTCTCCACATGCATTCAACCTCACACATTCAACTGCAGTTGACAAAGGTAAGGTAATGAGACCCAGTGTGATGCAGTCTTTAGAATGCTGGGTTAAGATTGGAGAGACCCAGCTTAAAATGCCAACTCAGCCATTAAGTTCACTGGTTGATGCTGGGCCAATCACAGTCTCTAGGCCTTGCCTAGAGTCATGGACTCTTCGCTCACAACAGGAGAGGAAACTGAGCGCTTTCCACATGCGCTGCCTCCGACGCATCCTCGGCATCACCTGGCAGGACAAAGTTCCAAACAACACAGTCCTGGAACGTGCTGGAATCCCTAGCATGTATTCACTGCTGAAACAGAGACGCCTGCGTTGGCTTGGTCATGTCGTGAGAATGGATGATGGCCGGATCCCAAAGGATCTCCTCTATGGAGAACTCGTGCAAGGAAAGCGCCCTACAGGTAGACCACAGCTGCGATACAAGGACATCTGCAAGAGGGATCTGAAGGCCTTAGGGATGGACCTCAACAAGTGGGAAACCCTGGCCTCTGAGCGGCCCGCTTGGAGGCAGGCTGTGCAGCATGGCCTTTCCCAGTTTGAAGAGACACTTTGCCAACAGTCTGAGGCTAAGAGGCAAAGAAGGAAGGCCCATAGCCAGGGAGACAGACCAGGGACAGACTGCACTTGCTCCCGGTGTGGAAGGGATTGTCACTCCCGGATTGGCCTTTTCAGCCACACTAGACGCTGTGCCAGAACCACCTTTCAGAGCGCGATACCATAGTCTTTCGAGACTGAAGGTTGCCAATACCTAGGCCTTGCCTACCTTGCATGGTTGTTGTGAGCATAAATGGAAGGATCCATGTCTTAAACTCGGAGCTCCTTGAAGGAAGAGTGAGAGATAAATGTTAATAGTAATGTTTGCATGGGGAAAACATCTGAACAGCCAAATATACCGTATGTAGATTCTTGGAGAGGTGGTCCAGTCCCCTCCCTGTTTTGGGATACCAGATCATACATATTGGAGCTTATGCAAATTCAAATGCCCACGCACAGGCTCCATACAGAAGATATGTTTGAAACCATGGAGGTCAGGGATGGGGACACTGCCAGCAACCATGACATTATTTGTACCCAAGGAGCTTTTATGTGCAGATTTCCAGCTGATGACTTAAAATGTATAGAGCAAAATTTATAAAATGTGTTCTGGGAGGTAACATTTTATCTCCAATAGCACAGTCAACAGGAACCCAAAGTCAGACATTCAGGACCTGAGAACTCATGGCACGCACTTCGACAGGAGGAGAGGTTGCTGCTACTATGTGAGCATTTGAACACAGAAAACATCCACAACTAATTCATGTGTGGGGATTCAGCGTGTGGTGGCCAATGGCACTCTTCAGAGGTTCGGCAGGAAAGGAAGAGAGAGGCAGGTGTGAAAGGGGCTACAGAACAAATATCTCTATGAGAATAACTTGACAATAACAGGGAAGAGAATCAAAATAAAGCAATGCAAATCCTCTGGACCAGCATTTCTCAAATTGTGTGTCAGGACCCACCAGGTGGGTTAAAAGAAAATTTCAGGGGGTTTGTGTCACCCGGCTCAGCCGCCATTGAAAATACAGGCCTGAGAACACAGGGTGAGCAGCTTGTGCGCAGGGTGAGCTCCCAGTGGGAGAGAGGCCTGGTGCTTTGCCCTGAATAGGTGGAAAACTGGGACGCTGGAAAGGGGGGAGAGCTGTGTGGTTGGAGAAGTAGCCAAGTTTGCCTTCTGCTTTGACTTCCAAGCTGGAATGTTTGAATTCTGAGCTATGCAAAATGGCAGCGCAAGCGCACTGTGTAATGGGACCTTTGGCCGATTATGGCTTAAATTGATGGTGTCACTTCCAGCCATGCCATCACTTCCAGGTTGATGAGATCACTTCTAGTGCATCCTGACAGATTGTCATTCTAAAAAGTGGGTCCCAGTGCTAAAAGGTTTGAGAATCAATGTGCTGGACCATTCATTCCCTACTAGGTCCTGGGCATGAACACTTGCTGTGAAGCAAGGAGAGCAGGAAAAAGAAGAAAGGAAGACCTCAGAAAGAAAAAGTGGGGGGATAATGGCACAAGCCTACAGGGGGCAAAGAAGGAGAAAGGACATGTGGAGATCATTTGAGTTTCCCAGAGAGACTTGGAATTTGGGAAGGAGGAGTCTGAAAGTGTCAGGAAGAAAAGAGTGGAAAGTTGGTGGATTGACCAAAGAAGAATGCTCTCCAGAGTTGATGATGTGTTCTTTAAATCAATACAGTCCTTCTCATGCCATTATTCCAAAATTATCTATTCCTCCCCAACAAAATTACCATGTTTCTTGTGAATGTGATCCCTTTATATTTTTTCTTGGTTAGCTTGTTCCAGGAACCAACGGCTAGTTCAACATAACCATCCCGAACCCTGCCTCATTTTTGTGCCTGTATTGGTTTTGCTTTGAACTAATACATTTAATACATTTGCATCTAAACTACAATACACAGAAGCAGTATATTTCCTTGAGATTTCCTGCATCTGCTTTTCTGCAGCTTTTCAGGGAACCTTCCTAGAATCAACTCTGCATTTCCTGTGACTTTGATACAAACTGAGCACAAAACAAAATAATCAGAACCTCAAACTTCTCGTTTTATTTTTACTATTTTTATGGCTAACTCCTGCACTCTTGTTCCTATCTTTTTGAAATTTAGCAGGGATCTTATCCATGAGCATCTCCACATTCAGTGTGAGTTTCATACAAATTGACCGTAAAGCTTGTGACAGGAGCAGCAGAAGCCATTTAAAATGGTCAGCCTTCAGACTCTTAGAATGAAAACCCTAGCGCCGATTTCAACAAAATGTAGCTGCTGTCATTCCTTTATGGAGGGCTTTGGTCCCCCATGCATTTCATTCGGTTTTTGAAATTCAGCTTTAAAAGTTCCAGTGAATTGACGTTTGCCCATTGAAATCAATGAGAAACAAAAAATAAATCCAAATTGAAATGAAGCAACCATACAAATGAGGACAACACAAAGCAAATTGCTGTTAGCAAGCCAATGAACTGAATCAGGCCAGCAAATGAAGCAAAATCCAAATGATTTTTGTTTTGCTCATCTCCTTTGTGCCGTTAACTTCATTCCCTCCAATAATAAGAAATGAGATAATATTAATGCATTCTTTATAGGTCGGTTTGTACTGATCAGCTCCTTGTGTCTTTTATTTCTCTTCCGGCTTCTTTTGCTCTGCACTGCATGGGATCAGCAACTACCTGAGATTTACTGTTTTGCCATTTGAACAAGGCAGCAGCTGTGAATGCTGTGATGACGCAGCGATCTACAGCAGACAGATTTTTATTCCTGCCTTCTGAGAATTCTTTTAAGCAACCATGCAGATGTCTATTGGACACGTCCAGGCTTTGAGCATAGTTTGGGATCCTGGTGAAGATACTCTGATTCACACCGAACGATAACTTTGTAGTGCCTTATTCAGGCATTCGCTCTCATGGACAACCAATGGGTGACGGCTTCCAGAAGTGTATTTGCTTAGCCTTTCCCTCTGTCTCCCCTGCAATCAACTTGTGTCTGCAGACACAAGTGTTGAACAAGGGGAGAGTTTCTCCCCATGACGGGAATCCTGGAAAGTGAGCACCTGAGGGCGCAATCCTAACCAACTTTCGAGCACTGACTTAGCCGCAATGCAGCCCCAGGTTAAGGTAACGAAGATGCCCTTACCTTGAGGAGGCCCCCTTGACTGCCTCCCCACTGCGGGATGCAGTGTACGCCACATTGGCACAGCTATGGCAGTGCTAGAAATTTGGTTAGGATTGCGCACTGAATGGGATAATGTGTTGTGCTTTAGCGAACAAGATATAACCTCCTGTTTTTAAGTCTTCAATGTTTAGAGCAGGAACAAAGAAAGCAGAAAATTGCAAAGGTGTACAAGAAGTCAATTTATTCTCCCCAATGCATTTCAAGTACAAATCTTCATCTTGGGAAGTGGTGTAGCTAATGATTGTGTAGCCCAGTGCCGAGCTTAAAATGATGCCCCAGAACTGACATCATTCGTGGGCTTTTAAAAAAGGGAAAATGGGGGGAAATCCACCTCCTTCCCCCAGCAGCCCACTGCCCACTTGCTCTGCCACCTTTCCCCAGGTTCCCCTCCTCCATATTAACACCTCATTGGTTCCTTGCTGTATCATAATAACGCCAAATTGGCTCTTGGAATAATCAATCTCATTGGTCAGTTTTGATTTAAGAAGGTCCAGTTTTTGTCATATAATGAGGTAGTATTTTTTATTTTTTGGTTATGTGGCTATAACGTTTGATAGAATAATTTTGACGCAGTTTGTTTCATTGAATTCTGCATTAAATTCCCCACTGAATGATATATAACATGATGGTATTATTTGCACATACCAAGGTTTTCACAGTTTTGGCCACTAGTGTCAAGCTTAGGTTGCAGCCTGAAGCTTGTTGCCTACTGCAATTGCTACTCCCTGATCTCCCTTAGCTATTCCACTATTCTTGGGCACCAAGAACTTAAGACATTGTGTTCACCCCCAAACTGTTGCAGAGCAGTTTGTATGCTTCCTAAGAAAAGCACAATTGATTACATGAAAAGGCCCTTCACTAAATTTCAATGGCTGGTGCAATCTGTTGTTATCCAGACCAAGAGGCATCATTTCCTTGGACAGTGCCTGATATTTGAAGTATGTGTGAAAGATGCTTCTACTTATGTAAAGATCCGGAGGTTTGGTTTTAAGGAAGACATTAGAGGAAGGAATTGAAACAAGATCTGGGCTTTGTGCCAAGTGTGACAGTCAATGTCAGTATGAGAAAGACACCTTCTAAAATGTTAATATGTGACAGCGTCCAGGGTCAAGCACATGAATAAATGTGAGAAAAGCTAATGTGAAAAACTGTGGAGGATCTGGACATAATATTTTCCAAGAGGAACAGGAAGTACAGATGCTTTCCACTTCCTGTCTTCATGCTTGTGTTTAATGTTCAAAGTAAACCTACATGCCTCTCACCATAGTGGGAGTGGCAACTTGCACTTTACACCATGTAGGAAATTCATAGGTCATACTTTGGATATTGCAGATAAGAACTGGTAATTGTGGCTGATATTTGAAGTATGTGTGAAAGATACTCCTACTTAAGTAAAGATCCTTCTGCATAAGAATATCCTATTGCTGGCATTCTTCAGTCTCGGAAGACTATGGTATCGCGCTCTGAATAGTGGTTTTGGAACAGAGTGTTCTCTCCAGTGCGCGAAGCCTGGGTAATACTTGTTGTAAGAGGTGACTAAACAGCCACCGGGTAGATGGGACTTGTCAGCCTGGGAAGGCAGCTCATCTGAGAGAAGGAAAACTCTGATCCCAAACCTCCACTGCCTTGTGGCTACATCCAGTTATGGAAAAGGCTTCAGGAGTCAACCTCGAGGCAAAATCCGGAGCCGGAGTCCCTGAGGCAGTTCATGGCTGAACACAGTCATGTTCTGGCAACTCCTGCGACGCCGCTGGAACCAACTGTATTGGCTTCTGCCTTTCCATTGGACCATTCCAGCGACATGGAGAGGGGGGATTTGCTACATGGGTAACAGTCTATCCTCCATATCCAAAGCCTTCCTATTTCACCACCCAGAAACGTTCTTTTTTGTGTGGTGGAAATGACCCAAAGGGTAGAACTGTGGCACACAGTGTTCAATGAGTCATTGGTGCAGATATCCCCCCCCCCCAAATCTTCTTTTAATATTTCAGGTTCATTGTAGGTTCATTGGACTGTAACCTGGGTGCTTAAAATAACTTGTCCTCTTGTTACATAGAACTATAAAAATGGACCAGGACATCTTCAATATGAAAGCCCTGTGGAAATCTGAAATATGCTTATAATAGAAAAAGAAAAACTTTTATCAAAGTAAATATATTTAATATAAGATTTTCTTGAGATGGTTTACAAACAAATAAAACAATAAAACAAGAACTAAATATTGAAAAATATATCTGTATAAAGTGATATACTTTCTTTGCTATTTTGCTCCAATTTTTACATTTTGCTAAAGAACGCTACTTTGCAGTTAGCCAATTTGTAAATTTAGAGTCAGATCCTATGCATATCTACTCAGAAGTAAGTCCCATTAGAGTCAATGGGGCTTAGTCCCAGGAAAGTGTGGATAGGCTTGGGCCGTAAGACATCCACACTTACTAGGCTAAGAGCCTAATCCTAAGGTCCGTGGCATAGCTCCGTGCCGCGGACCTCAGTCACAAATGTGCCGTAAGGCACGTTTGCGGGGCTTACAGCTGGGCTCCCGCCAGAGCTAGCCCAGAGCTGGCCGGCACTGGGCTAGCACCCGATAGTTGCCCAGGTTCTGCAGCTCTGTGGTTCCCTGGAACGCCGGGCTGCAGAACGGGAGGTGGGGGCGTGGCCGGAGGCATGGAGGAGGCGTGTCAGGGGCGGGGGAGAGGCAGATCCATGGAGCTGAGTTCCTCAGGATCCTAGGCGCTCTTGCAGGGCTGCTCACCCTACACGAGCGCCTTTACTTTAGTGGTGACCTTTTGGTCACCGCTAAAGTGAGTAGCCCCATTGCGGGGCTGCTTCCCTTACTTGGGGGTAGGGGACGAAAGTCCCCTTCTCCCGAGGAGCCTCCTGCGGTAGTGCTGGAGGCGCAGGATCCGGCGGCAGCCCTCTTGTGGAGCTGCTGCGTCTGGGAGCTCCGGGCAGCTCAGGATTGGGCTGCCCATGAGCCAAATTATGACATGACTGTGACTGCCATTGTTTGTTCTCCTTTAAATTTTATTGTTAATGTGGAAGTATAGATGCTCATCAGTTCATCTGAATACTTTTTTATTTTTACAAAGGTATTCAGCGGTTATCCTTCTGGGTACGTGTCAGAAAATGGACTTGATGACCGCAATCCAATACAGAACTATGTGCCGCTAAGCCCACTGAAATAAATGGGCCTATGACCTGACTCTGGTGAATTATGGCCAATGGCTTTCAGCAATGTCTGGGTTTCTTGCACAAAAATAAAAATAAGGCTCCTAGATAAAGAAAATTAAAGATATATGGGTTGAAGAAGGAATGTCTACAAGCTGGCAGAGTAATTTAATTATATTGTAACTAGATCTCTTTCTGGCATGCCAGCATTTATAATACAGAGATGCCCTTTATCTGAATAGTTTTGTTCCAGAATTATTTGCATTTGAACTGAAAGGCTCTATTGTGCCGTCGCTGCAACAGTTCAGTAAATCTTCCCATCAGGAATCAATTGCAGTATTTGTCGCAGGTTTACAACCAATGAATCCACTGCACATCTTGGAGGCTTTTCTGGTGGGTCTTTTCCCCATGCTCAGTGCGTAAATGATCACTGTACTAAGGGAAGGAGTTTTCTCTCTGGTCAAAGTTGCTTATGATTCTGGAAAATTTTTGCATTTGCTGCTGAGAATTTTCCTATTTTGGATCCTGAACATCTGGAGGTTTCCTTTCCCTCTGAGAGCCTTTGCTGGATGTGCCTCTGAACACGTGCAGAGTGCTTTTCCTCTCTTTACTACTATAATGCACCTCATCCTCAGAATATGTGACTTGGGTGGTTGTGACCCATGCTTGCTACAGTAGTGGAGAGAGAGAGGTTGAATAGCATGTTGATAATGGGAAGGACAATTAACAAACATGCATTGCTTGCGCACTGCCCAGTGAACACTCGAGACAACGGACATGGGGGAAAGGGCCACTTTATTAATAGTTAAAGATAATACAGAAGGAGAGGCTAAGACCTACTGCTGCTGTGACAGCAAAGCACCTGTGGTGCAGAGGTTGGACCATTGGAAGACACCAGAATTGCATCCGGTCTCCATGCCAGGTGTGCACCAGGCTCAAAGCCTGGCTCCTTTCTCAGGCGGCACAGCTAATCCCTGTCAACCCTGTGAAGGGGTGAGGCAACCGAACCGAGTAGTGCTGCCTCGAGCCGCTGAGCCTTTGAGGCGGACCCCCCATTTCCAGCCAGGTTCCTATCCAGGACCTCGTGCCACTGGGCCCCTGATGACCGGAAGTGGGTTCCACCCTGCCTTTGCTGCCCCAAGGTGCACTCAAAGGTCATGCTCACATCTTCTAACCTACACCACCTACCAGCATAAAGTGACCACTTTATTAGTTAGTTGGACTGCCCTTGACGGTCCAGGGTAGGCAAAGAAAAAATCTGCCCACCACCAGCCAATCCTGGCAGGCAGCAAAAAATTCCTACCTGGACCCCCAACAGGCGAACAGTAAAACTGTGACTGCTTCAGCGGTGGGTGGGCAGGTGTCAGTACTGTGCCAACGTGCAAAGGAGGAACCAGGTGCTGGTGCCTTAAGAACACCCAAAGCCCAGCCCATCTACCTTCCTTCCTGTAATCTCCCGTATCAGGGGAGAAGACTCTCCTGTCCCAGACTGGGCCAAACAAACCCTGATCTTGCTGCTTGCATTGTGCGATCGGCAATCTCACCAAAAAGGAGAGATTAGGAAGGAACATATAAAGGAACATCAAAGTTTTCAGATCTTTTTTTGTAGTGCCTTCTGTATCTGCAAGATGGAAGGATGTCACTTAGGACTCACTGTAGTAAATATCAAGTGTGGTGAAATATAGGTTCATTCTGTATTCTAGGATTAGCACATAGTTAATTGTTGATTGAATTCAGTAGTGAATATTTTTCCACCAATGGATGAGGATGTGCATGATGTTTGCGATGGTCTGAAAAACAAAACCAATTTTCTTTTTTTGAACTTGCAGCATTTGTTTTGCAACTGAGATACCTGAGCTTTGTTTTCAAGGTGAATTTGAGTACCTTCCCATTCCACCAATGTGCAGACTGAAAACAAGCAAGGATGCTTATTGTGCATTCTGAACTACTACACTCACCTTATTAATATGCACAGGTACCGTTATCTGTCTGTTGTTTTATAATGCTGTTCTATTTATATAGTGGTAGTACTTGAAGGATATAACAGACTCCATTCCTCGCTAGAGAGATTCTGAAGTGAAGCCAGCAAGTTATTGCAGAAGTAATCAGACAGCTCACAGGAGTTCAGGATCAGATGTCTCACTCTATATTAGCCCAGCGCTTGAGACCCATCTCAAATGTCTCTCTGAAAGCTCTGGTTATACCAATGCCTTTTCTCGTGAGCTGACAGCTCCTTGCTCAGTTTCTACATGTGGCATAATCCCACAAGACTCTGGAAGAAGGATTGAGATGGAAAAGAAGCTGCCACCTGACACACACCTCTTCCTTCTTACATTGTTGATTTCTGGTAGTTACAGGGCTTAAGCAACTCCCAGACTGCTGTATAAAAGATAATGCTACTTCTAATAATTTTACTGGCTCAATACAGAGAAGCATTGCCATTAACTGATCATCCGGTCTTTTTAGAGACTGAGAAAAAATCATTACCTGAGAACAGATCTACACCATACAAATGGTGCTAGATTAATATAATAATACAGGATGGCAAAAACAAACAAAACAAAAAAACTGTAGCAAATCAATTTAAAAAACAAAGATTCTTTGCTCAGGTGATTTAAAAACAGCCTTGCTGACCTTTGTGAGTCATTAAGAAGACAATCAGTCATCCTCCAAGCACTTAGAAAGAGGCTTCACTCAGCCCCTCCCTTCACCAATGCAAAGTGACCACCTTTCTTTCATGTGCTCAGGGGGAAGGGAGGTGTCCACTGGAGAGAGAAGGATTGATGGATTGTCACCCAGCTGCCCTCTCTCTCTCTCTCTCTCTCTCTCTCTCTCTCTCTCTCTCTCTCTCATTAAGGAGGCTATTGTTAAGGGATTGTTCAGTTTTTTAAACTGATTTTAAAGGGATGCATTTTTCCCCTTCTCCAGGGATCAGCACATTCCTTCTCATTTGCAGCGGCCATTCGTGTTGATTCAAATCCGTGTATAAATAATCTGTGTATAAATAGGCTGGACCTGTATTCCAGGGTCCAAAATTCAGTGGGACCACAAAGCTGAAAAAGCTCTTGAAAATGAAAGAGTGAAAATTTTGTGGGATTTTCATACACACAACAGCCTAGATCTGACAACTGCTGAATAGAAACCGATCTGGATAGCAGATGTGGCCATCCCTGGCAATTCCTGGAACTGAAGAGAAAGAACAGGAAAAATATCATGAAATAGAAAAATGTGCAAATTGAGGTTGAACGCCTGTGGTAGAAAAAGGCTAAAATGGTAGCAATCATTGTTGGTGCGCTAGGCTCATTACTTGAAGAATGCCTGCGCATCCTGCGTGTAAATGAAATCCAACTACAGAAAGCAATCAGTCAGCCCAATCCTGAGCTTCCCAGCCCCCAAGGCTGCAGCGGTGCTAAAATGGCTACTGCTGGGAAGCAGTTGTGGAGCTCCCTTACCCCGTGTAACGGGCAGGTGGCCCCAATGGGTCTCCTTGGATCTGTGCCCACTATTGACCCGTGTCGGGTCTCCTGGACCTGGAGGGGGATCAGGATATGGTGGTAGGGTCCGCTGCCATCTCCACCACCTCCCACCCCATTCCCTCCCTGCATGCCTTCCCTCACCTTCTCCCCACCCAAGAATGCCTCCAGCGCACTGATCCAGCACGGGCTTCCGATGAGCCAGCTCCGGTTCTGGGCTAGCACTTATTGTCGCAGGTTTGCCTTATGGCATGTTTGCAACCGTGCGCAGCGGTGGTGGGCCGCAGGAGCCTGTCAGGATCAGGCTCTTAGTTGGATCAACGCACAAATATACAAAAATAACTGGAAATATCCCAGGTCCTTGGGAAGAACTCAATATTAACCAGGCCAAATCTGGCCCTCAGCACCTGGAAACTTGAGCACAAGAATTATCATCATAATAATTTTGTACCAGTTTAATTAGCTTCCTCCACAGAATTCTGGGAATAGAAGTGTGATGAGAATACTTAGAATTCTTTGCTAGGCAATACTAGCCCACCATTACAGACCTACAATTTCAAGGGTGCAGCAACTGTTACCCTGTACATGCCCAATCTGGTCTGATCTTGGAAGCTAAGCAGGGTCAGGCCTGGTTAGTACTTGGATGGGACACCACTTGGGAATACCGGGTGCTGTAGGCTTACACCGTAGTCTTTCGAGACTGAAGGTTGCCAACCAAGTTTCAAGGGTGCTCTAGGAAGAGGGAAAAATGACCATTAAGCCTACTGATTGGGAATTAGCTTCGCTTATTTCTGAGCTTGCTTGCTTGGCACCCTCAAACTCCGCCCCTTACCCACAAATCCCCAAACCCCTGCCCTTTTTCTTTCACTTCTTATACTGGACTGCAGTGGTGGTTTGGCTCCTGCTTTGGAAATAGCAGCAATAATGGCGAGGTGCAGCAAGAGACATGGAGAAGGATAGCACAATGTCTGTGGTCCTTGGAGGAATGATATTTCCCAAGGGCAGTTGAGGCTTTGTGTTCTAGAATGCTGCTGTGTAGAATAGCAGGCCAGAAAAAAGGAGAAAAGTGATTCTATTTCTCATGGCTGCCTTACCAGCCAGATAAGTGGAAGGAGAAGGTGTTCAGGAGGAACTGGCTGAAGAGGAATGTTCACAGTGCATTTTAGGCAGGTATTACAAGCCCCCAAGCTTCTTCCAAGCCCAGAGCCAGAAATATCAGCTCGGCAACATCTAACATAAAGATTTCATAATGCCCAGGTGGAGCGATGAGTTGAGGAGGCAGACCTGAAAGGAGTGGAGGCAAATGACAGTCAATCCCAGCTGAGTTGATGGAAGGGGACTTGTTGTCTCTCCTCTCCCTCTGAAGCAGTCAAATTAAGTCTTGGAAGGTTAAGACTGGCAGGGGGAAGAACTACAGTATGGGCTTGTAGCGATGGACAGGCACTGAGCTTTGAGATGTCTTTGCATATTTGGCAATCTGGCAGGCACACCTGCGACTGCGCACACGCTTTGTTGATATGTTGAGTGTTGAAAAGCCAGTGCTCTGGAAAATAGTAGAAGGTTATAGAAAGAGCTAGCCTTGAAGATGTTATGAAGAAATCATATCTATGGAATGTGTTTGCGGTTAAGCTAGAGAGCCGGCTGGTTACAGCCAGTATGAATCTCAGCATTCTCTTTTAATTTTCCCTATTACGTAGCCTTATATCATGTGTTTTGAGACTTAATAAAAAGCTGGGTCAGGAGCCGGGAGAGACACACTTCTCCCTTGCTTTCGTTCCTCCTCCTGCTTCCAGCCGTTCTGCACCCCTTTGAAACCTGTGTCTGTCATCTGATTCTTCGCCATGGCTTCTCTGCCACACCAAAGCAGCATCTCGAGCTGCTTCCCAAGTAGCACTAAAATGCTACATGGGCTCTTCCTGGAACATCTCAAGCACTGCAATGACTCCCGCCCAGCCAGAGCAAAATAAGAGTCCACTCTTGGTCGACAGGAAGGCAGCAGAAATATTCTGACGATCATCAGTATGAGGTTTCCCAGCATAATACATGTCAACTTCCTTTAACCTGCTCACCTGCTTTTTTTTGCTAGCTCTTGCAAGGGTTGCCGCATTCTTCCACAAACAGTGGACTGTTGAGTTGAAGAAAGTGACAAAGTGAAGTGACCACTTTATTTGTCTGATGTCTGGCATGATTGAGGTTCTGCTGGTCGCCCAATCCCATGCATATGTATAAGTTCTGTTCCATATGCTAAAGGATTTTTTTTGGGGGGGGGGGGGAAGTGGAATACATAATGGATTTTAAGGGTGAATTTTGCAATATGTTGCTAACTGTTGAGACAATGTACTAATTCATATGATGTTTACTGCCTTGAGAAAGTAAAAATATGGTGTTTAATTCTCAAGTTCCCTGAAGGCTGGCAAAGAGTTAGTGATGCGTTTTAATTACGACTAAGGAAAACATCCCAGGAGTGTTCTATAAATTTTCTACGCAGCTACTCTTTGAAGGAGAAAAATTGTACTGGGGGGGGGGAAAAAAAACCCTCTATGGCTTCAATGAACTGCAGCTAAACCAGACTTCTGCTATTAAAATGGAAAAGTGTCAAACTCAGTTATGTGTCAAGTTAAATGCTCCTGAATCTCATGAGTCAATAGAAAGCAATTCTAATCCTCAGAGTAGATATTCAAAGTCCAGGTTCCTCGAAGCTCTGCAAGGATTATCAGCTTTTTACAACACCAGACAGCGAGGGACGGAGTTCAGGAACTGCCTCCTAGGGCAATAAACAAGGCCCAGTCAAGCCGTGTATAAATATTCTCTCTTAAATGTAGGATAGAAAAGAGTAGAACAAGTGGAGAAAGTGGCACAAGGAGTATTCATAGAAGAGCAGTTCTCTTTATTGATTGATTGATTTTATTTTATTTACTACATTTATATCCTGCCTTTCTCCCCGAAAAGACCCAAGGCGGCTTACAACAATAATTCTCTTCTGATGTGGAATGATCGATCCAACCAGCAAACCAAATGTATCCAAATCTGCCAGGGAGGAGGTGTAGCTGCTGCCAACTGGGCTGGATGATACTTGGCTAGATAGATCAATGGTTGTACAGTATGAGGTCATTTCCTGTGATTAGTATAAGGGGAAGTGGTCTCTGTCCTTTCACTTTTTCAGCCTGTGAACTGATTGTCCTCCATCCCAGATGTTCAAATACTCCTCAGGCTTGGAGAAGAGACCCAGCACCAACTCTCATACTTTCTTCGTATCACCTCCCAAGCTAAGCTCTGCTAAGCTCGTGTGGTTCTACACCACATGGAGGCATTTCAACATAGAACAGCCCCATGGGTGCAGTCCTAACCCCTTATGTCAGTGCTTTCCAGCACTGGCATAGTGGTGCCAATGGGACATGTGCTGCATCTTGCAGTTGGGTGTCACTCACGGAGGCCTCCTCAAAGTAAAGGGAATGTTTGTTCTCTTGCCTTGGAGCTGCATTGCCCTTATGTCAGTGATGGAAAGCACTGACATAAGGGGTTAGGATTGCGCCCTGTGACACCTATTTATGTGCCACTTTTTCCCATTTTGAAACTGAGGACCCAATCTTATGCTTGCCACAAGATATAGCAACTCCAAAACAGGTGCCACTGTACCCTATTGCCATAGCAGCAGCTGGGGTCTTCTCGGGGTAAGGGAAGACTCCAGTGGCCCTGATGGGTCTTCTTGGTTCTGTGCTATTTAGCTGGTGCAGAAAGTGGTTGGCAACCTTCAGTCTCGAAAGACTATGGTATAAATCTACAGCACCTGGTATTCCCAGGCGGTCTCCCATCCAAGTACTAACCAGGCCTGACCCTGCTTAGCTTTTGAGATCAGACAAGATCAGGCATGTGCAGAACTGAGAAGACATAAGTAGGTCTCTGAAGCTTGGGAAAGAGGATTGGATTTATGGCAGCCTCTGCCACTGTCCCGGCCCCCTCTCAGGTCTGAACCACCCTCCAGCCCGCCCTTCCTCACCCAGTTACTTAACTATGGCTGGATTGTTCCTTAACAAAATGAGTAAAACGGGAGCATTCAAAAATAAATTAGACGACGTTTCATGAGAGCAAGGGGACACTGTTCTCCTAGAGTTCTTTGCCATTCAGGATGACTGCTATGGTGATGATTCTGTCCACTGCGAGTGCTTGTTTTCACATTGACTCTGTAGGATCCAGTAGACATTATAATATGGAAATCTGATATCAGCCATTTGCAGTACAGTATATTAAAAGAAATACAGCAATCTGAGTACCCTGAAGGGCTGCCAACAGAGATAAATATTATGGTACACTTCAAACAGTCAAATAAAACTTTGCCTGCATTGTGCCATTCTTAGCGAAATATGCTTGGTGAGGGAAAAATTATCCTTCTTTTGAAACATTGAAACTTGATCAGTTGGATATATTTTGCCTATGAGAAAAGGATTGGAAGCCAGTAGGTAGGGGATGTGATATTTAGGGAGAATTTACATGATATTTGTATCCATTGTGCGATTAGAGCTCAGCGTGAGTGCATCTGTGTTTTCTCCATAAGGCAAGCCCCTATGGAGGGTATCGTTCACGTGCCGAGAGTGAAAAATACAATAGCACAGTGCCCTGCTTGGCTCCACTGAGTATCACCACTGCCCTTCCCACATATGCTTGTAGGGGCCAGGGGGGTGCACCAGGCGTCACTCAGAACTTGAAGGTGAAAATCAATCCAATTGCAGTACAACTTGCGCAGTGTGTGGCTTGAATATGTGCAGTAATGCAGACCTTCACTAGGGTTGCCAACCCACCCTCCAGATTCGACCTGGAATCAGTATCAGTCTCCCACTAAGTAATCCTGGAGATTTTTTTTACCAGGGCCTCTTTGGCTTAATGAAATTCTGCCGTGCGTGGAGGAAAAAAACATTTTCAGGAAACATTTCAGGCAGATTTGGCACCCCTAACCCCTACCCCGCCATGAGCTGTTAGCAGAGCTGAGGAATTAAAGCAGTCCAACACACTGCAAACTGACTTTTGTTAAGAGCTTTACTGGATTGTAGAGAGAGCTGCAGCCATTAATACACAAGGAAGAAAACAAGACAGGGGAAAAAATGCCAAAAGACAAATCTAGTAGGCAAGAGCAACCCAGAAGACTTTGAAGTACAACAAACTCCCCTACTTGTGGCTGGAAACATTTACACACACAGCAACTGTTACCCTGCACATGCCTAATCTCATCTGATCTTGGAAGCTAAGCAGGGTCAGGCCTGGTTAGTACTTGGATGGGAGACCGCCTGGGAATAGCGGGTGCTGTAGGCTTCTACCATAGTCTTTCCAGACTGAAGGTTGCCAACCATCTTCCTATACTGAACACTATCTCCCGATCTTGTCTGATCTCTGAAGCTAAGCAGGGTCAGGCCTGGTTAGTACTTGGATGGGAGACCACCTGGGAATACCGGGTGCTGTAGGCTTATACCATAGTCTTTCGAGACTGGAGGTTGCCAACCATCTCCCTTTACTGAACACTATCTCCCGATCTTGTCTGATCTTGGAAGCTAAGCAGGGTCAGGCCTGGTTAGTACTTGGATGGGAGACCGCCTGGGAATACCTGGTGCTGAAGGCTTATACCATAGTCTTTGGTATGGAGACTGAAGGTTGCCAACCATTCATTTACACACCCACACTTTTATTGTGTAACTCTAGTCAGTGGCATAGCTGGGGGTGGCAACGTGGTAAGTACTGCAGGAGCCACAAGATGCCGTGTAAACGGCCCCTCCCACTTGCCATTGGAGCCATTCTAGGCAGTGATGCAATGCACAGGAGAAGGCTACCATGGCATTCCAAGGGGCTTGAAGTCTCCTCGGAGTAAAGGAGCTTACGCTCCCTCACCTCATGTAGCAAACAGGTCACCCTGATGGGTCTCCTTGGAACTGCACCCGTTACTGAGCTGCACAGATTCCAGGAAACCTGGGTCAGGTCCCCTAGGCCTGGAGGGGGGTTTGGATATGGCAGCCACCATCTCTGCTCCCTGCCATGTGTTCTCTGTGCCCTTCCCTGCCCCAGAACGCCTCCCTCCCCACCCCTACTTACCTCTCCGCCAGCCAGTACTTGTGCAGAGCTTCAGGTGCTGTTTGACTGGCCTGTGCTAGCACAGCGAGGGCTTGTGCTGTGCCAGCTCTAGTGCCCACCTGGTGCAGACTGTCACAGGCGTGCCTTACGGAACATTTGTAACAAGGCGTGCCAGAGCTGGGTCGGTGCGCAGGCCATTGGATCGGGCCCTAAGGCTGCCTGTAACTTACGGATTACAGAGAACTGTCTGAACCTCAACAGTCCTCTCTATTTTCAAAAGTTAATGACAATTATCCCAGCCGACGATATCCAGACAATAGCCTTTCCCCCCCCCCCCACATCCATCACACTCCAGGCGACTTGCCGGCTTATACTTTGTGATGGGACGGTGAGCAATATACACAAACGCATACGCCTGGGTTGCAAATCAATTCCACGGCAAAGTGGAAATAACTCTTGTACCAATAAGACCACCGGAGAAAAGAAAATACCCTTCTCTGAATTTTCAACTGGCAGATAGAAAGAGGAGCCATCAATCATGCTGGAAAACTCCCATTACAGAGAGTTGTTCTTTAAGGCAGACCAGATGAAATCGAACCAGACCAGAATATGTAAAGACCTTTTCTTTTGATTATTGGGGAATCTCCTTTCTTTTCTCTCTCTCTCTCTCTCCTACCCTTCCTGCTTTTAGATGTGAACCAGTAGCCTGGCAAAAGCGTGTGCCGATGGCTAAATTTACTGTCAAAATGACTAATTAATCACTTCACAAATGGCTATTAATCATACATTAATGAGATATTCGCTTTGCTTTGGGCAGCGCAGATTCGGTGGTGATCCTCTCTCCTTGGTACTCTGAGCAAGCTAAAAGCATGCAGGACTCCATTAATCTTAGAACAGCATGGGGGGCTTAGAAGTGCCCCTGGGCTGAAAAGAAGCAAATAGCTCAGACATTTAAACTGTCCATATTTCACTGTGTAAATCTAGAGGCATTTAATCATTCCTCCAAGCCGCTGTTTTCTTCTTTTCCTTTCACAAACTTGTGACTGGGCCTCCTCCGTACGTTGCGTGAGGGCAGGCATGGGTACATAGAGATAAAGAAGGACCTGGAATATATATATTTTCAATTTTAGCTCATTAAAAATAAGCACATAAACAGGTTGAAATCCTGTTTCTAATGGTATGCTAAGAGCAGTTTACGGAAAACGTTGACCACCATTTCTATAAAGCCACATAGAAGGTACAGCAAAACGAACATAATTCCCTTGCTGAATCAGACGGTGTAAGTTCATTTATTTCAGAACTTTGACTCCACAAACAAGGATCCCTTGGAACATCACAAGCATGGTGTGAGGAGGGTAGCCTTTCCTTGATAATTGGTTGGCAACCTTCACTCTCGAAAGACTATGGTATAAGCCTACAGCACCCGGTATTCCCAAGCGGTCTCCCATCCAAGTACTAACCGGGCCTGACCCTGCTTAGCTTCCAAGATCAGATGAGTTCAGGCACATGCAGGGTAACAGTTGCTGCTTTCAGCACTAGCATAGCTAAGAGGGGGCTGAGGGGGTACAAGCCCTTGGGTACCATGTCTGAGAGGGTGTTTAGCCATGGGTACCTTAAAAAGTCATTGCACCCCTGCCAGGCCTCAGAGAGTCCTCTGGAGGTCTCTGAAAGGCACTTCCAGTTTTCGGCAAAACTGGAAACCTTCTGAGGCTTGGCGGCGGCACAACGAATTTTTAAGGTATCCTTGGCTAGACACCTCCCATATGACACTGTTACCTTCCTGCTGGGCCTTGACTCTCAGAGGCCTCCGAAAAGCACTGCAGGTTTTTTTTTCCTGAAAACTGGAAATACCTGTCAAAGGCCCTCTAAGAGGCCTTCTGAGGTCTGGTTACGGTGCACCAGTGACCACTGTTGTATGCGGGGATTGTTAAAAAATTTTGTGCCCCCAGATGCCCTAGCTACACCACTGACTCTGAGCATATAGTAATCAGAACTCCACCTATGTAATAGCGGAAGATAAGGCAATGCAGAAAACGATGGTGGAAGATTCACCGTGTTCTCAGCTCAGTGGCGTCACTAGGGTTTGCGTCACCCAGTATGGAAGGCCAGCACGACAGTTCCATAATGGACCTCCTCCCATGCAGTGGGTGTGCCAATACCCCAGGCAGTGGGTGTGGTGATGCACCATTGGCTTGGTCGTTTTGAACTGGTTTTATCCCCAGTCAGGAGTTGTGCCTATATGTGTGTGTTTTTTTGGGGGGAGGGGGGGGATGGGAGCATGCTGGCCAGCTGTTCCCCCTATGCTGATATGCCTGTTTGCCACACCCTGGGGGTACCTGTGCCTTTAGTTTTTGTCTGCAGTCATCAACACTGAGAGCACAGGGACTTTCTCTATACACTTTCAGACAAAATCTGAAATTTCCTTGGTCTTGCCTTCATCCCGCTTCAAAGAGTGGGTTCCTCTTTTTCCATGCCTACTGTATATTTTCTCTTTGTTAGGCAAAAAGGCATTCTTGTTTTCTGCAGTGCTTTCTCTTTGCATGTCCGCAGACTGACAAAAAGGATAAATTATTCAGCGCACAATTCGGATGCTGACTCACAGCTCAGGCTTATTTTTTTAGGCCTGGTTTTCATTAACTTCTCCTTTAATAGCCAAATCTGCCGTCAAGTGAAAATGTCCCTAGAAATTGCCCCGGCTCCAGTCAGAGGCCTCTCAGCTTTTAATTCCATTTTGATAAATACGGTTCTGAGGTCAGCAGGAGTAGGATGAAAATACAGTCTGTGTTTAGTCAGAATAAAAAAATTTAAAAGGTTAATCTGTAATAATTGAGCCAGCATTGGGTAGTGGCTAGAGCAGGGGTGTCAAACTTATTTCATACAGCGGGCCGAATAGCATTCATGATGCCTGCTGAGGGCCAAAGAATGGTTGGCAGCCTTCAGTCTCGAAAGACTATGGTATAAGCCTACAGCACCCGGTATTCCCAGGCGGTCTCCCATCCAAGTACTAACCAGGCCTGACCCTGCTTAGCTTCCGAGATCAGACAAGATTGGCATCTTATACTGAGTCCCCATTGGTCCAAAAGTGATGTCATTAATCAGGATGTGATGTCATTAAGCAGGTCATGACCAGATATAAGTACTTTTTTCTGACTTAGGAACTTATTGGATTCAAACGACAGAAAAGAAAATCTTGACCATATATTCAAGATATTGGAGAGCCTTATCACAATAGATTCAAACGACAGAAAAGAAAATCTTGACCATATATTCAAGATATGGGAGAGCCTTATCACAATAGATTCAAACGACAGAAAAGAAAATCTTGACCATATATTCAAGATATGGGAGAGCCTTATCACACAGGCTGTCCTTTCATCAGAACAACTCAGCAGCTGATGGTGGTGCTGGAGCAGCCCAACTATACTGCACGCTGAATAAAGAGTTTCCATCTGGCCCATGGACCTTATGTTTTGACACCCCTGGGCTAGAGCATTGAAGTAAGACACTCAAGAGCCAGGTTCAGATCCCTACTCCTCTCCTGGTGACCTTGGACTATTCACCATCTCAGGGCCTAAGCCAGGTGTCAGCAACTTTTTGGGTGAAACGGCTGGATGTTCGGTGATGATGTCATTGCCAAACTTTCAGATTGTCGACCTCCCGGAAGCAGCTGTGTGGAGTTCAGCATGGGAGGCAAAGTCTCCCACCGGATTTCCCATGCACAGGGCAGGGCATAGGGACTCTGCAAGCCTGGGCAGTCAGCTCTTCTATGCCCTCTCCAGTGTGCAGCACATTGGGCAGGAGGCTTTGGGCACAATCCTATACATGTCTACTCAGAAGTAAGTCCTCTTGTGTTTAATGGGGTTTACTCCCAGGAAAGTGTGTATAGGATTGTAGCCTTTGCCTCCCAAGTTGAGGATAACAGTAAGGCAACCATTTTCAACTACTGTGCCATGGCACACTAGTGTGCCACGAGTGGTCCACAGGTGTGCCCCAGGAATTTGGGGGAAGATCATTTATTAGTAGGGCCAATGGGGATGTGAGCCCGCCACTGGCAGCATGGTGTGCCTTGTCAATTGTCAAAAACCTGATGGTGTGCCTTGACAATTTTAGTGCCTTGTCAGTGTGGCAAGGGATGAAAAAGGTTGAAAATCACTGCAGTAAGGGCTTGGGAGGACGGGGTTGTAGCACAAAGGCAGTGAACCCAAGGTGGTATCAGGTTGCATTGTGGGTTGTGCTACCCCTGCACCCAGCTCCTATACAAACACAATACTTTTTATGAAAACAGTCCATTTGAGAATAATCGTGTGGCGTTTAGCCAAGTGACTAGAACATGAGTGAGTGTGTGAACCAGCCCAATACTTGGAAAGCAGGGGAGACCATAGTTTTTAGCTCCTGCTCGCCTGCAAGCCTAGTATTCAGTTTATAAAGTGTGATTTACATGTCCCCAAAACTGTGCAATAGAGATTGTTTAGTGCCTGTTGGTCTTCAGTTGGGTCACAGTTTGAGCTGGGGAAGGGTCATCTACCAGCGGCACTACCACTGTACCAAATATATATGGTAACAAAATTAAATGCATAATGTATTTTGGACCACATCTGGGTCCCCCAATTCTTTAAAAAAATAAGAGGAGCAAGGAAGATACGTCAAATCCAGCTTCCTGCTTTCCGCATTGGCTAACCTGATGATTCTAAGAAGCCTACCAACAGGACAATTGCAAATAATAAATCCTTCTACGCTTTTAATTTGAGAAGATTCTGAGAAACCTGAATCGGCTTCTGCGGCGCTCAGCTCTCTTGCAGGTTCATAGTGCTTGCTGCTTTTCTGAGTCATAAGGGACAGCCAGTTCTCTGGAATGGGAATCCTATTTGAATGTCAGGTTAGTATCTCTCTGGCTGTTTGACTTCATCTGCATTCGTGTGTGTATGTGTGTTTTTTTAAAGTAAGAGAGAGAAATAAGTGTATACTCATTTGACCACGGCAGCATTGATGCACTGAAATTGCCTTCTCACTCCCCCCCTCCCAAAAATCCGGTCAGGAAAAAGAGAAGGGGGGGAGTTAGTTATAAAAAGGTCAAACACATAACTTTGCAGTTTTCAGCCGTCTCTATCCTTTTCTTTTGCAATTCTTCTCTCTGATTAAACTCCCAGATAAGTCTCGGCACAGTTTCCTGGCCCTTCACATTGAATGATTTTATGCATCACTTGCTCCTGGCATGGCTCAGAGCCCTGCCATCTCTACTGCTGCCGGCGGTCTTGTGTTTCAGTGGCTGACATCCACCAGCATTCCCCTCTGAGTTCTGGGGAAGGGAGAAAAGGGAAGCATGCCGAATGTGGCAGGGTGTGCACTTGCAACCCCGGCGGGGATTGCATGATACAAGAGCAGAACAGCCAGAGATTCATCTGGTGCATTCCAAACAACATTTGAATTTGCACCTCTTGTATTTATGATTTATAAATGGATTTTGTGCCACTGTTTGGACACCTTTTGGACCCCAAAGTGGCTCTCAAAAAGCAATCAAAATCAATGTAATACAATAAAAACCACAAATGAAAGCAATCAGTTAAAAACATTGAGAATGGTGGAAGCAGAAATTGAAGGGAGGGTGTGTAACAAACCAGGCAACCTCCTGAGAATGCCTGGCAGAACGATTATTGACTAGGTATCAAAAACTGTGAGTGCAAGAGCAAAGCAAGCAACAAGGGGTAGGGAATTACACAGCATGGGGGCTATGACCAAAAAGGCCCCGTTGAATTTCCCCACCAAATAGAAGGTTGGGGGATGTGCAGCAGGACTTCAACTGCCAAATGAGATGGATGGACAAATACCTTTGGCTTCCTGGTTGGTTGACTTCCCTGGCTCATCCTCCTCCAGCATCAAGAAACTTGCTAGCTTCAGTGGTGTAGCTACAGCGGTGTGTTCTGACATTTTGAGAGTGGTACTTAACACATGAAACTGCCTTATTCCGAGTCTGACCTCTGTTGCACCTGAGTCAGTATTGTTGACAATGACTCTCCAACGTTTCGGACGGGAATTTCTCTCGGCCCTACCTGAAGATAGAACCGGGTGCTTGGCTACTGACTGTTCCATACCGGCAAACATACCCAATACAGCAAAAGATCAAAATCTGTGTCAGAATGTGGTATCAGCAATAAGCATCCTTGTTGCCCAGCAGAGGTGACACTAGGGTTCACGTCACCTGGCATGTGAGCTCATTGCATCACCCCCATGATAGACCTCCTCCCGTATTATACAATACAGAATAAATTACTATATCATACACACAGTCTAAATACAGTGACATCACTAGGGTTGGTGATCACCCCCGTTAACTTTATTTGTTTGTTTTAATATGTAGCACTACAGGTCACTCCAAAAATCAGTAACCAACGAAAAACAGGAGGTCCGGCTCAGTTGGTAGAGCTGCCGCCTTGTATGCCTTGGATTAAAGTCTGAGGAGAAATCCGATGACCAGAGAAAGGCGGTATATAAATACCTGTATAAATAAATAAATAAATAAATAAATAAATAAAACCAGTGGCCAACTTGCTGACCCTCACACAACTGAATAAGAGTTTTAGTATTAGCTCTGATACATAGAAATGAGAGCTGACTTATACTAACACCTTATTGGTTCCCTACTGTGTCATAATCACACCTGATTTGCTCTCAGAACAATTAGTCTCATTGGTCATTTCTGATTTAGCAAAATCCACTCTTTGTTACATAAGGCACTTGTGTTTTCCTTTCCTGTTTATTTCACTATAACTGTTGATAGAATATAGATATTTCAACACGGTTTATTTCATTGCATTCTGAATGAAATTACACATCGGATGATATATAACATGATGGTATTTTCTGAAAATACCAAGATTTTGGCCAGTACTGGTGGTGTCACCCCTGCAGATGTCACCCTCTAGGGTGGTCTGCACCCCCCCCAATATCTCCTAGTGATACCACGGTTGCCTGGATGCCTGCACTCTCTCTCTCTCTCTCTCTCTCTCTCTCTCTCTCTCTCTCTCTCTCTCTCTCTCTCTCTTTTGACCCACTGCTTACTGTTCCTCACTGTTGCCATCCATTTACTTATTTCACCATTTACTTTATCTGGACAATTTGTCCTAAGTACCCACAGCCTGGAGTGCACCCTGCACATCCCAGTTTTCAAAGAAAATTACAGAAATCTTTTGCAGTCTGTTTTTTTTTTTTTTCCAGTTGAGCTGAATAAAGCTTTACAACAAAGAAAGATCTTTCTCATAGGCTGTAACATTGAAAAATCACCAGTGTGCACTCCAATATTGTTGAAATTAGGCAGGAAAACAGAGATTTTTGTCTCCATCCAGTGAAAATATTTACTGAGGAAGAAAATGTTACCCTGGCGAGACTGACAACAACTTAACACATGCAAGAAATGCTCATGAGACCATTGACTGCCACATCAAACTGGTGTCATTAAAGCTTCCGTCATGCTATTTAAGAAGATTTGAACAGGATCTTCACAGTTACATCTAAATTTTGTACTTTGATTTTCAGTGGCTGACAACCAGGTGCATGTGAGGAGCTTGGGTGCTGGAAACTGGTCAAGAAGAGCTGCTCTCAGTTGCCTGGATCTCCCTATACTGAACACTATCTCCTGATCTTGTCTGATCTCGGAAGCTAAGCAGAGTCAGGCCTGGTTAGTACTTGGATGGGAGACTGCCTGGGAATACTGGGTGCTGTAGGCTTATACCATAGTCTTTTGAGACTGAAGATTGCCAACAAGTTGCCTGGGCTGGCACCTGCCCCTGCTGACCGATTCCATCAGGAAAAATGAAGGAAGGTCTGATGCCCTCAAAAGGAGAAAAGGCATGGGGGAAAAGCAAGAATACCATATAGGCCCCTCCCCTCTTGTGCTCTTCCCAGAACATGAGTCCTTGGTCATACAGTGAGAGAAACGAACATGTTGCTCACTCACTGGAGTCCAGCGGATTGACAAAGGGCAGGAGACATTTGGTCAGCTAGAATGGTTGGTTGGCAACCTTCAGTCTCGAAAGACTATGGTATAAGCCTACAGCACCCGGTATTCCCAGGTGTTCTCCCATCCAAGTACTAACCAGGCCTGACCCTGCTTAGCTTCCGAGATCAGACAAGATCAGGCATGTGCAGGGTAACAGTTGCTGCAGTTCTTGTTTACCTGTGATCATACTATGGCAACTGAACCTTCCTCCTGCAGTACTCAGCAGTAATGACACCTCTTGGCACCACTGATTGACATAGCTGCTAATCATTAGTATTCCCAGGCCTCTGGGATTCGTTACCCACTTGGTTAACAAATATTTCCGTTCGTCTGTTCGGACTCTTGCCAGTCAACTTTAGTGAATGTCCAGTGTTGTGTGAGAGGGAATCAGTTCCATGCATAAATTTATGTGTCTGAGGCCCTAATCCAATCCTGCTGCTGCATTGCCAGAACATGTTGTAGACTACCTGGGTCTACTTGGACTTGTCCAAATTGTCCATTGGGGTTGTGAAGGCTTGCCCCAGGGCAATGGAACAAATGTTCCTTTATCTCAGGGAGGTCTTCAGGACCTGAAACTCTCCTATGGGATGCATCATACTGCTCAATCTACTGTACGTTTCATGATATTGTTTTTCAGATGCGGCGACCAGGACTGGACACAACACTCCAGATGTGGCCTTACCATTGATTTGTACACTGTCATAATAATAATATTAGGCATTTTATTCTCAATCCCCTTCAATCTGAGCATGGAATTGGCCTTCTTCACAGCTGCTGCCCACTGAGGGTCCAATCCTATCCAATTTTCCAGTGCCAGTGCAGCTCTGCCAATGGGGCATGCACTGCATCCTGTGGTGAGGAGGCAGTCACAGAGGCCTCCTCAAGGTATGGGAACATTTGTTCCCTTACCTTACATAAGAACATAAGAACAGCCCCACTGGATCAGGCCATAGGCCCATCTAGTCCAGCTTCCTGTATCTCACAGCGGCCCACCAAATGCCCCAGGGAGCACACCAGATAACAAGAGACCTCATCCTGGCGCCCTCCCTTGCATCTGGCATTCTGACATAGCCCATTTCTAAAATCAGGAGGTTGCGCATACACATCATGGCTTGTAACCCCGTAATGGATTTTTCTTCCAGAAACTTGTCCAATCCCCTTTTAAAGGCATCCAGGGCAGATGCCGTCACCACATCCTGTGGCAAGGAGTTCCACAGACCGACCACACGCTGAGTAAAGAAATATTTTCTTCTGTCTGTCCTAACCCTCCCAACACTCAATTTTAGTGGATGTCCCCTGGTTCTGGTGTTATGTGAGAGTGTAAAGAGCATCTCTCTATCCACTTTTTCCTTTCCATGCATAATTTTGTATGTCTCAATCATGTCCCCCCTCAAGCGTCTCTTTTCTAGGCTGAAGAGGCCCAAACGCCGTAGCCTTGCCTCATAAGGAAGGTGCCCCAGCCCCGTAATCGTCTTAGTCGCTCTCTTTTGCACCTTTTCCATTTCCTCTATGTCCTTTTTGAGATGTGGCAACCAGAACTGGACACAATACTCCAATACTTACCATCGATTTGTACAACAGCATTATAATATTAACCGTTTTGTTCTCAATAATAATAATAATAATAATAATAATAATAATAATAATAATAATAATAATAATAATAATAATACATGTATTTATATACCACCTTTCTTGGTCGTCAGATTTCTCCTCAGACTTTATTCAAGGCGGTTTACGTGGGCAGGCTGGTCTAAATCCCCGTAGGAATTTTTTACAATCAAAGAAAGGTTCTATCTTTCAAGAATCACAACATTTCAGATGGATCTTTTTGATCTGAAAAAGATCAAAAACATCTTGGCCTCCGATTTCTGATATCACATTCTGGCCTCCTATTTCCTCCCACATAAGCTGACAAGCAGCTCCTTCATCTCTCATGGAGGGCAGCCAAGACGCTTCTTCGCTCACACCAAAGAGCAGGTGGAATAACTCAGCTCAGCTTGTCAGCTGCTTCAAGGTCTCACCATTCACGGTGCCGGTGACCTCGAACTGGCGACCTGTGGATGTTATCTGTAGTCAAACAGAGGCTCTACCCTCTAGAACAGCCCAATACCTTTTCTAATGATCCCAAGCATAGAATTGGCCTTCTTTACTGCCTCTGCACATTGGGTCGACATTTTCATCAACTTGTCCACCACCACACCAAGATTTCTCTCCTGATCTGTCACAGACAGCTCAGAACCCATCAGCTTATATGAGAAGTTTTGATTTTTTGCCCCAATATGCATGACTTTACACTTACTGACATTGAAAGGCATCTGCCATTTTGCTGCCCATTCTGCCAGTTTGGGGAGATCCTTCTGGAGGTCCTCACAATCACTTCTGGCCTTCACCACTAAGAAAAGTTTGGTGTCATCTACAAACCTAGCCACCTCACTGCTCAACCCTGTCTCCTGGTCATTTATGAAGAAGTTGAAGAGCACCGGTCCCAGGACAGATCCTTGGGGCACACCGCTTGTCACCTCTCTCCATTGTGAAAATTGCCCATTGACACCCACTCTCTGCTTCCTGATCTTCAACCTGGTCTCAATCCAGGAGAGGACCTGCCCTCTAATTCCCTGACTGTGGAGTTTTTTCAGTAGCCTTTGGTGAGGGACCATGTCGAACACCTTCTGAAAGTCCAGATATATAATGTCCACGGGTTCTCCTTTTGACCTTTTCAAAGAATTCTGAAAGGTTTGTGAGGCAAGACTTACCCTTACAGAAGCCATGCTGATTCTCCCTCAGAAAGGCCTGTTCGTCTATGTGTTTTGAGATCCTATCTTTGATGAGGCATTCCACCATCTTACCCGGTATAGATGTTAGGCTGACCGGCCTATAGTTTCCCGGCTCCCCCCTCTTTCCCTTTTTAAAGATTGGTATGGCATTTGCTATCCTCCAATCCTCTGGCACCATGGCCGTTTTGAGGGACAAGTTGCATATTTTAGTCAAGAGATCAGCAACTTCATTCTTCAATTCCTTAAAGAATTAAATACCTTGAATACCTTGAATACCTTGGGGCTGCATTGCAGCTGCACTGGTGCTAGAAAGTTGGATAGGATTGGGCCCTGAGTCGACACTTTCATCATGCTGTCCAGTGGCACCCGGAGATCTCTCTCCTTCTCTGGCACAGACAGCTCAGAACCTTGGGATGTGCTTTCTGTAAAGAAAAAAAAAATAAACAGTTGATCAAGGAAACTTTTTAACTTAAGTTTTGAAACCAAAGGAGAAGAAAGAAATCTTGTTAATGATCACTTTCCCATTCAAAGTAGGGAAAATAACTACCAGAAAATAATATTTTTGCTCATCGATCAAGGTAAACAGTTTCCCAGGGAGAAGCCAGTGGCAGTAAGGGGTTTTACACAGACAGCCTTTTGTGGTTTTATGGATGCTCATCTATCAACTGTCAGGTTCTTTCAAAGGAACCCTGGTCATAATGTTTTCCCTCTGTACCTTTCCCATCGTGGTGGCTGAAGTTTGCCTGAGTAACCATCCGTCTTCCTGTTTGCATAGCCAAGGCACTTACAATGAGCTGGGCTGGACCATTGCTACTGCAGCTGTATAACAGTTGGAATTTGCCATGAGGATGGGGGAGGCACAAGCGTGTAACATTTGAGCAGGCTTTGATGCAGTTGGATGTTCTCATTGGAGGCTCTTCACCTCGGGACACAAAATGCATTTGAAAACCAAATGAATCCACTTCCTTCTGAGTAACTCTTCTGAAATAAATAGAATGATCTGGGGAGAAGCAGATTGGAGCTTGCAGACTTAGGACAGTTCTATATGCACTACCTGTCTGTTTGTATACTCATGATAATCCAATGTACTGCCAATGATGTTTCTGATCAAAAGCTTCAAGAAATCACACTTTTAAGGCATGCTATGATGTCCTGATGCCATCCCACAGTGCACTTCAGCACATTCCTGTTTCCAGCCTGCCTATTTCACAGGAGTTAAAAAAAAAAAAAAAAGCTGAGAACATGTTAATTTAATTTTGAAATACATTGCATAATGTGGAATTAATAGTCTAATGGTTTAATTAATCATTTATTTTGGAAATGCATTTTTAAAAATATTGTGATCATCTGATGTGATGAAGCTGCTTTTAAAGGGCATCTCTAATTTTGTAAGGAGTCTTTCAGTGGAGAACATTATTGTCACTGTTCTCACCATCCCAAGAACATAGGGCCATTTTCAAGCCCAGCAATTCCTCTGAATGTCATGTATCACATTCTCACCATCCCTGATTCTGAATATCTAAAGATGGTTGGTTTGATCTTGGAAGCTAAGCAGGGTCAAGCCTGGTTAGTTCTTGGATGGGAGACCTCCTGGGAATACCGGGTGCAGTCGGCTTATACCATAGTCTTTCGAGACTGAAGGTTGCCAACCGTATCTAAAGATGCTTGGACCTCACTGATTCACAGCCCAATCCTATTGGTGATTAGGCTGTTGTGTGAAGCCTTTTGCAACAGTGGATCATCAGCTACCTGCCAGGTAAGGCAGCGCTGGGGGTAGGGAGGGGGCAAAACGGGGCAGGAGGAGGGAGAAAAGGGGCAGGAAGGGGGAAGAATGAGGGCAGGGAAGCTTCAGAAGGGGTGGATCCAATGGCTGTGGTGCATTCTGGATCCCATTCCCCTTTTTTGTAGCCTCCCAATCACCTTTCTCTCCTCGGACTTGTGCCAGCAAAATTGCAGGCACAGGTTCAAGGAGACGCATTGAGGAGCGGAAGGCCTACAGAGGTGAAAGGGGATTTAAATCCCCTAACCCTAACCCAATTAATTCCCCCCTCCACTGAAAACAGCACACCCATTATTGGTGCCAATGCACCAGTGGGGGGGGGGGGGAGGATAGGATAGGACTGTCACTCATCCTGCTAAAACCAGCAGGATAACTTCCAAAACTGATAGAAAGTTGCAATTTGGTGCATGTGTAAAGCAGCATATCTTGATTGCAAGAGAAGTTTGGAAGTGGGATGCTTTTTAACCTCAGTCATTGCATCACTATTCAGTTCATGAAATTGATCTCATAGCAGTGAGGAAGTTAAATGCACTTAACACAAAAACAAGCCAAGGCACAATTTAAGCTGCTTTCCTCTGAGTCCAACCAAGTTCCATACAGCTTGGTTTTGTCTATATTGACCGGAAGTGGCTCTCCAGAATCTCTGCTGCAGGTTTTCCCGATCCTACCCGGAGATACCAGGGACTGAAAAAGAGACCTTCCGTGTGAAAAGTATCTGAGCTATGGCCCCATCCCACAAATGACATGAAATATTGACCTGCTGAATCCCATCTCTACCCATTGGAAGCCACCCATTGCAAGCTAACCATTGGAAGTAAAATTGAGGGAGTCACAAAAATAAAAGCTATTCATGCAAACCACACATGTATAAAACTCTCTTCCCCTCTCCCACTGTTCTTTAAGGCTACAGTCCTATCCACACTTTCCTGGAAGTAAGCCTCACTGACTATAATGAATAGCATTGGGCTCTAATCTTTGAATTGTGAGAGATTTCTAGTAGCAGCCAGGAACATGCATTAGATGACAGAATATAAGCTGTATTTACTATATGCAGTGATTCCAATTCAAAAGTCAAAAATTGTACTACTAGGCACAAAATCAATCCACTTGAAAAACTCAGTTTCCATTTTTTAAAAACACAAATAAACAAACCCAACTTTCCAGTCCTTACACTTGCATAGATATACTTGAACTTGTCTGGGCAATGCTTGGCAACATCTCAGGAGTGAGAGATGTGGCTGAATAAGATTTCCGGGGGGTCAGTGGACAGAGCTTTCATGCTTTTTATAGCTCCTTTCCACACCCCCACCCCACCCCCATGGTCAGTAGAAGTCCAGTGACACAAGATAGCAACAAATGCAGAATATATTATGCAGGGGAGAGAGAGAGAGAGAGAGAGAGAGAGAGAGAGAGAGAGAGAGAGATCAGAAGCTGTATATTTCAACTTTTCTTATAGCAGAATTTAAGTTGAAGGGGAGAAGACAAATACCTGTAACTGTATGGAAAAATTGCCCAGCGCTATAAAGCTGACTGCAATGAGCTGAATGAATAACAAGAAGCACAAGGTAAGTCCAATTCCATTCATATATTCAATCATAAAGCCACGCAAAGCCAAATATAGCATGATATATCAACAGCAGAAAAATCAAGGCAATTCGGTTCATGAATGTAATTCATTGCCTCATTCAAAACAGATTCAATAGCCCAGAGTAGACATCAAATTCCTGGCCAAGCCAACTGTGATGTTTGGATTGGGCAGGAGTGATGTGTCTAGCCAATCTGAGCAGTGGCATCACTAGGGTTCGTATCACCCGGTGCGGGAGGTCAGCACATCATCCCATGATGGACCTCCTCCCATGCAGTGGGCGGGACAACACCCTGGGCAGTGGGTGTGGTGATGCACCATTGCCCCGCCCCACTAGTTTTTTGGGCTATAACTTTTGATAGAATAGAGATATTTCAACAAGGTTTGTTTCATTGCATTCTGCATGAAATGACACATCGAATGATATAGAACATGATGGTGTTGTTCAAAAGTACCAAGATTTTCACAATTTTGGCAAGCAGCGATGTCATCCCCCTGTGCGCATCACCCTGTGAGGTCTGTACCCTTCCATACCCCTAGTGATACCACTGACTCAGGAATTTTTAAGCATGTTTTGTTGCCCCATGCAAATGGAGTGTGCACCATAATATACATTTGCTAACCCACAGAAGCGGCACATTTCAGAGGAAGGAACTTAAACAGCAGTTGGCAACAAGGTTCCACTGGGAATCTTGAAAGTATCACACAACCCACCCTGATTGAGCACTGTTGAAAGGTTTCATTGATGTCTGACTGGTGGGCATGTTGTTTCCTCCATTGGCCAATGTCTCATGTACTTTGCACTACTAGCCATGATATGAGAGAGAGAGAGAGAGAGAGAGAGAGAGAGAGAGAGAGAGAGAGAGAGAGAGAGAGAGAGGAGGAGAAGGAAAAAGAAGAAGAAGAAATACAAGGATACAGGTTATGGTTTCAGCCCATCTAATTTTGGCTATTAAAACATCATAAAATTTTATATGCATGAAATTATGTATCATCCAATTTTCTTTTCAATTAATTCATTTCCCTATTCTCATTTTTTTGCACAGAAATATATATATATATTTGAAGGCTAGGGCTATTTTTCAGTCTTATAGAACCTCCTTAGAGTTTCTGACTTTTCTTTTAAATTAAGTGGAGTTTGGGGGGTAGAGGACAGAAGCCAAATTCTTCTGATTGGGAACAGGCCTTCAACTCTAAAGATGCCCGATCCAAAACAATAGATATTAAGCAAGAAAGACTTCCAGCGCCTCCTGACAAAGAACCTCCCGGAGGACTACAATGCCGTCAATGTTGCTTTAATTAAATTTAATGCTGTGTGAAATGCACTCTGAGAAACTTTGATGAATGACTGGGGCAATGCACACAGCTCACTAAAGGGCAACGAGCCCTTGCCGGGGTGTCAAGGCACAATGAATTGGTTAGTACAGGCATGTTTATAGACTGCCTAAGAAACCTTGTATCTGTGTGGTAATGTCAGAGATAATGTTATGATTCGCTGGACCTCAGGGGGGCTTTGATGACACGGTTAATGAGATGTCCCAAGGAGTGCCCCAGCAGGTGCCTCGCAGACCTCCCACATCAAACAACCGCAGCTTGGCCCCTTCAGAGCCTGCCATCCTCCAAATCCCTCAGCTGGGCTTTTCTTTCCATTGGGCCATTTTTCCGTTTTCTTTTTTCCTGACTCTCTTTCTGCCACCCCCCCTTCTCTTAGTCAACATTAACTTTGCCAGTCTGTTGAAATCCAAAAGCTGTTAGTTCTTAATTTGGCTTCTCTTTGACCTGCCTATACAATGGGCTTTCTTGGAATTTTCTAGAAAGACAAACACAAAACTGAACTATTAAAAGGACTGGAGGGGGGGGGAGGATAAAGTGGTGAAGATTGGCAAAGAGGAACCGAAGCAGAACAAAATTTTAAGAAAGGTGATGGAGGAAAGATGAAGGGGTGGAGACGAGAATGTTCCGTCCGCATAGTCTTTTGTTGCAAAGCAATGAGCTGTGATACTAAGAGCAAATCTTTTATTTGATTTGTAAAAAAAAAAAAAATTGGGAAAAAAGAAATAAATGGTTTTATCTAGAGATACTCAAGTTTGTTTTTTAAAGTAAGGTCAAAAGGTAATAGAAAAGGTTGTTGAGAGGGGCACAGGGTGAGGTGAGATGGGGTGATGGTGTAGTTTGACTAAAGATGATGTAAACATATTTGTAACACTGAAAAACGGAACACCATTTTTCAACCTCCAACACTGAAAAAATTCCCAGGGCAGGAAATGGACGTGTAGAATTATGTCATCATAAGAGGATGTACATCAAAGTGAAACCAAGGCTTTCTTAAATGACCGTTTCCAAATATTTTTTAAAAACCATACTTTTTCCCCTTCACTTTTGATCTTCTGCAAAAAAAAAAAAAAAAATGATTTGGACTGATAATGGATTGCAGATTTTGGACAAATCTGTGAATACAATAGTGCGGGCCTACCCTGTACTACTAAGTAAGGTAGGGGAACAGGATTATTTTAAACAAACATAATGGAAAATGTATATTTATATCCACATCATCAGGTAAATCTTAAAACACATTACTGGGGTAAGTAAAATGTGCTTTTTGCTTCATTTTTGTTCATTGCTTTGCCATATGGAAATTTACATGTATAATTAAGAGGAGAACATTCTATACTGCTCTAGAGATGTATTTTATGCACACTTACTTGGGAGTATGTTTCATTGTACTTCATGGAGCTTACTTCCAAGTAAACATGTATACAATGGGACTGCACAAGACACTGGTTCCAATCCTGTGCATGCTTTCTGAATTATGCTTAGGGCTGCAATGAATATATTCCAATTCCAATTTTGAGGTCATGAGTGGGTATTTTGGATAGGTAGAAATATTTTCTGCAAAACACTTTGCTATATTGTCACAATATTTTATTCTTTCTGATGCTACTACTGGTTTACACAATTTTTCCCCTGCTCCTACTTTTCAGAAGAGTTACATGGATGAATCCAGCCAAACAGGGATTATGTAGAAAGTTAGATGACATCATGATAGTATGTGGCCCCTCAGATCTGGCTATGAAATGATGTCAGAAAGTGTCATTAAGTGTAAGGGAAAAGTTTTCTGCATTAAGGAAGAGTCCAAGCCAATCAGTGATGCTGCCATAGGGCATAAGAACATAAGAGCCTTGCTGGATCAGGCCCAGGGCCCATCTAGTCCAGCTTCCTGTATCTCACAGCAGCCCACTAGATGCCTCAAGGAGCACACACAAGACCACAAGATACTTGCATCTCACTGCCACCTCCCTGCATCTAGCATTCTATTTACGCTCACACCCTCAGCAAAGAAACTAGATTGCAATTGGGTTTAACTTGTGCTACTTTATTAAACACAGTGACCAATTTTTAATGCATGAAACCTACTGAATATACCTTCCCTCCCTCACCAGTCCGGGATAGGTGAAAACACTGCCATCCACAGCCAATTCGGAAGACACCAAAAATTTCCTACCCGGCCCTCATAATGAGCAACCAGCTAATCTTAGACTGTACATACCCATCATGGTTTATAAACTGTGATGGAGTTTCCCTCCAGAAATCTGTCTGATCCTGTTTCAAAGGCATCTAGGCTGGATACCATCACCATGAAATTTCCCATCACATTTGGCTATGTGATCATGTCACTAAGGTCAGTTGAAATCATCTGGGAGTGGAGCAAATCAAGACAGTAGATGAATTTGTCAACATTTCTCAAAGAGCACTGAAAAGCTTCCAAAAATAGGAGTTATTTTTTTTGATATTGTCAAAAATACAAAAAACATGAACAGTTTTATCTTAGTTTAGCCACGCTGTGATCAACAAAGCTTGACTGACTTTCTCTAGATTGGGGGTGTCGAACATAAGGCTCGCAAACTGGATATGGCCAATAGAAGCTCTTGATCCAGCCCACATGATAATTGGGCTCTCCCAGCACCTCACTTTCAGCGGCACTGCTTCTGCCAAAGCTTCTGCCAAAGAAGGCCAATTCTGTGCTTGGGATCATTAGAAAAGGCATTGAGAACAAAAAGGCTAATATTATAATGCCGTTGTACAAATCGATGGTAAGGCCACACCTGGAGTATTGTGTCCAGTTCTGGTCGCCACATCTCAAAAAGGACATAGTGGAAATGGAAAAGGTGCAAAAGAGAGTGACTAAGATGATTACTGAGCTGGGGCACGTTCCTTATGAGGAAAGGCTATGGCGTTTTGGCCTCTTCAGCCTAGAAAAGAGGCGCCTGAGGGGGGCATGATTGAGACATACAAAATTATGGAGGGGATGGACAGAGTGGATAGAGGGATGCTCTTTACACTCTCACATAACACCAGAACCAGGGGACATCCACTCAAATTGAGTGTTGGGAGAGTTAGGACAGACAAAAGAAAATATTTCTTTACTAAGCGTGTGGTTGGTCTGTAGAACTCCTTGCCACAGGATGTAGTGATAGCGTCTGGCCTGGACGCCTTTAAAAGGGGATTGGACAAGTTTCTGGAGGAAAAATCCATTACTGGTTACAAGCCATTATGTGTATGTGCAGCCTCCTGATTTTAGAAATGGGCTATGACAGAATGCTAGATGCAAGGGAGGGCACCAGGATGAGGTCTCTTGTTATCTGGTGTGCTCCCTGGGGCATTTGGTGGGCCGCTGTGAGATACAGGAAGCGGGACTAGATGGGCCTATGGCCTGATCCAGTGGGGCTGTTCTTATGTTCTCTTGAACCAGCCCACATGATAATTGGGCTCTCCCAGCACCTCACTTTCAGTGGCACCGCTTCTGCCAAAGCTCTGGGAGGCAGAGACACAAGGAGGCCTTAGAAGGCAAGAAACACTACCGGAAAAGAAGCAGACCAAGAGGGGTGAGAGAAGAAGACACTGCCAAGTCACTGGGATATCCCAAGGTATCATGTGGTTACATGGGTACATCCTTTGTGCCCCATTTTCAGTCCAGAGAGTGGGAGGAGCAGAGGCGTATTCATTCAAGGGGACGGCTTTTGACACACCATCTCAGGCACCAGGAATTGGCCCTTCCTGGAGGTCACAGAGATGAACCTGTGGCATTTGACACCTATTTTCAGTGGCGATACCTGAGGCAGCACCTGAGAGAGACTATGTACAGTAGTTGATTAACACGAAGGCCTTTGTGTGTGCCTCTCTGTTCTTGGGGATGAGAGAAGACAGTGGTCAAGATTATGCACCTCTAGAGCAGTATCCTTTTTTCACTACATCAGTAATCTGAAACTACCTGGGTAGATGCACTTAAAGTTAAATGCCATTTATTTAATAAGTTTCTCACTGCTGGCTAATGTTGTTATAATGAAGTTGAAAACCAGATCGCAGAAGCAGCCAATGCCGGGCTCAGTTTGGTAAATTGTCTCCGAAGAAGAGCAGGCTGGCATATTTTCTAAGGCTCTAATCTATTTTTAAATAGGTCTAAAATTGTAACAGCAGCCACAATCTCGGCTGTAGTTAATGGGCTGCCAGAGCTCCTCTTCTCTGAATGACTGTTCCCCGGATCAGAAGTTAAAGGCATCATGTCATTGTCACTGGGTCAATGGCACGAAGTCTAACAAAGGACCTTGAAGCACCCCAGGGACTAGAGCATCTGGCAGCCCTCAACAAGTTAGCAAGGTCAGTGCTGAATGCAGTACGGCGGCGGCGGCATGCTTGCCAACAGCTGAAAGGAGGGATACTCTTGTGTGCTTTAATCACCCCAGACTCTTGCTCAAGATCATTGCCTGATCAGCTTCCTCTCCCCATTACTGACTGCTGTATGTTGTATTAATTCATTGAAATAGGAACAATGTTGATCAAAATTTCAAAAAACTTAAGGTCGTTTAGTAGCATATTTCATCTCTCCAGGGATACAATTGCACTTATTACAGAATAGTAACAAACAAACCCCTGGGGGCTGGGGGATAAGAATAGGCCCTCAGTTTGGCTGTGCTTGTCGTAAGAGGTGACTAAACAGCCACCGGGTAGATGGGACTCGTCAGCCTGGGAAGGCAGCTCATCTGAGAGAAGGAAAACTCTGATCCCAAACCTCCACTGCCTTGTGGCTACATCCAGTTATGGAAAAGGCTTCAGGAGTCAACCTTGAGGCAAAATCTGGAGCCGGAGTCCCTGAGGCAGTTCATGGCTGAACACAGTCACATTCTGGCAACTCCTGCGATGCCATTGGAACCAACCGTATTGGCCTCTGCCTTTCCATTGGACCATTTCAGCAACGTGGAGAGGGGGGATTTGCTGCATGGGTAACAGTCTATCCTCCATATCTACTCTACCCAGGCTTTGCGCACTGGAGAGGACACTCTGTTCCAGAACCACCATTCAGAGCGCAATACCATAGTCTTTCAAGACTGAAGGATGCCAACATAACAAACAGCAGTGGGGTGAATCCCGGGATGGGGTTCCATACCTGGTCAGGGTTAGAACTAGACTTACACCCCAATCCTAACCAGGAAAGACCGGCTGCTCGGAAAGACCACCACTGTATCCTGTGCAGGGAGAGAGACAGAGGTCTCCTTAAGGTAAGGGAACATTTTTCTCAACCTCAGCACCTTTATCGGTCTACTTGGATCTGGATCAACTCAGAACCAAGTAACCCTGTGTAGGGCTTTCAAGCATGGGAGGGAGGGAATAGGATATGATGGCAGCCTCTGAAAGGAAATGTTCCCTAGATTGTAATATTCTCTCCATAATTTATCATTGCAAGTCATGTGTCGGAGATGTTGTGCGGCCATTGTGTACCCAAGGATCCCATGCTATTGCGCAGCAATTTGACGATGTTGCGACGAAAGATGTGGTCCAGTGTGTATAGAATCACTTTAACTATTTGCTCATCTGTGTGGTGTCTGTAATTTTGCTGTTGCCTCAGAACACCAGAAACTTATTTTTGATCATATGTCACACAATGCACAAAATACTGTTTGCGTAATAGACGTTTCACAAGATACTCCACGGAAATGGCAGCCACACATTTAACTTTCCTCCTGTAGAACGTCTAGCAAAATTCAGTTTACACTGTGATGTCACAGAATTCTATGTTTCTCTGTCCCAGGCCGCATCATTGTCAGTGTGACAGGAGCACATGATGTCACAAATTTAATTGGTGGCAACCTTCAGTCTCGAAAGACTATGGTATCGCGCTCTGAAAGGTGGTTCTGGAACAGCGTCTAGTGTGGCTGAAGAGGCCAATTCGGGAGTGACAATCCCTTCCACACTGGGAGCAAGTGCAGTCTGTCCCTGGTCTGTCTCCCTGGCTATGGGCCTTCCTTCTTTGCCTCTTTGCCTCAGACTGTTGGCCAAGTGTCTCTTCAAACTGGGAAAGGCCATGCTGCACAGCCTGCCTCCAAGCGGGCCGCTCAGAGGCCAGGGTTTCCCACTTGTTGAGGTCCACACCTAAGGCCTTCAGATCCCTCTTGCAGATGTATCGCAGCTGTGGTCTACCTGTGGGGTGCTGCATGATGTCACAACCTAAGCCAATTTCTATCAGATATTATTGCGGGGGGGGGGGTACTTTTTGGTCCAGCGGCGATTTTGGCGGTATTAATAAATTTAGCATGATGCTAAACTTCTGTGTTGACTGGGGAAGACAATGGCAAACCACCCTGCTTACAGTCTGCCATGAAATCGCCGTGGAAGTGGCGACATCCCGAGGGTAGGTAATGGCTCGGTGCTTGCGCAGGGGACCTTTCTTTCTTAAACTTCTTGTGTAAGTATCTTGTGTAGTGTCTTCAGCACGTGGGGAGGAGTGGAACTGCTGCTCCTTCTGTTCTGTGAACTTTCCTGACTCTGAAAGATTTTGGGCGTGTTTTTGTTGCACAGGGTTATTTTTGTATTCGGTTTTGTGACTTGAAATTCATTTTCAGGCTGTGATCTAATGGCAGTAATTAACTCAGAAGTGTGTACAGGACCAGCCTGGTTTGTTTTCTTTTCAGCCGAGGCAAACGATTGCAGGTCTTAGCCTCACATCAGGGATCAGCTCTTTGGAGAGAGCCAAAAACAACAACTACCTTTGCAGTCTTGCCAGGCCAGGACCAAATTACCTTAGAAGAATTCTTTGTTTAATGACACCGAGGGCAAAGAGAGCAATGGCCCTTGAGCTTGAAAATCATGACCGGCCATCTGACATGTGACTCAGGAACTAGTCACACAACTACCAAAGAAAGTAGATGACAGCCCTGGGGAAAGCACTTTGTCTGGCATTAGCCTGTGGTGAGCACATCACATCCATCCACCGCTTCCATGCCAAGATTCAACTTCTGACATGCCATCATAAACACTCCTAAATATGCTTATGTTTGGTGTGCCAAAAGATGAATGCTTTGTGTGGATGTAAATGGCAACCTTAGCACAAGCTTTCAAGGCCAACACTCCTAGGATATTATGCTGCTACCACATATCTATATGAAGGTGTGAATATTTGTTTATTGGACGTATATCCTATTTTTCCTTCCCCCAAAATCAAGGATCCGGCCAAGCTGAGGATCCATTGGGGGGGGGGGGACAACACCTGAAAGTGAAAGTGTGATCACATTTCCTCCCCATGAATTAATGTGTACCCTACCAGCTAGCTCAGTAGTTCTCAAACATTTTTGCACCGGGACCCACTTTTTAGAATGACAACCTGTCAGGATCCACTGGAAATGATGTCATTAACCTGGAAGTTATGTCATGGCCAGAAGCGACATCATCAGTCTAGGCTTCAAACCTAAGTCACGATCAGCTAAAGGTCCCATTACACCGTGTGCTCGTGCTGTTATTTTGCATAGCTTGGAATTCAAACATTCCATCTCGGACGTCAAAGCGGAAGGCGAACTTGGATCCTTCTCCAGCCACACAGCCCTCCCCCTTTCCAGTGTCCCATTTTCCCACCTACTCAGGACAAAGCACTATGCCTCTCTCCTACTGGGAGCCTACATTGCCCAGCAGCTCTGTACCCTATATTTTCAGCTCTGTATTTTCAATGGTGGCTGAGCTAGTGGGTCCTGACCCACAGTTGCAGAAACGCTGAGCTAACTGATATTTGGTATTTCATCTATATCTTGAAAACGTGCCTGTTTCAAATTGAAGTATAACTAGTATTTTAATAATGCAGAAGCACATTTTGCATCTCCGGCCAGGTATTTACCCATTAACACACAAAATTGGAATTAGGTCAGAAATTCTTCATGACATTGGCTGGTCTTTGGGGTTTTCTGTTTGTTGGAGTTTGCTTATTTGAGACTCAGCAGCCACATTTCGATCTATTCTTTTTTGGTTATTCTATCTGCACTAAATCCATGCCACCAACTTTTTAGAATGCCAGCTATGACTTCTCCTGCACAGTCTGGCCACAGCTAGCCACATACATAACCTCTAGACTAGGGCACTGCAATGTGCTCTATGTGGAATAGTCTTGGGAGACTGTTCAGAATCTGCTGTTATCTCAAAATATAGGTGCTAGGCTGCTAACTGGATTGGCTATGTGGACCACATGTCATCAGTACTTAAACAGCTCCACATGGTCTCAGTTGAAGCACAATTCAAAGTGCTTATCCTTACCTTTTAATTTCATCTGACTTGGGTGTTGGATACCTGAGAAATTGCCTACTCCAACATGATTCTGCCCGTATATGGAGGACTTCCTTATAGTCTCCTCTGCATGCCCTCACCTTCAGAGGGGAGGCAGGTGGTGACTGGAGGAGGGCCCCAGCTGTGGTCAGTAGAATCACTAAGGAGATGTGACTGGTATGGACCACCTTGTGTGCAACACTCTGGGGGGTATCATCCCTGCCACCCGAGACTCTAGCCCTTACTGCTTTGCCACTGAGCAGAGCTCCATGTTGTTTTTTGCACTGGAAGCATTCTCCCACGTGCCCTTGGCTCTGGTTGGCTCCAAATCGCCACACACTGGAAGTAATTGGTGGTCCTGTTATGATGTAACAGCGACATGATGTCACCCCTGAACTTCTGGTATGCTCTGAGGCAGGCACACCTCTGGACATGATGGCATTTGAGCAATCTTCAGGAAAGCTCACCATATAAGTTGCCTATATTGTTATCTTGTTGGCACCAGGCAAATATATATTTATTTTCCTTGGCCTTTTAAGGTGCTCTTGAAAGTTTTTTTTTTCTTTTAAAGATATTTAGCGATACTCTGAAATGGTTGCTTATCATTGTTTTGTGTTTGTTTTATTTAGTTTTTCTCTATTCAGTAAGCTCTTGGATGTTTGTTTTTAAGGAATAGCAGCCTAGAAATATTTCAGATCAATGCAATGGGGACCGTGGAGAAATTCCTTTCAGCCCTCCCCGTCCCAAGCTATGATATTGTTCATAGCCAAAAGGGTTCCCCATCGTGGTAGATCGGTTTGCCCCACTTGAAAATGCTTTTCGCCTTGTTTTGGCACCTGTCATTTGGAAAGCGACTGCCTTGATGGCGTTCTGAATTTCCACCAGTGGAAATGGTGATCAAGACCTGAGCCCATGAATGAAAAACACTCTTTTAATAATTTTGAAGTTTCTGGCTTCCTCACTTGACTTCACAATCTAATTTCTCTACTGACACCGCACTTATCGTTCACATCTACATTTAAAATTTAAAAGCAATATATATTTAAATGTAAAAACAATGTGTGTGCGATTGTGCTTATGAATTTGTATGCACCCGTGCCTAGACGTGTGAGGAGAAAATGAAACCACAAAATGGTGAAATGATATATAATTGGTTTCATTTCCAAGGAAGTTCCTCAGCCATGGTGCATAGCAGCAGTGTTCTAAAATCACAGGAAAATAACTGAATTATTTAAACTTTCACTTTTACTCTTCTCCTAGATTAGGTGTTGAAATTCACACATGCACCTTCTACAGCTTGCCTCTTTAGATCCATTTTCAAACCGGACCCAGCTGATCAAAGCTGCATTTTATTACCAAATGCGAGTTTATTTGACTTTAAGCTCTGCAGATGATCTGGGAGCACCTGAAAGTATTTCTGTATTACAAATCTATAGCCAGGTAAATTGACATGGCTTCCTAAAGAGAATTCTGGGAATTGTAGTTTGCTAAGGAGGCTGAAAAACACCTTGGGCAGCCCAATCCTATCCAGGGCTGACGCTGATGGATCTCACGAGTTGTCAGACCTAAGTCCCAGAGCAATGGCACAAGAGTTGCTCCAACATTCTGTGAATGATGGCTGCCAGAGCCGATGGCCAGAAGCTATGCAGAGGTGAAAGAGATCTGCTAAACCTCCTTTATCCCATTTGCCACTGTAAGTCAGCTGGACGAGGTGGATTATAGGAAGGTTGTGGGTAGTTTGGGGGCAAGGAAGGGGCCACGCTGGAGGTAGGTTGGATGTGGGAGGGGAGGATCAGTGGGACTCACCAAGATCCTAACCCCTTTTCCAACACATCACCCGACTCTCCTTGTACTTACACCAGCTAAATAGCTGGCATAGCTTTGAAAAGACCCACTGGGGGCCTGGGGGCCTAAGAGGAGGTAAGTAAAAAATATTTTTGCTTACCTTTCCAGGGCTAAGTGGTCTGCCTCCCCATCCTAACATGCAATGCACACTCCATCAGTAGCTCTGCGTGCTACCGGCTGGTGAAGGGTATAGGATTGGGCATTTAGAATCTATAGTGCCTCCCCATTGAATTGCAGTGAAATGCAGGTAATGACAATTAAAGCAGTTTAAGTCTATAGTGCTGTTATACTTGATGCTATAATATTGTTGAAATTAAATGAGTGGACCTGAACGGGAGACAACTGGTAGCCTTCTGTCAATGGCTCTGGGTTTTCCAAGGTGGAAATCTCCAGACCTTTCAGACCTGGGACACACAGCTGGCCCATCCATGTGGCCAAGTGATTGACAGCCTTCTACCCTGAGAGTGGTGCAAAAGTGCTTTTGCGACATTCTTCAGCCGGGGTGCTCTGGATTGTGTCCTGAGTGTCTCTGGTTGTCTCCAAGCAGCTTCCATTGTTAGTTTTGTTTATGTCTTCACCACAGCGCCTGCTTCCAATCCCTGACTAAGCCCATTCATCAGTTGGGTGTTAGTAACTCAAACGTCTGTAAGGTTGGGAACTTCTGTATTTTTATCCTCCTGGAGGATATGTTGGTAGATACCCGGCCATCCCTGCCAGGGTGGTTAGCATGTACCTCCAAGACCACCACCATAATATTGTTCCCAAAGTGCAGAGTTTTACTTTTTCTTGTAGGAATGGAATTGAATTACAGAGGAAAAGATAACAAGGTGTACTTGGAGGACACCAACAAAATTTCCTTTCTCTTCTCCTGGTGATCCTGCAAGATGTTGCTTGACTTATAGAAACTTGGTTTCCCTTGAAAAAGCTGAAATGTTTCTCTCCTGAATGACCCTGAAGTAAGCTTCAAATTTTGGTGCCAATCCTACTAGAACAGCCCTATCCTTGCTTCTACTTCTTGGTCACTCTAGAGCAGGGCCTATGAGAGGAATTTTAGCAGGGGGTACAAAGTTTCTTCTGGGCCTCTTTCCAAAGGAGAAGGGGGGCAATGGGGGCAGGCAGTACGGGGAACAAAATAAGGTCCAGGTCTACCCAACCATGCGGCATTAGCAGCTCTATTAAGTAATATGGAAAACCAAACACACTAAGAACATAAGAACAGCCCCACTGAATCAGGCCATAGGCCCATCTAGTCCAGCTTTCTGTATCTCACAGTAGCCCCACCAGATGCCCCAGGGAGCACACCAGATAACAAGAGACCTCATCCTGGTGCCCTCCCTTGCATCTGGCATTCTGACATAGCCCATTTCTAAAATCAGGAGGTTGCATGTACGCATCATGGCTTGTAACCTGTAATGGATTTTTCCTCCAGAAACTTGTCCAATCCCCTTTTAAAGGCATCCAGGGCAGATGCCATCACCACATCCTGTGGCAAGGAGTTCCACAGACCAACCACACGCTTAGTAAAGAAATATTTTCTTTTGTCTGTTCTAACTCTCCCAACACTCAATTTGAGTGGATGTCCCCTGGTTCTGGTGTTATGTGAGAGTGTAAAGAGCATTTCCCTATCCATTCTGTCCATCCCCTGCATAATTTTGTATGTCTCAATCATGCCCCCCCCCTCAGGCATCTCTTTTCTAGGCTGAAGAGGCCCAAACGCCGTAGCCCCTCTAAAATTTTTGAAATATAGAAAATCCATTGCAGAAAATTAGCATAATCATATTTTGGCTCACACTAGAATGGATCAAAATGAACTTCTGCAGCAGCTGTAGCCCCACAGCTGGGTCTCTGAGCTTCTATACACTCTTCCATGGTTATGGGATCCACAAGCCAAAGAGCTACTGTAGCAGGCCAGTTTCCTCCCAGATTTGACACTGTGTTAAGGAGCGTCATGGATGCATTCCTGGGCCTGGTGTGCATGGCTTGCAGCAGCAGTTAACACTGCATGCACATGGTTGTGCCCCAGCATTATGTGCTGGCAGCGAGTTCAGGTAAGGTAGGAAAACGTCGAGTCCCAGGAACTTTCTGGGCCCCCTCTTTTGGCTCCTGGGCGCCCTTTCTGACCCTGGGCCCGGGTTTAAATTACCCCCTATACCCCTCCTCTCCTAGGCCCTGCTCTAGAGCATGACTGAATGCTGGGAACTGGCCTTCAGGTGACATGAGATCAGTCTTCCAAGTTTTTGTCATCCACAAACAAGGTCAGACCCAGCTCTTTTATGTGGTTATGTAATCAGGAGTATTACACTTCAGACAATCAGTGCCCAGCGGTAAGCACTGTCTGTCCTTTTGAAAAGTCAACTCTTTCATGAGCGCCCATAACTTTCTTTTCCTTCCTTAAAGAATAATTAGATGTTATTTTAGCTCAGGTCCACTAGTAGCTCGTCCCTTGTTTTCAGCAAGAAAAGGATTGTGATATCAAAAGATTGACTTAATTTTCATTGCTGCACATAAAACATCTGATCGTATTTGCTGAGAAAACTCAAATGTCTCGCTTTATTTGCCCAGGCAGAGAGAAAAGTACAGTGAATCCGTCTGGGAGTGAACATCAAAGCCGAGCAAGCAGGGTGACAGATATTTGGAGAAGCGGTATGAGAGCTGGCTGGGATGGAGTCCTGGGGGTCTCTCAGCTTACCAAGATGAATCCCAATTGGAGCTGCGTCTTCTTTTTCCCCCCTGCTGTCTTTATTATCACTTCACGGTTAACATCTGTTGATGAGTAGGATTAACGGCCCTTTTTTCAATGACATTGAGCTCTTTTAACGAGCTCTTTTCAGTCAAAGGTGGTTGGCCTTGGAGAGGAAAAAAAACGAAGAGAAAAGTCATTAAGCAAACAATCCTTTGCCAGGATTTGATGCTAAACATGCTATCGCCCTGTGTAAGTGATTCACTGTAGATGAAATTTATTCCACAAGAATCTGACCTTGGTGTTGGTTAACAAGAATTCACTTCTTTTCTTGTCATTATTAAAGACTTTAGATGTCTGAAATGGCCTGTGCTCTCTTTTAAACATCCATTATGCAGGATTTTTCTTCAATGATCATTTTGTTCATAATAATGCTTGTTGGCGATGCCCCACCAGACACATATATCCCCAATACCTCCAAGAGAGTGCATGACAAAAGATTCAGGTTACCGTATTTTTCGCTCCATAAGACGCACCTCACCGTAAGACGCACCTAGTTTTTAGAGGAGGAAAACAGGAAAAAAAATATTCTGAACCAAATAGTGTAATAAAATATTTAATAAACTATAACAGAATAACATTTGAACCATGTAAAGTGAACAGCAGTCAACAGTGGCATTAAGAACCATTATCACTGTCATTAACAAATGGAGAGACTTAATTTCTCTAGTTTTCTGGAAATCCCAAGAACTCATCATCGCTAGAGTCAGAATTTATGAAGCTCATTTGCTCACAATCACTGACATCACTTTCTTCGCTGTCTTCATATAAGATTCCATCTTCACTTCCATCTAAGGCATTGCTAATGCCACATTTTTTGAATGACATTTTTTGAATGTGAGCATAAACTGGCATGAAGATCCCTCCCTTTTTAGGATGAATGGGATCATAAACTGGCATGAAGATCCCTCCCTTTATTAGGGTGAATGGGATCATAAACTGGCATGAAGATCCCCCCTTCATTAAGGTTCCCAACATGCACTCTTTTTTGCAGTATTCGCTCCATAAGACGCACACACTTTCCCCCCGCCCCCACTTTTTGGGGAGGAAAAAGTGCGTCTTATAGAGCGAAAAATACAGTAAATCTCCTTGCCTGCCTTTAGCACTTCCTCAATGGCTCTGAAGAATGGCCCTTCCCCTGCCCATTTCACCCAATGGGCAGGGGAGATATTTGCCCCCAAGTGCTGGAAGTTCAGGGAGAGTCCAGCGGAATTACATCTGCATCCTTCCATTATTGACTGTCAGAGAAAATACTGATGAACAGTCATGAAGGAAAGCAGAATTTATCCCAAAGGGTCAGAAGTAAAGATTTCGCATCAGGAATGGAAGACTTGAGCCCTCAGAGTTGGCCTTGAAGGGGGCAAGGAATCATGGACACATGATAGCAATCTGACTACAGTTGGTGTTATGGCCCCATATCCTGATCCTTCTATATCAGCAGAAGGGTTCTGAGATAAAAGGATGGAGGAATCATCTCATGAAGCAGTCCCCAAGGCAGACCCCCCAGAGATTCCCACTGAGTGAGAGGGAGACACCCAAAAGAATCTATATCCTCTATCCCAGGGTTTCTCAACCAGTGGTGCGCATACCACTGGTGGTACTTGAGATGCTGTCTGGTTGTATGCACAGGTCCCACAGACCCCTGCCGCCTGGCAGCAAGACCAGCAGTGCAATGTGACAATAAGCAGTAGGAAGCTCAGCTTGGCAGGCAGAGTTTGAGTGTGCACTTTTTGCCCTGAGTCTCTTACAGGTGTTAGTCATGTTGCGTCTGGCCTCCCAAACCAGAAGTAACTGGCAATGACATCATCACCAGTTACTTCAGTGGTACTCCCAATAGGTGGACCATGTGAAGTGATATGGTAGGGGACAAACGTTGAGAAGCGCTGCTCTATCCTCTACCTCTATCCTCAATTCCCAGGGAGATTTCTCTGCCTGCGTCCTCAGACACTGTCCTCATTTTTCACTCCGAAATGTGAAATTTCACGGTTGCATATTAAGAGGCTGAATGAGTATCAGGTGTTCACCAACTATTTTTCCAATTCCATATGTACTTATTAAGATAAAATAATCTGTCTTGGTACCCATCAGTGGCGGACCTTCCCAGCCCTGTCCCCTGGGGCAAAGGTCCTCAGTGGCACCCCCTGCAGGCTGTTGCCACCCCCTGCACAGAAATCTGCCCTGCCCCATTCAACTGAGGCTCACGGAGTCTTGTGCGACCTGAGCCTGCGTCAGCGAAGCTTCCCTGACACTATAAACTGTGCTTCCGGAAAGCCAGAAGCACAGTTTCCAACTCTGTCGGGAGCTCCCGCGGGGTCCTAGAAGCTTGCGCCTGGGGCATTTGCCCCATCAATCATAATGGGAGGTTCGCCACTGGTACCCATAACACCTACGTGAGCACAATAATTCTTTAGGTCCTGTGCATTTTGCCCCACACAATGTCTAGACTCTCCATAATCTGCCCTGTTCAAAGGTGGCAACCCTACACTTGCTGAGTCAGCACCCTGATAAATTTTGTAGGGACAGAGTTTTGTTTACAATCATTACATGGTGCTAAATTCTACAGAGACACACACTGGCTCATGCTGCCGTAACAGGGAGGTTGGTGCCTTCACCTCCCTGGCAATTTGCATGGAGGAGGTGAAGCATTAACTCATAATGCTTTGTGATTGTAACTGTTCAACTGACACCTTTGGCAGCCTGCTGGAACTCTCCCTTATTGATGGGCATCAAATTTTATTACTGCAGTTTATGAGACTGCCCCGGTATACTGAGTGTTTGTAATCAGTTCTTAATGATCGGAAATTCTCTCTTTGTGGCTGTCAACAGCCGATTCCGTATCATCTCCTGCTTGGACTTTCCAAGTCTCATTTAATTTGTACAAGAGATGGCTAGTTATTACACACGAATTTGAACGTAACCAAATGAGGTTTGAAAGAAGAAAACTATTAAGATTGCATTGAGAGGAACACTCTGAGTTCTGGCCCTCTGCATGTATTCTTTAGGCTGCAAAACATGTGCACATAATATACTTTGATAAGATCATCTGAGAGTATTTTTGGACTCATGACTCATCCAGGATGCAAGAAGGAGCACTGTCATTGCTTACATGGAACTCAAACAACCTTACACATCTTCATCTCTTTGGCAAATCAGGGAAGTAGGTTATTAGGGTCAGTTCACATGTTAAACAGAGGCAAACCCAGATTTACCTTCTGCTGTGCATGCAACAAGGCACCAACTATAATAATATCTTGTTAATAAATGTACATGCATGATACCGTTTTTTTTTTGTTTTTTTTTTTGCAAACACACCTTTATTGCATTCACAATGTGCATATTTAAGTTAAAATCCTCTTCTTAAGTATCCCCCTAAAATTATAACATGGAATTGATCCCACCGTACAAATCAAGATCTATGACAGTAACCTGCCAAAGCCTATCCACTGAAAATGCATCACAGGCAAATCACAAACAGAATGAGGTACAGCCCTTCTTGGATTGTACCATTTTAGACCACAGGTGGAAGTTAAAGTCTCTGAATGTTCAGTCAACGCAAAAAACCAATGGCTCAATCTCCATCCTGAGATCCTGAAGAGCTATGGCCAATTAGAATAGGCAATACTGGGCTAGATTGATTAATAGTCTGATTTGGGATAAGGTAGGTTTGTTTGTTCCTTGCACATAGGGTCAAACTAGATGCCATATTTAAACATATTTAAATATAGAGCTGGACTAGTATTGTACAAATAGTCATACCCAGCTGTGCAAGCAAAAGTGATGTAAACATGAGTGGAGCTAAAATCTTCACGCTCCCTTGGAATATCTTGCAAAGCATTTTTATCTTGGCTGAGAGTCACTTTCAGCAGTGAAGTCTGCCTGGAGAACAAGTGCCTGGAGAAAGGGGCTAAATAATGCCTTCACAGGGCCGGATCGGGGGTGGGGGGATGACTGTCATGCCAGCAGGGAAGGGCGCCTGCCAGAATGTGGGTGAAGTCGGGTATCAGGAACGCCCACTGGGTGGGAGAGTGAAGGTCAGATCGCACCCAGCCAATGCTCTGGCTGGCCTGTAGTCTCACAACCAGAAGCCCAGGTCTACCTGCCTGGAAGAAGCAGCTCCAAAGGGCAGTTGGAATGGGAGCCCAGGTCTACCCGGCAGGTAGATCTGGGTTTCAAGTCCAGGCAGGAGCCCAGATCAACCTGGAGCCCAGGTCTACCTGCCCGGTTGATGTGGGCTCAGGAATTAAGGTAGTACTCATGCCCACCACCCACAAACACTGGATTCCCCCCCCCCAAACCAAGAAGGATGCCATACCGGGCTGCTACCTAGGCACACTCTTGGTCTTAAAATTGGACCCCCATCTACATTTTCTAAGTGATTGGGGCAATTATGTGATCAATAGCGATGGGTAAGCCTTCTCCCTACATATGTCAGATTGGCTCAGCAATAAACTGAGCCAATTTAAACCTTGTAAATATTTTGACTGGTTTTTTTTCCAGAGCCCATCTGAATTCACCCCCAAGTCCCAAACTCCTCCTGTGTTCATGGAAAGACCTAACTATTGGGTCAGGGCAGCCATGTTAACAATACTGAGAAGAGAAACTTCCTCTCTTTAACCACAGATTGGACAGAGTGAGGCTGCTGCAAATCAAACACAAAGAAGAAAAAATAGAAGGCCAAACAGATGTATTTCTTTAATGGTATTTCTGGCATGTTTCAAATACTCTTTTTTCAAGATATTTTTTTCAAATCCAAAACAGTTCACTATATAGACTTAAAACCAAGTGCTGATGGTTTAAATCCACGTAACGAACTGTTATGGACAACTTGAAACAGATTCTTCATAACCTGCCAGGGATACCATTAAAGGATTAGTAGAGATTCAGGAAATTCAGTTCAGGCAGAAATTTCAGTTTAGGTAGTTTCCTCCTCCTCTTCCTTCCCTCCCAAAAGGGCCTGGCTGTGTTGGGAGCTGTAGTTTTTCCGAGGGCTACTGCAATGACAATAGCCCTTGAAGAGTTACAATGCCATTGACCACCACATTTTTTGTTCTTACGTGCTAGTGGCATGTTGGAGATGAAAGTGGTTGGAGAAGATGTCCCTCCTTCCATCAATTCTTGTCATTGAGCTGGTCTGGTAGTTTAAAGAGGATTTGTAAGGATTGGGAGGTGGGGAAGGAAGTCTGGTTAAGTGTGAAGGAGTTGGTTCATGAATTCTTCTTCAGTTTGGTTTTTAATCTGAACTGGAGAACAGTCAAGGATTTTGACAGCTCACCTCTTCTTTGAGGTGACCATGTATAAGCCGCTGAAGTTCATTTCCAGCACACGCTTGAAGATGTTTGGTATCTCTAGCATTGACAAGTGGCTTACTTGCCATTTGGCCAACAGAAAGCAAGCCTATCGGGGAAAGGAGGACAGTGTATTTGAATCAAAGTTTGATCATGTTACTTCCATGTGATCTCTCTTGCCTTTCTCTGGCTAGACTTAAAACATCACAAAGAGATTGTTTATGTGTGCCTTTAAGAGTCCTCCCTTATTTTACAAAATACAATGTCATTATAACATAATCAAATCTTGCAAGAAAGTCCACGTTAATAATAATACACAAGTGTAGTCATAGGATACGATTTTTCATGGTCCTTTTAACAACATTGAAAAGCACAAGAGTCACAATGGCCATTTGGAATAAAGACTCTCATCATAACCTCCTTTTTTTATTTCCACACAAGGGAAGGAGATCAGAGGGATTGTTTAACACTGCTACCAGCATGCCAGGAAAACAGAAAATGAAACTAAATCAACAGGGGAAATGATACTGGCCAAGTGGAGTCTTTGAGAGTCACAATGTCTGATCACACACGCACCAAAAATGAGACAACCATGCCAAGATGTAATGGTGCATTAAAGTGTCAAGAATGTCAAAGAAGAAAAAATTATGAGTTATACTGAAGGCAAAAAAGACTCATTTAAGCGCTCACTGCATGGAGACAGGATAATTAAAAGAACAAAAAGGACAAGAATACAAAAAGAACAGAATTCCTGTCCCTAGCAGCTATCTCGGTAGCCTTAATTCTAGACTGCCACAAGCGGAAGGTATGGTTGAAAGGAACCCACCCTCTTCCAACTGCAGAATTAAGAATACCAAGGGCAGGTTCACACATGCATGATCCTCTCTTGACTTGACCAAGAGATGCTTTGTATGTGTGTACAAGTCATTACAAATTAACTACTCCAGGCTGCCCCTCTAGCACCTGGGGCAGTGACTCTCCATGTCACACACACACACACACACACACACACACACACACACACACACACACACACCGGAAGTGCCGGACCCAGAAGTAATTGCAGTGACATGATGACTTTTGCACTTACGGGCACTTGGAGTAGCTGTTCTCTGCCTCCAGATTAGCCGTCAGGGATGTGAATTGGCACCCTCTCAAGGTATGGTACCCGGGATAATGAACCCCTTGCTCCCCCTTAGTTATGCCACTGGAAGTGTCACACCTTTGGCTGAGAGACACGAGTTTGATAATCAAGTGATGACAGCCGGAGTGATGTACCATGGATGTGTGACCCAGCCCTTGCAAGCAAATATTCTAAGATGGGCTTCAAGATGTGCGCATACTTAAGGTAAGGCAGTACTAACATAAAGTTGGTACTATCTCAGCCTTTACATGAAGAGTTAATCTGTGAATGTGGACAAACTTGAAAACTAAGCACAGCCCTAATGTGGAGTAAAAGAATGCTCCTAAGACCTGAGGCCCTCTCTGCCCATGGAGCAGACTACAAGAGCATCCCTCACATTGCATGTGTACCTGCCTGTGATCAGATAGCTAGAAAACCTCCCTGCACATTTCATCCAGAACATGAAACATGATTTCTAACTTCTTGCAAATAACTAAAATGAGATTTTCCATTTGGTAATTCATTTGCCCAGTGGGTGAAAAGTGTTATCTTCCTTGACTGCCAGAGTGAATGACTGCCTTGCTAAACTGCCTTGTAAGGTCAATTGCAAAACTACGCAAAGACGAGGAAATTCCTCGAAAGCAAGAGGGCACCCATCTCAGTGTTCTGTTTGTGTTGCTTCACATTTCCCTGGTGGCAGCGGCCTGGAAAGGGCTCCACCACATCACTCATCATTGGTTCCATTCCAGTTCGTCTGTCACCACAATGGATTGCCAGTTCTTGACACACACATTGCAGAATTGCATGGTACTAGAGTAGGGATACCTCTGGGAGCGTACCTGCCATTCATTGCCTTTGCCAAACAGCCATGCATATTGGAAATCGGCTTTTCCCCATTTACATCTGCACTAAGAAAATGTGTCTGGGAAAAGTCCTCCATGAGGGTGGTGGAAGGGAAGCAAACTCCCAAGGGAAAGGGACTTTTTCACTTCAGGCACATGTGTCTCAGCAGAGGTCCTGCCAAGGTGCTTGTCAGCACTGAGCAATAGGCAGCTGACCATATAGAGTGAGTGCTAAAGGTGCACACTGCAGCGGAACTGAACCAGAGTCAGGCTGGACCATTGGGCAGATCCTGCAACAGGTACAAAACAGAATTAAACAGGGCATATAAGTAGAGCACAGGAGGTTCATACATGCCTGATCTCATCTGATCTCGGAAGCTAAGCAGGGTCAGGCCTGGTTAGTACTTGGATGTGAGACCACATGGGAATACTGGGTGCTGTAGGCTTATACCATAGTCTTTCGAGACTGAAGGTTGCCAGCCAAATGAGAGAGAGAGAGAGAGAGAGAGAGAGAGAGAGAGAGAGAGAGAATTCCAATCTGGCAAGAACACCTGGAAGAAGCTGGGGCAAGAATACAGCAAGAGAAAGTGGTGAAGAAGCTGGGATCTTGGGAGGGAGGCCAGTGGGAAGAGTGAAAAAGAGGGAGACCAGAGTGCACCACCATGAATACACAAAAATCAGTTTGTTACCTATACAAAGTTCCAGGCTTGACCTGGAGGTAGTTATAGGCAAGCCAGGTAATAGAGCCAGGTAACAGAGTCAAGACCAACTTCCTGGGGAATGGAGGCATGCTGGGGTTTGAGAAGCCAGTGTGTCCTTCCTTCAGTGTGTGGCCACTAGTGATTCACCACGGAAGATGCTGCTGCACAGGCCAAGAGGCCTAGTTGCAATTCTGAGCTCTGGAGACATTAGGATCAGAGTTGTTTTGAGGAGTCTGCTGCCATGAGAGTCCACAGAATAGGGTTTGCTCACAGCTTCATAAAGTGTCTGAGCGAGTCTTGCACGCCAATGTGCACCTTTAGGTTTTCCAAAGAACTGCAGGCCTGTGAAAGAGGAGTAGAAATTCTCACCGCTCTCAGCAAACAAGAATCGCAAGATCCTTATTCGGGGAGGGGGTGGGTGGGAGACACACTGTGGAGTTGAGCATATAAAACTGATTTAACTATGGAGTGCATGTATAGCTACTGCTCCAGAGATTGCCACCTCAGCTTTTACGTTATCATGATCACAACTGTGAGAGGAGTGCCAGGTTCATTTAAAGAGGCTGCTAGAGGTACAGGTAGCGCCAAGTGCCATTTTCACTTCATCAGGCCTTCGTGTTAACTACTTCCCATTAACTCGAATGTTCCCACTTTCAGGATCAGCAGGCCCTTTTTAAGGGGAGCATCTGTCAGGGTTTCTATCAAGTTAATGTTCCATATAACACATTTCTCCTGAAGGCTGCAAGAGAAGTGAGTAGCATTCATGTCACTGTCTTTCTCCCTTTCTTCCAGAGGATTTGGAGAAGGAGCTGTGTATTTATGTTTTGTCTTTCTGTTCAGAGCACCTCATCATTATATAACTGCAAGACAAAATGTAAGGAGGCTTGATGAGCTGGATGTAGAACTGAAAGCCAAAAATGCTCACTTCTAGAGTTTTGCTACCTTAGACACCATACAGAAGGTAATATTGCCAGGGGAAGGCTTCAGACATTTGAAATCCCACCTTGAAAAGTGACTGCCCCATGTAGCAAGGAAGTTGGGCTTTGAAGGCTTTGAGTGAGTCAAGAAAAGGCTCAAGATCCAAGGCTGTAATCAGGCAGAGAGAGCAAATAGCTTTGGGAAGTGGTTCTCAAACTTTTTGAGGATCCACTTTTTGGAATGACAATCTATCAGTACCTACCCGAAGTGATGTCATGACCGAAAGTGACATCATCAAGCAGGAAACATTTTTTAACAATCCTAGTCTCCTATCCACACCCAGGAGTAAGCCCCATTTACCATCTTAACTATGATAGTACAGTATATACACTGTATATACATTGTAGCCTGTTAACAGTACAGATCTCCCCAAATGTAGTCACATACGATGTTGGCATCAAGTCTAATATACTCAAAATAAAATATTGAAATGAATGGGGACACACCTGAAATTGACTTGTGACCTTCCTAGTGAGTCCCAACCCATAGTCTGAAAAACAGTGGCTTAGGGAGTGTCCTAATACTCCTGCTACGAACCCCTGCTAATTGGGTAAGAGGCACTTTTTCAAGTGGATGCTCCTTTTTTTAGCAGGGGGAGAGTAACTGGCCCACCTCACCCCAGCACTCTCTGTTCTAGTGGCTGCCTGCTAGTATTCCTTGGCATCTTTTTAGATTGTGAGCCCTTTTGGGACAGGGAGCCATTTAGTTATTTGATTTTTCTCTGTAAACCGCTTTGTGAACTTTTAGTTGAAAAGCGGTATATAAATACTGGATCTGAAGGCCTTAGGAGTGGACCTCAACAAGTGGGAAACCCTGGCCTCTGAGCGGCCCGCTTGGAGGCAGGCTGTGCAACATGGCCTTTCCCAGTTTGAAGAGACACTTGGCCAACAGTCTGAGGCAAAGAGGCAAAGAAGGAAGGCCCATAGCCAGGGAGACAGACCAGGGACAGACTGCACTTGCTCCCAGTGTGGAAGGGATTGTCACTCCCGAATCGGCCTTTTCAGCCACACTAGACGCTGTTCCAGAACCACCTTTCAGAGCGCGATACCAGAGTCTTTCGAGACTGAAGGTTGCCAACTATCCTAATAAAAATAATTAATAATACTAGAGTCCCTGAGACCTGTAGCTTTATATGGCCTTGTGGAACAGGTTTTACCCTTGGAGTCACCAGGCTAAATGCTCAGTGAGCTGGAACTGCAGTCTAGAAGGTGCCTTTGAGCTATTATAGGGGTGTGCAGTAAAAAGAGCACTGATGGCATAGCTGGCACTGAATTCTGCCTGGTGGTTCAAGACTCCTCCCCCCAGAGCAGCTGCATCTTGCCAAACCAGGAGCAGAGAGGTAGACAACAGGATTTGGAAAGGAATTGGAGGGAGGCTCTGCAGCTGCGTTGGAAGATGGGCTGTGCAATCCTATTGGGGCTTCCTTCAAGTGTGCCTAGAATTGCATCCTTAAATGTTAGTGTCTGGTGGGTACAGAGTACAAGGTGCTGAACCACACAAATCGGACTGCAGGGACTGGGACTGTCAAAGGCAACCAGCACGCCAATTGTCCATCTTAGAAGATGAAGTCTTCATGAAGTTTAACATTCACGAAGAATCATGGTGGGGAACCAGAATATTTCTGCAATGCCAATAGCAGTGGGTGGATCATTTCCAAAGTAAACAAACTCTTGCATGCGGAACAGCTAAACAACCATCAACCACCAGAAAACAGAAGGAGAGGACCATCAACCAACCAGCTGCAAGCCTGAACGATGACCCTTCACTATGTTTTTAAGACGCGGAATCTGAAAGCTAAATTAAACCAATTAGAGGATTTAAATTTCAGCCTGAAGATTGCAAGCAGAGGATTCTGGCAGGTTTAGCTAATGGGTTGACTGTTACGATGATGGCATTATATTGCTGTGTACTTGAGACGTACAGCCCAAACTACTTTTTATTGGAATGGTAATGTGTTAATGATTGTAAGTTATGTTGCTATAAACCGCCAGGCAGTGAAACTGTTCATCATAAATGGGGTGATATTTAGGCTATCAAGACATTCATTATTTTCTGCTTGATGGCAGAAAGGCACATGCCTCTGTTAATAAATAGTGATTTGAGCTAGAATCCCACCCCCACCCCTTGAAGGGAGAACGAAGGATGCTTGCCCATGCAGTCTCCTGACCAGCACGGTGATGCCATGTCCTCTGACCGGTGGGCGTGGTGATGTAGCATTGCCCCGCCCCTTCTGTTTCTTGGCTATAACTTTTGATAGAATATAGATATTTCAATGTGGTTTGTTCCTCTTTTATTTAGCTGGGGGAGAGTAACTGGCCCACCTCACCCCAGCAGTGTCTTTTCTAGTGGCTGTCTGCTGGTGTTGCATCTTTTTAAATTGTGAGCCCTTTTGGGACAGGGAGCCATTAGATATTTGATTTTCTCTGTAAACCGCTTTGTGAACTTTTTGTTGAAAAGCGGTATATAAACACTGCTGTTGTTGTTGTTGTTGTTTCAGTGCATTCTGCATGAAATTGCACATTGATTGTTGTATAACATGGTGGTAATATTTGAAAATACCGAGATTTTAAACACTTTGATGAGTATTACCCCTGCTAATTGGGTAAGAGGCACTTTTTCAAGTGGGTGCTCCTCTTTGTAGCAGGGGGAGAGTAACTGGCCCACCTCACCCCAGCAGTGTCTGTTCTAGTGGCTGTCTGCTGGTGTTCTTTTTGCATCTTTTCAGATTGTGAGCCCTTTTGGGGCAGGGAGCCACTAGTTGTTTGTTTGATTTTCTCTGTAAACCGCTTTGTGAACTTTTAGTTGAAAAGCGGTATATAAATACTGTTAATAATATTGGTGTCACTCCCCTGTGCGCATCAACCACTGCAGCCTGGACTCCCCCCCCCCAGTGACACCACTAGTTCTGGGGATGCAATTTTCATCAAGTTCATGGTGTAGTGAAAAGGATTAAAAACTGCTGATAAATACAACTGTTGGTAAATACAATTGCCCGATGTCAGGGCCCCTTCCAGATGCCCTGACCCCCGACTTACCCTGGAGCAGGCATCCCGTGCCCAGGGTGGGGAGGCTTCACTGCCCTTGAAGGGGGCAAAGCAGGTTGGCTCACCTCAACCAGCCAGAGGGGGCTGGCAGGGCCAACAAGGAACACTACAGGAAACAAGCCAGGAACAGGAGAGGCCTTTTCTGCCCCACCTGGAGGAAGGGGAGGGGCCAAAGGGGGCGGGCTTGCTCCATAAAACAGGGAGGCCATGGATGAGAGGCGGTCAGTGTGAAACAGGGAGCTGTGAGGTCAACAGCTCCTGCTCCTAGGCCAGGTCTGGCAGCTCTGCTAGGGAGGAGGACAAGGGTGCTGGAACCCCCTCCAGCCAATCTGAGGCCTCCCTGGGGAGAAACAAGGCTGCTCCACAATTAGGCAAAGGCATGGCTCATGGATGTAAATTTACATGCCGTATTTTTGTTACAGGCAAAATAAAATAATTTTTTTAAAAAGTGTATTATTAACATAATACTGCAACAATTAAGCTTAAGTAGCTGTAACTGAAATATATCATCTGCAGTCTAACCAATTTCCATTTCTGCCTCCTGTCTCTGCTGGCTTTCCTGTGTTCAATTTTAGATTGTTAGCTTCTCAGGCAGTAAGACCTGGCCTCTTATGCTTTATATAGCGCCATGTGCACTGATGGTGCTATATAAGTGTGCAATAATTTTATTTCTTCCAACTGGAAAACAATACTTTATACACTGCGGCCGCACTTTTGACCATGATTTAAATGTGATAGGGCTCCCAGAAAGCTTGGGAACCGGCTCCAACCCACAGCCCACCAGCTGGCTATCCCTGGCTTTAAAAAATCAAACTGCCACTGCAATATTTCTGTCCAGCAGTTCTCCTGTTTCACCATCAGATGGCAAAATGGAGATTTTTTTTCTGAACCTGCTAGAGTTGTTCAGTAAGGCCATGCTAGCAGAATTCAGCATGGGATACACAAATGACTTGTGCTAAGTATTGGGGATTTGCAGGCCTGTTCACAAATCAGTTAAACTGGTGTTTTTAGATCACATAATAGATCATAATAGATCACATTTTAGATCAATCCATTGGTTGGCATGGGATTAAAGTGGTTAATTCTCTGGCAAAATTGCTTTATGAAGCAGTCTCTTCAGCAGCCTAAGATGTAATTCTGCTGTCTAAGTCACACATGCATGTTCAACATGTGATAATTGCAAACATCAGGGACGCACAATGCAGGGGTGGCAGGTAAGGCAGAACTGCCCTGTCGTAGTTCATGGGAAAGCAGCGCAGCCTCCCTGCCCGCTTACACCTGAGGAGGCTCTCCTTACACCCGAGAAAGCAGGTGTGGGTGCAAGTGTAAATGGGGAGTAAGTGTAAGTGGGTCAGGAGACTGTGGTGCTTTTCCAAGGACTACGACAGGGGAAGTTCCACCTCACCTGCCGCTCCTACACTGCACATGTCTGGCAAACATCAGTATGCCAGGCATACTGATCTGACAGCACTGATGCAACTATCATTATTTATTTATTTATTTATTCTATTTGCATTCCGCCTTTCTCCCCAAAGGGCACCCAGTGGAGCTCAGCACCAGCACTAGGGCTGGATAGGATTGAGCCCTCGGAAAGCAATCTAGAAACCACTTCACCTGGAACACTAGTACACATGACATGGTTTTATTCCATGTATTTGAGTGGAATTCAGCATCTGTAAGTAGCGCACATGTTCGAAGATGCTGGCAGACTTTTCCCTTCTTCCACAATAGGTTTGTCATTCACGTCCATTGACTAATTCCAACATGGAGTTGATTCTGTTTCTTTGCATGTCTGGACAGTCCCACAGTGTGGCTGAAGGATGGCTCCCAATGCCAGAGGTCTAGCTGGCACAAATCCCACTGGCTGCCTTCCATTCTACATCCCATTCCCAGGCTCCCTTGAGTAAGGAAAGGATTTTGTCCATGTTAATTATTTAGGATTGTTGATAGCTTTAAACATATCCTTACACAAAGGCTGTGTCATTCATCATTAAGGACTGGAAATGTTCCTCTTTGACAATGTTATCTGAAAAGAACAGGGAAGAGACCCATCAGCTCAAACAAGGCTGCTACACACAACATGTTTTCATGCTAAAGCTTTTCTGACACCAAAAGCCTCCCGGGAGTGAGGAAGGGGAGTGAAGTGACTCTTAGAATGAGAACCGTCACCGGCCGATATGCGGCAAATGCTTATGAATGTACTCAAACAACTGATCTTGTGTTAACAGATAACGAGAAACAGAGCTTTTTTCTCCTGTGAATTGTGAGCTCCTCGTATGCTCAAAGATACCCTTGGTCATTTGTCACTTCATATGTTCCAGGGCTGAGTCCCTCTACAGAAATGATTGAGCTATGATTTAAATTAAGCTCTGGAAAGAAGCTCTTCAGAAAGTCCATTGCACTGGGATGGGCCTTCCACCAAAGACTGTAGTTGCAATCATGTACTATCCTGGGACACATAAGTCCTAAATACACTTACCTGAGTAAATACGCATAGGGGATGAGCTGTTGGGGATGATATAAAAGAGATGTTTCCAGAGCTGTAAACACACATGTGTATCTCTTCTTCACCACCACCACCACCCCGTTCTACCCAGGCAGCCTTTTGACTAGTCGGACCTCAGCATCAATGAGCGTTCCATTCCTGGAACCTGTAGGTGCCAAAATCTGCAGATAGTAGGATCTGCAGGTGGGCCCATAGAGGACCTCCAGTCACATTGGAGGCCTCTAAGAGGCACTTAATGAGGCTGAAAAAGACTGACTTCTGAGATATGGGGAGGCTGGCCACAGCATCATCACACCTCTGAACATGACTGGAGGGCACCTCCAGTTGCATCTGGAGAGTACAGGTTAGCCCACCAGACACAGGTCAGGGACCTGCATTGAGTCTAATCTGCTGGTTCCAAATCCACAAATAATTAGGACAATAATGTCCTTTATCATTCCACATTCAGTATAAAGGTTGACTCACATTTTGTGCTAAAGCAGATCAAACAAATGCAGCTTTAAATACAGATTTGATAGGGAGGCTTCCTGTGAAGTTTACTCCCCAGAACCTAGCTAAGATGGTTATAGATACATAGACCTTCACATTTGAATATGGAAGGTGTGACACCCAATGGAGGTGAATATATATTGTGCAAAAAAGATAGAAATGTATCTTAGATAGAAATTCTTTCCTAAAATTGAACTTACTGGGTGATGGATTTTTCTCTGGGGGAGGTCTGAATATTACAACTGTCAGGTACGGCAGTGGCTGGGTAAGATTTGGGGTAGTGCAGGATTTCCCATATTTACTACTGATAGGAACCTCCCTCCCCACAAATTGTTCCATTCATATGGTTAATGTGGGGGTGATCGATGGAATCCTGATATTGTGCAGCCATGTCAATGTGTGAACATACATTGGCTTGTGGCAGGTGTGCATTCCAGTGTGTGAATAATACACTGGGGATGGAGCCTGGTGGTGTGAACATCTCAAGAGGACTATGGATTTACTGTAATCTCCCAGGAGGCAAGATGAATCAGAGTGGGACTTGAGCATGTTCAGAATTAGTTTTCTGCCTACCCAAGAATGACACTGATGTGTATCAGAGAGCTTGAGTCTCCTGAACAGGCTGGGGGCTTCACAGCAGGATTTGGTACTCCTTACCAACACTTCTCTAGCATTCTCCATGAGGTAGTGTAGAGGTCCCAGTCTCACTGCACAGGCCTCAGTCTTCTGGAGGCCCAGGATGCCTATTTACATGTGACAAATACATTTCCCCCTCATTGTGAGACAGCTGGATGTTCATAGTGGTAAGCTCCCCTCCCTGGACCCCATGGGGGCTGCTGGGATGGTAGAGAGGACCATAGCTTGCTCAGGCATGTATAGACCCAGGCATACCAAAGACATGATAAGAGTATCAAACTGCAATTGTCAGACTAGATGTTGGCGTCTGCGTTGATGATGAATCCAACATTCATTTAAATCATGAAATAATTTGCAGCGCGGAAGTTCTGCCTGAACCTTATTACTTATTACTCATGATCAAAGGCTACCAAAAAAAGTTAAGAGATGCAATGGGAGCTTCTTCATTCATCTCTGAAGGCAGAAAGGTTCATCTGATGCTCAAGAGAATGAGAAAATGACAGAGATCATCGCTGCCCAGTCAAGATGATGACTAACTGAGATGCTGCCAAGTGTACAGCATCCCTGTGATGTCTCAGTCTTCACTTCCGCTGGGGGATCAGAATGAGCAAGGCAGAAGGCGGTCATCTTGCTGGAACGCTTCAACTTCTGCATTGATTATGGACAGAGGAGGTTTATTACACAGGAAATCAGTGGACTCTTGAGAGGTGTTTTTTTTTTTTAAATGAATTTATGTTGTGCATCATCAAACAAATCCCGGCACAAAAAGGGACAGGGTGTTTCAGTACTTTTGTAATGAATAACCAAAGTCAAGGATTCTTAATAATGTGGAACTTTTATTTCAACTACTGGTTGAAATAAATACTGATATATTGAGAATAGAATAGAAAATTTATTTGTCATTGTACCCGTATACACAAGTACAACAAAATTAGGTGCTTTTGCAAGGTAAAACAAGACAGACCCACACAGAACAACAATACAACAAAGTCAGGCAGACTACATATACACTCACCACATTGCTAAAACTCTGTTCAACATATCACTGTACCCCCGCATTTAATCTAGACACTGCACTGGGATAAAAACTGTTCTTTAATCTACTCCTTGTTCTTATCACCCTATATCTTCTTCCTGATGGCAATAGTTCTTCTATTGCCTTCTTCTATTCTATAGAATAGAATAGAATAGAATAGAATAGAATATTAATACTGGAAATGAATACTGGTATAAAATGAATTATACCAATTTGAACTGGTAGAAAATGAAATTTTGTGGCAACACATTGTATCAGTTATGACTGTTTCACTGAAAACAAATGCTCTCTCTTTGAGAATACTGCTCATTGATGTAGGCCAATCCTGTAGGCCATTTATGGGAGCAGATCTCAGGGTCCGCTCCCATAAGTGACCCAGAGATGGTACAAATGTCACTCCACCATCATGCACAACACAGCCACCAGCACAAATGGCCAGAGGCTCTGTGCTCACACCAGAACCACTCTGCCACTCCACCTGTCCAGGCAAGGTGGCAGAGCAAGCGTGAATAGTACTCGATGGCTAAAACGGCATAGGAAGGGAGGATTTTCACGACAGTCACATACACTGGATCCTATCCCCATTTCCAGTCCCAGACCCACCCCCTTCCTCTCCCGCATCAGTCATCTTGCCCCAGGCCCAATGCTAGCTCTCAGCAGACCTGACCATGGTTATGATGTGAAACTCCACTCCCATGGCTTCAATTTGCCCTGGGGAAAAAGCCTCCATTGGCACCTTGGGGCAAAGAGCAGCTTCTCCTGGGTTGGGTAAGGATTAGTGCTATCTCATTTCCCCATCCGTTGCTGCTCCCCACTGCCTTGCTGTTCTGGGGCATCCTGGTAGCTTATCAGGACTTCAAGGAGAAGATCTCCTCTTGGGCCACAAATGTATGAACAGCTCCTGCTCCTGGCTCCTGCTTCTGCTTCCTCATGCAGAACTTCCACATGCAGGACTTCTTCTCTTTGAAGTCCTACCTGACAAGCTACCAGGATGCCCCAGAACACAGCATGAAAAACACTTTTATAAAGGAGGATTAAAAAGCAACAGAGAGAGTTTTAACCTGAACTTGGCATTTCATCTCTAATATTTTAAATGCTAATATGTGTAAGTATCAGAAAAGGCTTGCTCTTTGTTGCTAAGGCAATTAAAATAAAGAGCAAATGATAGAATAATAGATGAGCACATTAGTGTGTGGGTGATGGTCTGACACCCTTAAAGTGATGTGAATAACGATTTGATAGAGATGAGTGAGCGTTTTTGGAAGAATTTGGAAAATATAGTCAATCAGATGGAGCTTTGTTAAGGAATTTGCCACAGCCGGTTTTGGGCTTTGCTGGTGTTCTTGGACCAGCCTAGCCAGGACAGCAGGACAGTGATTGTAAATGGAAATCTACAAATGACTGTTGGTGCTCTTAAATAACTATACGCAAACGGTTTTATCTCAAGGACGGGTTCATTGGAGGCAGACAACAAAAGACCCCAACTCCTGATATCCTTTAGCACAGCCAATGCATGTTTACTCAGATGTAAGTCCCCCTGTGGTCAATGGGCTTTACTCCCAGGAAGGTATACATAGGATTGCAGCCTTGGAGATGAAGCTACAAACCAGAGCATCCCCAGTACATGAGGCTCTTGCTTTGAAGTTTATTTCAGATCACAGCCAATTGCTGTTCTTCATGTTATACATACCCAAAAATGTAATTGACTTTGTCAGGTAGCTGAAACAGCATCAGCAGTGAATGGTGGGTGTGCATTTAGGTCACCACCTCCTTAGCAAAATGCACAGAAGCAAAATTTCCCAGTCACTATTGTCATGCATGTTGGCGACCACACTGAATTAACACGTGTGCACCTTTCACGACTGAGTTGTGGATTGTCCAATTTCAGTTTCTGGGGTAGCAATTAATTATGTTGAGTGTTTTTTCCCAAGAAACCCCTTGGATTGTGCACACATTCACCATTTTCAAACATCATTTTTCCACATGCTGTTTCTTTCCTGCATTTTCTTTCCCACACCCCACTTTCATAAAGTAAATGGGATGATGTTGCACGACTATGCAGTTAGTCTGATTTGGTTACATGGTGGTGTCACTGAGGACACATGAGAGCAATTGAATGTGAGGGCAAATGAATGAGCAAACATTTGGACATAGTGTTCCTAGCAATCATTGGAAAAGGGAGGATTTTTCCAGCACCCCGAAAACTGCTTTCACCTTGGGTTGCCACAGTTCCACAGAGCGATGTCATGATCAGATCCACTAAGATCAAATTTATCACTAGGTCAGTTGTTCTCAGACTGGGGATTAGAACCCACGAGGTGGGTCATGAGCCAATTTTATGTTGGCCCCCATTCATTACAATGTTTATTTTGTTTTTAATATATTAAAATTGATGCTAGCTTGGTCCGTGACCGTATTTGGGGAAACGTTACAGATTTGTACTTCTAACGGACTATTAAGTATATGCTTTTAACAATGATAGTCAATGGGGCTTACTCCTGGGTAAGTGTGGATAGGATTACAGCCTTTGGGGAATTATTTATAAACAGATCAGCAACTGATTGGGAGGCCTAAGAGGGTTCTTCTTTATTTTAACTTTTTTTAAAACTTATACCATCTATAAACTTTTAATTTACTTGATTTGATTTGATTTTGTCACATGGGGGTGTTAAAAATTTTCCCCTGCTTGATGATGTCACTTCTGGCTATGACATCACTTCCAAGTCAATGACATGGCTTTTGGTGGGTGCGGACAGACTGTCATTCTAAAAAGTGGACCCCGGTGCTAAAAGGTTTGAGAACCACTGCCCTAGGTCATTTTAAAGGTGCAAACTGTTTATATCAAGGCTAGATAAGTTAAGGAGGGAGTGGGAGAGAATATGTACCAGAATCCAGAAATTGTTAATCCATCACTTTATAGTAGGCCTTTTGTTAGTATCTGTCAATTTCATACTCTCATAGTTGTTTCCTTCCAGGCAGTAGCGATTATGGCGATCATAGTGCACTGACTTGGCAGTGCCAACTGTTCTTCCTTTCCATTTCTGTGATGGAGAGACGGAGACCTCTCTGCGGGCATTGTGTCACTCCCCCTGGCACTGGTCTCCTCTCCAGTGGCATCACTAGGATTCACGTCACCTGGTGCGGGAGGCCTGTGCGTCACCCCATGTAGTGGGCAGGGCAATGCCCCAGGTGGGCGTGGTGATGTACAATCGCCCCGCCCCCACCGGTTTTTTTGGCTGTACCTTTTGTAATAACACAGATATTTCATTGTGGTTTGTTTCATTGCATTCTGTATTGATTGATATATAACATGATGGTCTTATTCCTCCCGATTCTGAATTTAGTGATTTTGCTAACACCTTATTGCAGCAGTTCTCAAACTTTTAGCACTGGGACCCACTTTTTAGAATGACAATCTGTTCAGGACCCATTGGAAGTGATGTAATGGCCAGAAGTGACATCATCAAGCAAACTAAAATAATTATAAATAATTAAATTAAAATAAAATAATTAAATAAGGGGGAGCCAGTCCTGTTCCGCCAAGTGAATGAAGTAAGTCCTATTGTGGTCAATGGGGCTTACTCTCAGGAAAGTGTGGGTAGGATTGCAGCCTGTGAGCCCAAGCCTATGCATGTCTACTCTGAAGTAAGTCCCACAGTGGTCAATGGAGCTTACTCTGTAGTCTGCTTGCAACAACAACCCCCCAAAAAGAATCAGTGAACTCTTCAGCCCTCCCAGTGCCCAGCTTAAAGTTTTTCTGTTTCAGGCATATCAGAATAAAGACCCACCTGGCTTTGCAAGTGCAAAATAGAAAACTTTCCCCTTACCATTCAAGCCTCTTTCTTGTTCTTTTTTTTTTTTGGGGGGGGGGGGAAGCTGCCTTCTGGAGCAGCTCCATCAGATCAGATCCCTTCTGGTGTCCTCACATTCCCCTTTGCCTGGCCTGACCACCAGTCAAGGCATGTCTGCCTACTCGCGAGTAAACGCGACTGTGAGGCTGCTTTGCTTTCCATAAGGCTCCATAGACTGGGAGGGAGGCAGCCGGGAGGGAGGAACCCCCTTCTCCAGTGTTTTTGGGGGGTGCAGTCATTGGATGAGGACCGTTCTGACATCCTTGGAGCCTTGCAGCCTGCCTCCACTAAGGCAAATCCGCCTACCCACGAGTCAACATGGCCACTGGCAGTAAACGAGGCAGCTGGGAGGGGGAAGCTTCTCGGGTGTTTTGGGGGGGCTACATTCATTGGATCAGGGCCATTTTGGTGTTGTTGGATTCCTCCCAGCCTGCCCTTTCCGGCGGACTATGGCAAGTATGCCTGCTCATGAGTAATCGCGCGATACGGCTCACTTTCACTTTCCATAGGGCTCCGTGCATTTTCTCCGTCCGGTTTTTTGGCCATAACTTTAGCACGAAATGAGCTATTGCAATTCTGTGTTTTGCACTGCACTCCGCTGGCCATTCCACCTCCAACGGTGTATGGCATGACAGGGTAGCTCCTAACACCGCGATGTTAGCGTGTCCTCGCCCCAGGGTGTGTCACCCCCCTGGCGCGTCACCTGGTGCGGCTCGCACCCCCTGCACCCCTCTAGCGACGCCAGTGCTCCTCTCTCTGGTAGTAGTGCCCTCCTCTAGAAGCTGTGAAGAAGAAGCCGCCATTGTCTACTGAGCCACCAGCGCCGCTGGTGAATTGATGAGCCTGTAAAGAGATTCAGAGCCTGATAGGGGGGAGTGCATTGTTAATGCTATTAAATATTACTTAGCCTCTAGCAAACCGCATGTTCAACAGTTTAAACTTTAATTGCTAGCTGGTGCAGAAACGCGACTGAATATATGTAAATCCTATTGAAAGCTAATATCATTTTGGCTGCTCAGATGGATTAGCAGACGCTACAATTAACAGTGTGTGCAGCTAATGATATTAGCGGAGAATCTATCATTTGGTGGTGTGGGACACATTTAAATGTAAAAGCATATAATGCATTTTTTTTGCTGCTGCCGCTCCTGCTGAAGGAAGTGGAGGGGGGAGGGAGAAATTGTTGCCAGCCAGATTATGTATGGCCCATAGCATCTTGGTTTCCAGGGAGGGCTGGGGGTTAAGAACATATGTGCTTGACTTCCTATAACCTTGAATCTTTCTCCCCTTTCTCTTTGTGTTCATGCCTCGTGATTCCCACCAAGGAGAAAATGCCAGGGCAATTTCCTTATCTTTCTTTCTTCCTTCCCTCTCTCTCTCTCTCTCTCTCTCTCTCTCTCTCTCTCCCTGTTTTCCTCCCCTTGCCCCGCTCCCCACTCATTTACTGAGTATTGGGTTTGTTGGTTTGCGAACCCTCTTCCGCTTCTAACTCATGCACTGATCCCAAGTTCATGCCACTTAATACATTTTCAGAGCTGCACAAAGCTGATGTAGTCTCTCCTGCAATTAACGACTAATTTGGAAGCAAAACCTAGATCTCCGTCCTTCGTACATTAAGCGGTACGTAAGGACCAAACTCGATGTGGTTTTAAATGCATCATTGTCTAGTTAGGGGCTGATTTTTCTTGCAGAGTATTAGTTGGGAAGAAGCCCAGTCTAAGAACATAAGAACAGCCCCACTGGATCAGGCCATAGGCCCATCTAGTCCAGCTTCCTGTATCTCACAGTGGCCCACCAAATGCCCCAGGGAGCGCACCAGATAACAAGAGATCTCATCCTGGTGCCCTCCCTTGCATCTGGCATTCTGACATAGCCCATTTCTAAAATCAGGAGGTTACGCATGTGCATCATGGCTTGTAACCCGTAATGGATTTTTCCTCCAGAAACTTGTCCAATCCCCTTTTAAAGGCGCCCAGGCCAGGCGCCATCACCACATCCTGTGGCAAGGAGTTCCACAGACCAACCACCCGCTGAGTAAAGAAATATTTTCTTTTGTCTGTTCTAACTCTCCCAACACTCAAGTCTAGACTGGGACTAGGGTGCAGAGATAGGGTTTTAAACCCTTTACGTCCATGACCGTTTCCTGCTGAACCTGCCCAACCTGCTATGGGTCCTCAAAGGTCCTGTTTGCTACAGTGACACTTTCAGGAGTTGCAGAGTCAGTAGCAAAATGATACAGATGTACCTGAAGGAGAGTGTTCCACAATTTGGTTGCCACATCAGAAGGTGAGGGCACCAGGGGAAGGGCCTTCTCAATCAGGTTCATGTGGGAGAGTGGGGTCCTTCAGAGGAATAAGAGGTAGGGATAGGGGCTGTGTGACCTGGAACACTGACTTTGCACTGCTAAAAAAAATCCTGACCATGCTCCTCTCACACTGCTGTCAAACCTGAAAGTCCTGCATATCTGGGTTTGATGGCCGCACAGTAAGGAGAAGCGTGAACAGGAAGTGAGTAGGAAGAAGATCGTTGTGGCTTGCACTGGTGGCAGGTTGGAGGGAGGTGGCTGTGACAGCTGAGAACACAGGGTGAAAGGCTGCCCAAATCCTCCACCCCCTCAGACCCCTTGCAATCTGCCATTAACGTGACCTGCGTCAGGTGGCATCATGGATGGACCAGCTGTGGGTAGGGAGCATGTCCTCACAGAGCCCTAAACAACATACAGCTTTCTAAGGTGCAAGTGGCATAGATTCGGGGGGGGGGGGGATAAGTACTACAGGCACTGCAATGTGCCATGTAAGCCGCTCCTCCCACTCACCGTTGGAGCTACTCCAGACAGCGAAGGCAAAACGCAGGTGCTCACTAAGCACCTGTGTGTTGCCATCATTGCCCAGAATAGCTCAGAGAGCAGGTGGGAGGGGCCTGCTTACATGATTTGTTGTGGCACCTGCAGTACATACAGCATTGCCACCCCTGTCACTAGGCCACTGCTAAGGTGGAAACTTGCTGGTATAAAGAATTCAATGCGCAAAGTGGAATAATGAAGAGGATTGTTCTGGTCAGCAGGCCTGGAATATTGCAACAGGACATTCCATCTAAGAGTTCATCCAGGTAGCCTATCTAATTGCCAATACCAAAGGAGACATTCTCAAGAGTCTGAGATTTAAGCCTGCCCAATAACTCACCAGAGGTTTTGAAAAGAAAATAAGGCAAATATTTGTAAATTTAATTCATTTCCGCTCTGCCGTCACGTCGTCATGTTATTGATTCCAGAAATATCCTGCCAGCCAGCACAAGCTCATTGAAGATCACAGCCAATGACAGCTTTGTCAATCACATGAATCCAAACATTGAACTGATTTTGCCAGGTAGCTGGAATAGCAACAGCAGTGAATGGTGGGTGTGCGTTTAGGTCACTGCCTCCTTAGTGAAATGCACAGAAGTGTTCCCAGTTGCCATGTTTGCGCATGTTGGTGACAAAAGTCGTTTAACATGTGCGCACCATTCACAAATTATGCATGGCACATTTGTTTTGTCCTACAGTGCAAACCTTACAAGACCATTGCAAGGATTACTGAGAATATCCGTGAACTGGTTTGAACACCTTAAAATGCTGATGTTGTTCTCATTCTATTGTCATCATCTATTGCTATTGTAATCATTATTGTTTGCATACCACAGCAGTAAAAGTATTGTATCGCCTCGAATTGCACTTTACCCCTTCTGCTCCTTCCCCCAATATTTTTTTCTTGGTGCCACCAAGACCTCCATAAGCTTTTCCCATGGATCAACCTGTTTCTTTAAAGGCTTGTTAGTGCTTTCCTGATGAGTGAACATGCAACAATAGATTTGTTACTGTGAAACCTTTAACAACTTTTAATTGGTGCTCTGTAATGTCACCGCTGCCATTTAAATCTCAATGCCTGTCACTTCCTTCTTGCCTGCAGAAAATACTACCCCTTTCTCCTTCAAACATCTGCATTAGCACATATTTTATTTTTGCATGGGGCTGCCAGAGTGAGTCACGCACACAGTTACTTCCTCATTATCTCCTGGTGGTTGTATGTGTTTTTGTGCATGGAGGGAGGATAGTAATCAAGTTATCTATCTGTTACTAGAAGTTTCTCATCCTAACAGGATAGGCCGACACTTTTGAAATGGCTCCAAGGATCATTTTAATTGTTTTCTTGCTTGTTTGTTTGCGTAATGATGGAAGTACAGGGGAAAAAAATCACATTGAAATTTATGATTTTGGTTCTTTGGCCCCACCCCTCTTCTTTTAGCCCCTCCCATTTAGTAGCCCACCTTCCCATCTCTGGCTATGGCTCTATATGTAGTAACATTATGTAACTAATGAAAGACCTCTAGTCATTTGCTTTTCTCTCACCACTGAACAAACTCAGACTGTCTCCTTGCACTTCACAATACAGCTCACAAAACATAATTTGTTCCTCTATGAGCAACCCCAGGTATGCTGTTTACCTTTTCTACAATGGAAAAATATTGGTTTTCATTTTGTTTTATTTCAAATTTGATTTTACCTGTGACAGACTGACAGACTACCGAAAAGAATGATAAAAGGAAACAATCATGGGAAACTGGTTATATCAGTGGTCTTCAACATTTTTCATGCCACAACCCAATAATTAGGTAGATACGTAAATAAATAAAGTATGAGACTAGGACTAACCGCCTATCCTGTGCCTCTCCTCGGACCTGATCTGTCCACTCCGTCCCGGTCTTCCAGATAGGTTAGGGGCAGAAAGAGGGAAAAGGTGGTAATGAGGCAGGCTTTGAAAGATTGCCACAACCTGACAAAAGAGACTTTGTGACCCCTTTGGGGTCCTGACCCACAGGTTGAAGAAGACTGGATTATATGATAACACGTAGTTCATATTATCATCAATGATGTATTAATGATACAAATACTGTTTTGTTTTATTGTTTTTAATTCTCTTGTTTTGTGAGCCACTGTTGCACGCTGCCAGAATGCTGGCGGAGAGGTTGCAGGAGAGGTGCCCACCATGCACTGGAGGACATTGAAGCGCTTGCTGATGATGGTAAGTCAGCAGTAGGGGCAGAATAGGGATGAAAGTCCCCTTCCCCCAAGGAGACCTCCTGAGGCTTCCTGGCACCCGTAGGATACAGTCACCATTTTGACACCACTGTTCTTCCAGGCACTTGGGAACCATAGGATTGGGTTGTTAGTTTAGTTATTTAGTTGTGTTTGATTATGTTGTATGCCACTTTGAGCTATAGAAAAGCAGCATAAGAATCTCTAAAATAAACAAATACCTGCTTTTCAGAAAGGCCACATTATAATTACATGTCTTAAAAAAGCTAAGTTCAAGACAAGCTCTCCCAAAAGAGAGCTTTTGAATCACACGTGGAATCACATGTGAATCACATGTGGAAGGATGCTGAGAGCAAACCAATTCCCCATGACTTATCGCTCCTGGAGCCTAGGTGAGGGCAGGCAAGATCAGGCACACCGCATTGTATAGCAGACCGGGTTAATCCTTCTGAGATGGAGACTGATCCCCCCGGATTGCAACAACAGGCAGTGGTGTGGTCGTAAACAAAGGCCTTAACATGGCTCCTTGTCATGTACTCAGTGCAACAGCCTGACACGTGCCTTCTTTGCACAGCAGCAAGCGAAGGCAAGCATCTCACCGTTTTAGGGAAGGGAATTACACTGGCAGGCAGAAAAATAGAGCCTTCTGTTCGCTTCTATGATGTAAGATGCCCAGAAGAGATTTGCTCAACATCTGCCTTGTTTATCTACTGAAGATCTACATATTCATGCACAGCTTTCCAAAGTCTCAAGAGATACTTGAGCATATAGGAAGAAGAGTTCCAATGAGCTGCAGCCTCTGGCTTTCAGCTGCTGGGCTATGAAATATTTTTGCTCACTGACGGGGCTTTGGGTGCAGCGAACCTTTCCTTGCCATTCCTTATCTGCTTGCAGGGAGCGCAAGAAGATGGTTTGCCACAGTCAAGATAGGCACAAAACCTGAGCATATATCTTTGGCTGACAGTTAATTGCATATTTGCCTAAGTATGCTCATTTGTCTCTAGGCTCATTGAAAATCTTCCGACACTGAAGCAGGTGGAAGAAGAACCAACAGCAACTTCTAAGTGCATACCTGCACTGCACACTTAAACAGAACTGTCATTACTCCCACAAGGAACTATGGGAATTGTAGTTTGACAAAGGTGCTAAGCACTCTCTGTAGTCACTGTCTGAGACTTGCTGTCCCTAGGGTTACTTTTTCGAGATGGTGTGTATGATGTGTCTATTAAACCTGGTTAACTAAGAGCCTGATCCTGAACTTGGCGTGCCAGCTCACTGCTGGTGCACATGGTCACAAACATGCCATAAGGTGCGATTGAGGGCCCTAGCACCACTGCTCCGCTGGTGGTAGCCCAGCGCCGTGCAAGAGCTGGAGCTCCACTGCTCGGCGGTTGTGTGGACCACTGAGCAGCGGTGAGATAGATGGAGGTGTAGGGGGAGGCGGGGAGGAGGCATGCCAGGGGGAGGGAGTGGGGTGGGAGGGAGGTGGGGCCGGTGCAACAAAGCTCCACCAGATTCTGAGCCTCCATTTCAGGCTGCTGGCCTGACACGGGGGCTCAAAATTCTACGCCAACCCAAGGGTTGGCATGGAATCAAGTAGCCCCATTGCAAGGCTCCTCAGCTTACCTGGGGTAGGGGACAAAAGTCCCCTTCTCCTGAGGAGCCACTGGCGGTGACTGCAAAGTGCACAGGATGCGGCGGCAGCCATTTTTGGTGCTGCTGCAGTCCCATGCGCCGGGCAGCTCAGGATTGGGCTGTAATCCAGTTGTGTAGATATGTCCAGTGGGAAGTATTAACCTGAGTGATGCACGACCATCCCTTGATGACATACCTCTGGATAATGTGCTGCTGAATCTGTGTAATGTTCACGGTGACAGTGGGAAGTCTGGGAAGTCTGTACCAAACCAAATCAAATTGGGGCTGAAAAGTGCCTAGCTTTTATAGAATAACACCTTAAACTTCAGCAGAACGAACCTACCATATCTCACAATACAGAGCAATGGCATTGCTAGGGGTGTGGGGGCTGCAGGCCGCACTGAGTAACGTGCATGGGGGGGAGGGTAACACCACTGCTGGCCAAAACCTTTAAAAGTATTTTTGAATAAAACCATCATGTTATATGTCATTCAGTGCATAATTTCAAGCGGAATGCAACAAAACAAACCACATTTAAATACCTCTATTCTATCAAAAGTTATAGCCAAAAAACCATGCAGACCTCCTCCCGTGCAGTGGGAGGGGCAACATTTCTCTGAAATGTTATGGACGGGTTGGGGCTACAAGGCTTACTACCCGAGCCTGCACAATTTCAGACCCACAAGGTCGCTGGTAGAGCACATGCTTTTCACGCACAAAGTCCCAGGCATGGGTTGAGGCCTCAGAGGTGTCTTGATACCTCTTTGTATTTGCCTGATAACCCCTTTTCAGAGATGCTGTAGCCCACCTCTTTGACTTCATCCTCATCAAGACTCTGTTGACCTTGATGCAGGCAGATCAGGCTCAGGGAGGAGATTTGGATGGGTGGGCACCAACACAGGGAGGCGGTTTGGACTGGTGGGCTGAACCTGCCCCCCCAGGCCTGATCTGCCCATTCCCTGCCCCATCTCCTCCCCATTCGACCCCCCACCCCATTCTACCCATCCCCATTCCACACCCTGCACTGGGTTTACCTGCTTTGGCAGGCGCCCAGACATCTGCTGGCGCATACAGGAAGTCTCTGGCTTTCCTGCCAGGGCACTAGGAGCTTGCACTACCACCAAATACTTTATGGCTGCTTTGTGGCAGCCTGGGCTGGTGGAACGCGCATTCTATCAACACCAGTTTTAGATAGGATTGGGCCACATAAGTTATATCACCCTTCAATCTTGCAAAAAAAAACCCAGCTTCACATTTAGGTGACATGCAAATTCATTTCAATGACATTGATATTATTTGACTGAACAGCAAATGACTAATGTACTATACCTTCTTTAATTGCTTGACAGCTGTAACAATGATCACCATCGCAAAACAAATAGCATAATGGGGATACTCAAGTAATATATCTTTTGGAATCAGGCAGTTTAGAGCATTTCTAAGCCTGGATAAAGCAGCCACTTCCCTTCCTCTTAAATCTGGCAGCATTAACTGTTGTTAATTGATATGCAGGGGCATCAGTTTCACACTATGTGGTCCTGTGTCTCCTTCACTCTGTCTCCCTGCCTGAATGCAGCTGCTGACATAAGCCAGACTTGCAGACTTTTGGCATTTCCAACTTGTAATGCTTTATGCAATGCCTACTTAAGGCAATTTATAAAATAAAAGTGACTGTGTCCCAGTGTGATGGACTCCGGGGAGTCTCTGATACTAAAGACAATCACTTAATTTAATTGGCAGGAGCATTTCCACCGGGATCCGTGACAAGTCAGCAAAGATGATTTCACTGTCTCTAATGTAATGTATATGCTTACAGGGCGAGATTCATTCTCCATTGCACTGCTGTAAGGAAATAGGCCTTTCCCTAGACTTATAGAGAAATCAAAATAAAGTTGAGACAATGCAGTATTATTTGGACTGGGCGAACTCTGACACATGAAACCCCATATTCAATATGCGCATGAGTTTAAAGTATGCTAATTTTAAATGAGTATTTTTAAAATTTGTAATAACACTTAAAAAGTATTTGCGCATTTCTATTTATGGATGAACTGCTTTAAAGATCTGTGTGTATTTTCCCACTGTGCTTAATGCATACAGTAAATTGTACAGTTAAGTGTAAAGTGATGTATAATGTGCTTAATGTACAGTATTCTCATTCCAACATTGCATTGATTAAAACCAAGAGTTGCAAAATGCAGATAATTACAGATTTGTGATTTTGGCTAGTGTGAATTTGAGATGCTAATTTTTCCAGTGTGAATCTGAGATGTGAATGCAGCCCATTTTCCTGAAACCAGTAAGCTGCCCTGGGAGGTTTTTGCCTGAAGAATAGTAAATATTTATAGTATCATAGAATCATAGAGTTGGAAGGTACCGAAAAGGTCATCTAGTCCAACCCCTCTTCCTCTAGCAGAAAATCCTCCTAGAGTATCTCCAGCAGGTGCTTTCCAGTGAGGGAGGTGAAGATTTCTGGTGAGGGAGAGTATGCACAAAGTTTCCATCGTTCTGATATTGTAGGAGGAGCTCCACTGGCTATGCAGAATTTCCAGCAGGATGAATGGGGAAACCATTGATTTGGATCAGCTGTGGAGCATTGTATGAGAGGCAGTAAATGCAGTCTGAATCAGCCGTTGCCTTTTCAGGGCAGATTTATTTATTTATTTTAATGAGGATTGTGGTAAAAGAGCGTAAGCCCTTGTCATCCACCTCCTTTTGACAGCATTGGGGGCACAACAGGTTTAGCTTGCAATTGGACTTGGAATAAACAAAGCTATTTTTTTTTTTCAAATTTGGGTGAAAATACTTTGATTCTCCAAACTCCATTCTGAGCTTGACTCCATGGTGACCTCTGCCCAAGACCTTAGAGAACCTTCCTCCATCACCGTAAATAATACTAGGCTAGGAGAACCATTGGTCTAATACAGACAGCTTCGTATGTCCAGTTGGGCAGAACAACTGCTGGTGAATTACGGCCTCACACTCACTGCTCTGCCATGAAACTTAAATATACATTTTAAATTCCTGTGATTAATCAAGAATTAATCAGGTCATTTCATTCCTGTGAAATCTGTCCTCATGATGCACATGAACCTAGCTGAAATGGCTGGCATTGAAGTTTCTGCCACATTCAAAGGGTAGGATTTTTTTTCCACTTTGCTAAAGGTCTTCCTTTCAGTTCATCTATTCATATGCTAAATAAAGATAGAGGAATGTCCAGAAGTATAACATGTAGATCTTGAGATAAGCAAGTTACTATGGAGATGTAGTTTCTTCACATACTTGAGTGGCCTTCACATGCTTTGGAAAAGATGAGATCCTGTCTATCCACCAGGTTCTCTTTTCACTAACTGCTGGTTTACCTTTAAAAATGGGCATTAAGAAATGTTGCCTTTCTACAGGTTTGGATTGGTAGCAGCTCTTCCACTGCAGCTGGAAAAAATGCCTTCTCCAATAGTAGCATCTGTTATAAGGTCGCTTCTAGAAAATCCACAACCAAACCTAAAATGGACTTTGAACTACAATTAAAATTGGATTCCTGTTGGTACCAAAGATTACAGATGTCAAGAAGCTTGAATAAATCGACTGGCGGTGGTCTCCATCTCAAACATACACTTAACCACACTGGCAACTGCTACTTCTAAGGGGAGCATCTAGTGTTCTGCTGTTGTGCCCTGAGTTTAATGGACTGTCCTAGTCCTTTTACCTGTTAAAAGGGAAACTTACAGTAATTCAGGTATAGTTGGATAAAGCGGCACCTAGGGAAAAAAGTTGGAATGGACAAGATGATGCGTATGTGCGACCTCCTGATTCTAGAAATGGGCTATGTCAGAATGCCAGATGCAAGGGAGGGCACCAGGCTGCAGGTCTCTTGTTAGCTGGTGTGCTCCCTGGGGCATTTGGTGGGCTGCTGTGAGATACAGGAAGCTGGACTAGATGGGCCTATGGCCTGATCCAGTGGGGCTGTTATGTTCTATGTTCACCATTGTTAATGTTGTAACATGTGGAAGGGCAGGGCATTGAGTGGAAGGAGGCAGAAGACCAGTGAAGGCAAATAGGCAGACAGAGATAGGTACCCCCCCCCCACTAATCTGCTGCCTGTAGTGACTACTTCAGCTAGTCTAATGGATGAGCTGCTCTGCTACATACCTCCAATGCTCCTCCTTCTCCTTCCATTCCCAGGAATGGAAAAGGAAGAGCGGGACAGAAAAGAAGAACAAATGTGGAGGGAAGTAGAGTGTGAGCTAGAACATTGGAGAGTAAGCAGAGGCTGGCATGTCATTGGGTAAGGGAGGCAATATTTGACATACCTCTTCAGGAGGTCTTGGACCCGCAATGCAGAGATTAGTATTTTTGGTCTACATCCAATGGAGCAGCAGTAAAACGTCTTAACAGGAAGCATACTTGTAGCCTGGTGATTGCCAAGAAGCACTAAAACAGCATCTCTTCCAAAGGCATCATATGTGCATAAGAAGAGCCCAGGTGGATCAGACCAAGGTTCACCTAGGCTCCGTTTCTGCCAGCTGGATGCTTCTGGGAAGCCCACAACCAGATTATTAAGGCACCAGTTCTACCCAACAGTTTGCCATCCAAGCAACTGGTACTCAGAGTTACACTGTGCCCTCCATGAGAACTGTGGTGGAGGTGGTGGTGAAGGACAACATGGAACTAGGCAAAGCAGATCACTAGGCATTATACAAATTTAAAGGGGATTTTCCTTTCATATCATTTATGATTAGTCAGAAAGCAGATACCGCTGGGCATGGATTCTGAACTAATCGGATTACAATATCATTAGAGTAAGTAGCTCATCTTCATCACTAGTCTCCCATTTACGATGTGCGCCACTTAGACTTGAGCAAAGTCATATTGCTTTTCTCTGGCATAATTTATAATTATTCAAATAGCAATACCACAGATAATGAATTCAAAGTTAATCAAATTGTTGTACCAATGAGCTTGGCAGTTCATCTTCAATATCAAATACACTAGTCTCCTGAAGTCAACTATGGATGCTGAAAAGACTCAACTTTATTAAATGTGTGTAACAGAGGTGTCCTCTTTGATTAGTGGTGGAAGCAGGCAGTACCGGATCAGAACAGAGTTCCTGAAAAATGGATGAAATTCCAGAGAAACCTTTAATTGCTGAGGAATTTGAGTGTAACGTTTGGGGATTTCCCAGAGAAACCGCTGCATTAATACCTTTGACAAGAGCTTCATAAAGCCCTGAGATACCAATAGAGAAGAATGTTGTCACAGCTTTCCTGCCCCAATTTACAGTATGAGCAAATTTGGAAGGTCTTTCTCTTTTTATATATAATATCTTCATTATAATGTAATAAAAAACAAAATACAATTGGATCAGATTTGTGACTTTTTCATGGAGGGGCCAGTGGGAGTGGTTGCATGGTTTTCTTGTTGCCAATGCACATGCCTGATCTTGTCTGATCTCGGAAGCTAAGCAAGGTCAGGCCTGGTTAGTACTTGGATGGGAGACCGCCTGGGAATACCAGGTGCTGTAGGCTTACACCATAGTCTTTCGAGACTGAAGGTTGCCAACCAATGAAGTTCACCTAAAATCTGTGGTATCACTAGGACTTGCATCACCCAGTGGAGGACGACAGTGCGTCACCCCTAGGATGGAGCTCCTCCCATGCAGTAGACGGGACTATACCCCATGTGGTGGGCATGGTGATGTACCATTGCTCCTCACCCTGTTGGTTTTTTGTCTATAACTTCTGATAGAATAGAGATATTTCAGTGCTGTTTGTTTCACTGCATTCTTCATGAAATTACACATTGGGTGATATATAACATGATGGTATTATCTGAAAAAACCAAGAAAAGTGGTAAAATTTTGGTCAGTTGTGGTGTCACCCCCCCCCCCCCAATGTGGATCATCTGGTTTGGCCCACACACACACTCTAGATGCCACTGCCTAAAATGAAATACACAGTAAATTAGCCACATTTCCCAGAAGGGTTTCTGTCAGGCATGGCTGGACCAGGAGCACCAGTGTCTCACTGCTCCTTATGGGATCACAGCTCTGGTCAAAGGAGAAAGTTATAGACAGTTTCAGCTAGAGATCATTCACCCCACAAGCCAGAATCCTCTTGGCCTGGGAAGTCAGGTGACTCCCTGCCTTCATCTTAGTCATATTGCCACTGGAAAAAGTCACCAGATCTTCTCTCGCGCCTCCAGAACACTGGCTGGGCTTGTGATGGACTTACAGTCCTGCTCCCTTCCCACCACCATGTGTGCCAAAACCATACTTCAGTTCACTCGTTCCATGTGCATAATATGCTCTGTGCCACTCTTATTATACTCCCCAGATACTTTTTGTGCCATTTGCTTTGCAGCAGGAAGACCAGGTATCTGTCATTTCCCTAATCTGTCCTTATCTTGGTTTTCCAATCCAATTCCTGCACAGTGCTCTGTAACATTGGACTTCTTAGTTCTACCTCTTCCTGCCCTGGACCTCAGAGCAAAAGGCAGGGAGAGGGTTAACAGCACCCTACTCCTCATCAGCATCTTCTCCAACCTCCCAGGTCTCTGGCACCTCTCTTTCAGCCAGCCCGTTCTCATCCTTGGCCCACTCTTTATATTCTACTGGCCTTGACTGGTTCCTTCCCCCTCCCCTTCCTTGTTCATCCTCTCTACCTAGTCACCCTCTAGGTCTTATGCCTACATTAGCAGGGGATGGGAAGGTTCCTACAGGTACTTGATGTGGGACGGGAAGGCTCCTGCAGACACTTGCAGTGTGGTCCAGTGCACTCTGCTCAACTAGCCAATAGTCCATACCCTGCACAAAGTTGAGGCCTCCCTGGCCCCTCCTGGCATGTACGTGGCCCTGGATTCATTGGCAGGCTGCTCCCTGGGGCTGGTAAGTGTCTCCATTAGCAAAGCTGGCAAAGTCTATTGCCTGAAACCATAGCATCACTTCCACACAGTAGACTGTGTTCGGCTGGAGATGGATCAATGGTCTAAACACAGTATAAGGCAGCTTCATGTGTTAATTCTCTTTAAGAGCAGTGGGAAAAAATGAACACGCTCCATAAATGAAATGGTTTTTAGAGGAAAAGCGAGAACAAGGCAGAATTTATGGTCCAGTTTTGTTGAAAAGCGGTATATAAATACTGTTAATAATAATAATAATACTGTAACTGATGCCTGGCCGAAAAAGCATCCCCAATTGAAAGTGGCAGAGTCTAAGCTAAATATACAGAGGCCGGGAAGAGAGAAAAAGGTTTCTTTGTACAATCAGCATTCAATTAAAGCCCTGCTACGATCCGGTGCCCAGACAATCAGATTGGTTCCAGCGGCGGTAGAGAGGCTTGCAGCCTGTGTGATGGATCACTGAAGGGCTGGTGCGTGAGGTCATGTGATTGAAGGCCCTGAGTGTTAACACATGGTTCCTCTATCAAAGGTCTGTATATGAAACTCAGCTGCGGGCTTGACAGAAGATTTGGTGCCGCTCGCACACACTTCATTAAAATACCAGCCGAAATCCAACTCTGAAATCCCACAGTTTGTGTTACTTGATAAAACTCAATTTGCCTTTAATTATTGTTAGCATGGCTTTAAAATAATATTTTGCTGAAAATAAATGTTTTGGGGCGACAAGTCAGAGCTGGCACTGTAAGCTAGAAAAGAAGGGAAGGTTCAAAGGGCAGAGGAAGGCCTCCAAGGCTTCAATTGCAATTTCTTTTTCAGAAAATCTTTTGCTTTCTGTTCTCTTTTCTATATATATTCACAGTGGTGGACCTGGGCGGGGAGAGGAGGCAAAAGCCCCAGGCTTTTGTTCGTCACGCCACCTCCGCCAGCCCGTCAGGGTGTTCCGTGGGCAGGAAAGGTCCCACGTGGCACATAGCAGTGTGCAAAATTACTTCTGAGGCTTCTGGCCCGATCTTAAGATATACTTCTAGTCTCATTGGGCAACAGGAAGTATTGCTTAAAATCGCGCCAGAAGCCTCAGAAGGATTGTTGAGTGCTGCCAAGTGTTGCGCAAGGCTCCGTGAGCTTTGGTAAGTATCCCAGGGGGGTGGTGATGGCATGATCTGGGGGGGGCACGATGTGACCCTGTGCCCCAGGGCAACATGTGACCAGGTCCAATACTGTACATTCCCAGTTCAGAGAAAAGTTTTGAATTTCTTTAAACTGATAGGGAAAATATAAAATAAAATGTTGAAAACAGTCACATTAAACACTGATTGGGGATAGAGAGTGAGGGAGATCAAACCGATAAGTATGGTGTGACCCTGATATCCATGGACCCAGCATCCATGGATTTGACTCGCCACACATGCTGTGGTTACCAGAGGAAAGCCACTTTCAATTTACATGTCAAAACAGATGTGGCTTTCTGAGGCCTCGGGCAGTCCTTCTGAGTACCGCAGACGCCTCCATGAATTTCCCCCGGATGAAAAGGTCCAACTGGATGTTGGAAAAGCCTGCACGTAACTAACATTTTTTGGTTCTGAGGACAACCTGAATGGTCAGTGGCCCAGTCTGACAACTCAGAACTCCATGAAACATTTAAAACATTAAAAAATGTGTGTTTGGGGGAGACAACGACTATGTTTGAGAGCAGGGGACAGGTGCTTACCCTTACTATGTCTGCCTTGTGTGCACCTCTCTGACACTTTTCTCCAGCTGGTTCCCAAAACTAGGTTTGCCATAGCCAGGAAAAAAGTGTCTGGAGGAGGGGAGAAGCTGCGGGTGTTCTCACAGTGCAGACTAGCTGAGTACTTTTCAGACCTATCGATTTCAGCAGAAAAGAGCTGAACCTGTGCTTAACTCCCCCATTGGGTACCAATCTGCCAAAGTCAATACAATTAAGTCCTCTTGATTTCAGTGGAAAAATAAAGTACATGTTTAGCTCTCCTCCAGCAGATCTTAAGGAGTGTTTCAGGTTGCCTGTAGAGGGCCCATTGAAATCAGCAAAATGTAAGGCAAATCAGCAAAACCCAGCTTTGGCTGGACAATGTCCACTGATTCTCCACCTACCCACCCACCCACCTCCCAGATTTCTCTATGTGTTTGATATAGCGTGTACCACAGACTACAGCAGTTCTTAATTCAATTAATAATCCCTAGTACAGTGGCTATCTAATTTGAACAATCTAGTACAGGAGTGCCCAAACCCTGGCCCTGGGGCCACTTGCAGCCCTCAAGGCCTTTCAACACAGCCCTCAGGGAGCTCCCAGTCTCCAATGAGCCTCTGGCCCTCTGGTGATTTGTTGGAGCCCACACTGGCCCGATGCAACTGTTCTCAGCGTGAGGGCGACTGTTCGACCTCTCGCATGAGCTGTGGATGAGGACTCCCTCCACTGCTTGCTGTTTCACATCTGTGATGCAGTAGCGGCAGAAAAGGAAAGGCCAGCCTTGCTTTGTGCAAGGCCTTTTATAGGCCTTGAGCTATTCATTCATTCAATTAAGTTCATCTTTAATATATTCATTTATGTAAACGTATGTAAATTTATTCAAATTTGAAATGTAAATTAATTCTTTTTCCCCCCCCCCGGCCCCCGACACAGTGTCAGAGAGACGATGTGGCCCTCCTGCCAAAAGCTTTGGACACCCCTGATCTAGTACAATGGTTCCCAAACTTTCTATCACCAGGACCACTTTTTCAAATGACACTTTGTTGGAACCCACCCAGGTTTACTAGCCTTTAATAAAGGAGATCTAGAAAGAAATATTTTATTTATTTATAAGTAATACTAACCAGAAAGACCCTCAAGCATTTATCTCCCTATATTTACACATGCTTGCAAATTCAGGAGTTCCGCTCCTTGCAGAGCAGGTCTCAGCTACCGTGCAAACTGCAGGAGCTGAGTTCTTTGCAGGGTAATTTGCAGCTACAGTATCTGATTTTTAATAGCCTCAGGGTTTGAGGCAACTAGTTATCTAATCTTTCCAATATCCATTGGTGACCCACCATAAATCAGGTTGTGACCCACCAGTGGGCCCCGGTCCACAGTTTGGGAACCACTGATTTAATGAACATGGCTGCTCCTGTTTCTATGAACAAACCTGGGATTAAAGAATTAACTGCTGTTCATGGATCCGGTTTGGACGTAATGCTCAACCATGGTTTAGCACTAAAGAAGCCACAGGAAACCACAGGTTTGTGGTTCCCCTCCTCCCTCACAAGTGAGAAGAGGAAAGTGAATGGTTTCGCTTTAAAACAAATTGCATTTCCACATCACGTACAAACTTAGATCACTGTGGCTAACTAAGGGCTCAATCCTTCCCAGCACCGAAGCAGCTGTGCCAATGAGGCCTGTGCGGCATCCTGTGATGGGGGGGACAGTCATGGAGGCCTCCTCAAGGTAAGGGAACATTTGTATTGTATTGTATTGTATTGTATTGTATTGTATTGTATTGTATTGTATTGTATTGGTGCTGGAAAGCTGGATAGGATTGAGCCCTAACTAAAGTTAGAACAAGCTCGAATATCAAATCACATTTATCCCAGTTTGATCTGTTAGCTTGTTCTAAATAAAAACCACAGTTCCTGAGTTTCCACATAACAAGGAACTGTAGTTTGTGCTTAAAGTGAAAGCAGAAGCTTTTCCTCTCCTGAAAGGAGAAGACCACGTGTGAATCTATGACTCTGTAGCAGTGCTGATGCCAGGTTGTTGGGATCCCAGGAGCAAAACTTGCACTGGCCCCCATGGCACTGCCTGTCTGCTCCCCAGTAGTATCCAGGGTACAGGTGTTAGTCCAGCCAGGTAGGGCCTCTAATGGGTGTGGGCCCTCAGTCAGTCCCTAGCCTGCCAACCCCTGATGCCACCCTTTATCTGTAGGCAAATTCATGTAATAATTGCTTAGCATTACATTTGCACTGGGCCACTGTTTTTGACTGTGAAGTATACCGCAAGGGCTCTCTTGCTGTTGATGTGGCTTTTCCTGCACCAGCTGTGAGGTTCTGAACAGTTGCGTGCCTACCATAGACCTGCCTGGGGCAAATGCCCCAGGCGCCGACCACTGGGACCCCGCGGAAGCCCCGACAGGGGCGGAAACTTTGCTTCCAGTTTGCCGAAAGCACAGTTTATAGCACTGGGGAACCTCACAGAGGCTCTGTGAGCCTCTGGTAAGTAGGGGGGGCAGATTTCTGCCCCGGGGGAGCAGTGATAGCCAGCTGGGGGTGCCATCGCAGAGCTTTGCCCTGGATGTGGGGCTGCGGAGGTCTGCAGTTGGTTCCTAAGCAGTGCCAGTTACTTGGGAGGGGGGGCTTGAGTAAAATCCTGCAAGAGCCCTGTGGCAACCTACTGCCCTCCCCTGATAGTGCATTTGGACTCTCCCATTGTTGCCAGTATCAAGTGCCTGTTCAGGCTCTCTGAAGCCACCCTACTTTCCAGGAGTACCAGTTGTACATTTATAGTGGTAGTTCATGCAATGTCGTCCCAGACACTGGAAATACAAAAAAGCCTTATTTCTTTTGCTTTCAAAGCTAACATTTTGTTCATCAGTAGATTTAATCAATTGATCATTTCAAATTCATTTGATTAATTGATTCAGATTCCTTCAACTGGGTGACAAATATATACATACATGTGTTTGCACAGTTGTATAGCTAGAAGGCGTGCAAAGCGCTAAATTTTGTAGGTGACTGAATGTGCCGTGCAAGCAGGCCCCCGTTTGGAGCCTTTCCTGGTGGGGGGGGGGGCAAAACAGAGACCTACACCCCTTCTAGCTACACCACTCTCTCTCTCTGTGTGCGTGTGTGTGTGTGTGTGTGTGTGTGTGTGTGAGAGAGAGAGAGAGAGAGAGAGAGAGAGAGAGAGTATATATAAACTACATTTTGATATCCTTTAAATCTTTATTGAAATCCTTCCAGATTGTTAAAGTTATTCTGGCATCTTTGTGAAGGTTAATTTAAGCATTCTGGAAGGATTTCAATAGTAATGAAAAAGGACAATAAAGTGAATAAAGCTATTTCGGAAGCATTCCTGAAAGATAAGGCTGGCGTGCCTCCTGGAAAAATCTCAGTGTTAGGCTAGAGGGCAACAACATGATTTCTGAAATATCCCTGAAGGATACCTTTTAATAATCTGGGAGTATTTAAGACAGTCCTGATGCAAGAGTAAGCCTAGATGGCGCGCATCTCCACAAAGTTAAGTTCATTTTGCCAAATTACAAGGTAAGACATCAAAAGGTCAATGTTTCCTGCTAGAATAATAAACCATGAAGACAGAGTGCTGAGTGCAAGAATGTCTAACGTCATGCTTGCTTTCAAAGCTTTGGAGCCTGTTAGGAAAGAATCTTGGGATCTGTGCTAGGCGCTGCCAAAATCCAGCAGCAGCAGCAAAAACATGCAAGGAGTGGGCCATGCAGATACCCATAAAAGTGTTGGTTCACTTTTCTGCAGGCGGAGAGACTTTGATGTGGGCTACAATCAAACATGTCATGACACAGCACCCCCCATAGTGCACCATACTTAGAAGCTTCCAATAACACAGGCCTACAAAACTGAGGGTCAGAAAAGTTTTTCCCAAACTTTATGGTGGTTTGATATGAATTTGGGGTGCCAATTCCAAAAATGGCATCCGTTTTGCCCTATCACGTCTCGTTTTGGAGATATAGTATACCCTCATTGGTGAATGGTTCAAGCAGCTTCCTCATGAGGACGCCACGGTGTAGGCTTGCTCATGAGGAAGCTGCTTGAACCATTCGCTAAAGAGGGTATGCCGTGTCTCCAAAACTAGACGTAATAGGGCAAAACGGATGCCATTTTTGGAATCAGCACCCCAAATATACCCAAGAATTGGTGTAACGTTTAAGGAAGCAAAATGTGTGTTGGCCTGTGTAATTGATCTCCATCCTTTTTCAACAGGGAATATTGGGACAGTCCTGGTGAGAAAAGACACAGATCAGGGACTTGAAGCATCCAGAGCTGCCTCAGTTATCTGTGCCTTCCCCATACCCAAAAGGAAGTTTTGGAGATGCCAGGAAGGGGAGGTGTCAGAGGCAGGTCACAGGAACACACTGAACAAAATCTCTTCCTCTTAGTAATGTAGCTTCAGGGAGGCAGAGTGGTAAGTATTGCAGGCACTGCAGTGCATTGTGTGAGCTGCCCCTCCCACTCACTGCCCCTCCCCTCTCACTCACAGTGTTGCTGTCACTGCCCAGAATGGCTCCAATGACGAGTGGGAGGGGCTGCTTACACAGCACATTGTGGCACCTGCAATATTTAACATGCTGCCCCCTTGTAATGCTACTGCCACTTCCTCCTCCTCTTTTGCATATTATTATTAAAAAGAAGAATATTTATATACCACTTCCAACAAAAAGTAGTTCACACGTTGGTTCACCTACCTATAATAAATCAATAAATGGCTCCCTGTTCCCTTAAGGCTCACATAGCTCAATCCTATGCATGTCAACTTAAAAGTTAGCTTCATAGAGTTACTCCCAGGAAAGCGTGGATTGGATTGCAGCCACAATCTTAAAAAACACAGAATACCCACCAGTCACTGAAAAGACATCATGCTGGATGAAGAGTGACAGTCAGTGGAGTTGCTAGGGAGGGTGCAGGGGTGCACTGGGTGACACATGTGCTGGGTGACACCACTAAATAATAATAATAATAATACAGGTATTTCTATACCGCCTTTCTTGGTCCTCAGATTTCTCCTCGGACTTTATTCAAGGCGGTTTACATAGGCAGGCAATTTAAATCCCCATAGGGATTTTTACAATTTGAAAGGTTCTATCTTTCAAGAAACCACAACATTCAGATGTTACTTTCTTGATCTGGTTTCACATTCTGGCCTCCATCCTCCCACGCTCAGAGCAGATGGAAAAACTCGGCTCAGTTTGTCAGCTGCTTCAAGGTCGCACGGTGCCGGTGGCCTCGAACTGGCGACCTTTGGATGTTATCTTCAGGCAATGGAGGCTCAACCCTCTAGACCAGACCTCCTGCCCTACTCACCAAAATTTTTTAAATCTAGGTATTTTCGAATAATGCCATCATGTTATATATCAACTGATGCATAATTTCATGCAGAGTGCAATGAAACATTGTGATTCTATCAAAAAAGTTAGAGCCAAAGAACCAGCAGGGGTGGGCTGATGGTAAATCACCATGTCCACTGCCCAGGGCGTTGCCCCACCCACTGCATGGGAGGACATCCTTCATAGAAGTGATGCACTGGCCTCCTACACCGGGTGACAAAAATCTTAGTGGCACCACTGGGGCAGTTGCTCTCCCTCTGCTAAATATAAGAGGACGTTATTTTCAAAGGTGTCTGATTGCTCAGTTAGAAGGGGCCTATTTAACCCCATCCTGCGTGCTTGCTTTTGAGAAACCCCTTACCCCTTCCTGAATGCCTGCAATACTTCTCACTCATATGCCTCTTTTCCTGCAGCAGTGGCAGGCCTGGAAGGGGGTAAGGGGCAAATGCCAGTTTCACAGAAGTACTGTTTAAGACCGCGGGGAAGCCTTCCCCATCTGAGTCATTCTGGGCAAGTGGGAGGGGCCACTTACATGGCACGTTGCAGTGTATGAAATACTTACTTTGCCACATGCACACACCCTTAGCTACACGACTGATTCCATGCATGGGGCATGATCACATCAAAGTTAAGCACTTGGAATTCTTGTCGACCTCAGTGGAACTTCTTCGTACAAGTCTCTGTTCCATAGAACCTGATGGATATTCAAAATGCCTAATTTTGACTGGATTATGTCAAGGCGGTCTCTAGATCACAGCCCAAATCCATTTATTTTAACAGCTCTTTGCTTTTATAGAACAGGAATTCATGGGTTCCAACAGTGCGCTCATTTGCATAGATCAGAGAGGAAAGATTAGATTTATCAGCATTTTATAAAGGAATAAGATGTCCTTGAAGAACAGCCCTCCGAGAGAAGAGGTCAAGGCAGTAAAGGTAGCAGCATTAATCATCTTCACCATTTCAAAGGAGGAAGAATAAATAAGTAAACAGTGCGGCATCATGATCCTGCATCACAGGGTGATCCTGGGTCACACCCATGTTAAACATAATCATAAGGCTGTCACCAGCAATGTCACGGAGGTGTTCTTTATCACTGGAAGAATATCATCTTAAGCGAGACCGCACAAGAATGCTTTATAAGAAATAGGGAGGCCAATACAGGAATCTGGGCAGCAAAATGGCTCAGAATGGTCTTTAATTCAACCTTCACTGCACTGAATCTATTCTATTCTATAGTCCATATACTATCCTAAAATAATCGCTCATCATACCCTCACCTTCATATGTGGGACACATGACAGGGTCTTCTTGATGGTGGCCCCCGGGTTATGGAACTCTCTGTCTTTGGAAGCCCATCTGATCCTTGCTCTGATTATCTTTCAATGCCTGGTCAAAATATTTTTGTTTTTTTCCATGTTTGAGTTGGTTGGTTGATTTTCCTCTCTATTTTTACAAGTTGCTCCACCTTCAGCTTTTATAGTTTGCTTAGGGCTTAATCCTAACCAACTTTCTAGAAGCGAAGTAAGAGCAATGGAGGTCCAAGGTAAGGGAACAAACATTCCCTTACTTTGAGGAGGCCTCCTTGACTGCCAACACAGCACATGCCCCATTGGCACAGCTATGCCAGAGCTGGAAAGTTGCTTAGGATTTGGGTCTTAATTGTTTGAATATCTGGTTTTTCTTAATGTTGTATGATACTGTATCTTAATCTTTGTAAGCCCATTTGGGGGCTTATGGCCTGATCCAGTGGGGCTGTTCTTATGTTCTTATAGAATTTTTAGTCTGTATTATGTGGCTTCAGATCATGCCCTGGGGCCACGAGAAAGTGAGGATGAATGAATGAATGAATGAATGAAAGTGAGGATAATCTTTGGGGTAGCCAGACTAGAGGGAAAAAAAGTCTGCATAGGTCCAAAACATGAAACAAAACCCATCTATTAAGACTCCCCTTATTTGGCAGTACATGAGATTTGTCTTATGTATACAACCCTCTGTATAAACTGGAGATTCTTGTGGGGAATTGAAGATGTTTTTAGTGGCACCAGCAAATGACTCTGTGGTTTCGTGGGCCAGTATATTTGGCTCTCAAAACAAAACTGTTGGTGCGATTCTACTCTGGAGGTAGTAGTTCTGGAGGAGGGAGTATAGAAGTAAAAACCCAACAAAAGAGCAAAAAAACCAAAGCGCCATAAAACGGAAGTTCTTAGATCGCATATACGAATCCGTCTTTTCAAGGTTTAGACTCCCAGAAGCTCCAGTTCTACTTGAGGAATAAAGTCTCTTTGCCCCTTGTTGAAGGGCAGAATTAAGATGCTCTGCCTTCATTTCTTGTAGACTTATCTAGTGAATTGATATTTAAGAACATAAGAACAGCCCCACTGGATCAGGCCATAGGCCCACCTAGTGCAGCTTCCTGTATCTCACAGCAGCCCACCAAATGCCCCAGGGAGCACACCAGATAACAAGAGACCTGCATCCTGGTGCCCTCCCTTGCACCTGGCATTCTGACATAGCCCATTTCTAATATCAGAAGGTTGCACTTATACATCATGGCTTGTAACCCAAGATGGATTTTTCCTCCAGAAATTTGTCCAATCCCCTTTGAAAGGCATCCAGGCCAGATGCCATCACCACATCAAGTGGCAAGAAGTTCCACAGACTAACTACACGCTGAGTAAAGAAATATTTTCTTTTGTCTGTCCTAACTCTCCCAATACTCAATTTTAGTGGATGTCCCCTGGTTCTGGTGTTATGTGAGAGTGTAAAGAGCATCTCTCTATCCACTTTATCCTTCCCATGCATAATTTTGTATGTCTCAATCATGTCCCCCCTGAGGCGTCTCTTTTCTAGGCTAAAGAGGCCCAAACGCCGCAGCCTTTCCTCATAAGGAAGGTGCCCCAGCCCAGTAATCATCTTAGTCGCTCTCTTTTGCACCTTTTCCTTTTCCACTATGTCCTTTTTGAGATGTGGCGACCAGAACTGGACGCAGTACTCCAGGTGTGGCATTACCATCGATTTGTACAGCGGCATTATAATATTAGCTGTTCTGTTCTCAATACCTTTTCTAATGATCCCAAGCATAGAATTGGCCTTCTTTACTGCCGCCGCACATTGGGTCAACACTTTCATCGACCTGTCCACCATCACCCCAAGTTCTCTCTCCTGATCTGTCACTGAAAGCTCAGAACTCATCAGCCTATATGTGAAGTTTTGATTTTTTTGCCCCAATATGCATGACTTTACACTTACTTACATTGAAACACATCTGCCATTTTGCTGCCCATTCTGCCAGTTTGGAGAGATCCTTCTGGAGCTCCTCACAATCACTTCTGGTCTTCACCACTCAGAAAAGTTTGGTGTCGTCTGCAAACTTAGCCACCTCACTGCTCAACCCTGTCTCCGGGTCATTTATGAAGAGGTTGAAGAGCACCGGTCCCAGGACCGATCCTTGGGGCACACCGCTTTTCACCTCTCTCCATTGTGAAAATTGCCCATGGACACCCACTCTCTGTTTTCTGGTCTTCAACCAGTTCTCAATCCATGAGAGGACCTGTCCTCTAATTCCCTGACTATGGAGTTTTTTCAGCAGCCTTTGGTGACGGACCGTGTCAAACACCTTCTGAAAGTCCAGATATATAATGTCCACTTGATTCTCATTTGTTGCCAGGAAGAATCCAGATGTTTACCCTTGAGGAGACAAATCTGGTACAGAAAAATCACATTCTATCCATTCAAAATTAGGGCTTCACTGAATATTTCTGAATATTTATTTTTGCAAGAACACAGTGTCAATAATTTCGATTTTAAACTAGCCTGGGCAAATATTTCAAAGACTAAAGCTGCAAAATTGGTTCCCACTTCTGAGGATAACCAAGTACCAACAATGGGAAGGGGAAATCAGGTTTTTTCCCCCAGGACTAATTATTGTATTTTGTATTGCATTTTGAGCAGTGCAGAGTTGAAACTATTCACCCATTTTTAAACCCATTTTCTTTCCCCTTGTTTGTGAAATGTGAGAGAGAAGGGAGGGAGTCATGATTCTTGCAAAACTCCATGGGTGTGGAGATCTCAACTGCAAGTTCATCAAGAGGATGAACAACTAAGGTCGTAATCCTAACCCACTTTCCAGGAAGTTCAGCCTAGGATCTATGCTAGAGGAGAGTGCCACTGTGTGCATACAAAGTGCACTTCAACCATGAGCCCTCAGAAGAGAGGCTTAGGGCGCAATCCTAACACTTTATGTCTTTCCAGCACTGACATAAGCGCAATGCAGCTCTGAGGTAAGGGAACAAACATTCCCTTACTTTGAGGAGGCCTCCTTGAGTGCCACCCAACTGCAGGATGCAGCACATGCCCCATTGGCACTGCTATGCTGGTGCTGGAAAGTTGGTTAGGATTTGGGCCTAACTGGGTACCATCATTTTCACTAGAGCGAGTTCCTCCTTGATGCCTTTCGCCAGTGCTTGAGTCCATCCAGCCCAATCCCAGCAAGCGCTTGGGGGTGGCTGGCAATTAAACAGACAGAAAGCCATTCACACACACAAAAAGTTACTTTTAAGATCATTCCAAGTCAATCTTTCATAGCTCGGTAATGGATACTTCTGAGCCAACCTCTTTGACCTCTGCCTTTGTCTCAAAGGAGGAGCAAGCGAAGTCCCCCTCCTTCCATTTTCTTCATGCATCTGTTTATATAGCTTCTTAATCATAGCAATGTCTGTGGTTGTACTGATCCTTGTAACACAACTAATGAGTGGTTAGCCATAGGGTACTTCTTATGGGCCAGACAGCCTTTCAAATGTAGTTCTTTGGCAACAAGACAAATAGAACTCTCCCCTTTGGAAGGGGAATTGGATTTGTTGGAAGCCACTGCCACCAAACCTGCCCCTTCCGGGACCAAATCTTGCCCTCTTCTCTTCTCCCATCATCACCCTGTTCCACCCACCCTCTGCCCCTATCTGAGTGTAAGCCGGGAAATCCATGAAGAATTTATGGAAGGAGAGGACTCCTTTGTGAATTGTCAGATCAACAGAACGCAGGTAGTGGAAAGACTGCTGCCTGAAATCCTGGACTGCAGCTCAGTGGTGGACCTCATGTTATAGACGATGGGGCGAATGCCCTGGACACAAGCCTTTAGCACCCCACAGTTCCGAGGGGTCAGAAACTGTGCTTCCATTTTTCTGGAAGAACAGTTTAAAGCCTTGGGGAAACTTCAGGAAGCTTCCCCAATGCAGTCTATGGTTGTGCGAGGCCCCGTAAGCTTCAGGTAAGGGGGGGTGGATTTATGCATAGGGGGGCGGCAACATCCTGTGGGGAGGGTGCCATTGCGGACCTTTGCCCTGGGGTGTGGGGCTGAGGAGGTCCTCCACTGCAGCAGCTATTGTTCAATGTAGAGGCAGTGCTAAGCTAGATGAACCAATGATCTGACTCGATAGAAGGCTCCCTATGTTATTCCTGCAGAAAATTAAGTGGAGGAGACCCATTTGTTACGCAAGTGAGCATCCGTCCAAAGTACATTTTCCATTTGTGTTGCAGGCCCAACTGAGCAAGAGCAAGTTGATGCCTCAGATGCCCTCAGAGAGCCATTCCCTAACCTACCCATTTGCAGAAAAAATGCTGACAGAGCCTGGGTAACAAGTTCTATTCTAACAGTACAGCTGAATAAATACCAGCGAGCATACCGTTATTTTCCCAGGAACTGAATAAACAGCCACTTCCTTTTTTGCATGTGTGTGTGTGCATTTTTTTTTTTTTTTGGAAGCAAAAGTTTCACATCCAGCAAATCATCCACTATAAAATTTTCAATTTCAAAACAAAACAAAAACAAGCACTTAGGGCTCTCTCCCCCTTTTTTGCACAAAGTCCTTGTGTTTCTGCTTAGTCAAAATTTTAAAGAATGTAAAACAAATAAACCATTTTGGTCAAGCAGCGCTTATTTTTATGTTGTTCTCTTTTCAAATTAATGTGTTGTGACGGCACATGGGGGCTTTTTTTTTTTTTTTGGGTGAGAATAGGAGAGATGGAGCCAAGCAGAACCGTTTCTCAGCAAACCATTCCAGGCATCTCTGGACATTTGGGGTGAGATGGAGTTGCTGTTAAGTTTCACAAGGATGCCTTCAAAGCACAAACAGCAGTTCTGTTCCTCCTTGAGGATTTCACAAGCTGGGGGGGGGGGGGCCTGTAGCATCTGCTTTGCACGGAGAAGGTCCCAGGTAAACCTCCAGCATCTCCGAGTAGGACTGAGAAAAATGTCTCTCTGAAACCCATGGAGAACCAATGCCAGTCCGTGTCAACAGTACTGCGCTCCTTGGACCATTGGCTTGACTTAGTATAAGGCAGTTTCCTATGCTCACAAAATCCCAGGTGGCTGCAAGTTAAGCGGCGAGTTGTTCATCAAGCTAGACATGGCAGAAGGAGATCTGTGACTGAACTGCTCATGGGTTTTTCCAGTGGTTGGAGTCCAATTCAACTGGGGACGCAATGCTAGCAGAGGGTTGCTTAACACTTTACACCTGTGCCACTTTTCTGATACAGAGCCACTATTTCCATCCACGTGCATGCAAGGTTTTCAACTGGGGCATGTCAGTGTTCCTTGGACTTTTTACAGTCTCCTATGATGATAATTTAAACATTTGAAAAATGCCATGTCTTCATTCATTTTTTTCTATTTCATTACCTTCCCCTTTTCAAACATGCATTTCAACATAATTTTACATTCCACAGTGCAACTGTGTCCTTGTTTCTTGGGTCCTACAGTGTATTAATTAATTACATTGTGACTCAGCCTCACTGGGAACATATCTCAGCTGAAATAATAAGGGTCAGGTCAATTAAAGCAGGACACTCTAAGACAGGGGTGCTCAATAGGTGGATCGCGATCTACCGGTAGATTGCAAGGCAAAATGAGTAGATCGCCGAGTGCCGATCCCCCCCTTCAGGTGCCTCTGGGAGGAAACGCCGGGAGTAAGGCCCATTGTACTCAATGGGGCTTACTCCCAGGTAAGTGTGGCTAGGATTGCAGCCTCACAGCCTAATCCTAGGCATGTCTACTCAGGAGTAAGTCCTGTTATACTCAGTGGGGCTCAAGGTACGCCAACATACATTGTACACATAAATGTTATATGTTATGATGGCGCGAACATTGTAAAAAAAACTCTGGTAGATCTCCGGGCCTTGCTGGATTTCAAAGTAGCTCTCGAGCCAAAAACGTGTGAGCACCCCACTCTAAGAGAATCGAAACCGAGATCATTTATCATAAAGTTAGCATCTTGCTTGGACTTTGTTTTTCATTCTGTTAGTGTTACATGCACGGGTCTATTTCATTATTGGCACATAATTAGAACAATCTTTCAGGGCATAATCCAAAAGCCTTTACTTGTGACTTATAAGAAAACTTTCCATTCCCGCGAGCCACAAAAAATCAGGTGGATCAAGGAGAGACTATAGATTGGAAACATAATTGCACCTGAAGCTTACGCAGAACCATTTTCATGTTATTTTCTCCAACCTGCAATGGGCAACCCAATCCTAAGCTGTTCTGGCACACATCCAGTTCAATTTAGGAGCAGGCTGGAGGTCAGATATATGAGTCAGATATGAACTAGGGCAGAGAGCTTGTAATGAAAGACCCTGGTTTATTCTATTGGTCAAGAAGCTTCTTAGATCTTGTCCACGCAAGTTCTAAGGCTGCATCGCTTCTTTTCCCCCAAGGCTTAGCAGTCTGACTCATATATCTGACCTCCAGCCTGCTCCTAAGTTGAACTGGATGTAGCACAGGCTATGTGATCTGGTTGTGCCAGCACAGTTTAGGATTGGGTCCTATAGGTTGGAGAAAATAACATGAAAAACTGGGAAAGGATCTGGGATAAATACTGGAACCAGAAATAACATAGGTACATACAGTAACTGGAATGTAGCCAGGACAGCAGGACTTGAAAGCCTATCCATGCGATATTTTTTTGTATTTGAAATTGCAATTTTGTTACCACAAAAGCCCATTAATTACCTTGCCAATTTTTTTATTTTTTTTATTGCCAAAGGATGATCCAGGAATTAAAAGGCTATTCCCTTCAGGAGGCCAAAAATCTCCTTCCCTCATTTACTATTTAAACTCTAATTTCCTGAGAAGTGAAGGGAAATTGCACAGTGTGAATGATGAGAGAGTTTCGTCTTTGTGCTACAGTCCACAGTGTCCTTTGCTGGCTGTGGCTTTTCACACAAAAACAGTGGTCCCTCACGCTGCTTATGCAGGTCTCCCAAGATTAGTCTGGCCTTCTATGTGGATTTCAGGTCCTGTAATCCCAAACAGCTTCAACACCGGGTGGAATCAAGTCAGCTTTCTTGGAAGCAAAAAGTTTCATATTCTGAATCCTTCGAGCCATTTCGAGTTTGCCCTTCAAAACCTTCCTCAAGAGCATGGTTGTGTGTATTCCACAGCTGACAGATAAAACAGTAGCTCTTATTTTATGCCTCCACCCCCCCCCCCCACTAGCATAGTTACAGAGGACATCATGATAAGTAATGCAGGTGCCACAATGGACCTGCATTGTGTAAGAGGCCCCGCCCACTTGCCATCAGAGCCATTCCAATCATCGAAATGCAACATAAATGGTGTCTCCTGTGTGTTGCATTTTGCTGCCTGGAATGGCTCCGATGGTGAACGGAGGGCACTTACACAGCGCGTCGTGTCACCTGCAGTATTTACCGCACCACCCCCTGTAGCTATGCTACTGCCACCCTCATACATTCAAATCAAATTGGTCCCAAGACTGCAGTTAAGGTGGGATACAAAAACAGTTCTTGCAAATCCAAACCCAACATGTATGTATTTATTTAGAAGATTTATACCTCGCTTTTCCATTAGAATTTTCAGAGGGAGGGTCATAAGAACATAAGAACCGCCCCACTGGATCAGGCCATAGGCCCACCTAGTCCAGCTTCCTGTATCTCACAGCAGCCCACCAAATGCCCCAGGGAGCACACCAGCTAACAAGAGACCTGCAAGGCTTCCTGGGAATTGTAGTTAAGAACATAAGAACAGTCCCACTGGATCAGGCCATAGGCCCATCTAGTCCTGCTTCCTGTATCTCACAGCAGCCCACCAAATGCCCCAGGGAGCACACCAGATAACAAGAGACCTCATCCTGGTGCCCTCCCTTGCATCTGGCATTCTGACATAACCCACCTCCAAAATCAGGAGGTTGCGCACGTACATCATGGCTTGTACCCCGTAACGCTTCTTTTTGTTCTAACAAAATACAAACATTAACAGGTCAACAAAGCACAAATACAGAGAAACAGAAGGACTGATTTTAAAAAAAACAGCAGCAGTCGCTCATCGTAGTGAGCGCTATGCCTAACATGTCTGCTTAAACAAACAATTGTAACTGTTTGCCCCACACGCAAGGGGCAAGCAGCTGGGTCTGTCATTCTGCCGCAGACCTTACAGGCCACTTCAGAAAATGCTTGTTCAGTAGCAGCCCAGATAGTGGGACAGTCTGAAGATTCCCAGGCCAAACTAGATGTGACACACCAGGATCAGAACTCCTGACGTCTTTTTCTTCTTCCAAAAAGTCTGGGGCTATGGTGTGTGTGTGTGGGGGGGGGGGATGGGCACCCATTTCCTAACTTATGTTTAAAAAAAAAAGCATCAAGTAAAGGTATAGACACAAAAAGTGCCTGAAATTTTTCAGCTCTTCAGTGAAATCAATAGAATAGCTAGAGGGTGGCATTATGGTATGTATTTTAGGCGCTACAAGGAAAGCGCCCTACAGGTAGGCCACAGCTGCGATACAAGGACATCTGCAAGAGGGATCTGAAGGTCTTAGGAGTGGACCTCAACAAGTGTGAAACCCTGGCCTCTGAGCGGCCCGCTTGGAGGCAGGCTGTGCAGCATGGCCTTTCCCAGTTTGAAGAGACACTTGGCCAACAGTCTGAGGCTAAGAGGCAAAGAAGGAAGGCCCATAGCCAGGGAGACAGACCAGGGCCAGACTGCACTTGCTCCCAGTGTGGAAGGAATTGTCACTCCCAAATCGGCCTTTTCAGCCACACTAGACGCTGTTCCAGAACCACCTTTCAGAGTGCGATATCAGAGTCTTCCGAGACTGAAGGTTGCCAACAGCCAACAACACGCCATGAAAGCGGCCCCTCCCACTCACCGTCAGAGCCATTCCTGGCAGCAAAGGCAATGTGCAAGAGATGTTGTTTGGTTCAGCAAGTGCCTGCCTGTTGCTGTCGTCAGTGGCATAGCTAAAGGGGCTGCAAAGCACTAAGTTTTGCAGGGAGCTTCACCGCAGCATACAAGAGGCCTCTCCCCTTCCGAGCCATTCCAGGATGTGAGCGCAAAATGGAGGCAAATGCACCTGCAAGTGCAAATGCCTCCGTTTTGCACCCACTGCCCGGAATGGCTCCGAAAGGGCCACTTGCACACCACAGTGAGTCTCCCTGCAAAACTATGCCACTGGCCGCCACTGCCCTGAATGGCTGCTATGGTGGGTGGGAGGGGTCGTGTACACAGTGCGTTGCAGTTCCTGCAGTACTTACCATTTTGTCCCCCCTCTAGCTACATGACTGAGTGAAATAGCAGCTAACAGCAGCTTGGGGGGGGGGAGAGAATTTGGATGAGAGCTATGGCACAAGGGCAGAAGGCTAGACCACGTACCACTAGCACCGCAGACTTGCTCCAGACTGAAGCTCCTTTGGGAGAGAGAATAGAACATCAGAAGTTCTAGTCATGGAAGTCACAAATCTCACTCAGTTTGGCTCCTAAGGTATGATCTTAAAATTCCAGAAGGCATAAATGCTCTCTCAGGTCACCTGGTAGCCAGCCAGGGACTTAAAAGGCTATAAAGGTAACTGCAAGACCGCATTTTTGTCAGGCGCTTTTCAAATTAGTAAATATATATGTGCTTTGTTTGCCTGCTACACGTGGAGTAAGACACTCGTGGGAGACACCGAACTCTTCATGAGCGTAGCTGCCTCTCTTTAAACAGTGATTTCCTTTTTTTTAATATTTGAATCAGCTGGGCTGAAATTGTCGCGGATGGATTGATTGTGAACTGATTTATGAGCCTTATTGCACCATTTAATTTTATGCATATCACTGCCTTTACAATTACCTCCACAATGATTTCAAAGGAGTGTCTCCCCACCCTCCCCCGCTTATGGGAGGGCATTCGTAAGTGGTGCTTGCATATTCATCCATTTCAATCTGAGATTTTTAAAGACTCAGGGGAATGGAGCTGAACTGCTGGAAATTAATTCTTTTCCAGCAAGTTTTTTTTTGGGGGGGGGGAGAAGGAGGAAGGAGAGGGTTGGGTTGCTGGGCAGAGGTTTTTATGAGTTAAACTGTTCTTGTACGCAGAAGAACGGAAAGCTGAAGACATCTTTCTTAACATACATTTCGAGATTTTTTGCTCTGTCACTTTTGTTTGAAGACAAATTCCATTTCTTTTATATTTTGAAAGCTTTTCCCCACTGGCCATGTATATAAGAATGTGTAATGCACTAATATGAAAATAGACAACGGACCTGGTTAATAGCAGATTTCCTGGGGACTAGTTTTGGTCACACCTTCTCCATTTTGTTCAGTATTGCAGAGGTAGAGGCCGGAATGGAATCCCGCTGCATAAATTGATCTTGAATAAAGTTATTAAGAGCCCAATCCTGTCTCCCATCATGCAATAGCATGCACGCCTAAAAGGCATACACTACATGCTATGGTGGGGGTGTGGGTGCCTGAAGGCAAATGGAGGTAAGTAAAAACATTTTTACTCACCTCCCTGTAAACTCTGAAGCTGCCTATGAGTCTCCTTGGACATATGCCACCCATTTTGGTGGAGAAAAGGGAGGTCCACACTCCACATTTTGGTGGAGAAAAGGCAGGGATGTCCACACGCTCATCAGCTTTCATCATACTGTTGGCCTCGACCAGCAATTTTCAGCCTTTTTCATCCCATGGCACACTGACAAGGCATTAAAATTGTCAAGGCACACCACCAGTTTTATTGACAATTGACAAGGTACACTACACTGCCATTCACAGCACACCAATGTACCTCAGCACAGTGGTTGAAAATCACTGGCCTAGACCTAGATCTCACTGAAGTGATAAATTTGTGGCTAGTTGTATGACTTCAGGCTACAGGAAACCAAATATTCCTCTATACAAACAAACAATCAAACTGACAATATCTCTCCCAAATGGCACAACTGAAGGAGGCATTTATTTATTTGTGGCATTTTTATCCCACCATTCCCTAATAGGCACTCATAAGATGTTCTGTCTCACAAGAAGGCCACTTCCTTTGTTCATCTATCAACATATCATAGATGGTCTGGAAAGTATGAATTTAGAGTACAATCCTAAGCGCTTTTTGGGCCAGCGCAAGTCCATAAGTCTTTGAGTTGGCCATAAGTCACGTCTGCACAACTCAGGAATCAGGGAGGCTTGTGCAAGGATGTGCGCTGGTGACCCTGCACCGGAGCAAGCTCCAAGACAGGTGAGTTTGCTCTGGCAATGGGCCACTGGTATGGAGGTCTGGGGATTGCAAGGGGAGGGTGGAACTGGGGTGTTCTGGGGCAGGGAGAAGGAGGTCAGGCAGAGGGCAGGCCTGTGGGAAGGCTGGGTTGAGGGGGGGGGACTGAGCCCAGATTCAGCATTTAGGCCAGATCCTAACTTCCCTCTCTAGAGGTCTGGTCTAGCGCCTGGCTGCTCAGACCTGTGCCACCTTTTTAGGTGGTGCAGATCCAAGTAGCCCCATTCAGAATGCTGTCACATTACCCAGGGTAAGGGGAACTGATTCTTCTTGCCCCGGGTTGCACCACAGTCAGCCCCAACCCTGCACTGGATACAGTGCAAACCAGCTGGCCTGCCTATTCCGGCACGGGTTAGGATTGGGTTGTTAGTTGCATTCATTTGTCAGAGGAAGGAGTGATTTCTACACGTTCTCACAAATTTGACAAGGCCTGTTCACTTCAGCTCCGGCTCTCTTTACAGTCTTAACATGTTGTCCCTGTTGACAGTCTCTCATGTTTGACAGGAGCAAAATGACACCAGTCATTTAAGAACTCCTCTCCTGCAGTATGCAAGAATGAAAGAGACACCTCTATTTGTCAGCAGTGAAAGATCTAAAAAGGAAGATGTCAAGGATCAAGGCAACCAGGAAGCCCCAGTTTTTGACCTGGAATTCTAGAGATGCAGGGCCTGTCTGTGATTACTTACTGGTGAGAGAAAGGCACCCAGCACATGCTTAGAGGCACCCTTTTCTTGGTGTTCTGCTCAGTGTTTGTTTGGAGTGAGCACAGCACTTCTAAAAAGTGTCTAGCAGCCCAACTCTGTTCAGCTGCTGTGCTGGCAGAGCACATATCCCATTGCATGCTCTGTTACAGAAGCGCTGTGAAGCACCTTGTGACCACACAAAGAGCTGATGTGCCAGTGGGAAGGCCAAAGCCTCCCTGTGGATGCCAGCAGTTGCCTGGAGGTCCACTGGCCCAGGTAATTTCAAGCACAGAGGCAGGGAGGGGGTTGGACGGGATGAGGGAGGGCAGAAAGGAGCAGTGATGAGGGCAGGTGGTGGGCGGAATGGTCCTGGTAGGGGGGCAGGATCAGCCACACCAGGGTGTGCAGTATCCAAACCCTCTTACCAGTCCTTAGCGAACTTGCACCAGCAATATAATTGACTCAGGTCTGAGTTGACCCGTTGCAATTGCTGGTCTTACCCAGGGTCAAGGAGACAGATGTCCTCTTACCTCAAGGAGACCGCCATCAGCCAAAATTCCCCTGTGGAATGCAGTGTAGCCCATGTCATACCACTGTATCATCCTTTCCAGCACCGGTTCCCATACCTTGAGGAGGCCTCTGTGACTGCCTCCCCACCACAGGATGCAGTGCACACCCCATTGACCTGGCTGCACCAGGACTGGAGAATTGGATAGGATTGAGGCCTTACATAAGAACAGCCCCACTGGATCAGGCCACAGGCCCATCTAATCCAGCTTCCTGTATCTCACAGCGGCCCACCAAATGCCCCAGGGAGCACACCAGATAACAAGAAGACCTGCAAGGCTTCCTGGGAATTGTAGTTAAGAACATAAGAACAGCCCCACTGGATCAGGCCACAGGCCCATCTAGTCCAGCTTCCTGTATCTCACAGCGGCCCACCAAATGCCCCAGGGCGCATACCAGATAACAAGAGACCTCATCCTGGCGCCCTCCCTTGCATCTGGCATTCTGACATAGCCCATTTCTAAAATCAGGAGGTTGCGCATACACATCATGGCTTGTACCCCGTAATGGATTTTTCCTCCAGAAACTTGTCCAATCCCTTTTTAAAGGTGTCCAGGCCAGATGCCATCACCACATCCTGTGGCAAGGAGTTCTGCAGACCAACCACACGCTGTGTAAAGAAATATTTTCTCTTGTCTGTTCTAACTCTCCCAACACTCAATTTTAGTGGATGTCCCCTGGTTCTGGTGTTATGTGATTGGGTTGGGATTGGGTTGTACGTCTAAGTTCAGTTTAAATTGCGGTCTGTGTGTCAGATTTGAGCCGTATAAATTCTTAGGCCAGTACTCACAACACCTTTGCCTTTACTAGAGGGGTAGTTTGTCCTCTCCAGATTCAGCCCTGTTCAAGGGGTCATCTGAACCACCCAGCACTACCAAAAGTTCTATACACCACTACAGCCCTCCCAAAATGCATTGAGTAGGATTACGCAAGACTGTTCAAACCCTTTACTTCTATAATCATTTGGCACAGGCAATGTCATTAAGATTGGTACCCCATCTGCTATTTTAAAAAAATTCCAAAGATGCAACCAAGGTGTTAAAAGTCACATCTAGTTTGTCCCTCAGCCGTGAAGCTCACCGGATTATCTTTGGTCTGTCCCTGTTTCTTAGCCTAGCTTACCACACAGGGTTGTTGTGAGGATAATATGAGGAATAACCCATATATGCTGACTTGAGCTCCTTGGGGGATAGGCAAGATACCAATGGGTTAGACTGTGTGAATAATTAAACCTTAACGATGCTGTACTGCATACTTATTTCATTGGAGAGAAACATACTAAGGTGTCAAATGGCAGCTTGGGGCAGAGGGAGGTCTTCCACTCGAGATGATTTCTCTGCGCCATTTCTGCTTTGGGACCTTTCTGAGGTGTTAGAAGGAATCACTTTGACTGTAATGAGAGGGAAGATCAATGCACGTTTTCCTCATCTTTCTCGTTCTTCGTAGATTGACTGGATTTGATCACACCTGCTTGATCTAAAAACTCCATGACTGACAACATGTGAGTCGAACTCAGGCCTTACCTGTTTCTGATTGAGTTATTGATCTGACTTCAGAGAGCATGACCTGGATTTATTCTTCTGCACTGTTCTGGTCTCCTGGTCAAAGAAAGAGATAGTTAATCAGAGAAGAGTTCTTCTTGTCTGTTTTAAGAAACGAGCCTGGCTCGGGCTCCCAGCTCCATGGCAGTATGAAAAAATATTCCAAGGGCTTGGAGCATTTTTGCTGTATGTTAACTGAGCTGAATGTTCAAATGTGAATATTTTCAGTGCAAAGGGAGTTCTTTAGAAGGGCCAAAAAAGGTTCTCAGAGTATTCACAGGCTGTTTGGTGCCAAATCAACATTGCCATTTTTTTTGTCTTTGAAAACTTGGTGATCTTCTTGGGAAGTGATACTGGTCAGTGGGATGATGTCAGGATGTCATGCAGCCAATTGGTTTTGACTCCATGATGCTGTCGTCGTCAGTTCAGAGTGAGGACAATCCTTCCTGCCTTCACTCTGAATGGGTGAACGCTTTGTCTCCTGTTCACAGCATCACCCCCCCCCCCCCATCATGACAAGAAGGTTACTTTTGGAAGTGGATGAAAGCTTTGGCAAAAGCTGCCTCCTCTTTCAGCACAACTTAAAGTACCATTTTACCTTATGTAATGTTGTATCCTTTGAGGCTAAGTTGAGAAATACACAAAATCTAGTGTTTTGTGTATTCCTCAAAGTGTATTTGTATCTGTACTGCAGCGAGTCATGGACTCTCCGCTCACAACAGGAGAGGAAACCGAACGATTTCCACATGCGCTGCCTCCGACGCATTCTCGGCATCACCTGGCAGGACAAAGTTCCTAACAACACAGTCCTGGAACGTGCTGGAATCCCTAGCATGTATGCACTGCTGAAACAGAGATGCCTGCGTTGGCTCGGTCATGTCGAGAGAATGGATGATGGCCGGATCCCAAAGGATCTCCTCTATGGTGAACTCGTGCAAGGAAAGCGCCCTACAGGTAGACCACAGCTGCGATACAAGGACATCTGCAAGAGGGATCTGAAGGCCTTAGGAATGGACCTCAACAAGTGGGAAACCCTGGCCTCTGAGCGGCCTGCTTGGAGGCAGGCTGTGCAGCATGGCCTTTCCCAGTTTGAAGAGACACTTTGCCAACAGTCTGAGGCAAAGAGGCAAAGAAGGAAGGCCCATAGCCAGGGAGACAGACCAGGGACGGACTGCACTTGCTCCCGGTGTGGAAGGGATTGTCACTCCCGTATTGGCCTTTTCAGCCACACTAGTGCCAGAACCACCTTTCAGAGTGCGATACCATAGTCTTTCGAGACTGAAGGTTGCCATTCTATTTGTATCCCACAATAAATTAATACTGCAGACTAATTCTAACCTGCTTGGAGCAGGCAGGCTGGAAGGCCTGCCCTGCATCGAGGGTAGGCTTTGAGGCCAAAAGTGATGCAGCCTGGAGCAAGGGGAATTGCTTCCCCTTAACTCTTGTCGAGCTGCACCAGCTCCAATGGTGCTACGTGAATCGCACCACCTAAAGTGGTGGTGAAGATCCAAGCAGCCCAGGGCTGCTCCGGGATGCCCAGGAATGGGGATAGAATCCGGCATAAGTGTTTGATCCTGACCCTGCCTCCACCATCCTGCCATCCACCCCAAAACACCATGCCATTTCATGCAGAATGCAATGAAACAAACCACTTTGGAATATCTCTATTCTATCAAAAGTTATAGCCAAAAAACTAGCAGGGGCGCAGCAATGGTGCATCGTCACATCCACCTCCTGTGGCATTTCCCTGCCCACTGTGTGGGAGGAGGTTCAACATGGAGGTGATGCACTGGTCAATCGTACCAGGTGGTGCAAACCCTAGTGACGACAGTCGCTTATTTAATAAATTTCTACCCAGCTTTATCTCAGCGTTCAAAGCAGCTTACAAAGTTTTATCACAATAAAAACCATAAACAAAAATCTACTCAAAATAAGGTAGCATTTAAAAATGTGATATTAAAAAATCAAAAGCAAAAATCGTAAACTAGCAGCAATCAATCACAAAGGGGGCAGACCCATAAAATCTAACCAGCATAAAACCCCACAATACCCAATATTTAAATGACCTGAATTCAGGAAGCTGATCTAAATGACAACGTTTTTAGGCCCTGCTGGAAAGCCTTTAAGGAGGGAGCAGTTCATAAGCCGGGAGGGAGGGAATTCCATAAAGTTGAAGGGCCACTACTGAGAAGGCCCTTTTCCTTGCAGCCACGCCTCCTACCTCCATAGGCAATGGCATCTTTAAAAGGGCCCTATCCAATGACTGGAGAGGATGAACCAGGTTGTACAGAAGTAGCCATTTCAACTTTTCTGGCTCCAGGCACTTTGGCTCATCTACTGAAGAATCCCTGACTATTTGCATGGAATCCTGTGCAATACAGGTCTTCTAGATTGTTCAGTTGGGCCAGGCCCGATGCCCCACATGAACTGAGAATGGATCATAGAAAACATTCAGCACTCCGTCACATCTGCACATTTCAGGGAAAGACTCACTCACAGTGTGTGTGGCGGGGGGGGGGGAACCTGCCTTTTGGGATGCTTGCCTACCACAGTTCATGTGAACATAAGAAGAGCCCTGCCGGATGAGGCCAAAGTCCCATCTAGTCCAGCTTCCTGTATCCCACAGTGGCCCACCAAATGCTTCAGGGAGCACACAAGACAACAAGATACAACCTATGTCCTGGTGCCTGCATCTGAGACAGCCTACCTCTAAAACCAGGAACTTTCACATACCTACCATGACTTGTAACCCATGACGGACTTTACCTCCAGAAATTTGTCCAATGCCCTCTTAAAGGCAACTTTAAGACATGGAGTACCATGGTAGGTCTTTGCATTGAGGAACCCTGGAGCTCTCCAGAACCTAGTTGGAAAACCGCCAGTGGCTAATAAAAGACACATTAAAAGAGAATGCGTTATTGAGAGAGTGGAGTGTGAGTCTGAAAAAAGACACCTGGGTAAGAGGCCGAGAAGTTAACAAGCTAATCGGGGCCTTTGAGCTGTCAGCGGCAACGGCGAGAGAACAGTTGTAGAGTTCTAAGCCAGGGCGGCTGTTCTCAGACACAGCGGACCAAGCGTGTTCCTCACAGTTACGACGTGTCAAGATGTTTCTTGTTTCCGCGCAATCCCTCTTGTTCATTAGTTTTAATATTGATGGAAAGCAACTTTAAATCACTCTTTAGAGGAATCTGCCGTGAGGCTTGCCAGCTGTGTGGCAGATGAAGGCGTTGTAAAGACATGTTGGATGGGCAAAAAAAATATACCACAGAGAGAGATTTAAAGTCACTGGAAAGATAATTACTTTGCACTCACAGATTAGCCACAGGAAAGTAAGGCATTATCCGCCGCCTTCGTTAGAAGGACGGTGCTATATGTGCGCACTGATTTATGTGAACCAAGGTGCCATATTGCATTGTTACAGTTTCAGAAAAAATAAAACCCTGTGGACGTCCAGAAAATGCTAAGCCCATGTTGGAAAAAAAAGAAATGAGCAAGAAAAATCCAGAGTCAGACTACACATTACACTCACCAGGTGACAGGAGCCTGGCTCTGCCTGCTAAGAATTCCCCCCCCTCTATTACCCACCAGCAGAGGAAGCTGGATAGGATCACAGTCACATCTGGAATCAAGAGATTCTGGCCACCTCTTTTCATCCATTGTATCTCTTTCCTTAGCAGCTAATATGGCCCAAGTTTTGGGAGGGGGAGAAGCTGGGAACATTAGTCACAAAAAAGGGCAGAAAAATAAAGGTAAACAACAGATGGAGAAAGGCAGCCATCCATCCAGATTTGTCTGCCGCTGGGTGAGAGAAGAATCAGAATTCTTAGGGCATAGCCAGTCAGTGAGTAGAACCGGGTGCCGGGCACTTAGAGTTTATTTTTCCATTGAGGCTCATACAGCATGTTGAAATAAGACATCTTTGGGGTATTCACCCTCAAGGTGAGGTCTGATACTGTTTGTGGCTGCACAGTGTTTTCTCAACCTTTTCTGCATGCTTACACTCTGATGCAGGTCTGCAGGACTTGTGTTCCGGCAAGTCAGACTCAGCCTGGGGGGTGGGTGGGTGTCAAGAAGCATCCTGCTGTTTTGGGAGGCCACAAAAATGGGGTGCGTGTGTGGAGATTGCACCTGACAAGCTGAACACACGGTCCATTGGATTGTATTTGATTTGGTGGGTGTGTAGGTCTGGTCTAAGAATAGTGGTGGCATGTTCCAAATGAAATCTGTGCTACCATCTAGATTAGAACCCCAGATTCATGAAAGACCTAAAGAACTAAAGGTTAGTTTACACACTCAGCGGAATTCCAGGTGAAGCTGTTCTTGGACTGTACCACTTCATGCTACGCATGGAAGGGGGGAAATACAAGTCTGAATCATGGAAGAAAGGTGTGTTCCCTCCAGAGAAAAATCAGCATCCCAACGGAAAAGGTTTTCCCCATAATATGACATTTTTTTCTCCATGCAGGACGTGGTTTCTTTTCATGCATTACAATGCAAACATGTAACACCCCTCCCTCCAACACACACACGTACACCTGATTTTCTGGTTATATAAACTGGCCTGTACATCCTTGCCCACTTAGATCGGGCATACGGAATTGGTGGGTGTGGATCCTTGGAAGACAGCATACATTTAAAAGCAAGGTAGATTTAAAATGTCAGAGGAACACTGGTATGTGGACATGGTTACTGCTATCAATGGCAGCATATTTTCACGTGACATTATTATTATTATTATTATTATTATTATTATTATTATTATTATTAAATCTCCTGCCTTCAGATAGCAAATGTGCTTCTTTACTGCTCAAGGGGGTTTTATTTGTACTGCTGCAGCTAAAACTCATTTGAACCCTGCTTAACTGGTTGGTAGACTGGGCTGAAATGTCAGTTGACCAGAGCAAAAGATAACATAGCTTTTGTGCCCTAAACAGGAAAGCTGAGTAGGTGCAGCTTCTAGTAGAAAAAAAAATTGTTTGGAGAGCCAAATCAAGTCCCAGTGGGAAGAGGCCAAGTTCTGGAAAGATTGACAGCAAAACTCAAATGCCTGCCCTTGAGATTGCAAATTTCTATAAAGAAAGAAGCAAGCAAAATGCACCACCGTGTATCTTAAATGCATTTGTTGTGGCTACTGTTTTATACATTGTAATAACTAGAGAGATGTGAGTGCTCCATAGTAGTATCACATCTGGTTTGAACCTCTGTGCGTGTATGTGTATATATGATTGCTTCCCAAAACAGCATCAGCGTTCAAATTGTCTTCAACAGAACACTCAGAGGTAAAGGACTCATGACCTCCTTTGCATCTGATCATCCTATAAAACTGTGTCCAGATTTCACAGCTCAGAGGAGGTTATTTGGATTCTGAGGTTTACCTGAAATCTTTCTCTAATCTCTGTGTTGTTTGTAATCATGGCAATATAATGAAATTCCTTCTTAGTTTTTTCTTTCTTTCTTTCTTTCTTTTTTGTCCTTATCCTTCCATTTAAGTGAAAATTTCTTCAGAAGGGATTTCATTATGCCCACCAATTAGAGCCTAAAACAACTGCAAACCACAAACAGAATACCCTGATGAGTTCATCATGGCTGGCTTCAGATGGGAATTATGGCCAGGTGAAGTCTCTTTTTTTAACAGAGCCCTATTATTTATCACCTTCTGTCTCTCTCTTTGTCTGGCTCTGGGTTCATGGATGGCCTTTTTTTTGCAAAGTTATAATTTGGATGCGAAACAATTATCCTAAAACAGTTAGCAAGAGTGGAGAGGACGCACAAATTTATCTTCCTCCTCCGTCTTTCGGTGAAGAACATCTATCTTCCGTGACCTCTTGATTACTGAAGCCTTCAAAATATATTCTTTGGTCTGTGACATTGTGCTTGGTGCCAGGCTGAGCATTAAATATCACCCCCTGTGATTAATTGAAAGTTAATTAAATCCATCACTGAAACAATGGGAAGGCAATGAGCTATGTAATCATTGAAATAGTAAATGAAATGATATAAGGACCTTCCATCTTGCTTATTGACAGTGATGGAGGAGTGGCAAGTCCCAGCCGTTCGGTTGGGTTTTCTGCCTGACCACCCCAACGTGCTCAGGGAGACACACACTTTGCAATAAGCTGAGCACTGAAGCAAGGCTAAGAGCTTGTCTACACTTCAGCCCACAATTCCAAATGGAACCATATTATTTTCACATCTGCTGCTTCATTAAGAGATATCTGCACTGGTTAAATCTTGTGCAGGTTGTCCCCCAAGTGAAGGGACTGTCTTGTCCACCCTTAACTCTGTTATGTGTTCCAATGAGCACCGTGCTTCAAAGGTTGCTTTAGCATAGAAGTTACTACTTCATAACTGAAAAATTTACTACAATTCACTGGCAATCCTGGCCCCTGTGCCACCCAGAGCCCCCCAGGATGCCATCCTGTACCACCCAGGAGGCCCCCCCAATGAATATGCTACCCCATCTCCACAGCAGCCTTCCAAAGGCTGAAGGAGGCTATGTGAGGAGGTCTTTTGAGGTTTTCAAGAGGCCTGAAACCCCACTTCCAGTTTCAAACGAAAACCAGAAGGTTAAAAAGGCCCTCTGAAGGCTTTATAAGACTTTCAGAGGGCCAAAGGATGCCACATGATGCCTCTCTGGCCCTCTAAAGGTCTTCTAAGACCCCCAAAGGGCTTTAAACCTCACTTCTGGTTTTCAGAGGCAAACCAAAAGTGATGTTTTAGGCCCTGGTCTTCAAAAGGCCTTCTAAAATGTCACTTCTAGTTTGTGTCTGAAAACTGGAAGTGGGGTTTAAAGCCCCCCCCCCATAGGCCTTAGGAGGGATCCGTATGAGGGCCGAGGAAGGGGCAGGGGGCGAAGGAAGGAGGCACCAGCCCTGCAGGCATGGTGCCTAGGTCATTTTCCCCCCTTGACCTCCTCTAACAACGCCACTGCTGTAGTTACAACTGGATCCTGTTACCATGAGTACTCAGGGGATCCAAGTATGAGCATACACCTTGTACCCAAAATACGCACAGGCCAATGTTTTGACCATTGGCCATATTGCACAGGCCTCACAAATTGGTATTATGAAAAAGGGAAGTGGAAGGAGAAGACATGGAGGGGGGATAAATAGTACAATGGTGGAGGGAAAGAGCAACAAAACTCAGCCACCAATATGATATACCACTGGCTAATTGGAACCTCTCAAAGCATCTATGAAGAAGGAACCTTGAGAAGATGCTAAGATAGGAGACACTGCATGCATGTAAAGTGCGGCCTTTTCTGCTCTACAGGGTGTAGAGCAAGAGGGGAGAGATAGAAATCTAAGGGTGGAGTAGAGTGCAGAGCAGTGGCATTGGGGGGGACAAGAGGGGCAAATGCCCCAGGGCACCACACCTCCAGGGGGAGAGCCACCTTCCTTGCCTCCCCTGCCACCACACCCTGCCCCCCCCCATTGTGACCCTTCAGAGAGCAACCTCCCTGGCCTTCCGAAAGCCTTCTAAGGCCTGTGAAAGGCCTTTAAACCCCAACCAAAAACCAGAAATGGGGTTTAAAGGCCCTTCAGAGGCCTCCAAAAGTCCAAAAATTGCTACTTCCACTTCTTGGCCAAAAACCAGAAGTGGCTATTCTTGGCCTTCCAGAGGCCAAGAAGGCCTTCGGGAAGCTGGGGAAGATGCATGTGGGCTCCCCAGCTCTCCAAAGGCCCCAGGACAGCAGTGGGGGGCACAGGGGTCATATTCGCCAGTGGTCTGGAACCTTGTCTTCTGAATAGGTTCTGAGAAACTGGATGGAACCAAGTTCCCCTAGAGACTTGGCAACCAAGCCTAAATTCCAGGGGCTAATTCCAAAGGGGCACCTGGACTCTAGTCTAAGCAGGCAGTCAGGGAAGGAGACAGAAGGAAATCAGATTTGCCCAGAGGGTCCCAAATACCGGATGTATGTACACAGACATCTGACTGCCAGGAATTCCAGGGTCTGTGTGCAAAGTTTGGGGGTTAGAATCGCCAGCTATACTTGCTTACTCAAAAGAAAACAAGATTTCCTGGCTTGAATAGCTGAGGGTCAGTCCAGGATAGCCTTGAGGCTCTCTTCCCAGGAGGGAACAAAAGAGTTAGATGGGGGCAGAGATGGGTCTCCAGAGCTTAACAAGAGTACTGTTTCTAGGTGTAGCTCCAAACCTTGAGTGAGAACAGGGCTGTTGGCCAATCTCAAATGCTGAAACAAATGAACTATTGCTCTCTGGTGGGGTCGCCTTGATTGGGTGAAGGCTCATTCTCAGGTGTGGGCACAAGAAACCCATTACTTTGCCCTGCTAGCCCCCCGCCCCAAATAAAATGAATGGGGCTTTAAATGGAAAATATGGTACTTATACCATTCATGTTGTTAATGACCTCTTTGCGCTCATCTTGCATTTAATTAAAAATGATCAGAATGAGCCCAATTTGGTTCATTTTTCATTCATTCCCAAATGAATGTACATTACTTGTGGCAGTACTACCTGGGCCTCTCCATTGCTAAACCGTAACAGGTCAAGGCAAATCAGTCAATACATTCATGAGGTCTCTTCCCTCCTCCTACCCCCCACACAGAGTATCTTGCACCCTGTAGATATGATGTACAAAACAAAAGCAACAACTCTTTCTCTAAATATTCCTCAAACATCCAGCATTCTTTGGTGGCACTGTGGCAGTGCCACTGACCATAGGCCACTGACCCCCCACCTACAGGGCAGCTGGAAGTTCTGATGGAGTCTTTGTTAAGCTCCATCAGAACTTGGGAACATTTACCCATGTTCAAAGCACTGCAATGCTTTGCAGTGCTGCAACAGAAATTGGGAACATTTACCCATGTTCAAAGCACTGCAATGTGATTTGTGCAAACAGGGTTTCCAGCAGTGCCATCCATTTATTCCCTGATGTTTTCCATAAAGATTGTGCAAGTCAACTGCTGGTTAAGTCAACCAACTCAGCACAGATTGACAGTTAACTAAGGCTGGGTTTACACACACCGTGGAATGAGGTGGTAGAAAGCTGAGGTAGTGGAATAGACACCATTTCAGACTACAGGAGGAAGTCATATTTCTGATTGCAGCCTACATGAGATTGGACTCGACATAATAATAGTCCCTATGAGTAGAAAAGTAGCACTGCAGGGAGATAGCTAGGCTGAAACCTTTTCAGCTTGATGTGCTGGTTTTCTGCTTGCAGGGAGTTTTTTTTCTTTCTTTCACAAAAGTTCATTTCAGAATGGAATCTCCTACTTGGATTCTGAACTGGAGCAGTCTATTCTACCTCCTTGGTTTTCAAACATTGCATCCTACTACTTCAGGTGCAGGTCAGGCCAAAGAGCCCGGTTTCACGACAGACATGCTTAACGTGCAGTGAAGCATGGGAGGAGAGCGAGATGGACTTGTGCAGCCCTCAAAGCCACTGCACGGAGAAATCCATATATGGATATCCCCTGTCCTCACAAGTGATAGAAGAATAACATGCAAGAGTGGCCTGAGTGGATCTGCTCTTCAGATTCAGCGTTGATTCAGTGGTCTGAATTGGGATGGATCTGCCATTCATACTAGTCAGTACACCCCCTTAAAAAAATATAATTTTTTTTTAAAAAAACCTCATGTATGCTTCGTCCTCCTCCTCAACAGCCTGACTACTTAAGGAAGTAGCCAGGTAGACAAGGAGAGGGAGGCGAGGAATAGCATAGCAAGCCAGAGCCCCTTCTCCTTCCTCTTACTTTCAGCTCCAGCACTACCTTACTCTGCTCGGTGCTGTCCGAAACAAGCAGTACCAGGCAGAGCAAGTAGGAGGAAGCGACATCAAAGTTGAAGGAGGAGGCATGGAGGAATATTAAATTATGGATGAGATTGGCCTTTGGCCTGGTCCAGCTGGACTCTTTTATCAAGGCATTGATTAGCAGTGATGCTTTGTGTTCTGGGAATGGGCATGAAATAGCAATATAACTTTTTTCTATTAAACACTCAAAGAAACACAATACAAATGAAAAATTGTAACTAAATTCTTACTGCTCCATATCACTTAGTAGGGCTATTGGGGGCCAGATAAAGCTACTTTGGGGGCTACGTTCAGCCTGTGGGGGATGAGCTGACCATCCCTGGTCTACACTATTTCTCTAACCCAGCAATTTCATCTCCTGGCACAATGACGAGGCACTAAAATTGTCAAGGCACACCATTGGTTTTTTCACCATTGACAAGGCACACCCATTGACAGCAGAGGCTCACATCCCCCAGTTGGCCCTGCTAACAGATGACCCTCCCCCAAACTCTTGCGGCACATCTGCAGACCATCTGCAGCAGTTTGCCATGGCACAGTGGTTGACAATGGCTGTTCTAACCTCCGACTTTACCCTCACTGTAATCAATGAGTTTGGACATTGATGGAGAAGGTTGCCAGCTCCAAGGATCCACTGGCCCTCCATTTGCCCTCTCCTTCTACCTTAACTTGAAGGTAACCCCTTCCCACTTGCCTTCTCTCCTCCCCATTTTCTTCCCTCCTCCCTTTCTTCCCTTCAGAATGCTGCTCCAGTTTGCAACAGAACATCTTTTCCAAATGGTTCTGTGAATCAGTGATTAGATAGGTTGGTAACCGGAATAGCTTAACTCAGACTTTCAACTGATTTGCATAGGAGAGTACTGTAAAATGCAGGGTCCTGTGTTCCCCCCATCAAATATAGTAATATGCCACCCCACCTTCTCAGTAAACCAGTGCAAAGCTGTGAAGTAGATCCAGCAAATTCTGTAGGTTCAACGGCCTTCCACTCAGTGGCGTAGCTAGAGGGGGTGCAAAGCACAAAGTTTTGCAGGCACCTGAACAAATTCTGCCTCTGTTTTGCTCCCTCCACCTGGAATGGCTCTGAAGGGGAGGGGCTGCTTGCATGGCGCATTCAGGCACCTACAAAACTTAGTGCTTTGCACCCCCTCTAGCTACACCACTGTTTGCACTCACTTCATCATCTTGCCCACTGCATCTTCCGGCTGCCCCTTCTCAGACAACGCACAGCAGGAGATTCAATTAAGGAAAGTGGCTGCCATCAGTCAACTCCCTTCAAAGCATAAATAAAGCCGTTCTCCGGAGTCCTGCTGCGTAGTTATGACAGGAGGAAGCAGAGCCTTCAGACATCTATTTAAGACAACAACCAGTAACAGAGTCGGGGTGGGTTGGGCATGCTAATGAAATTAGAGAGGAGGCAAAGCACAGGAGTTTCAAACCAGCACAGAACAGGTGATACAGTTTATCACCTGTATCATAACACCATACAGTGTTATGAATGGAAAATAAACCAAGGAAAATTGGGGGGGGGGGGTTGCTCTATCTTCAAACAAAACAAACCCCATTTTTATCTTGCAGATGTCTATGGTTACTTTTCCATTCATGCTATAACAGACGGCATCACCTTTTCTTTTTTCCTCCATGCATTCCATAATGGAATGGATCTCTTGTTACAAGCAAGCCAACGCACTTAAAAGAAAAGCATGATAAGGTCCATTGTCTAAGATGTACCGTGCGTTGATTAAGATGGAAAATAGTGAAGGCGACTCATTTAAAAGTCAGGGAGAGAAGTGTTTAGGTATATTATGATATGGCAAAGCATTGGCACGTAACGACCAGCTGTCTTGCCAAGTGAAGATTAAAGAGAATCACTATAGCAGGGGAGTCAAAAATAAGGCGTGTGGGCCAAATGTGGCCCTTGGAAGCCATTTATCTGGCCTCCCCTCTAATTGGGCTCTCTCACACCTTGGAAATTTGAACAAGATTTGCACATTTTCTCTTCTGTCATTTACAGCTAATGAGTTTCTATGTGAGAACAAAGTGCTGATTTCCGGTCATCGTCTGGTTAATGATGTCATTTCCTGCTTAATGATGTCACTTCCTGCTTAATGATGCCACTGTCGGTTCTCAGCAGGCTCTGTGAATGCTAACTTTGACCCTCTGTATGAAAAGAGCTTGACTCCCCTGCACTGTAGGATCCTCTTCCAATGACAAAATGCACAAGGGATCAGTGTTGGAGATGCTCGCAAGAATGAGCTGGTTTTGATCATATTTGGGGGCGGTCTGCAGTGATTGACAGCCCAGTCCTAACCAGACACCCACACGGCGGTGCAATGGGACTTGTGCAGCCTCTGCCACATCCAGCATGGGAATTGTGACCGCTGGAGGTCTCCTCAAGATAAGGGGACCTTCATCCTTTTACCCCAGGTTAAACCCCAGCAGCCTCTATGGGGCTACTCAGATTCACATCAGCTCTATAGCTGGTGCAAATCTGGGCTACCCCATGTTGGGCTTTTTGGCTTGGATGGGGAATAGGATATGGCAGAAGCCTTCTCTGCCACCCCTCCCGAACCTGATTTACCCTCCTCCCCACGTTCCCCCTGCTCTACTATACCCACTCCCTGCCCGCATGCCACCTTCTCCCTCCCCTCCTGCCCGCTGCAGAGTGCCTGCCTGCTCCAATGGGCACCGGTCTTCACCTTTCTGCTGGCAGGACCTACCTCCATGCTTGTACAATCTGCCTTATGGCATGTTTGCGGACAGTGCACAAGCTCATCCGGCCAGAGGAGGCTGGCATAGTATTGGGCTGCCTGAGAATGTGAAAGATTACCTACAAAAGTTGTTTTGGTGGCTACAAAAGCCGCCTTGGGTGACCTTTGGGGAGAAAGGCGGAATACAAATCTAATAAATAAATGTATACAAGAAGAAATTCAATTTAGTGTTCTGGAGGCACTGTTGGTGTATCTGGAAAGGAAAGCAAGAGGGGAGCACCATAAGCTAACCACCACTAAAATAGCAAAGCATTGGTAAGATTAAGAGTTTCAGTTTGAAGGAATGGCTGCCTAAAGCCTGGCATTTGGCTGAAATGTCCCAATCAACAGAATGTTCTGTTGGGAGAGTCAAGAGACACAGAGAGACTTTATCAAGGAACAGGTTCCCATTTCTAAGAAGTGCTGATTTGATCTTGCTATGAACGCACAGGGCTGGTCTCACAGCTCCTGGTGCCTGGGGTGGTGTGTAAATGATACATCCCATTACCTGGTGATGTCGGAGGGGAAAAAACTATCTAGGACTAGCTTTGATCAGGGTTGGAGACCCTACCAATAGAAGGTGTTTCATGCGGTGCCTTGTACGAAAAGAAAGTGAAAATTAAAAGCAGGGAAAAAACCTTAGTGAAAACAAATGGAAAGCAAATATCCCATAATTTTTTTTTAATTTAATTGTCCTTTTGTTTTGTTTTCTTTTTGTTTACATTCTGAGTTCTTTAAAAAAAATAAAATTGCTTAGTAACTTCTTTCACGAGCTCCAATAGTGCAGGTGCCTCCTTGTGGCAGCCGTTTTAATTACCTCTGTGCTTCGTGATACATTGTGTTCCTGGGACGCATGGATCATTTGAAAGCCATCACCCTGAGGTGCCAGGAGCTGTCCTGCTTCCTGTTAACATTCTATAAGAGCCCAATCCTATGCATGTCTACTCAGAAGTAAGTCCCATTATAAGTAAGTGTGGATCACAGTCTTGGAGCCCAATCTGAGCTCTTACTGCTGGTCCTCCACTGGCGCTGAGTGTTGCAAATGTGTTGGCTGCCGCTGGTGGACTGCCGCTGCTGTGCTGCTCCATGGCTCCCCGAACCACTGGGCAGTGGAGAGGTAGGTGGGGGCAGAGAGGAGGGATTCTGGGTTGGAAGGTGGCAGAAGAAGGACAAGGAGTGGGCGGGGAGGAAGTGCGTTGGGGAGGAAGCAGGGTGGGAGGAAGGTAGGACCAGAGGAGCTCTGCTCCTCTACCTCCAGAGCCTCAACGTCACACCACGGGCCCAACACAGAGGCTCTTGATTCTACAGCAGCCCAAGGGTTGCCACAGAATTGAATAGCCTCATTGTGGGACTACTTGCCTTACCTGGCGGAAGGGGATGAAAGTCCCCTTCCTCCAAAGAGCTAGTGGTGACTGCCATTGCGCACAGGCTGTCACGGCAGCCGTTTCAGTGCCGTAGCAATCCCAGCGCAACAGGCCACTCAGGATTGGGCTGCCCATCTTGTCCCTCTAGTGTCCAGGCTGCTTGCCTGCATGTCGCTGTCCTCGGTTGAGCAAGAAATGGTTAAGCAAGAAACTGCATGCTTTCACTGCTAATAAAGAAAAACACAAGTAAATGAGTATGGGGTTGCAGGGGGCGTAGAGTATTGTACTTCATATAGGGTCCCCCCGTATCTGTGGTTTCCATATCTGTGGGGGGGGGGGGCTGAATGGAACCTTCAAAGATACAGGGGGATGCCTGTATATACCAAATACAGAGAGGAGGGGGGAAATGATCAAGCTGAGTGATGAAAGAGCCATGCAAGAGTTAGTAGTAGGTGTGTCACCATACTATGCAGATCACAAATGAACACAGAATCTAATCAAATGGATGCAAGATGCAATCAGCATGGGTGTCACTTACTCCAGACTAGCAGCCACTGACAAACAGGCCTAGCAAATCAATAATGTAGATGAACCCCCTAAAGAAGGAAGATTCCTTTCTGCAGTGAGCGAGCCACTCCCACGGCTTGTTGAGACCAAGGTCCCAACCGGCTTGAGACCGGCTTGTATCATGTTTGCTAATGAATTGCATCACTGAAGTCTCCCTTCGGCACTCTTTTGCTTGAATATGCTGATTCGAAGGTCCACTATAGACTACAGTACCCTGGAAAGCCGAAATGCTTCCAACACTGGTTTCTGAGCATTTGAAGGCGTTCACTTTATTTGCAGCCAGAAATTACACAGCTAATTTCAAACAGGTGCATCAATTCAATTCTAGAGAGCCTTCTAGAGAGCCTTCTAGAGAGCACAAAGGGCATCAAAGAGCTTCAGAGTATTTGTAGTGGCACCCCAAATATTCTAAAAACAAAGCAGAATGCAGGTCTCCACTTCCCTCTATGACCCCTTCTTCAGTAGTACTTTGGAAGAAGCCCATCTTACCCCAACTGTGGTCCCACTTATCACAGGCATGCAATTTACACAACAGGCTGAGGCTGCTGGGTCTTCAGGATGCCCAAGGGTTTCTTTATGGTGATTCAGTGCTAGGACTATTTGTTATCCAGCGAGATGAGGGTAGAATGGATCTCACCTGTTGGTTGGCCTGAGGGGTCCATCTTGTTGAGAGTGTACACCATATCTATTTGCTCATTAAAATAGTACTGCAGGAGCATTGTTCTTGGAGCTACAGACTAGTGCTGTCATAGACATGGACTATCCCATTCTTGGTTTCCCAGCTGGCAATGTAAACCAAACATGTATTCTAGGCTAGAGTTAATGGTGGAGAGGAAAAGTGAAATCCTGGTGCATGTTCCATGACTCCAGATAAGGAGGAGGAAGGTTATATGGAATAGATGCTGAGGAGATGTTCTAAATCCACTATAATTTGTTGGCATTGTTTAGAAGCATGGAGGTGCCCATAGAATACTATTGATCTGAAGATACAAGCTTTATCCAAATCTCAAGTAAATGTGAGGACAGATTGGCAAAGCTCAGCAGCTGAGTCTTTGTGTCTTCATCAGAGCTAATGTTCTTGATGGCTTGATCCATCCTTGTGGAGAATGATGGTGTATAGACTTTATGCATCCATGGCTGCCAGAAGAAATAAGTTCCTAAGGATGTGCTAGAGTCACTGTGCCATGTCTCAAGTTGAGTCCTGAGTCAGCGACCCTGCAACTTGAGTCGAATCACAAGTCATAGTGCACACTCATGGTTGCAAAATTTTGAGTCATTTTGACTTGAGTCCTGAGTCATTTCAGGAAATGAAGACGAGTCCTTGAGCAAAAAAAAAAAAAAACACCTTAAGCTTTTCTCATTCCCTCAACCCCTCCAGCCCTACCTTCTGGAATCACATACCCTCTTCCCACCACGTCTGCTGCTACCATCGGTCTGAAGGACAGCTTCCAGACTGCCCACAAGGTCTTTCGAAGTGACCCAGATGTGACAGAAAAAGAAGTTAAGCAAGCAAGCACACACGTACTAAAGAGAGTCAGGGCTTGAATTAAATTTGAGTCATGACTCTTTGTGGGTAAAAACCTCCAGTCATGAGTCAGTGCCTGACTCAATGACACTTGTGACTTGAGTCCCCACGAATCACCAAAAACACATTTTCACGACTTGAGTCGAGTCTGCGAGTCTTGAGTGCCCATCCCAGATCCTTCAAGAAAACTAGTGTACCAGATAATAACTATCCCAGAAACATCTCCTTGCTGTACTAATTGAATCTTCATATAAGTTTTTAAAAAATATTTTTTTAAAATTAAAATATTTATGAGTGATATCCCCCCTTTGCAATCTGAACTGGTACAGTCCTCTTCAGCTGAAGCTGAAGACTGGGCCTGAAAATTGCAGTGCGCGGGGGTGCGGGGGAGATCTGCTAAACTTGGCAGTGGAAGACACATCCCATTTTTGCATGGGCTTTTGTGAATCTTTTCGTCAGTGCTGCCTAAGTTTTCACATTCAGACAGGAGGGAATAAAAAAACAAAGCCTTATGAGAAGAATTTGCAGTATATTAATTAGAAACCAGCTTGCCTGAAGACATTCGAGACATTTAAAGACAGATCCAAGCTACGTTTGGTTCTTCCTTTTGCCCTTTGGATGGTAGCCTTTCGCCACAGTTTCCACTGAAATATCTGTCACTACTAATAATTTGCTGTATATTTTGTGGCTTTGCGGGGGGGGGGGGGGTCCCATTCCCCGTGCCCCATTTCTCATTTCTAATTCCAAGGGGTCTTTTGAGTGGGAAACAAAAGGTTAATTTTCTCTAGCTGGCCCAGACTGACTTAATGTAACAGAAGGCAGCAAATAGTATTGATTTAGTGACATGCAACTGTCCACAAAGAGCTATTTATACATTATTCAGGACAAACACTGTCATAATGGACAAACAGCAGCAGCATCTGGGATGTTAATGTCTACAAATAAGATTATTCTTTGAAAGGATTAGGACGAAGCATTTTGTGTAATTAGATTTCTCCGTTTCAGGAATGAATTGCCTTTTAGCAGTAAAAGCTGTCACTGGGGGAGCCATTAGCTCCTTATAACTGAATTAAATGCATAATTAGTGACATGATGGCATTAGGATTTGTTTCAGTTTTAACTAATCCGAAATGTGTGTGTGCGCGCGTACGGGGAGGAGAGAGGCCGTGGTCTTTTCCAGGTCACTGCCGCCTCTCTCAGCTGGGGTAGGCCCCAGCTGGTGTGCTGAAGTTGGTAAAAGTCAGACGTATGTGAATCAGAGGCCAGGCCTCGCCACCGCAACGGCTAAGCTATTCATCACTGGTTGGTGGGTGACAGTGACTGATGGGATAGGCCCGGGCCTGGCACTTCACCAGTGCAAGAATCATACGAGCCAGAGAGCAGAATGACAGCTGGAGCGCTGTGTCAAGTGGTGTAGAGACCAGAGCTATTAATAATGCGTCCCACATGATCCGCACCGCCAGAAAACAATGATTTAGACATTGGTTGGAATAAAGATTTTACATTTAGTCTGGGGTGACTATCCGAGCACTTGTGGAATAAATCGCTATTCAATCAGCATGTATGAAAATTAGGCAATGAATACATTAAAGGTTAGGCAAGGGGGGGTGGGAGTGGAAGCGGAGGGTGGGGGGAGTTGGCTAAGCCACCATGAAGGATGAATACTGTTAATCACCACGATCCCCAGTGAGGAACTAGCACATTGTGCCATCAAAAGGAAGTGGAGGCTGTTGCTTCTGTAGAGCTTTCTCTCCTGATGGGGATGAGCGGAAGAGAACATTATGGATGGGAATAGGCCTCAAATTGCCTTGAATGCTCTTAAGGGTCCCTGGCTCAAATCCTAACCACCTTTACTGCACTGACATAGCCGTGCCAATGGGACATGTGCTGCATCCTGCAGTTGGGTGGCGGTCAAGGAGACCTCTGCAAGAGAAGGGAATATTTGTTCCCTTACCTCGGAGCGGCATTGCCCTCACCTCTCTGCTGGAAAGTTGGTTAGGATTGTGCCTTCTATGGCAAGCGGGCCATATTAGCCTGTCAATCCTGTATCTCTTTTGCAGTGACTAGCAGAACCCCACTCCTGGCAAGGGAAGACGCTATGGGGGCAAGGAGAGTCCATAAAGACCTGATATACCCCTTCTCCAAAGATACATATATCAGTATATGTTCAGTTTCATTATTTCACAGTGTAAGGCTGCAATCCTAACCCCAATTTCCTGAGAGTAAGCCCCATTGAACAAAATAGGACTTATTTCTGAGTAGACCTGGTTAGGGTTGTGCCCTATGTCTCTAGCCTTTTTACTTACAGTAGGTAAGTAAAATGCTGTACCGGCACAGTGAGTGGAAGGTGGTCTGTGAATCACCAGTGAACCATTGACTGACCACAGATGGACAACTTAGTGCCTGCTGATTGCTGGGATAAAGTGGGTCTTCATTATCCACTGGTTTGGTACCCGCGAATTTCATCATCCATGGGTTCCGAACCTGTGGTGGGGCACCTGGACCCTCCAAATGCAACCAGAGTTGTGCTCCGGTCGGGTCTGGAGGGGGGCAGCTGGGGAGGACGCACGCAGCTCTGGTCTCATGTTTGGAGGGTTTGGGTGGACCTAATCCATGGATTTAAACTTACACAGAGTTCAGTATTCATGGGGGTTCCAGGAACAGAACCCCCATGGATAACAAGGGCTGCCTTGAAGAGAATACCAAACTGAGTGAAGCTTGATCTAATCTAGCCAGGGCCGGCCCATTCATGCAGTCACCTGAAGCAGGCTGCATTGGCGGCAGATTGTGAAGGGTCTGAGGGAGCAGCAGATTTGGGGTGCCTTTCATCTTGAGTCTGCTGCTGCTGCTGGTCCCATCCAGCCTGCCGCCAGTCCAAATGGTACAGATCGGTTTCATACTCACTCACATGCAAAGTGGGTAATTCCCCTCCTTATCTTGCTGCAGTGGAACCTGGAAGTGTGAGACTTCCCGTTTTATTTACAAGGACAGCATGCGAGGCACATGGTAAGGGTTTGGTTTTTTTTATTTTTTAAGTACGGAGGCAAAACTATGATGGTATCAGGTGGTGTTTTACGTCACACTACCCATGAATCCCCCAAGGAGATTCCTGTGTGCATTCTCAGGAACATTTAGCACAGACTAGATAGACCTTGGCTGCAATCCTAACCTCACTTTCCTGGGAGTAAGTCCCATTGAACACAACAGGACTTACTTCTGAGTAGACCTGGTTAGGCGTGCCCCTTAACTGTTAAGAGGGACTGAATATACCAGTCAACTCGGTAAATTTAAAACACTTTGATGAACCATAAGAATTCTACATTAGTGGTTCCCAAACTTTTAGCACTTCTTAAAATGACACTCTATTGGGCATCATGTAGCTTTACAAGGCTTTTTTTTAATGTTTCACTTTATCAACCGCTCAAGCCTCTGTTTTTGTTCTTTTGTACAATGGTGAGGGGCTGCCTTCTGGAGCAATTACTGAACTCCACATTCATAAGATTGGGACTATTCTGGTGGCCTTGTGTTCCCTTTCGCCTGACCTTCAAAAAAGAGTTGCTTACCTACTTGCAAGTACATGTGCACTTGCTGCTCCATTTCATTTTCCATAGGGCTCAACACATTGTCCTTATCAGCTTATCAAATTTGCAACACGGCAAAAATCAGGTCGTGGGTCATGACCCACAGTTTGGGAATCACTGCTGTAGATGATAAGAACAAATCATAGTAATGGTAGTATTAGGCCATGTACAACTCAAGTTAATTTGCCCAAGTTAACTTGCCAGTTAACTGGAGAAAGTTAACCTGTCAGTTGATCATTAAAAAGTTACCAATCAATTGGATTGTGAAATAATGACTGATGATCTCTTACCTTTTGAAGTGTTTTCAATTTTATGTAAAAATTATGTGACTAATAACTTTGATATAAACATGTGAACTACTTATGTTTAGATTTTCAATATTTTGTTTTCGCTCATGATAACCCCAGTTTACAAAAGTTTGCTCCAGGCAATGGCACAATGGTAAATTTTAAAATGCAGGAGCTGGGCATCTCTCTCTCTCTCTCTCTCTCTCTCTCTCTCTCTCTCTCTCTCTCTCTCACACACACACACACACACACACACACACACACACACACACACACACACACACACATCATGCCCTCATCACCATACCCCTTTAAGGCTATAGCAAGATAAAAATCAACTTAAAATTTAATTAGAATCTGCCTCTCATGTCTACTCTGAATCTCATCATATCTAATTTAAAGCTTATCTCACCCTAATTCTTGAAGTAGGTTGCAATATTTTAAAATAAATGTATAAAAATTGGAAAACAGTATTAACAAATACCCTAAATATATATAAAAAGATGTATTATGGCTCAATCCTACTGGCCCCATATGCTGTGAGAATGAGCATTCCGGCAGCATAAGGTCCTTTTTGACTGTCACAAAAGGTGACATGATGGACTGAGTGGCCGGCTCTGTGCTCCTGTGGCCTCCGGACACCCACCAGCCCTGGTAAGGCTGTGCAGGGGTGGGGGGTGGGTGGGAGGAAGGAGCAAGCCTAGTCCAAGGGTGTCATAGAGGAGATTTATTTGTCTAAGAGCATTAAACTTATAGAGTCCTCTACGCATGAATTACAGCATTGCCAGGCATCAGACTTACAGGGGCTTCCAGGCACAAAACTTAGAGCATTCCCGGGCAACCCAGGCTGAAGCAGCCTGCTAGCAGCCCAGTCGAGGGACAAGGGAATGGCTGAACAGAGGGGCTTATACAAACTTCGGTTTTTACTGCTGAAGTGATACAACAAGGCCTATATTCCCATTATTTGGGGGGAAAGCTATTAAGCAGATGCAGCTGATACACATGAAGAATAAACATAGACTTGAGCTTTGGGGGTAAACACGTAGGAATGCACCTCCATCACCCCATTCTCATAATGCCAGGCAGGTGCAGATGCTGTGGTAATTGTTTTGGACCCATATTCTCATGAGAATAGTTCAGTGGGAAAGCAGGTGCTTCCCAAGTGATAGGAGATACATCGAAGATAGCTGCCAGGCAGGGAAGATGGCTGACGACCCCTATGCTAGGTTTCCCAGAAACCACTATGTTCAATCAATATTGCATGGTGTTTGTGAGAATGAAGCCTCTGACATCCTTGGCCTAGCTAGTATAGTGACATGGAAGCAAAAATTGTCTGGAGCTACAACTGAGGGCTTTAGGTTGAGGACTTGATATTGGTCCTTGGGCACAGTGATACTGCGAGTCAGGGAACCAAGAGATGAGGAGACTGAAGGCAAAGTTGAGAGTAGACAGCCGATTGCCAAAGTAGAAACTGAAGGGTAGATGGACTAATATTTGAGGAAAGAGCAAAGGGGGAATGGAACGGAGGTAAGAAAGGGCTAACCAGAGAAAGGCCTCTGAAGAAACTTCATAGCACTTCAGATCAGGAGGGACTATATGCTATGTGGAGAGGACGAGAGGGATATTAGGAAGGCTCGTGAAGAGACAGGGTGGCTGAAGGGTGTGCTACAATGTAAGCAGAAGGCCCAACAGCAGGAACTGGAGAACACTGTAGTTCAGTATTCTTCTGCCTTGGGGTTGTGACCCCATTTGGGGTAACAAAGCCTCAGTTGTGGGGTCAGGGCGACTTATGGGGATGAAAAGGTTGAATACCACTGGACTAGAGCACCACCAGGTAAAGAGGGAGGCATCTGGTATACACCTTCAGGTACCAGGAGATTATGCACCAGTTTCTTAGCACCTCCTGAAATGGCACAAGTCCGAGGAGACCCACTGGAGCTTCAGTGAAGAGTTTTACCTTACCTCCGGTTGAGCCACTTTGGGTCCCTATTTTGTGCCTGCTGGCCTGCCTGTTCCAGCGCAAGATAAGATTGCGCTATTACTTACTTACTTACTTACTTACTTACTTACTTACTTACTTACTTATTGGGGCCATGGCATGAATAAGGCTAAAGACCACTCCTGCAGAGACATGGAGCAAGGGGAAAGCTGAGCATTATTAGAATACAAGGGGAGGTGGATGTAGAGCACTAGGTACTACGGGCAGACAACATGACAGGTCTAGAGCCTTGTTACTGACAAAAGCATTCTGCAGTTTGAGACAACTACTTTCACCTGTGTTGGCTCGGTTATGTCATGAGAATGGATGATGGCCGGATCCCAAAGGATCTCCTCTATGGAGAACTCGTGCAAGGAAAGCGCCCTACAGGTAGACCACAGCTGCGATACAAGGACATCTGCAAGAGGGATCTGAAGGCCTTAGGAGTGGACCTCAACAAGTGGGAAACCCTGGCCTCTGAGCGGCCCGCTTGGAGGCAGGCTGTGCAGCATGGCCTTTCCCAGTTTGAAGAGCATTTGGCCAACAGACTGAGGCAAAGAGGCAAAGAAGGAAGGCCCATAGCCAGGGAGACAGACCAGGGACAGACTGCACTTGCTCCCAGTGTAGAAGGGATTGTCACTCCCAAATTGGCCTTTTCAGCCACACTAGACGCTGTTCCAGAACGACCATTCAGAGCGCGATACCAGAGTCTTTCGAGACTGAAGGTTGCCAACAGTTGTACCAACCAACCAGTTCTTTGGCTGCAGCTTCCAGTCTTGTTATTTTGTTACCAAGGATGGTTTTTCACATGTATTTAGCATGGCATAGTTGCTGTTTGCCTCTGGGTCCAGTACTAGCTACCATCTGTCTTAGGTGCAGACACAGTGCAAAGCAAAAATAGCAGTGGATAAATGGACGTGCAAAGCTGCTTTACAAAGATAAAATGGGGACAGACAGACCAGGAGCTTCACTAAGTCATCAACAAACGGAGGATCACCATCTCAGAGGTGGTAACAAAATGTTTATTGGGCAAATTCAACACTGTTGGCATGCAGTTGGTTGACTTCAGTGTCTTAGTCATCAGCTCAGAATGGCTATCTGTGCACAAAACTGGGGGTGGGTGGGCTGGGGACGAATCTGGATGTGGAACTTCAGTCTCTCATGTAGTCCGGCATCCTGTTTCCCACCGGATGATTCTGGACAGCCCACAATCAAGGCATGAAGGCAAGAGCCTCCCTTGCAGCTGTCCCCACCCCCCACAAGCATTGCCATCGCTGCCCAGAATGGCTCCAGTGGCAAGTGGGAGGGGCCTCTTACATGGCTCATTGCAGCGCCTGCAATATTTACCATGCCCCCCTCCATAGCTACGCTACTGTCACAATGAACAGCCATTGATAGACCGCCCTAAGCCATCCATTGCCCTTCACTACAACTTGTGGTTGTGAATTCCAGCCGTTAATTATGCCCTGAACATCAGCGTCCATCTTCTCAAAAGGCCAACTTTTAGCTATGGGTTGTTCAGGCAGCTGAGCAGCGGCCCAGGCTGGAATCTGCCTTTCAAAGGAGAAGACCGGGCAGCTATCCCCGCCTCCCCACCCCAAGAGTTTCACCACCCCTGCTAACCAACTCTGGCAGTAAAGCAGCCTCATTGAGTCAGTGGCCAGGCTGCATTAAACTGCACCGCCGAGACAGTTAACTGACTGCCCTCTCCTTTTCTATGGACACCTGCCCAAGCAGCAGACTAAACAAACCGGGTTTCTCGACTGCACAAAACTTGGCCCCTTTTCACTCGAGCTCCCATCTGTTAAAAAGCCATTGTCTGACAAAGTGTCAGCTAGCTGGGGAGGGGGGAAAGGCAGAGCTGCCACATACTGGATGGCCCCTTTTCCCCACCCACCCTCCATTCCACTATGAAAAAAGTTCCTCTTTAGCATTTCTCTCTTTCTCTCCCGTTTTCATTCAATGCGTGATTTATTCATTGGTTTCACCTCTCCTTCCCTCCCCTTTTGGTTCACGAGGAGGGCCTCGTTGTCTTCTGTACCTCAGGGGTCATGTCTTTTCAGTCACCGGGACAATACCCACCGCTGGCATCTGCTTCCAGATCTAATCAACCATACTGTCATCACATCCTGCCCGAGGATTGTTCCTCCTTTTGCTGCGCTTTGTTGCCAATTTCATGCCATGTATTGCTCCATGTTTTGTGCTTCATGAAGCTGTCACGGGCATAAAAGTGGCCTGACCAGGGTCGTAGTAAAAGGGGTGGGAATGAAACGCTCACCGAAATGGCGAGCCAGGCCACCCACAGGCCATGCGCGCACACTAACATGCGCACAAGCACCCTGAGGGGTTTTAATTGGTATCCATTCGAGGGACTTTATGTTGTCCTGAAAGAGTAAATACTTTTACAAGGACCCAGAGAGAATTCATTCCTTGAAAAACCAGTTAAGCATGTGCCCAGTTTCTACCTCTGTGTAGACCAGATGCTGACAACCTCTTCAATCCCAAGAGCCACACTGGAAACAGAATGAGGTGGAGTCCCAGGACTAATGTTCATAGCTTGGAACCATGTTATTAATGAGACTAGACTGTTGTCATAGCTGGTGGGTGGGTGTTGAATTTACTCTGTGGTATTCCTCTTCAGGAGTTATTAAAGCTACCGTATGAAAAGCGTTTGATGAGACCAGCCATTTTCAACCACTGTACCGTGGCACACTGGTATGCCACAAATGGTCCCCAGGCGTGCCGCAGGAATTTGGGAGAGGGTCATTTATCAATAGGACCATTAGGGGATGTGAGCCCCCATTGACAGCACAGTGTGCCTTGTCAATTGTTAAAAAGCTGATGGTGTGCCTTGACCATTTTACTGCCTTGCCAGTGTGCTGTGAGATGAAAAAAATTGAAAATCACTGGATTAGACCCTTCCAAAAATTATACATGGAACTTAAAAAACAAAGTAGTTTTAGGAAAAGCCAGTAAAGTCCAGTTTGAGTTAAGGTTGGCACCGACAATTCAGAAAATGAAATTTTAAGCTCCTTTGAGGGTTCCTCCCAGTGAGAAACATCCTGGAATTTTTATAGGACGCCAAATGAGTTTTCATAAGAGACATGAAATTCTCAGGGACCTGAACATCCCTAGTTTAAACCGAGCCTGTGTATTTCTGAGCATCGAGAATGTTTTGCTTTAAGTTTTCGTTTGGTTTAAGAAAAGTGTCTGAAATAGACAGAATGATCACATTAAAACTATAATCCAAATATTCCTTTGAATTTGGGAGTAAAAAATGTTTGGGTTCTGTGGGATTTCAAGGTAATCAGGGTTAGGATCATACTACAGCACGCAGAGCCCAATCCTATTGTCATACCCTCTCCCCCAACGCCAAAGCAACAGCACCAGAATAGCTACTGCTGCATCCTGTGGTATCAGGGGCAGTCCAGGTGGTTTCCTCTGGGTAAGGAAACAATAGGTTTCTTACCCGGGCGTAAGCCTCTATTGGGTGGGGGAGGGGAGGATTAGCCCTGCACTAGCTAAACAGCTGGTGCAGGTTCATGTGGACCCATGCTATGGGATCAATTCCAGGAAAGGGGTTAGAATTTGACGGCCACTGCTGCTGCCAAACCTGTCCCCATTCCAGACCTGACCCACCCATCTCCCAACCTGTCTCCACTCCATTCTACTCTCCTCTATACCAGTCCCCACACCTGCTCATTGGCTTCCTCACCCTGCAACCATTGTGTGCAACAGCCATTGTCATCACCAGCACTCAGTTGGCCAGCCAGCTGCTCAGCAGCGTCATGTATCCTGCCACCCAGATGTATCCTGCCACCCAGATGTGAGGCCATGCAGCCCTCTTGCATGATGCCCACCTCAGTTGGGGATCATGGGGGCTCTTGAGTATAGCCCTACACTGGACTTCCCACCTGTCCTCTGAATGCTGGCCATTATCACTGGAATTGAGAGTTTAGGGACCAATCCAGCCAGGTGGGGTCTGATAGTTGAGTACCCTTGGCCAGTACCCAACCTGTCCAACCCTTGATGCCACCACTGCAACCATAACGATTAAAGACATCAACCTTGATCTAACAGCCCACACTCTCATGGTGTAGTCATGGTCCTGTGTGATAGCTTACAAGCCTTTGGCTCCCATGCCTCTCCCACCTTCATATGCTTGATCATAAACTCTGGTTAGAAGGATAAGCCTGGATTTTCCTGGTTTGGATATCATGGCAAATCCTGGTTTGTTTTAAACAAGGACGCTTCTCTTGTGTGCAGATTTTAAAAGGGCAGAAATTCGCAAGCCCAAGGCTCAATTAAACTATGTTGCTGGGTGACATCTAAAGTGGGCCAATGCATCTGCTCCTCACTTTGACATTTAAGTTGTAGAAACTCTGAAGAATGCCAGCTCCAGGAACTGACACTGAAACATTTAATTAAGCAGTCCTCAAAGGCAAAAATAGGGACCAATGACTCACAGTTCAATCCTATCCACACTTTCCTGGGAGTAAATCCCATTGACGCTAATGGGATTTACTTCTGAGTAGACTTGCATAGGATTGGGCTGTCACTTGGCACAGGGACCAGAAAAAAGGGGGCCGTCAACACCATAAGAGTGCATACTGTTTCAGATGTTTTGAGTATATAATATTTATTTTCAAAATATGTTTGTATGGTTGGTGCCTCTTGTTATTTAAAATTCTTCTTTCCTACCCTAATTTATAATATAAGAAGAGGCCGTTAACAATCAAATCAATAATAGTGCTTTAAAAAAAAATTATCAGATTCTTTTGTAACCAGGCTAGACCACCAGTATTACAGTCCTTCTTGTCTATGCCACTAAATCCAGCAAGCAAATCCCACTGGATTTAGTGGTGCTCACCTCTGAGTCAACGTGTTTAGAGTCAATGTGTCACCTCTGAGTCAACGTGTTTAGAACTGTGCTGTGCATGTTTGTCTGAACAGAAAGGGTTAGTAATGCACTCTGGTAGGTTTCTTTGGGATGGTAATTCCAAACATGGGGGCCATCCATGGCCAAAAAGGCTCCTTAAGATAACTACTACTACTAACTACTAAGGGCCCAATCCTATCCAATTTTCCAGCACTGGTGCAGGTGCAATGCAGCCCCACGGTAAGGGAACAAATGTTCCCTTAGCTTGGGGAGGCCTCCGTGACTGCCTCTCTACCAAAGGATGCAGCGTACACCCCATTGGCACGGCTGCACTGGTGCTGGAAAACTGGATAGGATTGGGCCCTAAGATAGCTACTATTAAGATAACTAACTACTACTAAAATATGCATGTCCCAGCTCCTTTGAAACTCGATCAGATGAGTGCTTTTCAGTTCTACAGAGTCTAAGAATGCCAACAATAAATATAGTCCTTTTCCTTTTTTAACATGAAAGCCAAGATCCTCAGATTATGCATAGCTCATATGGAATCCCAGTTAACCAGGCTCCAAGTAAGAGACTCTGGAGAGTAGGACTCTGGAGTAAACCCCATTGATCTCAGTGCAACTTATTTCTGGATAAGCAATGGTAGGCTCATAGACACATCATTCTTATTCAATGCCCATCTCTTTCTCTTGGGCAGGGTAAGGGCTGAGACTAAGAATACAAAACTTTGGTTCTTGTTTAATGGTATTTTAATAAAGGGGGGGGAACGAAAGCTACAGATTACGAGGCTTTCACTCTGAGTAAGAGTTCCTGGCTTCCACAATGTTTTTTTTTTCTTGTCTTTTTTCACTCTTTTTTGTTTTTGAGAGTTGCAAGCAGAATGTTGCGGAGGTTGCCTTTCCTTCTTCATAGACCTGAAAATGTCTGCCTTGGCATTCGGGCTCTTATTTCTGTTTAATAACAACATTGAACCTGTGGCAGACAACAACGAAGACCGGGGGGAGGTGGGGGGGAAGGCCTGAGCGAAAAGAGGAGCAAAAGAAGCGGCTTTTGTCTGCCCATAAATGTGTGTGTGCGTGTGTGTTAAACAATTTCATGGACATCTGTCACGCACAGTTAACTTTGCATTGCTGCATTTTAAGTTGTGGGCCCAGGCTTGGCCGCAATGATAAAGTAGCTGGCAGTTTTCGAAAAGCCACTGAATAACAGAGCATGAATCATAAAACACACTACTGTGTAGCAATATCCAAGTTCATTCAAGGCAATGAAACCATGCAGAGGAGCTTTATTCCCAGCTAATTATGTGGAAACGTCTAAGACAATAAAGCATCTGGTGGGCTTTCTTTCCCATTTCAATTTTTCTCAATATTGTGACAGGGGAAAGCATTGTCCCTTTCCCAGGGTAGCTGCTGTGAAGAGGAGTAAAAGCAAGGGTCAGGGAAGAGCAAATAGATGAATTTATAACTTTCTTTTTATTTTTCTCATTCTCATTGTTTCTCTGGAGACTCTTCCTTCGGGGCAATGTTTTCAAACTTCTATTCTCACTCTGCTCTGCCTGAATACGTTCTTTTTAATGCCACCCAAACCGTCGGCCCTCTCCCAGTCTCCCTTCCCTCTTCTTTCTTTTCTTTCCCAATGATGTACCCATCAGTCGAAACACAAGGGTGCAAATTTCAAATACAGATTCAGGTGGGAGGTGTATTTAGAACAGGGGTCTCTAAACTTCGCATGAGGGCCACATCGTAGCCACGTTGTATATTTTGTACATTTCCGCAGGCCAAAAAAAAAATCAGTTTTATAAATGAATGAATGAAATTTAAATGAATGAATAAGTTTACTTAGATTTTTTTTTTTTTTGGAACCAGCATATGATACAAAAGAAAAATGTGACAATTACAATGAAATAATGTCATGCTTAAACTGAGAAAGCATTTCTAATGAGTAAAAAGATCAAACAAAAAGACAAGTTGCTGAGGGCCAGATAAAACCTTGTGGCAGGCCGGATATGGCCCCCGGGCCGCAGTTTGGAGATCCCTATTTTAGAAGATACACATGCCTCATTAAAAAGCCACATGTCCAGAACAAAATATCCCAGTTGTACATCTGTGCCATTTTTTTTGTTTGCATACCTTACTTCGTTTAAGATAACTTTTCAGAAATTTGAAAGACGTATGATTATAGACCAGTGGTCTTCAACCTTTTTTGTGTCCCCACCCTAACAAATAAGTAAAGTATGAGATTGGGGACCCACTGTGGTCCCACCTCCCTCCTAGGACGCTATTCACCCACTCCCTACGCCCATCATGCCCTCCCAGCACTATTCACTATAACAAAATCTTATTAGAGCAGAAAAGATTCCCATGAAGCCTGGCACTAGTAGAAGCTATTTTAGCACAATTGCTAAGAACCTGAGCAGGACAGGGACACCATCTCCTGGTACCTGAAGGGGTACACCAGATGCCTCCCCATTTACCTTGCAGTGCTCTAGTCCAGTAGTCTTCAACCTTTTTGTAAGTTGCTGCGACCCCACAACTGAGGCTTCATGACCCCATTGGGGTCCTAAACCCAAGGTTGAAGAACACTGCTATAGACCCATAACTGCCAACAAAACGCATGACCATTTCTTTCTCTCCTGTCGTGATCTCTCACCAAACAGGTTTCCAGCACACCTTCAAATGCCCACATGACCCATTTGATCAGAGTGCCACAACCCTGCACATGCCTGATCTTGTCTGATCTCGGAAGCTAAGCAGGGTCAGGCCTGGTTAGTACTTAGATGGGAGACCGCCTGGGAATACTGGGTGCTGTAGGCTTATACCATAGTCTTTCGAGACTGAAGGTTGCCAACCACAACATGAAAAAAATTGTGTGTATTGTGGAAGCAGCTGCAGTTATATCATACCACCTTAAAACCTCTGAAACAGGATGTCATGTCTTCAGTTGCCTCACTTGCCATGAGGAGTACATTACTCCAATATGATGAAAGTGTGATCAACATTCCTCTGAGTTTTTGGACTGCAAAGTGGGGTGAGAGGTGATGGAGTGCACACTGCATCCAATGGTAATGGGGGGGGGGCGATGATCAGGAGGCCTGCTAGAGGTAAGTAAAAATATGTTTACTTATCTTTGCGTGGGCCCACTAATGGTATAGGGATCACCTCAGACCCGTACTAGCTATAGAACTGGCTTAAGTTTGAACAGAGAATGGGGTGGAATGAAAAATGGGGGATAAGATTCAGTGTGTACGTATGTTTGCTGCTGAGATGTTCCCCTTTGGCCTGCTCTCTGCCTCCCCCCTCCTTGGAACATCCCCTCCCCACCCCCAATTTACCAGTGCCTGTGGAGCTTCCCAGGGCTGTTCTTGCTTTCCGTGGCAGCAGCCAGGTTTCTGTGCCACCATAAAGGATCTTGCATTGCCAGAACACCATTTCCGGCAACGCAAGGCCCCAATAGGATTGAGGACTGCGTTATTGAAGTATCTGGAGTCCCTCATTAAAAAAATTTGTGCCCCCTGGTGCTAGATACCTTAGCTATGCCACTGAGATCAAGTCCGTACTACCTTTTCAATACCATACCTGGGGCTGGGGCAGTGGTTCTCAAACTTTTCCAGCCCGCGGCTCCCCTGATCCTTGTGGCCATTGGCCAAGGCTCCCCATTACAACACCTCACTTCAGTTACCCCAAAATGGGGTGAAGGTGTTATAATACACTAGAAACAAAAAAAAACAGCTGCCAGCTTTCTGAGGCTGCAATCCTAACCACACTTACCGGAGAGTAAGCCCCATTGAACAAAATAGGACTTACTTCTGAGTAGACCTGGTTAGGATTGTGCCCTGAGTTTGTTAGCAGCACACCTGGAGGGTTTTGGAAAGGGGGGGAGTGATGAATTTGCTGGGGGAGGGGAAGACTGTTTTGTGCGTATCTGCTAATTGCAAAAACTGATGCAAACTGAGACCCAGAGACTGTTTGACTGCAATCCTAACCTCACTTTCCTGGGAGTAAGCCCCATTGAACACAATAGGACTTACTTCTGAGTAGAGGAAGCTAGGATTGTGCCTTTTGTCTTCCAACAGCCAACAGCCAGCAACAGTTAGCCCCTGCTAACTAGTAAGAGGCACTTTTTCAAGTGGGTGCTCCTCTTTTATTTAGCAGGGGGAGAGTAACTGGCCCACCTTCCCCCAGCAGTGTCTTTACTAGTGGCTGTCTGCTGGTGTTGTATCTTTTTAGATTGTGAGCCCTTTTGGGACAAGGAGCCATGAGTTATTTGATTTTTCTCTGTAAACTGTTTTGTAAACTTTTGTTGAAAAGTGCTATATAAAGACTGTTAATACTAATAATAATGAAAACAACAACAAAAAACATGGGCAGTAAACCCAGCCACCCACCCACCCACCCCCCCGGGAGGCAGAAGGAAAAAGGGGGATGGCTGAAAAGGAATGGGTATTTTTATTTTTTAATCAATTTTTGGAGAAAAAGTCATCAAGAGTGGTTTTTATTTTCTCTTTTTTGAAGGGGGAGAAAAAAGAGAAAGGTGAGGATCCTTGGTTAAGCTAACACAGACCCCAAGCCTATGTAGGTCTACTCTGAAGTAAGTCCCATTTGAGTCAATGGGGATTACTCCCAGGAAAGTGTGGAAAGGATTGCAGCCACACTGAGCAAGATTACAACTCACCCCAAAGTAGATGGGGGCTGCTCACACACATACACCCTAACACGCAGATGCCACCCCTGTTCTCCCCAGGCAAGACGGAGGAATGCAGGCTGGGACATTTGGACACCCCCCAAGAGCAGGCTGGCTCCCTCCTTCCCAAGTGAAGGAAATTGCTACTTCCCTCCCAGTTTGAAGCCTGCCAGGAACGAGCCCTGTGCTGATGAGATGCGGCACTTCTGCTGCTGCCTGGCCAGCCTTCTCTCCTACCTCCCCCCACCATGTTTCACACACCCCACCCACCTTGTTCACAGCCGAAGAAAGCAGCAAGCAGGGAGGCGGCAGGTGCAGCTGAGCAGGGCAGCTACTCTACTCTACTAGGTCTTGTAGCTATGGCCACCTCTCTCCTGGAGGTGCCTCACGATGCCCCTGGCAGCTAGCCACACCTCCCCAGGGAGCCGGGACACACAGATTGAAAACCTCAGGGCTGGGGAATAAAGCAAGGAATACTCTTGTAACTTGTACAAAGGCACATACAAAGTCAGGGACCAGAAGGGCAGGGACAGGGTGATGATAAAGTTCAGCTAGAGAAAGATCTAGAACTCTACATCCTAGGGACATGAAGTGATGGTTTGTGCCAGTGAGGCTCCACCGCCACCAAACCCCGTGTCCTGGAAGTGACATCACTTTTGGGTCACCTCCAGACATAACCGCTCTAGTTGTGTCCAGAGGTATTCTGAGGGCTGGAGAGGATGCATGTGGCCGTGACCCCAGAAGGGATTTCCAGAAGGCCTTAGAAAAGTACTTCCGGTTTTTGTAAAACCAAAAGTGCCTTTCTAAAGCCTTCCAAAGTTGTTTGGAGGGATGGAGAGGCAGTGCACAGCCTGTTCAGCTCTCAGAACAACTCCAACCTGGGTCACATATGGCACCGGGTCAGGTGAGGCACTGCCTCACCTGCCTCTAGTGACCACATGTGCCTCCTGCATGCCCAATACTTTCCTGTGAGCTCTGATCATTCTTGAACCAGTTAGAAATAAGAAGCAGTAGAAACAGGAAACCAAGGTGGTCAAATTTTTATAACTGCTGTCTAAAGACAATTATTACTATTTATATACCACTTTTCAACCAAAACCAGCTCACAAAGTGTTTTTACATTACAAAACAAAGAAATTATTCCAGAGCCTTCAGAAATGCATATCTGAGGTCCACAACATTAAATTCATAGTAAAAAAAAACTGCCCTACCCATCATGACACATATAACTTTATCCAACCAATCCAGTGCATTCTATACGGCATTTCAAAAGTGAAGCCCATTCTCTAAATCAGGGGTCTCCAAACTTTTTGGCCAGAGGGCTGCATGAAATATCTGGTGCAGTGCTGAGGGCCAGAAAAAAATTTAAATATAAAATTTAAATAAATAAATTAGAGATGGAACTTAGATGAATGAATAAATGAATGAGTGGGCTCATTCACTCAGCCTCTCTGGCCCTCAGAACACCCTCCAGATGCAATCAGAGTACAGCTCTGGTCATGTACAGTCGAGTGGCCCAGAGGCTTTCAGGGGACAAGAGGCTGGCCGCAGGCTGGTTTGAGGCTTGCTGCAGGCTGCATCTTTCCCCCAGGCCGGGGTTTGCAGACCCCTGCTCTAAATGATAATAGTGGGATTTAAGATGGACACCCTCATTTCATCATACTCACTGTCACTGTAAATAAAAGAAGCTTCCAGGCCTCATCTAATTAGGCAAACATTGATTGCCCCATTGTCTTTTTAAGCTGGAATCTCTTCAGAACTGACCAGTTCAAGGCAATTCTCTTCTCCAATAAAGCCACGAGGCTGTTTGCTTCTTAAATCCGGAATTCTTAGCATAATTTGGGAGGGCTGAAGCCCTGTGAGATGTGAAACTATCCATTACAGCTGGCTGAAAATGTGGTGCTTTCATTGCCGTGGTTTATCATCAAGGAAGGAATAACTGTTAGAAGGAATGGCCTGTTTAACTACTGTACATCTGATGGCCAATTCTATTTTTACCTTTATCTTTGGGTACATATCTATAGCAAACTGCCATCATAACTCATAGTCATTGACAGACATTCTCCATGAATTTGTCCAATCCTCTTTTTAACCCATCCAAGCCAGTGGCCGTTCCATACACAAATTATGGGTTATGTGAAAAAGTACTTCCTTTTATCTGTTCTGTCTCTCACCAACCAATCTGAGTAGCCCCAAGAATTATTCAATGGAGAGAGAGAAAAAAATATTATGAAATAACAATTACCATGAGTATAGCATTTTCTGCAAAGGGTTTCATGTGTATTATGTATTGTTGTAGTCCTTACAACAACCCTGTAAGATAATTATTATTACCCCCATATTGCAGATGGGAATACTGAGACTTGCTTATGGCCTCTTCATGGCAGAGGTGAAGTTTGAATCAGGGGAGTCCCAATTCACAGTACAGTCTTGTTGCTACGATGCTACACCAGGTTTAAAAATTGTAACAATACATTTAAAATTAATATAAATTTTAGGTTCATTAATGATTACCGTCAATGAGTTACTTTTTCAGTGCAATTAGCTGCTGTACATAATATCTGAAAAGCAGATCCTTGCCACAGGCTCGCAATCCCAGATGACTGCCCAAGTCTTGTGGCACTAACAATACGTTGGTAATCATAACTGAAGAGGTATTCTACAGGTTGAGTCGTAAATAATTAAGAGTAACCTGCCTTCTCTAGCTCATTGAGGGGAGAAATTGTCACTTAGCCTGGGCTCTCGGAGCTTTCATTTCCCACCGGTACGGCTTCAATAAGCCTTATGAATATCTTGCCCAGAAGCAATCACTGGGGAATAACTCTGGCAAACAAACTCATTCATACACCTGAGTCTTCCAGGCTGACATGGTAATTAGGATCACAATCTGTGTGGCAAAAAAAATAATACAGTAAATGGTTGTAATCCTCCTCTGGGAAGGATATGGCACTATGGACTAAATGAGAGGCAAAATGAATCCAGCACCTTTTAAATGTTCTCAGGCATCGGTGATGGGACAAACACAAACCTATTAAAGTCAGGGATTTTTTTTTTTTTCTCCAAAGGGAGAGCTGAATAGGTTTGCACAGTGAAATGCATGTTCAGTCAGGTCGACTTCACACTAAATAGTTGCTTGCTCCAGGGCAACATCCTGCTGTCCAAGTGAAATATGCTGGTATAGGGGAAAGCCACAAGCTAGTAACTTTTCTGCCAATTGCTCATTAAATATGGCACAGCAAATTGTTCTGGGCCACTGTTTTGTCCACTGGTTAGTAATAGCACCTAGCATTTGTATAGTGCAGTGTTTCTCAAACCGTGGGTCAGGACCCACTAGGTGGGTCATGAGTCAATTTCAGGTGGGTCCCCATTCATTTCAATATTTTAATTTTAATATATTAGACTTGATGCTACCATGGTATGTGGTTGCATTTGGGGAATTGTTACAGACCTGTACTTTCAACAGGCTACTCTGTATATGCTTTTAACAATGATAGTAAATGGGACTTAGTCCTGGGTAAGTGTAGGTAGGATTGCAGCCTAGGATTGTCAAAAATTTTCCTGCTTGATGATGTCACTTCCAGTCATGATATTACTTCCAGATTCTCATTCTAAAAAGTGGGTCCCGGTGCTAAATGAACCACTGGTATAGTGCTTTCTGGGTGTTCAGTATCACTTTGACTGTGGGCTAGTGCAGTGGCTCTCAAACCTTTTTAGCACAGGGACCCAATTTTTAGAATGACAGTTTGTCGGGATCCACCGGAAGTGATGTCATTAACCTGGAAGTGATGTCATGGCAGAAGTGACATCAGTTTAGGTTTCAAGCTTAAGCCGCAGTCAGCCAAAGGTCACATTACACAGTACTCTTGTGCTCACATTTTTCATCACTCAAACATTCAGGCTTAGAAGTCAAAGTAGAATGCAGAACTAAGACTCGGATCCTTCTCTCCCCATACAGCCCTTCCACCCTTTCCAGCATCCCACCTTCCCACCAATTCAGGGCAAAGCATCATGCCTCTCTCCCCCTGGGAGCCTGCCCTGCCCAGCAACTCTGCACTCTATATTTTCAGCTCTGTGTTTTCAACTTCAGCTGAACTACGCGAACCACTGGAAATTGGCTCCCGACTCAACTAGTGGGCCTTGACCCACCGTTTGAGAAACGCTAAGCTGAACCACTGAATCATCCAGCCCAATTGCCTTTCCTGAACCTAGAAATATTTAGCCAAAGCATCTCTTAAGAAAGGGATTTCTACTCTCAGCTATGGATTGAAACTTCCAGGTTGGCTTCCATGGCTTGTGCTGTTTCTCTTAATCTTCTGCTAAACTATGGATTTGGCAAGATTGGTAGAGTCATCAGCTGACGACAAGGCTGGCTGAGGATACACAGAAAATTGTACAGTACGGCCATCCTTACAATCCCATGCATGAATCTTTTTACTTAGCAGTTTTGTAGTGGCCCAACCCACATGCTCTTGCCTCAACCCAGCCTAGCTGTCCTTTGCAAGAAGACATCTGCGACTCTGGCAGGAGAAGGGCAAAGGGCAAAGAACAGGCATGGAATATTGATTCTTCCTCTTCCCTGTCTAGTTACTCCCCTGCCCTCCTCCTGCCTGCCCATATGTGTGTGCATATGTATTTATTTTCACATTGCACATTCACCTGCACATACACACAACCACACACTTGAATATTGCACTTCATGCATTTTTGGCCGTGAACTGTAATTCATGAATGTTCATTTATTTATATATTTATACAGGTATTTATATACCGCCTTTCTTTGGTCATCAGATTTCTCCTCAGACTTTAATCCAAGGCGGTTTATACAGACAGGCTGTTCTAAACCCCCATAGGGATTTTCACAATTGAATAGTTCTAGTCTTTCATAGAACTCCTCCTTCCAGCTGGATTCCTTCCCAGCCTGGCCTCTCTCTGGCCCTTCGCCTCCCACGCTCCACCTGACGGCAACTCCTCTCTGCCACCGAGGGTCAGCTCATCAGTATATCAGCGTGTTGTCAGTTCTCGGGTACTTCCGGTTGTTTCGAACTGGCAGCCTCAGATCTTCAGGCATACAAGGCGGCAGCTCTACCAACTGAGCCAGACCTCCTGCCCATGTTCATGTTCATGCGGAAATAAATTTCTTGCAGCTCAGTCCTGTGCATGTCTAATCAGAAGTAAGTTCCATTCGATTCAGTGGGGACCCTGAAGGATTGGGGCTCAATCCTATCCAACTTTCCAGCACTGATACAGCTGCAATGCAGCCCCAAGGTTAGGGAACAAACATTCCCTCACCTTGAGGAGGCCTCTGTGATTGCCCCTCCACTGCAGGATGCAGCTCACATTCCGTTGGCATGGCTGCACTGGCACAGGAAAGTTGGATAGGATTGGGCCCTTACTCTTTGAGGTCCATAAAGTATTTCTTCTTCTTTTTAAGGAACACAGGCTCTATTCAAAGGACATCAGTGCCTAATGTTGCAATGTCACCCTAGTTTAAGGAGAACTATTCTCCTCATTTTAAGTTCTAGGTCAGTGTTTCTCAAACTGTGGGTCACGAGCCAATTTCAAGAGGGTCCCCATTCATTTCAATGTGCATTTTATTTTTAATATATTAGACTTTGTGCTACCATGGCATTTGCTACCATGACTGCATTTGGGGAAATGTTACAGATCTGTACTTTTAACAGGCTACTGTGAATATGCTTTTAATAATGATAGTCAATTGGGCTTACTCCTGGGTAAGTGTGGATAGAATTGCAGCCTTTGGGACGTTATAGGAATTTTTTAAAAAACAGATCAGCAACTGCATGAGAGGGTTAGGAGGTTTCTTCTTTGTTTGAAAGATCCAGGTTCAAATCCCCCCTCAGTCACAGAGCTTCCTGGGTGACCTTGGGCCAGTCACTTTCTCTCAGCCTCACCTACCAAACAGGGTCGTTGTGAGGACAAAAGGAGGAGAGCAGCTGTGTACACTGCCCTGAGCTCTTTGGAGGAAGGGCAGTATAAAAATGTGATAAATAAATAAATAAATAAATAAATAAATAAATAATTTTTTTAAAACTTATACTTATGGTAAACTTTTAATTTACTGACTTATTCTCTTAATTGATTTGATTTTGTTGTTTGGGCGGTGTTAAAAAATTTCCTGCTTGATGATGTCACTTCTGGCCATGACATCACTTCCAGGTTAATGACATCACTTCCAGTGGGTCCCGACAGATTATCATTCTAAAAAGTGGTTCCCGGTGCTAAAAAGTCTGAGAACCACTGTTCTAGGGACTTTGTGGCCAAAAAGCAAGAAAAGCAACATAATTTGCAAGTTTCCATGGACGTGGGATCACGTTTGCCCTTTTCTAAAGAGGAGTCAGTCTTTTTTTAATCATTTGAATTGACTTGTTTGGGAAGTCAGAGGTAATGCTAGCTGGAGTGGTGGAGAAAAGGGACAGACAACAACAAGGAGGGTAAGAAATCCACACAAGCAAGATGGCCGAATAGAGAGTCTTTTATCAGGTACATCTTAGGGGTTTTTTTTTTTTTCCAAGTGCCTATCATATCACACAAACTGTTCTTGAAGAGCCCTCCATTTACCCTCTCCCCTAATTAAATGTGCACTTCATTAATGTAAATTGGGGGTTTAATGCTCTTGTTGAAATTCTGAAGAAAGTGCTGTGGCCTCGCGAAATGCTTAAGCATCATTGCAAATTAGATTAGGGACCAAGAAAGGCAGTAAAATTAGAATGATAATGGTTGATATGGCTTCCTGACAGGCATGACTATTCAGGGATCAATGGAGATGAGGAACAGTTTCCCCCAGTCTAAAATGAAAGGCAGGGACAAACGTCAGCCTACAGATGTGGCTTTTGGATGTTCTTTCAATTAGTTTAATTTGGTAAATGGTGGGGATTTAAAGCCTCTTAGCCGGCCCTACAAGACAAGAATATATTGAATTTTTTTTCTCCTCCTCCACGTTTTAAACAAAAATGGGATAAGCTGCAGTTGCATTTTTCAGATTTTTTTCTTAAATTTTATGGGTAGCAAGTCCTTATACAAATGTATGGTTTTAAATGGAGGAGAGCCTTATTATCTGCTTCATCAACAACAGTGGGGCAGGGATAGAAAACTGAAGGCAAAGTTTTCTTCAAGCCTTTGATGGTGCCGCTACCTTCCTATCTTGGAGATGGAAAAGGAAATGGAGATGGAAAAGGATATAAAAATGCACTCCAAACTCTGTTTTTGTTCCTTAGAAGGTAGCATTGTCCATTTCTCCAGGAAGGGAGCTGCACAGTTCACTAAGCAAAGTGCTGGTCCACTTCATTTCCATGTCGCCAAAGGAAAACCCTGTGTGGCAGAATGGGCAGCAAAATGGCAGATGCGCTTCAATGTCAGTAAGTGTAAAGTCATGCACATTGGGGCAAAAAATCAAAACTTCACATATAGGCTGATGGGTTCTGAGCTGTCTGTGACAGATCAGGAGAGAGATCTTGGGGTGGTGGTGAACAGGTTGATGAAAGTGTCGACCCAATGTGCGGCGGCAGTGAAGAAGGCCAATTCTATGCTTGGGATCATTAGGAAGGGTATTGAGAACAAAACGGCTAGTATTATAATGCCGTTGTACAAACCTATGGTAAGGCCACACCTGGAGTATTGTGTCCAGTTCTGGTCGCCGCATCTCAAAAAAGACATAGTGGAAATGGAAAAGGTGCAAAAGAGAGCGACTAAGATGATTACGGGGCTGGGGCACCTTCCTTATGAGGAAAGGCTATGGCGTTTGGGCCTCTTCAGCCTAGAAAAGAGACGCTTGAGGGGGGACATGACTGAGGCATACAAAATTATGCAGGGGATGGACAGAGTGGATAGGGAGATGCTCTTTACACTCTCACATAACACCAGAACCAGGGGACATCCACTAAAATTGAGTGTTGGGAGAGTTAGAACAGACAAAAGAAAATATTTCTTTACTGAGCGTGTGGTCGGTCTGTGGAACTCATTGCCACAGGATGTGATGATGGCGTCTAGCCTGGGCACCTTTAAAAGGGGATTGGACAAGTTTCTGGAGGAAAAATCCATTGCGGGGTACAAGCCATGATGTGTATGCGCAACCTCCTGATTTTAGAAATGGGTTATGTCAGAATGTCAGATGCAAGGGAGGGCACCAGGATGAGGTCTCTTGTTATCTGGTGTGCTCCCTGGGGCATTTGGTGGGCCGCTGTGAGATACAGGAAGCTGGACTAGATGGGCCTATGGCCTGATCCAGTGGGGCTGTTCTTATGTTCTCTCCTTAACTCTGACGGGCATTGGCCACAAGAATATGCCTCTTTCTTCCAGGCATTCTGCCTGTTCGCTCCATCATTGAGATTTTTAGCAAATGTGTCACTGTCTGGTTTTATTATTGCTCTTGGAATAAAAGTAATATGTAAAACGGCTTCCTGTCTTGGGGCCCAGCTGGATCAGAGCACAGGGTCATCAAGTCCAGAATTCTCCTTTCAGATTCCAAAATGGCCTTCCAGGTGCCTCTGGACAGCCCATAAGCAGGTCCTAAAGGCAACAGCCCTCCCCTCCTGTTTCCCGCTAGCACATGATATTCAGAGACACACTGTCTCTGAACATGGAAGTTCCAAAGCCATCGTAAGTGACTTTCCTCCACGAATGTGTATAACCACAACTTCAACTAAGCTAGTGGTCATCAACAAATACTGGGCCAGCCAGGGACAGCCCACCCACATGGCCGACAGAGGCCTCAGGTAGGCCTCAGGTTGATGGGGGACGCCCACCACTGTCCATCCACTTGCATCCACTGCTTATCCTTTTCCCTGTATTAGAAAAGGAAGGGAGGTGGAGCTGAAGAGGTTGTGTGGAGAAGAGAGTGGAAGCAGGGTTGTTCTAGCCCACCATTCTCCTCTCCACCTTACTTTCTCTTCCTCCCCATCCAGCTCTTTCTTTTCTAGTCCAGGGGGTGGGAGGAGCAGAGGCTAGCATATCATTAGCATTTGACAAGGCGGTCTTGAGCCAACCCTAGTGACAACAAATCCCATAAGCTCATCATGTTTATCTGTGCCTCTTCGTCCTCCCTGTTTTCTACAACAAGAGCTTTGTAGTGCTCCTTACCATCTTGGTTCCCCCTGTGCTTTTTTGTTTTCAATTAGAAGGTTTTACTAAAATGATCCTAAAATCTCCAGTTTTAATTAAAAAGATATTGGCATCAGTTAACCCCAGGTGAAGTGAACGAGAGGAAATAAAACAACGTTGAGCTGAAGCATTAAGGTCTAAAATGAACAAAACGTGGTGAAAACTCTCATTCAACAACACAAGAGAGGACTTTATGTCACTGCAGCAGTGAAAGCAAAGAGGTGTTGACTGGTCGGTTTGTTTTGCAGTGCCTGGAGATTTGGAGATGAAGAAAAACCCACAGACCCTATAGGGTCTCACAGACTTTATAATTTATAATTTTTATAATTTTATATTATAAAATGTAATACATGTTTTATTTCATGTTTGTAACAAAAAAAGGAGGACAGTGAACAGAGGAGTGATGAGTAAACTGGTGGTAAGGTACACATGTACTTCAAATCCACCAAAATTTCTTCTGCTCACCTTAGGTCTTGGATCATGGCCCAGTGTGATGACAAATGCTTACTCCCTGTTGTACTCCTCATGGGCAGAATTGATGATTGCCCTGAAGTACATCGATGGTGATAGTGCTACTGCCATGCTGGTGTTTGCTTCTAGCAGTTCCTGTCCCAGAGTTGTCCTGTTTTCTTGCAGCAATGGCAACAGGACCCAGCTGTTAGGGCAGTACACTCTACTCCAATCATCCTCAGGTACAATGATCTCAAGGTGGGCAAAGGATGGGGTGAGAACAGCATGAATTCATGGCAGAATGAAGAAGGCTGCTGGGTTGCCTAACATATTACCTACTCCCTTGAGCTTCTGGTTAGTGCCACTGGTCTTTCAGTTTCATTAGCACTAAATTCACCTTTGGGAAAAAAATTAATTTAAAAAAAAACTGCTTGACTTGGCAAGGGCTCCAGCGAAAAGATCAAGTTACTGTTTGTAAATGCCAGACATGAATTACTTCTGCAGCTTGCCTGTTGTCTGACTTTTTGAAATCATATTCCAAGTATTGACACTATTCGACTTTAAAGAAAATTTTTTTTTCATATATAGAGTTAACCTCTGTAGATGCCCAGGGCTTTTGCATGATACAATCTAGGAAGGTTCAGCACCATCCCAATCACTCCAGAAGACAACCCTTCTAGTACATACTACCTACAATACAATATGTTATCGCTTGCAGATTTTTGTATCAGCCCCTTTCCTGTTAACCAGTGTGCTTAATATCAGTGGGATTGTTCCAGAATAAACAGTTTATATATCACTAGGGCTGCAAACTTTCATTTTTTTAATCAGTAGAATAATCAGCTAAAGCATTGGTGGATTCATCATGGCCATTTCAATGAGCGAGATCAATTTTAATTAGGGGCACATTCAATTAACAGCATGTATTTTTTTAGTTTAGCTCTGAGACTCTTTTGGTTCCAATGTGCTACTGTAATAGGGAAACAGTGGGGAAAAGACATGTATGTATGTATGTATGTATGTATGTATGTATGTATGTATGTATGTATGTATGTATGTCGAATACAAAATAACTCAAAGCCATTTGCAGAAAGCAGTGGTGAGATCCCCCACAAATAAAATCATTTCCAAAAACCTAGCAAATTACAAGAAACGCACACACCACACGACCTAGATCAGTCAAATGTAAATGAAAAAATAAAAGATCATATTGCCATTATGGAACTTATGAAACTTATAATTATGTGTATTTAAAATACTTTTTTTTCTTCTTCTAAAAATCCACTACCAGATGGATGGCACTTCTTATAATCAGAGGCACTTCTTTAGTCAGTGAAAAAAATATCCTTGTTTAGTCATTTAAATATCGCAACAACCTATTCAGGTATTTTCCCCCTCCTGTCCCACTTCTCCATACCCCCCCCCCCAAAAAAAAACAATCTACTTTTACTTTCTTCTCTCTTTTGCATTTTAGAGTGGTTCAGGATTGGAGCATGGAAGGAAAATTGCCCCATGAAATTTCTACTAGGATTGGAGATATATGGAAGAAAAGGAAAAACCCAAACAAAAAAATGGGATGCCCATAAACCATGGAGATCCAGCAGCAGGCACGACAGATGGAATAATAAAAGGGAAGGTGGTCGAGAGTGAGAGGGAACTATTTATCCTGAAGTGTTCTTTACACAATTGGGAAATGATTTGCTCTTGTGCTGTCTCTTCTCCGTCCCTGTTATGGGAGGCAAAAAGAGGCTTCTCTCTCCCCTCGTCCTTACAAGATTAGGTGTGGCCTGGGGGCTTACTGTCACTTATTCAGCTGTTAAAGCAGCTTAAACCCTCATAAGAACATTAACATTGGTTGCCAATACCAGATTGACCTTTATTCATAAAGTGCAAAGAGTTGGAAGTCGAACAGATTGGTTGCCAACCACCACCTTTTATGCTCCGTTTAGTGGCTTTGATTCTGTTCCCCTTTCTTCCTTTAATCTGACATCACTGGCTTGAATCTGTTCGAGCTCTAAGTAAACAAGGCCAGGCCAGACCTCCCTTTTGAAGAAGAGTCAGTGGGTGGGGAGAGGTGGGTGGTGGAGGTGGGGAGTGGGGGGGGGCAAGAGAAAACAGTCGGTTTGCCTTTGGAATGAAATGCCTCAAGAATGGGTTGGAAACACTAGACCCTGAACAGAGCTCTATGTGCAGATCATCAAACTGAAGGACAACCTGAGGCTTTAGCCCAGGCTGCCCCAGTGTTTGCTCAAACGCGGCCCGTTTACACAGAGAATAGGAATGGAAGGATTTCTATGAACTCTTCCTGAAAGTTTTACTTCATGACACGTACAAAAGAGAACCTCAGAGCGAGGCACCGACAACAAAGCCAAAGGGCTTTTAAAAAAAGAGCATGGTGGGAAATCCCATTCCGGACACCTGACAACAATTGTGTCGTTCAATTCAGTTGGGCCGCCATCCTCCTGAGTAAACAGTGGGAGGATTCCAGGCTGAGATAACACGATGGGAAAGAAGTGTCGAAGTGCCCTGTAGCTAAATCAGCTGTGCCAGCCTCAAAGCCAGCAATTGTCAACGTTTTTCATTTCATGGTACACTGACAAGGTGCTCAAATTGTCAAGGCGCACCATCGGTTTTTGGACCATTGACAAGGCACAATGCACTGCTGTGGGGGGGCTCATATCTCCCAATGGCCCTATTAATAAGTAACCATCCCACAAACTCCTATGGCACACCTTGGCACACCAATGTGCCAAGGCACAGTGGTTGACCATTGCTGCTCTAAGTATATAGGATGCAAGGATTGTTGTTGTGGCCTAACATTACAATCACAACCGAAATGATTTCTTTTTAATGTTAAAATATGAAGAATTTGGAATGTAACTTCACTGAATGTTGTAGGATTCTTGGCAGCCTCTTGATTTTTTTGGAATATCCAACACCATAACCTGTCAGTGACCTACTCCTTTCACGGTTCTACCAATGTTGGCTATTAAACACTGGCAAAAGATAATGATCAACTGTTGAACACTGCAAAACAAGAATGGCCAACTTTTGTGTTGGGGGTGTGGTTTATTCTATTCTCTAGACCAGGGTGCCCAAACCCCGGCCCTGGAGCCACTTACAGCCCTCAAGGACTCCCAATCTGGCCCGTGGGGAGCCCCCTGTCTCCAATGAGCCTCTGGCCCTCCAGAGACTTGTTGGAGCCCACACTGGCCTGCCGCAACTGCTCTCAGTGTGATGGCCAACTTTTCAGCCTCTTGCATGAGCTGTGGGACAAGAGCTCCCTCCACTGCTTGCTGTTTCACATTTGTGATGCAGCAGTGACAGCAAAGGAAAGGCTGGCTTTGCTTTGTGCAAGGCCTTTTATAGGCCTTATTGCAAGATCTTCATTCATTCATATAAGTGCCATCTCTAATATATTCATTTATGTAAATTTATTCAAATTTGAAATGTAAATTAAGTCTTTTTTCCCCCAGCCCCCAACACAGTGTCAGAGAGATGATGTCACCCTCCTGCCAAAAAGTGTGGACACCCCTACTCTAAACAGTGCTCTGGAGACTAAAATTACATTAAATTGCGCAAAACCAATCTTCTCTAGCTCAGTTTTAAAGTTTCTACTGTCTAGGAACTTCACATCCCTGAGGGACTTCACAGTTGTGGTATATCTACATTTGTGTAGGCAATGTGCAATTTTGGTGTATCACCCTTTAAGCTCAGAAAAACAATGGGGAATCAGACCACTGATTAGACCAGTGGTTCTCAAATTTTTTAGTCCAGGACACACTTTTTAGAATGATAATCTGTCAGGACCCACCAGAAGTGATGTCATTAACCTGGAAGTTATGTCATGGCCAGAAGTGACATCATCAAGCAGGAAAAATTTTTAACATTCCTAGTCTGCAATCCTATCCAGACTTTCCAGGAGTAAGTCCCATTGACTATCATTGTTAAAAGCATATACATTGTAGCCTGTTAAAAGTACAGATCTCTCCAAATGCAGTCACATACCATGTCAGCATCAAGTCTAATATACTAAAAATAAAATTTTGAAATGAATGGACTCCCATGTGAAATTGACTCGCAACCCACCTAGTGGGTTTCAATCCACAGTTTGAGAAACAGTGGAATAGACCATATTGAATAGGAAACTCCTGCATAGTAGGCCCTACTTTATTTTATGAAGAAATTCTCTTGTTTTATTTTTGCATGTTGCTGATGAAGTCTCAAGGGGATTGTTAGCTCTCCCCCGCCCCCCAAGAGATTAGCCAAACAGGACATTCTCTTGTTATAGGGCTTTTTGAAAGCCCTGAACAGCTTGGTTCAGGTAAGATAAAATTTTAAAAAAATTAAAAAGGGCCTCTACAATAATTATGCCTTATTGGTGGTCTTCTCAGAAATGTCTGGATGGCTACTGAGTGTGAAACAGATGTTGGACTGGACAACCTGGTCTATCGGTCCATTTCTTATGATCCTGCTGTTCCTTCCCACTTTCCTGGGGTAATGTGAAAAGCCCCAGACTACATGACAGAAGCCATAAGAACATAAGAACATAAGAACAGCCCCACTGGATCAGGCCATAGGCCCATCTAGTCCAGCTTCCTGTATCTCACAGCGGCCCACCAAATGCCCCAGGGAGCACACCAGAAAACAAGAGACCTCATCCTGGTGCCCTCCCCTACATCTGGCATTCTGACTTAACCCATTTCTAAAATCAGGAGGTTGCGCATACACATCATGGCTTGTACCCCATAATGGATTTTTCCTCCAGAAACTCGTCCAATCCCCTTTTAAAGGCGTCTAGGCTAGACGCCAGCACCACATCCTGTGGCAAGGAGTTCCACAGACCGACCACGCGCTGAGTAAAGAAATATTTTCTTTTGTCTGTCCTAACCCGCCCAACACTCAATTTTAGTGGATGTCCCCTGGTTCTGGTATTATGTGAGAGTGTAAAGAGCGTCTCTCTATCCACTCTGTCCATCCCCTGCATAATTTTGTATGTCTCAATCATGTCCCCCCTCAGGCGTCTCTTTTCTAGGCTGAAGAGGCCCAAACGCCGTAGCCTTTCCTCATAAGGAAGGTGCCCCAGCCCCGTAATCATCTTATTCGCTCTCTTTTGCACCTTTTGCAGCCAAAACTGCACCCACCAGTATTACCCCTCCAAAGCTGCAGGAACATTAGCATGGTGGGAATTTGCAATGTTGACTCCTCTCATGTGATCCATAGTTGGCTTATCACATTACCTCTCTAGGGCAGTGGTTCCCAAACTATGATCTGTGGAAACCAGGTAGGGGAGCTGCAGAATCCTTGTGAAAATCCTGCCACCCTACACAGTGTATAGGATTGTAGCCCTAATGGGGAGCTGTGGCCAATAACCAAGTAGGACAAGGGAGCCACCAGTAGAAAAACTTCAGGAACCACTGCTCTGGAAACAAAGGTACTGTGCCAGTATCATTCTATTAGTACATGCAAAGAATGTGTACAGATGCATCATGTATACAAACACTTATACACGCATCCCAAGATGCGCAGAGCTGACTAACAATCCAATCCTATACAGGATTGGGTTTTGGGGTGCAGGCTTTACTACAATGGAGTAGTCACAATCATCAATTGGTTGTTGATAGAGCACACAGTACTTTGCTGGTAGCCAATCATGCTTCCGGACTCTGCTGTGCCCGCTGGAAGGCAGGTAAGGCAGCAGGAACGGGGGCAGGGGTGTGCAGGGAGGGGTGAAACCGGGTGGGGGTGAGAAAGCGGCAGGGAGGCTGCAGGATGGGGTGGATCCGACAGCAATGGATCCTAACCCCAATTTTTCAAGCCTCTCTACCCCTTTCTTCTCCTTGGACATGCTCCAGCTAATGAGCTGGTGCAGGTCTGACAAGACCCATTACCAAGCAGGAGGCTTACAGAGAGGTAAGGGGAAATAATTCCCCCTGATGAATCCCCCTGATATCCCACACTGGCTACAACACACACCTTTATGGCACAGCAGCATCAACTGGGCGGGGGATAGGATTGGTCTCTTCAACAACCCTACTTTCGGCAACTCTATAGCTGGGTCACTGTCAGAAAAATTCATTCCACTAGTAAGAGGTTACCCCAGATTTGCACCAGAGCTATGTCTATATTTCAGAAGACAAGGTCTGAATGAACATGTTTACGTATTTTTACCTGTCACAAGCTATTAGCTGAATTGCTGAAAGAAAAATCCCTGGCAAACGTAATTTCTGGTGAGTATTTGAGCTTTGAGAGGATGCTGGCAAGAAGAGATTCTCTGTCTGAAGCCCCCCTTCAGCTGAATAAAGCGATTTGTTCCAGTAACAGTGGTAATAAAATTGCTGAAATGAAACGGGATTGTTCAATGAGGACCTGAATCCAATTTGCTGGGCTAGTACAATTACACTTTTATCTCGGTGTTTACTCATTTGTAGAATTGCTACAAGTCTTTTTATATACAATTAATGGGATTAATGGCCCCTGGGGACTGGCAAGACAGCATTCGGGAGCACCGCACCTTCGTTTGCAAGTCAATGGCAGGTTGACCTCATGCAAAGTAACTTTCCAAGAGAGTGCAGAATAAAAAGGAGAAAACTGGTTGGCTGGTAAAGCTTTCCATACAGAAAGCACAAAAGATTCATAGGAAAATGGCAGTTGGAATTAAACCACATGCTGCATTTATCTGAATTTTTTTAAAAAAATTACAAAAATAATCTATTTGCAAATTTAAAAAAAAAACTAATATTACATCCCAAAATGTTTTTGTACACCCAAGGCAGCATTGTGTGTTCCATACCCCGGTCCATCACCTCCCCAGAGTTCTATAAAACACTGGTTCCCAACCCATGGTCCGTGGACCACAGGTGATCCATTAGACCTTGATAAAACACAATAGCTTGGTTGCCTACAAATAAACATCCCCTAAAAGGGACTGGTGCTGCAGGGAAGCCTCCATGTGCAGAACCAGACTAGGCCAAGAACTTGTGTCCCAACTCAGCCTAGCGTAAGCTGAGGCAACTCCCAACCTCTGGGTGGGAAGGATAAACTAACATAAAAACTGACGCGCCTAGATAAGGGACCAAAAATAAGCTAGGCACGTTAGGTTTTCTTTATGATCAATATTTGCATATTATCTTCTGTCATTGCAGGTAATGAGTTCCTAAATGAGAAAAGTGCTGATTTCTGGTCATCACCTGCTTAATGACATCACTTCCTTCCTGCTTAATTATGTCACTTCTTGCCTTCAGCAGGCATCATGAATGCTATTCAGCTAGGTTTTTGTTTTTACTGAACTGTTCAGTGACATCATAAGTACAACAACTGCAACAACAGCAACAAAAAACTAAGAAGTGAAAGACAGGCCAAGGCAATTTCTACAGAAGCATAGCCCCTGGGAAGTGTAATTTTCCCAAGGCACCATTGCAATTAAAAAAATTTTTTAAAAAATCTGCTTTGCAGAAGTAGAGAATGTAAGCCACTAACAATGGAGAAGGGAGACCACTACTGCTGGTCAAGTGCCAGCATGACAAATTGGAACGGACAAAAGGAATTGAGAAGATGGGGACTCAGTAGGTGAGAATGGGGGAACTGGGTGCATGAACGAAAGGGACTTTGGGGGCTCACGGGATTGGAGGGGGGCCAGATTTGGAGTCCTTCAGAAATAAGTCAAGCTATTTCTTAATTTATATTATGATCAGCATATTTCCAAGGCAAGATTTGCCCATCACAACTCTAGATCGATCCATCCCATCATGTTCTCTTGCCACCTGCCCTGCTTCTCTTGCCTAACTCCGCTTTCTATTCCACCAAGCCTCCCAATGCACCTACCCTTCCATCACATCACCTTTACTCAGTTCACTGTCTGCTCAAAAACCTTCAGGCTCTGACCTCTAGGCTCCATGTTCCTTAACTTTCCTAGTTCCTGAAGCCAGTGGCGTAGCAAACGAAGGAGGGGGGCAGGGGTGGTCTGTGTCAGGTACCATGCCAGAAGGGGGCAGCAAGCCCAGAGGACAGCAGGAGAACCAACAGGATCTTTAAGTGCTTACCAGTAATGGAGTTTTCACTATACATGCAGTAGGTAGGGAGGGAAGGTCTCACATGGTGAGTCACCATGTGAATTTTACCATGTGTATCCAGTCATCCTAAGATGTGGAAATCATGTAGGCAGTTTTGTTTTGCTTTTATTTTTGTTTTCATGGTGATGACTAACTTAGACTCCAGGTAATATACGCAGACCAGGAGTAATAGATTACTGACTCTTAGCTGTGATGTCTGCTGTCATTTGGCATTTACCCAGCCTGCCTCTGAACCATTTTCAGCATTTTGACTAGGGAGCACTTCTGATTTATTGGAGCTAACTGCCAATATTTTTTCCTTTAGTACTGTAGTTGTGTCAGCTCTGAGTGCTGATATGATGTGGTATGTTTGCTACCATGTTACTCCTACAGCATTCCGTTTGGTGACATTGAAATAAGGGCCATTTAATATTATGAATACCATGCATCATTTATACAGAGCCTGTTCGGAGACATAATGGATCCCATAGACTAAAATCCCATAGGCTAAAACAAGCATATATCACCATCTAGTTAGGGCCTTGTTTTTGTTTTGAAGGGGGCTCCATCCAGATAGGAATGCTCCTGACCAAGACTGAACCCTTTCAACCAATGCAACTTGGATGAAACCAAGCCCATAACTAGATGATGACGCATTTCCAGTTTGGCTTCAAGAGAATCATGGTTTTACTGAACCTATTCCTAAATATTTACCCTTCGTTCACATGGTCCCTGTGAATAGAAACCAGAAGTCCTGCACTTTCAGGTTTGCAAAAACCTTGCAAAGGAGCGTGATAAGGAGGTAGGTCTGCTTCTCACTTGCTTTTGGTGAGCAGAGAATGGATCGATGCATTTTGCATCTGGGTGGGCTGGAGGGCGGCAGTGGCAGACTCAGAGTAAAGGGCACCCTAAATCCACCTCCCCTCACCCCCCCGCCATCTGCCAATGAAGCAAGACACATCAGATCACCTCATGGCTATGCTGGCCGTGGTTGAACCAATACACAGATAAAAAGCTATGACTATGAATTCCCTCTTGATGTAAGCATGTGTGTTAAGCAATGTACCATGAAGTCTTTTAAGACAGAACAGCAAGACTCTCAAGGTCAAACCCAAAGCCGGCATGATAACATGATGTACTGAGCAAGTAAAGGTGGGTGGGGTGGCTGTCGAGAATTAGCTACCGTTCTTCTGCATAGTTTGTCACCTCTCCTCTTCAATCATTCTATCAAAGTTGTCAGGGGACTGCAGGCACATAATTAGATACTCAACAGTTTCTCTTCTGGATGCCTATAAATAGTGGGGGGAAACAATGAAGAGCATCCCCCTTTGAAATTGGCCATACCCTTGACATTCACTTGCCTCCACAATATATGACTTGGTGAAGTATCTCAATTGTGCGACCTGCTCATCACGCCACTGGGCAGCAGCTTGCTTTCGCAAATCTTCATGCGCCTTCCCTGCTATATCAAGTAACTACATGAAAGTATGGCTGGTGTTAATCATTTTTAAGTGAGAGTGGATGGCTACATGATGCAGGCATAAATGCAGGAAGCTGCTTTATACTGAGTCAGACTATTGGTCCATCCAGTGGCATGTTAATTAATAAATAATAAAATAATAGCTAAGGCATTTAGCACCTGAGGGCACAAAATTTTTAACATACCCCATTTTAACACCCCTCCCCCTCAATTTGAACAAAATCTAATTTAACACCCCTTGTTGTGTCCAGGAGGTACTCTGTGGCGTGAGGAGGCTGCACCCCACACATCAGAAAGCCTCCTGGAAGACTTAGACAGCTTTTTTTCACCTCAGATCCATCATCAGGAGTGCAGGTTGGTACGCGGGGCAATGTACTCCCAAGCTCCTCCTTAGCTACACCACTGGGTCTATCTAGCTCAGTATTGTCAACACTGACTGGCAGTAGTTCTCCAGGGCTTCAGGCAGGGGTCCTTCTCAGCCCCACCTAGAGATGGAAATATGCAGGACTGAATCTGATACCTATTGTATGCGAAGCATGTCATCGACCATATTCTCCATGACTGTCCCAAACACCTGAAATCACTGCCCCAAAACCTCCTTTGTTTAAAACCTCAAGATGTAAGATTGGTCTCTAGAAATAACTGGTTTCATGGTAAAACTGTCCCTGAACTGATGAGGACCGAACCATACTTTACATTGGACGTTCATGCCTGGAACAACCTTTTCCAGGGCAGGAGGTCTGGTCTAGAGGGTAGAGCCTCCATTTGCCTGAAGATAACATCCACAAGGTTGCCAGTTCGAGGCCACCGGCACCGTGCGACCTGAGCGTGGGAGGATGGAGGCCAGGATGGAGGCCAGATCAGAACGAAACATCTGAATTGTTGTGGCTCTTGAAAGATAGAGCCTTCTTTCAATTGTAAAAATCCCTATGGGGATTTAAATAAGCTTGCCTACGTAAACCGCCTTGAATAAAGTCATGAATAAAGACCAAGAAAGACAGTATATAAATACCTGTATTATTATTATTATTATTATTATTATTATTATTATTATTATTATTATTATTATTATTATTGTAAAAGTAGCTGTGGACGACTATTTATATAGTATGGGAGAGGAGGCTCCAACCCTTTTCTCCTGTGCTGTGGCTTTGATCCATATTGTCCCACAACTGAGCCACAGGGGGAGAAACATGTACGCACAGATTACTCGCAGAGCCTCTGCTGTCTTGAACCTACCAGTACAACTGGGAACACTGCTTTTCTCAGAAATTTGCATTTGAAATACCTGACTGACAGTGGCTCACTGGGGTCCTCCCATGCCTTGTTTCTTGAGATTCTTTTCAACTAGAAATTTCTTAAGGTTAGGTATTTCTTAAGAATAATTCTTAAGAAGGCTTAAACTTAGGACTTTCTGCACACAAACCATGCACTCTAGTACTGAACTGTGGCACTTCATGCCACTCCACGCCACAACTCTGCATGCAGAAAGTCCCAGGTTCAGTTCCTGGCTTTGCCAGGTAGGGATGTGAAAGACCCCTCTTTGTAACTCCGGAGAGCCATTCCCAATCAGAGTTGAACTGATCTAGTTGGACCAATGGCTTGACTCAGTTTAAGACAGCTCCAGATATGTCCATGGGCTTATGGTCCCTCCATACACCCATCTCAGATCAGTAACACTGATGGAAGGAGAAAAGAGAGTGACCTCCTTTTGCTCCTTCTCCTACCACCACAACTAGAGCACAACAAGCAATGACCCAATAGCAACATCCAATTTACGGCAGCATGACACAGCTATAAATGCCCCACACTTCTGGGTTTTGACGGCAGCACATGAGGAGCATGGTAAGGAAGGAAATAATCTACTACTCTCTTGAGCAAGCAGGAAGCAGATAATTTCAGTTTGTGTTGACAGCATGTTGGAGGGGAGCAGTGGTGGAGGCAGACTCGGGGTGAAAGACACCCCAAATCAACTGCTCCCTTGGACTCCTCACAATCTGCCGCTGATGCAACCCACATCAAATGGCCATATGGATGGGCCAGCCGTGCTTCTACCACATGGACCTCTCCACCTGTGTGACCCCATCTGCATAGACTACCTAGAGACCTACTAGATAGATCAGTGCAAACTATTTGCTGAATGGCTTAGACGCTGGGATGTCCAAACATTTTGGCAGGAGGGCCACATCATCTCTCTGACACTGTGTCGGGGGCCAAGGAGAAAAGAATTAATTCACATTTAAAATTTGTAAATGAGGGCCAGAGACTCATTGGAGACTGGGGGCTCCCCACAGGCCGGGTTGGGAACCCCCGAGGGCCGCAAGTGGCCCCTGGGCCAAGGTTTGGGCACCCCTGGCTTAGAGACAGCTGAATTTTCATAGCTGAGACCCAAAATATGGACATGTCCTTTAGACATCCTGGTCCTCCTGAACCCTTTAAGATCTCATGGATTATTAATCAACTCGCTCCAGCTTCCTTTCCTGCTTAACGTACATGGAATGGATGGTCCCACATTAGGCAGAATCAATTGTAAAAAGTGGAATTAGTCATTCTAAATCATGCAGCTGTGGTCGAAGGAAGCTCTTCTAAAAAAATCATTAAACAATCATGTATTCCTATTGATTTATTCAAAATACCTTGAAGGGAAGCAGATTAAACACAAGGCAAAAAGTAAACTAATGCAGATTAAATGGATGAAGGATGGGCCGATGGTTCCCCAGGCAGTTTTTGTACTAATGAGAGGAAAATTATATGTACACTATTACCAGGATAAAAGGGTCTATTAGAGGTCTTTTGCTTGACATATTTATGTATTTCAAATACTAAGTAGCACAGTGAATTAGGTTTACTCCCGGCATTTGTTATTTTTATTGCATCTCAGCGTGATAAACAGGGTTTGCCTTTGAAGGCAGCTTGTTGCCTTGCTCAGTAAGAGAATGTGCGCAGAGGGGGAGTGAGAGCATCCATAGCCATTGATTACATTTCCTTTATTAGGGATGCAAGCGCAATCTCTGATTTTTATAACTGTTCCTGTAAAGGTTGCAAGAAAAGCGAAGCTCAAGCCAATGAGGGGGAGGGGTGAGTGGGTAGATCCTCATGCAAAACAACCTGCTGTTCTGCGTGCTCCGGGGGTGGTGTTTGCTTTTGACTTTGGATGGATTTCTCTAGTGCAAGCATTTTCAACCACTGCGCCGTGGCATACTGGTGGGCCGTGAATGGTCTGCAGGTGTGCCGTGGGAGTTTGGGGGAGGGTCATTTATTTGCAGGGTCATTGGGGGATGTGAGCCCCCTGCTGGCAGTACAGTGTGTCTTGTCAACTGTCAAAAGACTGATGGTGTGCCTTGACAATTTTGTACCTTGGCAGTGTGTCATGAGACCAAAAAGTTTGAAAATCACCACTCTAGTGGAATCCATTCCAGAGCCACATGACATGGAGAATTGTATGCTTATAATGCTTTTCCTTTTTGCTTCTTTTGCCCACAATGTTTACCACGCAGTTCACATCACAGACTCTGTTGTGAGGACATCTTCAACTAATTCATCTACTATGTTTATGCTGTGTTATAAATAGGGCTGGGGAATTGGCTGAAGTTGGGAAGGCCTGGGGGGCAAAATGTTTCTTGAAACCCTGCTATACAAAGCTGTTTTGTTTTTTTTTCCCATTTCCACCAGGTGCTTCATGCCAGCAGCAACAGAAACGGCAGTACTTTTGGCCCAATCAACCTAAAACAATGCATGTTCCACTGGTGCAGGTTGCCGCAAAACACCCAGAAAGTGTTTTGTGGCACACAAGCAGGCAGCGCACTGGGGGGAAGACCAGGGCCTTCCCATGCACATGAGCAGACGTGAGGAGATTCCCTGGAGCAGGTAAACCTGGTGCATGGGGTAGAACAGGCTGGGGGGAGGGTGGAACGGGGAGGAGATGAGGTAGAGACGGATGTATTGGGCCCAGGAAGGGGTGGGTTTGGTGGCGGAAGAACCTGCCAAATCCAAACCCCTTTTCCGGGCCTGATTCTCCTGCATGAGTCAACATGGATTTGCACCATTTTTGCTCCCTCCCAGCCTCCTTTCCATCCTCTTCACCCCTCCCACCTCTCACTGACTTACCTGCTTCAACAGGCGGCAGGAGATCTGACTATGTGGGTGAGAACTCCAGCCTTCCTGTCGTCACCCCAGCAGCACACTACTTCAGAAAGCACTTTACTACGCTCATGCAGCAATCGGCACTGCCGGAACACTAGTCCACCAACTCAATAGAATTGGACCGTAAGCCCTGTAAGAGCAACTAAAGTATACTTTCACCCAGCCAACTGTGATTGGCCATGATGTCATCATGACGTCATCCCATTTGCTATGTGATTCCTGCTGGTCTGGAACTGCCTAAATAGCATCTTGGATCTCAAAAAACTGGTCAAAAAGACAAATTTCCCCATATCAACTGTTACCCTGCACATGCCCAATCTCGTCTGATGTCAGAAGCTAAGCAGGGTCAGGCCTGGTTAGTACTTGGATGGGAGACCACCTGGGAATACCGAGTGCTGTAGGCTTATACCATAGTCTTTCAAGACTGAAGGTTGCCAACCAACCAACCATATCAAAATATCTCACATAGTCCTGTCGAGTAACATACACCATTCATTGAATGTAAAAGGAATGAGCAGTACCTTTCAGGCACTGATGCTGCCCCTGTTTGTAGGTGAACCAGCAACGCCAATGCGCAGGCTTAGAATTTTAATTAAGTGGGCCCACTCTGGAAACTTCTCTTGCCAGCAGAGAATTGAGTCTATTCACCACTGTTCTTTGTCAGAGCCTTTCTGTTCACATTCCTTTGGACGATTACTCAGTTATTAAATAAACACTTTTGAAATAGTGTTTTTAGAGAACCCGTTCCAACATTCCCGTTAAAAAAAATACTCTAACGTTTTTCAAAACTGTTTAACTGGGAACACATACTTTGCTTTGCTCATTGTTTTCAATAACCTCAGAGCTATTCCTTATTATCTCAAATATATTTCATATTTACTGTATGTGCCATTATTTCTAGTCCAAAGGGGTTCTTAAAGTAGTTTAAAATAAAATCACTCCGTTAGAACAGAACACAATAAAACCACAAAGTTCAGGAAACAGACAACAAAGATTGTTCTTATTTCAGAAAGCTTTTTATTCTTACTTCTAGCAGTTTCCCCCAAAGATACTGAACTCATATACTCTAATTCAGGGGTCTCTAAACTTTTTGGTCGAAGGGCAGCATCAAATAACTGGTACAGTGTCGAGGGTTCCTTCCTGCCACTTTGTGCCCACCCGCACCTCCTTCCTACCCCCAAACTCACCTACCAGTGCCAGGGGTCGTACATAGACCATATATATATATATGGTCTCATATAAATATCAGTTTTAAAGGGGGAAAAACATAATCTCTGTTCTTCCATGATGCATACCTCATAATAAGAACCATTTGAGAAGAGGTATTCTCCTATGGAAGAGGAGTGCCACTTACAAGATTTTTGCAAGTACTTGTATTGGAAAAAAAGTAAAGAATTTCTTAAAAATAGAGTTACTGCTTGGTTATGTCCTATGCCTTGGCAGTGGGGCTATAGCTCAGTGGTAGTGCATATAGAAGGTGCCCAGTACAAGGATGAACAGAGGAAGACCCCTGGAGAGCTTCTGGTCAGTCAGAGGATACCATAGGGATGGATGAATGGTCTGATTGAATACACAGCAGCTATATATGTCCATCATCAGAGGCATCTATTTAATTGATCAAAGGTTTTTGATAGTCTAGTAATCAATCAGTCAAGTGACTATTGCAGCCCTATTCCAAGCAAGCCCCAGAAGACAGTTATAGTCAAATGCTCTGATGATGGATGTTGAGAAAGTTCTGGCCATCTGTGGAGTGAAATGTAGCAACTGTTGAGCCCAGCAATGCAACTCAACCAGAAGTGGAGAGGCAGTAAAGGACAGCACATCATATTCAGTTAATGAATCATGCTTTGCACTGATGCAGTGAAATAGACAGAGCAAACACTGGCTTTAAAAAGTCAATCTAACTGATGGAACACAAGCGCATTTGTTAGCAACGGGAGGACTTTTCTCAACTTAGTTCAAAATATACTCCGTCAAAGTATATTATCTTTCAAAAACAACTCATTTTCTGAGTCCACTTTTATTATTGTTTATATACTGTCTGCCTCAAAAGAGCTCAGAGCAAAGTACAGTCAGGTCTCTTTATCTGCAGATTCGGGCCCAGTGGATTTGACTATCTCTTGGTTCCAAACCCCCAGGGTTGGCCCGACCTGGAACCCCCCAGAGGTGACCAGAGCAATGGTCCACCCACTCTGGAGGGTGTTCTGAGCTCTTTGGGAGGCCTTAGAACAACCATTTTCAACCACTATGCCATGGCCCACTGGTGTGCCGCAGATGGTCTGCAGGTGTTCCATGGAAATATGGGGGAGGATCATTTGTTAGCAGGGCCACTGGAGGATGCGAGCCCCTGCTGTCAGTGTGGTGTACCTTGTCAATTGCCAAACAACTGACAGTGTGCCTTAACAATTTTAAGACCTTGAGATGAAATCTTGAGATGAGATGAAACCTTGAGATGAGACCTTGACCTTGAGATGAAAAAGATTGAAAATCGCTGCCTTAGAAGGTAATTTCTGGTTTTTTGGGGGGGGGGGGGAACCAGAAGTGATGTTTTAGGCCTTTATAAGATCTTCTGAGGCTTGGGGGGGGGCAAAGTAAGTACAGCAGGTGTTGCAACATGCCATGTAAGCACTGCTTCCCCAAATGGCTCCAACTGCAAGTGGGAGGGGTTGCTCACATGGTGTGCTGCAGCACCTGTTATGTTTGCCGCACCACCGCCCCCCTCTGGCTACGCTACCGAGTTAAATCTCAGGTGCTTTGCTTCCCATTCTGATACTCTACTCAGGACTGTACCTCCCTGTGCATCCACATCTGTAATATAAATCCATTCCGTCTTGCCTTGAAGACAGAAAGGAACTGTTGGCAAGGTTAATAACTGGTATAAATGCGCTCTTGTTTTCAGTTGCTTTCAGCATAAAGGCTCTTTGTCAAAATGGTCAGCGCCTTCCCTGTGCGATAAACCTTTTTTTTTTGAAAGCAGGGCTAACTTTTTCAAGTTTGTATGCAACGTTCATTGATTTTTGAATTTATTTTTTTTTTTAAAAGGCACCCAACCTTCAGCAAGGAGTCACTCTTAAAGATAACATTTAAGCTTACTTGGCAGAGAACAGACCCAGAAAAAAAGCTGAGTGCAGGACAAAATTGTGTTTTCAGTTCTGAATGGAAAAGAAAGCAGAGCGCAGGAGAAAGACAGACAGAAAAGCCAAGAGAAGAGCAAAAATGAACAGAATGTAAGAACGTATGAACATAAGAGCCCCACTGGATCAGGCCAAATGCCCATCTAGTCCAGCTTCCTGTATCTCACAGCGGCCCACCGAATGGCTCAGGGAGCACACAAGACAACAGGAGACCTGCATCCTGGTGCCCTCCCTTGTATCTGGCATTCTGGAGGGGAGGGAGCTGACCTGACCCATCCATGAGGCCAACTGAAGCACTCGCCTTCAGGCAGCAGATTGCTAAGGGGGGTGATCCTCTCTGTCTGCCTTCTTGCTTCCCTTGCTTCTTCTTTCACTCCCTGACCTGAAAAGTAAGAGGAATACAGAGACAAAGAGGAAACATGGAGGGGATGGGATTGCTGAGCTAGAACACTGGATTGGAGGAGCAGGCTCGCACATCATCAGGTCTGAAGGGGGACGGTGTTTGGCATGTCACCTCAGGTGTTAAGTGGTCTTGGGCCAGCCCTGGGGAGGAGAGGGAAGGGAGGAGAGAAAATCAAACTCATGCAGTAAGATAATTTCGACTGCATCCCACGTTGCACATTACGTTTAAGGGTGATCATGAACCAGCAAAGCATGACCTTGCCAGTCAAAACTGGCCTTCCCAAGGGCTCTTTCACAAATTACAAAACTGCCGAATCCACAGAGTATTTTTGTGGTGAACCCGTTAATGTGTGAGGTTGGTCCCTCTACAGTCTACCTTATTTCTGCCCCCCTCCCTGAATTCATTTTTTGGTAAAGATTTGGCTCAGCACTATCCTAAGCATATCTACTCAGAAGTAAATCCCCATTGAGTTCAAAAGGACTTACTCCCTCCCATCAGACTCACATAGGGGCAAACTGAGAAATTTGCCTAGGTGCATATGTTAATGTCTCGATTGGGGTGGCCAATCTTTCAACTTTAGGGCCCCTGGACCTTTAACAATTGTGTAGAAGAGGGAATTTGAGTAAGTGCAGCCGTGACAAGCTACACCTGCTGAAATTCCATCTTCTACAGAATTGTTAAAGGTCCAGGAGCCCTAAAGTTGAAAGGTTGGCCACCCCTGGTCTCGGCCATTGTCTCCCCCAAGGGCTAGCCAAGAAACATATGTATCACATATTACTTTAATGCTACATCCTCTACACAATAATCTGAGAGTGAGTCCCATTGAACATAGTGAGACTTACTTCTAAGTAAACACACCACAGCTGTCACACTAGTATATCTCATATTTATTTGGACTACTTTTTAATTCCATTGTTCATATATATATATATATACACACACACACATACATATACATATACATATACATACATACACACACACACACACACACACACACACACACACACACACACATATGTTTTTCAAACTGTGGGTCGAGACCCACTAGGTGGGTCACAAACCAATTTCAGGTGGGACCCCAATCATTTCAATATTTTATTTTTCATATATTAGACTTGATGCTACCGTTGTGTGTGACTGCATCTGGGGAAATGTTACAGACCTGTACTTTTAATAAGCTACTATGTACAATCTTTTAAAAATGATAGTAAATGGGAGTTACTTCTGGGTAAGTGTGGGTGGGATTGCAGCCTAGGATTGTTAAAAATTTTCCAGCTTGATGATGTCACTTCTGGCCATGCCATCACTTCTGGTGAGTCCTAACAGATTCTCATTCTACAAAGTGGGTCCCAGTGCTAAATGTGTGAGAACCACTGATCTAAAATATATAGATACGTTCATAAATATAGATATATAGTTATGTTCATTTATTTATTTAAATGATTACAACCCATGTAAGGGAATGGGATGCAAGGAGCTATGTTTTTCAATGTGACGTAAGAAGTTTCAAAGTCGAAATAACCAGCAGGAGAAGCAAACTCTTGGAGATGTTTTACATTGATTTTGTTGTTGAGGCATGGCCACTTAATAGTCACTTAAATGCTTCCTGAATGTGCACTATACCCACTAGCTATAAATGTTTTTTTCACTTCCACTGTTTAACTGGAACCAAGCCAAGTTCAAGGTAGTGGTAAGAACTCTCCTCTGCCTTATTACTTCCTTCTCATCTTGCTAAAGTGATAGGAGAACGGCCAGTCAGTAGCAGAGGTCACCTTTAGACGCAGTCTGTTGTTTTTTTTTCCCCATGTCGTTCTGCTGTGTATCTCCTTGCCTTGGTAGTGCATCATTACCGCATGTGCCCAGCCTGCTACGAATCATGTCCAGGAGCACGAGATCCGACACAAGAAAGGAAGAAATCAAAACAGGGGGAAAATGGTCAAGGGAAGGGTAGAAAAGAATGTCAAAGTCATTAATTTCTTTTAGAAGGTAATCATAAACTCTTGAAAGAAAAATGTATCCCTACACAAAATGGCGTCTTTGCTGATGAATGGGAGCGCTGGATTATTAATACAATCGGCTCCAATTATGTGTGGCTTTCATTTGTCGGGGCGAACAGAGATGGAGATGATGCCAAATGCTCAGCTTCTGTTTTCGATACACTCTTGGCCCTTGCATGCGCGACATGACACAAAAATGCGCACGCACCCAGCCAGAAATATGCTGTTCGTCAGAGGAGCTCCTGTTGTTTGCCAGAGGTCTTAAGGGGGATCTTCTATTTCATTCGGTGGTAATGCCCTTTTTTGTTGACAAAAGTAAATTGATGACAGTCAAGAGGGGAAGCATTTGGTGGAAAAAATTCTGTTGACCCTTCTCAGATTGAATTTGACCACCGAGCAGGATACCAGCAGTTGCAGAAATGATAGATTATTGTAATGACCGGCAGAATGGCCTTTTGGCATGTTTAAATGGCAATAAATTTCACCAGGAAGAGGTCAATTTAACTACTTTCAGGCAGCAAGGACCCTCTTTGTTTGAGGTGTAAATAAATTGCGGTTCATTAAGAGCGCGCGTCTTCTGTTCATGGTGCAACACGAAAGCGGAGGATGTTAATATTTAATTTAATTTTCAGCAAATCTGCCTGTGCCTGGATGAGCTGTTGATGTGCCCACAGGCAGCTTCTGGACTTCTGCCTGATAATTCACATAATAAAGGGTGTGTGTACGTGTACACAGTGATGAATGTCTTGTTTCCCCCCCCCCTAGTTTTGGCCTATTTTTCTGTATTTGGGGACACTTTTAACCTCCTAGAAGCTCCTGTGAATGTTCTGCCACAGAAACCACTGAGGCATCTTCCTGAAAGCAGCCTTTGTTTGGCAACTCCATTATCCCCAAACATGTATTGTTTGTGGATTTGGATTCTCTTCCTGTCTGGAATGGCTGACCACCTCTTCAGTTTGTCATGCGCAAAACAGTTGGGTAGCTAAACCTGTCCATCTAGGTGAAGGGGATGGGAAGGCATGGACAGGTGGGTTCTGCTCTTCCAATCAGATAACTTGATGACATCATTCAAGATGATGGCAGTTATATCTTTTGCAGCCCACAGGAAGTGTTGGGTGTTCTCTTACAGTCACCTGAGTGACCTATTCGTTGGGAGCTCAGAGAAGAGCACCCACCTGCTCATCCATGAGTACAACAACCGAGGGTTCCTTCAGCAATTCACAGCTCAATCCTAAGCTTCCGCAGCGTCCAGCGGGGTTGAAATGACCACTGCTGTATCCTGTGGGGGCCAGGGAAGCTGCTGGAGGTCTCCTCAAGGTAAGGGAACATCATTTCCAAGCACAGAGAACATTAGTTCCCTTGAGCCCTGGTGGGTGTACTCAGATCTGCCCTAGCTCTTGAACTGGCGCAAAGCCAAGGAGACCTGTGTAGGGTTCCATGGTTCTTTAGGGGGATAGGAGTTGGTGGTACCCTCTGCCACCATCTCTGCCCTCCTCCCAGGCCCAATCCACCCTCTGGCCCTCCCTCCCTCTACCCTATTGACATCTGAATTATTTGGGTTGAGAGGTAGTAGGTAGATCACCTAATGAATGTCCTGAAGAAGCAAGATGTGGACTTCCTGGTTCACAGATTAGTAGCTCTAATACTGCTCTGGCTTTGAGGCTTCATTCATCCCTCTGAACCTCACTCACCAAAGGTGCACCTTTATAGATCCGATATGGGGACAGGGACAAAGAGATTCCAATCATGAAAGAAAACCTTTTTGGATAACGTTTAAAGAATATATTCAATATTAAAAAAATTTAAGGGCCCTGAATCCAGGCAAGACTGAGGTGTTGTTAGCAGGGTTCCTGTTAAGCTAAGTTGCCATACAGCCACAAAGCTTGAAGCTAAGCTCAGCACAGCATGGAGCTCAGCAGCTCAGAAGTTCAGTGATGACATATGACATCTTCACCAAGGGTCCAGAAACATCACAACACTGCACAAGAAGAGAAGGGGTCAGTGCACTGGCATAGACCCCTTTCAGGGAACACAGATTGTTAACTGGAAGTTCTACTGATCTAAAAGATGGTACTCTGTGGGGATGCACCCCTCAAAGAGCAGGCTTGCAGTCTTGGGTTGTTCCTTGATCTTGGGCTTCTCCTTGAGGCCCATGAGGAGAACTGCCTTTTATCTGCTTTGGCTGATCTGCCAGCTGCAGCCTTTTCTAGAGAGGTCTGATCAAGCTACAGTTACTCATACTCTGGTCATCTCCTAGATGGACTATTGAAATGCACCATACATGGGACTGTCTATGACAAGCATTTTCATGAACCGTCTTCAGTTGGTGAAAAATGGCGCAACCAGATAGTTAACCAGTGGGATTACATCACCTTTGTGAACTGCATCAGCTACAAGTTTGTTTCTGGGCTCAATTCAATGCACCAATTGTGACCTTTACACTGCAATCCTGTGGATGTTTACTCAGAAGTAAATCCCACTGTCTTCATGGGGGCATGCTGAACCCTCAGATAAGTGTGGATAGGATTGCAGACTTAAAGTATTAAGATATCAAGGTCCCAAACCATTTAAGGACCACCATCTTCCATATATGGCCCCTTGTATGCTCCAATCACCCTAGGCCTAGGCCTTGCATTGGGCGCCCTTGCCTTCAGATGCATGATGGGCACTAGTGTAGCTAAAAGGGGAGCAAAGTGGTAAAAACTGCAGGTGCCGCAACACTCCATATAAGCCATTAGCCATTGGAGCCATTCCAGGCAGCAACATTTCACCGAACCAAGCAGCATCTCCGACCCGGAATGGCTCCGATGGTGAGTGGGGCTGCTTACACAATGTCTTGCAGCACTTGCAATACTTACCATTTTGTGCCCCCCCCCAGCTATGCTGTTGATGATGGGCACCCACTAGAAGCAGGGTCTTCCTGGTGGTGGCACCGACCTTGTGGAACGCTCTCTCTGAGGAGGTTCAGTTAGTCTCTAGTACCATGCATTCCTTCAGGAGATATGTTAAGATCTGGCTTTTCCATTCAAAGATTGGATGGGGGTGACATTCAACAATGGTGGCAGCTCTGGCTTTTCAGTTGTAGCATTTGGCATGGTTCCTTCTTAGTTGTAATCAATTATAGACTGATACATTTAATCAATTAACAATTATACAAGTATTTGACTAACAGCCCAATCCGGAGCTGCCCAGAGCTGCGGGACCCGGCGGCTCCACAGAGGGCTCCCACCGGATCCAGCGCCTCCCGCGCTATCGCGGGAGGCTCTTCGGGAGAAGGGGACGTTCATCCCCTTCCCCCAAGTAAGGCAAGCACCCCGCAGTGGGGCTACTCACTTTGGTGGTGACTGTTTGGTCACCGCTAAAGTGAAGGCGCTTGTGTAGGGCAAACAGCCCTGTCCAAGCGCCCTGGATCCTGCAGAGCTTGGCTCCACAGCTCCGCCTCTCCCATGCCCTGATACGCCTCCCCCATGCCCCCGGCCATGCCTCCCCCCTCCGCAGAACGCCTCCCCCCACACCCCGGACACGCCCCATCTCCCGTTCCACAGCCCAGCGGTCACAGAGATTGCCGAGTCATGGAACCCGGGTGCCCACCGCACGCTGGCTCAGCATCAGCCGAAGCTGAGCCAGCTCCGGTGGGAGCCCAGTGGAAAGCCCTGCAAACGTGCCTTACGGCATGTCTGCGACTGTGGTCCGTGCCGCAATTGGGCTCTAAGCACTCTAATTAGTTCTGGTTTATCTGCTTATTTCTTGTCCCTCAGCCCCCACAATGCTTACCATTTTGCCCACCCAGCTCCGCTACTGAGTCTAATCCTATCCAACCTTTCAGCACTGGTACAGCCACAATGCAGCCCTGAGATAAGGGAACAAATATTCCCTTACCTTGAGAAGGCCTCCATGACATCCCCCGTGAGAGGACGCAGCGCACACCCCATTGGTACGGCTGCATCAGTACTGGACAGTTGGATAGGACTGGGCCCTCAGTTGGACAGTAAAGTTAAATAATCTTTTAAAACAATTTGAATTTAAAAGAAAACAAAATTAATACAATTTTAATCAAACCATTAAAATGGTCTCCAAAGGATATACGCATTCAGATGTTAGCCAAGAGATGAGCATTTTACAAGTTTCCTAAAAGTTAATGGAGATGGACAGAGTCAGAGAAGGATCTCAGTGGCTTCCCCTGTTACTTTCACAGTGCCTGGTTTGTTAGTTGTTTGGTGCACATCCATCCCTGCAGCGGAATAGTGTGCTGTGGGCAATTTGCCCACCTTTGCACCAGTCCAGAGTTCAGTATAGTAGTACCCCAGTGACTTGCTTGTATCAGTGCATGTGATGTGAACTAGCCAAGGCTCTTCAAGTGGCCTGGAGCCACCACAAAGGTCCAGCAAGGGCTTTAAGCCCTTAAAAATGTTTAGAGTCAGTGGTGGATCCAGGGGGGGCTTTGGGTGCATGGCCCCCCCCCAAACTGCCAGCAGGGAAGGGTGCCCACCACCAAGGAGCAAAATTGGGTGACAGGGGAATGGTCACTGGGCAGGCGTCAGAAAAATTGGCTAGAATAGGAGCCCAGGTCTATCAACCAGTAGATCTGGGCTTCAAGGCAGCCCAGTTCTAACCAGCTGGTAGACCTGGGCTCCAAGTCCAGGCGAGAGCCCAGGACTACCCACCTAGCAAACTTTGGCCACAGAGGTCATGTTAAAACAGGAGCCCAGGTCTACCCACCTGGTTGACCTGGGCTCTGGAGTTGGTTGTGCTCATGGTCCCGTCCCCCCCAACACAAACACTGGATCCACCTCTGTTTAGACTCAACAACTTTTGCTGTAAGCATTGAGAGACAAATGCAAAATCTAGGATGTGGCTAGCGCCAACAGAATTCGGTCCCGAGATTGGGAGAAAGGGGTGTCAGAGGAATAAAAGAGCCAAGTCCCAGCTTCTCCATCACGCAAGGCCTCCTTCTTCATCTTCTTCTGGGTTGGCTTTCTTTCCTCAGATGGCACTTTGACAGAAGATTAATTCAAGTCAGCTGCTGAAAATAATTATTGCATTATGGGAGCAGTAATCATTATTTAGAACATGATTAAATATGTCCGCATCTATTGACTCTGCCTATGATTTATGTATTTGTTTAGTCAATAGTCTAATGTAAATGATGTAATTAATTATAGATGGTGGTGTCAGGTCATTGGTAAAAACAATTTGATGAGAGCATAGACTCTGTTTCTCTCACCCCCCCCTCCCGATCACGACAGATGCGAAGGGGGGGAAAGAGAATGGGGAGGGCAGAGCTGAGGGAATTCCAAAGGGTGTTTTTTCATGTGTGAATACGGTGCTCTCCGGCTCGCAATTTGCATGTTGTCTTTCTCTTGTTCGGTGTTGGTTTGAGAAATTGAAATAACTTGTTAAGCAAAGGGGACGGCGGCACATGATTGCGAAGAGGACACAGGGGACCGAAAAGGGTGAGCAGCTAAAGAGCCCAGCTGCTCCTGAACACGAGGGAGCGTGCCACGATCATTTACCGCTTCATAAAATTAAATGTTTTCCAGATTAAATCACTCGGCAGCATGCAGGAGGCCTTCTATCTCTAATAACAATTTTTCAATCAATATCGGGAGACCTGCTGTGGTAGGAAAGCGGAGAGACGAAGCCGCCGAGGCAGGCTGGGGAGATGGGGGAAGGGGTGAGGGGCCGAGCCAGAGCCGTGAGGAGAGAGAGCGAGCGACATTTTGAAGGCTGTGGCTTTCAATCAAGCCAAAAGTTTTAAAAAATATATATATGCATGGTGTATTCTCCATCACTGTGAGTCTATTCCCCGTAGATTTTTCTCTTAACTGATAATTCGGTCAGTCACATTCCTCAGAGGGAGGTCACGGGTCACCCCAGCCCCTGTCAGGCCTCAGAGAAACCATTTCCATTTTAATGCCACAGCTATAATCTATCAAAGATGTGATGTACAAGATACAATGAATTTAAGTGGTCTTCATATATCACCGAGCTTTCATGCCTTCACCTGGGTAATAGTCTGAATTACTCTCCCTACCTCACAATCTGTCAGCCCCAGTAAAATAACTGCCACGCTGGTGTTAATGGCAGGTGTGCCCAAATTGGGGCCGCGTGTGGTAGCCGGAGACATTATACATCATAAATGTTAGCGTTTGGGGCTTAGGCTGGAGGCGACTGTGACAGACAGATATTCCACAAATAGTCTTTCAGAGCTACTCTGCTTTTGTTTCTTTTCAGTATTGTCGTTTGTTTGTCATCAGCACAATAAATGGGATGACGGCAGCAGAGACCGTCTACACGCGTTCCATCAAAGAGACAATAATTCTGTCGGTTTGACGGGCACGGGAGCCATTCCTCTCAGGAAGTTAGAGCTGTATGTTACTGGCCCATATCATAGGTAGAGATGGGTGGGAAAGGTTGTAACGAAATAAAAACACATAACACCGCTTTCTGCATTTCTCATTTTTGTTAAAAAAAAAAAAAAAGGCAACCCGTGAAATCTGCAAAAAAAATAATAAAACCATTTTATTTTGCTTTCATTTATTATTTAATGGGAAGGTGTATGGGTAATATCTGTGGCTGCATTCCCTGACACTGTACAACCTATATCAGGGATGTCAAACTTGTGTCATACAGAGGGCCAAGGTTAACATTCATGGTGCCTACTGAGGGCCGGACGTGACATCATTAAGCAGAAAGTGACATCATTAAGCAGATGATGACCAGAAATCAGCACTTTGTTCTCACACAGAAACTCATTCGCTGCAAATGACAGAAAAGTGTGCAAATCTTGTCCATATGAGAGAGCCTAATTATCAAGCTGGGAGAGCCCAATTATAACAGGGACTGGATAAATGGCTTCCGGGGGCCACATTCGGCCCGCGGGCCTTATGTTTGACACACCTGACCTATATCACCTATTTAGCATGCTTTTTATAATGTATATTTATAATTTATTTATAATGTAAATTTTGAATAAAAATAGATAACACTGCTTTCCGCACTTCTAACTCTGGAAAACAACAAAATCTGTGAAAAAATAAAACCGTTTTCATCCACCTCTAACCATAGATTCCTCAGTGCACTGTTCCTTGGTTTGAGGATCACCAATACCCGCATTCCTGACAGCTAACTGAATAGAGTTCACCAATTTCTCTCCTCTTTGCCCTGTTCTGTCTCTGCTCCTTCACTCTGCAAGTTTGTCACTGATTCTTCAACTGCTCCAGGACTGTTTTTTTCTACCCATAGTTGTCGTGTCTGGGCATATTTGCATGTTAGGACTGCTTTTGGAACAGAGTGTCCAGGCCTGCGGGCAGCCTCTCCCAAGGAGTCAGGACAACACCCTCAACATCCAACACTTGTCTGTCAGCAGCAGCCGGACACCCATGAAGTGCATAGTAGCCTCAAGCGATATTACAGGTGACCATGTAGGACTTGCTGTCTGTATAAACTAGCCTAGGGAAAAGGAAAAACAAACTCCAGTCCTACTTACGGCACACTCCTCACTGGTACCTGGGAAGTGTGGAGCTTTGACAGCCCATAATAGATTCTGCTTATCTGTATAGTTCAATAAGTCTCATCCTCACCTCAAGACTTTCATGCCTTTCTGTTGGGCCAGGATCCATCAGGAGAGAAATAGTATCTGAATCTTCACAGGGCAAGCTGTTTCCAGCAAGATGGTCAAGACTGAGGCAACAAATCTAGGTACATGATGGAATTACATGGGGGAGAGTCAAGCCAAGATCAGTGTTGCACCCTTCCATCAACTGGCCTCAGCTCTCAGGGGCAGGGGTTGATTCACTCTGTTTGCCAGGAACCCCACATATACCCCTCCTTTGAATGCCAGCAGAGAAGGCTTGCATCCCCTCTCCTCTTCCTGTCTCTCCTTCTCCATTATTTGCTCTTGGGCCAAGAGCTGGGGGTGCATCCCTGTGACTGTTGCAACATGTTCATATGGGTCTCTCCCATTGACTTCATAGATCCTTCCTGTCGTTGTCATGGCGATGGGAAATTACCCAGTTCTGGTTAGAAGTCTTGCAGCTGTATTTTGAACAAACCAAAGCTTCTGAACAGTCTTCAGTGGTTGCCCCATGTACTACACCTTGCAGTAGCCTAGCCTAACAATTCACACAGCATTCAGGTATCGCCAAACATATTCATCATGACCGTATTCATACGGTATTCATCATGACAGTAGTGATAAAAATCTGCTGATCAGAATTAGCCACCTAATCAGGGTCAAAGAGGTCAAAACTGGTAACAGACTTGTATTTTCTCATGATAAACACTCAAACTCACTGAGACAGCATTATGTGCTGATAAAAAAACATGGATGGTGCTACTTCTAAGCAAAGGTTCTCCCCCACCGTGGGAAAAATCTTACCTTGTTTTTAAAAAATGCCAGGTTACCATGGTTCCTCTGTGACCCCCAATGTTTGCTCACTCGAGAGAGACCACAAAGCTTCCTCTTAGTCTTCCAGGATCAACACAGTGTACACACAAGAAGGCAACCTGGATATTTTCTCTGTGTGTTTCTATTTATTCCAGTGTTCAGAGATCCTGGGTCCCATTACTTGCCTTTTGCTTGCATTGTGAAAATTCTTAGTTATGTATAAAATGTCTATTTTATTTTCCATAATTGACCCACCATAAGACTGGGTGAAGTGGCCCTGACAGCTGAAAGATTGAGAAGCACTGCACTAAGGAATCATATCCTTATTCTTAGGGAAATCTTATATGACTCCAATGAGGCGATTTAAGTGAATTGCTTTCAATACCCTCAATACTGAATTCCCTTTCAACAGAGAAGAGAGATCTCTCATAAATAAGTAGAGCTGTTAATCAGACCTGTTAATAACAAAATGCCTTCACTTCTACTGAACAGAGATTTTTTTTTATTTCCTGAATCAATTGTTTTTACATATGATGTACTTCTGAATGTTGGATCTTATTTATTTTCAATAAATTGGGCTTTCCTCTTGCTTGACATATTACACTGATCTATTGCTTTACTCTCATTTTGTCCTGTTAACTAGAAACCTACTTTATCATGAAATATGTTTCTCATATTTTCTCCTACATACTGAGTGAAACGCATTGATAATCATCATAAATTTCTAAGACTTTCCCTCCCACACACACAGAAGGGGAGGGAAAGGTAGTGAAGCCAAGGTGTCTGTCTAGATACGTAGCCCCAGTTCATACATTCAGCTGGGGTCAGCACTAAAAGAGTGTGGGAAAGGAGCAACTCAAGTCCCTGCCCTCTAGTGTGTCCATAGCAGACATAACACATGCCTTGAAATTTGCATGCAGACGGTTCCAGTTTCAATCTTGGACATCTCCAGCTAAAAGGATCTGGTAGCAGGGGATGGAAAAGACCTTCATCAAAGAGATCCAGATAGTTGTGGACTAATGGACCACTTTGGCCCATATTAGTCTATGACACAATATAACAGAGGTTCATATGGAATCCCATAGTTTTTGGCTGGCTCAGGGATACAGTCAGGGTTTTCAGAGGAACTGGGGCAAATCCAATGCATAAAGTATTTGTTCATCTTTGATTTAAAAAAAAAAAAAAAAAAGCACACCTTGTTACCCTGCACATGCCTGATCTTGTCTGATCTTGGAAGTTAAGCAGGGTCAAGCCTGGATGGGAGACCACCTAGGAATACCAGGTGCTGTAGGCTTATACCATAGTCTTTCAAGACTGAAGGTTGCCAAGCATTTGTATCACACTGGAGAACAACATTGATGGCCTGGAGGGCTTTTAGAGACTGAGCTACCATAGTTTTCTACACCTGGGCAAGTCAGGTAGGTAGTGGTTAGGTGTGAAATCTGGTCATGTACCCATTTTTGGCTATACATGAGAATGATACACGTGAATGCTATCTTATCTTCTTACCTCTTGAGAAGTGGTTCCCAAACTTTTTCAACTGGTGGCTCCCTTGACCTATCGGGCCATTGGCCATGGCTTCCCATTAGGGCTACAATCCTATAGATTACATAGGGTGGTCAGTTTTTTACAAGGATTCTACAGCTCCCCCGGCTGGTTTCCGTGGCTCCCCAGGGAGCTCACAGTTTGGGAACCACTGCTCTAGAGTGAAGAGTGTGATGTTGTGGGGTTTGGGGTGCCTGAATAAGTGGTGGTGGTGCGAATGGAAATAGCCTTGACCATTCCTTTTTTTGTTTCGGGTTTTGTTTGTTTGTTTTAGCAATTGACCCAAAAGCAACACAAAGCGCAATCAGCCAGGTGGTGATTGTTTTTGTTGGTCAGTTGGCAACTGCGCCCTACACATTGATGCTACACCTCCCTCCAGGGGCGCAGCACTGATCACAGTGGCTAAGCATTGTTAAGCCCTGACACGCCAGCACACATCAGGAGCTCCACATCAGGAGTTGCAAGCCTGTGATGACCCAGCACAGCCAAAAAAAAATGATGCCTTTCAAGACCTACAGAGGCAGTGGCAGTTTCCATGCTGCCTCCACCCCACCCCAAAAAAGAATCTTCTTCTAATGCATCTACGCAGGCTCCAAAGGTTTGCCACTGAATTCTCGCGCATTTCAGGATTTTTGCCAACCCAAACAGACAAATGGAAAAAAGGTTGTTGTTGCTGCAGAGATAGAAATGAAGGAGACGAGCCCTTCCTTCTTCCAGAGCAACCCCTCATCATTTTCAGAAAGAGCCATAAATCTTTGCTACTCCAAAGAAAAAGGGCCAAGGGGAAAAAATAAGGACTGCATTGACTTGTCAAGTCTAACATTAGTTAATCATGTCTGTATTGGCTGGGAAAGAGGGGAAAAAACATTCTTCCCTGCCACTCCACTCTTCGTACAAGCAGCTATATCATTATCACAGTCACTTTGTAAAGAGTACGTCTCCCTCTTGTAGATGCCGATTACTGTCAAGTGATTTTTTTTTTTCCCTTCCAAGGGATGAGAATGTGGATGCCATTTATGGCTTATATCTGGGCTTGTGGCTTGTAGGACACCCCCTTTGAAGATTGCTTTTCATACTAGCTGATGTGCTACCTTTCGCTCCGGGTGGGGTCTAGAACCTCAAGAAACATGTGTCATCATCCCCCTTTGAATAGCCTGAACAATCCTGAGAATGCCTGAATATTTCGCAACAGATTGAAATGTCTATTTGGCTCTACATTTGCTATCATATTCAACCTAAAGCGAAACTGACATCCTTGAAATCTAACAGAATTTGATGGTTGGCGCCCAACTGTATTTGATAGTTAACTGCCATGCCTCCGCAGGAGTGTCTTCTCAGTTGATGAGTGTCAGGACGAGGGTATAAACCAAACAGGCCAGGTCGATTCAAAAGCAAGCAGCTCAGAATCTAAGGAGCCAAGAGGCAGGAGCACAGTCAGGGTCAAACAGAGGGTCTCCTTGGATCCGCATCAGTTATTTTGCTGGCACAGAACCAAGGAAAACAAGGGGAGAAGGAATGAGGTTAGGAACCTGGTACACACCAGTGCCACCAGGATCCACCCCTTCCTCACCTGTTCAACTTCCTGCCTCCTCCCCACGCAGACACTCCCTCATTCCTCCCACTCCTCACGGCGTTCCTACCACTGCCTACCTCTGCCACCAACTTACCAATGCAGGTGGTGAAAGGTCTCTCCACTGACCTGTGTACACTAGTCATATGCACAGGCAGTCATTTAGCACACACTGTGGCCAGTTAGCACACACACGGTGGCACCATTTCCATCACTGCAGCAGCACTTCCACAGTTGGAACGTGCATTCTGCCAGCGGAAACTCCAGGTTGGATTGGGCTGTGTAGCCAAATTGGCCTGTGAAGTTCAGCGGAGAGCTACTGAAACCTAAGTTGATAGTGGCCTTGCATTGCAATGTCTGCATTGCAATTGGGTTTACAAGGGGAGGCAAAGAGTTGGTGGCCTAGGAGCTGAGATTAGTGGCCAAGGTCATCACCATGCTGGCACCTTGCAATTTTATTTTGGGAAGCAACGGTATTCCATATATATGACAAAATTCACAGTGGATGGCTTATAGCAGTGTTCTTCAACCTGTGGGTCATGACTCCATTGGGGTCACGAAGCTTCATTTGGGGGGCTGTGGCAACCTGTCCAAGCCTGTGCAAAAGAGGGCTTGGATCTAATCCAATAACGGTACTGCCTTATCAAAACTGAGTTCTTGATATAATCCTGTGTAGCCGCTTCTCACTATCTTGCCCCACAGTTCCTAAAGCCAGCCCTGCTCAGGCTACTACCTTATAGGGCTGTAATGAAGATATATCCCCTGAGGGGCTGGGGATAAGAATAGGCCCTCAGTTTGGCTGTACTTGTTGTAAGAGGCGACTAAACAGCCACCGGGTAGATGGGACTCGTTAGCCTAGGAAGGCAGCTCATCTGAGAGATGGAAAACTCTGATCCCAAACCTCCACTGCCTTGTGGCTACATCCAGTTATGGAAAAGGCTTCAGGAGTCAACCTCGAGGCAAAATCCGGAGCCGGAGTCCCTGAGGCAGTTCATGGCTGAACACAGTCACGTTCTGGCAACTCCTGCGACGCCGATGGAACAAACCGTATTGGCCTCTGCCTTTCCATTGGACCATTTCAGCGATGTGGAGAGGGGGGATTTGCTGCATGGGTAACAGCCTATCCTCCATAACTACTTTACCCAGGCTTCGCGCACTGGAGAGGACACTCTGTTCCAGAGCCACCATTCAGAGCGTGACACCATAGTCTTCCGAGACTGAAGGATGCCAACAATGAAGATATAAGAGATACGAGAAAATGATAGAAGGTTAAGTGACAACAGGGGCAAGAGTTGGGCAGATTGGATCCTGGAAGCAGGCAAGATCGGCAGTGAGTCCCCAGTCTCATATTTTATTTAGTTAGTTTGTTGGGGTCGTGGCATGGACAAGGTTGAAAGCCACTAGCCTATGGCATTTCCAATGTGATGTTTACTAAAATGAAACTAATGAAGCAATGCCAAGAAAATAAGCCCTCAAGTCTTGAGGTAAAACTGAACATCAAAACATGAGCGCAAATCTTTAATCTGAAACTAACAGCCCAATGCAAATTAATAGTGCAAATGGCTGCCAGGTTCATGCAGTTGCCATCAACAGAACTGGCCCAAGCCAGAACAGGTAAGTTGGCAACAGGGCCAGATTGTGGCTGGGTCATGGATGGTTCAGGAGCAGTTTGGGTGCTGGAGGGGGTGGATCCCAATGGCAACAGCATGTGCCAGGATCCTATCCCCATTTTTTCCCATCCAATGCACCCACTTCTTCTCCTTAGCAAAAGGAGTACATTAGCAGAATAGCTGTCATGGATCCAAAGAAACCTATTGATGACCAGGCAGCCTACCAAGAGATAAGTAAAAGATATTTTTACTTAACTCTTGCAAGCCATCTGATTGCCCCTGCCACCATTGCATGCAGCACAGATTCCATCAGCATGGCCACTTGGCAGAAGATAGTGGGAGATAGGACTGGGCCAGAAGATAAAGAATTGTCCTTTAGTTCAAGAGTTTCCGGTATCCATGGTATATGGGACTCCTCCTTTTTCTTAGGTATTTGTTGGATGCCTGCTGTCTTCCAAGCCAAGAACTTCAGTCTTAATTTGCAGTATTGATCCAAGCAAGGCCATTTGGGACAGTGAATTTCCATTTTTAAACAAATAGTAAAATGATTTGTGATGCACAGGGCTCACGGTGCATCAAGACAGTGGATATTAACCCAATGTTATCGACGTGCATTAAAAGCCCCAACTCTGTTAAGTGTCTGATTCTTCTGTGTATCAGAAGTGCAGCAGTGGAAGGCAGAAAGGTGGAACAAGGACAAACACAAAAAATGACTAATATTTCAAGCACTGGAGGCAGCAACTGAAGCCTTGAATGGGAAGCTCAACCCCCATCGAACCCAAAACGTATAGAGACAGTCAGTGGTTTTTCAGAGGTGAATGAAAAGCACAAGGCAAATGCAGGGGAAAGAAAAGAAAAGAAAACTTCTTCCCTCTTCACATATTATTTTTCAGGCATTCAGAATTAATTCAGTATCAGAATGCAGATCCCTAACTCTGAAGGAACACCGAGACACAGAGGATACCACATATTTGCTATTCAATTATTTGTTCACTTTGCTTATTTCACGATGTCCTTCTTGCCTTCATCTGTATTGGGCATGCAGAAGGGTGTACAGGTCCAAATGATAATTACTATAAGATGATCAATGACATTAATTACGTAAAGAAATGAAAAATGCACTCCCAATGGAATCTCTCTCTCTCTCTCTCTCTCTCTCTCTCTCTCTCTCTCTCTCTGCATGTGTGCGTGTATGTTAGGAGGACCACTCTCCACTACTAACCACAAATACATGGGAATTTGTGTTCAGTTGTTTTTTTTTCCTCTAAGATGATTTTTTCTCTCTAAGATGGTTGTCCAGACTGTGCTGGGGCAGGAGAACAAGGAAATTGCTACTGATAAAATACCTCAAAGTACGCAGCAAAATCATGTTTTTTATTGAAAAATGTGCCCTCTAAAAGCCCTCAGAGCACCAGAGACTGTGGGCAGGTGTATCTGTGTCACCTTGATGCTTGCATGGAACCTTGGCCATACTGAATAATGCACAAAGCAGTGGCATTGCTAAGGGGTGGGGGGATGCTGGCCGCCGGGGGGGGGGCACCACCGCTAGCCAAAAATTTTTAAATTTTTGACTAATACTATCCTGTTCTGTATCATTTGATGCTTCATTTCATGCAGAATGCAATGAAACAAACTGTGTTGAAATATCTCGATTCTATCAAACGTTATAGCCAAAACACTAGTGGGACAGGGTAATGGTGCATCACCATGCCCACAGGTGCATCACCATGCCCACAGCCCAGGGCATTGCCTCACCAGGGCATTGCCTCACCCACTGCATGGGAGGAGGACCGTGGGGTGACAAAGCAGGGCCAGCCTAAAACCTCCTGAACCCTGAGACAGCATGCCAAAGTCTGCCTCCCCTTACCAGTTGGTGTGCCAGACTCTCTTCCCCTCCACATTTCCCCTCTGCCCCCCTCTTCCTTTTTCAACCCAGAGAATGGCAGGAAAAGGAGGAACATTAGAGGCAAGAAAGTGTACAGAGAAGATCACCCCCCACCAACCTGCTGCCTGATGAATCCCAACCACAGAAGAGGATGCCAAGTGACCATGGAAGCTTATTGCCTGTGAGCATCTCACTCTTGAAAACAGGGTGCAGCTTTCAGTGAACACTTGCTCCAATCCAGTAGGCATCTCCTTCCATTGCCAGGGATGGAAGTTAGCAAATGTGCCCATTAAAAATAAATGCTTAATTTGTAATGAAAGAAGCTATTTTTTTTAATTATCAGCCTCATGTTTCAGTCTAATGCAGATATACAGCATGGGTTATTTTTTCCCAGAAACTCACCCTTGGTTCAAAGGGGAGTTTGGCTATTAAACCCCAGCAATGTTTTTCTTTTACTAGGTACATTTAATGAAATAATTAGGCCATTCATTACAAACTCTATGAGGACCAGCAATGATTGCTTTTTTTTTCCCCCTCAAACAAGTAAAAGGCTGTGTAACTTATTGATGAGAGCTGCATAATATCCCACTGAAGAAGGGTACTCAAATGGCAGGGAGATGCTCGATGCTAATATGGTGGATATGCATATCAAGAATTATACACAATCATTAAAAACGACACCACAGAATGACTTTCTCTTTCTATTTATATAATGTTTCAAGTTAGTCATTATTGCTGGTTATTTCATTTTACTGATATCTAAAGATTGATCTGTGCCTTATGACTCTACATTGTATACACTGTATATAATTTTCCATATACTCAGGAATATAACAGCCCTATCATATCAAACTCCTCCTCTTGATGTGGTTGTGCCAGTAGTACATGCACTACATTCAGCTGGGGAGCACAGTCCTGGAGGTCTGGGTAAGGGAACATTTCTCCCCTTGCCTGAGTATAAGCCTCTGCTGCCCAACTCAGACCTGTTGGCGCAAGTCCAGATAGACCTGGGCAAGTGGATTGAGCCTGGGAATGGGGGCAAGATTTTGGCAGTGCAGCAGCAAGGCCTGAGGAGAGGGAGGCAGGGGGCACAAAATCCCCAGGGTCCAGGCTTCCAGGGCTCCTGGGCCATGACAAAACAAACTATGGCCCCTTGCCCAATGCCAGCTCTCAGCGATTCTGGCTGCTACTACCAAGACTGCCCCCTCACTAGTCTCAACCTACACTCCTCCCCACCCTAGTCTCCGATATGTTCCTCCACCTCCCCACCCCAGGTGCAGGGTGATGCTGGAGAGAAAGAGATTGGGAATTACAACAGTCCCCTTCTTCTTCCTCCAGCCCTGCCATCACCAGTACCAGTGCTGGAGGAGGAGGAGAAGCTAGATTACTGCCTGATCATCTTACTCACTCTTCTTGGGTGAGCAAGAACAGCATTGGGGCAGTGGAAACTGAGTGGTTGGCAACCTTCAGTCTCCAAAGACTATGGTATAAGCCTATAGCACCCGAAATTCCCAGGCGGTCTCCCATCCAAGTACTAACCAGGCCTGACCCTGCTTAGCTTCCGAGATCAGACCAGATTGGGCATGTGCAGGGTAACAGTTGCTGCCAGAAACTGAGTGGGATTGAGGAAACTGATAGAGGAAGGTGGGCCAATGGAGGCAGTGGGAAGGCATAGGGTATGGAGCAGCTCCACCATTTGATTCCTGTCCCCCCCCACCACCACCATTCATAGCAGTGACTTCAGCTAGGTTCATGGGTTGGCCAGTCTTGGCACAAACCACACATGAAATTCAAACAAGGGTAAGGGGAGCACTCTTCCCCAATTGACCTAGACTTGTTTACAGTGGCAGCTGGGCAAGGAAACTGGAACAAGCTATGCACAAAACACCATGGAAAAAGAATGGGAAAGTTTTTCAATTTGCAATTAATTAATCCACAGACTGGGGTAGGTAGAACTATCAGTGGCAATGAGGCAAGTGTCAGTTCTGTGTACATGCAATCATACAACATATTCCATCAGTCTCAAGCACATCTACACCATCAGTCTCAAAAATCCAGGTGTCCCTTTTTTCCTTCTCTCAGGCATGGAAACAGGATGGTGTTGTTTTGTTTTTTTAAGTTGTTGGGGATTTTTTGTGTGTGTTTTTGTTTTAATGCCTGAGAAAATGGGGTAGTCACAGACTTATGAATTTAAACAAACTTTATTTGGGCGCTTGACTGACTGGCAATTGTGGGCAATCATTTTAACTGTCACAAGGCCTGGGGAAATGTGTGAGTGCTCTTCCATGAAATGTTTATATTTCATAAACAAAATGATGTGCTTAACAGTCTGCACGATGGGAGGGTTCCAGCTAATGCATTTTCCAATGTGTGAGGTAGATTATTAATGCGCTCCAGTAGCTGTTAATTTCAGTTTGCCGGAATGATTTATGGGGAGGTAAAGGAGAGAGACATAATCTAATTGAGATCAAAATCGCTGTTCTAGGCGAAGAGTGCCAGCATGGACCCCGGCCACAGCAGAATGATTAATATGAAATAAGCAAATAACCCATTAAATTATTATAAACATTACTTTTGACAACTCTTTTGTCGACAGATGAAAGCACAAACAAACAATATCCCCCCCTCCAAGAATCCTGCTTGAATTTGATTTTGTTCTTAATTTATCCTAATCAATTATGCAAGAATAAAGGGTAAATAGTTTCACAAAAAGGTTGTCCTGTTTGGTAGGAATTCATGTGCCCAGATCAAACCTCAAGTAGCAACAAACCTCAGGAACAACAATTGAACTATCAGCGCAAAATCAATCTTGAGGCACAACAAGAGGGAGATGGTCTTCTTTCAGGAGATGGCATGACTGACTTCTCTCTGGTCATTATTGTCCCAATTTGTATGTCAGCCTCTTATCTCTTTGAGTGGAGGGGGTGGAAGTTTACACTCCTTGCTATATGCCCTCCGTGAAGAACATAGATGGGCATTATTAACTGGGAGTGCCTTTGGACATGACATTGATGCACAGGAATCAGCAATTATGCTTTCCACTTGCGTCTCATCTCTGTCTCATCTGAAACAGAACATTCATGCCTCTTTCACAGGAAAAATGGAGATAGTATCCCTGTTTAGTTAAGAGCACCCACACCTCAGAAAGTAACAAGAAATATCTGAAAATAATAAATCAGATCTAACACTCTTGCACTCAAAATGGTCTCAGTGATCTCAGTGAACAATTTTGCATAGCGTTTTTTTAAATAACTTTTTAATTCCATACCCTTCCCCTTGACTTAAGAACTGCTCCCTCTCTTGAAACTTTTCGGCGAGGCCTGAAGACCCTTCTGTTTAGACAAGCCTTCTGAGTTCCTGGCCTTTTTAACATCTTTTTAACATCTTTTAATATCTTTTTTAACATCTGGTTACAAGCCTGATCCTTTTCTAATTTGCTGCACTATGCTCTTTTACCTGATTATTTATTTTTATCTGACTACTGTTTTTATGATATGGTATGTTTTTATCTGTTTTTAAATTATGTTTTTTAATTTGTTTTAACCTTGTTTGTAAGCTGCCTTGAGTCCCTTCGGGGAAAAAGGTGGGGTAAAAATAAAGTTGTTAATAATAATAATAATAATAATAATAATAATAATAATAATAATAATAATAATAACAACAACAACAACAACAACAACAACTTTTTTCTGCATGTTTATCACAGCTACCCTGCATTTTCATCTTTTTATTCTAAAGGTTAGGGCATTTAAAAGATCAGTCACTATGTTGAAAGAAAGAAAGAAAGAAAGAAAGAAAGAAAGAAAGAAAGAAAGAAAGAAAGAAAGAAAGAAAGAATGTTAGCTTCATCATACTACTTCAACATCAAAATGATTAGTAATAAGATCCTTGAAGAAGCTGCCCAAAGCTTACTAAATCCAAACTAGAGACATTCATCTTCTTTCAATAGTCTTTGCATTAGCAGACTAATCTTATCCAAATCTTGTGATCCACCAGTGTAAAGCCAGGGCCTCTGGTGCCACAGCCATTCCATCTTTCTGCAGCCCGCTAGCAGTGACTTGGGAGCTGTTGGCAGTGGTGGGCCACAGAACCTCTGCCGGAGCAGGTAAGGTGGGGACAGGGGCAGATTGGGTGTGGATTGGAGTGGGGACAGGCACTTTTCTTACCTCTCCCAGTCTGCCTGTTACCCAGCCAGCCCACTGCATTCAGCACACACTCCATCAGTGGCGCTGAGTGCATGCTTTGGGCTGGCTGTGGATAAAATTGAGCCGAAGCCAAAGCAGCACCACAGCTGAAGCACACAAACACAGCAGCATTAAAAAGATACCAAATTAATACTGGAAAACTGAAGAACTTGGCTATAACCTGGCATTGGAACAGCTGTTTGAAATCTATTTTCTTACTGTTTAATCTAGTCCGTAACCCACTGTTTGACTCATTCTAATATTAACTATGAGAAATTCGTTTTCTTAATCTTGTGGAATGTGTGTTTATTAGAAGGCTTGTTATTTTTGGCTAAAGAAAACTGTATTGTACCCTCACAGATGTTAGATGTGGAAAAGTCCTTTCAGAAGTATTTAATACATTCTTCCCTGCTGATGATTCAGGACTTTTTCCAAACAGAGTAGCCTGGAGCATTTTGTACTGTCTGTTTTTATACTAAAACTGCCAGCTTCAAGTTCCTTGAATTAGTGCCATTGGTCTCATAGAAGCAAACAGTCCCAGAAGGTTATCACACACACTCTCAGGTACATGTTCATACATAAGAAACAAACACACACAACGGTGTTGTTGTAAAAGATATTTATATACTGCTTTTCAAGCAAAAATGTTCACAAAGCGGAATATAGTGTACTGGGATGAATAGAGATAGTTACTTTCTCCCACCCTGCTAGATATAAGAGGAACATTTTGATTGCCCATGTAGTCTTAAATGCAGTTACCATAGGACTCAGATTGAATTGACAATGGATTTGGTGAACAGGGTGCACATAGCCGCAGCCACTAGCACCTACCCTCTAGGGGGAAGTGACACATGATGGGACAGACTGCACTTGCTCCCAGTGTGGAAGGGATTGTCACTCCTGAATTGGCATTTTCAGCCACACTAGAGGCCACCATTCAGAGCGCGATACCATAGTCTCTCGAGACTGAAGGTTGTCAACTAACAACTAATATCACTGCCCCAGGCATCAGACAAGGATATTCTTCTTTATGTCCTAAATGTTTGCTCAACAAGAAGATGTTCCAAAGATTGTGATATTGTCTCGCAGGTTTGAATAGTATTGCATGGCAAAGTGTGGCCACTGTGGAATTTTACCTGAGCCTGGGTGCGGAGTTGAAAGTGAATCACAGAGTAAGATTGCCTTTTGCAAGGCAGTTGTGGGCTTGATGCTCCTTTGGGATCAATCCAACTCAAGGAAGACATGGGTCTGGCTGGGTCACAGGCCCTCTTAGCATTCACCTGTGACCACACATGTGTTGCATGCATGCTCAGGAACAGGATGCTACAGTTTGTGTGTTACAATTTAACAAGGCTCTCAACCACTTGAACTAGCCTATCATAGAAGAACTGTGTATATGCAGCTGTTCTGCACAAGTCCAGAAAGGAGTGCAGAGTGCAGTCTTGAATACAGAATTCAACTTCCCAAGAATCTCAAATTTCATTTTTGAATAAGCAATTTACTAGTCCTTATGAATGAGAAAATATGCCTGAAAGTATGTAAACACTGCTTGGTGAAACCTCAGAAGCTACAGGGCAACCGAATGAAATATCCAGTGGTCAAGGGGTTTTCTGTGCCCATTCTATGCCCACGCTCAGGCAGAATAAATTAACAAATTATGTACAAACTTGCTTAATTTGCATCATTTATATAGGTCACTGGATTCAGCTTTTCATAACACAGAATCTATCTAGGTTATCTTGGTAGAAAAAATTAGATGATTTATCTGGTTTGAACAAGCAGCTTACACATGCCCTCTCTATTCATGGTGCTGTTTGTCTGTCTCCATCTGTGGAAAAGAAAAACCAAGAAGAAAAACACAAGTGAGGCTCTGCTTATTGCTGGTAGTCTTTGACTATCCATTCAGGTCCTTATGGTTTACATACCCTCCCATGTTTCACAAATGAAAATGAGGATATGCAATTGTCATGCAGAGGACACTCTAAATTCTCCCAACAATTTCACACTGCTGAAGGCTTTACTCCGCTGACTTTATTCATTTATTTTGCAAGAACCTGGCTTCCACCCATTGGTTTCTACCAATTCTCTTTCTTGGTTGTCTCCCTGTCCAGTCTTGAAGGGTAGATTGCAAGCACCTTGGAAGAAGGATGTCTCTTATTTGCTTAGGTCATTCTGTAAAGTGGCAGGTCTTTATTGTTAGAATTTTATTTTTTTGGTGGGGGGGGGGCAGTAAAAATGTGCTAGAAAAACCTAATTGTCCCACTACACATTATCAGCAGTTCACAGTACATCTCAGCAACTCTAGGGTACAAAATGGCAGGGCAGATGCTGTGTAGTGTCTTAATGTTCATGCACATGCACTTATATGCATGTACAGTACATTAGGCATAAGATGAATCCAACTTCCACTCCAAGATTTAACTACTAATCAGGAAGATGTTGAACGCTGAAACTCAAAAAAATTGTACAAAAGGCAATCTTCAAAAAAATCTTCAAAAGGCAAACATTGGGAGATCATAGGGATAATTATTTATTTAGGACAGACCCAGAATTTTTATGGTCTGTCCATGGTACATAAGAGCAATTGTAGCATATGAAGCCTGTAGCATAGACAAAGAAAAGGATTCACCTTCTTCTTTTCCTTTATAAATGTTCCTACATCACAGAAAGGATCTTTGCAGGTTGTAATCCAGACCTTTACAATTCATGGGTATTGTTCCTTAAACTCTAAAGCAGTGGTTCCCAAACTTTTAGCACTGGGACCCACTATTAAATGACACTCTATCAGGACCCACCTAGGTTGACCACACTTTAAAAATAAGAGGATCTAGAATGAATTTTTTTCTATTTATAAGTAATAAAAACCAGAAAAAAGACCCTCAAACTTTTATCTCCCTATATTTACACATAGTTGCAAACTGCAGGAGCTGAGCTGTTTGCAGGGTAATTAACAGCTACAGCACAGTATCTGATTTCTGAACAGCCTCAGGGCTTGAGGCAATTAGTTATCTTTCCATCACCCTTTGGTGACCCACCTGTGGGTCCCAACCCACAGTTTGGGAACCACTACTCTAAAGGAATATTGATTGTTTCCATAATCTCCTCCCCCTCCTACATCACTTCCTGTAGGAAGAAGGGCTTGAGTTCCCCATGTAGTTCAACCAATAAATCGCAGAGATTTCTCAAGCCACTTCTTAGTTTATAAGGTGGTCCCGGCCTCTGTAGCAAATATTTCACATTAATTACCGCCTTCAGAAATAATGAAAGTTGGATGTGACCTTTAAAACACTAAAAATACAGTTCCTACTGATACAGGTCTTTTTATTCCTAAACTAAGCCGTCCCCACTGTAAATTATGAGGCTAACAGCTGGCTGCCAATGAAGCCAACTATTAATTGTATGCTCAGTACACTGCCTTGTATAAATCAATATGAGCAATGAGCACAGTTGCCTTTTTTCTATACAGAGGTGATATAGATACCCTATCCACCATGTGAAGTAATTTAAGGCCGGCTGTCAGATCTCTTGGGCCAGTCATCATCAGTCGCTTCTTTACCATAAACAGAGGCAAAAAAGAGAGAGAGAATGAAGAAAATGGGGCCTCCTTTTCAACAAGTCCTGCACCAAGTTATCTGAACCACATCCGTAGCGCTGACTGCGGCAGAAAGCGGAGCAAAGCCCAGGACTTGTTCAAAATACAGAAGCATCCCAGTGACTGATACTAAAGCTGTAGGACTTCGGAGCCACTGGTCAGGATGGAAGTGTGAGGTCATTTGGTGCTCCAGCGACGGCTGCTTCCCCCTGCAGTAGCAAGACAGAACATATGATCTGGCAGCCCAATCCTAACTAACTCCCGACTCAGTGATGCAGTGGTGCCAACGTGGTGTCTGCTGTAGCCCACAGGGGAGTTTTGGCCTCCTGAGACCTCCTCAGGACAAGGGAACATTTGTTCCTTTGGCCTAGGGAAGGCTCCTGCCAGCTAGGTGGGTTTACTAGGAGCTACTATATCACTGTTGCAAGTCTGAGGGGACCCATGAAGGTGGATCAGGTCCAGAAATGGGGGTAGGATTCAGCAACTGCCACCACCACTGAACCCACCCCCTTCTCTGGCCCAATCTACCCTTCTCCCCCATCGCCTCCACGTCCTGCCCCTCCCAGCCCCCTCCCCTCCCATCAACCCCTTTACCCGGCACCAGCTGGCATCTCCAGTCTGCTGGCACATGGATCCAGCCTCTTGCTGTTTCTGGCAGCGGCCAGGCTGCACATTCTGGCGTGTTGCATTTGCGGCAGTGTGTTACACCACTCATTCCACCACATTAACTAAGCAATAGGATTGAGCCATAATTCTCTCTCTCTCTCTCTCTCTCTCTCTCTCTCTCTCTCTCTCTCTCTCTCTCTCAGCAAAGACAGTTACAAACATTCTGGGTCAGACTGATATTCTCCCCCCAAAAAACCATGAGCACTTGCATAATTTCATACATCGGGTCACTTTGAGGGGAGAAATATCACCTGAACAGGCTCTCTGTAGCCTGAGCTGCAACCAGGACTTGATAGGTCTGTGCCAACCAAAGGGAAGTTGGCTTGATTCTTCTGGCTGGAGTACACATCACAAGGGAAACACAAGGTTCTCAACCCCATGTTTTCCTCCAATAGCCAATAGATGGAAAGTGACAACTTTCAAAGACAAATCCTTGCAGCTAGAACTCATTTGTTGGGAGTTACGGCTTCCCTTGATCTTTGGAATAAGAAATCCACAAGGACGAAGATGGAGCATCCATTTTATTTTTATGTCAGAGTTATGTCAGAGTACTTCCCTTTTGTATTCCAGTTTCCGGTAAGCATAAATTTATAAACTTAGCAAATCCCAAATGTTGTTATCAAAAGGCTTACGCCTCTATAATTCTTTATCTCTCTGCTTCAGTGACCACTCCTCTTTCTTCTCAGGAACATAAAGAATCTCCCCCACCAGGGCGCTGTGAAGATGGCTGACATAAGGACATTGACCATACTGTATACTGCAAGCAGCACATAAGTTATTAACAATAAAAGATATGAACTGAAAATATGGACGGTCAGCTTAAATGGAAATGAGTTAATGAACTGGACTCTTAAATTACTTGTGCTGCCCGACTCAAAAACTTCCTGTGCCATATTCCACATCAGCAAAGTTTCCCATCAGCCATGCAAATGGCATGATGTCACCCCAGCACAGACTAATGGACAAATGGTTAAAGCAGCAGTTTTCAAGCTTTCAGTACTGAAGGACCACTGCTGCTGGGATTAGGGCCCTTTCTGGGATCAACATGGGATGGGGGTTTAGGCGGACAAACCAACCATCTCACGCACACACACACACACACGTGCTCCCAGCCCAGCGCAACCTGAACTTTCCAGTCTGCAGGGCGTGGGGGTGGGAAGTCAAGTGGGTTGGTTGAGCTGCCCAGGGCAGAAAGATCACTGCAACCAGCTTTCTGCAGGGGATCCACTGTGGAACCTGTCTCTCAGTGGAACCACCCAAACACCTTGTTTTAAGCAGGGGTGGCCAACCTTACAACTTTAGGGCTCCTGAACCTTTGAGAATTGTGAAGAGGAGGGAATTAGAGCAAGTGCAGCCATGACAAGCTACACCTGCTGAAATGCCATCTTCTACACAATTGTTAAAGGTCCAAGAGCCCTAAAGTTGAAAGGTTGGCCACCCCTGGTCTTGGCCATTGTCTTCCCCAAGGGTTAGTCAAGAAACATACGCAAAAAAGGCTTAGGATCAGTTTGCCTATCAGAATGTGAAGTCAAATATCTTAATGCAGGCTCCATTTCACATATCCGTTTCAATTCCCGTTTCACCCCATCCAGTAGATTCTGTGCTGCTTACATTAAATTCACATGATTCTCGTTTAACTTTTTCTGTGGAAACAAAATCTCATCCTCTCGCACTTAGTACATATGAAATGGAAAACTAAAGTCATTAGCAACCTCACAGACTCATTTCAAAGTTCTGGTTGTATTCAGGATCCTGGAGCCGAACCCAGTTGATTTTGGAGACATCCTGGAGAAATCAATAGACCTTTTGTGGATTGTTTTGAGTCTTGGGTGCCCTTACATATCATATCAATGTGGGACAATTAAATCCTTTGGACTGATAAAGTCATTGCAGTTATTTCCATTTGCAGACATTCTGTCCGGTCTAGTTTTTTTCTGATCAAGGAGGAACAAAATATGAGAAAATATGAGAAAGCCACCAGGTTGAAAATAAGCCATTGTGATGTAGCAGAGCAGAGCACCACAAACCATGTTTCTGGCAGTAGATTGGATTACTTATATATTGTACAATAAATGGGTTAGAAATCCAAGCAAGAGGTGCGCTGTTTTGTGTGTGTGTGTGTTCGTGTCTCGTGTACGTGGGGCAAAATTCATATGTCAAGAAGCCTTTGACAACCGTTATTTCCATACTTAAATTGAGCAACGAATTGAAACTGGCAAAAGGGAAAGCAAAAGGGAATGTATGCTACAATGGTGCCTTTTTTCAAAATTGCTTTATCTATTGAGAGTTTTGTCCCGCACTCAAAGCAATTTCAAGAATACCGAATGCGAAGCCTGGAAGAAAACTGAGTTCTAATTAAATCAGCAAAGGTTTCTTTATTTCTCCGGAACAATGTGAGTCAAAAGTGATCTTTTCCAGAAGGAAAAATTAAATTAAGCAAGATGTGAGAAGTCTGCTATCCCCATTGCGTTTCCGCATCAAATGTTCGTAATGGCTTTTATTCTCTTCATAATGGCATCAATGGGTGAAGGTGATCTCCCCAAACACAGAATTCCAAAATCTCATTCTGCATTAGAATATGTTTTTAACTTCTTCCACAGGGGTGGGGTATCAAAAGGTAATGGACTTTTATCCTGGCTTAATTAAGAAACCTGCTAAGTTAATCAATCCCTCTTATTTTAATATTTAATTACAAGAGTCCAGTCTTAAAGCAAATACTGTCTTGTCAGGGCTTGTCAATACAGTACAGCAGAAAGAATTAACTTTTTACAAAGATATTCATAGCTTAGCACAAAGATTCCTAAGCTCAGGGAATCAACAACAGAATGTTGCTTTTCTTCATATCTACCCAACTAGGGGTTTCATCTTGTTTGGGCCTCTTCAGCCTAGAAAAGAGGCGCCTGAGGGGGGACATGCTTGAGACATACAAAATTATGCAGGGGATGGATAGAGTGGATAGAGAGATGCTCTTTACACTCTCATAACACCAGAACCAGGGGACATCCACTAAAATTGAGTGTTGGGAGAGTTAGAACAGACAAAAGAAAATAATCCTTTACTCAGCGTGTGGTTGGTCTGTGGAACTCCTTACCACAGAGTATGGTGATGGCGTCTGGCCTGAACGCCTTTAAAAGGGGATTGGACAAGTTTCTGGAGGAAAAATCCATTACGGGTTACAAGCCATGATGTACATGTGCAACCTCCTGATTTTAGAAATGGGCTATGTCAGAATGCCAGATGCAAGGGAGGGCACCAGGATGCATGTCTCTTGTTATCTGGTGTGCTCCGAGGCATTTGGTGGGCCACTGTGAGATACAGGAAGCTGGACTAGGTGGGCCTATGGCCTGATCCAGTGGGGCTGTTCTTATGTAGGGCCAGGGCAGGAATATAGCCTCAGGGGAGACAGGGATATTCCAGCTCCTCCCCGTCCCTGTCCCTGAATTTCCAGGTGACATTGTTTAAAAGTTACATCCCAATCCTATTCTTCCCTCCCCCAGCCAATGCAGCAACACCAAGTAAGCTAGCATTGCTCCCTGGGGGGAGGGCAGTTGTGGAGTTCTCTTCTAGGTAAGCCTCCACTGTATGGTGTCCTTGCTCCACCCTCCCTTGTCCCATCTGTCCAAAAAGTGATTATGTAACTTCACAGTTATTAAGCCACCTGTATTTATGTTCCAAAATGAAACTTGCTCTTGTGTAGTCCATTTTGACCAAGAAGGTGGTTGCCTAGAGCAGGGGCGTCCAAACATTTTGGCAGGAGGGCCACATCATCTCTCTGACACTGTGTCAGGGGCAGGGGAAAAAACGGAATTAATTTACAATTTAAAACTTGAATAAATTTACATAAATGTATATATTAGAGTTGGAACTTGTGTGAATGAATGAAGATCTTGCAGTAGCTCAAGGCCTATAAAAGGCCTTTCACAAAGCAAGGCCAGCCTTTCCTTCGCTGCCACTGCTGCATCACAGACGTGAAACAGCAAGTGGTGGAGGGAGCCCTTGTCCCGCAGCTCAAGTGGGAGGTCGAACAGTCTTTCTCTTGCTGAGAGACCAGCACAGGCTCCAGCAAGTCTTTGAAGGGCCAGAGGCTTGTTGGAGACTGGGGGTTCCCCGAGGGCCTGATTGTAAGGCCCTGAGGGCCGCATGTGGCCTCCGGGCCGGGGTTTGGGCACCCCTGGCCTAGAGGATCCACTCTTGGATACTTGAATGCAATGTACATACCTAGCATGGTCTTGGAGTATGCTCCTCCACAGGAAAGAAAGTGAAGCAGCTAGAACCTGTAGGAGGTATGCTTTTGCACAAAATATGACCCAAATTTGTGGCTGCTCCTCTTCCTGGGGCCTGCAGGAGCTATTGCCAGGTATATTTGGAACAGTGCCCAGCTCAGCAGCATAGCTGAGGGGGTGTAGGGGGTAGCAATCACACCAGGCAACAAGCTGGCCAAAATTTATGTGCACCAAGGACACTCACAGGCAGTCAATTTTCCAATCCTCACCTGTGATTCCATATGGAGGGGAGACTATGACAACTAACGGAAGGGGGAGTTTACAATCCACAAACCAATTTGCAACCTTTCTGCAACACTGCAAAAGTGCAGCTCATGCATATGTTAATGAAATTGCATTGAAAGCTTTGGCACCATTTCATCAGTGCTACTCTATTAGGGGCCGACAGTGCAATGGGTTCACATTCATTAGAAACGCTGAAGGGGGACACACGCACGCACACAGGGGACAAATCTGCAGTACTTATGATTCAAACTAAAATTGCATGACTATGATCAAGCACTAATTACTAGTACTTGCACTAGTAAGAGCTGGGAGTGGGGGGAGAAGAGTTGGGGAAGAGAAGATCACAAGCCATACAACTAGATATGCTGTGTTAATTATCTAGGGATTCGCAAATTGAACCTCATTTATTTTCTAAAATAGGGGTGCCCAAACCCCGGCCCTGGGGCCACTTGTGGCCCTCAAGGACTCCCAATCTGGCCCACTGGGAGCCCCCAGTCTCCAATGAGCTCTGGCAACTGCTCTCAGTGTGACGGCCAAGTGTTCAACCTATTGTGTGAGCTGTGGGACGAGGGCTCCCTCCACTGCTTGCTGTTTCACGTCTGTGATGCAGCAGTGGCAGCAAAAGAAAGGCCGGCCTTGCTTTGTGCAAGGCCTTTTATAGGCCATGATCTATTTATTGCAAGACCTTCATTCATTCATATAAGTTCCATCTCTAATGAATTTATGTAAATGTATTCAAATTTGAAATGTAAATTAACTCTTTTTTTTCCCCAACACAGGCCCCCAACACAGTGTCAGAGAGACAATGTGGCCCTCTTGCCAAAACGTTTGGACACCCTGTTCTAAAAGAAAGGTGCTGGTTTCAAGCTTATCTGGATACCACAATCCTGATTTGGATACCTGGCTCCCAATATGTGTGTGTGTGGGGGGGGGGGTAATTACTGAGTAGTAAGTGGAATACACTCTATACATACTTACAGAAACTACATTCTTTGTTGCTTAACATTTCCTAGGACTGACCTTTGGCATTTCTGAGAGACAAAAGGAGGGAAGGAAATGTGTATACCACCCTGAGCTTCTTAGAGGAAGGGTGATATAAAAATGTGGAAACTGAATAAAAATAAAATAAAATTCTAATGGCCATCACTGCCTCTACTGCCACTGGAATAGCTGAAGCCAAACTCATGCCAATCTTACTAGAGAAAGCAGCGTCAGCATTCCTTTCACTCATAAGGTGAGGGGGTTCTGAGTTATGTACACCCAGGATTTTCTTTTCAAATGGGGAGGGGAGTAAAGTACCAGATGGTCAAAGTACCAGACGGCCAGAAATGGGATGTGCATATTACCAACCCTCTGTATTCCTGCTTCCTGATTTAGAAACTGTTTGCCCCACTTTTCCCACAGAGAGGGGCAATTTTCTCTGCAAATAATTGAACAAATTTACAGCCCAGTCCTAAATTGTGCTGGCACTGCCAGGCCACATGGCCTATGCAGCATCCAAAGCAGCTTCAGAGGCTGCTGGAGGTCACCTTGAGGTAAGGGGATATTTTTCCCCTTACCCAGAGTAAAGCCTCAGCTGATCCATACTGGGGCTTCTCAGGTCTGACCGTGGGCCAGCTATATGGTTGGCATATATCTGAGGAACCAGTGTAGGGCTGTCTGGCCCAAGAGTGATGGTTAGGATATAGTAGAAGCAGCCTGCACTAACCCTGACCCTATCCCCTCTTTTGGCCCCAATCCTCCCCCTGTTCTGCCCTGCCCCACCCAAAAATGCCTCCAAACTGCCCTTCTCCCACCCTCTGCACCACCCAGTGTGAACTTATCTGTGCCGGCCTGCACAGGGAACAGATCCAGTGCTACCAAGCTGGCACAGGCCTCCACACTGGCCCAGCCAACCCTTGAGTAAGCACAAATGTGCCTTAGGGCACATTTGTGATGGCAGCGCTGATTCAACTTCAACTTGGGATTACGCTGTAAATCTGTTAGAATCATGGGGAGCTTACTTCTACAGAGTCAGTGTCTTGGTATGTCTGTTCTTCAGGGTTTCAGGTAGGAATTTTTCTCTGATCCACCTGGCAATGCCCCTTGCCCTCTGGCACTATCTTCATTGTAAGCTCCAAGGGCGGGGATCTGTTTTCTTAGATCACTCTAAGTGAAATGTCATTTACATTGATAATATCATAATGATAAGAATAATGATCAATAAGGAAATGTAAATCTGTTCTATACTATTAGAAATGAAATAGCAGATCACAGCAGAGTATCATGTTCTTTTCCCTCCACGCACTTACATAAGGGCAGACTCACTAATTCAGCGCAAATAACAAAATCTTAACATCTGCCCAATATTTACAGCGTCTGTTATTTGGTTCAAAGAGACAGTCTTGAAGGTAGAGAGTACAAAACTGCCTGGGCTCATTAAGGCAAAGCTAAATGTACTCTATTCTTCTTTTAATGCAGTGATCTAATTAACCTTTTGGCAGAATTAAAATGACCTTGAGTTGGCCCACTGACCTCAAATGCTTAATGTTGTTAACTTTAAACAAGCTTTTTGAGATGGCCATGAGGACCATCTGTTAAAACTGGTAAAAGGTCAAATCCATTATAGATAGCCAGCGAGTGGCAAGCACATGGCTGATGGGTGAACTGTATATGGCAAAATAAATACAGGACAAAGAAGTAAATTTGAAATTGCACTATGGGCTCAGGCCCCAACACAAATGTAGTCATGCTCATCAGTGCACACACAGCCAGAGACAATGGCTGGAGACATACATTTCCATCTCATTGCAATGCAAATGACAGGGTACAACCCCATCTACAGAGTGCACAAATATAGTCCCTTTGGATGGCTCTCAGATCTGAAGGCACATCTGCTATCCAGCCTGTGCACAATGTTCCAGATTCAGCAGGGGACTCTGCACATGGAAGCTGTTTCTGTGCATGGAACTCCATGGCCAGACTGGAACAACTGGCTTTTATTCCCATAGGATTAATGAGACCCCAGTGTTAGCAGCAACTGTTAACCTGCACATGCCCAATCTCGTCTGATCTCGGAAGCTAAGCAGGGTCAGGCCTGGTTAGTACTTGGATGGGAGACCGCCTGGGAATACTGGGTGCTGTAGGCTTATACCATAGTCTTTCGAGACTGAAGGTTGCCAACCAGTTACATGTTATATGCAGAAACTTCGCATTGACCTTTAAAGAAACCTCCAAGGCTGTGAGTTTCAGTGGATGATCAGCAGGGGAATGGCCTGCTTAGCCTTTGTCCTGCTGCCTCATTTGATGTTTGTGTTTGTTTTGAGAGAAGCAGTGAGAGAGCTGGTGTACAGTTGTGGCGAAGAGACTGAACTGCACCTTGACACTTCCCTGATTTGAATCTTGCCTCTTCCATAAGCTCATTAGGTGGCCTTAGGGCTACTCAACACTGCCAGCTGCAATATGGGGATAATATTTAAGTTACAGAGGTGTAAGGATTCCATCAAGGTGACACATGTGAAGGATTTTGCACCCTCAGAAATGTGTGTGCAAAGTGTTTCACACACGTATCGCTATGTAAATGTCACAGTAGTTTCATTTTGCACTCATTTCAAAATGCTACAGGTAGCTTTACATCATCTCTGATTGGGACAACAAACAGCTTGTAGGATGATATGGGGGTAAATGGTCAGAGAAGAACCAGTTAAGCAGGCCCTTTCTTCCATCTCCTCCACCATCTTCATTCCACTCTGAAACTGGCAGCCTGAGAGGCTGCTTTTGGCTAGGGAAAAAAAAAAAAAACCTAAAAAAAAGATACATATGACTGCATATAATCCGTCGTCTAGCCCAGAAGCACATGTTACACTTAGCCTGGGCTCTGCTGGAAAGCTGATCCATCTTCTCACTATTAAAAATTCTGGAAAGTGTTCCCCATGTGGATAGGGGTCTGCATAAAGTGAGTCTTCCCCCCCCCCAAAAAAAAACACACTAATTAACTGCAAACTAACTTTAGGCTGCAATCCTAGCCACACTTTCCTGCGAGTAAGCCCTATTGACTATAATGGGACATACTTTTGAGTAGACATGCATAGGATTGAGCTCTTAGTTACATATCCTTCAATATTTCACAAACAAAAAATGCGCACCACACATAAAACAAACAAAGAGACAGTGACCAGAAAAAAGGAACGTGGAGTAGATGAATTTATTTATCACTGATTTCAGTAAGGAAGTTAAGCACATGCTTAACTATGTCCAGCTCAAATTCATGAGTCTTTAAAGTGCCTAATCTTGGCTACATTGTTTCTAATAAACTGTATATGTTATCGGATCTGTGGATCTGGATACCTAACTGTGGATCTGGAACCCACTAGTGGGTTGTGACCCATTTTTTATTGAGTTGCGAAACTGAAAGGGCAGATTAGGCTATGTGCATCAAGGGTTAAACAAGTTGCTTAACTGCTGCCCATTCACCATTATAGCCATAACCCTTGGCATTTATAAATCAGGTAGCAGTCTCTAGGCTCTCTAAAAAGTTTGGGAACCCCTTGTTTAAATTTTGTTATGTTCCTTTTGGAACTGAGTTTACAAACTCTTAAATATTCAGTTCTCAGCTCTAACATTCTCTTTGACCAAAGACAGATCAACACCTAGAACAGTCTTTTAATGTTGGTATTTATAAGTTATTTGATTTTGTTATTAGTTATTAGTTATTTGCGCCATTAGTTATTTGATTTTTCTCTGCAAAACACTTTGTGAACTTTTAGTTGAAAAGCAATATATAAATACTGTTAATAATAATAATATTTTAGACTGAAATTAATAAAGGTTGCTTTTCTAGCATGGAGATGCAGTGCTGGGGACAGTGTCATCTAAGCTTCTTGCACACTTACCTGGGAGTAAACCCCACTGAATACAGTGAGACTTACTTCTGAGTAAACATGTATAGGATTACACTGTTAATGAATTTCTACCACCCATGAAGCTGTTAATGCTACAGAAACCAAGTCAGGAGGAAGTGGCGACCTAACTTTTGAAGAGAGTTGAGGGCATTTTTATTGAAGTGTGCCTATAAGGAATGTGGGATGGTCATTTAAAATTAACTGTGTTGCTCTGTTCCAAAGACCCCAAAGAGCTTATCTTCAAGACATTGACTGTACTGAGTCTTCGTGAACCTAAATTTAATCTAACTGATTAAAAGCAAGAAAGTTAATTGACTGAAGGGCCTTTACATGAATACACCAGTGCAACGATGTCATTTATAAGGACTCTGCCTCTCCTTTCTCAAAAGAAAATGTGGTTCACTCAGAGATATATGCCATCAATTCCCCCAGATCAATGCCATCGCTACAGTTAGTGTCATCCAGTGTGGCCTGGCCTCCATTTCTAGATTCCCCCAGGTGCTGCCATCTTGGATAGGCAGAGATTTCACGAGATCTCCTGAGATCTCAGTGGACTTGTCAGGCTCCTGCAGTGTGGTGCTGCCACAACACAGTCATTTTGGTGTCACTGCCCTGATTGTGTCACTAGTGAGGTCTGCACCCTGTTGTGACGCCACTACCCCAGATACCAACCTAGAGGCAAAAAGGGACCAATGTAATCTCTTGCAGCTGGTGAGACATGGGTGAGAATGAAGCTGCGTATGACTACCTGAGGCCACCTGGTAAGTTTATAGAAGGAGCAAGATTTAAACTTGGGACTCCTTGATTGACAGCTCAGTGTTTAGCTACTGCACACACACCCAAATTCTTTCCTTCAGTTCTCAAGGTGGCCCTCTGAGAACACAACTTGCTGGCTAGATTTTACATGAAAGGTTTAAAAAGAGAAAGGACCTCACTCCAGTTCTGGTGGGAAGGAATTTCCTGAAGCACTAACTTTAAGGAAAGCAGCCCACTGCATCTATTGATACGACATTGATCTAAAACATCCCTCTCTTTTGTGTAATGATTGTTGTGAAGCTATTGAGTAAGTATTTGGCTCTGAGAGTTCTCCGTCTCACTATTCAGAACCCTTTAATGCACCCCAATGAATGGTGCTTAGGCGGTCAATGTGCTGATTTTAGCTGAAATGTTTATTTCCGTCTCAATATTAGCTCCTTTAAGCATAATCATTTGTATCAGTTATGATGAACTCAGCAGTCTGAAAAGACCTGTCTCCTGCACTCCTTCAGCACCAAAGGCTGCTCTCCAGAGATGCTCTCCAGATCCCTGCTCTGTGCTGTTTTCCTTCCAGGAGCCAACCCTTTGTACCATGTTAACGTTGTGCATTAACATTGGTAATGTGGTAATTATTTTGCATAATCAATATCATCAGGTCCTTTTTCTTGAGGCCCCCTTGGTGTTTATTTACATTTATTCCAAAGATGTCAAGTTCCATCAGGAGCAAAACCGATTTTCTTGTCCTACACATGCTCTCCAGATAACCTCTAATTCCCCCCTAAATCTATCCATGCTCTCTGTAGCCCCCCAATTGGTTCTGCTGCCTTAAGCACTGGGTCTTGGGTGTGTAAAACAAGCCTTTAGTGCACCAAGGCGTGAAAGAACAGGCCCGGTCTGATATTAATTGCTGTTACACCGATGATTATTTATGATAATTATTTATTTTCCAAGCCGTTTCTGTTTATGATGTGATGCATTTGAGCCCCAAGCACATTAGGTGCATTATTCATTGGGTACATTTGTCAGAACATGGATGTGTATAAAGAACTAATGATCCATATTAAATTAATGACGCTATAAAAAAGAAAAATGCGCCCCTCTACCACGCAGCTAAGGAAGGCAACTCCGATCTTCAAGAAACCACAAGAAGGGGGTAGGAATCTAATCAGATGAAGCATTGGACTGTTCGGCTCTCCAAAATTTCATTTCTCGAAATGCGCTTGTACACAATGTTGGTTTTTATTAAAACAAATTAATTCAGTCATTAAGGAATCATACGGCAAGTGTCTCGTAAGTCAGGACCTTCAGTGTAACAAATTGATTAAATGACTGTGTAATAGTCTCTTTAAACAAATCTAGTGTAACAAGTTAATAGATCTGCTCAATTACCATGCTGGGGTGGTGAGAATGTGGGCAACACGCTCATTAAACCTGGGAGATTCTTCTAGAGGGTTTTCAGTATATGCTCCTTTTAATTTAAAAAAAAAAAACTTTCTGGAAATTGATTGCTAACCTGGCAATTAATATAAAAAAGTAGATTTGATGTTGGTAACTTGACAGGATGGAATAGTTATGGATTAAAGGAAGTAATATGAAAATGACATGTTAAGGAGTATTAAAAGACAGATAGAATTATCATCATTAGCTATTGTTGTGAATGGGTTTCTTTGTTCTTATATCACACATGATTGGTCTCTATCTAGAAATCTGATGGATTCTTGCATGCTGCTGTTTACAAACATTTTTTCTTCTCCTTCTCATTTATGCATGGCATCCTTTGTTAGAACTACCTCCCTATCCTTGCCTTAGTGAACACCCTTCGCCCATACTGACTCTCTTAGGATCCCTGGATGTTAAGGTCACCTCAGGTAGTTGTGTTGAAGGTTTCTCCAGAGCCTCTAAGAGAAATTTTATCAGTGGGTACAAAGTTTCTCTTGGGCCCTTTCCCTTCTCCGTTGGACCATTATTCATATGATCACTGAATAATAGTTTCTATGAATAGATATATAGAACACTATATAGGCATACCCAAAATGTGAGTGCTAGTCTTCACACAATATATGCAAACATTTACTGATATCCTAGGACATTTCTGGCTCCCTTCCTTTTACTCCCAGGCCCCCTTTGTCTTAAAGTTCTCAACCAGTGGAGATTGTAGTCTTCCTCAAGAGTTTTCCCAGATAACCCCAACAAACCAGACAAAGAGACACTTTTTCAGTCGTTATTCTCTAATATTTAACTGAAAAGAGTAATCATCCCAGCATACCATCTATCCCAGTGGATGTTGTTGATGGGATCCTTGCATTTCTTGTTAGATTGTGACACCTTTGGGGTGGGTAATGTCGGGGAGGGGCTGTGGCAAAGTTCTGCACTGGATCCCTATGTTGCCCCCCATCTTTCCCTTCACGGCACATAGGGTAAGAACATAAGAACATAAGAACAGCCCCACTGGATCAGGCCATAGGCCCATCTAGTCCAGCTTCCTGTATCTCACAGCGGCCCACCAAATGCCCCAGGGAGCACACCAGATACAAGACACCTCATCCTGGTGCCCTCCCTTGCATCTGGCATTCTGACATAGCCCATTTCTAAAATCAGGAGGTTGCACATACACATCATGGCTTGTACCCCGTAATGGATTTTTCCTCCAGAAACTTGTCCAATCCCCTTTTAAAGGCATCTAGGCTAGACGTCTAGTCTAATCTAGGCTAGGCTAGGGTGCTACGCTGCCACTAGTTCTGAAAGACCAGAGGTCAGGTGCGCCCTTTAATAGACATCGCCACGAGGCTGACCCCTGCTGCTCCTCTGAGCCAGGAAACTTCTCCACCCTTTTGCTATGCAAACGGCTTTGAGAGCTTCTCTTGCTCAGAAGTTGCTTATAAATATTCTTAGTAATAATAATTTTCCAAGTAGGTGATGACCTCTACAGTTCTGCTACCCGTGCATCCTTCCGAGTTGAGCAGACCCTGAACACTTTTTATTAGCATTGTCTGTGAGTTATAATTTCTTTCCTAGAGGAATAATGACTGCTTCATTGTAGCATTAGGTAGCTTGTCTAAGCATTTTTGTCTCATTCCTGCGCTGGCTTTTGGCTTCTTAATTGTTAACATTGGCTCTATTTTTTGCAATTAAGAATTACACATTTTTCTCACTTGTGGCTGGATGTTTTATTTTAAAATTTGATCTAAAAAACTAAAATATAATTAACTTACTATATCTTTCATTATTACATTTCCTTAGTACATTAAAACTAATAGGCCACTGTCAAATAAAACAGCTAATATCTAATATTTCAGCTGCTGCTGTGACAGACCTTCTTCAAACACTGCTCTTCAAAGCTCTTCAAACTACCCAGTGTAACTGGAAATCCCTAGAGTCAAAGAACGTAGATATACCAATGAAAGAAGCTGTTCTCACTTAACTCCAAAAGCCACCAGCTGTCGGTCATCGCTGGCTTTTAAAAAAGCTCAGCATTGATCTTAAAGTCCCACATGCTTTTTATTCTACCTCAATTCCCTGTTGGACTTAAAATCCCCGATCCTTGTAGTTTTGAGCACTAGTAGCCAAAAGCCATTTATACTCTCTTCTATTCATATTGTCCCAAAGTTTATAAATCTCAATGACCTCTGTGTAGATCTGAGTGTGATAATGACTGCTGGTTGTTAATGCCTGTGTTTGCTTAAAATCCATTCTATGGCCAGTCTCAACTATATACTCCACAAGTGGTGGTACCAATATATACTGGTCCGCAACTACAAGGGACCCGATCTACTCCTGCCATGGAGTGAGGAACTCTTACATCTTTGAACATAAGAACAGCCCCGCTGGATCAGGCCATAGGCCCATCTCGTCCAGCTTCCTGTATCTCACAGTGGCCCACCAAATGCCCCAGGGAGCACACAAGACAACAAGAGACCTGCATCCTGGTGCCCTCCCTTGCATCTGGCATTCTGACATAACCCATTTCTAAAATGAGGAGGTTGCACATACATATCATGGCTTGTAAGCTGTGATGGATTTTTCCTCCAGAAATTTGTCCAATTCCCTTTTAAATGCATCTAAGCCCGATAACATCACCACATGCTGCGGCAGAGGGTTCCACAGATTAACTACATGCTGAGTAAAGAAATATTTTCTTTTGTCTGTCCTAACTCTCCCAACACTCAATTTTAATGGATGTCCCCTGGTTCTGGTGTTATGTGAGAGTGTAAGGAGCATCTCTCTATCCACTCAATCCTTCCCATGCATAATTTTGTATGTCTCAATCGTGTCTCCCCTCAGGCGCCTCCTTTCTAGGCTGAAGAGGCCCAAACGCTGTAGCCTTTCTACATAAAGAAAGTTCCCCAGTCCAGTAATCATTTTATTCACTCTCTTTGGCACCTTTTCCATTTCCACTATGTCCTTTTTGAGATGTGTAAACCAGAACTGGATGCAATACTCCAGGTGTGGCCTTACACCCACAATTCCTGGCTGATCACAGAGCCTGTTGTACTTTCATTGTGGGTTTATAAATTGAATTGATATTATACATTTTGGAAATAAGCAATAAGCTTTATAGAGACAATTGCACAACTTTTAGTACTATGTCTGGCCTGGTTTACATGAGCAGTAGTGTCCAGAGGTGGTAGAATTGTAGTACTTCAGACTATAAGTGGGGAACACAACTTTTGGGTGCTCCTTCATGTAAAAAGTGCCCTCCCTGAAAATAGGAAACCAGATCAGAGAAAGGTTCTAGACCAGTGGTTCTCACCCGTTTAGCACTGAGACCCACTTTTTAGAATGAGAATCTGTCAGGACCCACCAGAAGCGATGTCATAACCAGAAGTGACATCATCAGGCAGGAAAATTTTTGACAATCCTAGGCTGCAATCCTACCCACCCTTACCCAGGAGTAAGTCCCATTTACTATCATTGTTAAAATAATATACACATTAGCTTGTTAAAAATAAAGGTCTGTAATATTTCCCCAAAATGCAGTCACAGATCATGTGAGCATCAAGTCTAATATATTAAAAATAAAATATTGACATGAATGGGGACCCACTTGAAATTGCCTCATGACCCATCTAGTGGGTCCTGACCCACAGTTTGAGAAACACTTTTCTAGACCAAATCTTTGCGCTTTGTAAGCCTTATTTGTTGACATTCAAACATATTATTTCCTCCACCTAAACTAAGGGCTGGCTGAAGACCTCCCAACACCTGAGGCAGTTGCCAACTGCTGCCCCCCTTACCTGCTCCCACTCTAGAATGTTCTAGCTCACCACTCTCCTCTCCTCCACATTTCTCTTCCTCTTTGTTCCCCTCTTCCTTTTCCAATCCATGAAGGAGAAGGAAGAGCAGCGAAAGCAAGTAGGTGGACAAAAATGGGTCGTTCCCCCCCCCAAGAAATCTGCTCCCTGAAGCAATCACTTCACTTGGCATCATGGATGGGCAACCCTGACACAAGCCATTTGACTATCTGAGCATTGTACAGTGGTGTAGCTATGCTACCTGGCAGCTGGGGGCACAAAGTTTTTTAACATACACACCCCAACCACCTCAAAAGGCCTTAGAAAGGCACTTCCAGTTTTTGGCAAAACTTTCTGGCAGGACTTCTCTGGCCTTCCAAGGCTCAGGGACACCCCAGGCCTTAGAAGGCCTCTAAAAGACACCCCCTGCCCCCCCAGGCATGGCATCTGTGGCAATTTACCCCCCTCTGCCCCCCTTAGCTATGCCACTGGCATTGTACCACATCATCCTAACTCCTGAGTAGACCAGGCCTAAGAAAAGATGAGCAAGATCAACCGGAGCATAGAAGAGCATGCATTCAGCTTGTTCTTTTGACAATTGGATCTCCTAACTTCCTGGGTTCTCTCTCTTAGGTATTTGGAAGGAGCGCCACCATCATTCTTGCCCCTTCCCCCCCTCCCGCAATGCTATTTTGTTAAGTGTTTGATCTCTGTGGTGACCCTGCCACTTTATCTGTTGATTTTTATTTTCAAAGTGCCTGTTGCCCATACGTTACTCTAATAGTTGCTATAATTCTTGAGCAATGGGGCTCGCCTTTGACTGTGCTGAATTAAAAAGAAGGCACTTTAATATCAGCCCTGGCAATACACTCATGGTTTGACAGTGATAGATCTGCATAAAGATGAATGAGAAGGGCTCACTTGACATGACTTTTAATAATGATTGAGAAGGGAGGCAGAAGTTGTGGGGGAGGAGTGCGGGAGACAGGTGGTGTCAGTCCTGGCACCGGAGGTATCACGCTGGAGACAACCGCAAAGCAGGCTCATTGACTTAAGAAGAGTTACTCTGGAGTAAACAGGTTCTGGAAGCTTGCAGACCTGCAAAATAAGAGAGGGTGGCACAATCTTTACTGATGTTTGCCTTTTGCTTTAATCATGCCTGGAGTGCAAGTAACTTGCAGGCCTGGGACACGTGAATGGAGGAGCCTCTGAGAAGTAAAGAATTGCCATCAGTATTAATAGCCATGTTGGAGTTGGTACAACTCCGTCTGCTTCCACAGGTGGCAGGATACTGTCCATTGATAGGGTTAAGCCATAGCCCAGTGACACTACCTGTCCCCTTTCGATGACCTATGTGGGGGCATGGCCCCAGACCCTATTTAACCTTCCCTTTGCTCTGAGCACACCCTCTTGCTCTCTTCCTCACGACCACTGACCAGACAAGATCGCCGCTCCCAGCAGTGCTCTGCTGGTGACGCCATCTTGACCACATGGCATGCAGGACAAGGCAGCTTCAGGGCCTTGTTATCTTTTAAGTTCCTGTACCTCTGATCTCAATCAGATGCTGTAACCTTACTTCCAATGAATCGTGAGTAAATGCGTCTCCTTTGCAACTTCAACCAGCCAGTGTTGTTTGTGTTTCTCGATTAGCAGTCAGCCATGTGTGGGAGGCTCCCTGGGTTGATTCCCAGCAAGAGAGGGGGTCTGCTGCTGAAGCTACTCTGCTTCCCCCCTAAAGGAGGAAACCAGTTTTAAGAGATTCCTCCAACAAGCCAGCCCATTGCAATGTACAAGGGGCCCTCCTTTCCATAGGCTCAGCACCTGCAGATTTGAGTATCTGCAGATGCTGAACCCACAGCTGGAGGGCCTCAGTAGTCCTCTCAGACATGACGGGGAGGCACTTCTGTTTGCACCGGCCACTTCATGTCACACCCAAAGAAGTTCTGAGGTAGAGGGAGGCCACTCTCCACACCTCAGAACACCTCTGGTGGATGGTGTGAAACAGCCTTCTAGTAGGGTCCAGGAGGTCTTCTGAGGAGGCCACACCCAACCTCAAGAGGGTCAGCACTAAGTTGTTTCAAGCGCTGTGCTGGGACCCCTTGTGGATTCAACTATCCACAAAATTCTGTATCCATGGGGGGAGGGGTCCTGGAACAGATCCTCTGCAGATACAGAGAGCCCACTGTACACCTGAGGGTCATCGGAAAAAGGGGAGACAAGAGGACTCTACTGAGCTCTTTGCCAGTCTTGTACTATGCCTACAGAAGGTGGCCTTAATTTTTAAACCATTGCTTTAATTAATGTACTGATTGATGAAGCACAAGATGGAAGCTACTCTAAAATGGCCAATCTGCTGACAGGTCTGTTTTAGAGCACACTGGCAATTAAAATGCAGACAATTGTTAGGAGCTGAGGGGTGGTCTGCAACTAAGTGGGATTGCCAATGCAGAAGAAAACAGGAAAAAAACAAACCTGTGAATAACAGGCATCTAAGGCTGGTATAATAAAAACTGGTACCATATCATGGGATAGTGAGAGTTCATTAAAACAGATGTGCCTAAGAAAAGGCTTAAAACAGGGGTGCTCAAACTTTCAACTTTAGGGATCCTGGACCTTTAAAATTGTGTAGGAGAGAATTTCAGCAGGTGCAGCTTGTCATCTGTGGGATGACAAGTTGTACCTGCTGAAATTCTCTCTTCTATACACTTGTTAAAGGTCCAGCATCCCTAAAGTTGAAAGTTTGAGCACCCCTGGCTTAAGAGATATCATTTCTAGCTCTGTTTGCCTTTAATCACAAGTCTGAACCCTTATTTTACTTATGCATAGCCATTCCTCCATGACAGTGGTTCTCAAACTTTTCGCACCGGGACCCACTTTTTAGAATGAGAATCTATCAGGACCCACCGGAAGTATGTCATAACCAGAAGTGACATTATCAAGCAGGAAATTTTTTACCAATCCTAAACTGCAAACCCACACTTACCTAGGAGTAAATCCCATTTACTGCCATTGTTAAAAACATATACATAGTAGCCTGTTAAAAGTACAGCTCTGTAACATTTCCCCATATGCAGTCACATACCATGGTAGCATCAAGTCTATTAAAAATAAAATATTGAAATGAATGGGGATCCACCTGCAATTGGCTCTTGACCCGATGCACATTTTTTGAAACACTGCTCCATGAGATCTGGAGAGACCCACATGGATAGGAACTTGAAGGTCTAATCCCCAGCAGTAGTGTGTACAGTTTGAAGCCTGGAGATGATAGCAATGCTTAAAGGAGATGGACTTTATTCACTGGCTATTCATTGATTGAGCTACCACATTATTGCCATTGCAACTGTGAGGGTAAGTTTATCAGCTATGGTTAAGCTTCTGGCATGGCCTATGGTCCCTCAAGTCTAGTTCAAACAACTGGCCTAGTCTAGTTCAACCTGGCCACAAGACCACATCATTCATTCATTCATTCATTCATCATATTTTAATTACTGAGCAGGGATTTGAACCAGATCATTACCAGGTTATTAGAACATAAGAACATAAGAACAGCCCCACTGGATCAGGCCATAGGCCCATCTAGTCCAGCTTCCTATATCTCACAGCGGCCCACCAAATGCCCTAGGGAGCACAGCAGATAACAAGAGACCTCATCCTGGTGCCCTCCCTTGCATCTGGCATTCTGACATAGCCCATTTCTAAAATCAGGAGGTTGCGCATACACATCATGGCTTGTACCCCGTAATGGATTTTTCCTCCAGAAACTAGTCCAATCCCCTTTTAAAGGCGTCCAGGCCAGCCGCCATCACCACATCCTGTGGCAAGGAGTTCCACAGACCACGGAAGGACCTCGTTGCCATGTGGCCAAGTGATTATGGGCTTTAACCAACCTGTGGGCAGATTTTTCAGCACAGGAGATGGTGGACAGCATTTTTCACACAATTCCCCACAGAATGCCACCCCCATTCATGAAATCCCACAGTAAAGCCAACTAAGCTGAACCCACTGAGAACATTAAGGGAATCTTACCACATTTTTTATCTACCTTGCCCTAGATGTATCAGAGGCATCTAGGTCCTGGCATGTGCTGTGTCAAGAAGACCTAGAAGAGCAAATCAGACTGTGGAATTAGAAACCAGACATGGTGGGATATCAAGAAAACCAATCCAGTAAATCTGAATTATTTTTGAACCAGAACTGATATGGTTCACCAATCCCTATCGGAAATCAATGCACCCATGCAGCAGATGAGCAGCCGATGTGACCAGTTGTAATGTACATTGAACTGATTGCATGGTTCGTGTCAATTTTCAGTCATGTGAACCAGCCTTAAGTAAGAATGGGTTGAGATTGCCATTTTGTCACCCCACAAGGTGACTTTGGGCAGTGAACTTCAGTTGAAGATGATTCATGTGGAACTGAGGCCTGAAAAAGCAGCTAAAGCTGCAATATTTTTACACGCTATCCTGAAAGTAAGTCCCACTGAATGAAATGGGGCTTACATACATACATACATACATACATACATACATACATACATACATACATACATACATAGGATTCAGCTGTAATAAGGCTGCAATCAGTGGCATAGCTAAGGCATCTGCTACCCTTGGTCAAAGAAGATTTTGAACCCCCTCCCCCCAATGAAATCAAGTTTAATTAATTAAGTAAATAAATAGTTTTCTGGTTAATTGACCATACCTTTTGATAGAATACAGATATTCCAAAGTGGTTTGTTTTATTGCATTCAGCATTAAACTACCTTTCCAATGATAAATAACATGATGGTATTATTTGTACATACCAAGGTTTTCACAATTTTGACCACTAGTGTCAAGCTCAGTTTGTTGCCCCACTAAAGCATGTTGCCCAGTAAAATTGCTACCCCCTGCACTCCCTTAGCTACGCTACTGGCTGCAGTCCTTTGCATGTTTGTTTGGAAAGTTAACTAAGAGCTCAATCCTATGCATATCTACCCAGAAGTAAGTCCCATTAGAGTCAATGGTGCTTACTCCCAGGAAAGTGTGAATAGGATTGGGCTGTAAGCCCTTTTGAATCCAGTGAGATTTACATTGGGGCAAAAATCAAAACTTTAGATATAGGCTGATGGGTTCTGAGCTGTCTGTGACAGATCAGGAGAGAGATCTTGGGGTGGTGGTGGACAGGTCGATGAAAGTGTCGACCCAATGTGTGGCGGCAGTGAAGAAGGCCAATTCTATGCTTGGGATCATTAGGAAGGGTATTGAGAACAAAACAGCTAATATTATAATGCCGTTGTACAAATCAATGGTAAGGCCACACCTGGAGTATTGTGTCCAGTTCTGGTCGCCGCATCTCAAAAAAGACAAAGTGGAAATGGAAAAGGTGCAAAAGAGAGAGACTAAGATGATTACGGGGCTGGGGCACCTTCCTTATGAGGAAAGGCTACGGCGTTTGGGCCTCTTCAGCCTAGAAAAGAGACGCCTGAGGGGGGACATGATTGAGACATACAAAATTATGCAGGGGATGGACAGAGTGGATAGGGAGGTGCTCTTTACACTCTCACATAACACCAGAACCAGGGGACATCCACTAAAATTGAGTGTTGGGAGAGTTAGAACAGACAAAAGAAAATATTTCTTTACTCAGCGTGTGGTTGGTCTGTGGAACTCATTGCCACAGGATGTGGTGATGGCGTCTAGCCTGGGCGCCTTTAAAAGGGGATTGGACAAGTTTCTGGAGGAAAAATCCATTACGGGGTACAAGTCATGATGTGTATGCACAACCTCCTGATTTTAGAAATGGGTTATGTCAGAATGCCAGATGCAAGGGAGGGCACCAGGATGAGGTCTCTTGTTATCTGGTGTGCTCCCTGGGGCATTTGGTGGGCCGCTGTGAGATACAGGAAGCTGGACTAGATGGGCCTATGGCCTGATCCAGTGGGGCTGTTCTTATGTTCTTATGTTCTTATTTCTAAGTAAATATGAAGAGGTACTAATTCCTACCAATCCGTTTAAACTGGCATGGTATCATGGATCAAGCATTGCACTTCGGTTAGGGTTATCTGGATTCAAATCCCTGGGTGAACTTGAGCAAATTGTTCTCTCTGAGCTGAGTTTCCCTTGCAGGGTCGTTGCAAAAACTGGGTAAAAGGAGGGAAAAAAATATGCATCCCTATACACTGTCCTAGGTCAAGGAAGAGTGGGGTTCAGATGTTGCAAATTTAACTTCAGTTGTAGTAGATAGAATCATAGAGTTGGAAGGGACCCACAAGGTCATCTAGTCTAACCCTCTGCCTGTAGCAAAAAATCCTCCTAGAGCATCTCAAGCAGGTGCCTGTCGAGTCTCAAAGATCTCCAGTGAGGAAGAATCCACCACCTCCCTTGGCAATCTGTTCCATTGTGAAGCATTTCTTCCCGATGTCCAACCAAAATCTCCTCTCTTGCCATTTGTGCCCACTGGATCTAGTTCTGCTCTCAGAGGCACCTGAGACTGTGATCAAGTATGCATCTAATAAAGGGCATTTTTTTTTAACCATCCAGGCCTCTCCAAGATGTAACCACATCACCTGACCTACAGATCTATGTAGATCTATCTTTCTTATAATCTATGTAATTCAGAAAGAGCATCGTTTTTACTTCCAGCATAATCAATACTAACCTGATCTAGAGCAAAATCATCATGCCTGTGATAGATGTTGACTTTTCTTCCTTGGACTCTGACTGCAAATATAAAACACCCTCCCTCTCTGCTCTCCTTGCAACTGGTGAAGAATTCCTTGGCGACTAGTCAAGCAGTCTCTCAGTTCCATGGGGTTGGTTGGGGTTCCATTATTTCTGGAATAATTCTGCCCATCTGCTTGACTCGGCGAGCTGATGGGTTATATCAGCTTCAGCATATCAAGGTTTGGCAATGAAAGTAAATTCGGCAAGGAGAGGTGGCTGGGCTAGGATGATATTATGGAGTATTTTAAAAAGCAATTGGGAGTGGAGCCTGCTAGTGGAGCCTGTCAGATCACATTGACCTCAGTGTAGCCTGCCAGTGTAGTGGGGGAATGAGAAACACAGTATTATTTGTATATGATAAAGAGGGTGGCATGATACCATGACAGCCCATCCTGCTCAGTTTCAAGGGTGTCTCAGAACCAAACTACATTTGCTCCAGATTCACATGATCCAGGTTTTCCTGGACCACACCACATTGGGCTGCAAGATGGACTTCTCCATTTGAATGTTTCTCCATTAATATAAAACTCTTCATATCCAAAAGCAGAATGAAAGGCTAGTACAAAACAGTTAGCCTTACAAGTTAATTAATAGCAAAGTTCCTCCCACCCTACTAGAGGGCATTCAGACATCTGATTCCCCTGCACTGGCATCGCTAAGGGGGTGCAGGGGGTGTGGGCCACACCGGTTGACACACCAGGGGGGTGACGCGCCTTGGGAGGAGGACAAGCTTACATTGTGGTGTTAGGAACTACCCCATCGTGCCATAAACTGTTGGATGTGGAATGGCCAGCGGAGTGCAATGCAAAAAACAGAATTGAAATAGCTCCTTTCGTCCAAACGTTATGGCCAAAAACCCGGAAGGAAAAAATGCATGGAGCCCTATGGAAAGTGAAAGTGAACCGTATCGTGCATTTATTCGCGAGTAGGCGTACTTGCCATAGTGGTTGGAAAGGGCAGGCTGAGAGGAATCCAGTGACACCAGAATGGTCCCGATCCAATGAATGCAGCCCAAAAAAAACACCCGAGAAGCTCCCCCCTCCCAGCTGCGAGTCTGAGCCTGAAACGAAGCCATGTGGTCATGTTTACTCGCAAGTAGGTGGACTTGCCTTAGTCAAGGCAGGCTGAGAGGTAGGCTGAAAGGACTCCAAAGAGGTCAGAATGCTCCTGATCCAATGAATGCAGCCCCTCAAAACACAAAGAAGGAGGTCCCCCCCTCCCAGCTGTGAGTCTGTGGAGCCCTATGGAAAGTTAAGCAGCCTCATGTCACATTTACTCACGAGTAGGCAGACGTACCTTGGCTGGTGGTCAGGCCAGGCAAAGGGGAACGTGAGGACACCAGAATGGTCCAATGGAGCTGGAGTACAACAAATGTCCAGAGGCAGCCCCCCCCCCCCACTAAAAAGGACAAAAAAGTGACTTGAATTGGTAAGGGGCTTTATGCCTAATAAAGGTTTTGTTGTCTGTTGACTGGTAAGGGGCATGTTTTCTATTTTGCACTTGCAAAGCCAGGTGGGTCTTTATCTTGATATGCCTGAAATAGAAGAACTTTAAGCTGGGCACTGGGGAGGGCTGGAAATCTCACTGATTCTTTTTTGGGGGTTGTTATTGCAGGCAGACTACAGAGTAAGCTCCATTGCCCACTATGGGACTTACTTCAGAGTAGACATGCATAGAATTGGGCTCACAGGCTGCAATCCTACCCACACTTTCCTGAGATTAAGCCCCATTGACCACAATAGGACTTACTTCAGAGTAGATTCACTTGGTGGAATAGGACTGTCTCTCCCTTATTTAATTATTTTATTTTAATTTAATTATTTATAATTTTTTTAATTTGCTTGATGATGTCACTTTTGGCCATGACATCACTTCCAATGGGTCCATTCTAAAAAGTGGGTCCCAGTGCTAAAAGTTTGAGAACTGCTGCAATAAGGTGTTAGTAAGTTGACACGGGGTATGTATGTATGAGACTCTACAAGTTTTCAAAATGACTAAAATCAGAGTTTGGAGGAATAAGACCATCTTGTTATATATCAATCAATGCGTAATTTCATGCAGAATGCAGTGAAACAAACCACAGTGAAATATCTGTGTTCTACCAAAAGGTACAGCCAAAAAACCAGTGGGGGCGGGGCAATGGTACATCACCACGCCCACCTGAGGCGTTACCCCGCCCACTACATGAGATGACTCGCGGGCCTACCGCACTGGGTGACTCGAATCCTCGTGACGGCACTGTTCCCCTATCTGCATGATCAGGACAAAATGTATACACAAGATAAGAAAGCTACAATTTAGGGCAGTGGTTCCCAAAATTTTTCAACAGATAGCTGGGCCATTGGTCATGATTCCCCATTAGGGCTACAATCCAATACATTGCATAGTGCAGCGGATTTTTTTTATAAGGATTCTGCCCCACCCTGGAGAGCTATGGCTCACAGTTTGGGAACCACTGATTTAGGGCCTCACATTCTAAGAAGTCTCTGCTGTCAATTAAAAATGTTTATATAAGCTGATTAAGAGACAATAAAAGACAATAAAGACTTTTTAAAGATTAAAAGAAAATAAAGTCATATTAACATCAAGACAGGACATATCCACTAAAATTGAGTAGCAGGAGAGCTAGAACAGACAAAAGATAATATTTCTTTACCTAGCAAATTATTCATCTGTGGAACTCCTTGCCACAGGATGTGGTGATGGCACATGTCCTTAATGGGATTGGGCAGATTTAGAAGTAGAACAGAGGTATAAGGCAAAAGATAATATTCCTTTACCCAGCAAATTATTCATCTGTGGAACTCCTTGCCACAGGATGTGGTGATGGCACATGTCCTTAATGGGATTGGGCAGATTTAGAGGTAGAACAGAGGTATAAGGCAAAAGATAATATTCCTTTACCCAGCAAATTATTCATCTGTGGAACTCCTTGCCACAGGATGTGGTGATGGCACATGTCCTTAATGGGATTGGGCAGATTTAGAGGTAGAACAGAGGTATAAGGCAAAAGATAATATTCCTTTACCCAGCAAATTATTCATCTGTGGAACATCTTGCCACAGGATGTGGTGATGGCACATGTCCTTGAAAGGGGATTGGGCAGATGTATGGAGGGAAAGTCCATCACAGGTTACAAACCATGATGACTATATGCAAGCTCTGGGTTTTAGGGGCAGCCAATATCTGAATGCCAGATGCAAGGGAGAGGCAACAAGATACTTCTGTTGTCTGTGTGCTCCCTGAGCCAACTGGTGGGCCACTGTGGGACACAGAAGCTTAATTTTTGAGGGCAATATTCTGTGATGACACCTTGACACAGCTTCAGGTCCCAACATGGCATAGTCCAACTCCAGACATGGTACAGTCCAGAAAAAAAATTGTATGATTGAATCTGTTATGTATGCAAATCAGACGCTAGCACAGAGGAAGAACAGAATGGCTCCTGGGCATATTGGTTTAGTATCAGGAAACAGTGTTGCTAACACACGCAGTCCAAGGCTGTGCATATTTCCTGAGAAGGCATATAACCATGTCTTACACCAGGTCAGACCATTGCTCTATCTACCCTAGTACATGTATTCTTGTACTTGAATCAAGGAGAGAGATTTTTTCAGCTCCTGCTGCCCAAGGTCCTCTGTGTGTAAGCAGAATCCGGACCCTCTGCATGCGCCTTGTTTTTTCAGAGGTAAGCCCCAAGTAAGTGTGCTTGATTGCAACCACTACTAACTTTCTCTGGATCAAGGCCCAAAAGTAGATGAGTCTGATGTTGTCCCCTGGGGGCTGGGGATAAGAATAGGCCCTCAGTTTGGCTGTACTTGTCATAAGAGGCGACTAAACAGCCACCAAGTAGATGGGACTCCTTAGCCTGGGAAGGCAGCTCATCTGAGAGATGGAAAACTCTGATCCCAAACCTCCACTGCCTTGTGGCTACATCCAGTTATGGAAAAGGCTTCAGGAGTCAACCTCGAGGCAAAATCCGGAGCCGGAGTCCCTGAGGCAGTTCATGGCTGAACACAGTCACGTTCTGGCAACTCCTGCGACGCCGCTGGAACCAACCGTATTGGCCTCTGCCTTTCCATTGGACCATTTCAGCGGACGTGGAGAGGGAGGATTTGCTGCATGGGAAACAGTCTATCCTCCATATCTACTTTACCCAGGCTTCGCGCACTGGAGAGGACACTCTGTTCCAGAACCACCATTCAGAGCGCGATATCGTAGTCTTCCGAGACTGAAGGATGCCAACAACTGATGTTGTCTATGTGGCACTATATTGCAGAACTCTTGGAGTATCTGGTGTCTCCTGTAGCACAAAGCACCCCAGGATCTCTCCCTCCCTCCCCTCCCTCCACTGAGGCACTTGCCACCAGCTAGGAGCAAGCCATTTCTGAAATAAGGGTTTGGACGCCTGTCACCTTCAGTTTCACCAGATGGCTGCGATTTTATTAACTCCACTTGAGCATTAACTGAGTAGTTATCCTGCCCAAGCTTAAGGTCAGACAGTGATGGCCCATTACTTAAACTGAGTAGCTCCTTTACACAAGCAGCCCCTGAAAATCAGGTGATGCTGTGGGCAGGGAACAGAGCTTTAGGCTACCAAAGCCAAGTGATCTGAATTAAGGCCTCCCAAGGCATATCTGGTAGAAAGAGCTTTCAGTGCTAAGCTTGCACTAGCCTCACTCCAGCTCCTTTAGCAAAGCAGGCACCAATGGGGTCCCTCCACACTTCTTCAAACCCAGGCCAAAAACAACAACTTCCACCCTATCCCCCTCTTAGAATCATAGAGTTGGAAGGTTCCCACAAGGTCATCTAGTCCCCCCCCACCTGCAGCTCTTCCTTTTCCATCCCAGGGAATAGGAGGAGGAAAGCCTGGCCCATCACCATTCCTCCCTTTTTCTCCCCCTCTCTGCCTGAAATGGCTTCAAAGGGGAAGAGAAGGCCTGCACACTGCGGTGAGGCTCCCTGCAAAACTTAGTGCCTTGCCCCCCCTCTAGCTATGCCACTGGTAGGATCTGGTCCACTGGTGAACTGTGATCAATGGGAGTTACTCCCCATTAAGCCAAAGACTGCCGCCTCAGAAAGGCTAGGATACTTGCAGCCCAATCATCCATTGTGGCTCTTTGGGAAGCAAACTTCAATGGGGTTGCTCGCGAGTAAGTGTCACTGGACTGCAATTGGGGAATGCCTCCCACTGTGTTGTTGTTGGGTCTGTTGCTTTAGGCTCCTGCAGATCAAGGAGAGCTGCACCTGATGGGAATCTGCCTGCAGGTTTGCATTAATTCTGGAGTAGTCCTACCAACTTTGGTTAAACTACTTCAGAGCAAATAAACAAAGCTGGTGGTAAGCCTGTTTAAGTTCCATGGGGGCTTAAGTGTGAGTAATGACTCTGCTTTTGAGTATACATGCTTAGCACACATTGGGTATTTATTTATTTATTTATTGGATTTGTATTCCGCCTTTCTCCCCAAAGGGCACCCAAGGCGGTAGTAAGGATCCTTACTTTTACTCTTACTGACAGTGGATCCTGGTTGTAACAAACACTCCTAGAGTGATCTTTTCCTCCAAGACCATCAAATGTCTAGTTTCCTACTGGAGAACACTCAAGAAGTCTCAAACATCAGCAAGTGAACTTCCAACCATCCAGAATGGCTCCAGAGTGGAGGGAGAAGGGCCACTTGCACACTTCCCCATGAGGCAGCCTGTAAACTTAGTGCTTTGCACCCCTTCTAGCTATGCCACTGATTGGACCTCCCTCCAACCCCACCAGGGAAAGGTTTAAAACCATATGGAGGCATACAAATAAAAATTTTGCCTTTCCCAAACAGCCTAGACCAGTGGCTCCCAAACATTTTAGCACCAGAACCCATTTTTTAGATTGACAATCAGTCAGGACCCACCGCAAGTGATGTCATGGCCAGAAGTGATATCAAGCGTGAAAATTAACATCTTCCCATATGACAAGATCAAATCATATCAAGTAAGTAGGTAAGTAAATTAAAACATTGCAATAAAAATTTATTTACAATAAAGAACCCTCCTAATCTTCCCAAGCAGTTGTTAATCTGTTTTTAAAAAATTCCCTAAACATCCCAAATGCCGCAATCCTACCCACATTCGCCCAGGAGTAAGCCCCATTGACTATCATTGTTAAAAGCATATACATAGTAGCCTGTTCAAAGTACAGGTCTGTAACATTTCCCCAAATGCAGTCACATATCATGGTAGCATCAAGTCTAATATATTCATAATTTTTTTAAAAAAAAAATTTAAACGAATGGAAACCCACCAGAAATTGGCTGATGACCCACCTAGGGTTTGACCAGACCCAAAGTTTGAGAAACACTGGCCTAAACAAAACAAACAATTAGAACTGAGCTCCCCCCCCCCCCCCGCTTTTATTGAGCTATTTGCAACCCATGGCCAACTGGAGCTCTGTGCAGAAGTTATTTAACTGGAAGCCTAAAATCAGTCCTTCCTGCCACTTGAAAACAAAGAGGAGGCGACCACTATGTTAATGCTGTGGGCTGCTGTATGCACAGTGCTGAAAGCAGGCAGTTCTGATGGACCAGCTATGGAGAACCACACCCTCCAGCATTTCACAAACAAAAACGGATGGTGATTAACACCCTAATTCTCATAGTAAAGTTCAAGAGCCAAGCTTCTCCCCATCCACAACAGGTTGCTAGGGACCGTGAAGCAGAGTGCTGGACACACACCCCCATAGTGCCTCCTGATGGCGCATTGGGTGCTGCCACTGGTTCCAAGGATTCAGGTGTTGTAGAGGCATAACTAGGGGAGAGGCATAACTAGGGGAGGAGCACCTGCCTATGCGCTATGCCAAAGGGGGGGGCACATGACTGCCCCTCAGGCTTCACACTAGTTTTGGAGGAGGTGCTGATGTTTTCACACCTCTGTGTGTTCTCCTTCAAAGGGGAGCCTCCACAGGAGGCGTAAAGCCACAGCACTTGCTGCTGTGCACTTGCTGAGAACCTGGATGTAACTCCATGATGTCATGTGATGGCCTCCGGGTACATACGCGTGGTCGGTCTGTGGAACTCCTTGCCACAGGATGTGGTGCTGGCGTCTAGCCTAGACGCCTTTAAAAGGGGTTTGGACAAGTTTCTGGAGGAAAAATCCATTATGGGGTACAAGCCATGATGTGTATGCACAACCTCCTGATTTTAGAAATGGGTTAAGTCCGAATGCCAGATGCAGGGGAAGGCACCAGGATAAGGTCTCTTGTTGTCTGGTGTGCTCCCTGGGGCATTTGGTGGGCCGCTGTGAGATACAGGAAGCTGGACAAGATGGGCCTATGGCCTGATCCAGTGGGGCTGTTCTTATGTTCTTAACTACAATTCCCAGGAAGCCTTGCAGGTCTCTTGTTATCTGGTGTGCTCCCTGGGGCATTTGCTGGGCCGCTGTGAGATACAGGAAGCTGGACTAGATGGGCCTATGGCCTGATCCAGTAGGGCTGTTCTTATGTTCTTATGTTCTTAGTATGTTATGCCTCTGAGGTGCTGGCCCAGTCAAGAGAGCCCCTGAAACCTTTACTCCACCTTCTGCATGCTGGACTCATTTACTCTGCAGCAGCCAGTCTTCCACCAATTTAAAAACCAGAAGGATATTTGTTCTAGAAAGACACACTTGTGGCTAGATTGCGCTCTCTCTCTCTCTCTCTCTCTCTCTCTCTCTCTGTGTGTGTGTGTGTGTGTTTTCATTATGTAATTTCTAAAAAAAAATTTCTTTAATTGTTGATTGTTGTTTCATTGTAGCTCAATTGTGTTCTGAAATGCCTCCGTGCTCTCCAGGAATGAGGCCCAATAACAATCTTTTAAAATAAAAATTATATATATATATAAGAATTATATTTTCCTATATATATATATATATATATATATATATATATATATATATATATATATATATATATATATAGGAAAATATAATTCTTCTAACAAGAAGTTATCAACATTTTTAAATATACCACAATGGCTTCTGCAGTGTGTGAAATGACTTGCCATGCGCAGCAGGTTGCTTTGGTGTTCGTGCATTGATGACACACAAGACAATGGATCCAACCCACACTCAGACTGTGAACTATTTGCAACACTGCAGAGGCCTAAGAGTGCTGGGGATGACACAAAGTGGTGGTGACCAGAAATGACCACTTTGTGGGTGGTGACCACTGGTGGGTGAAAAGTCTTGGAGCATTTCTGCGCTACAAACATAAATCAAACTTCCAGTGTGGCTTTCAGCCATAAAATCCTGGGAGTTGTAGTTCTTTCCAAGTCTAAACTTCTCTGACCAATGATCCTAAGTGCCCTCAAAAAAAAAAAAAAACTATAATGCCCAAGCTTGTTCAAGATAGCAATACCATTGCAAAACAATTTCCGACCTCAACCAATGAGATCTAATCAGCAACAGGATTGCAGCCTGTAAACTGTGGATAGAGTAGACTTCAATATAACATGCAAAGTAGTCTTATGATCTCTCTAGCTAAGGGCGCAATCCTAACCCCTTCTGTCAGTGCTTTCCATTACTGACATCAGGGCAATGCAGCTCTGAGGTAAGGGAACAAACATTCCCTTACTTTGAGGAGGCCTCTGTGAGTGACACCCAACTGCAGGATGCAGCACATGTCCCATTGGCTGGAAAGCCAATGGTATGTACCACTGGTATGTACCAGTGCTGGAAAGCACTGACTTAAGGGGTTAGGATTGTGCCCTTAGTGATGTCTGTGGTGACTGGGTGCACTTGGCAGGCTGACAGACAGACAGACAGATTCCCAGCCCTATCTGGAGATGCCAGAACCTGGGACCATGCAGCATGCTCTACTGACAAGCTATCCATGTTCTAATCCATGTTACCCCCAAAACGTGCAGCCCAAATCTGGACAAGCTCACTCCAAGTCCCAAAAAGTTCAACCAGACTTAGGGCCAAATCCTATCCAATTTTCCAGTGCCGGTGCAGCTGTGTCAATGGGGCATGCACTGCATCCTATGGTGAGGAGGCAGTCGCAGAAGCCTCCTTAAGGTATAGGAACATTTGTTGCCTTACCTCAGGGCTGCATTGCTGCTGCACCACTGCTGAAAAGTTAGATAGGATTGGGCCCTTAGGCTGCAATTCTATCCACACTTACTCAAGAAGGAGTAAGCCTTCTTGACTATAATGGAGTTTACCTCTGAGTAGACATGCATAGGCTTGGGCTCTTAATTCCCAAGAATGCATGCATAGGATAGCAGCCTAATACTTACGGGAAATGTGGGGGGGGGGGGTAATGAAATATGAAGCAACATATGTGTGCAAGCTGCCCCTTCCCTTCGGAGCCATTATGCATTATGCACATTCTGATGTGCCAACAGGGCATGTGCTGCATTCTGCAGTGGTGGTGGTGGTGGGGGGTGTCACCGAGGCCTTCTCCAGATAAGGGTTCCCTTGCCTTGGGGCTGCATTGTAGCTGCATCAGCACTGGAAAGCTGGTTAGGATTGGGCCCCAGATGCTGCAATTCGATGCACACTTTCCAACTTCACACAATAGGGCTTGCTTCAGAGTAGACTTAAGAAGGATTGTGCTGTCACGGGCCCGATCCCTATTACCTCTCTGGTCTAGAATAGTGGTTTTCCAGTGGTGATCAAAGACCTGACAAACGTGACCAGTGTGCCCCATGTGCTGAGTCCTGGGCACACTAGAAGCACATGGCTCCAGAATTATCTGCAGTGCGCTGGAGTTCCAAGGCAGATGCCCTGATATGGAAAGGGGTACCCTCCTGGAAACCCATTTCTGTCCAGCCCCCAGGTGTACACATTTCATCCCTCAACGTTATGCATTAATGGCTTAAAAATCACTGGAAGGAAGGAAGATGTCAGGCTATGGATTTCAGTGGGACTTATTTCAGAACATACTTCTGTGTAAACGTGCAGGGGTTGGGGCCATCCGATTTCTTTCCAGATTGCAGCCAAACAACCCTACAAAGGAGAAGTCAGCCCCTCTGTGTTTAGGGCTGCAGCTGCAAGTTGCCTCTGTGCTGTGAGCTGTCAGCCATGTGGGGTGGGAAAGGAAAAGGGGCTCGTTTTTGTGATCTCGGAGGCTGGGAGGTTTGGGGGTCCGCACCCCTGAAGCAAAGGAGGATTTCATGTCAGCGAATCAACAAGCTTGATTTGTTTGCCAACGCTTTTTCATGCATTTAATTTATGTTTAGGAGATCTCTCTCTCTCTCTCTCTCTCTCTCTCTCTCAGTGGCGTAGCTTAGGGGGGGTGCTAAGCACTAAGTTTTGCAAGGAGCCTCACTGCAGCGTGCAAGGGGGCCCTCCCCCTCCCCTTCGCAGTCATTCCAGGTGAGGGGAGCAAAACAAAGACCCGCTGCAAAATTTCGTGCTTCTCAACCCCCCCCTAGCTACGCCACTGGATCCACCTATTCCCAGCCCTCTGTTTCCAAGAGGGGACAGCCACGTGCCTCTGGGAAACTGACAAGCAGAGACCTAAGGCAACAGCCGCCCCTGCCACACCCCCGCCCTTTTCCCTTTCAGCCCAGTGTCTGGGACTGAAGAGGCACAGGGAATCCAGTGACTTCCAGTGTGGGGTGAAGTCGCTTCCCAAATCTAGGTGGATCTTGTGGTCATGAATTACTTTACTGGGCTTATCACATACATTTCTCCTTTACATCGAATTGTCCCGTGCTGTCTTTCTGCAGTTCTTGACCATCAGGCCCCAAAGTTCACATGTTTTATTTTTTCTTTATTCCCTATTAATTTTTCTTTTTCTCTGCATACACACAGACACAGGCACACAGAAACAGATGCACACACCCCTCCCCACCTAGGAGAAACATTTCGTTCGTCTGATGACACAGACAGACCCGGAAGCTCTGCTTCTGTCCGTGCAGGAGACTTCGAGTTGTCGCAAGCTCTCTCTCTCTGCACAAGGAGGTCCCACGCATTTCCAATCCCCTTTTAAAAGCCTGCGGAACTGACCGCCACTTTATCTCTTTGTCTTCTCTCACTCAGTTTGGGATAGGGGAAAAGAAAACAATAATAATCATCGTTTTACAAGTGACCAGACAGGGGGAGAGAACCAGCGCTACAAGTTTCCGTGGAAATCTCCCATTCAGAACAAAATATGGCGGGGCGGGGGGTGCAGAACCGGCAAAGCGCAGGGGGGGGGGCGATCTTAGTCCCGCGTGCTAGTTTATGGAGGAAAAAATCACTGCACATTTCACAGTAGGGAGCACGTCTTGAACAGAAGCGAAAGCGAACCTGAGGACTGCTCTTACACATACCTGCGAAGCCATCTCTCTACCGTCAGAACTCCTGGGTAGAGTTCGAACTGCTGAGCACCCAAAAATCCCTGTCCAAACATCCGGCGGCCTGGGACACCATTGCATCATCATCATCATCATCATCGATCAGAACTAGTTTACAAATGTGTTTCGTGAAGCTTGGATTGAAGAAGAAGAATTCCAAGCTGCATGAAACACATTTGTTGTCGTTGTTGTTTTTGTTAATAACAATAAATAACAATAATAATAGGAAAGGACTAGATAGGTGAATATATACAAAATCCAGTCCAAAACAACATGACTGTGCGAAAATATAATAATAATAATAATAATAATAATAATAATAATAATAATAATAATAATAATTTGCGCAACATAATAACAAATGTGTTTCATTTAGCTTGGAATTATTGTTATTATGAATTCCAAGCTACATGAAACACATTTGTTAACTAGTGTTGAACAATTTATTATTTTTATTATTATTATAAAAATAAAAATAAATATTATAAAAATATATTAAATAAATATTAAATATTATTATTATTATTATTATTATTATTATTATTATTATTATTAGCAACAGTATTTATATACCGCTTTTCAACTAAAAGTTCACAAAAATAAACTTAGAGAAAATTCAAATAACTAAATGGCTCCCTGTCCCAAAAGGGCTCACAATCTAAAAAGATGCCAAGGAATACCAGCAGACAGCCACTAGAACAGACAGTGCTGGGGTGAGGTGGGCGAATTACTCTCCCCCTGCTAAAAAAAGGAGCACCCACTTGAAAAAGTGCCTCTTACCCAATTAGCAGGGGTTATAAATAACAAAGGTGCTGCTTATTATTATTATTATTATTATTATTATTATTATTATTATTATTATGAAGAAGAAGAAGAAGAAGAAGAAGAATCCTTGGATATGTAATAAGTGCCTTTTCTACGAATCACCAGGCAATGGGGGTTTGCAGGGGGGGGAAGGGACACGAAGCACTTGTGGAGAGCCTCAAGCTGCCCCCCTCCCGCCTGTGCTTCTCTGCTTCCTCCCTCGGCCTCTCGCCCCTCCTGTCCCACATGACCCTTCTTCCCACCCACCCCCGCCCCCTGGAGAACTGCTGGGTGCAGCTTCCCAGTTTCGAGGCGGAATGAGACCCAGCGCTGTGGCTTGGCCTGAAATGACCCAGGGCCCAATACGTATGGAAGCCACGAACCTCCCCCTCCCCAGAGGGAACTTCCAAAAGCAAAAGAAAAGCGGGGGGGGGCGGGAAAAACCACTTGTTCTTCTAGGCATTTCGTTTTAAATTCTCTCTATGAAGGGATGTGGGACTTCTTTAAAAAAAATAAAAGTCTCTGTACGTTGTGGACAGTAAGGAAAATAATTAATTGATCAGTTTCTGCTTCACCAATTTTATTATTGAATCTCGGATGAGATCACATGAGCTGCAACCCCCCGCTTTTTATTGTTTCCAGGCGACCGACGTCTCTTGCAAAGGATGTTAATTAATTTCCCTTTAAAAAAAAAAAACAAAGTGCATTGCTTTGAGCTGGGCTTCCAAAGGACGGTGTGGTTCTCTTGACCAGCCGAAAGGTCCTCATATAAATTAATTAAAGGTTAAGATGCTCATTGCAACGTTATTATCAGCTTTAAAAAAAATGTACATTCTATAGAATTCGTTATTATACAAAAAAAAAAAAAATTTAAAAAAATACCATACAAACCCCCAAACACTCCACATTTTCAAAGGCAATTAGATCCAAACGAATCCAGAACGGATCAACAGAAAGAAGTTAGACCAAACCCCCCCTCCCGCCCCGCGAATTTAAGACACAGTTTTTGTCTAAAGGGGCAAAAATTAAAGTAAAATTCCCAAACTTGTCTATTTGTTTTTAATTCCTAGATCCTGCCTCTGCAGTTGTGTTTTTTTTTTGTTTATTTGTTGTTTTTTTAATTAAAATAGCACACTAATAATTAAATTGCATTTACTGGCGAGCGTTCTAAGAGAGAAACATTAAAACTTGGCCAAGAGAGGAAGAGTTTGTGGGTGTCCTTGTCTAGCCCTCAGTCCAAACTCAGAGGAATTGGTAGTCTGGGTTTACACGTTGACTTGGAGGTTGGAGCTCAAGTATCCTCAACTACAAAATCCCCAACTGGAAGCCGCAGGTGTGGGCATCACACAGAACCCTGCAGGAGTGGCGTAGCCAGAGGGGGGGTGCAAGGCACTAAGTTTTGCAGGGAGCCTCACCACAGCGTGCAAGGGGCCCCTCTCCTTCAGAGCCAATCCAGGTGGTGGGAGCAAAAGGAAGGGGATGCGAAAGGGAGGGGTCCCTTGCACGCTGCGGTGAGGCTCCCTGCAAAACTTAGTGCCTTGCACCCCCCTCTAGCTACGCTACTGCGCAGGGCTCTGTGTTACAAAGGGTATACAAAGAGGAGGAGGGGTCCCTTGCACGCAGCGGTGAGGCTCCCAGCAAAACTTAGTGTCTTGCACCCCCCTCTGCCTATGCCACTGCAGCAGGGTTCTGTGTTACGAAGGGGAGGGGTCCCTTGCGTGCTGTGGTGAGACTCCTTGCAAAACTTAGTGCTTTGCCCCCCCTCTAGCTACGCCACTGCTCTGCTGCTTCCTGCCAGAGGAAGGTTGCTGTGTAACTCCAAAGCTTGCCCCATTGATTTCTGAACTCATACTCTGGCACAGACAACCAGCTGAAAAGATCCGGGGGGGTGAAGTGGCAGAGGGGTGGACACACCGGAGAGAGACGATGCACTCTGTATTTAAAGAGTTCTCACCCACGATCCTGGGCTGCTCGTCGCCCTCCCCCATTCATCCAGCTGAAGAAGCCATAAGGGGCGTCCGGGAAAGGCCCCACCCAGCCGCCCTCTTGCTACAGACACCCCCAAACCCAAGTCTTGTTTCTTTTTGTACACGTTAAATATTCACAGCCAAGGAAAGTCCGCCAGTCAATCCGCTTTTATTTACACAGGGGGAAGGACCCACAGATCCGGTGTGGGTTTGGCCGGGGTGGGGCGGGGAGGAGGAGGCAGCAAGGGGGAAACGAAGTCTCTGCAGCCCCAGAGCCCCTCCAGGAGCCTGCAAGTTGGGGAGGGGGGGGGCGAGGGAGCAAACACGTCCACACCTGTCCTGGATCAAACACGCCCAGGGGCTCCTGCTGCTCCCCCTCCATCCTTCCTTCCTTCGCAGGAGAGCTGCCCGGAATAGATCTGTACATGTGCCTGAACTGTAAGCCCTGCGGGGCGGAGAGCGCCCTAGGAGGATCCCTCGTTCTCCGAGGCGTGCAGCAGGAGGCCGGCGCCGGAGCCGCCCGTCTTGTGCTTCTTGAGCAGCTGCGTGATCTTCTCGTCGTCGGAATTGGGGTCCAGCGGCTTGTTGTAGTCGTCGTCCTCCTCCTCGTTCTCCGAGGCGCCCTTCAGCCGCTCCGTCTCCGAGTCCTGCTTCTTCTTGGCCGTGGCCATCTCGGCCGCGTGCTTCTTCCTCCACTTGGTCCTCCGGTTCTGGAACCAGACCTGCAGCCGGCCAGAGAGACAAGGGGGGGTCACGCGAACCGAACCGAACTCAGTGGCCCTCCTCAGAGTCACTCCGGTTTAGGGGCTCCGCTTTAGACGCGCGGAGTCTTCGGAGTCATCAATCCGGATTAATGAACCCGGAGTCACAACTCTGCTTCTGGGTTACCCATCGCTGATGCTATTAAAATCTGAGTGCGAAGGAGAGGGGTTTTAGACATCAGCCTGTACACCGGATCCCACATTAGATGAGTGACATTAATCCGGATTAATTAACACGGAGTAACAACTCCGCTTGTGGGTTACCCATCGCTGATGCTATTAAAATCTGAGTGCGAAGGAGAGGGGTTTTAGACATCAGCCTGTACACCGGATCCCACATTAGATGAGTGACATTAATCCGGATTAATTAACACGGAGTAACAACTCCGCTTGTGGGTTACCCATCGCTGATGCTATTAAAATCTGAGTGCGAAGGAGAGGGGTTTTAGACATCAGCCTGTACACCGGATCCCACATTAGATGAGTGACATCAATCCGGATTAATTAACACGGAGTCACAACTCCGCTTCTGGGTTACCCATCGCTGATGCTGTTAAAATCTGAGTGCGAAGGAGAGGGGTTTTAGACATCAGCCTGTACACCGGATCCCACATTAGATGAGTGACATTAATCCGGATTAATTAACACGGAGTAACAACTCCGCTTGTGGGTTACCCATCACTGATGCTATTAAAATCTGAGTGCGAAGGAGAGGGGTTTTAGACATCAGCTTGTACACCGGATCCCACATTAGATGAGTGACATCAATCCAGATTAATGAACTCGGAGTAATAACTCCGCTTGTGGGTTACCCATCGCTGATGCTATTTAAATCTGGGGCTGGGGGATCAGATGTCAGCCTGTTAACTGGATCTTACACTAAGGCTGCAATCCTAACCACGCTTTCCGGAGAGTAAGCCCCACTGAACAAAATAGGACTTACTTCTGAGTAGACCTGGTTAGGAGCGTGCCCTAAACAGCACAGTCCTATGTATGTCTACTCAGATGTAAGCCCCACTGTGTTTAGTTGGGCTGACTCCCAGGAAAGTGGGCATAGAATTGGAGCCTCAATCCAGAGTGGAACTGAGTGGAATTGAATGGGCCTCCTTGGAGTCACTCTGGTTTAGTGACTCCGGTTCACTTCAGATTCATCAACCTGGATTAAAGAATCTGGAGTAACAGCTCCGCTTCTAGGTTACCCATTGCTGATGCTATTAAAATCTGAGTGGGGGGAGGGAATCAGATCCTGCTCACTGGATCCCACACTAAATGAACTACAGCACAATCCTAAACATGCCTAGTCAGAGGTAAGCCCCACTGTGTTAAATTGGGCTGACTCCCAGGAAAGCGTGCCTCAATCTGGAGCGACTTCATTTTCACTAGGGTATTTTGCAACTCCAGGCTTCACCATGCCTTGACCTCACCACAGCCAGCCCCCACACATTTGGGATGAAGGGGAGGATTTGTATAATGTTGATCCTTGACACAAGAAACTTTATTTTAGAGGTTGCTCACTAGATCACACATGCATACATAAAACTGCACTTTCAAGTTCTAGTAGCATAGCTAAAAGGGGTGCAAGGCACTATGTTTTGCAGGGAACCTCACTGCAGCACTCAAGGGTCCCCTCCCTGAGCCACTGGGGAGAGCAAAACAGAGGCATTTGAAGGGGATATGAAGGGGAGGGGACCCTTGCATGCTTCGGTGAGGCTCCCTTCAAAACTTAGTGCTTTGCACCCCCTCTAGCTACACCACTGTGCATTGGTTACACTAGAATAGGTAGCACAACTGGTTCATTAGAGCCCAAGCCTATGCATGTCTAGTCAGAAGTAAGTCCCATTATAGTCAATGGAGCTTACTCCCAGGTAAGTGTGGATAGAATTGTAGCCTTTCTCCTTTATATCCTGCCTTTCCACTGTGGAGCTCAAGGGGAGTGGTGTACTTGACATTCCCACATGGCTTCCATCCAGTGTCTGACCCAGACTTCCACAGCTTCAGCAGATTGCCTTCTATGAGACTTCTATGAGAATATGACACTTGGATGAGAGTACGAGTTTCCCTTATTCACCACCCACACAAAGTTGGACCAGTGACCTTCAGTTGTCTCATCCAGAATAGCTACCACCTTTGGATGACAGATTCACGGTGAACACAGGTGATCCATTTACACCTACATCTGTTTGGGTTGTCTGTACCAGTACAAATATACTGAGATGATTGTTTTGTCACATGTCCTGGTGTGGGAAGATGTGGGGACCTTTTCCAGGGGCAAAGCTTCCCCACATTTCCCACTGGGCAAATTGGGCATCTGTAGAAGAGCCAGGGTGGTGGTGCAATGGCTAGACTCTAGCCACTTGAGCTGCTGCTGCTAGAGTGCTGGACAATAACCAAGAAGGCCTTTGACCCAGTCTTTACTCAGTTGTGAAGCTCAACCTTAGGAGAGTCACAGCCAGTGGTGTAACAAGAAGGGGTGCAAAGTCATAGGTTTTGCAGGCGCCTGGATATTTTGTTCCCACTGCCTCTGTTTTACTCCCATCACCCCAATGGCTCTGAAGGGGAGGGGCCACTCGCAGGGAGCGTTCAGCCACCTGCAAAACTTAGTGCTTTGCAACCCCTCTAGCTACACCTCTGGCCACAGCTGAGTGCCTTGAAGGAAGAGAGGGATTTTAAAAAATGTATGAATGACTCACTTATGTGCATTATAGCCCCCCCCTCCACAAATAAGGAAACATGGAAATGATCCATCTTAACACTATATAAAGCAGGGCAGTTAAAGAATATTAGTAATAATGTATACATCTGAACTGATTCAGGCATGCTTCCCTAGTTTTGTACATAACAGTCACTGACTTGTATTACAACCCCATTTCAAGTGACCATGATAAATATTAGTATCTGAATAGTTCTTTCAAGTGCTTGAAGCACTTCATATGTATTAACTTGTTGTAATCCTTCCAACAAACCCCATAAGGTATGTAAGTATTGGAAACCCTATATTGCAGGTGGGGGGTCGGAGGGCTATGCCTGCTGCCACCAAATTAACTTAGATAAGGCAAAATTGAGATTCAAACTGAGGACTTCCTGACTTTGCAGTTCAACCTTCAGGCCATTGCAATACAACAGCTCTCCACTTGGACAAAGTAGTTAAGCCATTTCTGCCCAATGTTGCATATACGAAACAGGGATCAAATGTGTACACCTGTGGATTGGGCAAAAATGGGTTAAGAGGGTATAGTATAAGCACCCTGCATCTACAAAGTGAGACTCTAGGAGTCTCCTTGCTTGTGACAGGGTGGATAACTGGATCATGGTTCAGCAGCAACCACCAAGTTCATTATTTTTAATTCACCCAAATTAATTACCACAGTGGTTCTCACACATTTATCACTGAGACCCACTTTTTAGAATGAGAATCTTTCCAGACCCACCAGAAGTGATGTCATGACTGGAAGGTGACATCATCAAGCAGGAAAATTTTTAACAATCCTAGGCTACAATCCTACCCACACTTACCCAGGAGTAAGTCCCATTTACTATCATTGTTAAAAGACTATACATAGTAGCCTGTTAAAAGTACAGGTCTATAGCATTTCCCCAAATGCAGTCACATACCATGGCAGCATCAAGTCTCATATATTAAAAATAAAATATTGATATGAATGACGACCCACCTGAAATTGGTTCATGACCCACCTAGTGGGTCCCAACCCACAATTTGAGAAACACTGGTCTACCAAATCCTCACTCATCTACAATCCCTAAGTCTACTAACTTTACAAGCCTACAGATATTTTTACTAGCCCACCTGCCCAAATATGCTAGTCATTTGTGGCACAATGCCAACTTGAAAGAAAAGTTTTAACTTTTTTTTTTTTAATAGCAAGCAACTCTGGCTACAATCCAGGAAAAATTAAGTACTATTGTATTGCTTCATTGTATTGCTCTGAAAGGGAGAGATCTGCTCAGGGTAGCACTCCCCTTGAAATCAGTGGGACCAAAAAAGACTTCCTGTGGACCAGATCATGCCCCAGATAAGTGAGCAAAGAACTGTTACCTGACTGTGAGTAAACCATGTTCCCGTTGGCCTGCCCTTCCGAGTAGGTCAAGGCATGGTCACCTACTTGCGAGTAAACATGCAAGTGCTACTCCATTTTGATTTTCACACGGCTCAATACATTTGCTTTGTCAGTTTTGCGACCCACCAAAAATGAGGTCATGACCCACTGGTGGGTCCCAGCCTACAGTTTGGGAACCACTGTTTTAGATAGTACTAACAAAGATATTACGCCCTTGCGGCATTTGGATCTTTTTCTATGGGACCAACACAGTCACTTCTTGCCTTCATGTGTTAAGCGGTATAGCAAGTGGTGCTGAATACAAGTCCAGCAGCCACAGGTTCACTCTCATATTGACCATCCAACTGGGCACCATAATGTGACACAAATTAGTGACCCTTCAGCACATCAACGGTCTTACTCAGTTCACAAATGGGGATTTTGCTCTGAGTTGGTTATTAATATAGAACCATTGGGATGCTAGTTATCCTGTATTAATACATGGGGGCGGGAACCATGATCCTATGGATTTGGTGTTGTTAGTTTTGCAATATGAAGCCTGGCTACCAACTGCTTCTATTCACTTCTGGCTTCTATCTGATCCCAATCCCAATTAAGGTAAAGGGCTTGGATTTTAAATCTACAGCAGTGTTTCTCAATCAATGGGTTGGGACCCACTAGGTGGGTTGCAAGCCAATTTCAGGTGGGTCCCCATTCATTTCAATGTGTGTTTTCTTTTGAAAATATTAGACTTGATGCTACCATGATATGTGACTGCATTTGAGGAAATGCTACAGTTCTGTACTTTAACAGGCTACTCTGTATATGTTTTTAACAATGATAGTCAATAGGGCTTACTCCCAGGTAAGTGTGGATAGGACTGCAGCCTTTGGGATGTTTGGGGAATTATTTTTAAACAGATCAACAACTGATTAGGAGGGTTTAAAAATACTGATAATTTTTACTGATAGTAAACTCTTAATTTACTTACTTAACTAGATTTGATTTTGTTGTATGGGGGTGTTAAAAATGTTCTTGCTTGATGATGTCACTTCCGGTCATGATATCACTTTCGGTGGTCCTGATATACTGTCCATCTAAAAAGTGGGTCCCTGTGCTAAAAAGTTTGAGAACCACTGGTTTACAGTACTTGGTTCTGAGGAAGAAAAAAAATAAGACCATGAGCTGCATCTACAACCTAGTTAAAAAGAAGCATTTGAATGTGAACCAGTTTATTTGCTCACTGACATGGGACCCAAGGCACTAAAATTAACAGAATTTACTTTGAGTGAACTGCCTGCAAACAAGCTGTTAGATGTCTAGATCTGATCCACTGATTTTCTCTTGTGCAAGACGGGTTTTAAGATGTTCAGTCATAAATGAGAGCTGTGAATTGTCATGCCCTTACAAAGCTGCCTCTCTACTTGTTCTGGCACTAAATCAGCTTAATAAGTACATTGGGTTTTTTTTTTATTTGTGTAAACCTTTAACTTACAAGTTATACTCAGTTTCCATAAAGTTCCTCCGGCAAACTCAGTTCTGCCTTGCCCATGGCTATCATACTATTATGGCCATGGAACTGTTGGTATTTGGTACACATATTACTAGGACTTTAATTAAATGATTAAGAATGGATTGAATGATTCCAAGATGCCTCCAATTAATTGGGCAGTAGAATTTTTTTAAAATTTTTTAAATGCAGGTACTCATAACTGTGGGTGCCAGGAAGGCATCATAGACAAGACATTTCTATGCCTTCACCTGCAACACTGAGAGCCCAATCCTAGGCATGTCTACTCAGATGTAAGTCCCATTATAGTCAATTGAGCTTATGCCCATGTAAGTGTGGATAGGATTGCAGCCAGAATGCCCAAAACAACATTTTACATTATCTAAAAGCAAAGTAGTGTTTTTCCAAACTATTGTTTTAGCTATATGCAAATACATACCAATTTGATTTATTAGTTGATCAATCAATTTATTTCACTTGATGAATTGATGTGAGATTTGTTTAATGGGGCAGGAGCTATAATTATTGCTGGCGTCAGCATCTGACTGACACCAGGGGAATTAGCAAGAAGCCTTTGCTACATGACATTTTGTTCTTCACTTTTACTTAACAATATTCATTCTCCTGTAAAATCCAAAGCAACTTCTTGAGGATATGCCTGGGGTTATAGTATATTGTTAAGTTACTGGTATTCCTTAGTGATTACTATTGTAGTAGTTAAAACTACAGGAGAAATTATTACAATTTCTATAGCAGGGTTATTGTATCCCCCATAAAGCTCTTGTGAGCACTGGAGCTATTTTCAGCACTGATAAAATCCTAAACACATGTCTTTAGTTGCACAATAGGTGTCAATGAATACTATTCCCAACAGAGCATGTAGCTACAGAGTGAATCCCACATCCAGCTTAAAAAAAATCATCTATTAAACATAAAAGTTATCCGAATTCCCACCTTACTCATTTTTTTTTATTTTTGCATTACATGGCAACCCATAGTTTGAATGGTAGTAGTGTATAATTATTTAGAAATGTTCATACTTGATAGCCCAATCCCATCCACACTTTCCTGGGAGTAAGCCCCATTGACTCTAGTGGGACTGACTTCTGAGTAGACATGAATAGGCTTGGGCTCTCTGAGTCACTAGCAGTACCATCCCATGCAAGTTTATTCAGAAAGAAATAAACTTTGGACTTCAGTGGGGGAGCTTACTCTCATGTAAATTAATCTACATGAGCCTGTAGTAAATTAAGCCCTGCAGTATGACTGACTCTATGTACATTTACTCAAAAGTAAGTCACACTGGAGTCTATGGAACTCCACTTGTGAGTAAGGCTGCATAAGAATGGGAGCCTTTATATATTTCAGCCCCACACCATCCGGAGGACTCAAGGCACTGAACTGAATGTAAAAATTAATCTAAAATGGTTAATTTTAATCAGTAATATTAGTGCTATGAAATCAGTAGTATCCTCTTCACAATCAATCACAAAGCATTTTTTAAAACGTTAAATAAAAATTTGGAACGCTGCTGAGTTAAGTCATTATACCATACTATAATATAATATCAATAGTATACGATATAGATTGTTCTATATTCCTGTCACAGGAGACATTCGGTTGAGCTACCTCTGCTGAAGACTTGGGATGTAACCCACTCACAGCCCAATCCTATCCACACTTTCCTGGGAGTAAGCCCCATTGACGCTAATGGGACTTACTGTTGAGTAGACATGCATAGGATTGGGCTATGAACCATTCTTCCATCCTGAGCAAGTCCTGCTCAAGGTGAAGGGCATCTCCTGAATGGGATCTTCACAAGATAATTACCAGCAAATAGTACTCTTTCTTCTCATTTTCAGTGTAAATATTATATATGTACTGTTACACCAAGCTAGCACTGTGGGTTCTTCTACAATGATTGCTTCATGGCCACCAGCAGAGCACCAATGCTGCAAGCCTGAACATTCAGCAAGGAAGACACATGTGTCTCCCACATGCGTATCAATTCCATGTAGATATGCATCTGATCTGCACTCCAAAGGGGTGGGGTGGGGTGGGGGTTTAAATTCCACTGAAATCAATGGGGCTGTCAAGTAAATAAAATTAGGGTTATGTTGCCATATTTATTTTTTTTACTGGCATAAGTGTTTTTGATGGTTGAGCACCCAAATCTAGAATTATTGATTCATCACAATTACTGGAAGGCATTGTTTAATTAGCAGGGTTGTCTATATTTATAGCAGAGTAGGTATTAATACTATATTGCAAAATTCTTTATCCCTTATCTGATGAAGGATTAGTTGCACTACTGTTAATGAAAGACTGTATCAAATCCCTTATCAAAAAAAGCAAATCTTTAATAGTAATTAACAGCCCCCATATAATTGCTTCTAAAATTTAGGAGCATTTAATAGGGTCACTGTAGGGTCACTATCTTTGCCTCTCTCCAGTCTTTCCCCGTATCAAACTTTAGACAGTAAGCTGCTTGGGGCAGAGAACTATCTTCTCTGTATATGCTCTCAAGAGGCATGTACATTAATGGCACTATATAAGTACAAACTACGATGATCATAGTTGAGTTGATTTTTTTATGCAGCTTGAAGTGCCATTAATTTCAACAAAAGAGGTATTTGCTTACCTCTCTTCTGTTGAAATCAGTGGTATTAAGGATGCTTAACTTTTACTGGTCACTGCCCAGTGGCAACAGGGAGTTAACAATAAGGCTAAAAAGAGCTTTATTTGTGCTAACTTCAAGGATCTGGCCCCTCTCCTCCCACACAATTGTTTTAAGTCTTAGCACTTGGTAATACTAGGAGTACCCAAACCAAGGTTGCTATCCTGCACCAAGTCAGGTTTCTTAAACCCCACCAAAGTCAATGGCATTTAAGCTGTCTGGCTGTGTGCAGGGCTGGCAGCCAACCAAGTTGATCTATGCATCAAAACAAGCCTCTGAATATTAATGTGTGGGTTGCATCATTTTAAACTATTCTGCATTTTCTGCTAAACTCTATGTTTTATGTTCTGTTTTCCCCCTCCTTATTTACTTTCCTGCTGTCCATCTATTTGATTTGTTTTGATTCAGACTAAAACAGCATGCATCAAGCTGGACTGCACTCTCCCCATCCCTGCCATGAAAATATGTACATCCTTACGTATTTATTATTGCTTTGCTTAAGTATAATTCAACGTGAAAGCCCATGTGTCTCTTAGGTCTGTAAATCCAAAGAGCCTGAGGATTTGCAGAAAAGGGCTGAAACTGGGTTTGCAGCTTCTTTTCTCTATTATTATTATTATTATTATTATTATTATTAAAGAATGATAGTGGTTGGCTGGTTGTGTATGTGTGTTTCTTTTAGATCATACTTTTAGATCTGTACACACATTACATAACCTCCACATGAGTCTCACTGCAACCAGTTCAGCCTTGCTTAAGGTGACCAGCCAATGCATGTTTACTCGGGAGTCAGGCAGCAATCCTATCTGCACTCACAACTCTGTCCTGAGCCTGTGTTAAGTGGTGCTGGTTTCAATCATCATTTACTTCCAGGTAAAAAGTACAAAAGATAGCAACCTTACTCAAGAGCAAGATCTAATGGACACAAGGATATAGTTTGGGACACTACATTTAGTATTTTAAAGGTGCTATCAACCCTGTTATTTTCACTCCAACAGGCGAACAGGATTGCTTCTCCAGAAGTGGTTACTGTTCAACACCGCAGGTCTTCAGAGTAAACATATATAGGACTGGGGAGCACATCCAACTGGGGCATGGTTGATCCAGAAGTCTGCAAATATATTAAAATCAGAAAAAGGGGGGGATACTAGTCCTGGTTAACTGGCACTGGAATCAATGTGATTTAAATTAGTTGGGGGATTTAATTCTGGACACCTTCTAGACTGAAGGTGTTCATTGTTGGGATTTAATCCATTTTTTCCTCACTGAAATGCATCACTTGATGCCATGTCTGTAGCAAAATTCTTCCTTCCTCTACAATGAATTAAACCATTCTATTTTAGTTATACCATTATTAATCCAACAACATCCCATAGCAAGACTGTGAAAAAAAAAAATGAAATGCCTGATTCACCATTAAACCCTTTCTTAAAACTCCCCTGCAATAAGTGGACGGGCTCTCCTTGCCTCTATTGTAACCCGGCTGCACTAATTTATTCACAGCCTTTTCGACATATTTACAGTGACAAATGAGGGTCTCTGGATAACTCTAGGAAGAAGAGAATCTATAAAGGGAACCTCCCCTCCCCTTTGGAACACACACACACACACACACACAAAGAGTTAAAGATACATCTGTTCTGAAGGATGTCTAGAAAATTTTCTCTCTGGAGAAGAAGAAAGAAAAAGGATACACTGAATTCTTATGTAATTCTCCAGTCCTCTCCATTTAACAGATCACCTCCATTTCCCATTGATATCTACAAATTCAAGGGCAGAGGGGGAGGCCTTTGTGGTGAGCAAATCTGATCTACTTTTCTGCTTGTCATCCGGCTTCTCCCATTCAGAGGAAGGCCTTTTCCAGTTCAAAACACTGTGAAGGCCTCTGAGGTTCCAGACATACAAAAACAAAGGGCCAGAGAGAGAGACAGGATCTGGCCAAACTTTTGGCACTTCAAAAGGAGAAAGTTAAGCACACCATTTCCCTGCTGAAATCTAAGGGAGGTGCAGCCCAATCCTATCAATTGACTGAGGAGTGAATTCCTACTGGATTCAATGGGATGGATATCCAAAAAAACCACTGCAATCTAGAAAATGCTTTATTGCACTAGTTTCCAAACTTTGGGTTGGGACCCACTAGTGGGTGACAACCTAATTTTTGGTGGGTTGTCAAAGGGTGATGGAAGGATCAGGTTATGAATTGCCTCAAGCCCTGAGACTGTTCAAAAATCAGATATTGTAGCTGCCAACTGCCTTGCAAGGAGCTGAGCGCCTGTAGTTTGCAAGCATGCATAAATACAAGAAGATAAATGTTTGTGGGTCTTTCTTTCTGGTTATTATTACTTATAAATAAATAAATAAGTCCTTTCTAGATCTTCTTTTTAAAAGTCTGGTAAAACTAGGTAGGTTCCGACACGAGTGTCGTTTTTAAAAGTGGGTCCTGGTGCTAAAAAAATGTAGGAACCACTGCTTTGTTGGATGGGCCATTCCCTACTTTTATGTTGCTGAAAGCGCATATAAGCTGAACACAAAACTCAGAATTGCCTCTTTTCTTGTTGGCCCCCCTCCCCCGCAGTATAACCCACCATGGGGTTGCTATCAACCCATTAATAAACATCTGGTTGCTTACAGAACGAAAACACAGGCAGAGAATGCCAAACACATCCCATTAGGTCAGTTTCAAAACTCCTATTGAGTGCAGTGCCCGGGGCTGAACACAGACAACGTTTACCATTATTAATGCTACATACATTTCTAGCTCCACTAATTCTCACCAGCCACCTTCAACAGAGTAGCCCTACTGATGAGCAAGTGCCACAAAACTGTCATCCTCACACCTCAGTGCCTTCAAGCAGAAAAGGCCTCTTGATATCCTAGACACTATTTTTCGATAAAGCCCATTTTAACTCATCCCTTTGAATGGATGCAAAGCCATCCATGCAAGCCAAGATGGGGTTTGCCAACCTAAAATCTTTAATGGTGCCACCAGAGATCGTGGCCTTCCTTTCCCCTTAGTCATTGGCTATCACATTGCACAAGGACCCTAAATGCTCCAGTCGTCAGATACTTAAAATAATTTATTTCCTCATAAAATTACAATTCTGAAGAATTTTAGGGGGGAAGAATAAAACTTCTTCCATTTCCACAAAATGTATTTCCGAGCAGATACAGCCTTGAACAAATTGGGGAAAGGGGCTAATTACAATGCATATTTTTTTTGGGGGGGGGCAATTCTAGGGACACACTTATAATAATAATAACAGGTATTTATATACCGCCTTTCTTGGTCTTTATTCAAGACTTTATTCAAGGTGGTTTACATAGGCAGGCTTTTATCTAAATCCCTTATTAAATAGGGATTTTTACAATTTGAAAAATTGTATTTGAAAAATTGTACACTTATTTGAGAATCACCCCATTGAATACAGTGAAACTTCCAGTAAACATGCAAAGGCTGTCATTCATTCAAGGGGGGGTTGACTAGGCAAAGAATTTAGATACATGAGATAGGATGGCTGTGGACCAACCTGCGCATTGAACACTGCTTTAATTATAACAAGAAGGATGATAATGATAACATTGTTATTGATTGAAAAATATTAAATCCATACCAAACAATTGTTTAGAAAGAAGACCCCCACATTTGGATCAGCAATAATGGGACCAGTGCTGGACCAATGTGTCAATTTCAAAAGGAAACTGATCTGCAGAGTGCCTGCCTAGTTCCTTCTGCTGATCAATATCTCCTATGGATCTCCCTTGGTATCCTCATTTTAACCCTCACCCACCCAGGTAGAGCAGGGAAGGGACTGTGTGTTGGGAGGAATCAGCTCTGACCTGACCTGATGCTCTCACCTTGACTTGACTCTCCGTCATTCCCAGTGAGTAGGCGAGTCTGGCTCTCTCCGGGCCGGCTAAATATTTTGTCTGTTCAAAAGTCTTTTCCAAGGCGAAAATCTGCTGGCCGGAAAATGTGGGTCGTGTGTGTTTCCTTTTGCCATCTTTATCCAGCAAAATTGAGCCTTGATCTGGAGAGAGAACCAGGGAACAGAGGGAGAAAGAGGATTGAGTGAGGGCCCGATCCTATCCAACTTTCCAGCACTGGTAATGTTTCCCATACCTTGAGGAGGCCTCTGGGACTGCCTGCCCACCACAAGGTGCAATGCATACTCATAGGCATGTCTGCACCTGCACAGGAAAATTGGATAGGATTGGGCCCTAATGTGGTTGTAAAAAAAAATTATGAATTAAATGCAGTTGAAAATACTACTCAGTTGCTCCAAGGGGGAATGGAAACCCATTCAGGTAGTGCCTTATCTACCAAATATCTATCTATTTAAAAGCAATGTTTTAAAATCTCAATAAAAATCAGATTATTGTTTAAAAATATGAACTCCGAAAGGAGTAACAATCACACTTCTAGGAATTATTTTTTTTAAAAAGATTAGACTTATTTTATTTTCTTTCACTTTGTGGGTAAAATTTTTCAAAGCAAAGAAAGAAAGAAAGAAAGAAAGAAAGAAAGAGTATATTTAAAAGTCAGTCTATCGAAATAAAGGAGCTAATTAATCTTTATTAACTTCTTGAAAACAATGCACATTGAGCGTCAAAAATTAAATACATTTTAAATTTAAAGTAAGGGGGATATGTCACTGGGGGGGTCAAAATGATTCTTTACATATTAGGATTATTATGGCATACAAAATATTTCACCCACCAACTTTAGGTTTAGTTTAAAAATGTGTATTTCTCCCATTCACAGGGATCTCTTTTATGCTTATGCATAAAAGATCGATTCCTCTAAAAGATTCCACGCAAAATGTATACAATATAAATTGAATCCCCCCTCAGCATTGCAATTCTCTTGTCCCCTTTTGGAACAAACCAAAACAAAGAAAGCAATTTAATTGTCGTGCAGTGCTATCCGAGGGAATAAACCCTATGGTTTTCAGCTGGATTTACTCCCAGGTAGTTATGCTGTAGAAATAGTTCTAGCTGCTGGCCAGGCTGCAAAACGGAGAACCCTGGGGAAGAAGGGGCACCAGGGTTCCCAAATGCGTGCCATCTCCCTAGCCAGAAACGCAGCTTAACCACAGATAAAATACTGGGTCAAACTTTTGTCCAGCAGGAATCCGGTGAAACCAAAGCTCAAAGGCGCTGGGCGGCACGAAGTGTTGGAAGGGCTGGATTGGGCCCTTGGCAGAGAGAGAGAGAGAGAGAGAGAGAGAGAGAGAGAGAGAGAGAGAGAGATGTAAGTTTTAAAAAATGTCTGAAAAGATCAAAGGGGGGAGGGAGAGAATAGTCACTAGTGCCTTAACAGAAGTGGGCGACACTGAAGGCAACACGCCTGGTCAATTACGCGTCTGCTGGTCAATTTCCACCACCACAGCAGGCGAGGCCACCCCGGGCCAGAGTCAGCTCCTCCAACTCACCAGCCCTCCTCAGCCAGTCCGATCCTGTCCCCCCTGCCCTCGGAAGGGAGTCCCACTGAGTCCCCCAGTGGGGCTCACTCCCGAGCAAGGCTGCATCCCCGCGGGTCGCAGCGTTCCAAAAAGTTCGGGGAAGTCGCTGCCAAGTTCTGCCCTGTGATGTGTCAGGCTGCAATCCTATCCACGCTTACCTGGGAGTAAGCCCCATGGATTGTAATGGGTACAATCTGAGTATCCATTCTGAGTAAACCTGCATAGGATTGGGCTCTCAGTTTCCTCCAGAGCCAAGAGATTTCTGGCTTTTATCTCAGGGTAGCTGGCAGTGGCATAGCTGGGGGGTGCAAGGCGCTAAGTTTTGCAGGGAGTCACACCGCGGCATTCAAGGGGCTCCTTCCCTTTCGGAGCCATTCCAGGCGGAGAGAGCAAAACGGAGACTCCGAAGGGGGGGAAGCAGCCCCTTGCACGCCGCGGTGAGGATCCCTGCAAAACTTAGCGGCCCCTCTAGCTACGCCACAGGCATCTAGCATCCCGAGACCTTATGATAAGCGGGCTGCTCGCTAGTCCGGCCACACAGAACGTCTGAAGGAGGCGTGGGTTTCAACACGGGAGTGGTTGAAATGAATGCTGGGTGCACACAATGCACAAGGATCTTCTCCCAGGAGAAACTGAGCCTGGGGGGTGTTTTTGCCCCTTCCTCCAGCCAGACTCTCCAATATATAGGTTGAAAGGGAGTAAGGGGTGTGGGGTGAGTAAGGACCAGTAGGTTGACTCGTGTCAGGTCCGTTGGAGCTGGTTGGGTTTGGGAAGGGGGGCAGGGGACTGAGGGTCACGGTACCCAATGGAGAAGTTTGGGAGTAAGGGGGATGATGAGAGAGGGTACTGGGGGGTGGGTCTCTGGGGTTCATTCTACTATCTCTGGACCATAGTGGGTGTAGGTTCGGGGCAGGGGTCATAATGGGGTGGTGTGGGAGAAGCCTGGAAGAGACACCTGGGAGTGCTTCTGAGTCCCTGTCCACTTGGGATGGCTGGGGGGTGCGAGGGAGAAATGGGGGCAGGGACATCCATGGGGACTTGAAGAGGGCCAGCCTGATGTTATCTCTATGGGGGCTGTATGGCTAGGGGTCAGACCTAGGACTGGAAGATAGAGGTTCTGGCGGGGGGGGGGGGTTGGAGAGGGCCAATTTAATGTCATCTCAATGGGGGCAGTATGGCTGGACGGCCTAGTGGTCAGAGCTAGTTTTGGATGGGGGAGCTTGAAGAGGGCCAACCTGATGCCATCTCAATGGGGGCTGTGTGGCCGGACGGCCTAGTGGTCAGATCTAGGTTTGGAAGACAAAAGTCCTGGCATGGGGGGAGCTTGAAGAGGGCCAACCTGATGCCATCTCAATGGGGGCTGTGTGGCTGGACGGCCTAGTGGTCAGATCTAGGTTTGGAAGACAAAAGTTCTGGCATGGGGGGAGCTTGAAGAGGGCCAACCTGATGCCATCTCAATGGGGGCTGTGTGGCTGGACGGCCTAGTGGTCAGACTGGAAGCTGGAGGTCCTGCATGGGGGGAGGAGGGAGGAAAGTTGCCCTGGCCTTGGTGGTGGGATGGGGGGGGGGACAAAGCATCGTACTCACGCGGCGTGCAGGCGAGGCGGGCGTCCCTCCAGGGGGGGCTCTGCATGACCCCCGGCCAGAAGATGGGGGTCCTGCCGGGCAGCTCGGCCAGCGGCTTGGGGTAGCGTCCCACGGCGGCCACGGCGGCGGCGGCGCTGGGACTGAAGTAGAGGCCGGGCGGGGGCGGCGGCGGGGGGCTGAGGCTGCTGAAGCGGGGCAGCCCGGCCAGGAGGCCGGCGGCGGGGGAGGCCGAGGAGGAGGAGGAGGCGGCCGGGCCTGGCAGCGGCATGGAGGGCCGGCTGAGGATGTCGTTGATGCCGTGCGGGGTGGCGGCCGAGAGCTGTGGCGGGGGGGAGCCCAGCGAGGGCAGCGCGCCCGCCGTGGGGGGCTTCAGGCCGGCCGGCGTCGGGGAACCCAGCGGCGGGGAGGGCGAGGAGGAAGAGGGCGAGGAGGAGGAGGAAGAGGAGGACGACAGGGAGGAAGGCCCGCCGGGGGGCGCGGCGGCGGGCGGGGGCGGCGGCAGGGGGTAGGCGGCGGCCCCGGGGTACAGCGGGGTCTTCATCTCGGCCAGGCTGTGCAGGGCGGCCAGCGGGGGGCTGCCGAGCAGGAAGGCGCTCTGCCGGGGGCTGCCATCCATCGGCCCCACCGCCAGCATCCCCGGGCCGGGCGGCACGGGGGGGGCGCCCTGGAGACCCCTCCTCGAAGCGGCCGCGCTCCGGGCTCGGGCGGCGGAGTGGGGGGGCAAAAGGTGCCCAAGATGCGGATTATGGGGGGTCGCCCTGGGGAGGGAGGGAGGGGAAAGCTCCTGGCGTCGGGGGGGGCAGCTGCAATACGGGGGCTGTCAAAGGGGGGCTGCGGGGCAGAGACCCCCGGGCGTCAGGAGTTTCAAGGAAGAAGCCTGGAAGGGTCCGGGGGGGGAGAACTCCGAGGGGTCCGATGGGGGGCTTCCTTGGTCGAGGGGGCAGAGGAGTATGGGAGTCTCCTGCTTGGGGGGTGGCTGCACGGGGAAACTCTGTCCTGCTGCCACTTTCCAGTCCAGACACTGCTAAGGAGGCAGAGTGGGGGTCCTGGGGGGGGGCCGGCCACCCCCAGTTCAAGAGGCGGGGAAGGGACTGGACCCGAGAGACAGCTGGGCTCAGGCCGGGAGCTTCTTCTCAGGTCATCCTCCAGAGGGTCCTTTGGGGGGGTCCGTGGGGGGGGGGCGGGCTGAGAGGATCGAGGGCGCGCAGAAGGAGACCCCCGCTCCAGTCCTGAGGGGCTCCGAGCAGATCTTGGGGGACGCTTGGTGCCCGAGGTGGGGGCAAGTCTTCAAGGGTCCCTTTCCTCGCCCCCTCCCTGCAGAAGCGGCTTCAGTCCGGGGGAGGAACGATCGACGATTGTCCGCCCCCGCAGCGCAAAAGAAAGAGGGCGAAGCCCGGGCGAGAAGCGTCACTTGAGCCCCTCAGCCCCGCGCCCCGATCCCCGGCACCGGACCGGTGGGGCTCCGCTGTGCTGCTGCTCCTTTGGGGCGGGAGTGGGGCTTCCGCGGGGGGGTCCCGGGGCCGGCGCTTGCCTTCCTCCGCATCCACGCTGGGCGCCCGGAGAAGCTCCGATCTCCCTCCTCGGGGCAGGGACCGTCTAGGCGGGCTGGACGGCTGCGGATCGCGCGGTCTGGGCGGCCCCGATCCTGCCCGGCGGGGCTCCTCCGTGCCCCGGCCTTCCTCGACGGCTCCGGCGCAGCCCCTCGGAGGCGACCCGCATCCCCAGCCCTCCCTGGGCTATAAAGGGGCCCGGGCAGAACTTTGCAGAGGCGTCCAGAGCCCGCCAGCCGGAGGAGGGGCCGGGTGGGCAGCGCCAGCCTCCCTCCCGAGGACCGGCCCCCTTTATGGGGAGGGGGGGCTGGAGAGCCGGAGCGCCCCCTCCCCTCCCTCCGAGTGAGGGGCGGGGCCTCATCTGCATATAGAGCAGGGGAACCCCCCCTCCGTCGGAACAGTGATGATGGGGGGACGCAGGGAGGGGGCCAAAAGCAGGTCTGGGGAAAACCAATCTGGGGGTCTCCAGCCCCAGAGGAAGCCAGTGGGAAGAAGCAGCATCGATTATACTGGACGGGGGAGGGTCTGGCTGGTCCCTGTTGAAAGGCTGATGGAGTGACCCAGGGAGCCCCCCCCCCAACTCTGGGGCTACGCATTCAACAGACCCACAGAGTTGCTCCAGCTCCGCCCCCCGCTCTCCTTTCTCCAAATCTGGCTGCAGAGGTGCCCCCCTTTTGTTGGGGTTCCCCCCTTCATCATCTCTTCTAGGGACGCGGAGGGGGGGGCTCAGTTGGGGGCACAGCCCCCAGAGATACCACACAGCACCGTACCAGCTGCATAGCAGAGGCCTGGAGGGGGGTCTGCTGGTTCCTCCAGGCTCCTTCTCGCTCTGGAAGTTTTCTTCCCTTGACTTCCCCCCCCCCCCACTTTGGCCCAATTTGTCCAAGGGGGTCCACGGAGGAGAGAAAGTGCGGTAGGGACTGGAAGTCGACCCACTGGCGGGGGAGGGGGGCGCACAGAAATCGCACAATGCGAAGGTCAGTGGCGTAGCTAGAGGGGGGCAAAGCATTAAGTTTTGCAGGGAACCTCACCACGGCGTGCAAGGTCCCCCCCCCCTTCGGAGCCAGGCATCGGTCTCCGTTTTGCTCCCCCCACCCGGAATGACTTCGAAGGGGAGGGGCCCCTTGCACGCCACTGGCGAAGGCTGAGAAGGGAAGGGGCGGAGGCTTGCCAAGTCCCCTTTAAGCAAGGCCCACTGAAGGTTGTGGAGCTGACTCCCAAGTAAAGGTGCTGAGGATCGGGGCCCCTGAACAACCTTCCTCGCGCCTCGTTTCGCTTGTTGGGTCTTTAATTGGGCAACCCCCCCCCCCACACACACACACACAGTTGCATCGCACCTACCTACACCTCATCCGCCCACCCTATGAAGATCGATTGAGTAAGTTACTAAGAGGTTACTAATAGTTTTACAGAACTCTTTCGCGACTCCGCGGCTTCCTCAAAGAGCTGTTGTCCAGTCGATCCGTCCCGGCCGCGTCCTTACAACGCCCCGCTACGAGACGACGCCAGGGTCCACGTCCACCCAAGCCCTTCCTGGACACCGACGGGCTGGATCGGGGCCCCTTCTCAGCTCTCGCTGCCTGGAGGGTTCTGATGGCTCAGAGTGGGTTTGCGAGGAGAACTGGCACCCTCACTGGACTGGATCGTGACGATGATGATGGTGGTGGTGGTGGTGGTCGTGGTGGTGGTAATGATGATGGTGATACTTTTCAAAGTCGTCTGGGGAGAGTGAAGGTTCAACCAGCCCACTCTGGGCTGACATTGACCCGCCTGGCTCGGCCCCCCAGACTAGGACAGGTCCCTCGGATTTAGGACAGGCTGTGCTGGGTAAGAGAAGGCTGGACTAGGAAGGTAGCTTGGTGGCTCCTTCTGGGGAGGGAGATCTCCCTTCCTGGGGTGTTTGATCCCCACCAGTCCCATCGCCCTGAGTGTGGCAAGGATCCTCAATGGGGCAGGCGAAGGACTCCCTGCTGGGCACCCTGGAGGAGAGACACCCAACCCCCACAGGCCACGGGTCTGAATCTATGCTTGCTGCAAGCTGCGTCTCCTTGTAAGTATTCTATATACGTTACAAGGAGTAATGTATAGAACCGCCCCTCCCTCGCGTTGACACGAGCCTGTCCATTGCCTGGCGGCTAGCCAAAGTCTCCCCTTAAGCAGTGGCGTAGCTAGTGGGGGGGTGCAAAGCGCTAAGTCTTGCAGGGAGCCTCCCCTTTGGAGCCGTTTTGGCTCCGTCCCTCCCGGAATGACTCCGAAGGGGAGGGGCTGCTTGCACGCCGAGAGGAGGCTCCCTGCAAAACTTCGCGCTTTGCACCCCCTCCAGCTACGCTACTGCCCTCAAGCATCTTCTTCTCCAGGCCTTTGGACGTGTTGCGTGCTGGTTTGGTTTACGGGGAAGGCCGCAATCCGAGCCACACTTTCCTGGGAGAAAGCCCCATTGACTATAATAGGACTTACTTCTGAGTAGGCCTGTTTAGGATTGGGCTATAAGGCTACAATCCTATGCACGCTTTCCTGGGAGTAAGTCCTAATGAACATTATAGGATTTACTTCTGAGTAAACATGCAGAGGGTTGTGCCCTAAGCCAGGAGGAAGAACCGAGGGACAGTGTCTGAAGGCGGGCCTAGTATTCGGGGGCTCCCGACCGGAACGGTACCGGAATGGTACCACATTGCCACATTCCTTATCTCAGTCCTGGCGGGGCTCTTGTGTTGCGGAACAGGCTGAAATTCAACCAGTGAAGCGTTCCATACACGCGTGCATATCCATGCCCCGAGGGCTGAATGTGTTCCCCCTGTCAAGGCACGTTTAAAACCATCTGAAATAATGCTTCTGGCCTACCTTACAGGGTTGTTGTTTCAAAAAGTACCGCGATGACGTATCCGCTTTAACGTGGGGTTGGTACGGGACAGCGAGCCTTTCATGCGAGGAGACATGCGAGACTCCTATGCATGTCTACTCAGAAGTAAGTCCTACTTTGGTCAATGGGGCTTACTCCCAGGAAAGTGTGGATAGGACTGTAGCCTGCGATCCTACGGTAAGCTTCAGGGAACAGGCACATCTCCTCAGAAGTCAGCCTCACTGAATTCAGCGTTGCTTACTCCCAGGAAAATGTGCATCGAAGGTATAAATAAAACGACTTGGAGGCGAAGCTGTTTCCGTAGAACAGGATCGCGTCTTCGCTCAGGATCGCTGTTAGAGTTCCAAGATTAATTCAACCCAATTAATTCGACCCAATGGACAGGAGCGACTTGATTGAACCCCCCTCCCCCCCCCAGAACCTCTTGCTGAGGATCAGAATATCAGGCGAAAGAAATGCTTGATTTTTATTTTTTAAATTAGGGGCAGAACCTTTTCTAGACCCACATCTGCTTCGGGGTGGGGGCATAACCCAATAGGACCCCTACCTTCTCCCCCACCCCCACAAAGCCATCCCCTGAACTACCCGGGAGATCTAACAAGTTTCTGATGACTTCTCGTACTCAGTGGCGTAGCTAGAGAGGGGAGCAAAGCCCTAAGTTTTGCAGGGAGCCTCCCCGCAGTGTGCAAGTGGCCCCTCCATTTGGCGCCCACCACCCGCAATGGCTCCGAAAGGAGAAGGGGCCGTTGGCAAGCTGCGGGGAGGCTCCCTGCAAAACCTAGCGCCTTGCACCCCCTCTGGCTACGCCACTGCTTGTACGGATGGAAGAGGGAATTTACTAGGTGAAAGTTAGAGGTTCCACGGAGAGAGGCTCTCAACGGAGAGAGGAGATGATGATGATGATGATGATGATGATGATACAATAGATCACAATAACCAGAGAGAGAGAGAGAGAGAGAGAGAGAGAGAGAGAGTGTTTCATAACACACCAGACGAGTTCAATCTTTGCAAGCAGGTGGTCGTGCAGACAGATTTTCGGGGGGGGGGGGCTTTTGCATGTTAAAGAAACTCATTTACATTGTAATTGGAGAAGGCGTGGAAATAGGGGGGGGCTCTGAAGCTGGAGAATGACTGAAGCCTTTAAAAGGATAGATAGATAGATAGATAGATAGATAGATAGATAGATAGATAGATAGATAGATAGATAGAAATCTCGTTTCTCCCAGCGCAATAAGGCTGCAATCCTACAAGGGAACTTACTTCTGAGTAGGCATGCATAAGATTGTACTGTGAGGCTGCTTCCATGTTTACACACTCCTAAGACGCTTTCGGAGGGCTCAACATGTCACGTGTGGACGCAGCCAACACGCGTGTCATAGTAGGGTGTGAGGCAGGAAGAGTTGGGGCTGCAGGTCCCAACTGGCCCCCTGGGCGGCCAACTCGGCATCGTCTCCGCCTCTAACGTGTGAAATGGCTCGTAGGAACAAAAGCTTCCTGGAAACTGGAGCGAACTGCAGGGTTGGTTTCCTACCTTCCAGCCGCCGGATGTAGCGTGGAATTGGGAGGGGCGTCAGTCATTTTGGGGGGATGCTTTGTCCGCATCAGAAATGCCCTGCATGTAGCAAGCGAGCATGTCAGCGGAGCCTTCCCTGCGCCTGCTAGCTTTCTGTGTGCGTTCCGTTTCCATTTCATATAATTTTGGAGTGGAAATCTAGGACACTCACGTGCCCCTGGGGGTTGTGGGGGTCCAGTCCCGACAGCGACCTTCCTTCGGGTCTGCAATGGTCCTGAGAGTGGCCAGATATTTTTTTTTAAATCAACTTATTGTACAAATTTGGTACAAAGCTTCGCTCCAGAGCAGTGGCGTAGCTGGGGGGGGCAAAGCACTAGGTTTTGCAAGCGCCTGAACGCCTCCGTTTGTCCCCCCCCCATGCGTTTCCATCGAAAAGAGTCAACCCTGGGGGGGGGGCGAAGTCCCTGAGCTCTGCTCCGCGGTCCTCTCGGGTTCTGCAAAGCGACGGGCATGGTTGCAGTGGGAACAGGGGCCGGGCAACACGTTCACACGAACTGACTCCAAACACGTGTCCATGTTGCACATCTCATCTGAAACCAGCAAGGGCTACTTCAAAGCCTGTTGAAAAAAAATGGGACGGCCCTTCACGCATTTAACAATAATAACCCCCATTCCTCACTCGCGCACTTGGAAAACACGCGTGTTGAAAGCGGACCTCTTCTAGAGGGACCAGGTAGCCTCCCTGGGGACACGCACAAGTCCATCCGCAGAGAATAAAGCATAAGATACATTTAGGAATCACTGCAGAGGCGGGTGTTGGACCGTCACGTCTGAACGTAGCGCTCGGCGATCGTGAAAAAAGCTTATTTAAACCCTTTCGCCGATAATGATGGTGATGATGATTGTGATATTTTGTACTTTATCATGGAGCTTTGTAAGCCTCCTTGGGCATTCGCTTCCCCAGGGGGAATTTCTCAAATAAATAAATAAATAAATAAATAAATAAATAAATAAATATTGATGATGATGATCATGAACATGATGATGAGATTTTTTATTGACAGTTGGTTTTCTCAAAACATCAAGTCCTTCCCAAGGAGCTGCGATGCCTGCCTGGTTTTTATCCTATTTTGATATTATAAATACCATTGCAAAATGTAAACTTTCCCAATTTTTATATAAAATATCTAATACTTTCTCTCTCTCTCTTTCTAGATATAGATATATATATATATAGATACATACATAGATAATATCTATATCTTTTTATATATAACCTTTAATAATAATCTTTATATTTATATTCATATAATATCAATATATATTATATTTATATAAATATTTATTAAAATGTTATATAATATATAATGTTATAATGTAATATATCTATCTTTATCTTGATATATATTAAACATTATTATAACATATATCTTTATATAACATATTTTATATATGTAAGATATATGATATAACAAAATTTATTATTATTATTATTATTATTATTATTATTATTATTATTATTATTATTGGGCACCCTCTAGGCAAAGTTAATTATGAACAATTTATGTATCCTTGATCCTTTGAAAAGGGAACTGAACACGTGAAAACCCTCCCGCGAAGATCCAAGGTGCTGCGAGGTGCTCAGTTCCAGACAGATCGTGTGGATGCCGTTCTGATCGGGGTCATTTCGAGGTGTCTGCGACTCCCAGGTCAAGGAAAGGGAGCCTAGGGCTTGGATCCCCCTGAGAAGGCGGCAGGCATTCCCATGCAGGGGTCATCGCGTGTATAGCATCGCGTGTATAGCATCGCGTGTGTAGCATTTATTGGATGCCCGGAGCGAGGTTTGCAGCGGCTGTGATGATGATGATGATGATGGTGATGACCTGACTTTGTAGTTATGAAACTGCGAAGCTCTGATCAGGAGCTCTCAGGGCACCCTTCGCAGGGGAGGCAGTTCCCACGTGCAGCTGGGAGGGTCACGCAGAATGAGTTATGGAGGGACGCATGCCCACACGTGGGAAGCGGGCGTCACCTGTTCACAACGACTGACAGCCCAATACTAGCCACACTTTCCTGCGAGTAAGCCCATTGAATCTAATGGGACTTACTTCTGAGTAGACATGCATAGGCTTGGGCTCTGGAGCAAGAATCAAAGCACTTCTCACTTGAATGAGGCTACAGTCCACACTTACCTGGGAGTAAGCCCCACTGGCTAGAATGGGATTTACTTCTGAGCAGACATGCCTAGGCTTGGGTTGCAAATGAATCACTTCTGCCCAGATTTCAGTGGGGCTTCCTCCTTTCAGAGCTGCGGTCCTGTGAGCACTTGGGAGTCGTATTGAACACTGTGGGTCTTACTTCCAAGTAAACAAGCATGGGCTTGGGTAGGCTGCACGGGTGCTTGGGAGCTCAGCCTTTGAAAGTCATCCAGGAGTTGCCCTTGAAAACTGTCATCTTCTGTGGGCCATTTACGGCTACAATCCTACCCACACTTTCCTGGGAGTAAGCCCCATTGACTATAGTGGGATGCACTTCTGAGTAGACATGCACAGGATTGGACTCTAAATCCTTAAAGGATATGCTTATATAGTAGGTGGTTAATACGGTACGGGGTAGGGGAGTGGAAGGGAGGAAAGGGACCCTTCACTTGCTACCAGTAACTCCTAAACACAGTTGGGAAATATAAATATTTTCCAGCCACAAAATATCAGGCAAGAAAATAAAAAAGAAATGATGTTTGTAAAAGAGAGATAAATAAATAAATACATTTGTATTTATATTTATAATTTATATACTTAGATATAATATAACTGTGATCTCTCCTAAGACCATCTCGAGGGTATGTGTGTGTCTTGATGGCAAAAAGTTTTGCTATTTTGAACAAGAAGTTTCTGCCTGGGGCCCTTGTACTGGATGACAGTAGAATCAGGAAATATTTGATCCGCGGGAGCCCCCTTGTGGTGAAATGAAGAAAAAGCAATATTTACAGCCTGTTCCTCCACCCTTCCAATAAAAACCGGTTTAGGATTACAAGGCACTGTCCATTTTAAGCAACCCTTTAGCTCTTACGTCACTCATTTTGGCTGAGTTAGCAGTTGGCCAATAAGTGTTCTGCTGTAAACATAAACTGATGACTTGTTGGGTGAACTCCTGGCAGCGATTTCCAATTATTTTTCCAAAAGGGGCTAGAATAGTCAGCAATGCTTAATTTCTTTTTAAAGAAATCTAAAAAGGACAGTATGGAGGCACCACATAAACACTAAGCAAATATATAAAATATATAATTATTATGCACACACAAAACAGTTGGCCCCTCCCTCGGGGGGCATTGCTACCCTAGGGATGGGTAGATGGGGGCCACAACTGACAAATGGCTCTCCCAAGTCACCACTTACTTGCTCTTTGACTCCAAAGGGCCTATGAAGTTGAGTTTTAGCAGCACTGGGTCAACTAAAACGAAAGTATTTGAGACT